>NC_071398.1:50078264-51322747 GCF_022682495.2 Desmodus rotundus | reverse complement strand
GTAAGATTCTCAGTTGTGGCCAAAGAGCCTGTTAGTGGAGGGAGGGCTTGTGTTCCAAAGCACTATGGTTACTACCCAGAGATCTCTGGTGCTGACACAGGGAGATTGGAAAGGAAGATGTGGCTGCTGAACATGGTCAGGCCTGCAGGGAACAGATGGTGAGTGACACTGTCTCCTGCAGCCAGTCCTCAGAGTACAGGGTCAAGTGGGCACTGAGTTTCCTGTATGAAAAAGAGATGGAGTCCACAAGGGGTGTAATGATACTATAGGTCTCTATTGTCAATTCTGAATATGTTCCAGAAATCACGTACCGCTGTCCTAGTACTGCAGAGTTAATGTCTACAACATGTTGCAAAAACACTAGAAAGTCAAAATGATGCACCACATTCTCTACAGGTAATAAATTTGAGCCTGTGATGCAAAAGAAAACTGAAGTTTTAGAAAGGCCCACGCCTGAGTCACGGGGGCCTCCTTAGTGTCCAGCTATGTGCTGAGCTCTAAAGGCAGTAGATAAAATATACCTAAGTCTCAAGGTAGATTCCCCTGGAGAAACCAAGGAAATGACAGGTAATGTCATTCATGGGAACAGGTAATGTTCCCATGAAGACTGTGAGCCAGATGTTAAGCACTTTAAGACATCAGAACAAAGCTGAAAATTTGTGATAATTGCAACAATGAAAACAGCTGCAATAGCTGTTATCCATTTTACTGGTCTATGCTGTCTCTCTGCCCTGCACTGATGCCCTAAATGCCACAATGGAGAACGTCCCCATCTCTGCTGCCAGACTTAAGTTTGACTGCAGACTTTTTAAAAAAGATTTTTTCAAATATTTTTTATGTATTTATTTTTAGACACAGGTTAAGGGAGGAAGAGGGGGAGAGAAACATCAATGTGTGGTTGCCTCTCGCACGCCCCCTACTGGGGACCTGGCTTGCAACACTGGCATGTGCCCTGCTGAATGTGGATCAATCCAGCGACTTTGGTTGCCAGGCCAGCACTCAATTCACTGTGCCAGCCTAGGCAGGGCAGAAAGATTTTTAAACTTATTTATTTTTAGACACAGTGAATGAGATAGACAAAATAAGGGAGGGGGCCCTTCTGATAACTTGGACGCCAGCTCAGGCATGTGCCCTCATGGGAAGCAAACCGGCGACCCTTTGGTTCGAAGGACTGCTCTCAATCTACTCAGACACACTATCCAGGGCACAAGGCTTTTTATTATATTATTAAATGTCAGAACTTACAAAAGCAATGAAGTGTGTTAAGTAATGAAGATTATTCTTTAAAGTATATGATATGTATCTACTACACTTTGTATAGTAAAACCCAATTTAGAAATATTTCACACTATTAAAACAATGATCACATCCCCTGAAAAAAGAAACGATTATTCCACAACGTGAAAATGACTTGTTATTCAAGGAATGAAAGAGGGTGTCACTGGAACATATACCTTTGCTGCTTTACTCTCTGATTTCTTAAAGGAGAGTAGCCCAAATTAACAAGGGAACATATACATTATGTGAGCACAGATTTGACTAAAACCGTATCATTAGTACATACACACCTCCAAAAATGCTCATCCTGAATCCTATAAGGAATGCAACTAAAAAGACAAAGAGCACAATAAATATTTCTAAAAATGTTAAATTCAGAAAAATTAAAGAAATGAACACTTTGTTGGAGTGAGGAACTGAACTTCGCATACACTTGGGGTAAGAATGTATAAAGGCACTATTAGTTGATGTCGTACTTTGTATGACTTTTCAAAATTTAAACATTCTACTTCTGAGATATATCCATAGTAGGAACATATAAAATTAAACTCCGATGTTGCCCAGAAAGTTTCCGTGCCATTACACTGAAGAAGAAAACACATTTTCAAGGCCCTGGTGGAGAGGCTCAGTGAATCAGTTGCAGCCTGCAAACTGAAGTGTTGGTGGTTGGATTCGCTGTCAGGGCACATCCCTGGGTTGCTGGGGCAAGAGCCAGCAGGGGACATTCAATAGGAGATCACACTTTGATCTTGTTCTCCCTCACTTTCTCTCTCCCTTTCCCTCTCCTAAAAAAATTAATAAAATTTTTAAAAAGAAAATACGTTTCATACAATCTAACCATTTACACAATGAGAAGTCTCCAATGTCAAAACAGAATAGACTTACAGGTAAAAATTTCCACGTTCACATCACACATTAAGACTCTGAAGAGTGAATAGTGAATCAGGTGGCCATGACGATGAGGGAAAATCTCCAACATTTGATGTCTCAATACAGCTTAGCTACAGTGTAAACTGTCTGGTGAAGTAAAAGAAAGAGGATGGAAAACAAATTTCCCACACTGACATATTCCTAAGACCTTTACCCAGACTGAAGTCTCTCAATATAATAGGTTAGTGTTACAAGGTAAACCATCTCAAATGGCACATATATAAAAAAACCTATGAACTGTGACATCATAGAAGAAAAAACCTATGTCTAGAACTAAAAGATTTCCCAAATACTCTTATAACAACTGAGTGATTGTGAATTTTCTGATGAGAACAGAGGCCATGACTGCTGGTAAGATATTACACATAATCTCAGAACTCAAAAGGCATCACTGGAGTATAAACTCTGTCATAACAACTGACATTACGAATGCAAGAAAAGGATTTTCCAAATTCACTGCATGCATAGGGACATTTCCAGGTGAGAAACTCTGATGACAATGCAGGCGACTGATGATAAAGGATTTCCCACATTCACTGCACTCAAAAGGACTTTATCCCATGTAAACAGCTCAACGATGACAAAAGGAGGCACTAATGATAAACGTATTTGCACATAAACCACAGCCATAAAGTTATTCTCCAAGGTGAACTCTCTGATGGCAACGAAGGGTAAAGCTCCTGGCAAAGGATTTCCCACATTTCTTGCACTCATAAGGCCTTTCTCCAGTGTGAACTCTGTGATGTTTATAGAGGCCAGACCTACTGGTACAACATTTCCCACATTCACTACATTCATAAGGCCTTTCTCCAGTGTGAACTCTCTGATGCTCCAAAACATTGGACCTCCTACGAAAAAATTTCCCACATTCACTACACTCATAAGGCCTTTCTCCAGTGTGTACAATGTGATGTACACGGAGGGCAGAAGCACTGCGAAAGCACTTCCCACATTCACTGCACTCATAAGGCCTTTCTCCAGTGTGCACTGTCTGATGTTTTTTGAGGTTAGAGCTAGTGATATAAGATTTCCCACATTCACTGCAAACATAAGGCCTTTCTCCAGTGTGAATTCTCTGATGATTCAGAAAACCAGACCTCCACCTAAATAATTTTCCACAATCTCTGCATGTATAAGGCTTTTCTCCAGTGTGAACTCTCTGATGTCTAAGAACATAGCTATAGGGGAAAGATTTCCCACATTCACTGCACTCATAAGGCCTTACTCCATTGTGAACGTTGTGATAGTTGTTAAGTGTAGTAGTGGTGTAAGATTTCCCACATTCACTGCACTCATAAGGCTTTTCTCCAGTGTGAACTCGCTGATGGTAACGGAGGGCAGAGCTACTGGTAAAATGTTTCCCGCATTCATTGCACTCATGAGGCCTTTCTCCAGTGTGAACTCGCTGATGGTAACGGAGGGCGGAGTTACTGGTAAAATGTTTCCCGCATTCACTGCACTCATAAGGCCTTTCTCCAGTGTGAACTCTCTGATGGACACGGAGGGCAGAAATTCTGGAAAAAGACTTCTCACATTCAAAGCACACCAAACACTGTCTCCCTGTAAAGAACCTCTGGTCATCAACAAGTGTGCCATCACAGCCCATGGCTTTCTTACATTCTCTTCGGCTGTAATGACATTTTGTACTTTGAGAAGTTATTCCAGACTGAGAGGTTCTGTTTGCCCTGTGCATGGTGTGAGTATCCTGTTGCTCAAGGTGTCCTGAGGTGATGGTGAAGTCTTTTCCAACCTGACTAGATGTACAAGGCTCCCATGACATATGGGAATTGCAGCTCTTCCCAAGTGAGACACTGTCCACACTGCTTAGGAGGTCATTCTGTGTTGTATCTTGTTCCTGATGCTGGTTCCTCCGTGCACTGAAATAAAATGGTTTTGCACATGCCCCACACCTCAGCAGAGTTCTGCTGTGTTCAGTTCCCTGCTGATCAACCAAGAGGAAAATGTCTCTTAAGACCAGCCCACATCTCTCACAGGGGTGGCCCTTCTGGGAAGTCAAAGCTGCCTTGGGATACTCTTCCTGTGACGCTTGTTCAGACAGTTTCTGTTCAGTGGGTGCCTCCACATCCTCTGCCACACAGCAGCAACCTGAACAAAAGCAAACACTACTGAAGTACACAGTGAACTAGTGTGGGGGTATTCTCATCACAAATTTCCACCTGTCATATGTAAGGATGATTCCCTGTGATAATTTGCAAGACAAGAAGGATATACTTTAAGAAAGGGTAATAGTGATTAGGCATTAAGAGAGAAAATAATGGGCCTCTTATTAAAGGAAGTAATGGTAGGATGTGGAAGGAGGACAGACAGGGTTTAATAGTTGTTCTCCTGCTGATGGCGGCCTGCAGGTTCATTCCTGCTGGTGATGTCAGGCTGTGCGGAGGAATGTGAATGTGCAAAAACCAATATAATGAACCCCAGCAGAGCAGACACTACGCAAGGTTCCTATGAAAAATTTGAAGCTTCAATGCCCAGTGACCATTGAGGTAACTTGAAGAGCACAACAAAAACACTCCTCACACAGAGGTTAGAGCTCTGGAGGTTATAGAGGCAGAGATGACCCCTGGCTAGAAGTCATAGTAGAAAAGATAACTATGAGAATTAACAAAGAGGCAAAGTGCCAACACTTGGAAAGGACACGAAGATTAAGTTGTGGCCACTGGTAATGGTAAGAAAATATAGTTAAACAGAAGAGGTTTCTCGTTATGTTTTAACAAAGCTGTGGCACAAAGCCCTCCCCAAGTGCCATTCCCTATCACCAGAGCCTCTCTGCGCCCATCCTGTCCAGGCTGGACTTATGTTCCTGTTGTGCTACACAAAGGACCCTTTCAGTCCCTACCAGTTGAGCAGTTACATGAAATAATGATGATGCAACTCCTAAGGGAGAACAGAAGACATACATTACCAACACTGTCATAGGACAACTGAGCACAAACAGACAAAAGGAAAAAGATCTATGGGGGTAGCATCAAGTGGATGGCAGAATAAAAAAACACAAATATTATGCTCGCTTCAAGAGTAATTAGAAAATTATCTTTCTAAAAGCAGCCCTAAGGAAAAACAGAAATAATTAGGGGGTCAATTTTTCCAAGAGCCATAAAGTGGAGCATAAAACAAGAAATAGCACAGAAAGAAATGCAAGGGAGATTGGCTTAGCAAAGATGTTTAGATTCCTAAGAGAAGGGTGAGCTTTCTCTCCAAGCCACTGAGCTTGTGCTACAGCGGACTCTAGTGGCCTGTGTTGTGAATGACCATGGCTGCCATTGTCTTTGAGAACTTCAGAAAATTCGGTAATATCTGCCCAAATCCCACAGATTTTATCTCAAAGGAACCTGTAATTCATCAGAAAGGATATTAAGAGGAATCCCTTTCGCTACAACGTATCTTATGAAGGAATAACATCATCTACTCCCAGAAATCTTTGCCACCAAGAACCCAAGAGGGACCGCTCGATTATTGGAAAACTGCTCCCCTGGCCACAGGGGACCCCTACAGCCTTCACTACTCTAACTTCAGCTCTGGGGCAGCCAGAAGAATGAGATTCGAAACTTGTCTTTACCCAAGTCACAGCACAGCATCTACTAAAAACACTCGTATTCACATGCAAATGAAACTTCATCTAGCCCCACCTTGTGTGTGTCACGGGGTTGAGTACTGGCCTGCTAACAGAAAGTTTGCCTGCTAGACTCTAAGTGCCTGACTGGAATTCTACGTCACATGACTGGAATTCTGGCCAGGACCCCAGTTGAGGGCATGCTTGAGGGAAGCAACCGACATTTCTCCAGCACACTGATGTTTCGCTCCCTTTCCTCCTCCCTTCCCAATCTTGGTAAATAATAAATAAATCTTTAATATAAAAACTAATTTTTATGGTAACCATCTCATAAAATGCTCAGACCTCAATACTAAGACCAAAAGAAATGTAAAAAAAAAATCACAAAAGGAATATCACAATTTTGTACGGCATTCCCAGTAAATGGAGATTATACATTGCCCAGGCTAAAATACAAATAATCATTTTTAAAATCCTCAGTGAGGGATAAGCAAATATACATGGAACTCAACATAATGAACAAACAATGTAGTCACAAAATATGGGGATCAGAGTTAGAAACCATAAAAAAAAGTGGAAGAAAAATTCAGGAATTGAGAAGAATATGATGAATAAAGTGAAAACTGTGAAGAGTTTCAAACTAGGCAAGACCAAGTATAAAATGGATATGCCATCTCAGAGGCAGATTATATGAAGTTTGAATACATTTAAAAAATTTTTTAATTTTATTTTTAAAACCTTAACTTTAAAAATAAAATTATTTAATTTAACATATGTTAAAATAATGTTAACTTACTTTTAGGGAAGAAAATGAAGGGAGACAGAGAGGGAGAAAAACATCAATGTGTGGTTGCCTTTCTCAGGCCGTCTACTGCAGACTGCAACCCAGGCACGTGCCCTAGACTGGGAATCCAACTGGTCACCCTTTGATTCGCAGTCCTGCACTCAATCCACTGAGCCACACCAGCCATGGCTGACTACACTTTAGAGACAACAGGACTAATAAATATACACAAAATATTTTATTCAGCTTGGCCAGGTGGATTAGATGGTTGGGTAGTTTTCCAGAGCAGCACCAAAAGCTTACAAGTTCGATCCCTACATGGGGACACAAAGGAGGCACCCTGTTGATGCTTTTCTCTCACAGTGCTGTGTGTGTCTCCCTCTCTATCTCCCTGTCTCTGTTTCTATATGACTTCTTCTCTAATAGTTAGTAAACATACCCTCAGATGAAGATTGAAAGTAAATATATATATACGAAGATATTATCAACGATTATAAAAAACAACTTTCCACACTACTCAATGTGAAATTATTTAGATTTCTGGCAACAATACTGACCTCAAATCCTTCCCCCCTATGGGGTTTCAGTACAGCAGGAATTGGGGCAGCTGGGAGAGAAGGGGGCAGTGCCAACACACCAGCCTGCCAACCCCAAGATCTACCCAGAAACCTGGGGAAGCAAACTGTGCACCTACAGTCAACATATGAGGACACAGCAACTCCTAAAGAGTGAAGGGAACGGGACACAGAAAGCCTAGTCCAGGTCAATGGTGAGTGTAAAAGTCATTATCTTTTTAAAGAGAGAGTTAACTTGCTAAAGTTTGTGGCAATGAGGGAGAAAGAAGGACCCCTGGAGACAGAATCAAAGGTGAACCCAAGGCACACTGCTGCTGTCCATGGCTCCCCGGGTGCATATCTGGTAAGGACCCTCATAGGTTATAATAGGAACAAACTCAACCCTGAAGAAAGGGGGTGCAGGCATGCCAAAGTTGAGCACAAAGGGGCAGTCAGTGTCTTACCCAGCGAGGATACGTGAGCAAAGTTCTCCAGCATCACATCGAGGTACAGGCGTCTCTGAGCCTCATCAAGGAGGCACCATTCTGTCCTGGACAGATACACAGCCACATCCTCAAAGGTCACAACAACCTGTCAGAATTAATACAAATGAATCCAGAATAGTCTGTCTGACATCAGCCCTGCCCGATGCTGTTCCAGAACAACCTTTCCCACTCCCAAAACCATCCAGGATGCCCAGCCTAGAGGGAAAACAGCCCTGCTGCCTGCTGTCTCATCAGTCTCATTAATCACTCAGATCGCCCTCAGCAACAACAGAAAAGATGGGTGGAGCAGCAGATGAGCAGGCCTCTATTATCAAACCAAACTTTCAAGACTCCATCCTTCCTGTCCAGAAATTCTAGGGAGTCTTGCAGATCATGCCTCTACACAGAGCCAAACATGGGCTTATGTTTCACCCTTCAATCCCCACACCAAGGACCCAAGACCATGACTTCACACTTCCTCCAGCTGGGCACAGTGTGATGCCTTCCTCCTTCACCGCTTCACACCCCAGTTTCACCTCCTCAGCTCTGCCACCTCCTCCTCCAACCACAAGCATCACTCTGAAAGCACCAGTGAACTTAGCCTATGGCTTCCAGACAGTGCACAGGTATTTCAGAATGACCTAGTACAACTCAGGCAGGGCAGAAAAAAATTAGAGAAAAATCCTGACAGGTGGAAGGAGGATGTAGGAGGCCACAACACTGAACCACAGCCCCTCCCTTGCGGCACTAACAAAGGAAAACAGTTAATGGCAGGTACCCCTCGGGCAATCACAGAAATGCAAACTACAAGTGCGTCTCCCAACCAGGTGTCCAACTCAGAGTTTGGCGCCAAAAACCTTGGACAAATAGCTCCCGCCCTTGAAAACGGGTAAAACCCCGAGAACTCCTGTCCCCGCAACTGGCCCACCTCCACTGCAGGAACACGTTTTCCTTCCTGCACTATGTCGCCGATACTGTCCTCTTTCTTTTTCCTACCTGAATAAAACTTTACTGTCACACTGATTATTATTCAAATTAACCCTAGCCGGTCAAGGTCATGAAGGTTGTTGGACACTCCAAACTTTTCTGAAGGTGCCAGGGCAGGAACAGCCCTCAGCGTGTTTTAGTTCAGCAAGAAAGCCGCCCTTGGCCCCTCAATCAGTCCCGCTCTCTTGCTCCGGTCACACCAAGTGTCACCCCGGACTCTCACCAGAACGGTCGCCGGGGCCAGGGCTGCACGAAGCGACGGGCTCACCGCGCCGGGCCTGCAGGGCTCCGTGCGGCGACAGGGAGGGGCCGCGGCCGCGCACTCACCTCTAACCGGCGCTTCAGCGCGCCCGCCGCCATCGGACTCTGTGGGCCGAGCCCGGCCAGAGCCGCGGGCAACAACGGTGTCCCCGGAGTGGGGGTCCCGGGGCAGCCCCAGGGGCCGGTCCCCCGAGCAGCTTACTGGGGCTCACAGATACTGCGGGCAACACAGCTCTGGCCCCTGCTCCACTCGATATTGGCAACGCACAGCCTGACAATCGAATAACGAATCTGAGCGAACAGGAAATGCCCGCCCACATAAGGCACAAGTCCCGCCCCACAGCAGTACCCAACCGGAAATGCTTTGCAGAGTTTTTATTGGCTCACTTTACTGCTATTCCACGCTTTCCTTCCTCTGGGTAATGGAGATCTTACAGTGAAAAGTGAATCTTGTATTATGCTAGGGGTTTCCAGCAGTGGATTTGCAAACTTACACACCAAGAAGACCCTGAGAATAATAGGTGCGCTCTCCAATGAAGATTGTTCCTCAGGCGAGGGCTCTGGAACGCCTGCAAGGCTTTTGATTCAGGACAAATGGTATGTGGCGCCTTCAGGCTGGATGCGGTTGGGGGAGGTTGTACAAGACCCTAACGCTATCTACCCAGCCGCAGTTGGACTGGTTTTCCGAAGTTAATGTATTAAAACATGCACTAATACTTAAGTGCATCTGTTCCCGATTAAGCCAGAAGTCTTAGCTTTGCGCGTGCAGCAGTGTGAGTGGAGTCCACACTGATTTGATCAGAAGCCTCTGATTTAAATTATACATTTTTTCCCTAACAGTGGAGTACATGTTGAAGACCTCAAAGGCATGCAGTTACTGGAGTTCACCCCAGAAATGGCATGTAAAGATACAGACCCACCCAGAATATAGTAACAAAGCTAGTCACACTGGTATGGTTTTTCCTCAGTTCATACTGCAGGAGCACTAGGTCAAAAATGAAAATGTTCATATTGAAATTTAAAAATTACTTAAGGTTACAAAATGCAAACGATTCCCTGAGACTTTGTTGAATTGCATGCAATCTTTTTGCAATCTGAGGAATTTGTGTTACTGTTGATGAGAATACATTATTTCTGAAGGACATCTCCAGAAAAGGGTGGGGATATGACCCATGGGAAGAATCTGTGAAATTTTACTAGGTTAATAACCTGGTTACCCCATCAAACTTATATGTCATAACAATATAGGACCAACCTTAGAAAATAAAATAAGATGCATACTGTAAACATAAATGGAAGTCTATTCATTTGTAATTTAAATATCAAAAAGGAAAATTAATTGTAGAAAAACTGGCAGAAATAAATTGTGACAAAGCTATTGGTATTTTCATTAGCATGGAACGGTTTTGTAGTTACTGTAAGGAAAGAGAGCTTGTGCATTACATATTTAATGGGCGTACAGGTGAGATGAGGATAACTACGGCCGTGTCAAAGCAGTAAGATTAGGAACACACTCAGGAATTATATTTTGTGAGACACCAAGAAACACTTGTAAAACCTGTCAAGAAAAGGTTCTAAAATACAACTAACAATATGATCAGGGAAATAAAGTGACTTCAAGCTAAAGGATGGGGATGATAAGTATCTACAAATGAACTGACACCTCATCTCAGCTTAGGGGACCATGGCTATGCCACAATATTATTCTCTTTAACATGACTAACACTTATCTTTTTCTCATATAGGCTGAATACTAAAAAGTGTACTCGTGCTCTTCAATAACTGGGAAAATGTTTGACTTACAACTATGAGATAGTATACAATGAAAATGCAGAGACATGAAAATAATGCCTGAAAGTCCCAGGTCACTTACAAGGCTGCTCAGTGCTGCTTGTTCACTCTTTGAAAATGGAAAATCAGTAACACTTAGAAGGGCTTAGAGATGGAGCACTATACTAGACATTCTACTGCATTTAGTTGGGAACAAGGGGCAAGGGGTCATTTTCAGAGTGTCCACCCATGCCACCTGGTGCTTTTAAATGGATTGTATTGCTTAGGAAAATGTGGAAGCAGATAGCAAATATCACGAAGGATGATCAGTACTCACCCTCTTCTCTGAAAAAGCCCCTGAGACATAACATTGCTAACTGGGAAACAGACACATAGACCAAACCTAATTTGGCCAATTGGCTGCTGTCTGGAACAATCAGGAGTAAGATTCTCAGCTGTGGCCAAAGTGTCCTGGGCAGTGGAGGGAGGGCTTGTGTTCCAAAGCACTATGGTTACTACCCAGAGATCTCTGGTGCCGACACGGGGAGACTGGAAAGGAAGATGTGGCTGCTGAACATGGTCAGGGCTGCAGGGAACAGATGGTGAGCGACACTGTCTCCTGCAGCCAGTCCTCACACAGTACAGGGTCATGTGGGCACTGAGCTTCCTCTATGAAGAAGAGGTGAACATTCCAGCAGGTGGGTAATGATACTACAGGTCTCCATTGTCAGTTCTGAATATGTTCCAGGTATCACGTCCCGCTGTCCTCAGTCCTGCGAGTGAATGTCTGTGACATGTTGCAAAAACACTGGAAGATCAAAATGATGTACCCCATTCACCACAGTAGATAAAGTCAAGCCAGTGATGCAAAAGAAAACTGAAGTTGCAGAGTCCCATGCCCGAATCTCCCAGGTCACCTTAGTGTCCTGCTGTGTGCTAAGCTCCAAAAGGCGGTAGACAAAATACAGCTAAGTCTCAAGGTAGTTTCCCTGGAGAAACCATGGAAATGACAGGTAATGTTCCCATGAATACAGTGAAGCAGACATTAAGTACTTTAAGACATCAGAAAAAGTTGAAAATTCATGATTGCAACAATCAACACAGCAGCAATAGCTGTGTTTTCCATTTCACTGCTCTTTGCTGTCTCTCTGCCTCGCACTGAGGCATCAATATTCCAAATGGAGAAATCCCCATCTCTAACGCCAGACACAAGTTTGAATATGGCCTATTTTAAAAAGATATTTAAATTTATTTTTAGACAGAGGCTATGGGAAAGACACAGTAAGGAAGACAAACATCAATGTATGCTTCCTTGTCACGGGGCTCCTTGTGGGGACTTGGCAGAAAACTCAGGCAAGTGCCCTCACTGGGAATTGAACCAGTGACCCTTTGGTTAGGAGGACTGCTCTCAATCCACTCGGACACACTATCTAGGACACAAGGCTTTTTATTATATTATTAAATGTTGGAACTTACAAAAACAAACCGTTGTACTTCAAGCCATGTAGGAATTAATGGCCCACCCCCGAAAAAACCCATCCCCTACTAAAAATTATCAACAACTCACTCACAGACCTCACATCTCATCAATCAAAGGCATCACTGGAGTGTACACTCTGTCATAACAACTGACATTACAAATGCAAGAAAAGAATTTCCAAATTCACTGCATGCATAGGGACATTTCCCAGGGTGAAGTCTCTAATGACAATGCAGGTGACTGATACTGATAAAGGATTTCCCACATTCACTGCACTCAAAAGGACTTTATCCAGTGTAAATAGCTCAACGATGACAAAAGCAGGCACTAATAATGAAAGTATTTGCACATAAACCACAGCCATAAGATTATTCTCCAGGGTGAACTCTCTGATGACCACAAAGGATAAAGCTCCTGGCAAAGGATTTCCCACATTTCTTGCACTCATAAGGCCTTTCTCCAGCGTGAATTCTCTGATGTCTATGGAGGACAGACCTACTAGAATAAGTATTCCCACATTCACTGCACTCATAACACCTTTCTGCAGTGTAAACTCTGATGATAATGGAGGTCAGAGCTAGTGGTATAAGATTTCCCACATTTACTGCAAACATAAGGCCTTTCTCAAGTATGAATTTTTCTGATGCTTCAAAAGCAAGGAACTCCGAGGAAAGAATTTCCCACATTCACTGCACTCATAAGGCCTTTCTCTAGTGTGAACTCTGATGAACACGGACGGCAGAAATTCTGGAAAAAGACTTCTCACATTTAAAACACTGAAAACAGTGGCTTCCTGTAAGGAAACTCTTGTCATCAACAAGTGTGTCCCCCACAGCCCATGGCTTTCTTACATTCTCTTCGGCTGTAAGGATATTTGCACTTTGACACGTCATTGCCAACTTAAAAGATTTTGTTTGCCCTGTACATGTTGTGAGTAGCCAGTTTGCAAGATATCCTGAGGTGATGAAGTCTTTTCCAACCTGACGAGACGTACAAGGCTTCCATGACATATGGGAATTGCGGCTCTTTCCAAGTGAGACACTGTCCACACTGCTTAGGAGGTCATTCTGTGTTGTATCTTGTTCCTGATGCTGGTTCCTCGTGCACTGAAATAAAATGGTTTTGCACATGCCCCACACCACAGCAGTGTTGTGCTATGTTGCGGTCCCTGCTGATCAACCAAGAGGAAAATGTCTCTTAAGACCGGCCCACATCTCTCACAGGGGTGGCCCTTCTGGGAAGACAGAGCTACTTTGGGATACTCTTCCTGTGACACTTGTTCAGAGAGTTTCTGTTCAGTGGGTGCCTCCACATCCTCTGCTCCACAGCAGCAACCTGAACAAAAACAAACCCTGCTGAAGTGCATACTGAAGTAGGAGGGGGTATTCTCATCACAAAGTTGCACCTGTCATATGTAAGGATGATTCCCTGTGACACTTTTCAAGGCAAGTGGGATAGACTCTAAGAAAGGGTGGTTGTGCATTACTAGGCAAGTAACACAGAAAATAATGGTCCGCTCATTAACTAAAGTACATTATAGTAGGACATGGAACAAGGAAAGGTAGGGTTTAAAAATTGTTCTTCTGCTGATAGTGGCCTTCAAAGTGTTTCCTGCTGTCGATGTCAGACTGTGTAGAGGAAAATGAATGTGCTGAAAACCCCGATAATCAAGCACAGCAGAACAGATACTGGCAAGGTTCCTATAGATCAATTTGTACCGTCAAGGCACAATGATCAATTTTTCCAAAGAGCTATAAAGAGGAGCATAAAACAAGAAATGCCACAGAAATAACTGTAAGAGAGAAAGGCTTAGCAAAGATGCTTAGATTCCAAAGAGAAGGGTAAGCTTTCTCTCCAAGCCACTGAGCTTGTGCTACAGCGGACTCTAGTGGCCTGTTTTGTGAATGACCATGGCTGCCATTGTCTCTGAGAACTTCAGAAATCTCAATAATATCTGCCAACCTCCCACAGATTTTAAAGGAACCTGTAGTTCATCAGAAAGGACATCAAGAGGAAGCCCTTTGGCTTCAACATCTCTTATGAAGGAATAACATCATCTACTCCCAGCAATCTTTGTCACCAAGAATCCAACAGGGACCACTAGATATTTGAAAAACTGCTCCCCTGGCCACGGGGGACCCCTACAGGCTTCATTACTCTAACTTCAGCTCAGGGGGCAGTGAGTAGAATGGGAAGTGACTTCTCTTCACACAAAACACAACACATCACCTACTAAGAACAGTCGAATCCATGTGCAGATGAAACTGCATCTAGCCCTGGCTTGTGTGTTTCACGGGGTTGACTACCTGCCTGCTATCAGAGCGCTCGCCTCAAGGTTTCCAGGTCCCTGCACATCCCTGCATTTCAGGCCAGGACCCCAGATGGGGGCGTGCCAGAGGCAACCAGTTGGCGCTGCTCTGGCACATTAATGTTTCTCTCCCTCTCCTTCTTCCAACCTTCCCTCTTGGTAAATAATAAATAAATCTTTAATATAAGAACAAATTCTCATGGTAATTGTATCATAAAATGCTTAGACCTCAACAGTAACATCAAAAGAAATGTAAAAAAAAAAAAGTCACAAATGGAACATCACAATTTTGAACTGAATACCGAATAAATGGAGATGTACACATTGCCCAGGCAAAAATACAAATAATCATTCTTAAAAACCTTAGTGAAGAACAAGCAAATACACATGGAACTCAACATAATGAACAAATAGAGTCATACAATATGGTGATCACAGTCAGAAATCATAAAAATATAAAACTGAAAATCTGGAGTTGAGAATATGACAAAGTGAAAACTGGAAAGAGAATTCCAAAGTAGGCATGTTCAACAGGGAAATGGGTCCATCATCTCAGAGGCAGATTATATGAAGTTTGACTACACTTTTTGTTTTTAAGATTTTATTGATTTTCTTTTTAAAGATGGGGAGGGAAAAAGAGAGGGAGAGCAACATCAAGGTGTGGTTGCCTATCTCGAGCCCCCTACTGGGGACCTGCCCTGCATTACAGGTATCTGCCCTAGGCCGGGAATCAAACCAGCAACGCTTTCGTTCATAGGGCGATAGTCAATCCACGGAGCCACACAAGCCAGAATTGACTAACATTTAGAGAAAACAGGACTAATAAATATACACAAAATATTTTATTCAGCTTGGCCAGGTGGATTAGATGGTTGGGTTGTTTTCCAGAGTAGCACCCAAAGCTTGTAAGTACGAACCCTACATGGGGACACAAAGGAGGCACCCTGTTGAGATGTGTATCTCTATCTCCCTGTCTCTGTCTCTCTGTGCCTACCTCTCTAACCGTCAGTAAACATATCCTCAGATGAAGATTAAAAGTGAATATATATATGAAGATATTATCAACGATTATAAAAAACACACTACTCAATGTGAAATCAGTTAGATTTCTGGCAACAATACTGACCTCAAATCCTTCCCCCCTATGGGGTTTCAGTACAGCAGGAATTGGGGCAGCTGGGAGAGAAGGGGGCAGTGCCAACACACCAGCCTGCCAACCCCAAGATCTACCCAGAAACCTGGGGAAGCAAACTGTGCACCTACAGTCAACATATGAGGACACAACAACTCCTAAAGAGTGAAGGGAACGGGACACAGAAAGCCTAGTCCAGGTCAATGGTGAGTGTAAAAGTCATTATCTTTTTAAAGAGAGAGTTAACTTGCTAAAGTTTGTGGCAATGAGGGAGAAAGAAGGACCCCTGGAGACAGAATCAAAGGTGAACCCAAGGCACACTGCTGCTGTCCATGGCTCCCCGGGTGCATATCTGGTAAGGACCCTCATAGGTTATAATAGGAACAAACTCAACCCTGAAGAAAGGGGGTGCAGGCATGCCAAAGTTGAGCACAAAGGGGCAGTCAGTGTCTTACCCAGCGAGGATACGTGAGCAAAGTTCTCCAGCATCACATCGAGGTACAGGCGTCTCTGAGCCTCATCAAGGAGGCACCATTCTGTCCTGGACAGATACACAGCCACATCCTCAAAGGTCACAACAACCTGTCAGAATTAATACAAATGAATCCAGAATAGTCTGTCTGACATCAGCCCTGCCCAATGCTATTCCGGAACAAGCTTCCCCACTCCTGCTGTCCAGAAAAACCATCCAGGGTGCCCAGCCTAGAGGGAAAACAGCCCTGCTGCCTGCTGTCTCATCAGTCTCATTAATCACTCAGATCGCCCTCAGCAACAACAGAAAAGATGGGTGGAGCAGCAGATAAGCAGGCTTCTATTATCAAACCAAACTTTCAAGACTCCATCCTTCCTGTCCAGAAATTCTAGGGAGTCTTGCAGATCATGCCTCTACACAGAGCCAAACATGGGCTTATGTTTCACCTTTCAATCCCCACACCAAGGACCCAAGACCATGACTTCACACTTCCTCCAGCTGGGCACAGTGTGATGTCTTCCTCCTTCACCGCTTCACACCCCAGTTTCACCTCCTCAGCTCTGCCACCTCCAGCCGCCGCACACAGCAGGCATCACTCTGAGAGCACCGGGTACTTAGAATATAGCTTCTAGACAGTGCTCAAGTATTTCAGAATGATCTAGTATAACTACGGCAGGACAGCAAGAATTTAGGGAAAACTCCTCACAGGTTTAAGGAGGATGTAGGAAGCCGCAACAGGTAACCTCAGCCCCTCCCTCGGGGCACCAACAAAGGAAAACAGTTAATGGCAGAAAGACCCTCGGGCAATCAGGGAATTGCAATTTTGGAGGACTCTTGCCAGCCAGGAGTCCTACTCAGAATGTAGCGCCTAGGAACTTGGAGAAATAGCCCCCACCTGGGAAAAAAGGGTAAAACCCCAAGAACTATCTCAGCATTCACTCCTGTCTCTCCAGTTGGCCCCACTCCACTCAGAGGCCCACATTTTGCATCCTGCACTGTGTCGCTCACACTGGCCTCTTTCTTTTTTCTACCTGAATAAACCTTGCTTTAGTCTCACCCTGATTTGTATGGAAATTAAGCGTAGGCCCGTGAATGACACGATGGCTGTCTGACACCCCAAGGTTTTTTGAACAAGCCGGGGAGTGAGCAGCCGGGGTGTTAAGAGGTTCAATAAGAAAACTGCCGTCGGTCCCTGAGCTCGTCACCCTTTTCTGCTCTGGTCACACGCCATGTGTCACCCTGGACCATCTCACTGGACCGGTCGCTGGGGCCTGGGCTCTAGGACGTGACAGACTCACCGAGCCCGGCCAGCAGCGAAGGGGAGGGACCGGGGTCTCGCACTCACCTCCACCCTGCGCCTCTGGGCGCCCGCTGTCATCGGACTCTGTGGGCCGAGCTGGGGGCAGTAAGGGGATCCCTGGGCTGCCTCAAGGGCCGTTCACTTGAGCAGCTTTGTGGGTCTCACAGCTGCTGTGGCGACCACATCTCCGTCGCCAGCTCTACTCTATATTCGCACCTCACACCCAGACCCTCTAATAACGAAACTGAGAGGACCGGAAATGCCAGTCGACTGAAGGCACAAGTCCCGCCCTACAGTAGTACCCAACCGGAAATGCATTTCAGAGTTTTTATTGGCTCATCGTCCTGTTATTCCAAGCCTGCCTTCTCGGATAACGGAGATCTTACACTGAAGGATGGCATCCTGAATCATCCAGCCCTTTGCAGGAGTGGATTTGCAAATTTACACCCCAAGAATACCCTGAGAATAATAAGTGCTCTGTATTGCCATCCAGTGAAGGACATTTCTCAGGCGAGGGTCTCTGGTACGCCTGCAAGGCCTTTGATTCAGGGCATATGACATGTGGCTCCTTCAGGTTGGATGTGGTTGGCGGAGGTAGTTCAAGTCGCTAATTCTAGCCAGCCTTCTTCAGTTGGACTTGCTTAGCTAAGTTAATTTATTAAAACATGCACTGCCCTGGCTGGCATGGCTTGGTGGATTGAAAGCTGGATTGTGAGGCAAAGGGTCACCAGTTCAATTACCAGTCAGGGCACATGCCTGGGTTGCAGGCCAGGTCCCCAGTGGGGGCACCTGAGAGGTATCCAGGCATTGATGTTTCTCTCCTTCTCTTTCTCCCTCCCCGCCCCCTCTAAAAATAAATAAGTAAAATCTTTCAAAAATGCACTAATACTGCACTAATACTTAAGTGCATCTGTTCCAGCCAGAACTGTGTAGCAGTGTGACTGGAGTCCACACTGAATAAATTATACATTTCTTGTTCAAGGGACTGATCTAAGAAAAAGAAAATCAAAGATAGGAACATTAAAATGACAAGAAACTCACAGCTATTAACAACTGAACCTAAAAACAACAACAACAAAAACTAAGCAAACAATTAGAACAGGAACAGAATTCCAGAAATGGAGATCACATGGAGGGTTATCAAAGGGGGAATGGGAGGGGGAGAAAAGAGGAATAGGTACAGGGAATAAGTAGCATAAATGGTAGGTAGAAAATAGACAGGGGAAGGTTAAGAATAGTATAGGAAATGTAGAAGCCAAAGAACTTATATGTATGACTCATGGACATGAACTAAAGGGGAGGAATGTGGGGGTGTGTGTGAAGGGCTGAGGGGACTAAACAGCGGAAAATGGGACAACTGTAATAGCATAATCAATAAGATATATTTAAAAAATAAAATAAATTATACATTTCTTTGCTGACAATGAAGTATATGTTGAAGACCTGAAAGGCATGCAATTACTGGACTCAAGACTAGAAATTGCATGTAAAGTTCCAGACCAATGAATAATGTCCTTCCCTTGCACAGGAGTGAGGCCTGTGCATGGCACCCACAGCAGACACCTGGCAGTAGAGCCACTGCCTTTCATATAAGCACCAAGTCCTAGGTCAAGGGTGCTCACTACCCCTGTTTTACAAAGGAGGAAACTGAGGCCCAGAGAGAGCATCATTTTTCTCTAATCATAACAATGGTCAATAATCCAAGATTGAAACCCAGGTTGCAGACCCAGGATATTCTAAACACTGATCTCTTCTCTTTGGCTTCCAGGAGGGCTTTGAGCTCCACAAACACCCATTGATTCTCATATACCTAGTTCATTTTCAAGTCCTGCTCCAGCCCCGAGGACAGATCATAAAGCGAAAATTACCTGTTATTCAAGGAGTGAAGATAGGTGACATTATGACATACATCTTTGCTGTTTTACTATTTGTTCAAGAGAGGAGCCCAAATCAATAAAAGAATAGGAAAATTGTGTGAGCACATATTTTCTAAAAACTACCAGTAGTACATGCACATCTGCAAAAATACTCATGATAAATCTTTAGGGAAATGCAACTAAAACAACAGAGAGATCATGATGAACATATAAAAAGAGGTTCAATTAATAAAAATTGAGCAAATCAAGATTTTGTTAGAGTGCAGAAATGCAACTGTCATACACTGTGAGTAAGAATGCAGCCCTGGCAGGTGTGGCTAAGTGGTTCAAGTGCCGGCCTGTGAACCAACGTGTTGCCGGTTTGATTCTCAGTCAGGGCACATGCCTGGATTGCAGGACAGGTTCCCATTTGGGGCCCGTGAGAGCAACCACACATGGATGTTTCTCTCCCTCTGTTTCTCCCTCCTGTCCCCTTTCTCTAAAAATAAATAAATAAATAAATAAATAAATCTTTTAAAAAAGAATGTATAATAAAGGACAATTAGTTTAGATCATACATTGTTAGATTATTCAAAATTTAAACATTAAACTTCTGAGACATGTTTGTACTGTGAACATTTAAAATTAAACTCAGATATTTCCTCAGAAAGTTTTCTTCAGTATCTTTACACTGCAACAACAACAGAAAATACATTTCCTACAATCTAGCCATTTATACTGTGAGAACTCTATGTCAAAAGGTGTAGATTTATGGCTAAAGATTTCCCATGTTCACTTCAGGCTTGAAGCCTTTAACCAGTGTGAGCTGTGATTCAGGTGATAATGACTACAAGGTAAAATATTTCTTACATGTGATGTCCCCATAAGGCCGATTTCTATGTAAACTGATGATACAAAAAGAAAAAAAAAGATAGAAAAAAGAATTTCCCACACACGCTGTACTCTTAAGACCATTTCCCAGAGGGAAATCTCTGAATATAATAGAGCTTAGTGCTCCAAAAGAGGATTTCTCATATTGCATGTACGTATAAAACCTATCACCTGTGTGACCTAGGAGAAGATAACAAAGGAAATGGCTAGACATAAAACAATTCCCAAATTGTTTTTAAAAAATATTTTATTTACTTTTATTTTTAAACAGAGGGGAAGGAAAGGAGAAAATGAGGGAGAGAAACATCAATGTGTGGTTGCCTCTAGTGTGCCCCTCACTGGGGACCTGACCTGCAACCCAGGCATGTGCCCTGACTGGGAAGGGAACCGATGACTCTTTGGTCCACAAGCCGGCTCTCAATACCCTGAGTCACAGCAGCTGGGGCCCAAATTTTCTTAACTTACAAGAACTTAGTCACTGTGAATTTTCTAACAATAATGAAGGACATGGATACCGGAAAAGTATTTCCCACATTCACAGCACTCAGAAGGCATTTCTACAGTGCAAACTCTCTCATAATAATGGAAATTACTGGTATAAGAAAATGATTTTCCAAATTCACTGAAGGCATAAGGCTTTTCCCCCGTGTGAACTCTCTGAAGACAACAGAGCTGACTGATAGAGATGAAGGATTTCCCACATTCACTGCATTCATACAGCCTTTCCACCATTGTGAACTCTCATATGACAATGAAGGTTAATGTTACAGAGAAAAGACTTCAGGCTTTTACTGCAATGCTAAGGACTTTTTTTGCATGTGAACTTGGATTCTAATGGCAGTGACTGCTACAAGTAAAAGGTTTCCCACAGTCTCTGCACTCAGAAAGCCTTTATCCAGTGTGAACTCTCCAATGAGGAAAAAAGGCAGTTACTTTGGTAAGGTTTTCCACATTACTGTACTCACACGGGCTTTTCTCCAGAATGAACTTGATAGTGTTGAGTAAGGTCAGATCTCTTTTTGAAGCATTTCTTACATTCACTGTACTCATAAGGTCTTTCTTCAGTGTTAACTCTCTGGGGACAACGAAGGGCAAATCTCCAGGAAAAAGATTTCACACATTCACCACACTCAAAAGGCCTTTCCCCAGTATGAAATCTTTGATGACCATGGAGGGCAGAGCTAATGGTAAAAGATTTCCCACATTCACAACACACACAACACTGTCTTTCTGTAAGGAAACTCTAGTCCTCAAGAAATG
Source organism: Desmodus rotundus (assembly GCF_022682495.2). Lineage (NCBI taxonomy): Eukaryota > Metazoa > Chordata > Mammalia > Chiroptera > Phyllostomidae > Desmodus > Desmodus rotundus. Next base: position 51,301,428 of record NC_071398.1, on the reverse strand, counting down.
TGTAATCATATCCATAGGTTTCCTTGCATTCTGTGGAGGTGTAGTAACATTGTCTACTTTGAAAGTTACTCCTGACTTAGAGAATTCCTTTGCCCTGTGCATGATGTGAGTAGCCAGTTGCTTGAGACATCCTGAGCTGACTAGGAAATACTTCCCATTCCAATCAGAGGTACAAGGCATCCATGACACATGGAAATTGCAGCTCTTTTCAAGTGAAACCCTGTCCACACTGCTTATGAAACAATTCTCTGTTGAGTCCTGCTCCTGCTGCTGGTGACGCTGTGCACTGAAATAAAATGGTTTTGCACATGCCCCACACCGCAGCAGTGTCGGCCTCTGTTGTGTTCCCTGCTGGTCAACCAAGTGGAAAATGTCTCTCAAGACCAGCCCACAACTCTCACAGGGGTGCCTCTTCTGGGAAGACAAAGGTGGCTTGGGATTTTTAGCCTGTGACACTCTTAGAGAAACATTTTATTCAGTGGGAGCCTCCACATCCTCTGCTCCACAGCAGCAACCTGAACAAAAACCAATGCTGGTAAAGTACATACTGAAGTAGAGAAGGGGTATTCTCACCACAAATTTTCATCTGTCACATCAAGGCATGATTCTATGTTATGATTTTCAAGACACAGGAGAAAGTGGTTGTTGTGCATTCCCAGGCCACTAAGACAGTAAGTAATGGGCACCTTATTAAACGAAGGGTGGTAGGATAGGACAGGAAACAAGGAAGAGGCAAGGGTTAGAAGTTGTTCCTCTGCTTATGGTGCCTGCAAAAGCCCTCCTGGTAGTGACGTCAGGCTGTATAGAGGAATGTGGATGTGCCCAAAACCATGAAAATCCACCACACCGGAGAAGATGCTGTGTATGGTTCATAGAGAAACACGGCACACTTCAAAGTGACACAGGCATTGACCGAAGCTGGAGAGCACAGCAAAAAGACTCTGCAAAGAAATGGCTGTGGAGTAGAGGTCAGAGAGGCAGAGTTTAGCCCTGGCTGGAAGTCGGAGTACGAGTGATAACTATGAGAAATATCAAACAGGCCAAGTGCCAACACTGGGAAAGGAGAAGTACATTAAGGTCTGGTCTCTCACAATGGTGACAAAACAGTTAAGCAAACAAGTTCCTCAATGTGTTTTAACAAAGTCCTGACATCAAACCCTCCCCAAGTGTCATTCACCATCACCAGAACCTCTCTGAGCCCATCCTGTGTTGGCTGGACTCATGTCCCTCTTGTGCTACACAAAGGACTCTTCCACTTCCCTCCCAGTTGAGCAGTTACATGGAATAGTGGTGTTGCAACTCCTCAGAGAAAACAGAAGAGATGAATAACCAACATGTTGTACAACATCTCAGCACAAACGGGACAAAAGAAAAAGATCTCTGTAGGCAACATCAGCAGGATGGCAGAATAAAAAATGCAAGTACTCAACCTCATTCAAGAATAATTAGACAATTATCCCTGATGAAAAACAGTGCTTGAGGAAAAGGGGATATGCTTAGAAGACCCATTTTTCCCAAGAGCCATAACGTGGAGCATAACGCAAAGAACTGCACAGAAAGAATTGCAGGAGAGACTAGCTTAGCAAAGACAGTTAGATTCAAAAGACAAGGGTAAGAGCTTCCACTTGAAGCCATAGCGCTTTTGCTACCATGGACTCTAGTGGCCTAGGCCTAGGAATCTAGGCCTAGTGGCCTACTGTTGTCTGTGAGAAGTTTCAGATTCTCTAATATCTGCAAACTCTTCACAGATTTCATATTAAAGTAACCTGTAGAGTTTGTCAGCATGGATATCAAGAGGAATCCCCTCGTGTATAACATTTCTTATGGCAGAATAACATCAGCATGTCCCCAGTAATCTTTGCCACTAAATACTGCAACAGAGATTGGTACATATTTGGCAAACTCCCGCCCTAGCCACAAAAACCCCTATAATCTTCACTACTCTGATGTCAGCTGATGGGGCAGCAAGAAGAATGCAAATTGAATCTGGTCTTCACCTAAAACACAACACGTCACCTACCAAGCACCATTGTATCCACGAGCAGATAAAACTGTATCTCACCCTGGCTGGTATGGTCAATAGGTTGAGCACCAGCCTTCAAACAGAAAGGTTGCTGGTTGGATTCCCATCAGGACACATGCCTGAACTGCAGGCCAAGTCCCCCATTGGGAGCATGGTAGAGGCTACCAATCATTGTTTCTCTCCCACATTGATCTTTCTCCCTTCCTTCCTTCCTCCCTTCCCCTCTCTCTAAATCAGGGGTGTCCAATCCAAGGCCCACGGGCTACATGTGGTCCAGGATGGCTATAAATGGCCAAAGATTTTATCTTTAGTGGCCCAAGACAAAAATAATAAATTTACTTAAAACATTATGAGATTTTTTGTGATTACGTGTTGTAATGTCACATAAAATAAACATACCTACACTCTTTTGCTATTTGTACGCATGTGTAGCTTCAGTTTTACTGTGTTGTGTGGCTTCCCGTGTGGTATCTTCCAAGAGCAGACAGTAGAATTCACACTATCAGATGCTATATATGTTCTTGGTGACTTAGTGAGGCAGTGATTATCAATAATATTTCAACCTACCATTGCAATGTTAGGCATTTAATGTTATTTAGAAGTCAGGTAAGCATTCTTATTTAATTGTTTTTTGAATATTTTATTTATTCATTTTTAGAGAGAGGGGAAAGGAGAGAAAGAGAGAGGGAAACATCGACGTGTGGTTGCATCTCGTGTGTTCCCCACTGGGGACCTGTCCTGCAACCCAGGCATGTTCCCTGACTGGGAATCGAACCAGTGACCCTTCGGTCCACAGGTAAGCACTCAATCCACTGAGCCACACCAGCCAGGGCCTATTTGATTATTAAAGGTACTTACACACCTCAGCAGTGCCTCTCACATGGCCCCCATACTTTACAATTGGTCCTCTGTCCCGCCCTGCATCAACAGCTGAGAGGGATGTGGCAGGGCCCAAACCTTGCTATTTTACTGTCAATTAATCTTCATAATAAAAGTAAACAAAGTCCCTTATCTCATATTATTTTTTAAAATCACAGCATGGCTTCTACAACATTTCAAAAGAAAAAATTACGGATGAAGGAAGATTGTTCAATGAAAAGTGGACAGATGACTCCTTTTGTCGAAGCAAATAGGAAGGCACTCTGTTTCATTTGTAGGGAATTTGTGCAAGTTTTCAAGGTCTATAATTTGAAAAGGCATTATATGCAAAAACATGCTGCCAAATTCAATGTGTATGAAGGATTGTTTTGTAAGGACAAAATAGAGGAAGTGAAAAAAGTCTGTCTTCTCAACAAAAATGTTTCAAAATGTTACAATTCAGGTAGGTACTACCATTGCAAAGGCTAGTTATGTGGTAGCATATTTAATAGCAAAAAATCAAAACCACTTACTGATGGTGAGTGTATTAAGCAATGCATAGAAAGCATGGCAGATATAATTTGCCCTGATATATAGGGGCATATTTCTCAAATCAGATTACCTCACCAGACTATAGCCAGGTGGACTGGAGAAACTGGAAAATCTATTGAAAAAGTTTAGAAAGTAAAGCTGCTAATTTTAAATTTTATGCTTTGGTGATGGATGATTGCAATGATGCTACAGATACGGCTCAACTTGCCATTTTTATTAGATGTATTGATAATAAATATAATGTCACTGAAGAAATGCTTACTTTAGTGCCATTATAAGACACAACTGAATCAAGAGATTCATATGAAGCGGTGAAAAATATGTTAAATTGATTTTCTTTGGCCATTGTCAGCACATCTAGTATGGTTACTGATGGTGCCCCGGCGGTGGTAGGTAAAAGAGAGCCATTTGTAAAAGTAATAGAAGATGGTGCAATTGCTGTCCAAACTCATGTGTGATGAAGAATCATTGCATAGTACATCAAGAAAATTTATGCACAAAAGCTTTAAAAATGGTTAACATCATGCAAATCATCATCAAGACTATAAATTTTATAAAAGCCAAGGGACTGAATCATCGCCAATTCCAAGAATTCCTTAAAAGTATTGATGCTGACTATGGAGAAGTCAGTTACTTTTTGGAAGTAAGAGGCTAGGTCAAGGCAAAATTTTGAAAAGATTTTATGATTTGTGACAAGTTATCAAGTAGTTTATGGTATCAAAATACAAATTTGTGCTGGAATTTGATGATGAAAACTGGCTTACAGGTTTAGGATTTTTAGTGGATTTAACCACTCATTTAAGTGAGTTAAACATGTGTCTTCAAGGTGAAAACCAACTTATTAATACCATGTTTCAAACCATAACAGTGCTCCAAATGAAACTGAAGTTAAGGCAAGCTCAAATTAAGGCAAACAATTTTATGCATTTTGACACATTGGCTAAACACAATTCTGTGAACAGTGAAAAATATGCAGTCTTGGTTTTTCAATTTGAGACAAGAACTTGAAAACATTTCAAGATTTTTGAGAAAATAATCAATATTTTTCTATAGTTGCGACTCCATTTTATGTAGACATAAATATGTTACCTGCCAATTTTCAAATGGAATGCATAGAGCTGCGATCTGACATTCATCTTAAAGAAAAATTTGATTGTGTCTCTACTGGAATTTTATAGGTCCTATCTTCCCAGAGACACATACCCCTTGCTTCACAATAACGCCTTATTCATCATTGCTATTTGGCAGCATCTACATTTGTGAGCAACTATTTTCAAGAATGAAACACATTAAGAGTAAAATTAGAATCAAAATATCTGATGAGCACCTTGAGAACTCACTAAGAATTGTAACCACTTCTATCAAAGCAGATATTGATGCACTAGTTTCTCAAATATGTCAAACATCCCACTAGTTTTATATTGCCATCTTTTCTTTTATAATAAAAAATATTAAAAATACACCAATGATGTTTTATTCTTTGATATGTACATTTTCTATATTAGTGATCACAAACTTGGGACCTGCTCAATGATTTTAAAAGATTATCAGAAGGGCTGCTGCATAATTAGGGTTATTATGTGAGGACTTTTTTGCTTATCTGTGGGAGCAGGTACCACAAAAATTATGCACTGACCATTTTTTTGCTCATCAGTTTTCATTAGTGTTTGTGTATTTAACGTGTGGTGCAGAACAACTCTTCTTCCATTGTGGCCCAGAGATGCCAAAAGTTTGGACAACTGTGCTGTAAATAATAAATACAATTATTAGCCCTGGCTGGTGTGGCTCATTGGATTGATCGTCTGCCTGTGAACCAAAAATTTGCTGGTTCAGTTCCCGCTCAGGGCACATACCCAGGTTGCGGCACAGGTTCCCTGTAGGCGGCATGTGAGAGGCAACTAATTGATGTATCTCTAGCACTTTGGTGTCTCTTACCCCATTCTTTCTCCCTCCTTTCCCCTCTCTCTAAAAAGGAAATAAATAAAATCTTACAAAACATAAATAAAATCCTTAATATAAAATATAATTCTTTAAAAAGAATTCATCTGTAAAATCCAAAAAAGTAACTGTTTCATGAAATACTCAAATATCAACACTAGGACAATAAGAAATATGAAAAAAATCACAAAAACATCCTGGCTGGTGTAGCTCAGTGGATTGAGCACCAGCCTGCAAACCAAGGGATAGCCGGTTCAATTCCCAGTCAGGGCACATGCCTGGGTTGTGGGCCAGATACCTGGTTGAGGGCATCTGAGAGGAAACCAGTTGATGTATCTCTCACACATTGATGTTTCTCTTCCTGTTTCTTCCTCCCTTCCTGTCCCTCTAAAATTAAAAAAAAAATCACAAAAGGAACATCATAATCTTAATGTGAATTCCCACAAATTGGAGGTATACAAATGCCAGAGAAGAATGCAAATAATCATGTTTAAAAATTTTACTGAGGTACAAGCAAATACACATTGAACTCAACATAATGAACTAACAAATATAGTCATAAAATATGGGGTTCAGAAAGTCAGAAATCATAAAAATAATAAAACAAACTGTAGAGATAAAGAATACAATAAAATGAAAACTGCAAATAGAGTTTCAAAGGAAGACAAGATCAAGAAGTAAGATAGATATGTCACCTCAGAGGCAAGATATATAAAAATGAAGACAGCCTAAATGAATTTTGGAACACAATAAAAATGACCTATATTTGCATTATGGAACTCCAGGTGAGGTGAAAAAGAGGCAAAAAGAGAGATAAAATAAAGGAAAGGGAAAAAGAGGGATAACATTTTTATTGGAAAAAAGGAGCTAAAGATTGATTTCCATATATGAAAAAGAAATGTGAATAAGTGTGTTATCGATTCTCAGAGGTCCCTGTACAGATTCAACGCAAACATGACTTCAGCAAGATGCATTATAACAAAATTGTCAAAAGTCAAATCCAAAGAGATTTTTGAAAGACCAATGAAAACAGCAACTCTTCACATACGGGACAAGGCTCCCATAAGGCTCTCAGTAGAATTCTCTGAGGAAACCTTGCAGGCTAGGAGAATGTCAAATCATATATTCAAAACACTAAAAGAAAACATCTGCATACTTTAACCAGAAAACCGCTGCCTCGGACACAACAAGAAAAAACTTTCCCAGAAAGGCAGAAGTTGAAGAAGTCAATTTCCACTTATACTGACTTACTAGAAATGCCCCCCCCCGCAAATTCTTTGAGCTGAAAAGCATACTACATAGAAATACAAAAATGTACCAACACGTAAAACTCTCTGGTAAGGTCAGTGATGTCATCAAGTTCACAATACTAAAATAGTTCATTGGTGGAGTATACTTTATTTAACTCTATTGAATAGGATAAAAATAAAGTATATTAAGAATAACAATGGTGACAATAATTTATGAATAGATACACAAAATGTAAAGGTATAAACTGTGACATCAAAACATAATGGAGTATAAATATAAGCCGTAACACCATAAAAGTCCTTGAGGAAAACATTGGCAGGAAAATCTCAGACATTCCACGCAGCAACATCCTCACAGACACATCCCCTAAAGCAAGGGACATAAAGGAAAGAATAAACAAATGGGACCTCATCAAAATAAAAAGCTTCTGCATGGCTAAAGAAAACAGCACCAAATTACAAAGAGAACCAACAGTATGGGAAAACATATTTGCCAATGATACCTCAGACAAGGGCCTGATCTCCAAAATATATAAAGAACTCACATGACTCCACTCCTGGAAGACAAACAACCCAATTAAAAAATGGGCAAAGGACTTGAACAGACACTTCTCCAAGGAAGACATACAGAGGGCCCAGAGACATATGAAAAGATGCTCAGCATCACTAGCCATCAGAGAGATGCAAATTAAAACCACATTGAGGTATCATCTCACACCAGTCAGAATGGCCAACATAAACAAGTCCACAAACAAATGTTGGAGAGGATGTGGAGAAAAGGGAACCCTCGTGCACTGTTGGTGGGAATGCAGACTGGTGAGGCCAGTGTGGAAAACAATATGGAATTTCCTCAGAAAACTAAAAATGGAACTGCCCTTTGACCCAGTAATTCTGCTGCTGGGATTATACCCTAAGAACACTGAAACACCAATCCAAAAGAATCTGTGCACCCCAATGTTCATAGCAGCACAATTTACAATAGCCAAGTACTGGAAGCAACCGAAGTGCCCATCAGCAAACGAGTGGATCCAAAAACTATGGTATATTTACACAATGGAATTCTACGCAGCAGAGAGAAAGAAGGAGCTTATACCCTTTGCAACAGCATGGATGAAACTGGAGAGCATTATGCTAAGTGAAATAAGCCAGGAAGTGAGGGACAAATACCATATGATCTCACCTTTAACTGGAACATAAGCAATAGAAGAAAAAAGCAAACAAAATATAACCAGAGACATTGAAGTTAAGAACAATCTAACAATAGCCAGGGCGGGGGTGGGGGGTGGGGGCGGGGACAGTGGGTAGAGGGGATTACAGGAACTACTATAAAGGACACATGGACAAAACCAAGGGGGAGGGTGGAGGGGGGGGAGGGAGGTGGGTTCACCTGGGGTCGGGTGTAGGGATGGGGAGAAAAGGCATACAACTGTAATTGAGTAACAATAAAAAACAAAAAAACAAAAAAACATAATGGAGTAGTGTGGCAGAGAGTCAAAGGGTAGAAATTTTGCATGCAACTGAAGCTGTTTTCAGATTACAATAATATGTTAAGAGTATCAGTTGCTTTATGGAAGTCTAATGGAAACCACACACACAATCCTATATAATGGACACACAAAAGAGAAAGGAATCAAGGCATACCACTATAGAAAAGGATTAAATCACAAAAAAAAAAGACAGCAAGGGTGAAAGACAAAACAGGAACTACAAAAGAGGCAGAAAACAATGACAAAATGGCCATAGTAGGTCCTTCAAAAATTGTCTGATCAAAAGACAAGGGTGGTGGAAGGGATAAAAAACGCAGGACACTAGAGCATTTGAGATCTTGCTTTTTGGCCACTGTCATCAGTTTGACTCAAATAAATACTATAACAATCCTCACGATGGGTGAAAAAGTTGAAGGGATTTAGAAGTACAAATTGGAAGTTAACAGAATAGTCATGGGGATGTAAAGTTCAGCATAGGGAATACAGTCAATAATATTCTAATACATATGAATGGTGTCAGATGGGTGCAAGATTTATCAGGATGAACACTTAGTAAGTTATATAATGTCTAATCACTGGGGTGTACACATGAAACTAACATAATAATGTATGTCAACTTTAAAAAATTTTAATTTAGCCCTGGCTTGGGTGCCGCAGTGGGTTGATTGCTGGCCAATGAACTAACTGAAAGGTCACTGGTTCAATTCCCAGTCAGGGCACATGCCTGGGTTGCATGCAGGCCAGGTCCCCTCTGACCTGGCATGTGAGAGGCAACTGATGGATGTTTCTCTCCCTCTCTTTTTCCTTCCATTCCCCTCTCTCTAGTAATGAATAAATAAAATATTTTTAAAAATTTTAAATGTATAAAAATAAATAAATAAGTTGAGAACCAGTAGGGCTTCCCTTGTGTTAAAAGAAAAAAAAAATCCTACAAGACACAATATATGCAGCCTACAAGAGACTCACTAGAACTTTACGGACACAAAGAGGCTGAAAATAAAGAGATGTTAAAAAAAAATATCCCATACAAATAAAACCAAAGAGAGCAAGAATAACTAATATTCTGTCAGACAAAATAGACAACCTCAAACACTGTCACAAGAGAAAAAAGTCATCCTAAAAAGGTAAAGGAGTCAATCCAACAAGAGGATAACATCTTTAATTACTACGCACCCAGCTGCAGAGCACCTAAGTACATTAAGCAAACAGTATGAGATCTGAAGTCAGAAAACACAGCGCAACACTACCGGACAACTAAAATACTCCCCTTTCAACAATGGGCAGATCATCTCAGTCAAAAGCAACATGGAATTACTTAAGTTTGACTACACTTCAGAGAAAACAGAACTAATAAATATATACACAATATTTTATTCAGCCTCAGCCAGTTAGCTTACCTTGATGGGTAGTTGTACGGTGCAGCACTAAAAGGCTGTGGATTTGTTCCCCAGTCAGGGATGACCATGAAGCAACCAATCCATGCTTTTCTCTCACATTGATGTTTCTCTCTCTCTCTCTCTCTCTCTCTCTCTCTCTGTTTCTCTATCCCTTCCTCTCTCCCTACAGTCAATAAACATATCTTCATGTAATATTATATATATATGTATGTATATATATAATCAACAGCAATATAAAAAATAGTTTTCTTCACTAATCAATGTAAAATCTATTAGGCTCTGGCAATACTACTGACCTCAAATCCTTCCCTATGAGGATTCAGTACTGCAGGTATTGGGGCAGCAGGGAAATAAGGGGCAGTGCAAACAAACCTGCCCTGTCAAGTACAGGATCGACCCAGAAAACCGGGAGAGCATACAGTGTACACAGTCCACATGCGATCGGAGCCCGGGAGATGGGTGTGACTCTAATCCATAATGCAGCTGGGAGGCAGCCCCATGTTATAGCACTTGCACAAGAGCCTGGAAGTGGTCCACTCCATATCATAGGGCCACGCCTGCCCAGACTAACAATGGCAGCCAAGAAAGGCAGAAGAGACCAGAGTACTGGCAGGTGTAACCCTTTATGGGAGGAATTGGAAATAGGGTGACAGAGGAGGAGCAGGGTGAGGATTTAAAATCAAGTGCAGGGCAGTCATGTTGTCTTGGCCACACGGTTTGAAAGGATGCAGAAGGACCCCTGTGAGGAGGTGCCACGTGGTTGTGGATTAAGAGTGAGAGCTTAGGTGAGCATGGATGACTGGGAGAAGCAAGAATACAGATGGGAACCTGCCTAGCAGAGCTATGGATTTCTGTTTTTCTAAGAGACAGTACCCCTGGCTGGTATACAATGAGACAGACCTGATTTGGCAAGAGAGGCAGAACTGTGTGTGTTTATGGGTATTTAGTTTTAAGGGACTTTGGGACTTAAACACAGAATTCTGCCATTATCCTGAACCTGTATAACTTCTGAATAAATAGTTCCTTCCCTTTTCATAAGTCTCTGGCAGTGGGAGTCTCTTTTTTTTTTTTTTTTTTTTTTTTTTTTTTTTTTTTTTTTTGGCAGTGAGTAGTAGGAACCAGTGGTTCTGTTACACAATGAGGAAAAAAGAAAAACTCCTGGAGGCAGGATCAGGAGTGAGCTCAAGGCCAGCTGCTGCTGTCCATTGTTCCCTGGGCACAAGTCTGGTCAGGACCCTTAGAGCTTAGGATATAGGAAGCAGTTGACAAACCTGAATAAAGAAGGGTGCAGGCATGCCAAAGAAGAGCAGAGAGGGAGAGTGAGTGTCTTACCCAGTGAAGATATAAGAGCAAAGTTCTCCAGCATCACATCAAGATACAGTTTTCTCTCAGACTCATCAAGGAGGCACCATTCTGTCCTGTAGAAGTACAGGAAAACATCCTTAAAGGTCAACTCATCCTGTCAAAAATAATACAAATGAATCCAGAACAGTCTAAGACCCTCAACCCTACTCCATACAAAGCTTACCCATACCCAACGCTTTCCTGAATCCTCAGTTCAGAGAAGACACCAGCCCTTGCTGCCAGTGCTGCCTGCTGTCTCATCACAGGTCATTAGTCACCGTTATCACCCTCAGCAACAGCAGCAAAGATGGGATGTGTCCCAGATAAGTAGCATCTAGGCTCAGGTCCAGGCCTACAGGGCTCCATCCATCCTGCCCAGCAAATTCACTGTGTCTCCCAGATCATGCCTCCAAGACAGCCAAACACAGGCTTATGCTTCACACTCAAAGCCCCACACCAAGTACCCAGGACCGGGAGCTCGCCCTTCCTCTAGCTGTGCACACACTGTGTGGTCTCTTCCGCTTTCTCAGCTTGACATCTCAGGTTCACACCTTCAGCTCTGCCACCTCCTGCTCCACACCTGGCATCTCTCTGAAATCACCCATGACTTAACATATGGCTTCCAGAGAGTGCTCTGATATGTCAGAATGATCTGGTACAACAGAGGCAGGACAGAAAGAAGTTAGGGGAAAATCCTGACAAATGGAAGGAGGATGTAGGAGGACATGTCCTCTCACTTGAGCCCCTCCCTCTGGCCACAAACAAAGGAAAACAGTTGATGGCAGGAAGCTCCCGTGGCAATCATGGAAATGGAAACCACATGGATCACTCCCAACCACAAGAGGAACTCAGAATTTGGCACCACACAGCTTGGAAACAAAGCCCCCACCCTTGAAAATGCATAAAATCCCAAGAACTATCTCAGCACTTGCTCCTCTCTCTCCAGTTAGGCGGCATCCACTGAAAGGCACGCTTTGCTTCCTTCACAGTGGCTCCCACACAGGCCTCTTTCTTTTTTTTCTACCTGAATAAAACTTGCTTTAGTCTCACACTGATTTGTCCTTCAAACCTTTCCTGGGCCACTCAAGGTCCTGAGTGTTGTATGACACACACATTTTTAGGAATGTGCCAGAGCCCCCTAGTGTGTTTGAGGTTCAGTAATAAAACCACAGTTGGCCCCTCAGCCCATCACCCTTTCCCCACCACCCGCCCTCCCCTGTCACACCGTGTCAGCCAGGAGCACCTTACTGTGCAGGACACCAGGGCCTAGGCTGCAGGGAGTGACAGACACCTCACACCCAGGCTGTAGGGTTCAGTGGGGTGAGGGAGAGAAGCCTCAGGATGCACACTCACCTCAGCAGGGCAACTCGGAGAGGCTGCAGCCATCCGCTTTGTGGGCGGTGTGAGGTGGCTGCTGCAAGTGCGTAGTGGGTCCTTTGTATGAGGGACCCTGTCCTGGCCCTGGATCCAGACACCCAGGCATCCTCGCTGGGGTTCCCTCCTGCTGCCATGACCACCGCTCTGGCATCTTCTCCATTCAATTTTGTGACCAGAAGAACATGACCAGATAATAACAAAACTAAAAGAAGAGGAAATGCCCACCAGGAGTTGCTTGTCAAGAGACAGACAGAAGACCCCCCCTACCATATGGACCAAATGGAAATGCCTATTCTGAGCCTTTTTTGGCTCATTGTTCTGCTATTCCAGCCTGCCTTCTGGGTAATCTGAGGTAGAAGTTTAGGAGAAGGAGGAAGGGTGGAAGGTGGTCCATAATAATTGCAGAAAAAACTCATAAATAACTTCGATGAACTGCCTCAGGCCATGTATCTTTTCTTACAAAAGAGACAAGAGGTGGTCTGGATCAAGAGAAAAATATGAGTTAACAGACTTCCACTCATACCAGTGAAACAGGATGTAGACTGAGGGCCCCCTGGGAATATAGGAGAAAGGCCCCGGAGCCCATGATTTGGGGGATTGGGGAGAGTGGATGATAGGATTGGGATACTTTGCATTTAATGGCAGGTGGTAGCTAGTTTAATAGCTGTGCTGCTGCCTCTGGATAAAATGTGTGCATGACTCTCAGGATATATCCTGATTTGTGATGTAGCCAGAGGGGCGGTCCCCTCCCCCCCATCACTGAGTCATGCTTGTCTGGACTAGGTATGGCAGCTGGGAGAAATAGTATACAGAAAACTGGTAAATGTATTTCATTGTGGGAGGAGTCAGAGATGAGGTCACATAGGAGGCTCTGGGTCAGGATTTAAAACTAATGGCTGGCCCTAGCTGGTGTGGCTCAGTGGATTGAGTGTCGGCCTGCAAATCAAGGGTTCGCAGGATTGATTCCCAGTCAGGACCCAAGACTGGGTTGTGGGCTGGGTCCCCGGTGGGGGGTGTGCGAGAGGCAACCACACGGTGATGTTTCTCTCCCTCTCTTTCTCTCTGGCTTCCCCTCTCTAAAATAAATTAATAAAATCTTTAAAAATATAAAACTAAGGATGGGGAGCTTGAGCAGATTCGGAAATACAGTTCAAAAGGGTGTAGGAGGGCCCACTCTAACCCACCATGATGTCTGGTGTATAAGGAACTGCCGCGCAGTTTTAGATTAAGAGGTGGAAGAAGAGAAACTCTGAGACCTGCCTGGGGAACACAGCAACACAGATGATGGTGCTGGGACTTGTGGGACCTACCCAGTCAAGCACGGTTTAATGGGAGATGCCTGGAATGCTGAACTGTGACTGGAAGTGCTAAGTTGTGGACTTCTGCTTTTCTAAAACACGGTACCTCTGACTGGCATATTCTGAAACTGGCCTGCTTTGGCAAAGGGAGGCAGCACTGTGTGTTCGTGGGTGGTTTAAAGGGAGTGGGATTTAACAGCAGAATTCCACCATTTTTCTAAATATGTATAACTTTCAATTAAGTTATTCCTTTCCTTTTCACCAAACTCTGGCATTGGGAGTCACGCTTCTTGGTGGTGGGCAATCAGACCCCCCAGTGGTCCAGAACAGCATAGACTGGGGTTCAATCACACCTGTGCTTAGGAGGTCATGCCCTCACTTGGAAGAGTATGCGCCACCTTTTCCCACCAAATTAACAGGTAATTCCCTCACCCCAACCCCACAATTGTATAAATCCTCAGGACAAGGAGACTGAGCACCTATGCCTTTCTCACCTACCTCGGCTAGGACCGTTCCCTTCCCTGAAAGCATAATAAACGTCTCCTTGCGTGCTAACCGACTTGCTGATCTTTAATTCTATACTGGGTCAGCAAGAACCAAGCATCCCACAGCACTGACACTTCAAGGCTGGGATCCTGTATATCCCCAGCTGACTCCAGGAGTGGATTTGTGGACTTACACTCCAAGAATACACTGAGAATAGTAAGTGTGCTGTATCACCCACCGCACAGGGCACGTCATTTCTCAGGCAAGGTAGTCTCTGGTGTACATGCAAGGCCTTTCATTTATTTAATTTTTAAACTGCTGGCTTTGCATTATCTTTCTTCAGGATCTGCTCTTTCTGACCTCCAGGAATCCAGTCTCTTCTTGATTCAGGCCATCTGGAATCTGCCTCCTTCGGGCAAAATGTGGTTGGGGAGGTTGCTCAAGTCCCTAATCCTGTCAATCCTGCCTCAGTTGAACACACTTTGCAAAATTAATGTAGTAAAACATATACTAATACTAAAGTGCATTTGTGCCGGAGGAACGCAGAAGTCTTAGCTCTGCCTGTGCAGCAGTGTGACAGGAGTTTATACTGATTTGATCAGATGACTCTGACTTAAATTATACACTTTTTGCACACAAGGGAGTACAAGTTGAAGACATCAAAAACATGTAGTTACAGAAATTCAGCCCGGAAATTGCATTTAAAGTTCCAGACCAACCAAATGAATATGCTAATAAAGCTACTCACACTACTTGTTTGCTCCCCAGTGCATACTATAGTCTAATAAATATGAAAGACGACTAGGTCAAATTAAAATATTCATACCATAATTTAAAAATACTTTATTGGGCCCTCACTGTGTGGGCCAGTGTATTGAACATCAGCCTGCAAATCAAAGGGTCGCTGGCTCAATTCCCACTCAGGGCACAAGCCTGGGTTGTGGGCCAGGTCCCCAGTAGGGGGCACACAAGAGGCAACCACACATTGATGTTTCTCTCCCCCTCTCTATCTCTCTCCTTTTCCCTCTGTCTAAAAATGAATAAAATAAAATCTTAAAAAAAAAAAAGACTATCAGCTGATTTCTTAAAAGAAACCTTATAGGCAAGTAGAGGCTGGAAAGAAGTATTCAAAGTCATGAGAGGCAAGGACTTACGTCCAAGATTAATCTATCCAGCAAAGCTACCATTCAGAAGGGCAGATAAAGTGCTTCCCAGATAAGGTCAAGTTAAAGGAGTTCATCATCACCACGCTTCTTATCTAAGAAAAAGATCAAAACTATGAACAGTAAAATGACAACAAACTCACCACTATCAACAACTGAACCTAAAAATAACAAAAACAAACTAAGCAAACAACTAGAACAAGAACAGAATCACAGAAATGTAGATCACATGGAAGGACATCAGTGGGGAGGGAGAGGGGGAGAATGGGGTATAAGGTACAGGGAATAAGAAACATAATTGGTGAATACAAAGTAGACGGGAGTTAAGAATAGTATAGGAAATGGAGAAGCCAAAGAACCTATATGTATGAGGCGTGGACATGCACTAAGCCAGGGGAGGAAGGGAAGAGGAATGCTGGAGTGAAGGCGGGTACAGAGTGGAGGGTTATAAAGGGGAAGAAGAAAAAAATGGGACAAATGTAATAGTATAATCAAAAAATATATACCTGATCAGAAAAAAACAAAAATCTAACATTGAAAAGCCAGTTGCATGGCCCAAGGTCTAGGGAGTCTTAATCACTGATCTATTCTATTTGGCCTCCAGGTGGGTTTTGAGGCCCAACTAATACCCATTCATCCTCTTACCGCCTGTCCACCTTCAAAACCTGCTCCAGCCCAGCAAACCCCAGATGACAGACCATAAAAATGGGTCAACACTAAAAAGCAAGCCTTTTTATTACATTACTAAATGTTTAAACTTACAAAAGCGATGAAGGGAGTTAATAATGCAGATTATTCTTTAAAGTATATGGTATGTACCTACTACATTTTGTACAGCAAAAAATCCAAATAATTTGGAATTACTTTACAATACTGAAACAATTATCCCCGTTCAGAAAAACTCAATTTTTCCCTAAAGTGAAAATTACTTGTTATTCAAGGAGTGAAAATGGGTAACATTACAACATATGTCTTTGCTGTTTCACTATCCTATTTGTTAAAGGAGAGTAGTCCAAATTAATAAAAAAATAGGTAAATTATGTCAGCACACAATTTACTAAAAACATATCAGTAGTATATACACACCTGCAAAAATGCTCAGCATAAATGTTTAGAGAAATGCAACTAAAACAACAGAGAGAGCATGATGAACATATAAAAGCTAAAATTCCTAAAAATTAAACAGATCGAGATTTTGTTAAGAGTCGTGATGCAACCCTTAACACTATGAGTTAAAAATGCATAAAGGCACAATTACTTTAGATAATACTTTGTTAGGTTCTTCAAAATTTAAACATTAAAATTCTGAGACATGTCTGCACTGTGAACATACAAAATTAAACATGGATGTTTCCTCACAAAGTTTTCTCCTGTGTCATTACACAGAAAAAAAATAAAACACTTCCTAAAATCTAACCATTTACACCATGAGAACTCTCCAATGTCAAAAGGGTATAGACTTATGGCTAAATATATCCCATGTTCATGTCATACTTGAAGCCTTTAACTAGTGTGAATTGTGATTAAGGTGGCCATGACTACGAAGTAAAAGATTTCCCACATTTGATGTCCCCATAAGGCCTAACCTTGTGTAAACTGATGATAAGAAAAGAAAAACAATAGAAAAAGAATTTCCCATATTCACTGTACTCTTAAGGCCTTTCTTTACCTAGGGTGAAATCTCTGAATATAATGGAGCTTAGTGCTACAAGAAAAAAATTTTCTCATATTGCATGTATATATAAAACCTATCAGCTTTGTGACCTCTGATAAAATACAAAGGAAATGTCTAGAAATACAAGATTTCCCAAATTTTCTTAACTTATAAGAACTGAGTCATTGTGAATTTTCTGATGACAACAAAGGCCATGGTTACTGGTAAAAGAGTCTCCATATTCAAAGGACTCAAATGGCATTTCTACGATGTAAACTCTCTCATAAAATAGAATTTACTGATGCAACAAAGACTTCCCACACTCACTGGAACATAAGGCCATTCCTCAGTGTCAACTCCCTGATGACACGGAGGTATATGCTAGAGATAAAGGATTTTCCACAATCACTGCAGTCATAACGCCTTCCTCCAGTGTGAAGTTTCAGAGAATAAAAAAGGTTAATGATTAAAAAAATATCCTGTATCACTGCAGCTATAAGGCGATTCTCCTGGGTGAACTCACTGATGACAACGAAGGTTAATGCTACAGATAAAAGATTACCCACATTCACTGTACATATAGGGCCTTTCTTTTGTGTGAACTCTCTGATGCTAATGGAGACAAGTGCCACATGTCAAAGATGTCCCCCATTCACTCCACTTAAAAACTTTATCCAGTGTGAACTCCTCCATGATGACAAAAGGCAGGGCTACTCATTGTTTTTCTATATTAACCGCACTCATACAGGTTTCTCAGCTGAATGAACTCGATAGTGCTGAAAAAGGGCAGAGCTTTGTCTAAAACATTTCTTACATTCACTGCATTCATAAGGCTTTTCTCCAGTGTGAACTCTCTGATGACAGCGAAGGGCAAAGTTACTAGAAAAAGATTTCCCACATTCACCACATTCATAAGGCCTTTCTCCAGAGTGAACTCTCTGATGATAACGAAGAAGAGAGCTACTGGGAAATGATTTTGAACAATCGCTGCACTCATAAGGCCTTTCTCCGGTGTGAACTCTCTGATGATTAAAAAGGGCAGAGCTCCAAGTAAAAGATTTTCCACACTCACTGCACTCATAAGGCCTTTCTCCAGTGTGAACTCTCTGATGATTACGAAGAACAGAGCTAATGGTAAAAGATTTCCCACATTCGCCACACTCATAAGGCCTTTCTCCAGTGTGAAGTCTGTGATGGTTACGAAGGGCAGAGCTCCTGGTATAAGATTTTCCGCATTCACTGCACTCATAAGGCCTTTCTCCAGTGTGAACTCTGTGATGCTTATGAAGGTTAGAGCTCCTGGTAAATGATTTCCCACATTCACTGCATTCATAAGGCCTTTCTCCAGTGTGAACCCTCTGATGTCTATGGAGGTCAGAGCTACTAGTATAAGATTTACCACATTCACTACACTCATAAGGCCTTTCTCCACTGTGAACTCTCTGATGATTACGAAGAGCAGAGCTAATGGGAAAAGATTTCCCACATTCACTGCATTCATAAGGCCTTTCTCCGATGTGATCTCTCTGATGTCTACGGAGGGCAGAGCTCCAGGTATAAGATTTCCCGCATTCACTGCACTCATAAGGCCTTTCTGGAATGTGAACTCTCTGATGGTTATGGAGGTCAGAGATACTGGTGAAAGATTTCCCACATTCACAACACACAAAGCACTGTCCTCCTGTAATGACATTCTTATCTTCAACAAGTGTGTCAACAAAGCCAAAAGCTTCCTTGCATTCTCCTGGGTTATAATAGTATTTTGTTGTATTTTGAAAAGTTATTCCAGACTGAGAGTTTGTGTTTGCCCTGTGCATGGTGTGAGTATCCTGTTGCTCAAGGTGTCCTGAGGTGATGGTGAAGTCTTTTCCAACCTGACTAGAGGTACAAGGATTCCATGACATATGGGAATTGCAGCTCTTTCCAAGTGAGACCCTGTCCACACTGCTTATGAAGCCATTCTGTGTTGTGTCCTGCTCCTGCTGCTGGTGACGCTGTGCACTGAAATAAAATGGTTTTGCACATGCCCCACACCGCAGCAGTGTCGAGCTGTTTTGCGTTCCCTGCTGGTCAACCAGAAGGAAAATGTCTCTCAAGACTGGCCCACATCTCTCACAGGGGTGCCTCTTCTCGGAAGACAAAGTTGTCTTGGGATTCTTCAACTTCGAAACTCTTACAGAAACATTCTGTTCAGTGGGTGCCTCCACATCCTCTGTTCCACAGCAGCAGCCTGAACAAAAACAAACTCTGGTAAAGTAAGTACTGAACTGTAGGGAAGGGATTTTCTCATCACAAAGTTCCATCTGTCATCTCTAGTCATGATTCCATGTGAAAATTTTTAAGATGAACAAGATGGACGCTGAAAAGGGGTTGTTGTGCATGACTAGGCCAGTGAGGTCAGTAAATAATGAGGAACTCAGTAAACAAAAGACACTACGATAGGACGGCCCACCCAGAACAGAGGCAGGGTTTAAAGGTTGTTCCACTGCAGATGGCTGCCTGCAAAAGCCTTCCTACTGGCGATGTCAGGCTGTGTGGAGGATGTGAATGTGCCCATAACCATGAAAATCAGCCACAGCAGAGCAGATGCTGTGCAAGGTTTGTATAGAGACATGTGCGTACATCATGGTGCTACAGGCATTAACCAAAGTTGAGGAGCACACCAAAAAAACCCCTCAGAGAAATGGTTGTGGTATAGAGGTTAAAGAAGCTGAAATTATCCACGGCCGGAAGTCAGAGTAGAAATGACAACTATTAAAAGTAACAAACTGGCAGTGTGCCAACACTGGAAATGGACAAGTTGATTAAAGTGTGGCTACTGGCAATGGTGACAAAATACAGTTAAACAGAACAGGTTCCTCATTAGGTTTTAACAAAACCTTGGAATAAATTCTCCTCGACTGCCATTCACCAACACCAGAGCCCCCAATCCTCATCCTGTCGTGACTGGAATCCTGTCCCACTTGTGCTACACAAAGAACTCTTCCACTTCCCTCTGAGTTGAACAGTTACATCAAATACTGATGAGATGATGCAAATTGTAAGAGAAAACAGAAGTGGTGCATAACCAGCACTGTTGTAGCACAAGTCAGCACAAACAGTCCAAAGGAAAAAGATCTACGTGAGTGATGACAACAAGATGGAAGGATAAAAAATACAAATATTCAACTCCCTCAACAATAATTAGACAATTACCCATGATAAAAAGCAGCAATGGAGGGAAAGGGCAAATGTTTAAGACACCAGTTTTTTCCGACAAACCATAAAGTGGAGCATAACACAAAGAACTGCACAGAGGACTGCAGGAGAGACTGGGTTAGCAAAGATGTTCAGATTCAGAAGAAAGGTGAGAGCTTCCTCTCCAAGCCACTGCACATATGCTACCTTGGACCTTAGTGGCCATTTTGTGAAGACCAATGCAAACTTTGTCAGGGAGAACTTTAGGATTCTCTGTAATATCTGCAAACTCTTCACAGATTTAATCTCAAAGGAACCTGTAGAGTTTGTCGGCATGGATATCAAGAGGAATCCTCTTGCTCACAACATCACTTATGAAAGAATAACATCAGTATTTCCCCAGCAATCTTTGCCACCAAAGACTGCAGTGGAGATCACTAAACACTTGGACATCCGCTGCCCTGGCCACAGGTGATGCCTACAGCTTTTACTACTCTGATCTCAGGTGATGGGCCAGCAAGGCAATGGGAAATGAGGTGTGTCTTCACCCAAAACACAATACATAACCTACTAAGTACCTTTGTATCCACAGGCAGATAAAACTACATCTCACCCTGGCTAAATGTCATCAGTGGGTTCAGCATCAGCCTGTGAACAGAAATATTGCCCACTGAAATCCAGCTCCTGGCACATGCCTGGATTGCAGGCAAGACACCAAATTGGGGTCTGTGAGATGCAACCAACTGATGTTTCTCAGGCACTTTGATGTTTTTCTCCCTTCCTAAACCTCTTTCAAAAATAAATAAATAAATACAGTTTTTAAAATAAAAACTGCTACTCTAACAGACTTGGGCCATAAAGTCTTAAAAGGTACGTGTTTCACCCAATCCTCAGACATCACACTAAGCAAAAAGAAATAAGGGGAGAGAGCCCTGGCTGGTGTAGCTCAATGGATTGAGCGTGGCCTGTGAACCAAAGGGCTGCCAGTTCGATTCCCAGTCAGAGCACATGCCTGGGTTGAGGGCCAGGTCCGCAGTTGGGGATGCATGAGAGGCAGCCACCCATTTGCTATTTCTCGCCCTCTCTTTCTCCTTCCCTTCCCCTTTCTCTAAATAAATAAATAAAATAAAATTTTTAAAAAAAAGAAATAAGGGGAAAAAAATCACAAAAGGAACATCATAATTTTAAATTTAATTATCAACGAATGGAGGTATACACACTGCCAGACAAAAATGCAAATAATAATTTTTAAAAACCTCACTGAGGTATAAGAAAATACACATGGAATTCAATATAATGAACAAACAAATATGGGAACATAACATAGGGTTCAGAGAGACAGAAATCATAAAAAAGAATGAAACACCTGGCTGGGTAGCCCAGTGGATTGAGAGCCATCCTGTGAAGGTCGCCAGTTGATTCCCAGTCAGGGCACATGCCTGGGTTGCGGGCCAGGTCCCCAGTCTGGGACGCGTGAGAGGCAACCACACATTGATATTTCTCTCCCTCTTTCTCCCTCCCTTCCCCTCTCTCTAAAAATAAATAAATAAAATCTTTTCAAAAAAGAATGAAACAGACATTCTGGAGTTGAAGAATACAATGAATAAAATGAAAAATGCAGAGTTTCAAACTTAGACAAGGTCGAGGATAAAATAGATATGTCATCTCAGAGGCACGTTATATGAAATCATCCACGTTAGAGAAAATTTTTTAAAAAGGAGTGGCTCAGGCTGGTGTGGCTCAGTGGTGGAGCACTGGCCTGTGAACTCAGAGGTCACTAGTTCCTTTCCCAGTCAGGGCACATACCTGGGTTGCAGGCCAGGTCCCTAGTTGGGGGTGTGCAAGAGGCAACCGATTGCTATTTCTCTCACACGTCAGTGAAAAGGAAATTAAATACAAAAGGAGTGTAGGCAGCCTAAATGAATTTTAGAACTCCATAGAAATAACCTATATCTGAATTATGGAAGTCCCAGAAGAGGTAAAAAAAAAAAAAAAGAATGAAAAAGAGACAGATAGAGAAAAAATGGGGGAAGGAGAGGAATAAAATTTCATTTTAAAAAATTAGCTAAAGATTGACTTCAGAAATAAAAAAGAAATGTGAATAACTATGTTCATAATCCCCAAAGGTCCTTGTACAGATTCAAGTAAACAGGACTTCAGAAAGACACATTGTAATGATAAAATAGTGTCAAAAATCAAAGGCAGCCCTGGCTGGTGTGGCTCAGTGGATTGAGTGCTGGCCTGAAAACCAAAGGGTCACTGGTTTGATTCCCAGTCAGGGCACATGCTTGGACTGCAAGCCAGTTCCCCAGTAGGGGGCATTTGAGAGACAACCACACATTGATGTTTCTCTCCCTCTCTAAAAATAAATAAATAAAATCTTAAAAAAAAAAAATCAAAGACAAAGAGAATTTTGAAATACCAAAGAGAACAGAAACCCCTCACATACAGGACAATACTCCCACTGAGCTATCAGTAGAGTTCTCTGAAGAAACCTTGCAGACTAGGAGAATGTCAAATCATATATTCAAAACACTAAAAAAACATCTACACACCACTAATACTTAAACCAGAAAACTTCTTCCTCAGAAATAACAAGAAAAAATTTCCCAGAAAGGCAAAAACCGAAGAAGTTAATTTCCACTCACCCTGACTTACTAGAAATGCCAAAAGAAGTTCTTTGAGCTGAAATAAAAGCATAGTACACAGAAACAGGAAAATGTAGCAAAGTGTAACACTCTTTGATAAGGCTGGAAATGTCATCAAGTTCCCAATACTAAAACGGTTCATAGGTGGAGTGTACTTTATTTAACTCTATTGTATAGGATAAAAGTAAAGTATATTAAGAATAACAATGGTGACAATAATTTGTGGATATATAACATATAAAGATATGAACTGTGACATCAAAACATATAAGGGGTTGGTGTGGCAGAGAGTCAAGGGTAGAATTTTTGCATGCAACTAAAGCTGTTTTTAGGTTACAATAATGTGTTAAGAATATGAGTTGCTTTATGGAAGTCTAATGGAAACCACAAGTACAATCCTATATAATGGACACACACAAGTGAAAGGAATCAAGGCATACCACTACAGAAAAGGATTAAATCACAAAAAAAGGCAGCAAGAGTGGAAGACAAATAAGGAACTACAAAAGAGGCAGAAAACAATAACAAAGTGGCCATAGTAGGTCTTTCAACAAATTCTCCAATCAAGACACATAAAGTGTCTGAAGGGATTAAAGAAACCCAAGGCACAATTGCTTTGAGATTTTGCTTTTTGGCCATTGACATCAGATTGGCTCGAATAAATGCTTGTAAAAATTATCATGATGGGTGAAATGGGTGAAGAGATTAAGAAGTACAAATAGGCAGGTACAGAATAGTCATGGGGATGTAAAGTATAGCCTAGGGAATTCACTTAACAATATTCTAATAACTATGTATGGGTTCAGATGGGTGCGGGATTTATTGGGATGATCACTTAATAAGTTACATAATGTCTAGTCACTGGGGTGCACACATGAAACTAACATAATAATGTATGTCAACTTTAAATTTTTACATTTATAAAAATAAGTAACTAAATAAATAATTTGAGGCCTGGCTAGTCTTCTTTTGTATTAAAAAAACCCCAAAAGACACAACACATGCTGCTTCCAACAGACTCACTGAATGTTTATGGACAAAATTAGGTGAAAATAAAGAGACGTAAAAAATAGTCTATACAAATAATACCAAATTGAGCAGGAGTATGGGAAATTCTATCAGACAAAAAAAGACAAGCTCAAAGACTGCCACAAGACGTTCAACCTAAAATGATAAATGACAGAATTCATTAAGAAAATAACAATTTTAATTATATGCACCCAACCACAGAGCACTTAAGTACATAGGACAATATGAGATCTGAAGGCAGAAGATGTAGTGCAGCAGTACTGGGCAACAAAATATTCTCCTTCCAACAATGGGTAGATCATACTGTTCAAAAGCAATAAGGAATTATTGAACTTTGCTACCCTTTAGAGAAAACAGAATAAATATATACAAAATATTTTATCCAGCCTTGGCAGGGTGGCTCTGTTGGGTGGTGAAGAGTTGTCCCGTACAGTTAAGTTTGTGGATTTAATCTCAAGTCAGGGCAACAATGGGAGGTGACTAATGGATGCTTTGATGCTTTCCTGTCACACTGATATTTCTCTTTCTCAATCCCTTACTCTCTTTCTCTAACAGTCAATAAACATCCTTGGATGAAGATATAAATATAAATAATCAACAGGAAGATAAAAAATACTTTTCCTCACCTATCAATGTGAAATCTATTAGGCTTCACAATGAAGCTGGACTTGGTAGGACTGGCAACACTGATGACCTCAAATACTTTTCTATGAGAGCTCAGTACAGCAGGTATTGGGCAGCAGGGAGAGTAGGAGGCAGTGCGAACAAGCCAGTCCTACCAAGTCCAGAGCAACCCCTGAGTAATGAAGAGCATGGGAAATAGAAAGCCTAGTCCAGGTCGCTGGTGAATATTAGGTCCTTCCCCCCCTCTTTTTTTTGAAAGCGAGGGTTAGTTTATTAAAATTTGGGGCAATGACACAAAAAGAAGGACCTTTGGAGACAGGATCAGGGGTGAGCTCAAGACACGTCACTGTTGCCCACTGCCTCCTGGGTGCAAATCAGCTCAGGACACTGAGAGCATAGAATAGAAGAGGTAACTACAAGCCTGAAGAAGGCAGGGGTGGGGCAGACATGCCAAAGAAGAGTACACGACGACTGAGTGTCTTACCCAGCGAAGATATAAGAGCAAAGTTCTCCAGCATCACATCAAGGTACAAGAGTCTCTGAGCTTCATCAAGGAGGCGCCATTCTGTCCTGGAGAAATACACTGTGACATCCTCAAAGGTCACAACATCCTGTCAAAATTAATACAAATGAATCAGAAACAGTCTGTCTGAGACACCCCCTAATTCTACTCCATATAAAGTTTACCCACACCCACACCCCTCCAGGACCCCCAGTTCAGAGAAGACACCAGCCCTTGGTCCAGGTGCTGCCTCCTGTTTCATCACAGTCTTATTCAACACAATTACTGCCTCAGCAACAGCAGCAAAAATGGGATGTGCAGCAGATAAGTAGCATCTATGCTCAGGTCCAGGCCTGTAGGTCTCCATCCCTCCTGCCCAGCAATTCCACCCAGTCTCCCAGCTCATGCCAAGACACAGCTAACCATGGGTTTATGCATCGCCCTTAAATCCCCACACCAGGTACCCAGGACCATCAACTCACACTTCCTTTAGCTGTGCACACACTGTGTGACCTTTACCTCCTTTACATCTTCACACCCAGGGTCACTCCCTCAGCTCTGCCTCCTCCTGCTCCACACCACAGGCATCTCTCAGAAGTCACCCATGAATTTAGCATATGGCTTCCAGAGGATGCTCTGATATGTCAGAATGATCTAGTACAACAGAGGCAGGACAGAAAGAAGGGACAAATCCTGAAGGGGAAGGAGGACTAGGAGCCCACGTCCTCTCACCGGAGCCCCTACCTCTGGGCACCAACAAGGAGAAACAGTAAAAGGGAGGAAGCCCCTGCGTCAATCACGGATGGAAACTACAAGGACCCCTCCCAATCAAGAAGGCCCACTAGGAACTTCGCACCACACAGCTTGGAGACAAAGCCCCCACCCTTGGAAACAGAAAATCCCAAGAACTATCTCAGCACTCGCTGCAGTCTCTCCGGCTGGAGCGCGTCCACTCGGAGGCACTGGGTTTGCTCCCTTCACAGTGGCGCCCACGCTGGCCTCTTTCTTTTTTTCCACCTGAATAAAACTTGCTTTAGTCTCACACCATTTGTCCTTCAAACCTTCCTGGGCCGGTCAGGGACCCGAAGGCTGTCTGACACCGGAAATTTTAGGAACGACCAGGGCAGGATCGCCCCGCTGTTGGAGGTTTAGTAAGAAAACCGCCGCTGGCCCCTCAGCCCGTCACTGTCTCCACCGCGTCACAGGATGTGTCACCTACCGGCGCCTCACGTCCCGGAGGCCGGGGCCTGGATGCGGAACACTGCAGACGCCCCGCACCCGGGCTGAGGACACGGCTGGGCGGGCTGAGGACAGAAGGCCAGGGAGACGCTTACTCACCTCAGTCGGGCGCCTCCACTCGGCCTCCGCCAATGGACTCCGTGGGCGGAGCGGGGCAGGAGCGGCCGGCCACGGGGGCGTCCCTGTTGTTGGGGTGCCTGTCACAGCCCAGGCGCCAGACACGCGAGCAGCGTCGCTGTCCCTCACACCTACTGCGGTGACCTGCACTCTGGCACCTTCTACGCTCGACATTCTGGTCAGAAGATACTGACCACGTAATAATGAAACTGTGGGAGCAGAAATGCCAGGCACGGAAATCCACGGAAGTCCCGCCCCACAGTGGAGCTCAAAGGAAATGCTTTTCTCAGTTTTTATTGGCTCATCATCCTGCTATTCCACGCATGCCTTTTGGGTAATGTAGTTCTTACACTCCAAACAGGAATCCTATGTTTCCACAGCTGTCTCCAGGAGTGTTTTGCGGACTTACACCCCAGGAATACAGACAATACTAAGTATATTCACTGTGGCGCCCCAGTGAACATTTCTTGGGCGACGAAGTCTCCGATAGACCCGCAAAACCTTTGATTCAGGGCATGTGACATGTGGTTTCTTCAGGCTAAATGTCGTTGGGGGAGCTTGCTCAGGTCCCTGAGGCTATGTATCCTGCCTTAGTTGAACCCACTTTTCAAAGTTAATATAAAAAGTATACACTAATTCTTAAGTGCATTAGTGCCTCATGCAGCCAAAAGTCTTATCTCTGCCTGTGCAAAAGTGTGACTAGAGTCCACACTGATTTGATTGGATGCCTCTGACTTAAATTATAACTTTCTTTTTGCAAACCATGGAGTACATGTTGAAGACATCAAAGACATGCAATTACAGGAATTCAGCACAGAAATGGCACATATAGGTTCACACGATCCAACTGCATTTGCTAATAATGCTAGATACTCTCATTTGTTTGTTCCCTGGTGCATATTGCACTCTATTAAACATGCAACAGCACTAGCACAAAAATAAAAATATACACACCATAGTGTAAAAATACTTTATTGACTGCAAAAGGTAAACCATTATCTGAGCCTTCGTTAAGTTGTGTGCAATCTTTTTGCATGTAGAGGGTCTTGCATTCCCGATGAGAACACATTAGCTCTCAAGCTCAATAAAGCACATCTCAATAAAAGGGGGGATGTACACACGGGAAAACCTGTGACATTTTACTACATAAAAACCCAGTTATCCGGTCATACATATGACAAGTATGTCATAAGAATATAGGACACACATTTTATTTTGAAAATAAAAAATGCATAATATAAACATAAATGGGTGTCTATTTACTTGTAATCTTAATGTCAAAAATTGTTGAAAACACTGGCAGAAATAAATTGTGACAAAGTTACTGGAATTTTTGTTAATGTGAGAATTGTATTGTAATTATCATAACAAAGGAGAAATTGTGAGTTACAGGCATAATTAGTGATTCATAGGTGACATGGTACGTATGACATTGTCAATGCAATGGGTTTAGGAACATATTCAGGAATTATATTTTGTGAGACACCAAGACACACTTGAAAAACCTGCCAACAAACGGATGTAAAATACAAATAGTGATACAACCAAGCACCTAAAGAAACTTCAAGCTAAAGGATGGGGATAATATTAAATTCAATAAGAAGAGTTGGAACTGAGCCTGCAAATGAACTGACACTTCATCTCTGCTGAGGGGACCATAGCTGTTCCCATGGTTATTATTCTCTTTAACATGATGGAAACTTCATTCTTCTTATATAGATTGAATACTAAAAGGTGTACTTGTATCTCTACAGTAATGGGGAAATCAGCTTGACTTAAGACTAAGTGATAGGTTACCGTGAAAATACAATGACATCAAAATAATGCTCTAAAGTCCGAGGTCACTCACAAGGGCTGCTCAGCACTGCTCCCTCTGCTAAAAACGGAAAATCAGCACCAGAACAGCTTTAAAGATTCAGCTCTTATCCAAGACATTCTACTGACAGCTCCGAGGATGGAAAGGGCAGAAAATGGTCTATTTTCAGAGTGTACACACATGCCACCTGATGACTTTAAATGGATTGTTAAGAAAATGTCATGGAAGCAGATTGCAAATATCACGAAGGATGCTCAGCACTCACCCTTTTCTCAGAAAAATCCCATGAGCTATATAACTCTGCCAGCTGGGCTGTGGAGGCATAGATTCAACCTGATTTGGCCAATTGGCCTGTGTCAACCAATCAGGAGTACGAATCTCAGTTGTGACCAGAGTACACTGGGCAGTGGATGAGCGTTTGTGTTCAGAAGGATCGTGTTCCTACCCAAGGATCTCCGGTGCAGACATGGGGACACTGGAAAGGAAGATGTGGCTGCTGGACATGGTCAGGGCTGCAGGAAATGCTGGTGAGCACCACCGTCTCCTCCAGCCAGTCCTGGACAGAGTACAGGATCAAGTGGGCACTGAGTTTCCTGTATGAAAAGGTGAACACTCCACCAGGGACATAACAATACTATAGGTCTCCAGCATCACTTCTCAGTATGTCCCAGGTATTGCTTCCCACTGTCCTCAAAAGGCAATAGACACAATGCAGCCAAGGCTCAATGCTGTTTTTCCCTGGAGACATCACTGCAAATCAGATAGGATTCCCATGAATGCTGTGAGGCGGATGTTAAGGCCTTTAAGACATCAGGAAAATGGAGAAAATCACCATGACTGCAACAATGAAAACAGCAGCAACAGCTGAGTTTCCCGTATCAGGAGTCTTTGCTGTCTCCCTGCCCTGCACTGGGGCCTTAATCTGCCACAGCAGAGAACGTTCCCAGTTCTACCATCAGAATCACAAGTTTCAAAACAGCATTGTGGATCTGACATTCGTCTGCTGTGGCCTTGGAAAAATCCCTCTTTCTTTCTGATCCTTTATTTCCCCAGAAATACAATAGGATGCAGCTGGACTAAAAAGAAAATACTCGAAAAGCAAATTGTTACACAAGTACCCAGAAGTGTGTACTGAATTTCATTACCTCTGTTGATTCTCAGTAGGGCTGTGGTTTATGCCTTCATTAATTTCATGTAGTGAAGTGAATTTGGGAATATTTTACTGTCACCCAGAGATGCTGCACTGGGGAATCCATATAGGAAGCTCTGAAGCCACATTGTCCCATGTGGGGTCTGTGTGGACTGCAGCTGATATGGGGCATGAGAGAAGCCCCATTTATTTTTCACAGGCACCCGGGGCAGGTCTGAGGTGTCTGGCCTGTGCACGGCATCCACGGGAGAGAACTGGTGGTATAGCTACTGCCTTCGGAGCGAGCACCAAGGCCGGGATAAAAGCTGCTGGTCACCCATACTTTACACAGGAGGAAAGTGAGGCCCATTAAGTGTACTGTGTTCCTTTAATCTGACTTCTTCCCTTTAGCCTGCAGGAGGTCTTGAGGCTCAACAAATATCCATCCATCCTCTTACCACCTAGTGCACCTTCAAATGCTGCTGCAGGCAGCCAACCCCAGACATTAGACCATAAAAATGGGTGAACTCTAACAAGTAAGGCTTTTTATTATATTACTAAATGTATGAACTTACAAAGTTGATAAAATATGTTAATAATGAGGATTATTCTTTAAACTATATAATATGTATCTATTACACTGTGTACAATAGAAGAAAATCCCAATGATTAGGTCATAGTTTCCAATTTTAAAAAATTATTCCATAAAGCATACATTACTTCTCATTCAAGGAGTGAAAGTGGGTGATATTGTAACATGTATCTTTGCTGCTTCACTGTCCTATTTGTTACAGGAGAAGAGCCCAAAATCATGAAAGAATAGGTAAGTTGGTGAGCACACAGTTAACTACATTTAACTAAAAGCACATCAGTAGTACATACACTCCTGCAACATGCTCATCATGAATCCTTACACAATGCAACTAAAATGAGAGCACATACAAACTCAGGAAGAGCTAAAATTCATAAAAAGTGAACATATCAATATTTTGGTAAGAGGGGGAAATGCAACCTGTATACACTGAGTGAAAAGGCATAAAGGGCACTAGCGAGTGTGGCTCAGCTGGTTGGAGCATTATCCAAAGGTGAAAGGTTGCAGGTTTGCCTCCTGGTCAGGGCACTAAGTAGGTTAGGAATGTAATTCCCAATCCAGGTGCACGCATCTCACACCCAGGCAGGAAACCCATCAATGTTTCTCTCCCACCCTTCCTGTCTCTAAAAGCAGTGAAATAAAATATCCTTCTGTGAGAACAAAAAAGAAAAGGTCCAAAGAGTGCATAAAGACACAATTAGTTTAATAATAATTTGTCACATTCTATATAACATAAACATTAAACTTATGAACAGTTTTGCATTGAGAATATTGGTAAAAAAAATAGTCACCTTTTCCTCAGCAAGGTTTCTTCAGTTTCATTATACTGAAAAAAATTAAATATTTCCTAAAATCTACCCATTTACAGTGAGAACTCTCCAATGTCAAAAGGTGTAGATTTATCACTAAAGATTTCCTACATTCACTTCACACTCAAAGCCTTTAACCAGTGTGAAGGGTGTTTAAGGTGGCGATGACTATGAGGTGGGAGATTTCCCACATTTTATGTCCACATAGGGCCTACCTCCAGTGTGAACTCCCTGAACACAGGAGAAAGGATGGAAGACGCATTGCCCATATCCACTGTACTCATAAGGCCTTTTTCCAGAGTGAACTCGCTGAATATAATGGCGTTTAGTACTACAAGAAAAAAAATTTCTCATATTGCTTGCATATATAAATCCTTTTTCCTGTGTCAGCTCTCAGAAGATAACAAAAGAAATGGCTAGAAAATAAGAGATTTCCCGAATTTCCTTAATTTATAAGAACTTAGTCATTGTGAACTCTCTGAGGACGGTGACAGCTAGGGCTGCAGATAGAGGATTTTCCACATTCACTGCACGCATAAGGCCATTCCCTGGGATGAACTCTTTGAACATAGTAACGGTTACTGATGAAAAAAATTCTCACATTCCTTGCAACCATAGGCCATTCAACAAAATGAACTCTCTGATGACAACAGAGGTTAATGTTACAGATGTTTTCTAATATTCACTGCACTCCTAAGGCTCTTCTTTTGTGTGAACTCTATGATGCTAACAGAGGTGATAGCTACAGGTAAAGGATTTCCCACATTCACCACACTCATAAGGCTTTTCTCCAGTGTGAGCTCTGTGATGATAACGGAGGGCAGAGCTACTGGTGAAAGATTTCCCACATTCACCACACTCATAAGGCCTTTCTCCAGTATGAATTCTCTGATGATAATAGAGGGCAGAGCTACTGAAATAAGATTTCCCACATTCACTGCACTCATAAGGCCTTTCTCCAGTGTGAACTCTGTAATGTTTTCTGAGGTCAGAGCTACTGGTAAAAGATTTCCCACATTCACCGCACTGAAAAGGCCTTTCACCAGTGTGAACTCTGTGATGTTTACGGAGGGCAGAATTACTAGTAAAAGATTTGCCACATTCACCACACTCATAAGGCCTTTCTCCAGTGTGAACTTTCCGATGATTATACAGGGCAGAGCTACTGATATACGATTTACCACATTCACCACATTCATAAGGCCTTTCTCCAGTGTGAACTCTGTGATGTTTACGAAGGGCAGAACTATTAGTGAAAGATTTCCCACAATCACTGCACTCATAAGGCCTTTCCCCTTTGTGAACTCTCTGATGATAACAGAGGGCAGAACTACTGGTGAAAGACTTCCCACATTCACCGCACTCATAAGGCCTTTCTCCAGTATGAACTCTGTGATGTTTACGGAGGTCAGAGCTCCAGGTAAAAGATTTCCCACATACACGGCACACATAAGGCCTTTCTCCAGTGTGAACTCTCTGATGATAAAGGAGGTCAGAGCTACTGGTAAAACATTTCCTACATGCACCACATTCATATGGCCTTTCTCCAGTGTGAACTCTCTGGTGTTTATGGAGGGCAGAGCTGCTGGTGAAAGATTTCCCACATTCATTGCACTCATAAGGCCTTTCTCCAGTGTGAACTCTGTGATGTTTCCGAAGGGCAGAGCCACTAGTAAAAGATTTCCTACATTCACTGCACTCATATGGCTTTTCCCCTGAGTGAACTTTTTGATGGTAACGAAGACCAGAGATTCCTAGAAAACATTTTTCACATTCACGGCACGCATAACATCGTCTTCTAGTTTGGACAGCTTGGTCTGGAAGTAATGAGTGTTTGCAGCCAATGGCTTTCTTATGTTCTTTTCTAGTGTGGTAAATTTTTCTCCTTTGAAAATCCTCCCCGGATGTTGACATTTCATTTGCTCTTTCCTTGGTGTTAATAGCCTTTTGTTGGGTATTTCCTGAGTTCATAAAATCATTCTGCTCAAGCTCCTGGAGGGTAAAAGTCTTTTCGGACACATTGGAAATGCAGCCCTTCACAAGTGAGGCCCTGTCCACACCTCGTACAACAGGCTTCTGTCTCAAGTGCTGCTCCTGGTGCTGGTGATGCTTTGCAATGAAACAAAATTGTTTTGCACATGCTCCACACCTCAGCAGTTTCTGTCTCTGCTCAGCTCCCTGCTGGTCAACCAAGAGAAAAATTTCTCTCAAGACACACTCACAACTCTCACAGGGGTGGCTCTTCTTGGAAGACAAAGCTGCCTTGGGATCCTTTGCCTGCGACACTCTTACAGAAAGGTTCTGTTCAGTGGGAGCCTCCACATCTGCTGCTCCACAGCAGCAACCTGAACAAAAACAAACACTGGTGAATTTGATGTTGACTTCGTAGAAAAAGAATATTCCCAATACAAAAGTCCATTCTGCAAAGGTAGGCATGATTCTATGGGCTGATTTTCAAGACAAAGTGTTAGACTCTGTGGAAATGGCTGTTATTATTGGTTGGCCCCAAAGGTCAGTAAATAGTGGAGACCTCACCTAAAAAGATACAACCACAGAAAGAAAAACAAAGAAGAGAAACAGGGCCTACTAGCTGTTCCTCCACAAATGGCTTCCTGAAGGGCCTTTCCTTCTCCTAATGAGAGGCTGTGGAGAAGAAGTTGAATGTGCCCCAACCCATAAAAATCAATTGTATTACAGCACATGATGTTCAAAGACAAAGTAAGAATACGTGAAACCTGGCTGATGTGTCTTATTTGGTTGTAGCACTGACCTGTAAACTAAAAGTCTGCAGGTTTGATTCCTGGTCAGGGCACATACCTAGGCTGCAGGGTCAATCCCCATCAGTAGTCATGGTACCTGCAAGAGGCAACTGATTTTTGTTTCTCTCTCACACCTCTCTCTATATATCTTTTCCTCCTCTTTCTAAAATCAATAAACATATCCATGGATGAGAACTAAAAAATATAATACTCAGAAACAGAAGAATATGTGCACACTGTGAGGCTCTGCAGGCATGGATCAAGTTTGGAGGGTAGTAATGAGAGATGTGTGAGTGAAATGGTTGAGGTAAAGGGTTTAGAAAAACTGAGATTATTCATAGGCTGTGAATCCTAGAAGAAATGATAACTATTAGAACTGAGTAGGAAAAATATCAACAATAAGGACAAGTAGATTAAGCTGTAGGACCAACAATGGTAAGAACATACTGTTAAATAAATGGGTTCCTAGTTATAATTTTAATAAAGCTCTGGCATCAAGTCCTCGCCAATTGCCATTCACCATGTCAGTACCCCTTCTGAGCCCACACAGCTATACATGGAGTCATGCTCCGCCTGTGACTGAAAACACTCTCCCCCTTAACTCTCAGTCGAGCCATTCACAGGACTCAGAACAAGAAATCCTAACAGAGACACTGAAGGGATGGACGGTAAGCAACTATAACAGAACAAGACAGCACAAAACAGACCCAGCAAAAAGATCTTTGTGAGTGACATGTGAAACAGCAGAATAGGAGACAGGAGAATTTCTCCACATTCCATAAGCAAGTTCACAGCTATGCATGAACAAAAACAGTTCTAGAGGAGGAGAATAAGAGTTCCTTAAGGCAAACAGCAAAGCAGAGAAGCCAAAATGGAGAACTACTCAGATTTATTGAATAAAAAGACTGGCTGAGCAAAGCTATGTGCAGGTGGTGAAGCACAGAAGACAGGGATCGAAGTTACCTCTGTCAGCCAGCATGCAAGCCCTAAGAAACTTTGTTATTTGGAACCACAGGAGTCCCTGGAACATGGAAAGAAAAATGTGAGAAAGGAAAAAAATAGGTAGAAAGCTTACAAAAATATATTCTGAAGTCTGACTTCCCAAATCTGAGAAGACATGAGAATAATCAAGACTGTGGTTTCTCACAGGTTCCTGTAGAATTTAGTGGAAGTGGGACCTAACCAAGGCATATCGTATTAAAAATGCCAAAAATGCTAAGCAAAGAAAAATTTGAATGCTCAAAAAGAACAGAAACATTTCTCACAGAAACAAGGTACCCATAAAGCTATAAAGTAAATATCCCTGAAAAAAAAGTTGAAGACTAGAAGACAATCAAATGATATATTGAAAATGCTAAATGAAATAAAATCTTCAAAGCAACAGTATTTATTGAGAAAAACTGTTCTTCCGAAATAAGGAAGACATTCCCACACAAAAGCTGAGGAGTTCATTGTCACTCAACTCGACTCATAGGAAATTTCAAAGGAAGTTCTTCACGGTAAAATGAAAGAATACTTAACAGAAACATGAATACATAAAAGATACATAAAACTCCTTGCTAAATCTGATAATGGAATCAGATTCACAATATTTCAACACTGCATCGGTAGAATGTATATTACTAAACACTATTGTAAACGTGAAAAATTAAAACTAGTAAAAACAACAAAGTTAATGTTTTATACCTTAATAGATATACAATATAAAAAGATGTGAATTGTGATATCAAAAAGATAAAGGGGTGGTGTGGTGAAGAGTCAAAGGGTACAATTTGTGTATGAAAAAGCTGGCATCAAGAGAAAATAGTGTTGTGTAAATTACCTATTTTATCTAAGTCTTTTGGAAACCACAAACACACACTTATGTAAAAGATACACAAAAGACAAAGAAATTTAAGCATACTAAAGAAAATGATGAAATCACAAAGGAAAACAGTGCCAGAGAAAGATAAACAAACGAACTACAAAAGAGGCAGAATCCAACAATAAAGTGGCAGTAGTAGGCTCCACAACAAATTCTCCAAGAAAGGACAGAATGACTGAAGAGATTAAAAACAACCAAACCAACTGTAAGACACAATATATGCTGCCTATAAGAGACACCCTAAATGTTCATGGATACAAATAGCCTGAAAACAAAAACAGGGAAACATATTCCTTGGACATAAAACCAAGAGAAGGCAGGAGTAACTGAAATTCTATCCGACAAAGACAACCACAAATATTGTCACAAATGATAAAGGTCATCCCAGAATGGTAAAGGAGTCAATTCATCAAGAGGACGGCAATGTTAAGAATTAAGCACCCAACAGCATATATTAATTATATTCAGCAAATAATATCAGAACTGAAGGCATATAAAAGAAGTGAATATTAGTTCAATAGTAGTACTGAATTTCAATATTCCCCTTTCAACAATAACTAGATCACCCATCTAAAAGCACTAAGGAATCACTGAAGCTTGACTACACTTTAGAACAAACAGAACTCATTCACTTATACAGAACATTCCAGCCAAATGCAGCACAAAATGCATTTTTGTCAAGGGCACATGAAATATTCTCTAGGTAGACCTTCGGTTAGATCCAAAAACAAATCCCAAACTTTCAGAATAAATCACTTTAAGTGTCTTATGTGATCGCAGTGTGATAGAACACAAGAAATCAATTTTAGTGTTCAGAAAGATGAATATTCACAAATAGGATGAAATTAAACACAACACTCCTGAACAACCACAGGGTCAAAGAAAAAAATGACAGATAACTCAAAAAACGTCTAGAGGCAAAAGGAAATAAACAGAAAAATGAAAGGTTACGTACATGGAGCAGAAAATGCAATGGTAACAGCACACTTTGTAGTGACAGACGCCCACCTTAAGTCAAAAGATCTCAAATAAACAACCTCAACGTGGACCTCAGGAACCTAGAAACACATGAAGATACTAAAACGGAAGTAAGGAAAGGAAAAAAACCAATAAATATTAGAAAAGTCATACATGAAATAAAGGTAAGAAAAAAAAAACAAAAGAATATCATAATTAAGAGCTGTTTCCTGAAAGATACACAAAATTGCCAAACCTTTAGCTACACTAAACAAAAGAAACAAGAATCAAATGTATTTAAAAAGAAATGAGGCTTCCAGCAAAGATGGAGGCATAGGAAGGTATGCTTCATTTCCTCACATAACAAAATAAAACATAAAAACCAATTAAAAAGAAAAACAGAACTACCAGAAAATCTAACTGTATGGAATCCAGACAACCAAAGAGTTAAAGAAGAAACATTCATCCAGAGTGGTAGAAGGGGTAAAGACTCCCAGCTGGAATGGAGAGGATGAACTGCAAGGCAGCATCTGGTGGATTAGGTGGGCGAGACAGCAGCTGGCAGACCAGGTGGTCCCAACATTCCCATGGACATAAACCGGGAGGAACAACCGGAGAGCCAGACACACTGCGCAACCCAGGGTTCCAGCGCCAGCAAAGAAAATTTCAAAACCTCTGCCTGGAAAAAGCCACAAGGGGGTTGTGGCGGTGGGAGAAACTGTCAGTGTCACAGGAGAATCCAGTGGAGGGGCACATATGGTCCCAGAACCTACACAAGTCCACCCACCCAGAAATCAGCACCCGAGGGCACAACTCAATTGTGGGTAGCAGTGGAACTGACTGAAAGTGGAGCGAGAGTTGAGCAAGCATGCTGTTCCCTCTCTGACCCCCACCCCCACACACAGCCCACAACACAGTCAAGTGGGTTGCCTGGCCCTGCTGAATACTAAGACTCTTCGCCTTACAACATGACAGGAGCACAGAGACAAAGAAATATGGTCCAAATGAAAATAGATCAAAACTCCAGAAAAAGAACTAAGTGAAGAGGAGATAGCCAACCTATCAGATGTAGAGTTCAAAACACTGGTAATTAGGACGCTCAGAGAAATGATTGTGTATGCCAACAAAATAAAGGAAAGATCGAAGGCTATACAAAGTGATATGAAGACAAGTATACAGGGAAACAAAGTGAAGGAAATGAAACCAGGACTCAGATCAACGATCTGGAACAGGAGGAAGAAATAAACATTCAACTGGAACAGAACAAAGAAAACAGGAATTCAGACAAAATGAGGAGAGGCTCAGGAACTTCTGAGACAACGTGAAAGTTCCAAGATCCAAATCATAGGGGTGCCAGAAGGATAAGAGGAAGAACAATAAACTAAACAATCTTGAAAAATTAATGAAGGAAAACTTCCCCAATCTGGAGAAGGAAATAGACATGCAAGTCCAGGAAGCTCAGAGAGTCCCATAGAAGTTGGACCCAAGGAGGAACACACTAAGACAGATCATAATTAAACTAACTACAATTAAAGATTAAGGAGAGAATCTTAAAAGGAGCAAGAGAAAAGGAGTTACCTACAAAGGAATTCCCATAAGACTACCAGCTGATTTCTCAAAAGAAACTTTACAGGGAAGAAGGGGCTGGAAAGAAGGATTCAAAGTCATGAAAGGCGAGGACCTACATCTAAGATGTCTCTGTCCAGCAAAGCTATCATATAGAATGGAAGGGCAGATAAAGTGCTTCCCAGATAAGGTCAGGTTAAAAGAGTTCGTCATCACCAAGCCCTTACTACATGAAATGTTAAAGGGACTTATCTAAGAAAAAGAAGATCAAAACTGAACAGGAAAATTACAATAAACTCACAACTATCAACAACAGAACCTAAAAAAAACCCCAAAGATAAGCAAACAACTAGAACAGGAACAGAATCACAGAGATGTAGATCACAAGAAGGGAGATCAGTGGGGAGGGGGAGGAGAATGGAGGAAATGGTCAAGGGAATAAGAAATATCATTGGTAGGTACAAAATAGAGAGGAGGAGGTAAAGAACAGCAGGAAACTAGAAGCCAAAGAACTTGTATTTATGACCCATGGACATGAACTAAGGGAGGGGAAGAGTGGAGGAAAGGGGGTACAGGGCAGAGAGGAATAAAAGGGAGAAAAACAATGGGACAACTATAATAGCATAATCAATAAAATATACAAAAATAGTGAAAAGGAAAAGAAATGAGACGCAGCTGGTGTGGCTCAGTGTATTCACTGCTGGCCTCCAAAGCAGAGGGTGGCACGTCTGATACCTGCTCAGGGCACATGCGTGGGTTAAGGGCCAGGTCCCCAGTTGGGGGCATGTGACAGGGGACCACACATTGGTGTTTCTCTCCTTCTGTTTCTCTCTCCCTTACCCCCACTAATGATAAATAAATAAAATCTTCATAGAAAAGAAAAGAAATGAACGATGAGACATTATACCTGACACTACAAAGCACAAAGCAACATAAGAGATATTTGCAGGTGACATGACCCAACATACAGAACATTGTCAACATTCCACTATAAACATCTGAAATTATAAATAGATTCCATAAAATTACAGCATACAGAACAAACATTCCAACATCAGTTCCATATTTATAGTCTAACAATAAAAACTTTGCAGAGAAATTAAGAAAGTAATCAAATTCACAACAGCATCAGAACCAATAAAAGACTCAGGAATAAATTCTATAAAGCAGGTGAAAGGCCTTTACACTGTGCCCTATAAAACAGTGATCAGCCCTGGACTGGTGTAGCTCAGTGAGTTGAGCGCCAGCCTGAGAACCAAAGGGTCACCGATTTGATTCACAATCACGGCACGTAGCTGGGTTGCAGATCGGGTCCCTGGTTGGGGGAGCAGGACAGGAAACCACACACTGATCTTTCTCTACTTTCTCCCAAGCTTCCCCTCTCTCAAAAAATAAATAAATAAAATCTTTTTAAAAAAAAGACAGTGATGAAAGAAGCTAAAGAAAACACAAATAAATAGAAAGACATCCTATGTTCATGGATTTCAAACTTAATATGTTACAAACCTATAGTACCCAAAGCAATCTACAGATTAAATGCAATCACGATCACAATTCCAACAGGATTTCACACAAAAATATTTTTAAAAAGTTGTGAAATGTAGGAAACCTGAAAAGACCTCGAAGAACAAAAGCAATCTGGACACCACTGATAATATTCGCTCCAAAATAATAAGAAAATTAAATCAGTCCTGAAATCCTAAAATTCCGTCAAGAAAACATAGAGAAAAAGCTTTGGAGTTTTCTATTGGAAATAATTTCCCTCATGTGACACCAAGTAACAGGCAAAAAGCAAAATAAACAATCCTAACTACAAGAAAACAAATAATCTTCTGCACATCGCAACAATTAACAAAATGACAACGACAGCTACAGGATGGGGGCAAATCCTTAGAAACCATGTGAAGGTCTCCCTTGGAGATATTGTTGATTCAGTTCAGAGCACCACCATCGAGGTAAAAAGTCACACAATCTTTTTTATTTCCCAGTGAATAAAGAAGTTATGCTTACAGTACAGTGCAGTCTATTAACACAGTAGCTTTGTAAAAAAAAAACCCTACATAACTTAATTAAAAATAGTTTATTGCTGAAAATTGCTAACCAGCATCTCAGCCTGCTATTAAAATGGCAGCAGTACATTTGCTCACTGAAACGTTTCCCAAAATATCAAATTTGTAAAAAACACAGTATCTGCAAAGTACAATAAAGTGCAAAAAGACATGCACCCGAATCGGATGACTAATTATAAAATATACAAGGTATTGAAAAGACTGCTTAGCCCACCCTGGCCAGTAGCTCAGACGGTTAGGGAAAACCTTCTGATACTCAAAGGTTCACAGGCCCATCCTCAGAACACACAGGAATCAATCATAAATAAGTAGAACATCAAATCAATGTTTCTCTGTCTCTCCAAATATCAATAAACGCAAATTAAAAGAAACAAACTAACCATTAGCCCCAAAACATGGTGAAAAGCACGACTATAGTGTAGAGACATTTGTGCAAAAAGTATGTACAAAGGACCAACAGGAATACAAAAAATGCATTTCCTCATTAATCAAGACGGAATCTGCTTCCCTGCAAGACCACCAGCCACAAATGCTTCCCACTGAGGGTTCAGCAGAGAAGGTATTGGGGCTGCAGGGAGAGAAGAGGGCAGCCTGACACGTCCAGGATCTGCCTAGAAAAGTGGAGACGCAAGCAGTACCCACAGTCCTCACCTGTGAGACTGCGCGCACCCTAGGAACAGAGGGCACAGGGAAACGCAAACCCTACTCACGGTCACTGGAGACAGTGAGGGTCTTACCCAGCGAGGATATAAGAGCGAAATTCTCCAGCATCACATGGAGGTACAGGCGTCTCTGAGCCGCATTCAGGAGGCTCCATTCTGTCCTGGAGAAATACACGGCCACATCCTCAAAGGTCACCCTAACCTGTCAGAATTGATACGAATGAATCTGGGACAGTCTGTCTCAGACCCCGCAAACCTTCTCTATACAAAGTTCCCCACATTCAACCTGCCCCCAGTTCAGAGTGGACAACCCCTTGAGTCCCAGGAAAGACGTGACTCAGATTCACAATGGTGAATGCAGACACACAAAGGACCCCAAGGTTCCTGGGTCCTCCCGGCTCAGGCGCCTCTGCACCTGTTCACAGGGCGGCCACTCTGCAGGTCACCCTTCCATAACCCGCCAGATTCTGGCTGTCCCCGACGCCCTCGCACCCAAGCTGCAGGGCTCTGTGGTGTGAGGGGCAGGGCCCAGGGGAGGCCACTCACCTCAGCCAGATGCCTCCACGCGGCCTCAGCCATCCGACTCTGTGGGCGGAGCGGGGCGCCAGCAGCGGGCAAGGTGGGTGTCCCTGGTATTGCAAGCTCCTGTCTCCGCCCTGGCGCCTCGCTCCCGGGCAGCATCACCTGGCATCACACATGCTGTGGTGACCATTACTTTCCCACCTTCTCCATTGGATTTTGAGATCCAAGATCCTGACTTAGCTATAGCAGACACAGGCAGGAGAGGAAATGCCCGCCACTGCTGACCAGAGTCCCGTCCTACTCGAGTGTCCAAACGGAAATGCCTTTACTGAGTGTTTATTGGCTCATTGTCCTGGTATGCCTCTCTGCCTTCTGGGGAATGTAGTTCTTACACTCCAAGACTGGGATGCTGTATTCCCCTCCTGACTCCAGGAGCGCATTTACCGACCCCAAGGATATTCTCTGAACACTAAATGTGCTCTGTCGCCCCCCAGTGGGCATCACTTCTTGGGCGAGGTAGTCTCTGGCAGGCCTGCAAGGCTCTCCCACTTTTTTTTTAAGTAGTTAGTCTTCCGTATCTTTCTGAAAGATGTGCCCTTTCTTCTTCAGGCATCCTGTCTCTTCTTGATTCAGGCCATCTGGCATGTGGCTCCTTCAAGCAGAAGGTGGTTGTGGGAGGTTACGCCAGTCCCTATGGCTACCGTCCTGCCTCAGTTGGACCCGCTATGCAAAGTTAATGTAATAAAACATACACTAACACTGCAGCGCATCTGTCTGATGCAGCGAGAAGTCTGAGCTCTGCCTGAGCAGCTGTGTGACTGGAGTCCACACTGACTTGATTGGGTGCCTCTGACTTAAATTATACACTTTTTGCAAACAATGAAGTACATGTTGTGGACATCAAAGACATGCAATGACAGGAATTGTGCCCAGAAATTGCATGTAAAGTTCCAGACCAGAAACTAAATATGCCAACAAAGCTATTCACACTCACTTGTTGGTTCCTTAATGCATAATGTAGCCTATTAAATGTGCAATAGCACTATGTAAACAAAAACAATGTATACCTAAAGTTAAAAATACTTAATTGGCCTGGCTGGTGTGGCTCAGTGATTGAGTGCCAGCCTTTTGAACCACACAATTGAAGCAGGGTGCAGCCAAGAGGAGGGCTACAAGAAGGGATTTGTAATGGGGTCCAGAACTCAAGGTGTCCAGGAAATGTTAGAAAAATATATATAGGATGTCCTCACCCCCACAAGCCTGACCCAGGTAGGATGGGACACATGGGACAGGGCCATCCAGAGCTGTTTTGGGTAGCAACAGCTTTGCACCTAACCCCTGACACGGTCATTTAACATATCTATAACCTTTAAGTCGTTTCATGGATGTGTCAAATAGCTGTGGCCACGCTTTGAGCCAGGGGGATGGGAGCGAATTCCACCCAAGATGGGACTGGGAAGCAACTCCCCCTGGTTACAGGGCCTGCGTGAGAGCTTGGAGATGACTGGCTCCACGCCATGGGGCCACACCTGCCCAGACTTACTATGGCAGCCCAGTAAAGCTGGAAGAACACGGGGATGCTGGCAGGTGTAACTGACTGTAGGAGGAATCAGAAATGGGCTGCAAAGGAAGATGGGCACTGGGATTTAAACCTAGGCGCAGCAGCCATAGGAGAAGAGGACCACGCAGTTCTGAGGGGAAAAGGGAGAACCACGGAGTTCTGAAGGAGTGAATAGGGAGGACCATGTGGCTCTGGGGTGCTTCTTTTTGCCACGCAGCTTAGGCAGCAGGAGAGACTTTGCCGGGAAGAAAAGGGGAGGAAGGACTTGCTGGTGGGCCATGAGAAGGTGCCACATGGCTTTGGATTAACTGGAGATTGCAGCAGCCACACAGCTGATGGTGCCGGGAGCCTGAATCTCGGACTTGTACCTCTTTTCCTGAGATATGGTATCCTGGACTGGGCACAGGGAGAGGGAAGGACTGTGTGCATCTATGGGTATTCTAAAGGACTTTAGTATCTTATTGA
Organism: Desmodus rotundus; assembly: GCF_022682495.2. NCBI lineage: Eukaryota > Metazoa > Chordata > Mammalia > Chiroptera > Phyllostomidae > Desmodus > Desmodus rotundus. The sequence goes on along the minus strand of NC_071398.1, from coordinate 51,258,494 downwards.
AGATATTAAGTCATTACTCTAAGTTTGTGTAACTTTTAAATAAATAATTTCTTTCCTTTTCACCAATCTCTGGCATTGAGAGACGTCTTTCTTCTGGCTACGGGCATTTCGAACCTAGCAGGTGTGTGTGGGAGGGGGAACCTCCAGAGACAGAAAGGGGAATCCTTTCCGTAATAATTTATCGTGAACCACCCCCCGCCTGCTCTGTAACACAATCACTGGTTCAATTCCCAGTCAGGGCACATGCCTGTGTTGTGAGCTAGGTTCCCTGGTGCAGGGCACTGGGTCACGCAAGAGGCAACCACACATTGATGTTTCTGTCCCTCCCTTCCCCTCTCTCTAAACATAAATAAATAAAAAGTTTAAAAATACTATATTGATTAAAAACACAAACTGTTATCTAGGCCTTCCTGTACTTACATGCTTTTTGCAGGTGGAGGGTCTTGCCTTCCTGTTGATGCCAGCGCATTGTTTCCAAAGCTCAGTGAATCACACCGTAAGGAGAGGATACGCCCACGTGGACAACCTGGGAAGTTTTACCTCACAAGTAACATAGTTGCGCCATCATACATATGACATATCTCACAAGGTAGGACACACCTTCGAAAACAAAAAAAGATGCATAATATAAACACAAATGGAACCTATTTATTTGTAATGTAATTGACATTTATTATCAATTACATTACAAATAATGTAGTGTATCAATATTTTCTTAATTGATATTTATTAAAAATCAATTGTGAAAAATTAATTTTTGAAAAACTACAATAGAATTCTGACAAAGTTATTGGTATTTTTGTTAGTGTGAAAATGGGATTGTAATTGTAATGACAGAGAACTTGTGAGATAGTGATTAGTATGACATTTCAATGTGATAATGTAACGAGGAATATTGGGGTCCCCAAAACAGGAAAACCTCCACTAACATGGGTGGGGAAAGGGGAAGTGGATCAAAGCCATTGAGAGTTACTTTGCATATCTAAAGAACTTGGCAAGTGTTTTAGCTGTCCCTGCTGCAGTCTAAGTCATGGATATGGCTGTGACCCTAACTCCCCGTGCAGCTAAGGGGCTTGCTGTGCTGCTTGCAGGCAGCTCCTACCTCCCTGGGCCCTGTCTGTCAGGACTAACAAATGGCAGAGGAGAAAGGCAGGAGATACAGGGAAGGGCAGATGAACCTTTTGTGGGAAGTCAGAAATGGAGTGAAGGAGGAAGACTCACACCAGGATTTAAAACCAAGTGTGGGGCAGCCATTGCACTCTTGACCATCCCTCTTGGGAAGGAGAAGCCTCTTGTCCATGTAGCAGCTCAGCAGGGGTCGTGGCCACACAGGTTGAAAGGATGCAAAAGGACCCCTGCCAGCCTGCCACAAGGAAGTGCCATGTGGTTTTGGATTAAGAGCAGGAGCCTAGCTGAGCGTGGACAACTGGGACCAGCTGGAATACAGACAGGAATCTGCCCAGCTAAGCTACACACTTCTATTTCTCTTCCTGGGAGACAGGACCCATGACTTGCTTTGGCAAGAGGAGGCAGGACTGTGTGTTTGTGGGTGTTTTTTCTTTTGTTTGTTTCTAAAAGGAGAGTGATTGAATGACAGAATTCTGCCATTATTCTAAACTTGTATAACTTTTAAATACATAGTTCCTTTCCTTTTCAGAAGACTCCGACTTTGGGAGTCACAGGTTTCTTCGGCCTTGGGCAATAGAATGCGGAGGAACAGAACCCACAGTGGCTCTGTCACAACACAATTAGACATATTCAGGAAGTATATTTAGATAAGTGAAGAAGTACATATTTATCATGAAAGTGGACCCATGTTTAGGTGAGAATTCTTTTACATCAAAGGAAAGTAGCTCAGTAGGTGGTGAGAGGATCTATCCGACACACGAAGTTGTGGGTTCAATGCCCAGTCAGGCCATATGTAAGAATCCACCAAGGAATGCATAGATCAATGGGAAAACATATCCATGTCTCTTTCCTTCTCTCCTTTCCTCTCCACAAAATACATAACACACTGATGTTTCTCAACCTCTCTTTCACGCTCCCTTCCCCTCTCTCTACAAATAAATAAATAAAATCTTTTTAAAAATTTTAAAAATAGTAATTCTGTAAGAAGCTTTTCCCTATTTAAAAATTCAAATCACGTGTTTTCCATCTTGCAAGATGATGGGTGAGAAAACTGAGAAGCCAGATACTAAGGAGAAGAAACCCAAAGCAAAGACACTGATGCTGGTGGCAAGGTTAAGAAGAGTAACCTCAAGGCCAAGACACCTAAGAAGGGGAAGCCCCACTGCAGCCGAAACCCTGTCCCAGTGAGAGGAATTGGCAGGTATTCCCAGCCAACTATGTATTCCTAAAAGGTCATGAACACGAGGATGTATTCCGCAACTAAATCCTGGATTGAAAAGAAAAAGGAGAAAGTTATGTAAACCAGTTGGTGGCGACAAGAATGGTGGTACCCGAGTGGTTAAACTTCGCAAAATGCCTGGACACTATCCTACTGAATATGTGCCTCGCAAGCTGTTGAACCATGGCAAGAAACCCTTCAGTCAGCATGTGAGAAAACTGCGGGCCAGCATCACTCGGGGGACCATTCTGATCATCCCCACTGGGCGCCACAGAGGCAAGAGGGTGGTTTTCCTGAAAGAGCTGAGCAGCGGCCTGCTACTTGTGACTGGAACTCTGGCCCTTAATCAAGTTCCTCTACGTAGAACACACCAGAAATTTGTCATCGCCACCTCCACCAAAAATTGATATCAGTGGTGTGAAAATCCTCAAGTATCTAACTGATCGTTACTTCAAAAAGACCAACCTGCACTAGCCCAGACACCACAGGGGAGATCGTCGACACCAAGAAAGAGAAATACGAGATTACAGAGCAATTCAAGGTTGATCAAAAAGCCGTGGACTTGCAAATTCAGCCAAAAATCAAAGCTGTTCCTTAGCTTCACAGCTACCTCTGATCTGTGTTTGCTGTCACAAATGGGCTTTATCCTCACAAAATGCAGTTCTAAATTTATTTTAAAACACCTAATTAAAAAACTGATGTGTTAATATAATTTAAGTCACTTTTTTCCTGTTTCTCAGATTGCAGTAAGTGTCCAGGACGGGGTCTCAAATCATCATTCACTATCCAGACTGGCTGAGGTGGTGGCAGGTTTTACAAGAATGAAAGTTTATGACACCCTGGATCCAAGACAACTCCTCGGGCTGGGTGGGGTCCCTTACGCAATTTCCAATGACTTTGGGAATACGCACTACCAGCCATTCAGCAAAGAAGATCTGAGGTCACAAAGGATGCAGGCTGGATGGCTGCCGCACACCAAGATAGAAGGGACATGCATTAGTACCGCTCTCAGTTTTGCAGTGAAGTCATTTTGCTCATGTCCACAAGCAGGATCAAACTGATTTGAGCTGGTTCTAACACAGGGTGTACAGAGAAGACAGCCTACCAGCTGAATCGGATGATATTTTCACAGCCGAAACTAAACTAAAACAAAGATACAAAAAAACAGAGAGCACTTGAACCTGCAGATACTGCCTAAAAGCACCAAGGAAACGCACATGTCGCTAGAAAAAAATCCAGAAACAATTTGGAGTGAGAAAAAATGGAACCAAACGTAACAGAAACTGTGGGACTCTGAAGTTTATTGAAACGGGGATCTGAAAGAGAAATGGACTTACCTCCATTCATGAGGATGCTCTGCTTGGAAGTGTCTGAGCCACAGGACACCCAGTGATGTGTGACCCTAGAGTAAGTACTATGATGAAACCTTTCACTGCATCCCCAGGAAATGCAATAAGCCGACAAGCCACAGGGGGGCATCGGGAGCATTTCCACAGACTCGCCACCACAGACCACCCTGTTGTCTGAAAGCTGGTGAACATCTAGGGCAACGTGTTGCTGCTACACGCTATGTCAACACAAATCGGCCACACTGAGGAGCTGTACCCACTCCCTTATTCCTGGGACATTATCATCCAGAGTCGGGCCCAAGCTCATCTTTGACAAGAGGCACAACTCTGATGAGGAACTCCTGACAGTGAGTGGGAGCGCCAACTATCCCCTCAGTGAAGGTAATTCAATCAATTTACACAAAACAATCTGGCCATGGAGTCAACTTACTGAACCACAGCTACCCTCAGACCAAGGTGAGCCTCTGAGACATGAAACATGATGTCCCGGCTTTCCTTCAATTCTTCTAAATTTCTCAGCTTACAACTTTCTGTATCTGTCTGACCTCTCTGCTTTTCCTCAAGTTCTCATGAATGAAAAGGACCAACACTTTGAAGAAGAATCTCAGGCAGGGCAGCCACGCTTCCAGCAGAGGCAGAGCTCAAGTTAATTCTCCCACCTCTTATGTCCTCTCAGGACATACAGTGTCCTGCATGTACCGCACGTGGAGACTTACCTGTTCTCAGGACTAACAGGGCCTTTTCTCCTCTAAATATTAAACTAACGATCGTTTTACAACTCTTAATTAATATTAATACCTTTCTGTAGTTTGCTCACTCCATAACGTTTTTGCAGAAATAATCTGCAGTTCCCCTGCAGAAACTGTCACTGCATTTACAGCCAAAAGGGTCATCATTTCCTTGCAAGGAAGAAAAACCCCAAAATCCAAAACTTGCATCTCACGTTCAGATGCCTGCTTTCAAAACCTTCATGAATCCCAACATTGCAATCCTGGCAGCAAATTTAAATTTGGTACGTAACCGTGATCCCCAGGTACATGTCATATTCATAAAAGTTCATCATAGACAGTATCCCAGAAAATTCAGTAAGATATTTCATGTGCAAAAACAACTGTTTTTGGTAGTTACAACACATACTGACAGAGAGGCTGAAGCTATATTCGGTCTATGAGCCATGGCGACACCTCATCCAACATTCCTTACGTCTGCCTAGTACCTCCTTGTAGGGAACCAGTTGTTTCAAACTGGCTAATGTGACTCAGCCCAGTATGGAAAGCGGACAGGAGCGAAGTGGTGGGCAGGAGCCAGACCCTCAAACCAGTTTCCCGTGGGAACCAGGCCTAGAAAATGCATTCAGATTGTCATGGCTTGCTCTTGCTAACACCCCCTCAGCCTGCTCTGAAACAGTAGGTGTTTATTGCCTGTCTTCAAGGTAATTTCCAAAGCCTGTATGAATTTTCCCAAGGACGGAGCGTAATCAGCTTGCCACCTTCCCCTTCTACATTTTTTATTTTTGTTGTCTTGATTGTACCTAAAATGTAGACAACAACATTCTATGTAATAGATAATAAGACCCAAGAAAGGCAACAAAAGCCTGTCCAGGCAAGGGTCGGGGTGCTCTCCCCTTGACAGAAGCAGCTGTAGGGCTCTCATCTTAAGAGAGTACCTGTACTGGCCCTTTTTCTCCACAGGACTTCTGTAGTCTGTGTGCATTTGTTCTCATCTTCAGCCATGAACCACACAGACTCTTCCGGCCGGAGTCTGCTACACCTCCCCCATCCCCAGGTTCCCTCCACAAAATGGAGTATTCTTGCTCAAACAACTGAGAGAACACACTGAACCTCTGATGTTCAATCCAAATATTTTGCAAGAGAAAAGCAGTTACTTACCTACAGGGGAGTTCTCATAAGACTGTCAGTTGATTTCTGAAAAGAAACTTTGCAGGTCAGAAGGGATTGGCAAGAAATAGTCATGTTCATGAACAGCAGGGACCTACAGCTACCAAGTGCTGTACCAAGCAAAGCTAACAATTAGAATCAAAGGGCAGATAAAGATTTTCCCAGACAAGAAAAAAGCTAAAGAAGTTCATCACCACCAAGTCATTATTATATGAAATGTTGGAGGACTATCACTCATGTGGTAATAACATTGATTATTCTCAACTAATGTCTTGATTTGGTCACTTTCAACTTCAACTGGTCTGCCCGACCGTGGAGAATCATCTAGCGAGAAATCTCCAGCACGAAACTTCACAAACCACTTCTGGCACGTTTGATCAGTCACAGCACCTTCACCATGCACTACACAATTTTGTGTGTTTTAGTTGTATTTTTACCATTCATGAAATAATAAAGCAGAATATGCCAAAAATGTTGCTTATCTTCTTCCATCTTTCATAATAAAATGGCTATACAGAAATTCACCAATTTTCATAAGTTTTTTTAAATGCATGATGATATGACAGCTGTCATAATGCAATCTAACAAAATCTTTTGAATGAAGTTAAACACAACTAAGCACTACTAAAGCCATCTAATGAAAAAAAACTAAATGAACTTTTTGGCCAACTCAATATTAGTTTTATGGTGTATACCCCAGTGATTAGATATTATATAACTTACTACGTGATCATTCCGATAAATCTTGTACCCATCTGACAAAACCCATAGTTGAAGTTAATCTCTCAGCCCAGGCCAGAGAGCTCAGTAGTTTAGAACACCATCCCATGATATGCCAAGGTTGTGGGTCCAACCTCTGGTCAGTGCATCTGCGAGAATCAACTAAAGACTTCATAAATGAGGGCAACAACAAATTGATGCTTCTCTCTCGCTCTCTCTCCCCCTGCCCCTTCTTCTCTCTTTCTAAAATAAAAAATATATATATTCAGTCCTGGCTGGTGTGGCATCAGTGAACAGAGTTCCGGCCTATGAACTGAAGGGTCACGGGTTCCATTCCTAGTCAGGGTGCATGCCTGGGTTCCCCAGTGCATACTGTAGTCTATTAACCATACAACAGCACTACACAAAAATGAAAATATACATACCGTAGTGTAAAAATACTTTATTGACTATAAAAGGTAAACCATTACCTGAGCCTTCATTAAGTTGCACGCAATGATTTTGCAGGTAGAGGATCTTGCATTCCCGATGAGGAGAACATATTATCTCTCAAGCTCAATAAAGCACATCTCAATAAACGGGGGGATGCACACATGGGAAACTCTGAGAAGTTTTACTACATTAATAACCCAGTTATCTGGTCATACATAGGACAAATATGTCATAAGAATATAAGACACACTTCTGAAAATTAAAAAATGCATAATATAAACATAAATGGGTGTCTATTTACTTGTAATCTTAATGTCAATAAAGTAACTTGTTGAAAAAATGGGCAGAAATAATTGTGACAAAGTTACTGGAATTTTCGTTAATGTGAAAATTGTATTGAATTATCAAAACAAAGGAGAAATTGTGAGTTACAGACATAATTAGTGATTCATAGGTGACATGGTACGTATGACATTGTCAATGCAATGGGTTTAGGAACATATTCAGGAATTATATTTTGTGGGACACCAAGACACACTTGAAAAACCTGCCAATAAACGGATGTAAAATACAAATAGTGATACAACCAAGCACTTAAAGAAACTTCAAGCTAAAGGATGGGGATGATGTTAAATTCAATAAGAAGAGTTGGAGAGAACCAAGATGGCGGCATAGGTAGACACACTGCGCCTCCTCGCACAACCAGAACTGACAGAGAGTCGAACGGCAATGGGGTCCGACACCAAGGAAATAAAAAATAAACATTCATCTAGACTGGTAGGAGGGGCGGAGACAGGCACCAGGGTGGAGAGGACTCGCGTGGCTGTGGCAGGACCGAGACTGGCAGAGTGTGGGATGAACGGGGCAGAGTGTGGGATGAACGGGGCAGGCAGTCCGAGCGCTAGCTGACCCTGCGGCCACACATTTGCGCAGATAAACCGAGAGAGCAGGACTCGGAGTGGCAGAGAGCGGGGCAGGCAGAGTGCGGGTAGCACACCGCAGCCCCACATTCGAACATAGATAAACCGGACAAACGGAGGGGAGCGAAGCAGACCGCGCAACCCAGGGCTACAGCTCGGGGAAATAAAGCCTCAAACCTTTGATTGAAAACCCCCGTGGGGGTTGGGGCGGCAGCAGGAGAGACTCCCAGCCTCATGGGAGAGGTCGTTGGAGAGACCCACAGGGGCCTAGAGTGTGCACAAGCCCACCCACTTGGGAACCAGCACCAGAGGGGCCCAGTTTGATTGTGGGTAGCGGAGTGAAAGATTGAAATCAGGAGGAGAGTGAAGCGGGCGCCATGGCTCCCTCTGGGCCCCTCCCCCACATACAGCGTCACAGCGCTGCGACCAGCATTACCCCGCCCCCGTGAACACCTAAGGCTCCGCCCCTTAAGGTAACAGACTCGCCAAGACAAAAAAAGAAAAAAAAATGGCCCAAATGACAGAACACTTCAAAGCTCCAGAAAAAATACAACTAAGTGACGAAGAGATAGCCAACCTATCGGATGCACAGTTCAAAGCACTGGTTATCAATATGCTCACAGAATTGGTTGAATCTGTTCGAAAAGTAGATGAAAAAATGAAGCCTATGCTAAGAGAAACAAAGGAAAATGTACAGGGAACCAATAGTGATGCGAAGGAAACTGGGACTCAAGTCAATGGTGTGGACCAGAAGGAAGAAAAGAACATCCAACCAGAAAAGAATGAAGAAACAAGAATTCGGAAAAATGAGGAGAGGCTTAGGAACCTCCAGGACATCTTGAAACGTTCCAACATCTGAATTATAGGGGTGCCAGGAGAAGAAGAAGGACAAAAAATTGAAAACTTATTTGAACAAATAATGAAGGAGAACTTCCCTAATCTGGCAAAGGAAACAGACTTCCAGGAAGTCCAGGAAGCTCAGAGAGTCCCAAAGAAGCTAGACCCAAGGAGGAACACACCAAGACACATCATAATTACATTACCCAAGATTAAACGCAAGGACCTACATCCAAGATTGCTCTATCCAGCAAAGCTATCATTTAGAATGGAAGGGAAGATAAAGTGCTTCTCAGATAAGGTCAAGTTAAAGAAGTTCATCATCACCAAGCCTTTATTATATGAAATGTTAAAGGGAGTTACCTAAGAAAAAGAAGATCAAAAATAGGAACAGTAAAAATGACAGCAAATTCACAGTTATTAACGACCACACCTAAAACCAAAACAAAAGAAAACTAAGCAAACAACTAGAACAGAAACAGAACCACAGAAATGGAGATGACATGGAGGGCTGTCAATAGGGGAGTGGGAGGGGGAGAGGGGGGAAAGGTACAGAGAATAAGTAGGATAAATGGTAGGTAGAAAATAGACAGGGGGAGGGTAAGAATAGTGTAGGAAATGTAGAAGCCAAAGAACTTATATACATGACCCATGGACATGAACTATAGGGGGAGAATGTGGGAGGGAGGGGGTGGGCAGGATGGAGTGGAGTTGGGGGGGAATGGGACAACTGTAATAGCATAATCAATAAATATATTTAAAAATAAATAAATAAATATTCGGAGGCAAAAAAAAAAAAAAAAAGAAGAGTTGGAACTGAGCCTGCAAATGAACGGACACCTCATCTGTGCTGAGGGGACCATAGCTGTTCCCATGGTTATTATTCTCTTTAACATGATGGAAACTTCATTCTTCTTATATAGATTGAATACTAAAAGGTGTACTTGTATCTCTACAGTAATGGGGAAATCAGCTTGACTTAAGACTAAGTGATAGGTTACCGTGAAAATGCAATGACATCAAAATAATGCTCTAAAGTCCGAGGTCACTCACAAGGGCTGCTCAGCACTGCTCCCTCTGCTAAAAACGGAAAATCAGCACCAGAACAGCTTTAAAGATTCAGCTCTTATCCAAGACATTCTACTGACAGCTCCGAGGATGGAAAGGGCAGAAAAAGGTCTATTTTCAGAGTGTACACACATGCCACCTGATGACTTTAAATGGATTGTTAAGAAAATGTCATGGAAGCAGATTGCAAATATCATGAAGGATGCTCAGCACTCACCCTTTTCTCAGAAAAATCCCACGAGCTATATAACTCTGCCAGCTGGGCTGTGGAGGCATAGATTCAACCTGATTTGGCCAATTGGCCTGTGTCAACCAATCAGGAGTACGAATCTCAGTTGTGACCAGAGTACACTGGGCAGTGGATGAGCGTTTGTGTTCAGAAGGATTGTGTTCCTACCCAAGGATCTCCGGTGCAGACACGGGGACACTGGAAAGGAAGATGTGGCTGCTGGACATGGTCAGGGCTGCAGGAAATGCTGGTGAGCACCACCGTCTCCTCCAGCCAGTCCTGGACAGAGTACAGGATCAAGTGGGCACTGAGTTTCCTGTATGAAAAGGTGAACACTCCACCAGGGACATAACAATACTATAGGTCTCCAGCATCACTTCTCAGTATGTCCCAGGTATTGCTTCCCACTGTCCTCAAAAGGCAATAGACACAATGCAGCCAAGGCTCAATGCTGTTTTTCCCTGGAGACATCACTGCAAATCAGATAGGATTCCCATGAATGCTGTGAGGCGGATGTTAAGGCCTTTAAGACATCAGGAAAATGGAGAAAATCACCATGACTGCAACAATGAAAACAGCAGCAACAGCTGAGTTTCCCGTATCAGGAGTCTTTGCTGTCTCCCTGCCCTGCACTGGGGCCTTAATCTGCCACAGCAGAGAACGTCCCCAGTTCTACCATCAGAATCACAAGTTTCAAAACAGCATTGTGGATCTGACATTTGTCTGCTGTCACCTTGAAAAAACCCCTCTTCCTTCCTGATCCTTCATTTGCCAAGAAATACAATAGGTTATTAACCCACAGGATGCAGCTGAAATTAAGAAAATACTGAAAAAGCAAATTCTATTATACAAGTACCCGGAAGTGTGTACTGAATTTCATTACCTCTATTGATTCTCAAAAGGGCTGTGGTTTGTGCCTTCATTAATTTCATGTAGTGAAGTGAACTTGGGGACGTTTTATGGTCACCCAGAAATGCTGCACTGGGGAATCCATATAGGAAGCTCTGAAGCCACATTGTCCCATGTGGGGTCTGTGTGGACTGCAGCTGATATGGGGCATGAGAGAAGCCCCATTTATTTTTCACAAGCAGCCGGGGCAGGTCTGAGGTGTCTGGCCTGTGCACGGCATCCACGGGAGAGAACTGGTGGTATAGCTACTGCCTTCGGAACGAGCACCAAGGCCGGGATAAAAGCTGCTGGTCACCCATACTTTACACAGGAGGAAAGTGAGGCTCATTAAGTGTACTGTGTTCCTTTAATCTGACTGACTTCTTCCCTGTGGCCTCCCGATGAGCTTTGAGGCTCAACAAATATCCATCCATCCTCTTACTACCCGGTGCACCTTCAAATGCTGCTGCAGGCAGCCAAACCCAGACATTAGACCATAAAAATGGGTGAACTCTAACAAGTAAGGCTTTTTATTACATTACTAAATGTATGAACTTACAAAGTTGATGAACTGTGCTAATAATACAGATTATTCTTTACAGTATATAATATGTACCCATTACACTCTATATAATAAAAGAAAATCCCAATGATTAGGTCATATTTTCCACTATTAAAAATTATTCCATAAAGCAAAAATTACTTCTCCTTCTAGGAGTCAAAGTGGGTGACATTGCAACATGTATCTTTGCTGCTTCACTGTCCTATTTGTTACAGGAGAAGAGCCCAAAATCATGAAAGAATAGGTAAGTTGGTGAGCACACATTTAACTACATTTAACTAAAAGCACATCAGTAGTACGTACACTCCTAAAAAATGCTCATCGTGATTCATTACAGAAATGCAACTAAAACAAAAGCGCATACAAATTCAGGAAGAGCTAAAAATTAATAAAAGTTGAACAAATCAATATTTTGCAATGGTGGGGAAGGGCAACCCTCATACACTATGAGTAAGAAGGCATAAAGGGCCCTAGCCAGTGTGGCTCAGTTAGTTAGAGCATTAACCAAAGGTGAAAGGTCGCACGTATGCCTCCTGTTCAGAGCACTAAGTAGGTTAGGAACGCAATCCCTGGTCAGAGCAGGAAACCAATCAATGTTTCTCTTCCTCCCTTCCTGTCTCTCTAAATAAAATGTCCTGGGGTGAGAATAAAAAAGAAAATGGTCCCAAACGAGTCCATAAAGACACAGTTTCATAATACATTGTTAGGTCCCACACACATAAACATTAGACTTATCACACAGGCCACACAGAGAACACTGGTAAAACATTAAAGTCAGATGTTTCCGCAGCAAGGTTTCTTCAGTGTCATCATACTGAAAAAAATAAAACATTTCCTAAAATCGATCCATTTACACTGAGAACTCTCCAAGGTCAAAAAGGTATAAATTTATCCCTAAAGATTAGCTACATTCACTTCACACTCAAAGCCTTTAACCAGCGTGAAGTGTGTTTAGGATGGTGATGATATGAGGTAGGAGATTTCCCACATTTTATGTCCACATAAAGCGTATCTCCAGTGTGAACTCCCTGAGCACAGGACAAAGGATGGAAGACGCATTTCCCACATCCACTGTACTCATAAGGCCTTTTATCAGAGTGAAATATCTGAATATAATGGAGCTTACTGCTACAATAAAAAAAATTCCTCATATTGTCTGCACGCATAAACCCTTTTTCCTGTGTAAGCTCTCAGAAGATAACAGAAGAAATGGCTAGAAAATAAAAGATTTCCCAAACTTCCTTGAATTATAAGAACTTAGTCATTGAGAACTAAGAACAATGACAGCCACAGTTACCGGTAAAGGATTTTCCACATTCACTGCAAGCATGAGGCCATTCCCCCGGGTGAACTCTCTGATGAGAATATAGGTTACTGATAAAAAAAATTTCTCATATTCCCTGCAGCCATAAGGCCATTCTCCTAAGTGAACACTCTGATGACAACGAAGGCTAATGTTACAGATGTTTTCTAAAATTCACTGCACTCATAGGCTTTTCTTTTGTGTGAACTCTCAGAGGCTTACAGAGGTGGCAGCTACAGGTAAAGGATTTCCCACACTCACTGCACTAATAAGGCCTTTCTCCAGTATGAACTATGTGATGTTTACGTAGGTCAGAGCTACTGGTAAAAGATTTCCCACATTCACCACAATGAAAAGGCCTTTCTTTAGTATGAACTCTGTGATGTTTCTGGAGGGAAGAACTACTAGAAAAAGATTTCCCACATTGAAAACACTCATAAGGCTTTTCTCCAGTATGAACTTTCCAATGATTCTGCAGGCCAGACCCACTGACATAGGATTTCCCACATTCATCACACTCATAAGGCCGTTCTCCAGTGTGGACTCTCTCGTGTATACGGAGGGCACAACTCTTTGTAAAAGATTTCCCACATTCACTGCACTCATAAGGCCTTTCTCCTTTGTGAACTCTTTGATGATAACAGAGGGTAGAACTCCTGGTAAAAGATTTCCCACATTCACCACACTCATAAGGTCTTTCTCCAGTGTGAACTGTGTAATGTTTATGAAGAGCAGAGCTTGTGGTAAACGATTTCCCACATTCACTGCACTCATAAGGCCTTTCTCCAGTGTGAACTGCATGATGGCTACGGAGGTTAGACCTCCAGGTAAAAGATTTCCCACATACAGGGCATTCATAAGGCCTTTCTCCAGTGTGAACTCTGTGATGTATACGGAGGGCAGAACTCTTGGTAAAAGACTTCCCACATTCACTGCACTCATAAGGTTTTTCTCCAGTGTGAACTCTCTGATGTTTACTGAAGGCAAAACTACTGGTATAAGATTTCCCACATTCACCACAGTCATAATGTCTTTGTCTAGTGTGAACTATCTGATGTTTACGGAGGGCAAAACTAGTGATAAAAGATTTCCCACATTCAGTGCACTCATAAGGCCTTTCTCCAGTGTGAATTCTGTGATGTTTATGAAGGGAAGAGCTCGTGGTAAAAGATTTCCCACATTCACTGCACTCATAAGGCCTTTCTCCAGTGTGAACTGTCTGATGATAAAGGAGGTGAGAGCTAATGGTGAAACATTTCCCACATGTACCACACTCATAAGGCCTTTCCCCAGTGTGAACTCTCTGGTGTTTACAGAGGGCAGAGCCATTGGTAAAAGATTTCCCACATTCACCACACTGAAAAGGCCTTTCTCCAGTGTGAACTCTCTGATGATAAAGGAGGTGAGAGCTAATGGTGAAACATTTCCCACATGTACCACACTCATAAGGCCTTTCTCCAGTATGAACTCTGTGATGTTTACGGAGGTCAGAATTACTAATATAAGATTTGCCACATTCACCACACTCATAAGGCCTTTCTCCAGTGTGAACTCTGTGATGTTTCCGAAGGGCAGAGCCACTGGTAAAAGATTTCCTACATTCCCTGCACTCATATGGCTTTTCCCCTGAGTGAACTTTCTGATGATAACAAAGACCAGAGATTCCTAGAAAACATTTTTCACATTCGTGGCACACGGAACATTGTCTTCCAGTTTGGACAGCTTGGTCTGGAAGAGGTGTGTGTTTGAGGACAATGGCTTTCTTATATTCTTTTCTTGTGGGAACAATATTTCTCCTTTGAAAATCCTCCCCGGATGTTGACATTCCATTTGCTCTCTCCCTGGTGTTAGTAGCCTGTTGTTGGAAAATTCCTGAGTTGGTAAAATTGATCTGCTCAAGCTCCTGGAAGGTAAAAGTCTTTTCGGACACATTGGAAATGCAGCCCTTCACCAGTGAGGCCCTGTCCACACCTCCTACAAGAGACTCCTGTCTCAAGTGCTGCTCCTGGTGCTGGTGATGCTTTGCAATGAAACAAAATTGTTTTGCACATGCTCCACACCTCAGCAGTTTCTGTCTCTGCTCAGCTCCCTGCTGGTCAACCAAGAGAAAAATTTCTCTCAAGACACACTCACAACTCTCACAGGGGTGGCTCTTCTTGGAAGACAAAGCTGCCTTGGGATCCTTTGCCTGCGACACTCTTACAGAAAGGTTCTGTTCAGTGGGAGCCTCCACATCTGCTGCTCCACAGCAGCAACCTAAACAAAAACAAACACTGGTGAACTTGATGTTGACTTCGTAGAAAAAGAATATTCCCAATACAAAAGTCCATTCTGCAAAGCTAGGCATGATTCTATGGGCTGATTTTCAAGACAAAGTGTTAGACTCTGTGGAAATGGCTGTTATTATTGGTTGGCCCCAAAGGTCAGTAAATAGTGGAGACCTCACCTAAAAAGATACAACCACAGAAAGAAAAACAAAGAAGAGAGGCAGGGCCTACTAGCAGTTCCTCCACAAATGGCTTCCTGAAGGGCCTTTCCTTTTAGTGCTAAGAGGCCATGTAGAATGCGTTGAATGTGCCCAAACACATAAAAATGAATTGTATCACAGCAGATGATTTCAGGTCAGTGTAAGAATATGTGAACCCTAACTGTTGTGCCTTAACTGGTTGGAACATTGTCCCGTAAACTAAAAGTCTGCAGGTTTGATTCCTGGTCAGGGCACATACCTAGGCTGCGGGGTCAATCCCCATCAGTAGTCATGGTACCTGCGAGAGGCAACTAACTGATTTTTGTTTCTCTCTCACACCTCTCTCTATATATCTTTTCCTCCTCTTTCTAAAATCAATAAACATATCCACGGATGAGAACTAAAAAATATAATACTCAGAAACAGAAGAATATGTGCACACTGTGAGGCTCTGCAGGCATGGATAGAGTTTGGAGGGTAGAAATGACAGATGTGTGAGCAAAATGGTTGAGGTGAAGGATTTAGAAAGACGGAGATCATTCATAGGCTGTGAATCCTAGGAGAAATGATAACTATTAGAACTGAGTAGGAAAAATATCAACAATAAGGACAAGTAGATTAAGCTGTAGGACCAACAATGGTAAGAACATACTGTTAAATAAATGGGTTCCTAGTTATAACTTTAATAAAGCTCTGGGCCTCGCCTGTGACTGTGAAAACACTCTCCCTCTTAACTCTCAGTTGAGCCATTCATGGGACTCAGAACAAGAAATCCTAACAGAGACACTGAAGGGATGGACAGTAAGCAACTATAATAGAACAAGACAGCACAAAACAGACCCAACAAAAAGATCTTTGTGAGTGACATATGTGAAACAGCAGAATAGGAGACAGGACGGTGTCTCCACATTCCATAAGCAAGTTCACAGCTATGCATGAACAAAAACAGTTCTAGAGGAGGAGAATAAGAGTTCCTTAAGGCAAACAGCAAAGCAGAGAAGCCAAAAATGGAGAACTACTCAGAATTACTGAATAAAAAGACTGGCTGAGCAAAGCTATGTGCAGATGGTGAAGCACAGAAGACAGGAGTCGAAGTTACCTCTATCAGCCACCAAGCTTGTAGTAGTATCGACCCTAGTGATCACTTGGCGAAAAACCCTAAGAAACTTCGTTATTTAGAACCACAGCAGTCGCTGGAACATTGAAAGAAAAATGTGAGAAAAGGAAAAAAATAGGTAGAAAGTTTGTAAATATATATTCTGAAAACTGACTTCCCAAATCCGAAAAGACATGAGAATAATCAAGTTTGCTATTTCTCACAGGTCCCTGTACAATTTCATTGAAGTAGGCCTCACCAACATTTTACTAAAAATGTCAAAAATTTGAAGAAAATGGCAAAGAAAATTTTGAAAGCACCCAATGAATAGAAACATTTCCTACAGAAAGAACGCACCCATAATGCTATAATGCAAATATCCCTGGGAAAAGTTGAAGACTAGAAGACAATCAAATGATATATTGAAAATGCTAAACGAAATAAAATCTGCCAAACCAACAGTATTTACTGAGAAAAATTGTTCTTCAGAAATAAGGAAGACATTCCCACACAAACAAAAGCTGAGCAACTTCATTGTCACTCAACTTTACTCATTAGAAATGCAAAAGGAAGTTCTTCAAGATGAAATGGAACAATACTTAACAGAAACATGAATACATAAAAGATATGTAAAACTCACTGCTAAATCTGATAATGGAATAAAATTCACAATATTTCAACATTGCGTTGGTGGAATGTGTACTACTAAACATTATTGTAAATGTGAAAAATTAAAATGAGTACAAACAACAATCTAACATTTTGTATATTAATACATATACAATATTAAAATGTGTGAATTGTGACATCAATAATAGTTAAAGGGGAGGTGTAGAAAACAGTCAAAGGGTAGAATTTTCCTATGCAATTAAAGATGCCATCAGGAGAAAATAGTGTTGAGTGAATTAGTTGTTTTATGTAAGTCTTTTGAAAAACACGAGCAAATATATATGTAACAAATACAAAACAAAAAAACAGAAAGAAATTTAAGCACACACTGTAGAAAATGATGAAATCACGAAGGAAAACAGTGCCATAGAAAGATAAACAAATGAACTACAAAAGAGGCAGAATCCAACAATAAAGTGGCAGGAGTAGGCTCCACAACAAATCTCCAAGAAAGGACAGAATGACTGAAGAGATTAAAAACAACCAAACCAACTGTAAGACACAATATATGCTGCCTATAAGAGACACCCTAAATGTTCATGGATACAAATAGCCTGAAAACAAAAACAGGGAAACATATTCCTTGGACATAAAACCAAGAGAAGGCAGGAGTAGCTGAAATTCTATCCGACAAAGACAACCACAAATATTGTCACAAATGATAAAGGTCATCCCAGAATGGTAAAGGAGTCAATTCATCAAGAGGACGGCAATGTTAAGAATTAAGCACCCAACAGCATATATTAATTATATTCAGCAAATAATATCAGAACTGAAGGCATATAAAAGAAGTGAATATTAGTTCAATAGTAGTACTGAATTTCAATATTCCCCTTTCAACAATAACTAGATCACCCATCTAAAAGCACTAAGGAATCACTGAAGCTTGACTACACTTTAGAACAAACAGAACTCATTCACTTATACAGAACATTCCAGCCAAATGCAGCACAAGATGCATTTTTGTCAAGGGCACATGAAATATTCTCTAGGTAGACCTTCAGTTAGATCCAAAAACAAATCCCAAACTTTCAGAATAAATCACTTCAAGTGTCTTATGTGATCGCAGTGATAGAACACAAGAAATCAATTTTAGTGTTCAGAAAGATGAATATTCACAAATAAGATGAAATTAAACACAACACTCCTGAACAACCACAGGGTCAAAGAAAAAAATGACAGATAACTCAAAAAACGTCTAGAGGCAAAAGGAAATAAACAGAAAAATGAAAGGTTACGTACGTGGAGCAGAAAATGCAATGGTAACAGCACACTTTGTAGTGACAGACGCCCACCTTAAGTCAAAAGATCTCAAATAAACAACCTCAACGTGGACCTCAGGAACCTAGAAAAACATGAAGATACTAAACTGAAAGTTAGTAAAGGAAAAAAACAATAAATATTAGAAAAGTCATACACGAAATAAAGGGAAGAAAAACAAAAACAAAAGAATATCAAACAATAGAATTAAGAGCTGTTTCTTGAATGATACACAACATTGCCAGACCATTAGCTACACTAAACGAAAGAAACAAGAATCAAATGTATTTAAAAAGAAATGAGGCTTCCAGCCAAGACAGAGGCATAAGTAGGTATGTTTTACTTCCTCACATAACAAAAAGGATAAAAATCAATTTTTAAAAAACAGAATTGCCAGAAAATCGAACTATATGGAAGCCAGACAACCAAGGAGTTAAAGAAAAAACATTCATCCAGAGTGGTAGAAGGGGTGGAGACTGGCAGCCGGAGTGGAGAGGATGCACTGCAAGGCAGCAACTGGTGCATCAGGTGAGCAAGGCAGCCACTGGCAGACTGGGCAGTCCCACATTCACATGGAGATAAACCGGGGGTCCCTGCTGAATACTTAAGTATCTGCACCTTACAACATGACAGGAGCACAGAGACAAAGATATATGGTCCAAATGAAAGAATAGATCAAAACTTCAGAAAAAGAACTAAGTAAGGAGGGGATAGCCAACCTATCAGATGCAGAGTTCGAAACACTGGTAATCAGGACACTCAGAGAAATGACTGGGCATGGCCACAAAATAAAGGAAAGAGTGAAGGCTATACAAAATGATATAAAGAAAAATATACAAGGAAACAACAGTGAAGGAAAGGAAACTAGGACTCAAATCAACGATCTGGAACAGGAGGAAGAAATAAACATTCAACTGGAACAGAACAGAACAAAGAAAACAGGAATTCAAAAATAATGAGGAGAGGCTTAGGAACTTCTGGGACAACTTGAAAGTTCCAAGATCCAAATCACAGGGGTACCAGAAGGAGAAGAGGGAGACCAACAAACTGAACAATCTTTTGAAAAGTTAATGAAGGAAAACCCCAATCTGGCGAAGGAAATAGACATGCAAGTCCAGGAAGCTCAGAAAGTCCCACAGAGGTTGGATGCAAGGAGGAAGACATCATGACATAATTAAATTACCTAAGATTAAACATAAAGAAAGAATCTTAAAAGCAGCAAGAAAAAGAAGGAAGTTACCTACAAAGGAATTCCCATAAGACTATCAGCCGATTTCTCAAAAGAAATCCTACAGGCAAGAAGGGGCTAGAAAGAAGGATTCAAAGTCATGAAAAGCAACAACCTACATCCAAGATACTCTCCAGAACAGCTATCATTTAGAATGGAAGGCCAGATAACATGCTTCCCAGATAAGGTCAAGTTAAAGGAGTTCATCATCACCAAGCCCTTATTATATAAAATGTTAAAGGGACTTATCTTAGAAAAAGAAGAAGATCAAAATTATGAATGGTAAAATGACAACAAACTCACAATTATCAACAACAGAACCTAACAAAACCCCAAAACTAAGAAAACAACTAGCACCGGAACAGAATCACAGAGATATAGATCACAAGGAGGGAGATCAGTGGGTACGGACAGAGGGAGAATGGAGGAAATGGTCAAACGAATAAGAAATATCATTGATAGGTACAAAATACACAGGAGGAGGTTAAGAACAGTATAGGAAACGGAGAAGCCATAGAACTTCTATGCACGACCCATGGACATGAACTAAGGGAGGGGAATACTGGACGGAAAGGGGGTACTGGGCGGAGAGGGAGAAAAAAAATGGAACAACTGTAATAGCATAATCAATAAAATATATTTACAAAATAAAGAAATGAGTCCTGGCTTGGTGGCTCAGCATATTGAGCACTTGCCTGCAAACCAGAGGGAAGAAGGTGTGATGCCTGGTCAGGGCACATGCCTGAGTTGCAAGCCAGGTCCCCAGTTGGGGGCATGTGACAGGTGACCACACATTGGTGTTTCTCTCCTTCTGTTTCTCCCTCCCTTACCCCCACTAATGATAAATAAATAAAATCTTTAAAAAAAAAAACCAAAATGAACAATGAGACATTACACCTGACACTACAAGGCACTAAGCAACATAAGAGATATTTGCAGGTGACATGACACAATGTACAGAACATTGTCAACATTCCACTATAAACATCTGAAATTATAAATAGATTCCATAAAAATACAGCATAGAGAAAAAACATTCCAATATCGGTTCCATATTTATAGTCTAACAACAAAAGCTTTGTAGAGAAATTAAGAAAGTAATCAAATATACCACAGCATCAGAACCAATAAAAAGACTCAGGAACAAATTCTACAAAGGAGGTGAAAGGCTTGTACACTGCCCCTCTAAAACAGTGAGGAGCCCTGGCTGGTGTAGCTCCGTAAGTTAGGCGCCAGCCTGAGAACCAAAGGGGCCTGGGTTTCTGTCAGGGTCCGTGGTGTGAGGCGCAGGAGAGGAAACACACACTGATGTTCCTCTCCGTTTCTTTTTCTCTGCCTTCCCCTCTTTCTAAAAATAAATGAATAATATCTTTTTTAAAAAGACAGTGATGAAAGAACTTAAAGAAAACATGAACGAATAGAAAGATATCCTGTGTTCACACATTTCAAATCTTAATATTGTAAAATGCCTAAAGTACCCAATGTAATCTACAGAGTGAATGCAATCCCGATCACAATTCCAACAGGATTTCACCAAAAAACTTAAAAAAACCAAACAAACAATTCTGAAATGGAGGAAGCCTGAAAAAGCAATCTGGATACCACTGATAAAAATCAGCTCCAAAATAGTAAAAAATTAAACGTCAGTCCTGAAATCCTAAACTACTTCAACAGAAAATAGAGAAAAAGCTTCAGAGATTTCTATTGAAAATAACTTCCCTCATGTGACACCAACCAACAGGCAAAAAGCAAAAACAAACAATCCTAACTACAAAAACCAAATAATCTTCTGCACATCGCAACAATTAACAAAATGACAACGACAGCTACAGGATGGGGGCAAATCCTTAAAACCATGTGAAGGTCTCCCTTGGAGATATTGTTGATTCAGTTCAGAGCACCACCATAAAGCAAGTATTTCCACACAGGAAAGAAGTCACACAAATTCTTTTTATTTCCCAATGAATAAAGAAGTTATGTTTACATTACAGTGTAGTCTATTAACACAGGAGCTTTGTGGGAAAAAAACCCTAAGTAACTTAAAAGTTTATTGCTGAAAATTGCTAACCAGCATCTCAGCCTGTTATTAAAATGGTAGCAGTACATTTGCTCACTGAAGCGTTTCCTAAAATATTGAATTTGTGAAAAACACAATATCTGCACAGTACAATAAAGCAAAGTGCGAAAAGACATGCACCCGAATCGGATGAGAAATTTATAAAATATACAAGGTATTGAAAAGACTGCTTAGCCCACCCTGGCCAGTAGCTCAGACGGTTAGGGAAAACCTCAGAACACACAGGAATCAATCATAAATAAGTAGAACAACCAATCAATGTTTCTCTGCCTCTTCAAAAATCGATAAATGCAAATTTAAAAAAAAACTAATCATTAGCCCAAAACATTGTGAAAAGCACGACTATAGTGTAGAGACATTTGTGCAAAAAGTATGTACAAAGGACCAACAGGAATACAAAAAATGCATTTCCTCATTAATCAAGACAGAATCTGCTTTCCTGCAAGACCACCAACCACAAATGCTTCCCACTGAGGGTTCAGCAGAGCAGGTATTGGGGCCGCAGGGAGAGAAGAGGGCAGCCTGACACGTCCAGGATCTGCCTAGAAAAGTGGAGACGCAAGCAGTACCCACAGTCCTCACCTGTGAGGACTGCGCGCACCCTAGGAACAGAGGGCACAGGGAAACGCAAACCCTACTCACGGTCACTGGAGACAGTGAGGGTCTTACCCAGCGAGGATATAAGAGCGAAATTCTCCAGCATCACATGGAGGTACAGGCGTCTCTGAGCCGCATTCAGGAGGCTCCATTCTGTCCTGGAGAAATACACGGCCACATCCTCAAAGGTCACCCTAACCTGTCAGAATTGATACGAATGAATCTGGGACAGTCTGTCTCAGACCCCGCAAACCTTCTCTATACAAAGTTCCCCACATTCAACCTGCCCCCAGTTCAGAGTGGACAACCCCTTGAGTCCCAGGAACGACGTGACTCAGATTCACACTGGTGAATGCAGACACACAAAGGACCCCAAGGTTCCTGGGTCCTCCCGGCTCAGGCGCCTCTGCACCTGTTCGTTCACAGGGCGGCCACTCTGCAGGTCACCCTTCCATAACCCGCCAGATTCTGGCTGTCCCCGACGCCCTCGCACCCAAGCTGCAGGGCTCTGTGGTGTGAGGGGGAGGGCCCGGGGGAGGCCACTCACCTCAGCCAGATGCCTCCACGCGGCCTCAGCCATCCGACTCTGTGGGCGGAGCGGGGCGCCAGCAGCGGCCAAAGTGAGTGTCCCTGGTATTGCAAGCCCCTGTCTCCGCCCTGGCGCCTCGCTCCCGGGCAGCATCACCTGGCATCACACATGCTGTGGTGACCATTACTTTCCCACCTTCTCCATTGGATTTTGAGATCCAAGATCCTGACTTAGCTATAGCAGACACAGGCAGGAGAGGAAATGCCCGCCACTGCTGACCAGAGTCCCGTCCTACTCGAGTGTCCAAACGGAAATGCCTTTACTGAGTGTTTATTGGCTCATTGTCCTGGTATGCCTCTCTGCCTTCTGGGTAATGTAGTTCTTACACTCCAAGACTGGGATGCTGTATTTCCCTCCTGACTCCAGGAGTGGATTTACCTACCCAAAGGATATTCTCTGAATAGGAAATGTGCTCTGTCGCCCCCCAGTGGGCATCACTTCTTGGGCGAGGTAGTCTCTGGCAGGCCTGCACGTCCTCCCTCTTTTTTTGTTTTTTTTAAAGCAGCTAGTTTTTCATAGCTTTCTTAAGGATCTGCACCACTTTCTGATCTTCAGGCATCCTGTCTCTTCTTGATTCAGGCCATCTGGCATGTGGCTCCTTCAAGCAGAAGGTGGTTGTGGGAGGTTACGCCAGTCCCTATGGCTACCGTCCTGCCTCAGTTGGACCCGCTATGCAAAGTTAATGTAATAAAACATACACTAATACTGCAGCGCATCTGTGTCTGATGCAGCAAGAAGTCTGAGCTCTGCCTGAGCAGCTGTGTGACTGGAGTCCACACTGACTTGATTGGGTGCCTCTGACTTAAATTATACACTTTTTGCAAACAATGAAGTACATGTTGTGGACATCAAAGACATGCAATGACAGGAATTGTGCCCAGAAATTGCACGTAAAGTTCCAGACCAGAAACTAAATATGCCCACAAAGCTATTCACACTCACTTGTTGGTTCCTTAATGCATAATGGAGTCTATTAAATATGCAATAGCACTATGTAAACAAAAACAATATATACCTTAATTTAAACATATTTGATTGTCCTGGCTGTTGTGGCTAGGTGGATTGAGCAACAGTTGCTGGTTCGATTCCCAGTTAGGTCCATGCCTGTGTTGTGAGTAGGTTCCCGTGTGCAGGGCACTGGGTCACGCAAGAGGCAACCACACATTGATGTTTCTGACCCTGTCTTTCTCCCTCCCTTCCTCTCTCTAAAAATAAATTAATAAAATCTTTTTAAAAATACCTGATTGCTTAAAAATGCAAACTGTTATCTAGCCTTCAAGTAGTTGCATGCAATCCTTTTGCAGCTGGAGGGTCTTGCCTGCCTGTTGATGCCAGTGCACTATTTCTGAAGCTCAGTGAATCCCATTGTAAAGAAGAGGATACGCTGACATGGACAACCTGGGAAATTTTACCACACAAGTAACATAGTTACCTCATCATACATATGAAACATATCTGACAATAATGTCGGACTCACCTTTGAAAATAAAAAAAGATGCATAATATAAACATAAATGGAAGTCTGTTGGGAGATGTTCTGTCTGGTTTCAGGGGCTATAGCCCATGGCTACGGCTGAGTGAAAAGGCCTTGGGGACATGAGCCACTAAGGAGACAGAGCATATCTTCCCAGCAGGAGCACAGCCCCTGCCTTCCTCACTCCCCCTCTTTGGTCAGGGTTGATGACTAATTAGCCAAATATGGGTAAGACCCCTCAAAGGAGGGGTGACCTAAGAGAGGCACTGTTGTGAAGGACCATCAGGAAAGGACTTAGGGGTCTTCAGAGAAGGGGCAGAAAGACCCTCACACCTTGGCTTTGTCATATAGCCTGAGTCCTCAGTCTTTCTGTAGAAGTCTCTTATCTCTTGGCTGCTTTGCTCTCCCCACCTGAGCCTGGCAACTGTGCCAGAGGCAGCTGAATTTCATTACCTCTATTGATTCTCAAAAGGGCTGTGGTTTGTGCCTTCATTAATTTCATGTAGTGAAGTGAATTTGGGGATGTTTTATGGTCACCCAGAGATGCTGCACTGGGGAATCCATATGGGAAGCCCTGGAGCCACATTGTCCCATGTGGGGTCTGTGTGGACTGCAGCTGATATGGGGCATGAGAGAAGCCCCATTTATTTTTCACAGGCACCCGAGGCAGGTCTGAGGTGTCTGGCCTGTGCACGGCACCCACGGGAGATACTGGTGGTAGAGCTACTGCCTTCGGAACGAGCACCAAGGCCAGGATAAAAGCTGCTGGTCACCCATACTTTACACAGGAGGAAAGTGAGGCCCATTAAGTGTACTGTGTTCCTTTAATCTGACTTCTTCCCTTTGGCCTGCAGGAGGTCTTGAGGCTCAACAAATATCCATCCATCCTCTTACTACCCGGTGCACCTTCAAATGCTGCTGCAGGCAGCCAACCCCAGACATTAGACCATAAAAATGGGTGAACTCTAACAAGTAAGGCTTTTTATTATATTACTAAAATATGAACTTACAAAGTTGATGATATATGTTAATAATGCCAAATATTCTTTAACATATATAATATGTATCCATTACACTGTGTATAATAAAGGAAAATCACAATGATTAGGTCATAGTTTCCACTATTAAAAAATTATTCCATAAAGCATAAATTACTTCTTTTAGGAGTCAAAGTGGGTGACATTGCAACATGTATCTTTGCTGCTTCACTATTTGTTACAGGAGAAGAGCCCCAAATCATGAAAGAATAGGTAAGTTGGTGAGCACACATTTAACTACGTTTAACTAAAAACACATCAGTAGCACGTACACTCCTGCAACATGCTCATCATGAATCCTTACGGAATGCAATTGAAAAGAACGCGTACAACTTCAGGAAGAGATCAAATTCATAAAAAATGAACAAATCAGTATTTTGCTAATGTGGGGAAATGCAACCCTCATACACTATGAATAAAAAGGCATAAAGGGCCCTAGCCCTTGAACTCCTGGAATGAAAAGTAATTTTTGCTTTGTGGAATAATTGTTTTTAATAGTGGAAAATATGACCTAATCATTGGGATTGTTTCATTGTACACAGTGCAATAGGTACACTGTAATAGGTACATTATATACTATAAAGTATACATATTATATACTTTCAAGAATAATCTGCATTATTAGCACACTTCATTAACTTTGTAAGGCATACATTTAGTAATATGATAAGTATGGCTTAGTTGGTGGGAGTAGTATCCCAAAGCTGAAACGTTGGAGGACTGCCTCCGGATCAGGGCTCATTTCCAGGAGAGGAAAACGATACCCAAACCAGGCATTTCAGACCCCTGGTCCGGGCAGGCAACCAATCAACGTGTCTCTCCTTCCCCTCCTGTCTCTCAAAACGCGGTGAAATAAAATGTCCTTGGGTAAGGATAAAAAAAAAAAATCCCAAAAGAGTCCATAAAGACATGGTGAGTTTAATAACACATTGTTAGGTTCTTCAAAAAAGAAACATTAAACTTATGACACAGGCCCGCACGGAGAACACTGGTAAAACATTAAAGTCAGATGTTTTTCCTCAGCAAGGTTTCTTCAGTGTCATCATACTGAAAAAAATAAAACATTTCCTAAAATCGATCCATTTACACTGAGAACTCTCCAAGGTCAAAAAGGTATAAATTTATCCCTAAAGATTAGCTACATTCACTTCACACTCAAAGCCTTTAACCAGTGTGAAGTGTGTTTAGGATGGTGATGACTATGAGGTAGGAGATTTCCCACATTTTATGTCCACATAAAGCGTATCTCCAGTGTGAACTCCCTGAGCACAGGACAAAGGATGGAAGACGCATTTCCCATATCCACTGTACTCATAAGGCCTTTTACCAGAGTGAAATATCTGAATATAATGGAGCTTACTGCTACAATAAAAAAAATTCCTCATATTGTCTACACGCATAAACCCTTTTTCCTGTGTAAGCTCTCAGAAGATAACAGAAGAAATGGCTAGAAAATAAAAGATTTCCCAAACTTCCTTGAATTATAAGAACTTAGTCATTGAGAACTAAGGACAATGACAGCCACAGTTACCGGTAAAGGATTTTCCACATTCACTGCAAGCATGAGGCCATTCCCCCGGGTGAACTCTCTGATGAGAATATAGGTTACTGATAAAAAAAATTTCTCATATTCCCTGCAGCCATAAGGCCATTCTCCTAAGTAAACTCTCCAACAACGACGAAGGTTAATGTTACAGATGTTTTCTAACATTCACTGCACTCAGAAGGCCTTTCTCCAGCGTGAACTCTATGATGTTTGCGGAGGGCAGAATTGCTAGTAAAAGATTTCCCACATTCACCACACTCATAAGGGCTTTTTCCAGCATGGACTTTCCGATGATTGTACAGGGCAGAGCTACTGATATAGGATTTGCCACAATCACTGCACTCATAAGGCCTTTCTCCAGTGTGAACTCTATGATGTTTGCGGAGGGCAGAATTGCTAGTAAAAGATTTCCCACATTCACCACATTCATAAGGGCTTTCTCCGGTGTGGACTTTCTGATGATTATACAGGGCAGAGCTACTGATATAGGATTTGCCACAATCACCGCACTCATAAGGCCTGTCTCCAGTGTGAACTCTGTGATGTTTGCGGAGGGCAGAATTGCTAGTAAAAGATTTCCCACATTCACTACACTCATAAGGCCTTTCCCCTTTGTGAGCTCTCCGATGATAACAGAGGGCAGAACTGCTGGTAAAAGATTTCCCACATTCACTGCACTCATAAGGCCTTTCTCCAGTGTGAACTCTGTGATGTTTCCGGAGGTCAGAGTTCCAGGTAAATGATTTCCCACATACACGGCACTCGTAAGGCCTATCTCCAGTGTGAACTCTCTGATGATAAAGTAGGTCAGAGCTAGTGGTAAAACATTTCCCACATGCACCACATTCAAAAGGCCTTTCTCCAGTATGAACTCTGTAATGTTTGCGGAGGGCAGAATTGCTAGCAAAAGATTTCCCACATGCACCGCACTCATAAGGCCTTTCTCCAGTATGAACTTTCTGATGAGTATACAGGGCAGAGCTACTGATAAAGAATTTCCCACATTCACTGCACTCATAAGGCCTTTCTCCAGTGTGAATTCTGTGATGTTTACAGAGGGCAGAACTATTGGTGAAAGATTTCCCACATTCACTGCATTCATAAGGCCTTTCTCCAGTGTGAACTCTGTGATGTTTACGGAGGGCAGAGCTCCAGGTAAAAGATTTCCCACATTCACTGCACTCATAAGGCCTTTCTCCAGTGTGAACTCTCTGATGATAAAGGAGGTCAGAGCTAGTGGTAAAACATTTCCCACATGTACCACACTCATAAGGCCTTTCCCCAGTGTGAACTCTCTGGTGTTTATGGAGGCCAGAGCCACTGATAAAAGACTTTCCACATTCACCACACAGAAAAGGCCTTTCTCCTGTGTGAACTCTGTGATGTTTATGGAGGTTAGAATTAGTAGTAAAAGATTTCCCACATTCACCACACTGAAAAGGCCTTTCTCCACTGTGAACTAAGTGATGGTTACGGAGAGCTGAATTAGTAGTAAAAGATTTCCCACATTCACCACACTGAAAAGTCCTTTCTCCAGTATGAACTCTGTGATGTTTACGGAGGTCAGAATTACTAATATAAGATTTGCCACATTCACTGCACTCATAAGGCCTTTCTCCAGTGTGAACTCTGTGATGATTACGAAGGGTAGAGCCACTGGTAAAAGATTTCCTACATTCCCTGCACTCATATGGCTTTTCCCCTGAGTGAACTTTCTGATGGTAACGAAGACCAGAGATTCCTAGAAAACATTTTTCACATTCACGGCATGCATAACATCGTCTTCCAGTTTGGACAGCTTGGTCTGGAAGAAGTGTGTGTTTGCAGCCAATGGCTTTCTTACATTCGTTTTTTGTGTGAACAATATTTCTCCTTTGAAAATCCTCCCCGGATGTTGACATTTCATTTGCTCTTTCCCTGGTGTTAGTAGCCTGTTGTTGGAAAATTCCTGAGTTGGTAAAATTGATCTGCTCAAGCTCCTGGAAGGTAAAAGTCTTTTCGGACACATTGGAAATGCAGCCCTTCACCAGTGAGGCCCTGTCCACACCTCCTACAAGAGACTCCTGTCTCAAGTGCTGCTCCTGGTGCTGGTGATGCTTTGCAATGAAACAAAATTGTTTTGCACATGCTCCACACCTCAGCAGTTTCTGTCTCTGCTCAGCTCCCTGCTGGTCAACCAAGAGAAAAATTTCTCTTAAGACACACTCACAACTCTCACAGGGGTGGCTCTTCTTGGAAGACAAAGCTGCTTTGGGATCCTTTGCCTGCGACACTCTTACAGAAAGGTTCTGTTCAGTGGGAGCCTCCACATCTGCTGCTCCACAGCAGCAACCTGAACAGGGCAGAGGGAGATAAAGGGAAGAAAAAAATAGGACAACTGTAATAGCATAATCAATAAAATATACAAAAATAGTGAAAAGGAAAAGAAATGAGACGCAGCTGGTGTGGCTCAGTGTATTCACTGCTGGCCTCCAAAGCAGAGGGTGGCATGTCTGATACCTGCTCAGGGCACATGCGTGGGTTAAGGGCCAGGTCCCCAGTTGGGGGCATGTGACAGGGGACCACACATTGGTGTTTCTCTACTTCTGTTTCTCTCTCCCTTACCCCCACTAATGATAAATAAATAAAATCTTCACAGAAAAGAAATGAACAATGAGACATTACACCTGACACTACAAAGCACACAGCAACATAAGAGATATTTGCAGGTGACATGACCCAACATACAGAACATTGTCAACATTCCACTATAAACATCTGAAATTATAAACAGATTCCATGAAAATCCAGCATACAGAACAAACATTACAACATCAGTTCCGTATTTATAGTCTAACAATAAAAGCTTTTCAGAGAAATTAAGAAAGTAATCAAATTCACAACATCATCAGAACCAACAAAATACTCAGGAATAAATTCTACAAAGGAGGTGAAAGACCTGTACACTGCACCCTCTAAAACATTGATGATCCCTGGCTGGTGTAGCTCAAGGGACTGTGTGCCAAACTGCAAATCAAATGGTCAACAGTTTGATTCCCAGTCAGGTCAAATAGCTGGGTTGCAGACCAGGTCCCTGGTGGGGGGCACAGGACAGGAAACCACACACTAATGCTTCTCTCCTTTCTTTCTCCTGAGCTTCCCCTCTCTCAAAAAGTAAATAAATCAAGTCTTTTTTAAAAAGACAGTGATGGAAGAAGTTAAAGAAAACATAAATAGGACTTCCGGACAAGATGGAGGCATAGGTAGACACACTGCGCCTCCTCGCACAACCAAAAGATGTACAACAACAATTTCAAAACAAAAAACAAACAGAACTGGCAGAAAATCTTACTGTATGGAAGTCTGACAACCAAGGAGATAAAGAAGACACATTCATCTAGACCGGTAGGATGAGTGGATATGGGCAGCCGGGCAGAGAGCACACAAGGTAAGGCTGTGACTGGTTGACCCAGTGAGATGGCGGATTGTGGAGCAGGGAGGGCAAGGCTGCAGCTGCAGCGAGGCAGCAGCTGGCAGACCCGGCCACAGACCACACAACCCAGAGTTCCAGTGCAAGGATATAAAGCCTCAAACCACTGACGGAAAACACCCATGGGGGTTGAGGCAGCAGCAGGAGAAACTCCCAGCCTCACAGGAAAGTCCCCTGGAGACACCCACAGGGTCCTAGAACCTACAAAAACCCACCCACGCGGGAAGCAGCACCAGAAGGGCCCAATTTGATTGCGGGTAGCAGAGGGAGTGACTAAAAACCTGCAGAGAGTAGAGCAAGTGCCATTGCTCCCTCTTGGACCCCTCCCCTACATACAGTGTCACAGTGCAGTGACGAGCATTACCCCGCCCCCATTAACACCTAAGGCTCTGCCCCTTTACATAAAAGGCCCGTCAAGACAAAAAAAAAAAAAAAAAATTGGCCCAAATGAAAGAACACATCAAAGCTCCAGGAAAAATACAAATAAGCAACAAAGAGATAGCCAACCTATCAGATGCACAGTTCAAAACACTGGTAATCAGGAAGCTCACAGAATTGGTTGAATTTGGTCACAAATTAGATGAAAAAATGAAGGTTATGGTAAGAGAAACAAAGGAAAATGTACAGGGAACCAATAGTGATGCGAAGGAAACTGGGACTCAAATCAACACTGTGGACCAGAAGGATGAAAGAAACATCCAACCAGAAAAGAAGGAAGAAACAAGAATTCAAAAAAATGAGGAGAGGCTTAGGAACCTCCAGGACATCTTTCAACGTTCCAACCTCCGAATCTTAGGGGTGCCAGAAGGAGAAGAGGAAGAACAAAAAATTGAAAACTTATTTGAACAAATAATGAAGGAGAACTTGCCCAATCTGGCAAAGGATATAGACTTCCAGGAAGTCCAGGAAGCTCAGAGAGTCCCAAAGAAGTTGGACCCAAGGAAGCACACACCAAGGCACATCATAATTACATTACCCAAGATTAAAGAGAAGGAGAGAATCTTAGAAGCAGCAAGAGAAAAGGACACGGTTACCTACAAAGGAGTTCCCATAAGACTGTCAGCTGATTTCTCCAAAGAGACCTTACAGGCAAGAAGGGACTGGCAAGAAGTATTCCAAGTCATGAAAGACAAGGACGTACATCCAAGATTGCTCTATCCAGCAAAGCTTTCATTTAGAATGAAGGGAAGGTAAAGAGCTTCTCAGATAAGGTCAAGTTAAAGGAGTTCATCATCACCAAGCCCTTACTATATGAAATGTTAAAGGGAATTACCTAAGAAAAAGAAGATAAAAAATATGAACAGTAAAATGGTAGCAAACTCACCATTATTAACAACCACACCTAAAACAAAAACAAAAGCAAACTAAGCAAACAACTAGAACAGGAACAGAATCACAGAAATGGAGATCACATGGAGGGTTACAACAGGGGAGTGGGAGGGGGAGAGGTGGGAACAGGTACAGAGAATAAGTAGCATAAATGGTAGGTAGAAAATAGACAGAGGGAGGGTAAGAATAGTATAGGAAATGTAGAAGACAAAGAACTTACACGTATGACCCATGGACATGAAGTAAAGAAGGGGAGTGTAGGTGGGAGAGGGTGTGCAGGATGGAGGGGAGTGAAGGAGGAAAATGGGACAACTGTAATAGCATAATCAATAAAATACATTAGAAAAAAAAGAAAACATAAATAGGAAGACATCCTGTGTTCATGGATTTCAAAACTTAATATTGTTAACACGCCTATAGTACCCCCAAGCAATCTATAGACTAAATGCAATCCCGATCACAATTCCAACAGGATTTCACACAAGTTTTTTTTTTTTTTTTATTGTGAAAGGTAGGAAACATGAAAAAACCTCAAAGAACAAAAGCAATCTGGACATGACTGATAAAATTCTCTTGAAAATAATAAAAAATTAAATGTCAGTCTTGAAATCCTAAAACTACTTCAAGACAACATATAGAAAAAGCTTTGGAGATTTCTATTGGAAATAACTTCCCTCATGTGACACCAACTAACAGACAAAGAGCAAAAACAAACAATCCTAACTACAAAAAGCAAATAATCTTCTGCACATCGCAACAATTAACAAAATGACAACGACAGCTACAGGATGGGGGCAAATTCTTAGAAACCATGTGAAGGTCTCCCTTGGATATCATTGTTCAGTTCAGAGCACCACCATAAAGCAAGTATTTCCACACAGGAAAAAGTCACACAAATTCTTTTTATTTCCCAATGAATAAAGAAGTTATGTTCAAAAGTTTATTGCTGAAAATTGCTAACCAGCATCTCAGCCTGCTATTAAAATGGCAGTAGTACATTTGCTCAATGAAGCGTTTCCTAAAATATTGAATTAGTGAAACTGCACAGTACAATAAAGCGAAGTGCGAAAAGACACGCACCCGAATCGGATGAGAAATTTATAAAATATACAAGGTATTGAAAAGACTGTTTAGCCCACCCTGGCCAGTAGCTCAGACGGTTAGGGAAAACCTTCTGATACTCAAAGGTTCACAGGCCCATCCTCAAAACACACAGGAATCAATCATAAATAAGTAGAACATCAAATCAATGTTTCTCTGTCTCTCCAAATATCAATAAACACAAATTAAAAGAAACAAACTAATCATTAGCCCCAAAACATGGTGAAATGCACGACTATAGTGTAGAGACATTTGTGCAAAAAGTATGTACAAAGGACTAACAGGAATACAAAAAATGCATTTCCTCATTAATCAAGACGGAATCTGCTTCCCTGCAAGACCACCAACCACAAATGCTTCCCACTGAGGGTTCAGCAGAGCAGGTATTGGGGCTGCAGGGAGAGAAGAGGGCAGCCTGACACGTCCAGGATCTGCCTAGAAAAGTGGAGACGCAAGCAGTACCCACAGTCCTCACCTGTGAGGACTGAGTGCACCCTAGGAACAGAGGGCACAGGGGAAACGCAAACCCTACTCACGGTCACGGGAGACAGTGAGGGTCTTACCCAGCGAGGATATAAGAGCGAAATTCTCCAGCATCACATGGAGGTACAGGCGTCTCTGAGCCGCATTCAGGAGGCTCCATTCTGTCCTAGAGAAGTACACGGCCACATCCTCAAAGGTCACCTTAACCTGTCAGAATTGATACAAATGAATCTGGGACAGTCTGTCTCTCAGACCCTGCAAACCTTCTCTATACAAAGTTCCCCACATTCAACCTGCCCCCAGTTCAGAGTGGACAACCCCTTGAGTCCCAGGAACGACGTGACTCAGATTCACACTGGTGAATGCAGACACACAAAGGACCCCAAGGTTCCCGGGTCCTCCCGGCTCAGGCGTCTCTGCACCTGTTCACAGGGCGGCCACTCTGCAGGTCACCCTTCCATAACCCGCCAGATTCTGGCTGTCCCCGACGCCCTCGCACCCAAGCTGCAGGGCTCTGTGGTGTGAGGGGGAGGGCCCGGGGGAGGCCACTCACCTCAGCCAGATGCCTCCACGCGGCCTCAGCCATCCGACTCTGTGGGCGGAGCGGGGCGCCAGCAGCGGCCAAAGTGAGTGTCCCTGGTATTGCAAGCTCCTGTCTCCGCCCTGGCGCCTCGCTCCCGGGCAGCATCACCTGGCATCACACATGCTGTGGTGACCATTACTTTCCCACCTTCTCCATTGGATTTTGAGATCCAAGATCCTGACTTAGCTATAGCAGACACAGGCAGGAGAGGAAATGCCCGCCACTGCTGACCAGAGTCCCGTCCTACTCGAGTGTCCAAACGGAAATGCCTTTACTGAGTGTTTATTGGCTCATTGTCCTGGTATGCCTCTCTGCCTTCTGGGTAATGTAGTTCTTACACTCCAAGACTGGGATGCTGTATTCCCCTCCTGACTCCAGGAGTGGATTTACCTACCCAAAGGATATTCTCTGAATAGGAAATGTGCTCTGTCGCCCCCCAGTGGGCATCACTTCTTGGGCGAGGTAGTCTCTGGCAGGCCTGCACGTCCTCCCTCTTTTTTTGTTTTTTTTAAAGCAGCTAGTTTTTCATAGCTTTCTTAAGGATCTGCACCACTTTCTGATCTTCAGGCATCCTGTCTCTTCTTGATTCAGGCCATCTGGCATGTGGCTCCTTCAAGCAGAAGGTGGTTGTGGGAGGTTACGCCAGTCCCTATGGCTACCGTCCTGCCTCAGTTGGACCCGCTATGCAAAGTTAATGTAATAAAACATACACTAATACTGCAGCGCATCTGTGTCTGATGCAGCGAGAAGTCTGAGCTCTGCCTGAGCAGCTGCGTGACTGGAGTCCACACTGACTTGATTGGGTGCCTCTGACTTAAATTATACACTTTTTGCAAACAATGAAGTACATGTTGTGGACATCAAAGACATGCAATGACAGGAATTGTGCCCAGAAATTGCACGTAAAGTTCCAGACCAGAAACTAAATATGCCCACAAAGCTATTCACACTCACTTGTTGGTTCCTTAATGCATAATGGAGTCTATTAAATATGCAATAGCACTATGTAAACAAAAACAATATATACCTTAATTTAAACATACTTGATTGTCCTGGCTGTTGTGGCTAGGTGGATTGAGCAACAGTTGCTGGTTCGATTCCCAGTCAGGTCCATGCCTGTGTTGTGAGTAGGTTCCCGTGTGCAGGGCACTGGGTCACGCAAGAGGCAACCACACATTGATGTTTCTGACCCTGTCTTTCTCCCTCCCTTCCTCTCTCTAAAAATAAATTAATAAAATCTTTTAAAAAATACCTGATTGCTTAAAAATGCAAACCGTTATCTAGCCTTCAAGTAGTTGCATGCAATCCTTTTGCAGCTGGAGGGTCTTGCCTGCCTGTTGATGCCAGTGCACTATTTCTGAAGCTCAGTGAATCCCATTGTAAAGAAGAGGATACGCTGACATGAACAACCTGGGAAATTTCACCACACAAGTAACATAGTTACCTCATCATACATATGAAACATATCTGACAATAATGTCGGACTCACCTTTGAAAATAAAAAAAGATGCATAATATAAACATAAATGGAAGTCTGTTGGGAGATGTTCTGCCTGGTTTCAGGGGCTGTAGCCTTTTGTCCCATGGCTAGGGCTGAGTGAAAAGGCCTTGGGGACATGAGCCACTAAGGAGACAGAACATATCTTCCCAGCAGGAGTGCAGCCCCTGCCTCACTCACTTCCCTCTCCTTGGTCAGGGCTGATGACTAGTTAGCCAAAGATGGGTAAGGCCCTTCAAAGGAGGGGTGACCTAAGAGAGGCACTGTTGTGAAGGGCCATCAGGAAAGGACTTAGGGGTCTTCAGAGAAGGGGCAGAAAGACCCCCACCCCTTGGCTTTGTCATAGCCTGAGTCCTCGGTCTTTCTGTAAAAGTCTCCTATCTCTTGGCTGCTTTGCTCTCCCCACCTAACTGAGCCTGGCAACTGTGCCAGATGCAGCTCCGGCCTTGTACTGAAATAGACAGCTCTGGGGTGCAAATCTGACCAGAGAAGAACATACATTCTTTCCTCTGAGGCTTGCTCTGTCGTGTAGCTTGAAACAGACACTTGAGCTAAAGCCAACCCTGACCAGAGACAATCCCTGTGCTTCTCCGAGTATGAACTGTAAATGATGTCGGCAGCATTTTGAGCATTGGCTGATGGGCTTATGTGCATACTATGTATGTCTGTGTGAGCCGAACTCAATAAAAACGCAGGGAAGAAGGTATTCAGTACCTTTCTCCTTTGAAGAACGGTCACCTTTCCTCCCCAAGCAAATCCTGCATTGTGCATTTTTATTCTTATCCGTGACGACCCAGGAGAGTTGTACAGGTTGAGCCCTGCCAGCAGAATTCTATTTATTTGTAATTTAAATATCAATTGAGAATAATTAATTTTTGAAAAACTAGGAGAGTTCAATTCTGACAAAGTTATTGGTATTTCTATTCATGTGAAAATGGTATAGTAATTATAACAACACAGAACTTGTGAGATAATGGTTAGTATGACATTTCAATGTGAAAATGTAACAAGGAACATTAGGGTACCGAAAACTGGAAAACCCCCACTAACTTGGCTAGGGGAATAGGAAGTGGAGCAGAGCCATTGACAGTTGCTTGCATATCTAAAGAAATTAGCAAGTGATTTAGCCGTGCCTGTGGCTGTCTAAGTCAGGGATGTGGTTATGACACTAACTCAGCGTGCCTAACCC
This sequence comes from Desmodus rotundus, assembly GCF_022682495.2. NCBI lineage: Eukaryota > Metazoa > Chordata > Mammalia > Chiroptera > Phyllostomidae > Desmodus > Desmodus rotundus. The sequence goes on along the minus strand of NC_071398.1, from coordinate 51,222,249 downwards.
TAAACCTAACCCTACCTCCCTGGGCCCTGTCTGCCAGACTAACAAATAGCACATGAGAAAGGCAGGAAATACAGGGAAGGGCAGATAAACCTTTTGTGGAAGGAGTAAGAAATGGGGTGAAGGAGGAAGACCCACACAAGTGTGGGGCAGCCATTGCTCTCCTGACTATGCCGCTTGGGAAGGAGAAGCCACTTGTCCATGTAGCATCTCAGCAGGGGTCGTGGCCACACAGGTTGAAAGGATGCAAAAGGACTCCTGCCAGCCTGCCACAAGGAAGTGCCATGTGGTTTTGGATTAAGAGCAGGAGCCTAGCTGAGCGTGGACAACTGGGACCAGCTGGAATACAGACAGGAATCTGCCCAGCTAAGCTACACACTTCTATTTCTCTTCCTGGGAGACAGGACCCATGACTTGCTTTGGCAAGAGGAGGCAGGACTGTGTGTTTGTGGGTGTTTTTTCTTTTGTTTGTTTCTAAAAGGAGAGTGATTGAATGACAGAATTCTGCCATTATTCTAAACTTGTATAACTTTTAAATACATAGTTCCTTTCCTTTTCAGAAGACTCTGACTTTGGGAGTCACAGGTTTCTTCGGCCTTGGGCAATAGAATGCAGAGGAACAGAACCCACAGTGGCTCTGTCACAATACGATTAGACACATATTCAGGAAGTATATTTAGATAAGTGAAGAAGTACATATTTATCATGAAAGTGGACCCATGTTTAGGTGAGAATTCTTTTACATCACAGGAAAGTAGCTCAGTGGGTGGTGAGAGGATCTATCCGACACACGAAGTTGTGGGTTCAATGCCCAGTCAGGCCATATGTAAGAATCCACCAAGGAATGCATAGATCAATGGGAAAACATATCCATGTCTCATTCCTTCTCTCCTTTCCTCTCCACAAAATACATAACAAACCGATGTTTCTCAACCTCTCTTTCACGTTCTCTTCCCCTCTCTCTAAAAATAAATAAAATCTTTAACATTTTTTTAAATATAGTAATTTTGTAAGCACCTTTTTCCTATTTAAAAATTTAAATCACTTATTTCCTGTTTCTCAGATTGCAGTAGGTGTCCAGGTCCGGGTCTCAAATCGTCATTCACTATCCGGACTGGCTGAGGTGGTGGCAGGTTTTACAAGAATGAAAGTTTATGACACCCTGGATCCAAGACAACTCCTCGGGCTGGGTGGGGTCCCTTACGCAATTTCCAATGACTTTGGGAATACGCACTACCAGCCATTCAGCAAAGAAGATCTGAGGTCACAAAGGATGCGGGCTGGATGGCTGCCGCACACCAAGATAGAAGGGACATGCATTAGTACCGCTCTCAGTTTTGCAGTGAAGTCATTTTGCTCATGTCCACAAGCAGGATCAAACTGATTTGAGCTGGTTCTAACACAGGGTGTACAGAGAAGACAGCCTACCAGCTGAATCGGATGATATTTTCACAGCCGAAACTAAACTAAAACAAAGATACAAAACACGGAGAGCACTTGAACCTGCAGATACTGCCTAAAAGCACCAAGGAAACGCACATGTCGCTAGAAAAAAATCCAGAAACAATTTTGAGTGAGAAAAAATGGAACCAAACGTAACAGAAACTGTGGGACTCTGAAGTTTATTGAAACGGGGATCTGAAAGAGAAACGGACTTACCTCCATTCATGAGGATGCTCTGCTTGGAAGTGTCTGAGCCACAGGACACCCAATGATGTGTGACCCTAGAGTAAGTACTATGATGAAACCTTTCACTGCATCCCCAGGAAATGCAATAAGCCGACAAGCCACAGGGGGGCATCAGGAGCATTTCCACAGACTCGCCACCACAGACCATCCTGTTGTCTGAAAGCTGGTGAACATCTAGGGCAATGTGTTGCTGCTACACGCTATGTCAACACAAATCGGCCACACTGAGGAGCTGTACCCACTCCCTTATTCCTGGGACATTATCATCCAGAGTCAGGCCCAAGCTCATCTTTGACAAGAGGCACAACTCTGATGAGGAACTCCTGACAGTGAGTGGGAGCGCCAACTATCCCCTCTCAGTGAAGGTAATTCAATCAATTTACACAAAACAATCTGGCCATGGAGTCAACCTACTGAACCACAGCTACCCTCAGACCAAGGTGAGCCTCTGAGACATGAAACATGATGTCCCGGCTTTCCTTCAATTCTTCTAAATTTCTCAGCTCACAACTTTCTGTATCTGTCTGACCTCTCTGCTTTTCCTCAAGTTCTCATGAATGAAAAGGACCAACACTTTGAAGAAGAATCTCAGGCAGGGCAGCCACGCTTCCAGCAGAGGCAGAGCTCAAGTTAATTCTCCCACCTCTTATGTCCTCTCAGGACATACAGTGTCCTGCATGTACCGCACGTGGAGACTTACCTGTTCTCAGGACTAACAGGGCCTTTTCTCCTCTAAATATTAAACTAACGATCGCTTTACAACTCTGTTAACTAATATTAATACCTTTCTGTAGTTTGCTCACTCCATAACGTTTTTGCAGAAATAATCTGCAGTTCCCCTGCAGAAACTGTCACTGCATTTACAGCCAAAAGGGTCATCATTTCCTTGCAAGGAAGAAAAACCCCAAAATCCAAAACTTGCATCTCACGTTCAGATGCCTGCTTTCAAAACCTTCATGAATCCCAACATTGCAATCCTGGCAGCAAATTTAAATTTGGTACGTAACCGTGATGCCCAGGTACATGTCATATTCATAAAAGTTCATCATAGACAGTATCCCAGAAAATTCAGTAAGATATTTCATGTGCGAAAACAATTTTTTCGGTACTTACAACACACACTGACAGACAGGCCAAGCGCTATATTCATGGGCCTATGAGCCATGGTGACACCTCACCCCCTTGCTTTAGGTCTGCCTAGTACCTCCTCCCTCCCCAAGTTCCCTCCACAAAATGGAGTATTCTTGTTCAAATAACTGAGAGAACACATTGAACCTTTGATGTTCAATCTAAATATTTTGCAAGAGAAAAGCAGTTACTTACCTACAGGGGAGTTCTCATAAGGCTGTCAGCTGATTTCTGAAAAGAAACTTTGCAGGTCAGAAGGGATTGGCAAGAAATAGTCATGTTCATGAACAGCAGGGACCTACAGCTACCAAGTGCTCTACCGAGCAAAGCTAACACTTAGAATTAAAGGGCAGATAAAGATCTTCCCAGACAAGAAAAAAGCTAAAGAAGTTCATTATCACCAAGTCATTATTGTATGAAATGTTAAGGGGTTTTCGTTAAGAAAAAGATCAAAACTATGAGCATTAAAATGGCAATAAATACGTTTCTATCAACAATTGACTCCAAAAAAACCCCCAAAACAAAACAACTAAGCAAACAAGAACAGACAGAATCATGGATATACTGTTTTGATGGTTGCCAGATGGGAGGGGTGTGTGTCGGATAATCCATGAAGAGGTGAGAGGAATAAGTACAAATAGGCAGTACAGAGTATCCATGGGAATGTAAAGTACAGTATAGGGTATGGAATAGCCAAAGAACGTACATGCATGACCCATGAACACGAACAATGGTGGGGAGATTTCCTGAGGAAGCAGGGTGTGCTGGATGGAGGAGGGCAAAGGGGGAAAAACTGAGACAACTGTAATAGCATAAAGTATAATTAAAAATAAGAAAATAACCAGCCCTGGCTGGTGTGGCTCAGTGGATTGAGTGCCTACCTGTGAACCAAAGCGTCACCAGTTCATTTCCCAGTCTAGGGCACATGCTTGGGTTGTAGGCCAGGTCCTCAGAAGGGGGCACTCAAGAGGCAACCACACAATATTTCTCTCTCTTTGTCCTCCTTCTCTTCCCCTCTCTAAAAATAAATAAATCTTTAAAAAATAATATTAAAAAAAGAAAATAATAAAAAATCAGACCCTGGAATACTAGTGGCAGTGTTTTTTAGGGTTTTTTGGGTTTTTTTACTTCTATTGATCCTCACACGGGCCACGGTTAGTGACTTCATTAATTCCGTATCAGCCAGTGAAGTGAGTTTTGGAGGGATTTAGAGTCACTCACAAATACTCTGGTGGGGAATTCATACTCAGACCTCAGAGTCCTTAAGCCACCTCCTCCATGTGGGGTTCTCAGAAGCTCCTTTTTTTTTTCCACAAGTACTCAGGACAGAAGGCTCCAGGAATGTAAAGTGCTAGGTGGGCCATTGAAATATTAAGGGGATTGGCTTATAAAGTATATGACTGTCCAACCACTATGCTGTATACCTGACATAAAATAATATTGAATGTACACTGTAATTTAAAAAAAGAACAGATAAAGTATATATTGGGTTCACCAAAAAGTCCTTTTAGCTTTTTCTGTAAAATAAAAGACACATTTTTTATTTTCACCATAACTTCACTTAGATATTTGGATATTTATTTGGATATTTTGAGTATGTCAGCTATCTCTCATGTAGTAACAACATTGATTGCTCTCAATTAATGTTTTGATTTGGTCATGTTCAACTTCAACTGGTCTACCTGACCGTGGGAATCATCTAGCAAGAAATCTCAAGCACAAAACTTATAAAACCCCTTTTGACATGTTTGATCAGTCACAGCACCTTCGCCATGCACTGTACAACTTTGTTTGTATTTTTACCTTTCATGAAATAATAAAGCATAATATGCCAAAAGTGTTGCTTATTTTCTTCCATCTTCATTAATCAACATTAATACATTTCTGTAGTTTACTTAGCCCTAATTCTTTTCTGGAAAACATATGCAGTCCCTATGCAGACACTGTCACTGCATTTACAGGTGAAACAGTCATTATTTTCTGGAAAAACTGAGGAATCCTGGGATCCAAGATCTTTATCTCAAGAATAGATACCCACTTTTCAAACCTCCACAAATGCCAACCTTGCCAGCATCCTGGCATGAAATGCAGATTTGGTAGGTAACCACTCTTTCCAGGTCCATGTCTTATTCTTAGAAGTTTAAAATAGATCCTATCACAGAAAACTCAGTAAGAAACTTTTTGTGGAAAACAACTGTTTTCTGAAGTTGGAACACAAATAGTGACAGAGGCAGAAGGGATATATTCTGAGGGTCTGTGAGCCATGGTGCCACCTCATCTACTTGCTTTAGGGCTGCCTAGTACGTCCCCTCCAGGTCTCCTCTACAAATTGGCGTGGGGCATTCTTGCTCTCATCACTGAGCAAACACAGTGAATCTCTCCATGTTCATTCTAAAAGCTTACTCCATTACAAAAATAGAAACAAACACCAAAAACAAGCATTTTTCTGTCTTTTCTTTTTTTTTAGGTATATTCTGTGTGGCTGAAATACGTTTCACAAAAAATTTTTAAAGGCACTGTTTCATTCATTTTTTAATTGACCTTTCGTATTTTTATAAGTATGTTGGATATGCATTTTTGACCTATGCAGGTCATGAATTACACATGGAATCTGGAATATTATTAACAATTTTTTTAAATTTAATGACTGGAGGGGAGAGAGATACATCAATTTTTTGTCCCACTTATTTATATATTTCATTGATTGATTCTTGTATGTGCCCTGACTGGGGATCAAACCCGCAGCCTTGGTACTGCTGTAACCAACTGAGCAACCGGCCAGGGCTTACTAACATATTTGGTGAAGGTGGGTGTTAAAACTTTCTGATGCATGCCAAAAGATATCGTACAATGCAAAATAGCAAGACAATCAAGCACATAAAGAATCTGAAAGCTAAAGAATAAGGATGACATGGTGATTACCACAGGGGATGTGGGGTAGAAGTAGATAGAAGAGGGGAGGTGGGAAAAATGGCAATGAAAGAAGACTTGAGGTGGTGAACACACAATACACAGCTGACACATTATAGAATTGTTTACTTAAAACTTATAAAATTGTATTATTCAATGTCACCCCCAATGAAGTCAATTAAATACAAAAAAAATTTCAAAAATAAGAATGACATGAGAATTCAGTGAGTGGTGTTTGAACTGTGCCTGACTAACCTGACATCTGGTCTGTACTTAGGGGACCCAACCTGTGACCATGGTGATTATTTTCTTTAGAATGACCCACAGTTAAATTTTTAATTATTTTTTACTTATTGATTTGAGAGACAGAAACATCACGTAGTTGTGGTGTTTACACACTCATTGGTTGTTTTTTATATGGCCCTGACCAGAGATAAAACACTACCTTGGCCTATCGGGATGACACTAACCAACTGAGCTACCCAGGCGGGGCTTACAATTTTTTTATATAGATTGTATTCTAAAACGTGTACTTGTGTCCTGGAGTCTTGAGGAAAAATCTCAGTAGTGGCCAGAGTATACCAACCATTGGGGTGACGGGTTGTGTTCAGAAAAAATCTATATTCAAACGTAAAGATCTGCGGTGCTGACACAGGGAAACTGGAAAGGACTTTCCCTAGAATATGGTCAGGACTGAAGGGAAGACACTGTGGGCACAATTGTATCATGCAGCCACTCTGGACATAGAGGACAGAGACATACGAATAGTAGGTCCCTTGCATGGAGAAGTCACCCAATGAAACCAGGATTTTACAGGTCTCCAGCATCACTTTCTGAATATAAGGTCCCCAAATTCACATGCAGTTGTCCACTCTCCTGCAGGGTGAATGTCAGTGCCAGGTATGGACACCACTCAAAGAGTTGAATTGAGACATTAAAATCACTACAGGGAATGGGATCACATCCTGTGTCCCAAAATGTGAATGAAGGTGCAGAGACCCAGGTCCAAATTACTAAGGTCTCCTGAGGCTCAATTTTTGTGCTGAGCTCAAAGGCAAGGCAAATTGTGCTCCAACTCAAAAAACGGTTCCCCTGGGAAAACGAAAGGAACTGACACTTCATAGTGTTCCAGTGCACACTAAGGGGCAGAGGGTAACTGCTCTGAGATGTCAGGGAAATGGGGAAAAAATCGTAATTGCAACAATAAAAGCAGCAGCTTCAGCCGACCCGCCCTGGTCCTCACAGTGTATGTGTCCCAGTGAGGGTCTCACCAGCACTGGTAGATTGTCCCAAGCTCTGGAGCCAGAGTTCTGGGTTGGAAACTAGCCTCTTAAATCTGACACTTACCTGTTGTGTAAACATGGAGAACCTACTTCCACTTATCTAATCCTGGATTTTCTCAGCACTTCAGTATTAGTTTTCATGTCCCGGGTTGTTCTGAGAATTAAGAGCAAATGCTCAACGAGCTAACCCTGGAATCCTGGCACCTGCAAGCCCTCAGTTTCTTTTATTGATCCCTGGAGGCCAAGGAAAGTGCCATCATCACCTGCTTGTCATTCAGCCAAATGACATTCAGGGAGCTGTAGTGAGTCAACTGGAGATTCCTGGGTGGGAACACTACACTGAGACCCTGCCCATAGCACCTGCCTCCCTTAACGGTGGGTCAGCGGGTTCTTAAAAAGCTCATTTCTTTGTTAAAGGAACCAAAACCCAAAAGGTCTGAGGGCATTAGAGAAAATTAGAAGCACATGCCCCAATGTCTCTATAGGCAAGCTATAGGCACACCTGCCACAAAGGATCACTTTAGCTCTTAACCTCCTCCAACAGCTAAGTGATGGAGACATACCTTACACTCATTTTACACACGCAAATACACACACAAGCTGAAGCCCAGACCAGAAAAAGGGTTCATTTCCCAAAGAGTTTCAATGATATTCGGGAACCTGGGATGCAAATTCAAGGTGCCAGACGCTGGGCATGGGAAGTCTGATCACTGCCCTCCTACTTCCCTCATCAACGGGCTCTGGGACTAAAAATCACCCTACCCATTCTGATGCCATCTGGTTTCCCTGAGACATCTGTTCCAATCCAAGAATCCCCATGATAGCAGACTAGGAAAATGGGAGAGCACAGAAAGGGCTTATTGTATTATTAAATAACTATGAAATTAAATGACTCATGAAAATGATGGAGAATGTTAACAGTGAAAATGAAAACTGAAAGTGTCCACTGTATTTTTCATACTATTAAAAATGTGAAAAATATTAGAATACATCATTCCAATATGAAAAAGATTTATTCCACAAAGCAAAAAAAGGCACAAATATAGTGAATTTCACCATGCAGTTTTGTTGTTTCACTGCCCTTTTCTTTAAAAAAAATATTACCAAAATTCATAGCAGATTTAGCCAAACACATGCTCAGACATTTTACCAAACATGCAGAAATACCAAGTACACATCTAAGGAAAGACTCAGTTGGTCTGAACATCATCCAAATACACCAAGGTTGTGGGTTTGTTCCCTGGTCAGGGCACATATGAGAATCAACCAATGAATGCATGAGTATAACAACAATTTGATGTTTATCTCTATCCCTGTCTCTAAAAATCAATTTAAAAAAACTTTTTAAGGAAATAAAAGACCCTGGCTGGTGCGGCTCAGTGGATTGAGCGCCAGTCTGTGAACCAAAGGGTCACCAGTTTGATCTCCAGTCAGGGCATATGCCTGGGTTGCCTGAGTGGTGGCCAGTGGGGGACACACAAGAGGCAACCAAACATTGATGTTTTCCTGCCTCCTTCTCCCTCCCTTCCCCTTCTCTAAAAATAAATAAATTGAATCTTTAAGAAAAAAAAGGACAATGTGGTAGCAAGACAGTTATAGTAAGTTTAAATAGGTAATGAGTGACCAGATCTGGTAGGATGGCTCAGTTGATTTGGGCATTGTCCCATATTCCAAAAAGTTGTGGGTTCAGTTCCTGGGTCCAATCCCTCACTGTGGTATGTGGGGGAAACAACCGACTGATGTTTTTTTCACATCTATGTCTCTCTCTCTCTTCCTTTCTGTTTCTAAAATCAATACACATCTCCACAGGTAAGAATTTTAACAGACAGATAAATAACCAACCATAGCAAATATTCTTTCTCTAGAACATGGAGGAAATGAATCCCTCACACACTACTCAAAGAATGCAAAAAAGTACAATCACTTTAGATCACAAGTTGCTAATTTCTTTTTGTTAAATCCTCACCCATGGAAATTTTTTGGATTGCTTTTAAAGAGAGGAGAATGAAACAATGAAATGAGAGATGACTGGTTGCCTCCAGTATGCACCTGAACCAGGGATCAAACTTGCAACCTAGCTATATGTCCAGACTAAAAATGGAATTCACACCCCTTCAGTGTGGAGACATGCTCCAACCAACTAAGCTATACCAGCCAGGACACAACTTGCTAATTTCTTTCAGTTAAATATTCACCTACACTCCAACTAAGAGGTTGCATTATGAGTCATTGACAAAGATAAATAAAACATATATCCACATAGATAATTATATACAAATGTTTCTACACCTTTATTTTCAAGTCAGAGTGTACAAATAACTCAATTCCCATGAACAAATGAATAAACAAGTGTCGACATATTCAAAGACAAGAGTAATTCTAAACCAACAAAAAAGATCAACTACAAATATATCATAACTGAAGCTCCAGGTATTTACACAACATAAATAAAAGCAGAAAAACTACTTTGATTCCAATCATATAAATTCTATTAAATGCAAAGCTATTAAAATAGAATGTAAATCAATGGTTAGAGAGACTTGAAGGGCAGGGAGAGAGATTAGAAAAGGACGTGAGGTAAACAAACAGTGACAGATACAGTCAGTATTATGGCCATGACGATGGTTTCAGTTTCATGCCTAGGTCAAGACTTCTCAAATACTGTATTTGAAATACATGGTTTACTAAGAAAAACTTTTAAGGAATGGTTCAAAATTTGAAAAATCTGTATGTCCAACACTTTTTGGAAAACAGGTTTGGCAATTTTATATTCAATCCATGATGTCATGCCCTCTAGAAGTCCATTTTTCTCAATGACATCAAATACACCAAACAATAAAGAACTGATTCAAATCTGCAAGAATGCAGGCTGAGTCAGTGAAGTCACACACCTACTCCATAGGTAGTACTTTATAAAATTATTTTTAATTTTTCTTATACATACCCCTTTTCTCTTTGTGTCCCTACATGGGTATCAATGGTCTTTAAGTGAATATCTGAAAGGCTAGAGAAATCCACAAAACTTCTTTATAATTTTAACTGACAGTTACTTTGGCCACAGAGAAGATAAGCATGGCTGGAGATCATCAGACTTGTGTGCGCAATGATTCTGCAGTCTTTTTCACAGTATCACTTCTAGATGCACACTCAGAAAAGGCACACTCCACTAGCTGGCTGCAGTCTCCTCCAATCCCTAGTAGGCCTGTGATTCTGTAGCAGTCATGGTTTTCCCTAATCAGAGTTTCCTCCAGCGTTGTTAACACTAAGTAAGGAAAATGTACATTTCATATATATCTAAGAACTTCCACCAATGTGAACTCCCATGTACAAAGATGGGTTAGAATTTTGGGCAAAATATCTCCCATATTCACTGTACTTGTAAGGCCTTTCTCCAATGTGAACTCTCTGATGAGAATGGTCAGTTTCTGATTAAAATTTGGCACATCACTACCCTCCAAAGTACGTCCTCCAGCTGTGGCCAGCTGGTTCAGTAAGCTGGAGCATTGCCCAGTGCACCAAAAAGTAGCGAATCTGATTGCAGGCATGGCACACACCAAGGCTATGGGTGATTCCTGATCAAGGCACATACAACACAACCAACTAATGTTTCTTTCTACATTTTTCCTCTCTCCCTCTTTCTCCAAAAATCAATAAACATATCCACAGGTAAAGTTTTTTTAAAAGTTCTTTCTCCAGTGTAAACCATCTAATGACAATGAAGGTCAAAGTCTCTGAAAAAAGGCTTCCCACAACACTGCAATCACACGGCCCTTCTCCTGTAGGAGCTCTCTGATGATCTGAAACATTACCGCTTATGAAAAAGAATTCCTCACATTCACTGTACTTTTAAGGCCTTTGTCTAGTGTGAAATCATTGATGGTAACAAAGGCTATGCCAGTGGTATAACATTTGCACATTCGCTGCAATCATATGGTGGTTCTCCAGTGTGAAATATTTGATGATGGTAACAGAGGTTACTTCTACTGGTAAGACTCCCCACATTCACTACAATCATGCTCCAGTGTGAACTCTGTGGTGTTGAATGAGGCTGGCGCTTTGACTCAAAGACTTTCAACATTTGCCACACTCATGACTTCTCTCCAGAATGAATTCGACGGTGTTGAATAAGGCTGGAGCGTTTTATAAAGCATTTTCCACATTCACTGCACTCATAAGGCCTTTCCCCCGTGTGAAGTCTCTGATGACAATGAAAGTCATATTTCCTCTTAAAAGATTTCCCACATTCACTGCACTCATAAGGTCTTTCTCCTGTGTGGACTCTGTGATGTTTGCAGAGGGCAGAACTACTGGTAAAAGATTTTCCACATTCACCACACTCATAAGGCCTTTCTCCAGTGTGAACTCTGTGATGTTTACATAGATCAGAGCTACTAGTAAAAGATTTCCCACATTCACCACACTCATAAGGCCTTGCTTTTGTGTGAACTCTGTGATGCTTACGGAGGTCAGAGCTACTGGTAAAAGATTTCCCACATTCACCACATTCATATGGCTTTGCATTGGTGTGAACTCTGTGATGCTTACGGAGGTCTGACCTACTGGTAAAAGATTTTCCACATTCACTGCACTCATGAGGCCTTTCTCCAGTGTGAACTGTCTGATGATAACGGAGAGCAGAGCTACTGGTATAAGATTTCCCACACTCACGGCACTCATAAGGCCTGTCTCCATTGTGAACTCTCTGATGACAATGGAGAGCAGACCTATTGGTAAAGGATTTCCCACACTCACTGCAATCGTAAGGTCTTTCTCCAGTGTGAACTCTCTGATGATCACGGAGGGCAGAGCTATTGGTAAAAGCTTTCCCACATTCACCGCAATCGTAAGGCCTTTCTCCAGTATGAACTCTGTGATGTTTACGGAGGTCAGACTTACTGTTAAAACATTTCCCACATTCCGAGCACTCATAAGGACTTTCTCCAGTGTGCACTCTCACATGACAATGCAGGTGAGAGCTACAGGTAAAAGATTTCCCACATTCTGAGCACTTATATGGCCTTTCTCCAGTGTGAACTCTCTGATGACAATGAAAGTGGTATTTCCTCTTAAAAGATTTCCCACATTCACCACACTCATAAGGCCTTTCTCCAGTGTGAACTCTCTGATGATCATGGAGGGTAGAGTGACTGGTAAAAGATTTGCCACATTCACAACACACACAACTCTGACTTCCAGTAAGGAAACCGTGCTCTTCAACAAGTGTGTCATCACAGCCAATGGCTTTCTTACATTCTCCTGGGTTGTAATAACATTTTGTACTTTGAAAAGTCATTCCAGACTCAGAGATTTCATTTGCCCTGTGCATGGTCTGCGTAGCCACTTGCTCAAGAAGTTCTGAGCAGAAAGTATTTTCCAACTTGACTAGAGGTACAAGGCTTCCATGACACATGGAAATTACAGCTCTTTCCAAGTGGGACTCTGTCCACACTGCTTGTGAAACAATTTTTTGTTCTGTGCTCCTCCTGGTGTTGGTGACACTGTGTACTGAAATAAAATTATTTTGTACATGCCCCACACCACAGCAATTTCTGTGTTGTGTTCTCTGATGGTTAACCAAGAGGAAATGTCTCTCAAGAAAGGTCCACAACTCTCACACGGGTGGCTCTTCTAGGAAGACAAAGCTGCCTTGGGATTCTTAGCCTGTGAGACTCTTATAGTAACACTCTGTTCAGTGGGTGCCTCCACAGCCTCTGCTCCACAGCAGCAACCTGAACAAAAAGAAACACTGTTGAAGTACATACTGACCAACAGGGAGGGGTATTCTCACCACAAATTTACATCTGTCACGTTTAGTCATGATTCCACATGATGGTTTTTAACACAAGTAAGACAGACTCTGAAAAACTCGTAGTTGTGCATTACTAGGCCAATAAGGACAATACATAATGGAAACCTCATTAAACAAAAGACACTAGGATAAGACAGGACACACGAAAGAGAGGCTGGGCTTTCAAGCTGTTCCACTGCTGATGGCTGCCTGCAAGACCCTTCCTGCTGGTGACGTAAGGCTGTATAGTGAAATGTGAATGTGTTCAAAACATGAAAATCACCTGTAGCAGAGGAGATGCTGTGCAAGGTTTGTATAGAAATATGAACTTGAAGGTTCAACAGGCATTAACTAAAGTTAGAAAGCACACCAAAAAGACTCTAGAGAAATGTTTGTGGTGTAGAACAGAGGTCCCCAACCTTTTTGGCACCTGGGACTGGTTTTGTGGAAGACAATTTTTCCATGGATCAAGGGGAGTGGTGGGGGGAGTGGTTTCAGGATGATTAAAGTGCATTACATTTATTGTGCACTTTATTTCTATTATTACATTGTAATACATAATAATACAAATCACTATAATACAGAATCTCTGCTAACGATAATCTGTATTTGCCACGGCTCCTCAGTACTAGATAACCGCCTCAGCTACACTTCAGATCATCATGCATTAGATTCTCATAAGGAGGATGCCACCAGATCCCTCACATACACAGTTCACAGTAGGGTTCACGCTCCTGTGAGACTCTCATACCGCCTCTGATCAGACAGGAGGAAAGGCGAGCAATAGGAAGTGGCTGTAAATACAGATGAAGCCTCACTCGCTCTCCTGCTGCTCACCTCCTGCTGTGCAGCCTTGTTGGGGATCCATTGTAGAGGTTAGACAGGCAGCTATGAACTCTGGCTGGAAGTCAGAGTAGAAGTAACTATGAGAACAAACTGGCAAAGTGCCAACATTCAGAAACGACAAGTAGATTAAGCTATGGCCATGGGTAATGGTAACAAAATACAATTAAACAGAACAGGCTTCTCATTATGTTTTAACAAAGCCCTGGTATCAAACCCTGCCCAAGCGCCATTCACCAATACCAGAACCCTTGTGAGTCCATCCTGTCATGGGTGGACTCATGTCCCTCTTTTAATACACAAAGGACCATTCCAATTCACTCCTAGTTGAGCAATCACATGGAATACTGATGATGCAACTCCTAAAAGAAAACAGAAGAGGTGAATAACCAGCACTGTGACAGAACAACTCGGCACAAAGAGACGAAAGGGAAAAGATCTATGTAAGAAACATCAGCAAGATGGTAGAATATAAAACACAAATATTCAACCACCTTCAAGAATAATTAGACAATTATCTATGATAAAAAGCAGACCATGAGGAAAGGGGTAAAGGCTTAGAGACCAGTTTTTCCAAAGTGCCATAAGTGGAGCATAAGAGAAAGACCTGCACAGAAACAACTACAAGAGAGAGTGGCCTAGCAAAGATGATGAGGCAAGGGTGAGAGCTTCTTTTCCAAGCCACTGTGCTTTTGCTACAGTGGATTCTAATGGACTCTTTGTGACTGACCATGGAAACCGTTGTCACTAAGAACTTCAGGATTCTCTGTATCTACGAACTCCCCACAGACTTCACTTCAAAGAATCTGTACAGTTTGTCAGCACGGATATCAAGAGGAATGCCCTTGGCCACAATATCACTTATGAAAGAGTAACATCAGTATTTCCCCAGCAATCTTTGCTACCAAAGACTCCAAAAGAGATCACTAAATATTGGAAAACCACTGCCCTGGCCACTGAGGATGTCTACAATCGTCTCTACTCTCATACTTCAGCTCATGAGGTAGCCTAAAAATGAGAAGTGAAACTTGACTTCAGCACCAAAAACAACACACCACCTATCAAGTACCACTGTATCCACAAGCAGATAAAACTATTTCTCTAAACATAATTGTTTGCCAGTGGATTCCCAAGCAGGGCAGACGCCTGGGCTGTGGTACAGGTCTCTAGTTGGGAGAGTGCAACAAGTAACCAATTGATGTTTCTCTCACACATTAATGTCTGTCTCCCCCACTTTCTCCCTCCTGTCCCCTCTCTCTAAATAATAAATAAAATCTTAAAAAAGAACTACTTGTCTAAACAAAAGTGGTCCATAAAGTCAAAAAAAGTCACTGTTTCACCAAATGCTCAGATATTAACAGTAAGACAAAGAGAAATATTAAAAAAAAACAATCACAAGAGGAACATCACAATGTTCAATTGAAATTTCTAATAAATGGAGGCATACAAATTGCCAATTTACCAATAATCATTTTTTAAAACCCTAGTAAAGGCAAACACACATGGAACTCAACATAACGAACAAACAAATATATGAACAACACATGGGTTTCAGAGAGGTAGAAATCAATAAAGAATGAAATGGAAATTATGGAGTAGAGAATACAACAAATAAAACGAAAGCTGCAAATGAGTTTCAAAAGCAGAGAAGATCAAGGGGTAAATTGGAGACCTCATCCCAGAGGCAGGTTACATGAAATCATCTATGTAAAACAAAAAAAAATTAGAGGAAAGACAGCCTCGATGAATTTTGGAACACCACATAGATAACCTATATTTGCATTATGGGAGTCCCAGAGGTGGTGAAAAAGATACAGAAAAGGGAGCTGAAGCAAAGGGGTAAAAATTTTACTTTTAATAAATGAGCTGAAGATTGACTTCAAAAAATGAAAAAGAAATCTGAATAACCATGTTCATGATCATCAGAGTTCCTGTCCAGATAGAATGCACACAGGACTTCTGCAAGATGCAATGTAACAAAAGTGTCAAAAATGAAAGGCAAAGAAATTTTGAAAGAACAAAGAGAAACTCCTCATACACAGGACAATGCTCCCATAAGACTAACAATAGATTTCTCTGAAGAAACCTGGCAAGGTAGGAGATTATCAGCTGATATATTGAAAACACTAAAAGAAAACATCTGCACACTAACAATACTTACACCAGAAAACCTCTTCCTCAAAAATAACACAGAAAAAAACTTTCCCAGAAAGGCAAAAGCTGAAGAAGTTTATTTCCACTCACCTTGACTTACTAGAAAAGGCCAAAAAAAAAAACAAGTTCTTTGAGCTGAAATAAAAGCATACCACAGAAAAACCCGAAAACGTAGGAAGGTGTAACACTCACTGGTAAGGCCAGAAATGTCATCAGGTTCACAATACTAAAACACTTCATTGGTGGAGTGTACTTTATTTAACTATTGCATAGGATAAAAATAAAGTGTATGAATAACAATGGTGACAATAATTTGTTAAGATACACAAAATGTAAAGATGTAAAATCATCACATCAAAACATATAAAGGAGTGGTAGTGTGACAGAAAATCAAAGGGTAGAATATTTGCAAACAACTGAAGCTGTTTTCAGGTTACAATAAACTATATGAGTTGTTTTACATAAGTCTAATGGAAAACACTAGCACAATCCTATGTAATGGATACACAAGAGAGAAAGGAATCAAATCATACCACTATAGAAAAGGATCAAATCAGTCCTGGTTGGTGTGGCTCAGTAGATTAAGCGCTGGCCTGTGAACCAAAGGGTCACCAGCTTGATTCCCAGGCTGGGGCACATATCTGAGCTGCAGGCCAGGTCCCCAGTAGGAGGCACATGAGAGGCAACAACACATTGAAGTTTCTCTCTTCTTTCTCCCTCCCTTCACCTATCTCTCTCTAAAAAAAGGATCAAATCACACACACACACACAAAAAGCAAGAGAAGACAAAAAGTAACTACAAAAGTAGCAGAAAACAATGACGAAGTGGCAATAGTAGGTCATTCAACAAATTCTTCAATCAAGAGACATAGAGTGGTTGAAAGATAAAAAACACAAGACACAAAAGCATGAGATCTTGGTTTTTGGCCATTGACATCAATTTGGCTCAAATACACACTTATAAAAATTCTCATGATGGGTGAAAAAGTTGAAGGGATTAAAAAGTACAAATTGGTGGTTAGAGAATAGTCATGTGGATGGAAAGTACAGCATAGGGAATACAGTTAATAATATTCTGTTAACTATGTATGGTGTCAGATGAGTGTGAGATTTATCAGGATGATCACTTAGTTATATAACACCTAATCACTGGGGTAGCTTAGTTATACAATATGTAATCACTGGGGTACACACTTGAAACTAATAATGTAAATCAATGGTAATTAAATTTTTAAATTTATTTTTAAGTATATTTTATTGATTATGTGACTACAGTTGTTCCAATTTTTCCTCTTTTGCCAGCCTCCAGCTAGAACTCTCCAATCCCAACACCAATGAAAAGTTTTTTAATTTATAAAAAAATTCGTTAAGGCCTGACTGGGCTTGTTCCCACCCCCCAAAAAACCCCACAAGACATAATATGTTCTGCCTCCAAGAGATTCACTAAAACTTTATAAACACAAATAGGCTGAAAATAAAGAGATGTAAAAAATACTCCATACAAAGAAAACCAAAGACAGCAGTAGTAGCTAAAATTCTATCAAGACAAAATAGACAGCTTCAAACACTCACAAGAGAAAAAAGTCATCCTAAAATGATAAAGGAGTCAATTCATGAAGAGAATAACAATTTTAATTATTCTGCACCAAACCACAGAGCACCTAAGTACATTAAGCAAACAAAATGAGATATGAAGACAGAAAACACAATGCAACAGTACCAGACAACTTAAATATTCCTCTTTAAACGGTGGGTAGATCATCCCGTTTGAAAGCAGTAAGGAATTATTGAATTTTGACTACACTTTAAAGAAAACAGAACTAATAAATATATGCAAAGTATTGTATCCAGCCTTGGCCGGTGGTTCATTTAGCTGGAGTATTGTCCAGTGCACCAAAAGGCTGCAGGTTTGATTCCAGAGCAAATACCTAGGTCACAGGTTTTATCCCAGGTTGGGGCATGTACTGTAGGCATCACCCAATGGATACTTTTCTCTCACATGGATGTTTTTCTCTGTAACAGTCAATAAACATATCCCTAGGTGAAGAAGAGAGGGAGAGAGGGAGGGAGAGAGGGAGGAAGGAATAGTCTGTGAGAAAGTATAAAGCCATGTAATATATAAAATAGAGATATTTATAGAAAAAGATACCAGATACAAGAAACATTGTACAGCACTGGCTGGTGTGGCTCAGTGGAATAAGTGCAGGCCAGGGAATTGAGAGGTCTCCAGTTAGGTTCTTGGCTAGGGCATGTGCCTGGGTTGTAGGACAGGTTCCAGCTAGGGGTATGTGGGAGGCAATGGATCAATGTATCTCTGGCACATTGCTGTTTCTCTCCCTCTCTTCCCCCCACCCTTCCCCTTGGGACCTCCCCCAGTTCTCCCAATGGCCATTAGCTGCCCCATCATATTTTCCTGAATCTCATGGACTGTCTTAAATTTCTTCTCTTTCAAAGGAGATTTTAGTTTTGGGGAAAGCCAGAAGTCTCAGGGCAACAAATCTGAGCTGTAAGGGGGCTGAGTCTCCTGGTCCTGGGTGATTTGATGTTTTGCGAAAAAACTCTGTACTAGACTTGATGCATGAGTGGGGACATTGTCGTGATGAAGTTGCCAATCACTAGTTGCCCATAGCTACTGTCTTCTGAATCATCCGAATAGTTTCCACAGAGGAATGTTCAAGCTTAATGCAAAATTTGACACAGATATGAGCTCTACTCACTCATTTCGAATGTGATGACCATGCAGTACACATGCATATTCAATGGCATCTACTGCCCCCACTGACTAGTACAGTGAAGTCTATTTTGTTCATGCATGTGCATTCGAGCGCACTCTCCTTAGCTGCTGGGTTGCATCGATGTCATACCAACCATTCTCATTATATTAACAACAGGTGGACTTTTTCCAGACAGACCTCATATGCCCTGACTAGGAATTGAATAGGCAATCTGTTGGTTCAGAGGCCGGAGCTGAAACCACTGAGCAACACCAGCCAGGGCTGTATGATTTCTTGGGGTAATTGGTTGTAGAGGTACATTGCAGTAGGTATTTTTAAGGCCTTTCAGAATTCTTCAGTTATAAAGTTTATTCTCCCACCACCGTGGGAATACAGAAAATGCTTTTCCTCACTAATCAATGTGATCTATTAGGCTTCCAGCAACTCTGCTGACCTCTAATCCTATTCTATGAAGGTTCAGTACAGCAGTTATTGGGGCTGCAGGGAGAGAAGGGGCAATGAAATGAAACTAGCCCTGCAAAGTCTAGGATCTACCCAGAAATTGGAAAAGCAAACAGTGTACAGAGTTCACAGGTGAGAACACAACAACACCTGAGGAGTGAAAGGCTTAGGGGAATGGCAAAGGCTCGTTATTACAGGTCACTGGTGAGTGTGAGGGGTTTTTTTTTTTTTTTTTAAGTGAAAGTTAGTTTATTAAAGTTTGGGGAAATGAAGCAAAAAGAAAACCCCTGGAAATTGGATCACAGTTGACCCCAAGACCAGCCACTGCTCTCCACTGTTCTCTGGCGGCTAGTCTGATCAGTACCATTAGAGCTTAGGATAGAAGCAGCAAACTATAAGCCTGAAGAAGGGGGTGCAGGCATGCCCAAAGAAGAGTGCACAAGGAGGGTGTCTTACCCAGGGAGTACATAAGACCAAAGTTCTGCAGCATCACATTGAGATACAGGTGTGTCTGAGCCTGAACAAGGAGGTGTCATTCTGTCCTCTACACAGCAACATCCTCAAAGGTCACAACATCCTGTCAGAATTAACACAAATGAATCAAGAACAGTCTGTAGGAGACCCCCAAACCCTGCACTATACAAAGCTTACCCATGCCCAAACCCCTCTCCAGGCTCAGAGAACCCTTCTCCAGTACAGAGAAGACACCAACCCTTGGCCCCAGTGCTGCCTGCTGTCTCATCACAGTCTCAATCACTTTCATCACCCTCAGCAGCAATACCAAAGATAGGATGTGCAGCAAGCAGATAATTAGCATCTGTGCTCAGGTCCAGGCCTGCAGGGCTCCATCCCTCCTGCCCAGCAATTCCACCCAGTCTCCCTGATCATGCCTCCAAGACACAGCCAGACACGGGCTTATGCTTCATCCTTAATTCCCCACACCTGGTACCCAGGACCATCAGCTCACACTGCCTCTAGCTGTGCACACACTGTGTGATCTTTTCCTTATTCACAGCTTCACACCCAGGTTCACTCCCTCAGCTCTACCACCTCCTGCTCCACACCACAAGCATCTCCCAGAAATCACCCATGAACTTAGGCTTCCAGAGAGTGTCAGACAGTTCATAATGATTTAGTACAACTGACGCGGTCCAGAAAGAAGTTCGGAAAAAATCCCCACAATAGGATGTAGGAGCCCACACCCTTTCATCAGAACCTCTACTTCTGGGTAGCAACAAAGGGAAACAGTTAAAGGGAGGACGCCCTCACGGCAATCACGGATATCAAAACTACAAGGCCCCAGAAGGTAGGTCAGAAACTGGCGCCACAAAACTTGGGGGGGAAAGCCTCTACCCTTGGAAACGCATAAAATCCCAAGAATCGAGCACTCGATCTCTTTTATCTCGGGTTGGCGCGCGTCCACTCGGAGGCACACGTTTTGCTTCCTTCACAGTGGCGCCCACACTGGCCTCTTTTTTCCTACCAGGCTAAAACTTGCTTTCGTCTCACAGCGACTTGTCCTCCAAACCTTTCCTGGGCCGGTCAAGGACCTGAAGGTTGTCTGACACGGGAAAGTTTTAGGAACGTCCAGGGCAGGAGCAGCCCCCGGTGTGTCAGAGAGTCAATAATAAAACCACGGTCGGCCCCGCAGCCCGTCACCCTCTCCCACCCCATCACACCGTGTGTCACCCTCGAGCGCCTCTCCGTCCCGGCAGGACGCCGGGGCCCGGGCTGCAAGACGTGACAGGCGCTCCGCACCCGGGCTGCAGGGCTCCGTGGGCTGAACGGGGAGGACCGTGGGGGACGCAGGGTCACCTCAGCCGGGCGCTCAGCGTGCCCGCCGCCAGCGGACTCTGGGGGCAGAGCGGAGGCCGGGAGGCTCGATCCGGCCCGTTGTGGGTCGTCCAGTCGGGGACGCGTCTCCCGGCTGCGAGGACCGCGCCTCTGCTGAACACCAGCTGTAAAGCGTCTCACTCGTTTAACTGACCGGAGAAGTAAAAATGTCCGCCACTAAAAAACCCGGGAAATCACAACCTAACATGATGCTCAGGCAGGAAAATGCCCCGCTCCCCGGCTTTCATTGGCTTAACGCCCCACCTTCGGCGCAGTGGCCTCTGGGTAATGTAGTTTCCTAGCTATAAGCAATTAGCCTTACTTTCCCAGTCAGTGTCTGCGGCCAATAAAGACGTTATGGTTGGGCACCACTGTTAATAGCATAAACAATTTTTGTAAAAGTCTCACTTTAAAAAAATGACTAATTAGAGAGAAAATAAAATCATTTATAAAACAAAAAATAAGCCCTGGTTGCTATGGCTCAGTTGATTGAGTGCCGGCCTACCAACGAAGGGGTTGATGGTGCGATTCCCAGTCGGCGCACCTGTCCGGGTTGTGGGCCAGGTCCCCATTGGGGCAACCACACACTGACATTTCTCTCCCTCTCTTTCTCCTTCCCTTCCCCTCTCTCTGAAAATAAATAAAATCATTAAAAAATACATAAAGTAATATATATACATATATATATACATATATATATATCCCAGTGTTTTAGGGTTGTCTTATAATTAGCAATTTCCCAATATTGAAATATTTTAGTTTATATTTTTAATAAACCTTTTCTATACAAATTGCTATGGAATTTCTTTTTCCTAATTGAACCCTAATGGATAATGAATTTATTCTGGCAATAGTTCAAATAGATAAACACACGAGGATAAAATTTGGTGGGATTGGTTTGGTTATGCTCTTAGGCTTGACTAAAGAGCTGAACACCTAACCAATGGAAACTTGGGTACTAATAACTCATGACACAAGATGATATCATAGTTAATCTGTTACCTGGAGCTGATTATGATGAAATGACCAGTGTAGCACATTACTGGAGACCAAAGCCATGCTGCAATGAGTATTAAGGCAGTGAGTGTGATTACAAGGACTGTGGTCAGAGAAGAATTCTTTTGAGTTCATCTTATTGCTTGCAAACAAAAAAATAATAAGTTTTAGTCCCAGTGTGAAAACAGAATGTTGCGAGATAGCCTTAAATGGAGCTCTGATTTCTGTGGCTACAGTGATCATAGCACTGAAAGTCAAAACATTAACGTCTTGCTAAATTACAATGAGATTTGAATACAGCATCACAATTTTTCTGAAGTGAATATAGGGCACTGATTAATAAAATGGGATTCCAAATCATGAACCAGGACATTCAGTTAGATGCATAGGAAAATGACAATCTTGAAATCTTAAAGTTTTCCTGGTAAGGCTCTCTCTTACCAGGTGTCTGGGGAGACTAGCCTTCCTCCACTAATACCACCTGAGGCAGCCACCTGTAAAGAAATGCCAATTCTTTGCAAGATTTACCAGAACAACCTATAACTAATACTAATTCTTGGCATGATCTAGAAAAATAATGGACACATCATAAAATTGATACTTTACCAGTATCTTTTTTCCAAAAAATGAGGAGCAACTATGGGTATGGGTTCCTCACCTATTTGACCAGGAAGGGTAAAATATATTAATAAACCAATAAAATATATGAATGGACCAAATTCATTGATACAGTGAGGTACTAGAGAGTCTCATAGAGTTTTAGCTTATGAAGCTGGAGGAGGTGGCTCTAACACTCTACCTTCTCAACTGATTGTGGATTCAATGGCAGTCCTGTTTAATGAGGCTGAGATGCCACATGGTATGATGTACAAGACAAAATTGAAAGGCTTAGGAATACAGTGCTGGTTTGGCGGCAGATATACTAGAATTGTTTTTAAATTTTTTTAAAGATATTTATTGATTTTTTAGAAAGAAGGGACGGGAGGGAGAAAGAAAGGAAGACTAACACCAATATGAGACAGAAATATCAACTGGTTGCATCTGGCATGCCCCCAACTGGGGACCTGGTTTAAAAAAAAACCCTAAGGTGCCTTCTTGGGTTGGGCAGGTTGGCTGGGTTCCCAGCTGCCTCTTCCCTAAGTTCTAATCCTCCAGCCAGGAGGAGACAAAGAGTGACTACACAGCCTGGACCACCCAACCACCACCATGGGACCTCGAGTAAAAAGTGGCCATACTTCAAGGACCCTCTGAACACCAAATGAAACTTACCCAGCTTCTACCCTCCTTGGAATTTGAATGTTTTCATGGTGAGTTAAAGCGTTTCTTTGCTGAAAAGCTACTGCTCTTAGTTACTGAAAAAGTGATTTTAAAAAATATTTTATTTATTTACTTTTAGAGAGAGGGGAAGAGGGGGAAGAGAGGAAAAGAAACATTGATCACTTGCCTGTCATACCTGCCCCAGCCTAGGATCAATCCCACAACCCAGGCATGTGTCCTGACTAGGAATCCAATTGGTGGCCAGTGGCTCTGCGGAACCGTGCCCAACCAACTGGTCCACACCAGGGAGAATTGAAAAAGTGATTGTGTTTCCAACCCTGAATGATCCCAATGTTTTACATCACGTGTCACCCAATTTATGGGGAATATTATAAAGTAACTCTATAAGGTAGTACCTCTGACTCAAAAAACTATACTATCATCCACAATCTTCTGGAGAAATTAAAAAACACTGTGGCATTCTTAAATTAAAATCAGCAGACCTTTCAAAAACATTTGAGCTCCCTTAGCCAAACATATTCTCTCACTCGCCCTTATGTCCATATAGCCCACTCACTCAGGGGCAAGTCAGTTACTTCTACTGAAGTACTGAGGGGAAGACCCATGTGTTCAAGGATATCGACTTGCATATCAGAGTCTGCCTATTATATGCAGACACAGCAAACGAGTACAAGGGACACAGGTACTATACTCAGTCCCTATCATCAATTCGTTAAAGCCACCTTGTGGACCAGAAAAGAAATATGAAACAATAAATGGCTATCCTTCAAAATGAAGTCAAAAAAGGTTGAATTACAGTGAACAGAGCAGGAAGTATAAACATGAATGTGCCAAAAGATACAGTCCCTGGTATCAGCGTCTGGCTTCTGACAAGGCTCCTATTCATCATTCCACAAAAGCAACTCTGGACAACTAATCTTTCCTTCTCCAAATACAAAGTGCATTCTCTCTAAGGGAAAGTAAATTAAGAAGTATATTGTTTACTTTTGTTCTGTGTGATGAATTAAAAAAACTCTTTTCTTCCAAAGTTCTATTTCCCAACATTAGCACACATTATGGCTTTGTGTAGGTGTGATTTCAATCTTTTTTTCATCTTTATTGAGGTATAATCGACAAACATGTACAATATTAATAATGGATGTTGATTTTAAACATATACATTGTGAAAAGCAGCTTAAGGCTTTTGATTTGGGAGAGGTGCTTCTTTTTTAAAAAAAGTTTACAATTTACTAAAAAACCCAGAGAAATTGGAATCTGTGAACAGCTAAAGGTGTAACTATGAAAGGTTAATGCTTTATTTATCTGACAAATGGAAGTTAGAGAAGTCTAAGGAGGAGTCTGAGTAGAATATATACTTTATACTCATGTCTGTATTGTAACCATCTGGGTTATTTAGAAGTAATCCAGAATTTTAAATTTAACATGCAATATTGAACCAACTATATAATACACCAACACCTTAATAAACAATTTTTCAGTGAACGGAGAGGTAAGTGGTACACATAGGCGAATACACTTAAAAAACACACCTAATAAAAGCCATACATATATTTTGTATTCTAATTGCAATCTACCTTAAGTAACTAATAAAATTCAACATTATCACATTTTAAAAGTATTTTTGTGTACTCAGGTTACCAGGTCCATACATGTTACTTCATTTTTTAAATGATTTTATTTATTTATTTTTAGAGAGAGGGTAAAGGAGAAAGAGAGGGAGAGAAACACCAATGTTGCCTCTCACACGGCCCCCACCAGGGACTGGCCTGCAACCCAGGCATGTGCCCTGACTGGGAATCAAAACGGCGACCTTTGGTTTGCAGCCCGTGCTCAATCCGCTGAGCCACACCAGCCAGGGCTAGGTCCATACATATTAGAAATGCATTGGGAAAAGCTTATACATTGACATGCCAGGAAGTTTAAGTGAAACAACCCATTATTGTGTCTGGGGATAGAAAGAATCACCATGACGATGGATATGATGGAAGGCTAAGATAGGATTCGTGGGATTTCATAACAATATTTTCTGTTTATGGATATATTTGAAAATAGACATTACAAAGGTAGAATGTGTCCCAGTATCAGTAATTTTATGTTGAGGAGGAAGCACTAAAAAGGGCAGGAGGTACTGGTTTAAGGGATGCAAGAATTTATGGAAACATCAAACTCTATGGCAAAAAAAAAATTCTGTTTTAAATCAATTACACTTATATAAAAGTTTTAAAAAATGTTTAAAACTTACCACTTCCCAATTATTTTACTGTTATAATAGATGTTTTTTATTGTATTTTTATGCATTACCTTTGTCTCCCTTATACACCCCCCTCCCCGCCCCACTGTTGTTCATGTCTTTCCGTCCTTTTCCCCATTGCTCGATCACTTCACCCCCATCTTCCCCCTATCAATGTTAAGGTTACTTATTTCTACTATCAGTATGCTGGAAATAAAATACTCGTGTGCTGCTGGAATGGTTTACCATCTCCTTGTTCAGTGACATCATTTTGGCAGTTAGAAACTGACCATGGTGAGAGTTTTTACACCAGGGAAATTGACAAAGATTACAAACCTAGACTTGACTTAATGTATTATTGAACATTTAAAGAAAGTGGTGAAGAATGTTAACAAAGCACATTATACTTATGTGTGATGTTAGGGTGGCCGGTGATGTGGGCTGTGAAAGAATTCACAAAGAAAATGCAGAGAGAAAAGTTTAATTCACTTTCCCCAAGAGGAAAGGGGCCAGGTGTGGAGAATTACATAGGCGCTGAGGTGTTGGGGCTTTGAGATTTTATTGGATTATAAAAGGGGGGCAGTTTGCTGTTGAGCGCATTGCAACACAGGAAGTTTCTGTCGGTTTTGCAGAAGCTGCAGCTGGGTCCAATGTTATCATTTGCCTGCATCTGTGAGGGGCAGCTAGTCACCTGTTCTTGCTTTTCCAGTTGTTTTCCTATCCTGGGAACATAGCTCATAAGAGTAAAGTGGCAGACATGTTTAATAAGGTCATAGGCCTACTTGGCAAATGGTACCAGCTTTGTCCTCTAATTTCCCCTCTGGGGTTTTAAAATTATCTTACAGCTGAACCTCAGTACTTACCATTGATTTGTTCTGGAACTCAAGTACTGAGCAAGCAATGAGTGATGAAGCATTTTCTCCTGCGGCCAGTGTCATGACTCATGCAAGTTCTAGCAAGTGCTGAGTCCCTAGCAAGCACTGAGCCATTTTTTTTCTCGTCAAAATGCAATGAGTACAGGATTTGGCGGTTCTGAAGTTGATGAGTACTGAGGTATGACTATATTCTTAATGATTTGGGGGAGTATGGACAAAGGTCTCATCTTCTTATGTCTACTTCCTACTGTTAGGGATGTACAGTTGTCCCTACATGAGGGTCTGGGTATGGGTCATTGCAGAGAAGAGGTTGGAATTGGACAGCTCAGAAAGTGAGAGCTGTGGCTGGAGGCCATTTGTGGAGGGAATCTCCCAGAGCCTGGATGCTCTATTGAATGCGGGATATGAAATATTTGAGGAGATATGGTCAAAAAGCGAGAATAAAGGCTGCTATAGGCCCTAGGCAGGGAATTAGCCAGGAAAACCAGGACAAGATATTGACCTAAAATCCCACCAGTCAAATCCTCCTGAGGCCTCCTCTTTATAGAATTTGTTGGCTTTGTGAATATTTTAAAAATTGTTTTGGATTTTTCCAGATCAGTTAACGGAAAAAAACAGCAATCTTTGTTAAGTGTAGCACAGGTCCCTCCCTGGTCAGCCGTAAGTCTAGGGCCCACCTATTCTGTAGTACTACTCCTAGGGAGGTGATTAATACCTATAAATACCTTGTAGGTATTAATTTGGTTGGCTAAGTCAATTATCTGTTGCGTTACTTCTAAGGAGAGTCACTGGGCTGTAAAAAATGGAGTTCAAAAGGCCTCTGATGCCAGTCCCTATTCCGACTGGAATGCCGATTATGGTGATTATGACTGAGTCCCCCTTTTTGACTCTTGTGGATTGGGAGCATAAGGGGAAAGGGATACTGTCACTGATGCGGGTGAGTTTGGGAATAATTTTAGCTAGAGTACAAGTGCCTTTCCAGTTAGCAGGTAAATACAGATAGGCTTACTCCCTGCAGAAGTAGGTGTGATTTCTTGAATTTAGGCAAATATCAGTCATGATACTGAAGGCTTGGATAATCCCTTACTGCATGTCTCAATGCCCTCAGAGGTCGCAGCTAGAGCAGTTCCTGCCAGTGGGAGCAGGCATGCAGAGTGAATTAGAAGAGAAATTGAAGGCCCAGTTGAAAGGGGGAATTGTAGAGTCCCAGCCAATATTACAATTCTGGAGTGGATAACTTTTTATAGTTACCAGTTTGTTCTTTGTTTTGGGGCTGAAACCAGAATTTATGATTATTTGAAGGCGTGCTTGTTCTGGGGGCCTGGGCAAATAGAAGTCCAAAAATAACTAGCCTGCTTCCATGTGATATTGGGGGGTTTGGGATATAGATTCTGTAAAAGGGAGAGGCGGAGTAGTAGGCTGGGCTAGTTGAAGAAGTAGTATCCAAAGAGGCCCATGACTGAGGAGATAGGCTAAACAAGTGACTGCAGTTCTTAGACATATTAGAAAAGGATCCACCTGATGGTCCCGGTGTGTTCTCAGCTATTAAGGCAGAGGAAGGCTTGGCTAAAGACATCTACAGAGGAAGTTACTGGTCCTCGCATATTATATTGGGCTTGTT
Source organism: Desmodus rotundus (assembly GCF_022682495.2). NCBI lineage: Eukaryota > Metazoa > Chordata > Mammalia > Chiroptera > Phyllostomidae > Desmodus > Desmodus rotundus. Next base: position 51,194,448 of record NC_071398.1, on the reverse strand, counting down.
GGTATAGGTATTTGAGAAGTATGTGGTCTACTGTGGGCTTAACCCTTTTATTAATGGCCCGTCTGGGTCAATTGAACTAGGTGGGGACTGGGTAAGTAGGTCTCTAATTGGCTCCATTCTGAAGGAGGGATAAGAATCACTACTAGTCCCCTCTGAGAGGTGTCGGCACACATCCAACAATTCTTGTAGGGTTGAGTAGCCTCATTGTTTAGAAAATTAAGAGCCTCCTGCACTGTAGGTAGATTAAGGGTTTTGGAAGAGAATGTTTTCCAAGGAAGAAAAGATTAGGAGTAAAACTAGGGTTCCAAGCAAGGGCACAGGAGATCTCTTACCAAGACTGGCATGGAGTTGTAAAATAAGGGGAATTACCCAATAGCATCAGATCACGTCAGGTATTTTCCAGGACCCACATGTCCAACAGCTGGACTTTGGTGAGTTAGAGCATGTTATCCAAAATTGGCTTGCAGGCATAGGAGAGAAGAGTCGAGTCCTCGGGTGGTTCCTCCTGTGAAACATTCTTAGGCGGGTCAGTGGGTTTGAGTTGGGAGAGTTGTATCCACAATGGAAGTCCAGAGAGCTTTGCTGTGAATTGGCAGGGATGGTGCCAAGAAAGGTTAGGAACAACTGGATGCAGGGGGAAGACGGCCTCATTTATGACTCAGAGGTCCTGTACAAGTTCATAGGAGCCATGTTTTCCTGCAGTGGAGAGAGCTACCCAAGGCTAAGTTTATTTCATGTGTGATGGTTTCGCAGCTTTATCCATGTCAAAGCACACCAAACATTATACATTAGATAAGTGCACTTTGTTGCAAGTCACATATACATGTATGTGAATAGAGCAAGGAAAACTGGTTCCAAATAAAGACCAAAACGCACTAATTTCTTAGGAAATTAGATCAGCAACCCTACTTGAACTCTACCACCTCTCTCCTCATGTCCTGCGAGAGGCAGCCGTGCCTCAGTGACAGCAAATATCAGCAAGCAGTGCCGACTATTGCCATCCGAATTATCAGGATTGCTGCCTGGGTCACAAGGACACATCTTAAGACTGACTACAAGATCCTTTTGCTCTCTAGCTTTGTATACTTGCCTGTAGAGGAATGAGCCAGAGGTGAACACCCCAGAAAGGCGAGGGAAGTTCACAAAGCACTAGATTATTTTCCTTGCCAAAGACCTCAGCTAGAGAAAACAGTTATGGAGGTCTTCAAAATGTCTGTACACACACATTACAAAAGCTGCAGTCCCTGTGGATGAACTTAAAGAAGAGGCACCTTCCACTCACCACTAAATACATGGTTTCTGTCCCAACAGTGCTCTGACCCATTCCTCAGTCTTACAAAAAAACACACCACCCTGTAAGATTTTGTGCATCATGGCACACGGCTCCCTTGCGCGAACTGTGGAGGTAGTTCCTCCAGCACATTCCTCAGCACACCTGGGAATTATGTAATATATGCTGTGAATTCATAAAATTCACAAAAGCACAATAAATGCCTCCTCTTCAGGGTACTTTTGACCTCCCTAATAATCAGAGCACCAGGCTGCAAATTAGGACCACACTCATGCAGTCTTATATATAAAATGAATATTGGAAAAAGTGATTTCCTGCCATCATAATAGCTCTTTCAAAGCACAGAAAGTTTGGGACTTCCACGAAATCTGCTCACCACTACATGCTGACTGATCACAATCTTGCTTTCCAATCATCCCATTAACTAAATAGAAACACCAATATTCAAGGTACAATAGTAAAACAGAAATTTACAAAAAGATCATATACCAGAGCAATGTACAGCAAGCATTTCCAGGCTGGTGAATTAGCACCTTCAAAAATTCATCATAACACAATGTGAGAATGAAATGTGCTGAGAGAGGTAGTCCTTGTTAGCTGAAGATGGGTCCTCTGGACCCACACTGGGTCAGGGCCATTCCATTATCAGAGAGGAAAGAATGAGGATCCTCTTAAGACTCTGGAATATTCATAATTTCCTCAAGCAAAGGGAGAACAAAGGTCAGCTTTCCTGAGCATGATGAGGTGATGACTGACACATACTGTGCAGGTGAGCCAGGTGGTAGAGGTAAAATGGCTTCAGTCACAAAAACTGGGAGTGAGAACCATTAACAGCCCTGGGCAGGTTAAAAGTCCAATGCAACTCCTTAAAGCCTCACTTGTACCTGAAACTTATGAGGAATCTATCACAGTGTATGTTTTGCTAAAATAGGTTGAAATTCAGGTAAATGGCTCTGAGTCTCCTCAGGAGTTGTTTTTCTGAGGAAGGAAATACAACTTTCCCAGGAAATTTAAGGCTTTTCTCCAGTATAAACTTTCTAGAGCAGAACAAGGGGAGAATTGTGGCTAAAAGATTTTCCACATTTAGCCCTGGATGGTGTAATGGATTGAGTGCAGGCCTGCGAAGCAAGAGGTCACTGGTTCAATTCCCACTCAGGTCACATGCCTGGTTTGTGGGCCAGGTCCCCAGTAGGGGACGCACGAGGGGCAACCACACACTGATATCTCTCCCTCTTCTTCCCTCCTTTTCCCTCTAAAAATAAAATCTTAAATAAAAGATTTTCCATGTTTACTATACTCACTTTCTTTCCTCACTATAAACTGATATGAAATGAGGCTAGAGAAATGGCTATATAATTCCACATATTTGCAACACTCATAATGCTTTCCTCTAGAATGAAGTGTTGAATAACATTGGAGAGTTTCATGAAGAATTTCCCACAATAACTGTACTGACAAGACATTTCTATTTCTTTTAAGATTTTATTTATTTATTTATTTTTAGACATAGGGGAAGTGAGGGAGAGAAGCATCAATTTGTGGTTGCCTCTCACGTGCACCACACCGGGGACCCAGTCCACAACCCAGGCATGTGCCCTGACTGGCAATTGAACCGGCAACCCTTTAGTTCACAGGCTGGCGCTCAACCCACTGACCCACATCACCCAGGGCTGATAAGACATTTCTTAAGTGTGAACTTTATATCAGATGAAGTGAAATATTTGCATAACCCTGGCTACCATGATTAAAGCATTGTCCTGATACCCCAGGGTTAAGGATTCGACCCTTGGCCATGCCACACATAATCAACTAATGAACATCAAATCAGTATTTCTCCCTCTTCTCCTTCTCTTTATTCTCCCTCTATCTAAAATAAAGTTTAAATAGAAACAAAACTTGTCCACAGGTTTTCCCACATTTGTTTCACTCATAAGGCTTTTCTCTACTATTATGAAGTATGATGTGTCGGGGAAAGGCTAGAGCTTTATCGAAAAAACTTCCCTCATTTATGCACTCATAAGGTCTTTCCCCAGTGTAACCTCTGCAGTGATCAATGAGCTTACTGCTCTGTCTGACTTTCCACATCACTACACTACAAAAGGCTTTTCTCCAGTGTGAAGTCTCCGGTGGTCAATGAGAGTAGATCTTTGTTCGAAGGACTGCCCACAATCACACTTAAAGGGCTTTTCTCCAGTGTGAACTCTCTGGTGTTGAAGGAAGCTAAAGCTTTGGCTGAAGGACTTCCCACAATCACAACATTCATACGGTTTTTCTCCATTGTGAACACTCTCATGCCTAAAAAGGGAAGATTTGCAGCTAAAATATTTCCCACATTTAGTACATTCATGAGGTCTATCAGCAATGTGAACTTTCCGGTGTTTAACCAAGTTTGAGCTCTGGTTAAAACACTTCCCACATTCGCCACACTTATATGGTTTTTCGCCAGAATGAACTCGACGATGCTCAGTAAGGCACCACTGTTGACTAAAGGATTTCCCACATTCACCACACTCATACGACTTTTCTCCAGTGTGACCTCTCTGGTGTTTAGTAAGGATAGATTTGCAGCTAAAGCATTTCCCACAAACACTGCACTCAAATGGCTTTTCTCCAGTGTGAACTCTGCCATGTGTTAGGAGATGATATTTGCGACTAAAAGATTTCCCACATTCACTACACTCATAAGGCCTTTCACCAGTGTGAGCTCTGCGGTGTTCAACGAGCTTACCGCTTTGTCTAAAAGACTTCCCACAATCACTACACTCAAAAGGCTTTTCACCAGTGTGAATTCTCTGATGTTTGATGAGAAAAAAGGAAAGGCGAAAAGACCTCCCACATTCACTACTCTCATAAGGTTTTTCACCAGTGTGAATTCTCTGATGCTAAACGAGGACAAATTTGTGGCGAAAGCATTTCCCACAAACAGTGCACTCATGCTGCTTTTCTCCATTGTGAATTCTCTGGTGTTGAATGAGGCTAGAGCTTTGGCTGAAGGACTTTCCACAATCACTACAATCTTGCAACTTTTCTCCAGTATGAATTCTCCTATGTGGAATGAGTTTTGAAGGCCTTCCCACATTCGCTACCCTCATAAAGCTCTTTTCCAGAACAGACGCTCTGACGCTGAACAAGTTTCTTTCTGCCTGTGGCTGGCAGCTTCTTCACGTTCAACTGACAGACAATGAGTTTTACTCCCATGAAAGGCCTGCACACTCTCACTGCCATTGTGTGGCTCTTCAGTGTTAGGAATGGGCAGGTGCTGGAAAAAGCTTGAGATGGCTGGGAAGTCCCTCCCAATATCCCTACTGGTGAAAGGTACCCCTGATATGTAAAAGCTGTACCTGGTCACAAAGGAGGCCCTGTCCATATGTCCTTTCCAGGGCTTCTCCCCACTGGCAGGCCTCTGTTGCTGGTGAAGGTTTGCACTGAAACAGAAGTCTCTCATACACACGTCACTGAAGACTTCTTTCTGCTCAAGGCACGCTGCTTGGAACTCAGTTAGATGCAAAATATCTTTCAAGACTGAGACACACTGCTCACAGGGATGGGTCTTCTGAGTTGTTGGAGGTTTCTTAGAAGCCTCCACCTGTGACTCTCCTACAGATACACACTGCTCAGGGGCCTCCTCATATTCTGTTTTATGCCTACAACCTGAAAGCAGAGAAATGCTGAGAAAATGGATGTGGACTTTAATAGGAGGGGCAAGACATAACAAAGGTGCATTAGACATAATACGATGGTTTCATGAGATTGTCTAAAACTAAGAGAACTTAGGGCACATTGAATGAAATGCTGCTTTGCAGTGCTAGGCCTCCAAAGATCACAAAAAGAAAAGACCTCACCAGAAAAAGGACACAAACATGGCATACACCACATGGAAAAGAAGCAGATCTCCAATCGATGTTCTGCTAACAGCTTTTCATCAGGGCTTGTCTACCAGTGACCTGAGCAAGATGTGCTGGAGATTGGTTATGTCTTCTTCCTAGTAAAATTCAGTAAATAAGTAGCTGGTGTTTGAACACTATTTAAGGTGTATGATCAACTTGTAATACCTGCACAGGTCAATGCTGGAGAATACTGCAGAGGGAGCCTTGCAGGGGGATGGGTGATGCATGGAGGCCACAAACGTGTAGGTAGCCAGGAGCCGGGATGTCACAGATGAAATACCAAGACAGCAAAGTGTAGAATGGAAAAGCACAGATAGAAATGAGGTGTGGCCAGTGGCACTTGCATCAAAACAATACTGGACACAGGACAGGGTCTCAATATGTCTTGACCTCCACCAGTTGGCACTCACCAGAGCCAGGCCTCCTCTGAGACCTTCCTGCAATGCCTACCCTATGAAAGAACTAGGGTTCTCCTTGCACCCTCTATGGTATTGTACTAGACTCAGAACATGAACAATTCGAGCATTAATGAAAAGACAACAGATGTGATCAGGAAGCACTGGCACAGTGCAACTTGACATGTAATAATATTCATGGAAGATAATATTACAAAAAATACATACTTCAAGGGCAGTTTTACAACAGCCTATGGTTCATGTAAGTAATGACCAAGACTAGGTCACAAAGGAATGTTAGCTAAAGAAAGTAGGGTAGAACTGGAGGCCATGGATCTAAACATAGTCCACCTGCCAGGGACAGGGCAAACAAGGTAGAATCTATTAGCTGTTTGCAAGACTCCTGCTCTCAGATACTTCGCTGTCCTTTCTTGTTTTTTAAAGATTTTATTTATTATTTTTTTAGAGAGAGGGGAAGGGAGGGAGAAAGAGCGGGGGAGAAATGTCAATATGTGGTTGTCTTTCATGCGCCCGCCCCACTGGCTCACAACCCAGGCATGTGACCTGACTGGGAATTGAACCAGCAACCCTTTGGTTTGCAGGCCAGTGCTCAATCCACTGAGTCACACAAGCCAGGGCTTCCCTGCACTTTCTTAGGCAACAGGTGTTAGAACTGCTTGGGGAGTCCATGGCTCAGCACACTCCACACAGCTCAGCATTGGAAGCCACAGCACAGATGACAAGAAAGTGGGGGAAATCAGCAGAGCCTAAGGTCAGGCTGTGGGAAACACAAAACTACTTCTGGAGAAAATAGGGAAGGAAGGTCAACAATGAGAGATATAAAGGTCTTACCCATAGATGCTACAAGGGCAAAGATTTCCAGCATCACATCACAGTATAGAAGTCTCTGAGTCTCATCAAGGAGCCTCCACTCCTCTTGGGAGAAGGCAATGGCCACGTCTGCAAAATTCATATCCTGTCAGAATGGGGAGAGTTCATTCCATGATCAGCTTCTTTCCAAGGATTCCAAGTCTGTCCCACACTCCATATCCATTTGCTCACTTGACTCCCCATATCAGAGAAGATACCAGGTTTTGGTGCCATCCGTATCAACTCTCTCCTTATATTCCCACTGATACTGTGTCTTCCCACAACAGTAGGAAGATGGGTGGATAGGTGATACCTGAGCTCCGGGCCTGGCACATAGGTCACAATGCCTCTTGTCAATACAGTGGATATCACAAACGTAGCTTAGTGAAAGAAGTTGGCCATAAATACTGTGTGAATGATTGACACTGGTCTTGTCAGGCAGCACCCCTTTGGTCTCCTGGTTGTCCCTCCAAGTCACAAAAAATATGGCCACCCTTCAACCTATGACTCCAATGCTGGACCCTGAGGCCATCAGTTTACTAACCTCAGCACATAATTCTTTGAACCACACTTCTCTCACACAGCTACATCCCAGTGGGCACAACTTCAAAGGTAGCAATGCCCTGCCATGATGAGGACAGTGTGTCCCCTGATCAGCTTCTTCCCCAGGATTCTAATTTCAACACCGTATCTATTTTCGGTTTACCCATCTCCCATTCCCATCCCAGGGGATGTTTTCCATCAGTCAATACCTCATCAAGGTCCTACTGATCACTGTATCTGTCCTCAACGACAATAGACATGTGGACAGACAAATGGAATCTAATCTCTGGATGGGCATGTAGAATCAGAACACCCCTTTTTCAGGATATCCTTCTAAGGTTTCCCATATCAGTTCTTCCAGTAACCACCGGACATGGGCTCGTCCTTCATTCACTCTCATGTCAAGGACAGGGCCCTGCAGCCATAAATTCACACTCTGCTTCTAAGTGCACCTCAGTCTTCCTACCACACCTCTCTCTAACAGTGCACACCCACAGCCCCAGCCTCCTCCTGTCCATACCACAGTTATCACCTTGGCCTCTCTACTCATTACTCAGCATATGTAGTCCAGAGAGTACATGGTAAATTCAAACAGGATCAAGTACTACCCAGACTCTGATGGTCCCCATTGACAGTGGCTACCTTGATTCCTGCTGTGAAGGCCTCCCTCCCTGAGGGTTCCTGGCTTCGACTTCACCTACCGAGAACCACATCAGATCTCAGATATGCATAGCCCTCCTCCACAGGTGCTGCACCCGATGTCCTGATACTAGTCTCAGCCTTCCTCCCTCCACCTCACTCTCACTCTAGGGCCAGCCCCAGCTGCTCTCTACCCCATGCCCCGCAAGTACCACAAACGAACACTGATGCCCCTATACTTTATCCATCAGCCTGACTGGGAACAAAGTCCTGGTGAGTCTTTAGAGCAGTGAATACCCAGCCCCAGTCCTCTGTGTGAAATACTCTCAGGCTTACAATCCATCTCACGTCCACTCATCCCTTGTAAGCGATGGCCACTTGTCAAGTCATACTCTCTCCCCATCTCTCTACATGACCACTTCCATCCATACCCTGTGTTGTGACACCCACATCCCACAACTAGAAGCCCCAGCAAGAAACTCAGTCATCAGGCCCACCCTGTTCTTACTAAGCTACTACTTTCTTTATCTTCCTGACCATCATTCCCCTTATCAAAGTGAACTACAGCTCCTCTCTGATCCATTTGCTCTCCACTAACTTCTGGAGAAATCTCCATCCCAAACTCAGAGTTCCAGACATCCATGAACTGCTCTCTGACACATCTCATACCCTGTTAACAGGCCAAAAATAAAGTACTCATATCCCCAACTATGGTTTTCCTTTTCTCATGTGACCATGCTTCCATAACTCCCACTGCTAAAACCAAACCATGAAGTCCTGACTCCTACCTCTCTCTCTCTCTCTCATCCTCAAAGTTAGAAAACTTTGGTGACCACACCAAATCATCCACCCAGATTCCAATTGCTTATCCCACCTCCATGGCCACCTTCCTAGTTCTTCACACTCACCTAGATTATACCAGCAACCTCCTGTCTGGTCCTTTCACCACCTCCCTCACACCCGCACTCTTCTCCATGCTGCAGCCGCAGGGAACCCAATGAGACCTGGGTCAGATCACCTGTCTCCACTGCTGCACATCTCCCATTGCTCCCACCACCTGCAGAATATAGAGCCAACTTGTCACAAAGCTCCTCTAGACCTGACTCCTGTCCCAGTAGTCCCAGTTCCCATAAGAAAGGATACCTGCAGGTTTCCGAACCAGCTCAGTCTCTCCTCCAAGCCTTTGCACATTTTGGTACCCAGGCCTGGGAGGAGGTCCTCTCACATCTCATTCCACTGACTGCCAAACATAGGAACCACTTCACATAACTGTAAACCTGGACCTAGAACCCTGGGCTTGGTGACTGTTTGAGGTCCCCAGTCCCAAAAGCGGAAGGAGTGGCACACAGTCCAGGGCACCTCTATCTCAGAGACTATAAGAGTAAGAGGCCCTGAAATAAACTCCACAAACCAGTACCCTGAGCAATTCTGCAGTTGCAGGAATCTATGGAAAGAGAAAGGTCTGTTGAGAGCCTGGCCACCACCGCCAGGACCCACGGACTCAGGCCTCTAAGTGCCCTGGCCCGGCCTGGGGGCAGGTGCCCTCGAGGTGTCTGCACTACCTCAGGGCCTCTGTGCTCAGGCAGACTCTGTCAGTCACATCACCTTTTACAGGATTCACGATCCTGTCCCCAACTGTTATCACCTCTTCTGGTCTCTCCTTTCTCTGAGCAGTGTTGAGAAAACACTGCTTTTCCAAATCGTTTGCGAGGGTTTGAACAACCCAATCTCAGCCAATGTTCCTCTTTTGTTCAACCTTCCACAGTCACCGCGTCCCAGGATGAAAATAAAACTCCTCACTCATAACTTTTCATCAGGTTCTCCGTCACCTTTAGACACAAAACCGGGCACGGGTTCCCCAGAATCCTAACTTCGGAGACGTCCCCGAGCGTCTTACACGGAGTACACTCAGCCCGTCACCCTCTCCCACGCGGTCACACCGTGTATCACCCACGAGCGCCAACCCGTCCAGGACCCCGAGGCTGGGCTGTAGGACGTGACGGGCGCCCCGCACCGACGTTGTAGGGCTCGGTGAGGTTATACGGGGGTGGGGCCAGGGGCCCGGGCTCTCACCTCAGCCGGTTGCCTCAGCAGAGCCGCGGCCATTGCACTCCGAGGGTGGAGGGAAGCCTGCGAGGCTCGGAGGCCCCAATTAGACTACGACAAACTTGGGAACATCGGACCCACCTCTGAACAATAGGGACCTTTCACAAGGCCTGCTCCGTGCAGACGCAGCTCTCTGGAACCTGACTGGGAATACAGGCAGAAGTCAAAAGGACCGCCACAGCAAGCTGGCTGTTCCGCCCTAATCGGATTGTATGGACCAATGGGCGCCCTTCTTGGCTTTCGTTGGCTGAAGCTCGCCATTGCTGTGTGCATTGCCCTCTAGGCAATGTAGTTTTCTCAGCCACAAAGGCAGCATGAGCAGTCCATCACTGAACCTAAGGACTAACAGCGTTGAGACACAGGGAGTAGCATTACGTAACAACGACTTTAGATTTCACAAGCGAGTCTACAGCTTTCTGGGGACTGTTTTCCGCAACTGATCACTTGCTTAGAAACGTTATTTCAGACTCCGTGAAGTACAGAATGCTACGAGACAAAGTATTTCAAAGCTAAACTGACATACATTCTCACTGAGAATCAAAATGCATCCCCTCTTACGTGGAATGTGTTAAATATTTCCTGCCATTCAAATGCACGGAGTCAAAAGCTGATGCAAAGTTTGATCAAGAGTGTCGATGGTGTTGTGGATGCAACGAACAAATTCACACGACTGCGTAAGTCCTGTGGAGAAAAAGGACAGCATGGCCACTGAGTGAAAGAGCACCCCAACCCTTGCCTGGACAGGCTTTTATTGCTTTCTGGGAACATTACATCAAGGAAGGTCCTCATTCATTATGCACAGGTTTGCTTTAGGTGATTACCTTTTACAGATAACAAAGGAAAGGATGTTGCTGACTACTTCTTACCAACAACAAAGAAAAGAATGTTGCAAATGCAAGGTAAAAAGTGGTTGAACTGATTACACTCCCTCCTTGGAAGGTTTAGCACAGATTTTAGGAAGTTATTTAAAAGATATGCATTAAGCATTTGCTGCCTTAAGTCAGGGTGAGGGAGTTTTAGCAAAAGCAAGCCTCAAAACAGCCTAGGTACAATGCAGGCCTGGTTCCCCATGGGAAAGCCAATCTGCGGGCCTAGCTCCTGTGTGCTGCCTCAAGCCTGTCAGTTTTCCGAACCAGGCTGTTACATTCACCACTGCCTCGCAGACCAGTTCCCTATAAAAAGTATCAGTGGATTTTGTAACTATCTGTGCATTCAGTCTGAACCATGACTTAGAGGATTTCAGCCACCCTCATGTAGGAAGACAAGGAGTTATCTCTGCCTCTGGTTCCCACAGAGAACATTTTTCCTGCATACAACCTCAGTAACCAGTGTCCATTCTTCAGAACATTGTTTATCCATTTAGTATTTTCTATACAATATTCTAAGACATAGTCAGTTCCTTTAGGAATCTGAGTTTCCAAATGGAGAGCAACTTACCAAGTTTTGTCTGGGTATGGGATACTGTCTACAATGTTCTTACACAGAGCACATGTGCAAACAGGGCATCTGAAAACCATCATCTCATCTTATTTTGCAGGGAAGGGATTACTCTTTCTCTGGTGATTGCTGGGACTTTTGTTCATGAGTATTGCTATATCAAGAAAAAAGTTGTGAAATGCACTTTACAGAGAGCTATAATAATTGTCTATTTATTCAAAAACAATGTTAGAAAAAGCTCTGAGGAAATTCCAGTGGGATGAGGAAAAAGACATAAGTCCTCAGATAATACCAAGAAACACTGAAATCTGAGTCAGGCTGAGCCCAATTTTTGTATTGTGCTTTAAAAAAATTTTTTTTATTTATTTTTAGAGAGGGGAAAGGAGGGAGAGAGGGAGAGAAAAATCAGTGTGTGGTTGACTCTCATGCACCCCCAACTGGGGACCTGGCCCACAACCCAGGCACCTGCCCTAACTGGGAATAGAACCGGTGACCCTTTGATTCACAGGCTGACACTCAACCACTGAGCCACACCAGCCAGGGCTGTGATTTTTTGATGAGATCAATCCTGGTGGATTTGTTATGTGTTCTCATTGAAGTTTTAACTTACCCTTTCATAACTAATGTTACACAACACTTCTAGGGCTCATAATCACATATTCTTATGTAAAGATTCTGTTCAAAGATCTTGCTTACCTTGTATTTTCTTATTGATTTCTGTAATTTCTATTCATGCAAGTCCCTGATTCAGATATTCACAACTTTTACTATAATTTTGTTAGCATTTTTAGTTGTTTTTAGGAGATATACAGAGTGTGGAAGAAGTAACACCGGCCTGAGTGTGGTTTTATTATTTATTTATAATTTATTATTATCAAAGACAGCAATTCGAACATTTCACCTAAAATGCCATATGCTGTGCTTAAGTGTGATATTGTTATGTTATAGTATTATCTACTTATGATTTTGTAATAAAAGACTTTGTAATAAAAAAAGAGCGTTATTTGTGCTGGACTATATTTCATAGTCCAGTGTTTTTAAAGTTGTCTTATAATTAACAATTCTTCAAAAGGAAAACATTGACATTTACAAGTTTATTATACAATAAAAAATATAATAAAGAATATAGATACATAGAAAAGGGAGAGGTCTGGGAGGGTCCCAACCTCAGGTGCATCGGTCAGTGCACCACAATACTGGCCAATTGATGTGTTCACGAAGTTCACTAAACTCCGTACTTACAACAGCAAAATTGATTATTAACTCAATCTGTAGATCCTCTATTCTTCAAAGATGGGGGTAGGGCTGAAAGTTACAAACTTTTGATGATGGCTTCCTCTTTCTGGTGACCAGCACCTATCCAGAAGCCATCAAGGAATCTACCCTGAGTCACGCGACATTCAAAACAAAAGACACTCCTATCACCCAGGAAATTCCAAAGGATTTTGGAACTCTGTATCAACAACCAGAATCAAAGACCAACCATTGCGGGGAGGAGGGAGGTGGGGGAGGGAGGTGGGTTCAGCTGGGGTGGGGTGGAGGGATGGGGAGAAAAGGCATACAACTGTAATTGAATAACACTAAAAATTAAAAAAAAAAAAATTAGTGTAGCTAGGGAAAAAAAAAAAAAGACCAACCATTACAACAAAAGATATTCTTAGCACTCTTATCACTTAGGAAAACACAAGGGTTTCCAGAGCTCTGTCTCAGGAACTGTGGCAGATATATATATCTATAATATTACAATTATATAATTATGTTATCACCAGTTCAGTCTCTCCTCCAAGCCTTTGCACATTTAATTATTCTATAATTATATTATAGATAATGAAATATATGTCTATGTCATAATTATGTAATATAATTGTTATAATAACTAGTATTATTTCACAACCTGGCTCAAGGAGGTCTTTTGGAAAAAATTTCCCTTGACCAGGAATCACAGACGAGAACATTCATTAGATCACCTTCTTACAACATACACAAAAATAAACTCAAATGGGTTAGACTTAAATATTGGACTCAAAACCATTGTTAAAGCACAGAAGAAAACATAGGCAGTAAAATCACAAATATTTCTCGTAGATATATTTTATCTGAAAAATCTTTTTGGGCAAGAAAAACAAAACAAAAATAAACGAATGGAACTACATCAAACTAAAGACATTTTGCACAAGAAAAGAAACACATCAACAAAATAAAAAGACAACCAGTTGAACAGCAGAACATATTTGTCAGTGATACATCTGATAACTGGGTTAATATCCAAAATCTATAAAGAATTTGTAAAACTCAACACCAAAGGGAAAAAAACATCCAAATGAAAAATAAGCAAAGGAGCTTCATAGATGCCTCTAAGGAGGACATACAGATTGCCAGTAGACATATGAAAACATGCCCAGCATCACTGATCAGGGAAATACAAATTAAAACCACAATGAGATATTACCTCACATCTGTCAGAATTGCTATCAGCTATACATCAACAAAGAGCAAGTGCCAGCAAGAATTGAGAGAAAAGGGAACTCTTGTACACTGTGGTGAAATACAAATTGGGGCAGCCACTATGGAAAACAGTGTAGAGTTACCTCAAAAAATTAACAATGGAACTGCCTTACGACCCACAGATTCCACTTTTGGGAACGAATCAGAAGAAACCTGAAACACTAATTCACAATTCTAAAGAATGTCTGGATCCCTATGTTCCCTGCATTGTAATTTATAATAGCCAGGATTTGGAAGCAACCCATGTGCCCAATGGTAAACTGTTGTCAGTTTGAGAGGTAATAGGGGAGGTTTGGTCAGAAAAAAGTTATCTGCCCTGGCTGGTGTGGCCTGGTGAGTGGACTGAGTGCCAGCTTGTGAACCAAAGGGTCACCAGTTCAATTCCCAGTCTTGGGCACATGCCTGGGTTGCAGGCAAGGTCCCCCCGAAGCGGGCAGATGAGATTCAACCACACATTGATGTTTCTTTCCCCTCCCTTCCCCGCTCTAAAAAATAAATTAAAAAAAAGTGAGGATCCTGCTCTGGCTAGTGTGGCTCAGTGGATTGAGTCTGGCCTGCAAACCAAAGGGTCACTGGTTCGATTCCTAGTCAGGGTACATGCCTAGGTTGTGGGCTGTATGCCCAGTAGGGGCGACATGAGAGGCAATGACAAATTGATGTTTCTCTCCCTTTCTCCTACCCTTCCCCTCTATCTAACAAATAAATAAAATCTTGAAAAATATTAATAAAGAATGAGGACACTGATGAGAGCTCAGAGTATTAATTTCCTCAAGGAAAAGGGAGAACACAGGGAAGCTTCCCTGAGCACAAAGGGGTTGTCACTGACAAACACTGTGCAGGTGAGCCACATGGTAGAAGTAAAATGGCTTCACCTACAAAAACTTGCAGAAATATGACATCGGTCTGGTCATATTTCTGAGCAGGTTAGAAAGGACAATCAGCTCCTTAAAGCCTCACCTGTACCTGAAACTTATAAGAAATGTAGCATAAGTTCTGGTGAGATATAATATTATGTAAATGGCTCTAAAGGAGGCTTCTCCAGTATTGGTATACAGAGTGGAGAAATAAAATACTAGTAGTACATTTAAGACTTTTCTCCAGAGTCACATCCCTGGTGTCTAGAATGAGATTTGCAAGTAAAAGATTACCCACATTACATTCATAAGGTCTAGTTCCAGGGTGAACTCTCTGATGAGGAATGAAGTCAGATTTGTGGGTAAAGAGTTTCCCACATACACTACACTGATAGAACGTTTCACCATTGTGAGCTCTCTGGTGTAGAATGAGGACAGACCTTTGTCTGAAGAACTTAACACAGTTACTACATTCATATGGTTTTTCTCCAGTGTGAATTCTCCAGTGTTGAATAAGTACACATCTGTAGCCAAAGCATTTCCCACAATAATTACTCATATGGCTTCTCTCCAGTGGAAACTTTCTGGAGTAGAAGTAGAGAATTACAGTCAGAGGATTCCTTACATTTACTACACTCATAATGTCTTTCCCCAATATGAACACTCTGGTCTTGAATGAGGCTGGAGAAATGCCTAAAAGATTTCCAAAATTCACCACACTCATTATGCTTTTCTCTAGAATAAATCAGATGGGGAAGAATAACGCTGGAGAGGTACCTAAAGAATTTCCCACAATCACCCTGACTGGCATGGCTCAGTTGGTTCAACTTTGTCCGAGAGAGTGAAAGGTCAGTGGTGTGATCACTCAACAGGACACATGCCTATCTTACGGGCCCAATCCCCAGTTGGTGAGCATGCCAGAGGCAACCAGCTGATGTTTCTCTACTTCTCTTTCTCCCGTCCTTACTCTCTATAAAAAAGAACATTAACAAATACAATCTTTCAAAAGATACCACTAAAAACCCCACAATTTCCCACAATCACTGCACTGAGAAGGCATTTCTCGAATGTGAAATGTTTTAGATCATAGGAGGTTAAAAATTTTCCAGCCATGGCTGGGTTAAAGCAATACCTGAAGGTGGCAGGATTGATCCCTGGTCAGGGCAAGTACAATACTCAACTAATGAATGAATGTTAAATGAACAACAAATCAGTATTTCTTTCTCTCTCCTAAGTGTCCATTTAAAATAAAATAAATAAAAAAGATCTATCCAAAGTTTTTTCCCATATTCGCTTCATTGATAAGGCTTTACTCTACTATGAACTATGTAGTGACGGGAAAGGGTAGAGCTTTGTCTAAAACACTTCCCACACTCACTACACTCATAAGGTCTTTCCCCAGTGTGACCTCTGCGGTGATAAATGAGCATACTACTTTGTGTGAAAGATTTCCCACAATCATTACACTCAAATGGCTTTTCTCCAGTGTGAAGTTTCCTGTGTTGAGTAAGGGCAGACTTTTGATTGAAGGACTTCAAACAATCACTACACTCAAAGGGTTTTTCTCCAGTGTGAACTCTCTGGTGTTGAAGGAGGCTAAAGCTTCGGCTAAAGGACTTCCCACAATCACAACATTCATAAGGCTTTTCTCCAGTGTGAACTCTTTTGTGATGACAGAGGTTAGATCTTTGGCTGAAACACTTCCCACAATCACTACACTCAAAAGGCTTTTCTCCAGTGTGAAGTTTCCTATGTTGAAGGAGGTTAAAGTTTTTTCCAAAGGATTTTCCACATTCACTACATTTATAAGGCTTTTCTCCAGTGTGAACTCTCCTGTGTGTTTGGAGGTGATGCTTGCGAAAAAAAGATTTTCCACACTGAATACACTCATAAGGCCTCTCACCCGTGTGACCCCTGCGGTGATCATTGAGTTTAGACTTTTGTCTGAAAAATTTCCCACAATCACTACACTCATAAGGTTTTTCACCCGTGTGAATTTTACGATGTTGAATTAGAGAAAAGGAAAGGCGAAAACACTTCCCACATTCACTACATTCATAAGGCCTTTCACCAGTGTGAATTCTCTCATGCTTAACGAGGACAGATTTGTAGCAAAAACATTTCCGACAAAAACTACACTCATACTGCTTTTCTCCACTTTGAATAGTCTGGTGTTGAATGAGGCTAGAGCTTGGGTTGAAAGAATTCTCACAGTCATTATAATCATACAATTTTTCTCCAGTGTGAACTCTCCTATGTCTCTGGAGGTAATATTTGCGACTAAAAGATTTCCCACATTCATTACACTCATAAGGCTTTTCTCCAGTGTGAACTCCACTGTGTCTTTCAAGGCAATATTTGCGACTAAAAGATTTCCCACATTCCATACACTCAAAAGGCCTTTTACCTGAGTGCCCTCTGCAGTGATCAACAAGTTTATTATTTTCTCTGAAAAACTTCCCACAATCATTATATTCATAAGGTTTTTCGCCACTGTGAATTCTGTGGTGTTCAATGAGAGACAAAGAATGGAAAAAAGACTTCCAACATTTACTACACTCATAAGGCTTTTCACCATTATGAATTCTCTGATGCTGAACGAGGAGCAATTTGTAGCGAAAGCGTTTCCCACAAACAGTGCACTCATGCTGCTTTTCTCGTTTCCCACAAACAGTGCACTCATGCTGCTTTTCTCCACCAGGAATTCTCTGCTGTTGAACGAAGCCAGAACTTTGGCTGAAGGACTTCCCACAGTCACTACAATCAAACCATTTTTCTCCAGTGTGAACTCTCCCATGTGGAATGAGGTTCAGAAATTGTCTAAAGGCCTTACCACATTTGCTAACCTCATAAAACTCTTTATCAGAGATACTCTCACACTGAACAAGTTTGTGGTTCTGCCTGGCAGCCGCTTCACATTCACCTGACAGCTGAAGACTTTTTCCACCATGAAAGGCCTGCCCATTCTCAATGCTACTGTGTTGCTCCTCACTGTTAGGACTGGCCTGGTGCTGGAGAAAGCTTGAGATAGCTGGGATGTCCTCCCCAATCTCTGCATTTGTGAGAGGTTCCCCTGATACAAAAAAGCTGCGCCTGGTCACAGATGAGACCATGTCTGTATCTGCCCCCCAGGGCTTCTCAGCACTGGCAGGCCTTTGTTGCTGGTGTAGGTTTCCACCGACACAGAAGCCTCTCACACACGCGTCACTGAAGAATGCTTTCTGCTCAAGGTATGTTGCTTGGAACTCAATCACATGCAAAATATCTTTCAAGATTGAGACACACCACTGACAAGGATGGGTCTTCTGAGTTGCTGGAGCTGTATGAGAAGCCCCGACCAACGACTCTTCTTTTATAGATACACTCTGTTCAGAAGAGGCCTCCTCATCTTCTTTTTTATGCTGACAACCTGAAAGCAGAGAAATGCTGATAAAATTAATATTGATTCTGGTGGGAGGGGCAAGTCTCATTACTAACGTTTGCTGGCCATAATACGATGGTTTCATGCCATTGTCATCGTATTTCCGTCTGAAATGCAGATACCAGGGCATATTGAGTGAAATTCTGCTTTGCAGTCTTGGGCATCTGAAGATTACAAAATAAAAGAGACCTCACCAGAAAAAGGACTCAAAGATGGCAAGCATCACCTGGAAAAGAAGCAGGATGTCAAACTCATCTTCTGCCACCAGCATTCATCAGGGCTTGTGTGCCGGTGACACAGGTAAAATGTGCAGGAGACTGGTTACATCCTTTTCCAAGTAAAATTCAATAAATGAATAGTTGTTCTTTGAAGACTACAAATGGATGTACAGGTGCCTTATTTAGCCCTGCGTAGGTAATTATTGGACAGTACTGCAGAGGGAGCTGTGCAGAGTAATAATAGGTGATGTGCGGAGGCACAAACGTGTTGGTAGCCAGGAGCCAAGATGAAAGTCACAGATGAAATGACAAGTCGTCAAAGCGTCAAGTACGGGAAAGAAAAGGTAGAAATGTGGTGTGGCCAGTGGCAGATGCACAAAAACAATACTGGACACAAGACAGGTTCTTGGTATGTTCTGAACACAGCCCTTATGTAATGACCTGTAGCATTTGCCACAAAGGCCAGGCCTCCTCTGAGACCATCCTGCCATGTCTACCCTGTAAGAGAACTAGTGTTCTCCTTGCATCCTCTATTGTAGCACTACGCCGAACCTGAATGATTCAAGAATTAACGAAAGATAACAGATGTGATCAGCAAGCAGGGACCCAGAGAAACTCACAATACAGTTGTATTCAGGGGAGACAATATTACAAAAAAAATACTTTAAGGAAGGTCTCACAAGAAAAGCCCACAGTTCATACAAGTAATGATTATGTCCTGGTATAGCCAGTCACAAAAGAACTTTATTAGTGAAAGGCGGGCAGAACCGGTGGCCATGGATCTAGACATAGTCACCCTGCAAGAAATAGGGCAAGCAAGGTGGAATCCATTAAGCTATTTGCAAGACTCCTAACACCCATATATTTATCTGCACTATTTGAGGCAATAGGTGTTAGAACTCCTCGGGGAGTTCACAGCTCAGGGCACTCCACACACATCAGCACTAGCAGACACAGCTCAGATGGCATGACAGTGGGGGAAGAAGACTGATTTCTAGTCAAAATGGTGTCACAGATAAACACAGCTTGCCTCTTTGCATAATCACATCATAATTACAACTAAGCCATAATACAAGCATCATTAGAACAGTCAAAAATCAAGCTGGATGAAACTCCTACAACCACGGAATTTTTAAAAAAATACAATGTGACTGGTAGGAGGGGCATAGAAATGCAACAGGCTGGTTCTGCACCCACATGTGATGAATAAAATTAAGAGGGGCACATTAGGAGCAAAGCTTCCTCGTTCCATTCCAGGACTTCTGGGCCAGGGCTCCAGTGCCAGGAAGAGAAGTCACCTTAACTTCTGGCTGTAAAAACCAGTAGGGATTGCAGCTGTGGAAGACAGAAACTGCTGGACTCCCTGGCAGATACTCTTAAAGGGCCCATGCATGGACTTACTGAGATTCAATCCCTCTGAGCTCTAGTGCCAGGGCAGCAGAGTGAAAGCCATTGGAGACATAAGGAGAGGAACTGAACTGTTCAGCAACAAGGTGAAAGCTGGGGGCAGGAAGCTTTCTCCTAGACAGAAGAGCTGGCAGAGGCCACTGATCCTTTTCTGAACCTTCCCAATACATAACCACATGGTCAGGAGAAGGCGTACCTGGGACTCTGTCAATCTGGCTCACACTGTTGGCCCTACCCTGGTGGTTTTCTGAGTTTCTACTCCACCAACTTTTGCACCCACCCAAGCTGTTTCCACTGACTTTTCCATATGCATGGCTTGTATTGGCCCATGCTTCAGAGTTCCCTACATTACCTCTAAAAAGCAGTATCTGGCTTTACTGAGCCTTGTACCTCTCACTAAGTTGGCCCAAGCCTGGCACTACCACCAGCTGGCCTCAGTTCACAGCTTGGCCTTGCCTGGGCACCTCCAAGCCCAGCAAACTGGCAGCCATTGGCAGATCACTTTGTACCTTATGATGCTGTGTACTCCAGACAGAACACAGACTGTGGCTGACCTTGGCTATGCCAACAGAAATCAAGGCTGAACTACAACAGGAGGGTGTATACAGTCCACACAGTGAGTAGACCATGAGTACCTAGCTTAGGTAAAAGGGGAGGCTGTGCAACTGGACCCTATAAAACATGTACTACATTAGGCCACTCTACCAAGCCAGGGAGATGTATCAGGTCTACCTAATACATTGAAGCAAACACAGGGAGGAAACCAGAATGAGGAGACAAAGAAACATGGCACAAATGAAAGAACAGAATAATATCCCAGAAAAAGAACTAAACAAAATGGAGACAAGCAATTTACTAGATGCAAAGGTAAAAACACTGGTTATAAGGATGCTCAGGGAACTTAAGAGAGGACTGCAACAGCATAAAAAAGATCCAGTCAGAAATGAAGGATACATTAATGAAATAAAGAACAATTTATATGGAACCAACAGAGTAGATGAAGCTGAGAATCAAATCAGCAGTTTTGAACATAAAGAAGCAAAATATGCCCAATCAGAACAGTAAGAAAAAAAAGAATCCCAAAAAGAATGAGGGCAGTGTAAAGAGCCCCTGGAACAACTTGAAGCACACCAACAGTCACATCATGGGTATGCCAAAAACAGGAGAGAGCAAGAAATTAGAAACCTATTTGAAAAAATAATGACAGATAACTTCCTTAACATGGTGAAGGAAATAAACATACAAGTCCAAGAAGCAAAGATAGTCCCAAACAAAATGAACTCAAAGAGGCCCACCCCAAGACATATCTTTTTTTTTAAGATTTTCTTTATTTTTAGAGAGGGAAAGGGAGGGAGAAAGAGAGGGAGAGAAACATCAATGTGTGATTGCTTCTTGCACACCTCCTACTGGGGACCTGGCCCACAATCCAGGCATGTGCCCTACACTGGAAATTGAACCAGCGACCCTTTGGTTCACAGGCCAAAGGGTCCACTGAACCAAAGGTCAATCCAAGGGTCAATCCCTTGAGCCACACCAGCCAGGGCCCCAGGACACATCTTAATAAAAATGCCAAAGGTTAAAGACAAAAAGAGAATCTTAAAAGCAGCAAATGAAAAGGATGTTACCTACGAGTGAGCCCCCATAAGACTCTCAGCTGATTTCTCAAAAAAACTTTGTAGGCCAGAAAGGATTGGCAATAGATATTCAAAGTGACGAAAAGCAAAGACCTACAACCAAGATTACTCTACCCACAAGAGTTATCATTTAGTGTCAAAAGACAGATAAAAGAGCTATCCAGAAAGAAAAAGCCAAAGAAGTACATCACCACCAAACCAGCATTATATGAAATGTTAAAGGGTCTTCTTTAAGAAGAAGATAATCAAAAATATAAACAGCAAAATGGCAACAAATACATTCCTATCAATCTAAAAATTCAATCTAAAAATCAAAATAAAGCAGCAAAGCAGAAACAGAATCATAGGTACAGATATCATTTTGATGGTTACCAGATGGAAGGAGAGTTGGGAGGACGGGTGGAAAAGGTGAGGAGGTTAAGAAGTACAGATTAGGTAGCTACAGAATAGTCATGGGGATGTAAATTACAGCACAGGGAATAGAGTAGCCAAAGAACACATATGCATGACCCAAGGACATGAGGATTGCCTGAGGGAGTGGAGGTAGGGCTGGTGAAGGGGAACAAAAGTGAAAAAATTGGAACAACTATAATATCATAATCAGTAAAGAAAATATAAAAAGTGGGAGAAACTAGGAGAGCCCATTGTTTAGCCATGGGAAAGACACAGCTACCTCTGGAGAAAATAAAGACAGGACATCACAACAAGACACTAGGTGTGAATGTCTTACCCACAGATGCTACAACTGCAAAGATTTCCAGCATCACAGTGCAGTGCAGAAATCTCTGAGCCTCATCAAGGAGCCCCCACTCCTCCTGGGAAAAGGCAATGGCCACATCCGCAAAGTTCATATCCTGTCAGAATGGGGAAAGTTCATTCCATGGTCAGCTTCTCTTGGATAACACGTTTGTCGTACCCTATACCTTCCACATCCATCAGCTCACTTGACTCCCCACTGCAGAAAAGATACCTTGATGCCATTGGAGTCACCCTCTCCTTATATTCCCACTGATACTATGTCTTCCCGTAACAGTAATAGGAAGATAGGTAAATACATGATATCTGAGCTCTGAGCCAGGCATGTGGGCCACCCTGCATCTTGTCAATACAGTGCATATGACAAACATAGGTTAGGGAGAGAACTTGGCCATAGAGATTGTGTGAGTAATTTGACAGTGGTCTCATCAGGAAATACACCTATTATCTCCCAGGTTCTACTTTCACTACCTCCCTAAGCTATTTCCAATGCCAGTGGAAATTCTCAAGCTTGGATAGGAATGATGTCTGCTATATCATCAAGATTTTACCAACTCTCAACAACAATAGGCAGGAGTGTAGACAAATGGTATCTAATCACAGGACCAGGCACATAAAACCACAACAACCCTTCCTTCAGACAATTCACATGGGGTTACACATATTACTCTTGTAGAATCCACAGACATGGGCTTACCCTACATTTACTATTAAATCAATGCCACCAAGGCCCTGGGGCCACAAATTCACATGCCCCCTCCAAGTGCACCTCAGCCTTTCTCCCACACCTCTCTCTCAAACCTCCACTCCCACAGCCTCAGCCTCCTCTTGCCCTGCACCACAGTTATCGCCCCGGTCTCTCTACTTAGTATGATATACATGTGGTCCAGAAAATACATGGTAAAATCAAACAGTATCAACTATAATCCAGACTCTGACATTGTCCACTGACAGGGGCTGCCTTGAGTCCTGCTTTGAAGGCCTCCTTCCCTGACAGTCCCTTGCTTCAATCTCACCTCATCAGAACCACATCAGATCTCACTCAGATAGGTACAGCCCTCCTCCACTGGTGCTGCACTTTATGTCCTTACACCAGTCTCAGCCTCCCCCTGTCTACCTCACCCTTACCAAAGGTCCATCTCCAGTGGCACTCTACCCCATGTGCAGTAAGACTCACACATAACCACTACGGCCCTAAGCTAATCTATCAGCCTGGATGCAAAACCCCAAGTTTCACCAAGGGTCAAAACAAAGTCCTGGGGAATCTTTAGAGCAGTGAATTCACACCAGCCCAGTCTCCTATGTGAATTACTCTCAATTTTACAATCCATCTCACATCCACTCATGTCTTGGCCACTTGACAAATCATAATCTTTCCTTGTCCCTCTACATGACCACTTCTGACCGTATCCTGTGTTGTGCCACCCACTTCCCACAACCAGATTCCTAGGCAGGAAACCCAGTCCTTAATCCCACCCTGCATTCCTGGGCTACTACTACCATTGTAATCCTGACCACGAATCTCCTTATCAATGTGACCTACAGCTCCTCCCTGGTCCATACACTTTTCTCTTTGGAAAAATCCCCACCCTGAACGCCACCTCAGAGTTACAGACATCTATGAACTGCTCTCTGAAACAACTCATACCATTAACAGTCCAAAACCAAAACTCTGATATCCTCAATGAAAATTACTGTTAGCTGCAGTTTTCCCCATTCTCTATTGATAATGCTTCCATATTTCAAGTTGTGAAAACCAAACCATCGAATCATTCCTGACTCCTACCACTTTCTTTCTCTCAACCTCAAAATTAGAAAATTTTAGCAGCAACACCTAAAAGTCCCACCCAGAAACCAACTGCTTCTGCCACCTCCAGGACCTCCCGCCTGGTCCTTCTACCACTTCCCTCACACCCACAGTCTTCTCCATGCTGCAGCCTCAGGGAACCCAATGAGACCTGGGTCAGATCACCTGTCTCCACTGCTGCACATCTCCCATTGCTCCCATCACCTGCAGAATAGACAGCCAACTTGTCACAGAGCTGATCTAGACCTGATTCCCACCCCACTGGTTCCAGTTCACAAAAGAAAGAAAGGATACCTGCAGGTTTCCGAACCAGCTCAGCCTCCCTTTCAAGCCCTTGCACATTCTGGTACCTATCCTTTGGAAGAGGTCCTCTCACATCTCATTCTACTGTCTGCCAAACATAGGAACCACTTCACATATCTCTAAACCTGGACCCAGAACCCTGGGCTTGGTGACTGTCTGAGGTCCCCAGGCCCAAGGCTGGAAAGAGTGGCACACAGTCCCAGGACATTTCTATCTTAGAGACCATTACAGTGGAAGGCCCTGATACAAGCTCCACAAACCAGAACTCTGAGCGATACTGCAGTCCCAGAAGTTTGTGCAAAGAAAAAGGTCAGCTGAGAGCCTGGCCACCGCCGCCAGGACCCACGGGATCGGGCCCCCAAGTGCCCTCGCATTGACTGCACTACCTCGGGGTCTCCGTCCTCAGGGCAGACTGTCAGTCACGTCACCTTTTACAAGATTCACCTTCCAGTCCCCAACTGCTGTCACCTCTGCTGATCTCTCCTACCACTGAGCAGTGTTTGGAAAACATTACAACCCAGAATCAGCCAATGTGGACCTTTTATCCACAACTCTCCACGGCCACCGCACCCGGAGAATGAAGTACAACTCCTCAGTCACAACTTCGCCCCAGCTTCTCCGTCGTCTTCAGCCACAAAACAGCACGGATTTTCCGAACCCTCCAGGCTGTGCCGACCCTGCACATCCTTACACGGTGGTCCCTCGGCCCGTCACCCTCTCCCATCCCTTCACACCCTGCATCCGCCACGAGTGCCTCTCAGTCTCGAATTCCTGGACCTGGGCTGCAGCACGTGACGGGGCTCGGTCGGCGGAGCAGGGAGGGCCCGGGAAACCGCACTCACCTCAGCTGGGCGCCTCAGCGCAGCTGCCGCCAACTCACTTAAGCGAAGCGGAGTCTGCGAGGCTCGGAGGCCCTGATCCCGAAAACGAGGAACTCATGGAGCGTGGGACCCACCTCTGCACAGCTGCCGGGGCGACCCCTCGGTCCTTTCGCACCACCGAGGAACCTTGACTCCGTGATCACAGAAGAGAGGTCAAAACGAGCACCACAGAAAACCGGAAGACCCGCCCTACTCGGTAGCGCACAGCACCAATGAGTTCCATTAGGGGCGTTCATTGGTTGAACCCCACCATCGCTGTGCTGTATTGCCCTCTGGGTACTACAGTAGTTTTTAGCCACATAGGAGACATTAGCTGCCACTGACTGAGTGTAAGGAAAAAAGGTGTTGTGACTCTGGGGAATGACAATTTGAGGTTTCAATGGCCGGTTGGCAGGTTTCTGGGCAGTGTTGTCTGCAACCGATCACTTGTTTAGGAGACGTTTTTTCAGACTCTTTGAAACTCAATATTCTACACGAGGCAGGAAGTATTACATCTAATCCAATTTGACTATATTCCCATTGAAACACAAAACGCATCCACTATTACCTGGAATGTGTTAACTATTTTCTGCCTATTCAAATGCGTGGAGTCAGAATCCTTAGTGGATTCTGTAACTCAGAACCTTCAGTCTGGGCCATGATTGGAAGATGAGAAGGGATTCATGCAGCCCTCAAGGAGGAAGACTGGGAGTTATCCCTGTCTCCGGTTCCCACAGAGAACATCTCTCCTGACCATCCTCAGTGACTGTACAAAGCTATAGACATCATTGTTTACCCATTTAGTATTTCCCACTCAATATTCTAAGACATAGTCAATTTCTTTTGGAATCTTATCTATTTCTAAAATGAAGAGCAACTCAACAAATTCCATTTGTGTATAGGATATTGACTACAGTGTTCTCAGGCAGATCACATGTGTAATGGGAAAGTAAGAACATCATCATCTTGTCATTTTGCAGGGAAGGGATTGCAATATTTTGCTGTGTATAATGCGCACCCATGTTTTTGGCCCAAGCTTTCAGGAAATTCTTTCATCTAATTTTTAATTCAATTATTTATTTTTTTAAAGATTTTATTTATTTATTTTTAAATAGAGAGGAAGGGAGGGAGGAAGAGAGGGAGAGAAACGTCAATGTGTGCTTGCCTCTCACACACACCTTACTGGGAACCGAAACGGTGACCGTTTGGTTTGCAGGCTGGCACTCAATCAACTGAGTCACACCATCCAGGGCTTAACTTACAATTTATAATGACTAATGTGAAACAACTTTTCTAGGCCTAATAATCAAGTATTATTTAATGAAAATTCTGTCCAAATATATTGATTATTTTATATTTGTGATTTTCTTATTGATTTCTGTGATTTGGTTTTTATCACAGAAATCAAGTCCTTCATTCAAATATTCACAATTTTTTCCCTACAATTCTGTTGCAATTTTCTATCACTTCAAGGTTATATATGTACACATATTATGTAATCCCAGTTTTTAAGGTTGTATTAACAAAATTAGCAATTCCCCAATATTTAAATGTTTTAGTTTATATTTTTAATTTTTCTACACAAGTTGCTATGGAATTTCTTTCTCCTAATTGAATCTTAATAATAAGTTGATAATGATTTGTAGTAGATAAATCCCTAAGGATAAAATTTGGGGGGATTGGTTTGGCCATGTCCTTGGGCTTGAATGAAATGCTTAACATTTAACCAATGGGAAATTGGATGCTAGTGACTGACACCACACGATGCTGTCATAATTAACATGTTAAATTTTAGTCCCAGTGTGAAACCCAGAAGGTTGTATGATAGCCTTAAATGAAGCTATGATTTCTGTATCTACACTGCTTGCATTGCTGAAAAATCAAAAGATTAATGTTGGAAAATTACCATATGAGTTGAATACAGTATTACAATTTTTCTTGTGTATCTTAGGGCATTAAATCATAAAGTGGGATTCAAAAATCATTCAATGAAGACATTTGGTTAGATGTAGAAGAAAATGACAATCTCAAACTCTTAAATAACAGTCTCTCTCAGCAGGTGTCTGGGAGACTAACTTTCCTCTGCTAATGTCACCTGAGGCAGCAGCCTGTAAAGGAACGATAATTATTTGCTAGATTCACCGCTACAACCTATAACTAGTACTAGTTCTCAGCATGATCTAGAAAAATAATGGACACATCAGAAAAATTATGATACTTTGCCAGTACTTTTTTTATCAAAAGCTAGGGAGCAACTGTGGGTATGGGTTCTAAGGCTGTTTGACCAGGAAGAGCAAAATATATTAATACACCAATACAATAGATGAATGGACCAAATTCACTGAAAGAGTGAAGTAGTAGATTCCCCTTAGTAGTCATTTAGCTTAAGAAGCTGGAGAAGTTCGTTCTAACAGCCTACCTTTTCAGTTGACTGTGGATTCAACGGTGGCCTTTTCATTAATGAGGCTGAGATGCCAGAATGTCTGGTATGATGTACAAGATAAAATCGAAAGGCTTAGGAAGACAGTGCTCCTTTCTGCAGCACATATACTAGAACCGGAATGACACAGAGAAGAATCAAATCACCCTTGCATGACAATGACACACAAATTTGTGAAGCTTTTATATTAAAAAAAAAAAAGGAAAAATTAGGAATAGAAGTCTTGGCTGAATGTATCATGTGTGAGAAGTACATCTATATGTGTATTAATGACATTTAAAAATCTTTTGTATTTGATAATGTTGACATATTGGAAGCCTACAGACCTGAGACTGCCCCACCCAGGGCTAGTTAATTCTAAATATACAACCTGCCCAACAACCTTTTTCTCATATGCAAATCAACCAATCCATAGCCATAACCCATACACTTCCTTTATCTGACTCTCGCACAACAAACCAGTATTTCCGCTAAAACAACCCGGAGTTAGGTACCAGAATAGTAGTGACCACCCCTATTCCTGAAGCCTGCCAGAATTATTGAAAGTCGACAATCCTATATGGTGTAAGCTACCCTGCTATCCCTTTCTCAAGAAAGCCACAAGAAACACTTTTGTTCATGTTCTCACTCCTTTCTCCCTTCTGACAGGCACTGTTGCTTTGCAATGTGCCCAAATGTGGTACAGTGTGCCTCTGCTCTTGGGAACTATAAGTAATGAAAAATTCTTACAGACACATTAAACACTCCGTATCACCAATCAACCTCTGTAAATTAAAACCCCAAGGGTAACCCTGCCTGGTGTAGCTCAATGGATTGAGTAGAAGCCTGCAAACCAAAGGGCTGCTGGTTCCATTCCCAGTCAGAGCACATGCCTGGGTTGCGGACCAGGTCCCCATTAGGGGGTCCTAGAGAGGCAACCACACATTGATGTTTCTCTCCCTCTTTTTCTTCTTTTCCCCTCTAAAAATAAAGAATATATTTTTTAAAAATTAAAATAAAATGCCAAGGGTATAATCAAGATAATTGATGTAGAAAACATGGAGACTGATGATACTCTACAGAAAAGCATGCCTTCCTGACTGCTCTTGGCTGTCTAAGTGGATTACTTAAACACCCAACAATGCCTGAAAAGGCACAGCTGGTTCTTGACCCAATTACTCCTTGGCTGCCATTTCTTTATGCTGTGAATGTGTACGCTGTCATGGTGCTCCAATTTCATTTATAAGATGATCTCAAAGAAGGGTGGGGAGTACGGTCAGGGCTAAGATCATCTGTTAAATTGGTGGGAAGAACTTGAGCTTCCTTCAGATCTTCAGCCTCTCTCTCAATGTCCAACAAGGAACAGTGATCCTGGGTAGCACTCAGTACTGAGGGACTGATGGTAGGGAGCACCTTTTAGGGATATTAGCAGAAGACTAACAAGGGTTTAAACACAAATTACTCTATGTAATGGTGAGGACAAGTGATGTCTTTGGGGTGACAGTGATGACCCTGTCTAGGATTCCAGGGCGATGGTGCTGCCTTCCATGAGGACAGGAACGGAGGAGTTTGCAGAGAAGGTGCAGCATGTGTGGGGGAGGGGCCCTGGGGCCTCTGGTGTTGTCAGAGCATTGTTACAAGGTGGTCCCACCTTTCAGGAAAGAAATCTGGGGGTCTGGCTGGAGTCTGCTGTTTCCATCAGAGAGAGGATGCAAGGGAAGTTGAGCTGACCCAGAACTTGCCGGCTAAATTTTCCCAGCTCACATGCTTGCCAGCTGGGCACTTCCTCTGAGCTGCAGCTCCCCTCTTTGAGTGGACATAACAATGCCTCTGCTCAATAATTTCAGGGGTGTTAAATGTCATAGTCCTCTGGAGAGCTCCTTAATGTTAGCTACCTATGAGAATTTTTGTCATGCAACTTTGCTAGAAGAGGCCCCCACTTCCTGAGACACTAGACTGGGTTTGGAACGATGCCTGGATCTCCACCCTCACTGGGGGTTGCTAGAGATTCCCCTCCAATCCAAACCCACATCCACTTTCGGATAGTGGGTAGAAAGCCCTCCAAGGCTATTGGAGGATGTAAACAACTCAAGTGCCTAGAAATTGGCTGGTCTTCAGAGTTCTGATATTTCTGGAAGGGGAAATTGGTCATGGGCAGCAATGCATTTGGAGAGGGACTACCCAAGGAGAAAGTTGGGATATTTATACCTAAGGCTCCTAATTGGAACGGTCATGTTGGCAGGCCTCCCACCTGCCTCTTCCTAAAGCTATAACCACCCCATCTGACAGAAATAGTTACTACATGGCAGAGCCACCCAACCACCGCCATAGGACCTTGAGTAAAAAGTGGCCATCCATCCAAAGCCCTTTAAATACTTGTAATAAATTTATCCAGTTTCTACCCTCCTTGGAATTTGAATATTTTCAGGCTGACTTAAAGTATTTCTTTGCTGAAAAGCTACATCCCTTAGTTGCTGAAAAGGGGATTTAAAAAAAGATTTCATTTATTTAGAGGGGAGAAGAGGAGGAGGGATAGATTGCCTCTCATACCCACAGTGACCTGGGACCAAATCACACTGGAAAAAGTTCTTTTGAGTGCAAGAACTGTGGGGGTGTCCTTTTCCAGGAGCTTTACCCTTCGTTGCCATCAGAGTTCACACTGAGAATAACCTTATGAGTACACTTAATGTGCAAATACTTTCAGGAGTAGCTGTACCTTTTGTCGTCGAGTTCTTCACGCTGGATAAAAGCTTTTTGAGTGCAGTGAATGTGGGAAATCTTTTGCCTGTATCAGTCACTTGCATTGTCATCAGTTTTCTTACTGGGAAATGTCCTTATGTATGCAGTAAATGCGGGAAGTGGTTTCTTTGCATCAGTAATTTGTTATCATGATGAGTTTACACTGCAGCAATGTTTTCTGAGTGCTGTGAATATGGGGAGTATTTTAGCAGTAGCCATGGCCTCTGTTGTCATAAGAATATTCACAATCACTGTTCTTACAAGAAAATTAGGGAAATGTTTTATTTCTAGACATTTTTATCCTGAGGGCACAGGTGATAGGATTTATACATACATGCAATGAGAAGTGGGTTTTTTTTATAGCACTAAGCTCCATTATATTCAGAGATTTCACTCTAGCTAACGGCCTTTTAAGTACAGGCAGTGCGGGAAATTTTTTCCATCTTTTTTCCTTTATATCACCAGTTTCCACAGAAGATAACCCTTCTGGAGATATCAATGTGGGAAATCTTTTACCTCATTTTGACCTTAATCACAATTCCCTGGTTAAAGGCTTCGAGTGTGTTGTGAACATAGGAAATCTTTAGCTGAAAGTCTACAATCTGGGGTTCTTGTTTTGGTTTTTTAAAATATTTTATTTACTTTCAGAGAGAGGGGAAGGGAGGGAGAGAGGCAGAAACATCAGTTGACTCTCATGTGGCAACTATGGACCTGGCCCTCAACCCAGGCATGTGCCCTGGTCGGGAATTGAATGGGCAACCCTTTGGTTCATAGGCCTGCGATCAATACACAGGCTGGCACTCAATCCACTCAGCCACACCAGCCAGGGCAAGTCGGCATCCTTTTGACATTGGAGAGTCTTTGTGTAAATAGATTTTAGAGTACGTATTTTTTTTTTTTTAAATCTTAAGAGAGGGGGAAGGGAGAGAGG
Organism: Desmodus rotundus; assembly: GCF_022682495.2. Lineage (NCBI taxonomy): Eukaryota > Metazoa > Chordata > Mammalia > Chiroptera > Phyllostomidae > Desmodus > Desmodus rotundus. The sequence continues at coordinate 51,163,426 of NC_071398.1, read as the reverse complement.
GGTAGAAACATCAATGTGTGGTTGCCTCTTACCCACCCACTACTGGGGACCTGGCCCACAACCCAGGCATGTGCCCTGATTGGGAATCGAACAGGCAACCCTTCTGTTCACAGGCCGGCTCTCAACCCACTAAGCCACACCAGGCAGGTCAATTTATTTTTATTATTTATTTCTAAATGATTTTATTTACTTTTACAGACAGGGGAAAGGAGAAACATCGATGGGTTGCCTTTCATACCAGCCCTGCTCTGGGAAAGAATCCACAACCCAGTCATATGCCCTGAATGAGAATCCAATCGGTGGACTTTGGATTTGCAGGACACTCAATGAAATGAACCCCACCAGGGAAAGCTAAAAACGTGATTTTGTTTCCAACCCTGAATGATCCCAATGTCACCCAACTTCTAGGGAATATAAAATAATTTTGTAAGGTGTTACCTCTGACTAAAACTATACACTATCATCCACAATCTTTTGTAGATGAAAAAAACCAATGGCATTCTTAAAAACGGTTTTTAGAGGAGAGAGAAACATTGAGTGGTTTCCTCACATGCCCCCAACTGTGACAGGGCCCACACCCAGGCTTGTGTTTTCACTGGGAGTCAAACTGGTGACCTTTTGGTTTGCAGGCCAGGGCCCAATGGCTTTCTTAAAATCAGCAGAAAGTTCGGAAAGCCTTGAGCTCCCTTGGCAAAATGTACGCTCTCATTAGCCCTTATGGCCATGTAGTCCACTCACTCACAGGGACAAATCAGCTATCTCTATTGTAGTACCGACTAGAAGTTCCACAGGTCTGGTGTTTTCACTTCCCATACCAGACTATGCCCTATTATTTGCAGGCATGACAAAATAGTACAAGGTATACACGTAGTATACTCAGCCCCTACCAACCACCTTCTTAATGCCACATTTTGGTTCTAAAAATAAGGTGAAAAAATAAATGGCTATCCTTCAAAATGAAGTAAAAAAAAGGTTGAATTAGTTACCAGAGCAGGAAGCATAAACATTAATGTACCAAAATATACGGCCCCTGGCATCAATATGTGACCTCTAGTAAGGCACTTATTGATCATTCCACAACTCCCAACAACTAATCTTTGTTTCTCCAAATACAAAATGCATTATCTCCAAGGCAAAGTAAATTAAGTACATTGTTTACTTTTGTTCTGCGTGATGAGTCTCACAAAGTTTTATTTCTCAACATTAGCTCATATTATGACTTTGTGTGGGTGTGATTTCAATCTCTTTTCATCTTTATTAAGGTATAATTGACAAACCTGTATAATATTTATAATGTACATTGTGATTTGATAAGCAAATACATTGTGAAAAACAGCTCAGGGCTTCTGATTTGGAGGGGTTGATTTTTTTTTTTTTTTGAAAGTTTTAGTTTTGTAAAAACTAGGAGAAAAATTGGAATCTATGACAGGCCAAGGGTCCACTGTGTAAATACCTTTTCTCTTCCTCCTCTTCCTCCTAAAACGAATTAAAAAAAAAGATTTGTCCAAATTTATTCCCACATTTAATTCACTTCTTTGGATTTTCTCTACTATGAATTTTCTGGTGTTGGGAAAGGCTAGAGCTTTGTCTAAAACACTTCCCACATTCCCTACACTCATAAGGCTTCTCACCAGTGTGACCTCTGCGGTGATCAATGAGCTTACTGCTTTGTGTGAAAGATTTCCCACAATCATGACACTCAAAAGGCTTTTCTCCAGTGTGAATTCTCTGGTGTTGAACGAGGGCAGATTTTTGGTTGAAGGACTTCCCACACTCACTGCACTCAAAGGGCTTTTCTCCAGTGTGAATTCTATGGTGTTGAATGAGGGCAGATTTTTGTTTGAAGGCCTTCCCACAAACACTACACTCGAAGGGCTTTTCTCCAGTGTGAATTCTCTGGTGTTGAAGGAGGCCAGAGGTTTGCCTGAAGAACTTCCCACAATCAGTACACTCAAAGGGCTTTTCTCCAGTATGAACTGTCTTATGCTTAAAAAATTGGTATTTGCGGTGAAAACGTTTCCCACAGTCACCACACTCGTATGATTTTTCTAGAGAATGAACTTGACGACGTTTAAAAGAACACCTCTGACGATTAAAGGATTTCCTAAATTCACTAGAAGGCATTTCTCTGGTGTGAATTCTCCCATGTCTCTGGAGGTGATGTTTACGACGAAAAGATTTCCCACATTCACAACACTCAAAAGGCCTTTCACCAGTGTGACATCTGAGGTGATCAGTGAGTTTGCCCTTTCTTCTGAAAAATTTCCCACACTGATTACACTCATAAGGCTTTTCACCAGTGTGAATTCTCTGATGTTGAACGAGGGTAAATCTGTAGTGAAAGCGTTTCCCACAGAAAGTGCACTCATGCTGCTTTTCCTCATTGTGAATTCTCTGATGTTGCCAAAGGTTAGATCTATGTCTGAAGGACTTCCCACAATCACCACAAACAAGCAACTTTTCTCCAGTGTGAACTCTATGTGGAATGAGGTTAAAAATTTGTGTTAAAGCCTTTCCACACTTGGTACCCTCGTAAAGCTCTTTTCCAGAGCAGACACTCTGATGCTGAGTAAGTTCCTTGGTGTGGCCAGAAGTTTCTTCACATTCACCACGGAAGGCCTGCCCATTGCATTGCTCCTGACTGTTAGGAGTGGCCTGGTGTGGGACAAAGCTTGAGATGGCTGGAAGTTCCTCTGAAACCTCCCTACTGGTGAAAGGTGCCCTTGATACATAAAAGCTACACCTGGTCACAAAGGAGGCCTTGTCCATATATCCTTTCCAAGGCTTCTCTCCACTGGAAGGCCTCTGTTGGTGGTAAAGGTTTGTACTGAAATTGATTCCTCTCACACAGGTGTCACTGAAGAATGCTTTCTGCCCAAGGTACGCTGCTTGGAACTCAGTCAGGTTCAATATGGCTTTCAAGACTGAGACACACTGCTGACAGGGAAGGGCTTTCTGAGTTGCTGGAGATGTCTTAGAAACCCCAACCTGTGACTCTTCTTGTACATATACACTCTGCTCACAAGGGGCCTCCTCATCTTCCTTTTTATGCCTACAACCTGAAAGCAGAGAAATGCTGAAAAAAAAAATGTTGACTTTGATGGGAGGGGCAAATCCCAATATAAAAGTGTGTTAGACATAATATGATGGTTTCATGACATTGTCTAAAAGGGAGAGACCTAAGGGCATATTAAATAAAATGCTGCTTTGCAGTACTGGGCCTCTGAGAATCACAAAATAGAAGAAACCTCAGCAAAAAAATGACATAGAGATGGCAAGTACCACATGGATAATAAACAAGACGTCAAAGTCATCTTCGGCTAACTGCTAGTGCCACATGCAAGCTGAGCAGGAGCTTGCTTATGTCCTTTTCTGTGTAAAATGCAGTAAATGAGTAGATGGTGTTTGAAGACTTAAGAATGTATACATGCCTCATAACTCATGTGTATGTCATTATTGCAGAATATTGCAGAGGGAGCCATGAAGAGGAACATGCGATGCACAGAGGGCATACATGTGTACACAGTGAGGAGCCATGAAGTCACAGATGAAATGACACGTCAGCGAAGTGTCAAGTATGGGTAAGAAAAGGCAGAAATGAGGTGTGGCTAGCAGCCACTTGCACAAAAACAATAATGGACACAGGTCAGGTTCTTGGTATAGTCTGAATACAGCCCATAAGTAATGACCTACCTGAGTTCTTACCACAAGAGTCAGGCCTCCGAGACAATCCTGTCAAGTCCATCCAGTGACAGAACGAGGATTCTCCCTCTCCCTTTATTGTACTACTATTCAAAATCTCAATGATTTTAGTATTAATTAAAGACAGCAGAGGTACTCAGCAACCACTGACCCAGGGCAACTCGGCATAAAGTAGTATTCAGAGAAGGCCATAGTTAAAACAAACAAACAAACAAACAAAAAACTTCAAGGAGGGTCTCACAAGAACAGCCCAGGTTAATTTAAGTAATGACCATAAACTGGTACAGGGAGTCACACAAAAAAATGTGAGGTAGAGAAAAAAGGGCAGAACTGGAGGTCATGGATGTGGACACAGCGACCCAACAAGGAACAGGGCAAGTAAGCTATGATCCATTAAGCCGTTCGCAAGACTCCTGACACCCAAACACTTCCCTGCACTTGAGGCAACACGTATTAGAACTGCTCAAGGAGTTTATGGGTCAGGGTACTCCACACAGATCAGCACTGACAGCCACAGCACAGAAGATAAGAAAGTGGGGGGAAATCAGCAGAGCACATGGTCTGGCTGTGGGAAAGACAAGCTACCTCTGGAGAAAATAGAGAAGGTAGGACATCACCTCAGGACAAGAGGAGAGGTTTGAAGGTCTTACCTACAGATGCTACAAGGGCAAAGATTTCCAGCATCACATTGCAGTAGAGATGTCTCTGAGCCTCATCGAGGAGCCCCCATTCCTCCTGGGAGAAGGCAATGGCTACGTCTGCAAAGTTCATATCCTGTCAGAATAGGGACAGTTCATTCCATAATCAGCTTCTCTTCTGGATTCCAAGTTTGTCCTACCCCTCAACCCTCCACATCCATCTGATACCTTGACTCCCCACATCAGAGCAGATACCAGGCCTTTGTGCTATTAGAATCACTCCTTATATTTCCATTGATACTGTTCCTGCCCACAATATGCTGATGGGCAGATAGACAATACCTTAGCTCTGAACCTGGCACCTACGATATAATGCCTCTTGTCAATACAGTGGGTGGCACAAACTTAGTTTAGGAGAGAAGTTGGCCGTAGAGATCATGTGAGTAATCTGAAATGGGTCTTGTCAGGTAATACTGCTGTGGTCTCCCAGATTATCCCTCCAAGACACAAAAAACAGGGCATCCCCTTCAACCTATGTGCCCCATCCCAGGGTCCTCAGTCCATCACTTTAAACCTCTGTCCTGTACATAATTTTTGGAATTCCACTTCTCTCACACAGCTATCTTTTCAGAGTCACTTGAAAGGAAGCACAGCCCTGCCAGGACAGGGACTGTTCTGTGATCACCTTCTTTACCAGGATTCTAATTTCAACACCTCCTCCATCTATCTCCTGCTTACCTGTCTCCCTTCCCTATGCTAATGGAGGTTTTCAAACCTGGGTGGCACTGACATCCATCATCTGATCAAGGTCCTATTGATCACTGTATCAGCCCTCAACAACAGTAGACATGTGGGCAAACAAATGGAATCTAATCTCTGGACTGGGTATGTAGAATCGTAACACCCCTTTTTTCATGCACTTCCCATGGAATTACCCATATCATTCTTCCAGAAACCACCAGACACGAGCTCAGCCTTCATTTGCTCTTAAGTCAAGGCTAGTGCCCTGGGGCCATCAATTCACACTCCCCCTCCAACTGCACCTACCACACCTTTCTCTAACAGTGCACACCCACAGCCCCAGCCTCCTCCTGTCCATACCACAGTTAACACCTTGGCCTCTCTACTCATTACTCAGCATATGTAGTCCAGAGAGTACATGGTAAATTCAAACAGGATCAAGTACTACCCAGACTCTGATGGTCCCCATTGACAGTGGCTACCTTGATTCCTGCTGTGAAGGCCTCCCTCCCTGAGGGTTCCTTGCTTCAACTTCATCTACCAAAAACCACATCAGATCTGAGATATACACAGCCCTCCTCCACCAGTACTGCACCCGATAACCTGACACCAGTCTCAGCCTTCCTCTCTCCACCTCACTCTCACTCTAGGGCCAGCCCCAGTTGCCCTCTACCCCATGCCTCATGAGTCTCACAGATGAACACTTAATGCCCTTACACTTCATCCATCAGCCTGACTAGGACACCCCAGGTCACAGCAAAGTCCTGGTGAGTCTTTAGAGCAATGAATACACACCAGCACCAATCTTGCCTTGTGTGAATTACGTTGAAGTTTACGATCCTTCTCTTATCTACTGATGCCTTGAAAGCCTTGGCCATTTGTCAAATCATACTCTCTGCTCATCCTGCTACACAACCACTTCTGTCCATATCCTCTACTGTGATACCTACTTCCCACAACCAGATTCCCCAGCAGGAAATCCGGTCCTCAGCCCTGCCCGTGTTCCTGGGCTACTACTACCAGTATCATCCTGACCAGAATTCCCCATATCACAGTGACCTACAGCTCCTCCCTGGTACACAGACTCTCCAGTGCTTTTTGGAGAAGTCTTTATCTTGAACTCCTCCTCAGAGTTCGAGACACCTATGAAATGCTCTCTATAACATCTCATACCATTAACATGTCAAAAATAAAATTCCTGAATTCCCCAATGAAAATCTCTTTCTACTGTGTTTCTCCCCTTCTCAATTGATAATGCTTCCATAACTGCAGTTACTAACACCAAACCATGGAGTCATTCCTGACTCCTACCTCACTCTCTCTTAACCTCAAAATTAGAAAAATTCGGCAGCCCCACATAAAAAGTCCCATCCAGAATCCAGCTGCTTCACCCACCTCAAAGGCCACCTTCCTGGTCCTTCACACTCACCCAAATTATATAACCAGCCTTCTCTCTGGTCTTTCTACCATGTCCACCACACCCATAGTGTTCTCCATCCCGCTGCCACAGGGATTCCAATGAAACCTAGGTTAGATCACCTGACTGCACTGCTCCAAATCTCCCATTGTTCCCATCACCTGCAGACAGACACCCAACTTGACAACACGCTGCTCTACACCTGACTCCTGTCCCACTGGTTCCAGGCACATAAGAAAGGATACCTGCACATCATCTCCTCCAAGCCTTTGCACATTCTGGTACCTATGCCTGGGAGGACTTCTCACATCTCATTCCACTGGCTGCCCAAAACAGGAAACTCTAAACCTGGACCTAGAAGCCTGGGTTTGGTGTCTGTTCAGGGTCCCCAGTACCAAAGGCTGACAGTGTGGCACCACAGACCATGGACACCTGTATCTCAAAGACCGTGAGGGTGGGAGGCCCTGAAATAAGCCCTGAAAGCCAGGACCTTAAGTGATTCTTGAGTTGCAGGAATCTGAAAAGAGAATGGTGTGTTGAGAGCCTGGCCACCACTGCCAGGCCCCACAAGCTCAGGCTACTATGTGTCCTTGCTCAGCCCTGGGGCCAGGTGCTCTCAAGGTGACTGCATTATACCTCAGGGCCTCAGTCCCCACTGCAGATTCTGGGAGAAAATTCATCGTTTATAGGATTCACCTTCCTGTCCGTAATTGCTGTCACCTCTTCTAGTCTCTTCTTCCTCTTGATGGGGGAATTCGAAAGTTGTAAATTTTTAAATTTAAGTAATACTTAATGAGCTTACTAATAATGCATGTAAAAAGCTACTGTTTCAGGAAATGAAGGTATGACCCACCCTGACTCCAAGATAGGACAGGCAAGTCCATCTTTGCGCCCCAGGAGTACTGAACGCAATCAAGATGGTATCTGAGCCATTGTGCTCCAGGGAGAAACATCCATTGCCCGGGATACAGATAAAGACAACTACCGCCCTTGCTGGTGTAGCTCAGTGGATTGAGCGTAGGCCTGCGAACCAAAGGGTCGCTCGTTCGATTCCCAGTCAGGGCACATGCCTGAGTTGCCCGCCGGGTCCCCATTTACGGGCACATGAGAGGCAACCACACGTGGGTATTTCTCTCCCTCTCTTTCTTCTTCCCTTCCCCTGTCTATAAATCAATAAAAATGTCTGGTTATAGCAGACCGACGCTCAATCCACTGAGCCACGCCAGAGTCAGCTGGGGCACTACACAGGATGCAGATGAAGATTCCCTGTTCAACAGATAAAAGAATTCTGCAGCTTTTATTTCTTTTGCCTGAATCTGAAACCCCTTACCTACCCTTTTCCTTTCCTTATTAAAACGGTAGGTTCGAAACGGTATGCAAGAACGTCCTACAGGGTGAGCAACGAGTCTTCTCAGATCGCCAGCCATCTGAAAAAATCGGACTTAAAGATTCAATCTTTTTCTCTGCTTACTGGGTCTGGTGGTGACTGGCAACACCAACGCCAGCTTTTTCAGTTTCACTCTGAGCAATGTTTGGGAAATGTTACAACCCAATCAATCAAGACACCTCTTTTCCTCACAATCTTCCACGGCCCCCGCGTGCGCTCCTCACGCACAACTTCGCCTGAGCTTCTCTGGAGCCTTTAGACACAAAACAGGGCCCAGCGTTCCAGACTCCTCCTGGTTCAAGCGCCCCTCCTCAGTTTACGCGAGAGGCCCTCAGACCCTCAGCCTCTCGTACCCCCCTCCCCCGTCACACCCTGTGTCACCCACGAGTACCTCCAGGTCCCCGAAGCCAGGGCCTGGGCTGCAGGACGGGACGGGCGCCCCGCATGGGCGCCGGAGGGCTAGGTGGGCTGAGCGGGGAGGGCCGGGGGGCCGCGCACTCACCTCAGACCAGCGCCTCAGCCCGGCCGCGCGTGCGGTTCTGTGGGAGAAACGGAGTCTGCGAGATAATGAGGCCTATTCCTGGCCACGAGGAACGCGCAGCGCCTTAGACCCACCTCTACGCAGCAGGGACCACGCCCGTCTCGCCGCTGCTGTGGCGGCTCTGACTCGATGAGTAGAGGGGAGAGCTCAAAAAGTCCGCCAGAGGAAACCGGAAGTTCTGCCCTAACGTTCTAATCCGCTCTCTTCTGAGCCTTTTCATTGGTTGAACTGCACTATCCCTGTGAGTTTTTGCCCTCTGAGTCATGAAGTTTTTCCAGCTGCGTTGGAGGCGTTAGCTGTCTGTCACCGACCTGAAGGTTTATATAAAGGTGGTGTTACACCAGGAATGGCGTTGGGGAAAGACAACGTTAGTTTCACTGGCTGTTTTGCAAGTTTCTGGGAAGTGTTTCCTGCAACTGATCACTTTTTTCAGAGATATTATTTCAGAATCTCTGAAGCTCAGAATGCTACAGGAGACAAAAAGTATTATTTCAAATTCAATTTGTATTCTCATTGAAACACAAAATGCATCCACTTTTACCTGTGTTAACTATTTTCTTCCTATTCAAATGCATGGAGTCAGAATCCTTGGTGGATTTTGTTACTGGTTCACTTGCAGTGACTTGGCCAGTGTCATCGTAAGTAGAATAGCAGGATTCCAAAAAGGAGCCCACCCAACATCACCTTATGTACTAGAACCGTGGTAGGTACCGGCAGAGGCTTTTTGCCCCAGTGCTTTCTGGATTTGCACTGGATGAGCTTGGGTGAGTTCCCTTGGAATTCCGGACCTCATGTTGTTATAAGAGGCTGAATTTCTTTGATACGGTTTTTTGGGTTGTTTTTTTTTTTTAATCCTTGAGTTAAAGCTAGAGGTTAAGGTTTAAAAACCCAGGTTAAGGCAGGACAGGGGGAGAAAAATGGATGGCTGATTTTTAACTTTGGCTTTTAGTTGAAGTTGCTAACTGGGGGGTCTTAACAAAACCTTTTGCTGGATAAATAAAAGTCGAAATTTGTTTAGCTCTGAGGATGAGGGGCGCTTACTCCCTCTGGCTCATCTCATTCTTAGGTGACTAGGAATCTTTGTGGAGGGGGAAGGGGAGGCAGAGACTCCTGGGAGGTTTGAGATGTATACACAGGGACATACCCTTACTGGAAAGACTTCACTTACTTGCAAGTACTTACAGAAATGGGAAGATTTAACCAGAAGTGACCAATTTAACATGGCTTAAATGTATCACTTTTAATGCCTGAAGTAATTTTTGCATGAAAAATTAGAAAAGCAGGCTCTAAATTAAGCTGAATGGGAAGCTTATCTTGATTGCAAATTAGAACCCCCTAGGAGTCAATTAGCACTAGAATAGAAAACGTGGAAGGCCACTTTTCAGGACTGGCTGTGGCTGCCCCCAGGATGTGTTTTCTTGAGTAGACAGACTGGCAGGCTGTTGAGGCCATGGTTCCAGCATTCCGCCCACTTACTGATTCTTGCCAGGTGGGGGTTAGGCCCTTCCTGGACCTGCTGGGGATTTTGGCTCCTTGTCTGGTCAGCTCCTTTCCCATTGTTGGAAAAGCTGGGCTGTGCCCGTGTCGCTATTTTGGCTTTTGCTGTGGGAACTTCCAGGGTTGTGCTGCCTCATCTGGTTTCTGCTCTGCGTGTAAGCAGAGAAGGGTTTTTTCCTGCTCCTCATTTTCTGATGTCCTGGTTCTTGGCTTTGGTTGAGCCCAAAGGAAATGCTTCCTGCCCACCTGGGGGTTAAATCCTAAGGGTGAGGACAGGGCAGCCTCCTGGAGAGTGTGAATAATCCTGTAAATGCCATGGTTTCCAAGTAAATCAGGCTTGATGAAGTGCTATAGCTTCATGATGAAGCAACCTTGGTGTCTGGTTCAGCTTCCAAGTTTGTTGAGCTTAATGTCTAATTCACCAGAATTACTAAATTGAATTTGCTGGGAAGCTCTTGTGGAGAAGTCCGTTTCTACTGCAAAAAGCCAGGTCACCTAGGAGGAATTGGAGAAAGCTGAAGTGGGATTTGGAATGAGAAGGCAGGCATGGATGGGGTTGCCCTAGGGTGTTCCCTTTTCTCCTCGCTGATGGTTTGGGAGAGGTTGAAATGATCATGGACAGGGAAAGTACTAAGGCCCTTATATACATATTTTATGTTTTTTTCAATTATAATATTATTTTATATTCATGTCAAGTATACAGCATAGTGGTTGGACAGTCATATACTTTATAAACCAATCCCTTCAACATTTTAAGTAACCACCTAGCACCTTACATGGTTAGTATATTATTGACTCTGTGTTCCTTATGCCGCGCTTTATATCCTTGGGACTATTTTGTGACTACCAATTTGTAATTCTTAATCCCTTTCACTTTACGCACCTAATGCCCCCTTTTCCTCTGGCAACTGTCACCGTCCCTCAGAGTAAGCTTCTACACAAATGGTAGAGATAATTATACAATGTCTGTTTTAAAATTAGAACCTATTCCCTTCCAACTAGGAAATGTTATGGAGCAAAATATATTTTTACCAATGAAATCTGCTCTGATTCACTTGGTAGTATTGAAGCAGGGTGCAGCCAAGAGGAGGGCCCCAAGAAGGGATTTGTAATGGGGTCCAGGACTCAGGGTGTCCAGGAAATATTAGAAAAATGTATGTAGGATGTCTTCACCCCCACAGGCCTGAGCCAAGGGGGATGGGACACATGGAACAGGGCCATTCAGAGCTGTTTTGGGTAGCAAGAGCTTTGCAGCTAACCCCTGGCACAGTCATTTAACATATCTATAACCTTTAACTGGTTTCATGGATGTGTTAAGTAGCTGTGGCCATGCTTTGAGCCAGGGGGATGGGACCAAATTCCACCCAGGATGGGACTGGGAAGCAACTCCCCCTGGTTACAGGGTCTGCGTGAGAACGTGGAGATGATTGGCTCCATGCCATGGGGCCACACCTGCCCAGACTTACTATGGCAGCCCAGAAAAGCTGGAAGAATACAGGGATGCTGGCAGGTGTAGCTGACTGTAGGAGGAGTCAGAAATGGGGCTGCAAAGGAAGATGGGCACTGGGATTTATACCTAGGCCCGGCAGCCATAGAAAGGAGAGAGACCACGCGGCTTCAAAGAGTAGGGAGGACCAATAAGGTTATGGGGGAGAAAGAAGAGACCATGCAGCTCTGAAGGAAGGAGTGAACCACGAGGCTCTGAAGCAAGTAGATAGATAGAGGTCCATGTGGTTCTGAAGTGGGGAAAAGGACCACGCCGTTCTGAAGGAGAGTAAAGAGGACCACGAGGTTTTGGAGTGCTTCTTCTTGCCACGCGGCTTAGGCAGCAGGAGAGACTTTGCAGCCATAGAGAAAGGGGAGAAAGGACTCTTGCTGCTGGGCCATGAGAAGGTGCCACATGGCTTTGGATTAACTGGAGATCACAGCAGCCACACAGCTGATGGTGCCGGGAGCCTGAATCACGGACTTGTACTTCTTTTCCTGAGACACGGTACCCCGGACTGGGCACAGGGAGAGGGAAGGACTGTGCATCTGTGGGTATTCTAGAGGACTTTAGTATCTTACTGAAGACATTAGGTCATTATTCTAAGTTTGTGTAACTTTTGAATAAACAATTCCTTTCCTTTTCACCAGTCTCTGGCATTGAGAGACGTCTTTCCTCTGGCGGCGGGCATTGCGAACCTAGCAGGTGGGCGTGGGGGGAAGGAACCTCCAGAGACAGAAAGGCGGAATCCTTTCTGTAATAATTTATCGTGAACCACCCCCACCCTCTTGCTCTGTAACAGTATGAGACTTGCTTGAAACCAATGATGCCCAAATATCTTTTTCCGGAAGAGTGAAATGCATTTAGAACTAAATAAACCAGATACTGGACCAAATGGGAAGATAATGATTTTAAAGGAACCTCCCAAGAGGAAACTAATCTTGAGACTGACTAAACATTTCCTAACCATCTTTTCATTGTTAACTTCCATCAGAGCTGCAGGGACAGCTTAACAGGATACAGGCTCTACTCAGAATGGCCCCAAACATCCCAGAGTCGTCGTACAGGGATGCCTCTGTAGATGGAAACCCGTCCACAGTGCCTTGAAATTCCCCTTTTGGGGTGCATACCTGCCAAGTGCAACGTCACCTGGTCCCAATATAAAGTGGATGTTGGAGAGATCTGGACAGTCAATGACACCATTAATTTTAATACCATCTTGCAGCTGGACCTGTTTTACTATTCTTAAGGGAAATGGTCTGAGGTTCTATATATCTAAGACCATGGCTCTCAGAGATGACCCTAAGCTATTTGCTGTGTGTAAACTGAAAAAATGTACCCAGATGGAAATAATATTTCAAAAATGGGTGAACGGATTTGGTAGCCCTTTACAAACATTTCAGTCGCACCCCAGCCGTTCAGGTATTAAAAATAACTGTCTTTATTTTACAAAGGAAATTTTTACAGGGCAAGAGGTGTGGCTCCAGTACATCAAAACCCACCAAATACTTTTACCTTTTCAAAACCTCCTCTAGTCATCATCTTTAAAAACTTATAGGTAATTGGCTTTATGTAACCAAAGTCCTTCTAGGAGAAGTTTGCTGTTCTTTCCCTACATATTTTAAGAGCAAATACCTGGTCTTCTCCAAGAAATGTGGTCTAGACCATCTTTTAAAATACAGATTTTTGGAAGGTAAGTCAAAAAGGGAAAAACCTTAGCCATATCAGAGTAAATCAATTTTATTTATTTCAGCTATGCTTTTCTAAATCAATAAATTCTGGTAAAAGTTATTGAATATCTAGGTATTTTGAAATAACATGAAATATGAAACACAGACCAAGGAGTCTGACACATGTGTGAGTCAGGGGCTCTCACAAAAGCTGTGTCGGCCACCCACCCGACCCATCTTGAACTAACATGAAATACTGAAGCACTGATCGATAGACAAGTCTTAAGTTCACCTGCTTTTGGGTTTTTACTACAAAGGGGCTGTAAAGTGGATATGGAGCTGTTGGTAAATGTCTTGTGCTTTGTCGGAGGTGCACATGTACATTTTCTGCCTCTGGGTGGGGTAACTAGGGTATAGTATATTATTGGCCTAAAAAAATTAAATACTGATATAAATTAGGCAGGATCCTATGGTTGGACAAATTATTTGATATTAAAACTGGTTTTAAGTTTGATTGTTTTTAGAGTTATTACCATTAAAAAAGTGTTGTTTTACCACAAAATTATGTTACGATCTTTTAGTTAATTACTTTTGACAACCTTCCCAAAGTTCAAATTTTAAGAGACTTTTTAACTGAGAAATGACTGAATTATTCCAATGGAATCCTGGAATACCTCAAGGATTTGTTCTTTCTCCTTACAAAGGAGAAGTTTTTGAGCTAATTATGCCTATTTAATATGCTCAAAATTACATGGGAAGCTTTGCCAAACACAATAATTATAATTATGTTCTATTTGTATATATATATTTTTGTTAAAATAGATGTTCTAGAAATCTCAGTCTGCCTCGGGGAGGAACTTGCAGATTCAGAATCAAGTATCAACAGGAAGTACTCAGGAGTAGCAAGTATCCTGACGGTGACACTGGACAAGCCAAGAGTGATGGTTCCCCATGGAGATATTAAGCAGTGATACTCCAAGTGTTTGTAACCCACACATTGGAAATTTATGAATTGTTTCCAATGTTCAGTGCATACCTCTGATAAGTCATGTACAGCATTTTAAAACCTCACATACAGTTTGGCCTTTATATATTGAGATTTTGTGTTATATCTAAAAATATGGGCTTTGTATTGTTCTTTTATGTCAATTCATAGTAATTATTACTTACCTAGAAATTGTTATCTTGGAATGTTATAACTTACAAAGCAGCAAAGTTCTTTTTCAATTGCAGTATAATCAAATCTATCACCATGTCATTTTAAGTTTTGTCGTTTATAAACAGTGATTGTTTTCCTCTTATGCATTTGCAAATACATTATGTCCTTGTAAAAGTTCATAAAAAGAACTCTCACTTACTTTATATTACAGGTCTCTAAGCAGGTCACGTCTTTGAAATAAATGAAGATTTGTAGAAACTAAGGAATAACTGGATTCATGGAAATACAGGCAAATAATCAAGACAAAAATTGGTTATATGGACTGAATGAAAATAATAATTATTTTTATGACTTTGTTCAAAATATTGCTAATTTCAAATCTTTTTGTTTTCCAGATATAAGGGAATTGTTATTTTTTTCTCTAGAGCCATTTGATAAATTATACCTTCATAAGCAATACTGAAGCATTTATATTTTTCTCCATACCTAATCCCTCCAGAATTTGGCAATTCTTAATGAGTATTGTTTTCATGGTAGTATGTTTCTTTGAGGAAATCCAGTAAGAATCTGCTCTCTTTATAACAGAATAGGTTTTCAACTGTGGTTTTACTAACCAAGTCTTTGTGTGGAATGTCATGATCAAGAGTCATGTCTTGCCCTGCTGGTGTGGCTCAGAGGATTGAGTGCCTGCCTGTGAACCAAAGGGGCCCCAGTATGAAGCCCAGTCAGGGCACATGCCTGGGTTGTGGGCCAGGTCCCCAGTAGGAGATGCTCAAGAGGCAACCACACATTGATGTTTCTCTCCCCTCTTTCTCCCTCCCTTCCCCTCTCTAAAAATACATAAATGAAATCTAAGAAAAATTAAAAAAGAAAGAGTCATGGCTGGACTGAATGTCAGCAAAAGCCTTAAGGAATAAGCTAATAAAAGGCCCACTGTGGAAATGACCTGGCAACTTCCTTGGTCACATGGTTTATGGCAGTCTTTCCAGGTAAAGGAAGAACACTGCTTTACCAAAAAATGGTAAGGAAGTAACCTCAAGACATTTGGGGGACTTCAAGAACTTGAAAAATCCACCAAGTCCTATATGTATTGCAAAGTAAGATGGCAACTTTGTGGCTTGGCTTCTGTGCCCTGATGGGTTGACTAAAGCTCAGTCTGAAGGTTCCTGAGAAATTCCACCAAAGTAGATTTGGAAGGGCCTGTATAATCATTTACTATTCTTGTGTTTATGCAAATAATCAGCAAAATTGAAACTAGGTTTAATGCAATCTCTGATGAAAAATGAGGTTAATTTTAGGGAGAGAAATTGTTTCAGTGGAAATCCCAATGCCCAGTTGTAAATATTGGACTCTAGTTAAAGTTTTATTTTTCACCTATAAGCTGAATTTTTCTAGTTTTCTTTCAAGCTTGTGTTTTATTTTTTTTTTCTTTCACCCTTTGACTTGGAATTATTGAGAACTACTAATGTGGTGTCAACCATACAGGATGGACCTGAGCACCTCATGACATCATCAGAGATATTTAATCTGCAGACAAAGAGTATCTATCAGACTGTCATTTTAAAATATTTTAATAAATAACCCAAACAAAGCCTTAACACAGAACAGTCACTGCTAATTTCACCCAGCATCCCTGCAGATGAGTTTAAGAAATGTATTTACACCTGGGAAATTGGCAAAGGCTACATACCTAGACTTGACTTAATGTATTATTGACTCTTTTAAGATTTTGTTTGTTTATTTTTAGAGAGAGAGGAAAGGAGGGAGAGAGGGAGAGAAACATCAATGTGAGAGAGATATAGCAATAGGTTGCCTCTCACACACCCCCAACTAGGGACCTGGCCCACCACCCAGGCATGTGTCCTGACTGGGAATAGAATTGACAACCTTTCCGTTTGCAGGCTGCAGTTCAATCCAAGCCATCCCAGCCAGACCTTTTCTTTGTTTGTTTCTTTCTATTGTTTAAAATATTAAATTCATAAAAAGAAAACAGGCAAAAGATTCTGAGCAGACATTTTACCAAAGGACATAAACAGAGTATAAATAAATGCATGAAACAATGCTCCCCATTATGAATTTTTAGGGAAATATAATTATAACCAAAGCAAATTACCACTACACTAATTTCCAGAGCTAATATATAAAAAGATTAACTATAGCGAGCAATGGAAGGCTTGCATAAAAACTGGAATATTCATGTACTGTGGGTAAATGAAAAGGCAAAGGCATCAACCATTTGGTCATAGTTACGCATATCATAAAATGTAAAACAACCCTGGCTGGTGTGGCTCAGTGGATTGAGTGCCGGTCTGCAAAGCAAAGGGTCGCAGGTTCGACTCTCAGTCTACGGCAGGGGTGTCAAACATATTTTCACCAGTGGTCACATCAGCCTTGTGGTTGCCTTCAAAGGGCTGAATGTAATTTTAGGACTGTATAAATATAACTACTCCGTAGTCCTTAACTAGGGGCAAGGAGCTTGGCGCTGCTGCCTGGTAGAAACAACGTGCCAGACCAGATGAACCAAGGTGTTGGCCCAGATTTAGCCTTCGGGCCTTGTGTTTGCCACCTGTGGTCTAGGGCACATGCCTGGGTTGCCAGCCAGGTCCCCAGTAGGGGGCGCTTGAGAGGCAACCACACATTCAAAAAAAAAAAATGTAAAACATCCACTGACACTGTAACAGTTTGTGCAATAAAACATATATCCATCTAAAGAAATTAATGCAAATATTTATAGTACCTTTTGTTTTAATTTCCTAAACCTGGAATTAACACAAACCACAAACAGGTAAGTGAATAAAAAAGTGGCTATCCGTAGAACATACTACTCAGCAATAAAAAGAACTAACCACTCAAATAAGCATTATTTTGAATTGCAAATTAACTGTGCAGCATGAAGGTAACCATACTTTTTCAAGAGTGTACACCTTATGCCTATAAGATTATAGTGAATACAAGTTGCAGCAGCCCCTGGGAAGCAACAGCCATGGCTCTGTGCTTCCCCATGGCATGGGCCCCAACAGGGCCACAAGGTGACCAAGAACATGTGCATGCTGAGACACAGGCAGCACTACGAGTGCCTCATCAAGTACACCAAGTGTGTGTGGCACATAATCCCAGAAGAGTATGGCTTAGCGTCCTATGAGCAGCGTGCCATAGACCTCAAAAGTCTAAGGAAAAGAGGACCTTGAGTTTCATCAAGTTTAGAGTGGGAGGACACATATCTGTGCCAAGAGGTATAGAGAGGACCACAATGTCCTTCAATCCATGAGGAAGGCAGCAGCCAAGGACTGAGCCCCATCCCGTTTTTAGGAAAACCTGGTCAGAAAAAAATACAAAATACACACTAATGTACTGTAAAAAGAAAAAATTAATCAATGATTGTCTAGAAAACTGGGAAGACAAGAGAGAGATTATAAAAGAACAGGAAGTAAATATCTGTATGGGTGACAGATAAATTCATGTCATGTGTGACAGTTTCACAGCTTTTATCCGTACATCAAAGCTCAGCAAACAGTCCGCATTAGGTAAGTGTACTGTGTTGCATGTCACCTATACATACACTTGAATAAAGCTTTAAAAAGTTCCAAATAAACACCTAGATATCCCTCTTTTCTTAGAAAATTAAGAGCCCTGGCCGATGTGACTCAGTGAATTGAGTGCCAGCCTTCCAACCAAAAGGTCGCTGGTTTGATTCCCAGTCAGGGCACATGCCTGGGTTGCAGGCCAGGTCCCCAATTGGGGCAAGCAAGAGGCAACCAATCAATGTTTCTCTCACACATCAGTGTATCTTTCCCTTTCTCCTTCCCTCTCCACCTCTGAAAATAAATAAAATCTTAAAAAAAAAAAAAAGAAAGAAAATTAAGATGGCAACCCTGTTGAACTCTACTACCCCTCCCCCATGTTCTAGAAGGGGCAGCCAAGCCTCAGTAGCAGCGAATATCACCAAGGAATGACAACTCTTGCCACTGAATCATCAGGAATGTTGACTGGTTCACAAGAGACACATCCTGGACTGACTACCGGCAGGGGTATCCAGCCCACAGCCCTCAGGCCACACAGCCCTCAGGCCAGGATGGCTATGAATGCGTCCGAACACAAAATCATAAACTTACTTAAAACCTTTTTTTTTTTTTTTTTAATGTGTGGTTGCCTCTCATGCACCCCCTACTGGGGTCCTGGCCTACAACCCAGGCATGTGCCCTGCATAGGAGTCCATCCGGTGACCCCTTGGTTCACAGGCTGACACTCAATCCACTGCGCCACACCAACCAGGGTTACTTAAAACCTTTTCCTTGCCCATCAGTTTTCATTAGTGTTTGTGCATTTATTGTGTGGCTCTAGAAAACTCTTCTTCCAGTGTGGCGCAGAGAAGCCAAAAGATTGGACACCCCTATATAGGGTCATCCTTCCATCTAGCTTTGTTTTCTCACCTGTAGAGCAACAGCCTTGACATGAACTTCCTAGAGAGCTTCCTTAATCCCCAAAACCATTAGATTAGTTTCTCTGCCAAAGACCTCAGCTTCAGGAAACAGATATGGGGGTCCTGAGAAGGTCTGTACATACAGATCACACAAGCCACAGTCCCTGGAACATTTGGGAATAAATTTTCAGAAGAGGCAACTTCCATCTATTTTATAGTAGATTCTTCCACTCGTTATTAATACAGCATCAATATTTCTGTCCTAATTGTGGTTCCACCTAACGCTCAGAGTCTTAAAATAAATGAACCTTCCTATAAAATTTTGTACATCATGGCACACCACTCCTTTGCCCTCAAAATTGCTGGAAATTATGTAATATATATGAGTACTCTGAACAAAAAAATAAAATTCATATTTTTCATGGAAATACAACAAAGGCCTCCTCTACTGGGTAACCTTTGACCTCCCCAATAATCAGGGCACAAGGCTGCAAATTCAGACTACAAACTCATGTGGTCTTTCTTTTAAGGACTTGGCCAGCAACTCAAAATAAACCAATGTTGGACAAACTGATTTTCTTCCATCATTCTGTCCCTTCCAAAGCACAGGAAGTTTGGGATCCTCACAAAACCTGTTTACCTCAACATGCTGACAGATCAAAATTCTGCTTTCAAATCATCCCAAGTACTAAATAGAACCACCAAAATTAAAGGTACAACAGCAAACAGACCTTTAGAAAAAGATCATACACCAGAGCATTCATTATACAGAAGCACTTCCCAGGTTTATAAATGAGAACTTGGAAAAATTCGCCACAGCATAATGTGAGAACAACATTGTCCCTGGAAGAGGCATTCCTTCTTAGCTGAGGATGGGTCTTCTGGACCAACACTGGGTCAGTGCCATTCTCCAGTCAGAGAAAGGAATGAGGATCTCACCAAGAGATCAGAGTATCCATAATATCCTCAAGCAAATGAAAGAAGAGAGGCCAGCTTCCCTGAGCCACGCTGGGATTGTGACTAAGGCAGCTGTGCAGGCGAGCCAGGTGGTAGAGGTGAAATGGCTTCAGTCAAAACACTGGCCACAAAAAGTGACATCAATCTGGTAACAGCCCTGAGCAGGTTAGAAAGAGCAGTGCAGCTCCTTAAAGCCTCTTGTATCTGACACGTAAAGAATGTAGCACAGTGTATGTTCAACTAAGAAATGTTTAAGTTCCAGTAATGTGATAGTGAGTTAGGAAATAAAACATTCCCATCACATGTAAGGCTTTTCTCCAGTGTGAACTACCTGGTGTTGAAGAAGGTAAGATTTGAGGCTAAAAGGTGACTCAGATTCACTACACTCTACAGGTCTTTTTCCAATGTGCACTCTCCAGTGTTGAAGGTGGCCAGAGCAGGGGTATCAAACTCATTTTCACCGGGGGCCACATCAGCCTTGCAGTTGCCTTCAAAGGGCCAAATGTAACTTTAGGACTATATAAGTATAACTCTTAACAGTTAAGCCAGAGCTTGGCGCTGCCACCGGGTAGAAACAAGGTGCCTGGCCAGATAAAACAAGGTGGAGGGCCCAATTCGGCCCACAAGCCTTATGTTTGCCACCTGTGGGCTAGAGGATCAGCTACAGGATTTCCCACATTCACCATGCGCTTAGGCTTTCCAAGAGAACGTACTCAACAATGTTCAATATGGTGAGAGCATCATCTAAAGGACTTCCCACATTCATATGGCTTTTCTCCAGTATGAATTCTTGGGTGTAGAATGAGGGTAGAGTTATAGCTAAAGGATTTCCTACATTTGCCACATATATAAGGCTTTTTTTCCAGAAAGAACTCGAAGGTATTGAATAAGGTGCCAGCATTGGCTAAAGGATTTCCCACATTTATTACACTCGTGTGGCCTTTCTGCAGTGTGAACTCTTTTGTATTGAATGAGGACAGTTTGTGTTGAAGGATTTGCCATAACCCCCGGTCTCTTAGGGCACTGCTCTGCTGGAACTCTATGTCAAATGATGATACAGATTGTTCTAAAAACTTTCCCACATTTGCTAGACTCATTAAGCCTTTCTCCAGAGCAGACACCCGGATATTAAACAAGTTTCTGGTTGTGGCTAGGGACATTCATCCCATTGGTGATAACTTTTTCCGTGAAAGGCCTGCCCATTCTTCACTGCCACTGGGTGGCTCGTCAGTGTTAGGAAGGACCTCAAGGCCTGATATGGCTGGAACATCTTCCCAAACCTCTCTACAGATAAAAGGTTGTCATGATATGTATGAGCTACGTCTGGTCACAAATGAAGCCTTGTCCATATGTCCTTCTCTCCACTGGGAGGCCTCTGTTGCTGAAGGTTTGCACTGAAAACCTCTCACACACGCACCACTGAAGAATGCTTTCTGCTCAGGGCACGCTGCTTGGAACTCAGTCAGGTGCAAAATACCTTTCAAGGCTGAGACACACTGCTCATAGGGACGGGTCTTCGGGGTTGTTGGAGCTGTCTTAGAAGAACGGACCTGTGACTCTGCTTCTACAGATACCCTCTGCTCAGAAGGGGCCTCCTCATCTTCCAGTTTATGTCAACAACCTGAAAGCAAACAAATGCTGAGGAAATGGATGTGGATTTTGGGGGGCGGGGAGGAAGTCCCATTACAAAGGTGTGTCAGGCATAATATGTTGGTTCCATGCGATTGGCTGAAAGGGACCTGGAGCCAGGTTGAATAAGGTGCTGAACTTCTAAGATCAAAAATAGGGGAGACCTCATGAGAAAAAGGACCAGAAAACGATGGTAAGCATCACATGGAAAAGAAGCAGGATCTCCAACTCATCTTCTGCTAACAGTGTTCAGCAGGGCTTGTCTGCTGGTGACATGGGCAAGATGTACTAGAGGTTAGTCATGTCCTTGGCCCAGTAAAATTCAATAAATGAGTAGCTGGTGTTCGAGGACTACTTAAGGATGCATGCACACCTCACAACCCATGCATAGGTCAATAGTGGAGAATACTGCAGAGGGAGCCATGCTGAGAAATAGGTGATGCAGGGAAACCACAAACGTGTAGGTAGCCAGGAGCTGGGAAGTTACAGATGAAATGACAAGTCAGCAAAGTATCCAGGATGGAATTGATACATCAGAAAAAATGTGAGCTCTGGCCAGGTTGCTTAGTTGGATGGAACATAGTCCTGGGCACCGAAATACTGTGGGTTGGATTCCCATTCAGGGCACATATCCTAGGCTGGGCCTTAGATCCCCAGCTGGATGGGTAAGGGAGGCAACCAATCGATATTTCTCTGTCTCTCTTATTTTCCCACCCTCTCTCCCCACTCCCTTTCTTTCTAAAATCTACAGGGTCTGGCATGAATAACACCCCTTTTTTATTACATAAAAATCCTTTATTACAAAATCATAAGCATGCAATTCTGTAACATAACAATACCACACTCAAGCACTGCATGACATTTTAGGTGAAATGTTCAAACTGCTGTCCATCTCATGTGAGACATTCATGTCCCCTACCAACCACACTCAATGGCATTACTTCTGCCAGACCCTATGTAAACATATCCCTGGGTAAGGATTAATAAAAACATTTGTGAAACATGATTTACAGAGAGCTACTAATAATGATTGTGTAGTTATTCAATGACAGTGGTATAAATTGCTCTGAGGACACCTCAGTGGATGGAGAAGAGTTAAGACTTCAGATAATTTTTATCAAGAAACACTGAAGCCCTGGCTGGTGTAGCTCAGTGGATTGAGCACAGGCTGCAAACCAAAGGGTCACCGGTTCAATTCCCAGTCAGGGCACATGCCTGGGTTGCAGGCCAGGTCCCCAGTAAGGGGCATGTGAGAGGCAACTACACATTGATGTTCCTCTCCCTCTCTTTCTCCTTCCCTTTCACTTCCTCTATAAATAAATAAATAAAATTAAAAAAAAAAAAAAAGAAAGAAACACTGAAGTCTGAGTTAGACTGAGCCTAATCTTGGTATTGTGATTCTTTTTAAAACTATATATTTATATTGAATTTGTATTTATTGGCACTTTTTAAAAAGATATATTTATATTAATTTTAGTTTAGTCAGACCAATAGGCCAACACATATCTGAAAAAATGTTCAGTCAGTAAATATCATACAAATGCAAATTAAACCACAATGAGATATCACCTCACACGTGTCAGAATGGCCATCATCAATCAGTCAACAAACAACAAGTGCTGGTGAGGACGTGGAGAAAAGGGAACCATTTGTATTGTTGATGGGAATGCAGACTGATGTGGCCATTGTGGAAAGCAGTATGGAATTACCTCAAAAAATTAAAAATGCAACTGCCTTATGACCCAGTGACTCCACTTCTGGAATATATGTGGAGAAACTTGAAACACTAATTTAAAAAAATATATGCATCCCTATGTTCAATGCAGTATTACTTACAATAGCCAAGATTTAGAAGTAGTCCAAGGGCCCATCAGTAGATGAGTGGATCAAAAAGCAGTGGACACCTTGGTCAGCGTGGCTCAGTTGGTTGGGGCGACATCACCTACATTGAAAGGTTGGGAGTTTGACTCCCAGTCAGGGCACAAACCTAGGTTATGCGTTCAGTCCTAGTGGAAGGTGGGTATGGGAAGCAACTGATTAATGCTTCTCGCTCTCCCTTCCTCTCCCTCTAAAATCAATAAACATGAAAAAGCAGCGGTACATTTACACAGTGGATTACTACGGTGCCATGAATATAAGGAAACATTACATTTTGAGACAGTGTGGATGGATCTGGGGAGTTTTATTCTAAGTGAAATAAGCCCAGTCAGAGAAAGAAAAGTATTATATGATTTCACTCATATGTGGAATCTATTGAAGAAAACAAACAAAATAGAAACAGACTCATAGATACAGAGAACAGATTGAGAACTGTCAGAGGGCAGGGGGTTGGGAGGGCAGGGTGGAAAGTGTGATGGGATTAAGTAAAAAAAAAAAAAAAAAATCTCATCGACAGAAAACAGTATAATTACCAGAGGTAAAGGGGGTTGTGGGAGGTAGTAGAGGGTAAAGGGGGGATAAATGGTGATGGAAAAAGATTTACTTAGGGTTTTGCACACCCAATACAATATATAGATGATGTATTATATGTATAATTGTACACCTGAAACCTATATAATTTTATTAACCAATGTAATCCCAATAAACTTGATAAAAATACATAATAAAAATGTAAAAAAGTAGAATAAAATGCTTGGATACAGCCCCAGAAGGAGGGCAGCCTCTCCACACAGTGGAGCCTTCTCTGCAGCCTGATAGTCCTCCCTTCTATGAATGCAGAGAGGAAAACAGGGAAATGTCACAATTTACTGGCAGATTGCCCTCTTCCATGAGTCAAGCCATCCCTACATGATGCCTTTTAGTTTCAGTAGGACTGAGCCCCAGTTCCTAGCGGACACCAGCTCACAAATGGATTCAAATAACCAGCACATGTGCTTTTGCCTCCGCGCTGCACAGAATCCTTTTTGTCTCTAAACTGCCTCTTCAAACTAGTTGGGCAAATAAGCTCCTTCACCACCAACTCCCCCTGCCCCCGCCATACCTAGCTTTGGAACATACGGATGGAAAACATTGGACTTTTATGGTATCTGTCCATAAAATAGCATTCTGCAACTTTCAGTCACCAGTCATATTCACGTCACATTTAGCTACTGATATTTCCAGTGGATTAAAGAAATTATTATATCATTTGAATACATCAATTCCTTTTCATGGGCTAAGGCCTATCCCCAAGTTTCCACCTCCTCTCCCCACAGTTTTAGGTGCCCGTGGCTCCATGAAAATAAAGGGTGTAGACAGAGGAGTGGATAGCGGGTAGAGTTGTATCCTGGCATTGCGGCTCACTGTCTTTTTACATGGGACACCTTCCTGGATTTTAAAAAGTAAACAACACAAACATACTTTCATTCACTCAACATGTATTTATTGGTCATTTAAAATGTATCAGCCACTTTGTAGGCACCCGAGACACTTTGCTGAACAAAACAGAAATTCCCTGCCCTCCTTAAACTTACATTTTAGAGGGGGAGAAAATGAATGGAATATATGATTGAGAATTTACACAGTATGTTCTAACTAGAGGACTATGGAAATACACATACTTGCAGGCGTATTCATGGCATTACCCAGAGGAAGCTTCAGATGTGGAGGAAACACGTCTGAAGGCAGTTCTCTGGTGCATCCTCAGGTGGCGGTGGTAGGTGGATGACTGGCGGAAGCATCTCTGGCACACAGAACACACATAGGGCTTCTCTCCCGTGTGGATTCTCTCATGAGCCAGAAGGTTGGTCCTGTGGCTGAAGGGCTTGGCACAGGTGCTGCACCTGAAAGGCTTCTCTTCCGCATGAATTTTCTGATGCGCGTGTAGGTCTGAGGCCTGGACAAAGCCTTTGTCACACACGGCACAAATAAATGTCCTCTCATTATTGTGTCTTCTCTGATGGACTTTTAACCGAGAGAAATACCTAAAGATCTTGGGACACTTGTCACACTGGTATGATCTTTGAGCTCTGTGGAATCTTTCTTCGTGTCCCCCACCTGTGGAGCTTCCGGCATTGCTCTGGTGGGTAGGGACGGGCTCAGGGGTGACCTGGTACAGCCTGGAGAGAAATACTGGTCCCGCCTCCATGAGGACATCTTGATTACAGGGTCCTTTTGGGGACCCTTCCTGGGACCTGGAGGTGCCTAGACTTGCTCTTCTGGAGCTGAGCAGATTCTCCAAAGAAACATCTCCCCCTCCAGGCCCAGGACAGTTCTCTCCCTGGATAATGAGCAGGGAAGGTGTTTGATAGCCTTGACCAGTGATATCGTCATTTACATCAGTAGTTTTCAAAATGTTGCCACCATTTCCTTTATCCTCATCTCCTGTGAGTATAAAAAAGTGACTGAGCAAATCTGTATCCAAGAAAGAGTTTACATGGTACATCCCTCTGGTCCCTGGGCTCCCCTCACTCACCTTGTCCTGTTTGCAGAGAAGCGCTGTGAGCAGTCCAGAAGGGTGTCTCCATGTTTGCCACTGTTGGGGTTCCTGCTGCCAACTGTTTTGTTAAATGAACAATGACTTCTTTTAAGGGCATATTCTCAGAAAAGAGGGCTTCCTGTCCCTGCATGTGGACGTGGACCTGTAAAAGAAAAAAAAGAAAGAAAGAAAGAAAGAAAAAAGGCTACTGTGTGGGAAACCTACCCAGTCAGTCTTCCCAAATCTCTATACTGCAGGCTCCTACTCCTCTTTGTTCTATTCATAGTACTTGCTTTATATTTCATTGTAATTTCTTCCTTCCTAATGAAAAAAGAACAAGGCTTTCTGAGGGAAAAACCAGCTCATGTTCAGGCATTTCTCCTCATCCTTGAGTTTCTGCTTAACTGACAGTATCTCCTACCACCTCACCAATGAAAATCACAATAAATTAATGTTGGCTCTTCTATGTCCCCCTGAATTAATGCCTAGAAAACTTCTTTATTCGTGCTTACTTAGGATGGTAGATTCCCCTAGTGAGGACTAATAAATGGGTCTACAGTAACTCTTTCTCTACTTTGGGGACCCCTAACAGATAGTAATTATTCGTGTGTCCCTTCTGCCCCTCACCCTAGGGGTCAGAACCCTCCACTCACCAAGCCAGGGGCCTTCATGCAATCATTATTCAGGTCTTCCATGAATGTCTCCAGGTTTCTGCCACTTGCTTCCCATTTCTCCTTCAACATGGACCTCTCACTGCAGTGCCTATTGATCATAAACTGTTCCAGGACCACTTGAAAAATAATTTCATCCTTGCTGTGTTTTTCTGGCTGCAGCCATGAGTGAAATGACTTATAAATTCTTTGTAGTTCCTGCCTTGCACACAAGTTATTGCTGTTCTGAAATGAGCTGAGCTGAGTGTTCTGGAACCCAGGGTTCCCCTCTGCCTTTTGGAGAGCAGGTCTCTGGCTGGGTGTAAAGTCCACATTTTCTGACCTACAGTCATCCCCGCATGGCTCACAGAGAAATGAAGTTCTGAGGTCTAAATCCATTCTTGCAATATTTCTCAGAGAATCAACTTTCAGGATTCTGTTCTTAAACACCTGTGCTGGATGCTTAAAAGACTGTGAGCTAGAAATAGAAGAGAGATGACAGACATGTATTTAATTCTGTCACTGGCATACTTAAAAAAAAGATAAATTTCAGGCTCGGATTACCACATTTTGCTGTGTATAATGCACACTGTTTTGTTAAATTTTGGAGGGAAACATAAGGATGCTCATTATACATGGGTATAATGGTCATACCATAGGAATGTACAACCATAGGCATAATAATCTCATGTATAATGCACACAAAAGCGTGGCTGCACATTATACAAGGCAAAATGTGGTATTTCATTTGTGATTTTATAAGATATTTAAGAAAGAAATAACATCGATTCTTACCTGAATTCTCTAAGAGCAGAGATAATCCTCTTTTAATTAATGGAGTTAATTGATCAGCCTTCCTGATAACAAAACCTTACAAGTACATTATGGAAAGGTGCAATAGTGGCCAATGAGTCTTACCAGCACAGACACAAAAATCCTAAACTAAATATCTGCAGATCAAATCCAGTCATATATAAGGAAAACACCTCATGGATAGACAGCTTTTATCTTCTACATGCAAGTTGGGTTAAATTTCAAAAAGCAGCATGATTTACCCTTGTAACAGAATCGAACAAACATAATGTATCTTAGTAGATACATTAGATATGCTCAGGAAAGTCACTATTCAATGCTGAGAAAGACATCTAGTATACCAGAAACAGAATAAGTACAGAAAAAATTATTCTTATATGTTTTGTGCTTGAGACTCAAAGATGGAAGCCCATTATCAATCTATACAACATCTGTCTGGTACCTAAACCAGTGAAATAAAATGAGAAAACATGTCAACTATTATTTATAGACGGCCTAATTTTGTCTGAAGGAAAAATCCAAAATATTTTACAAATATTAGACTAGGTGAATATAGCAAGGGGCCTGATACAGTTCAAGATACCAAAATCAATTTCTGTAATAAAAACAGCAGATAAAATTAAAGTAAAAATGGTATCATTTCCTTTACCAACACCACATATCTACAAGCAAATCTAAAAAAAGATATGCAAAAAAAAATAAATTAAATTAAATAGATATGCAAGCTCTGGCCGGGAAGCTCAGTTGGTTGAAGTGTCGTCCTAACACGCCAAGGTTGCAGGTTTGATCCCTAGTCAGGGCACACGCAAGAAGCATCCAATGATGCATAAATGCACAGAACAACAAACTGATGTTTCTCTCTCCCCCTGCTTCCTCTCTCTAAAATAATTTTTTTTTTTTTTACATTTTATTCATTTATTTTATCCTCATCCAAGGACATTTTCTCATTGTGGAGAGAGAGAGAGAGAGAGAGAGAGAGAGAGAGAGAGAGAAAGAAACATTGATTGGTTGCCTTCTCATTTGCGCCCCAACCAGGGATCAAACCCACAACCTGAGTATGTACCTGACTGGGAATCAAGCGCACGACCTTTTGGTCTACGGTACAATGCTCCATCTGAAAGACACCAGCCAGGGAAATAAAAAAAAAAATTAAAAAGAAAGATATGCAAGGTGTCTATACTGATAATACAAAATATTAATATATGCCCTGACTGGTGTGGCTCTGTGGATTGGGTGTTGGCCTGGAAACCAAAAGGTTACCAGTTCAATTCCCTGTCAGAGCATATGCCTGGGTTGTGGGCCAGGCCCCTGGTTGGAGGCATGCAAGAGGCAACCAATCAATGTTTCTCTGGTACATCGATGTTTCCCTCTCTCTCTTCCTCCCCCTCTCTCTAAAAATAAATATAATCTTTAAAAAAATTAATATATATAAAAAAATTAACATATGGAAAGAAAAGCCATGTATGTGGATTGATTGAAAGGCTTGATGTTATAGAAAATGCCGTATCTTCCCAAATTGATTTATATATTCAAGGCAATTCCATGGAAAATCCAGAAAATGTGTGTGAATTTATGTGTGAAAATTGACAAAGTGACTCTAACATGACATGGGTATCAAGAGGCCAAAAAATAAAGAGAATATTTATTTTTAAAAAACATTTTTAAATTTTATTTATTTATTTATTTTTAGACAGATGGGAAGGGAGGGAGAGGGAGACATCAACGTGTGATTGCCTCTTGTGTACCCCCCACCAGGGCCCTGGCTACAACCCGGTCATGTGCCCTGACTGGGAATCAAAGCAGCAGCCCTGTGCTTCACAGGCCGGCACTCAATCCACTGAGCCACACCAGCCAGGGCTCAGCAAGATGTTTCTGAAGAAAAAATTTAGAGGGTTTACACGAGATAATAAAGTCTCATTTTGTGACTACTGCTAATACTGAAGATAGTGTCCTGATGGCACAAAGACTGACCAATACAGCAACAAAATAGTGTCCCAACAGAGATGGAGAGATACAGTTATTTGTGAAAAATGAGACACTGACTCGATGCCATTAAATGACGGCAATGAATGGTCTACAGTATATTCTTTTAATTAATGTAAGAAAATCTAGTATTAGAAGAAGTAGAGAAAAACGAGTAAGAAGAGATGGGCTGGCATCCATGCAAATGAGTAGTTGTGAAACGTCTAACTCAGGCACAGACATGTGTCTGTCCTCTGCAGCCACACCTGTTAGTCCTACGATCTCTTAGGAAACTTTCCTTCATTATCTTTTGCGGTTTTTTCCTCCTTGAAATTACTTTTCCTTGAGAACATTTCCTTCTGCTTCACTACCTTTGTCAAAGTTACGCCTTTACATTTACCTGTTTACTTTATTTTATTTTATAAAAATTGATTTTAGGGAGAGAAAGGAAGGAAGCAAAACATCGGTTTGTTGTTCTACTTATTTATGGATCCATTGGTTGATTCTTGTACATGTCCTGACCGGAGATTGAACCTGCAACCTTGAGGTATCAGGACAACTCTAACCAACTGAGCTACCTGGCCATGGTGGATTTTTAAAAAATTTATTTATTGATTTTAAAGAAAGAGAGAGATAGAGAGAAGCATCAATTTCTGTTGTTCCACTTACTTATGCATTCATTGGTTGACTATTGTATGTGCCCTGATGGGATCAAACACACAGCCTAGGCGTATAGGGACAATGCTCCAACAAACTGAGCCACCCGGCCAGGGCCTTTTTTAGTTTCATACCATAAAAACAGAAAGAATGAGGGAACGGTGGGAGTCTTACATGGGCCCAGAAAAGGAACTGATTCCTGTTAGTTGTTTAATATTTACTGTTAATTAATTTCATCTGGTGGTCTGATCAGATTAAGCACCTTTAACCCATCAATAACAGGCAAAGATGAATCCAAAAGGATCCCAGAGAAAATGCAACAGTTGCCCCTTTAAACTTCCAGGTGACTTTAATCTAATCAATGCTAATCTTCTAAAATCCTGCCTATTTCACACTCCTTTGCCCTGAGGGAAAAGTACTAAGTCTTTCCCAGGTACTAGGGGCCTTGCCTAAGCTTGTTCTCACCCCCACCCCCACCCCCCATCTTAGGTGTTGTGCCTGGTTCTCTATTTCCAGATATACTGGCCTTTTTTTATTTTTCTGTACCCTATCCTTTTTCTGGTCCTCCCTACAAATTCTCCTTTTCAGGACTACTCCAGGCACACACAGACCACCACTTGGTCACATTTGCAGACATCCCATAGGGACACAGCTGTGAAACATTGTGGTTAAAACCTTGGCATTAAAAACCAGACGGCCAGGTTTCCAATGTGGAACCAGCTGTTTGACCCAGACCAGGTACCCACCGGGCGCCATCAGTATCACAGGGCTCTAAACACACCCAGCTCCCAGAGTTGCCGGTAGAGCTCAATGAGTTAATATATAAGTTTCAACTAGTGGCTTTGAATTTTAGCCCCCACCCCAACCCCAATAGGCCATAGACCAACAGTTTCCCAAGAAGCCGTAAAAATGAATTACTAGAAACATACAATTAACAAGCCCACACAGCCATACAGAGAGACTTTTTCAGGAAAACTATCAGGCCAGGCCTTTACACTGAATCCACAACATCAAGCCCTTTTAGGCCAGAGCAGTTATCAAGGTAGACGATACTCCCTTCCCAAAAGGCCGCAAATCTTTGCACCTAGGAATCTTACCCCAAAATTACGCCCACATGTACATGCGCGAAACACAAGAACAAAACTAGAAACTGTTATTTCTTTCTGGAAACTCACCTCCTTGAGAAGACCGAACTTCCAGCTGGGTAATCCTGGATCAAAACCTGAGCTGCTGACTGGCTGGCTGCACTGATTCGCCTGGTGTGCTTTCCCAAGGCTCCTCCCTTTTATAAAGGGACTGGGGTCAGTGGTGGAATTAAAGACATGATTGGATAAAATCTGCTGGTTGATGGATCTCTGATGGCATCTTCATCCTCCAGCTCTCTAATACCTCCTACAAAAGAGCATAATCCCCTGGGCCTGGGCAAGAGGCCGCCGTCAACCACATTCACATTTCCGCAGTGAAATCTAACAACGTTCACACTAAGTGGGAATGCAAAGGTTAACATTAGTTACATAAACTGGTCAAGTTATGTCATAAATGAGTGTCACACAAACTTGCTAATTTTCCGAGATTTGGAAATCGCCAAGAGTAGAACAGAAGAGGCCCACGTGCAGCCAATGAACACCCAGAAACAGGGCGTTAACGGCGTTGCGGGAACTACAACTCCCACAATGCTCCTGCCGCGCGCCGCTGCCGTGCAGCCAATGAAGGCCCAGAAGCAGGGCGTTTCCCCATTTGGACTAAAGGTGACCACAGTGCACCCTCTGGTCTCTCAGGAAGGGCTCCCCCAGAATACGACGGCGGAGGTCCCCCTCAGGCGCCCGGCTGAGGTGAGTGCGTGGCCCCTGGGCCTTCCCCCCTCAGCCCACCGAGCTCTGCAGCTTGGGTGCGGGGCGCCCGTCACGTTCTGCTGCCCAGGCCCCGGCGTCCGGGAACGTAGGTGCTCGTGGGTGACACGGTATGACGGAGTGGGAGAGGGCGACGGGTTGAGGGGCCGTCCTGTAAAGACGCGCAGGGGCGACTGAGCCAGAAGCATTCGCGCCTGGAACGTCAGGATGAGGAGTTTTACCTTCCATCTCAGGTAGCCATGGAAGGTTGTGAGAAGAGGAGGTACATGATCCGAGTTACACGTTTTTGTTTTGTTTTGTTTTTTCAAGTTTACCCAGAGTTAGGCTGGAAAGGGGATGATGGCACTGAGGCACAGGGAGGTTGAGGGGTTTTTGTTTTGTTTTGTTTTGTTTTGTTTTAATGGAATGGTACATATATATTTTTAAAATTCTCACTCGAGGATATGTGGATATGTTCATTGATTTTAGAGAGAGGAAGGGAGAGAGAGACATCGATCCGTTGCCTTCCTTACACGCTCCGATGGGGGATCGAGCCCGCAGCCTTTTAGAGTATGGGACGATGCTCCAACCACCTGAGCCACCCAGTAGAATGAGGTTGAGTTCTTGTTCAAAGTCACACAGTTGTAGAGTCAGCACTGAGGACTGAGACTCAGATATAATGAACCTATGAGCCCTGCTATGGTTACATCCTTTTAATGGGTTTTCTCTTTCTCCAGATTCCATGACTACAGACGTGCATATGGACTGTACACAGGTGAGTGGAGGGATATTCCAGACCCTCAATGATCCGTATCCCACCCATTGACTCTACGATTGTGTCCTGGGAGCTCCGGGACCCTGAAGAAACCCAGGGTTGTAAACCCAGGTTACATGGAGTGGTTCCTATTGCTAGTAATCAGTATGATGAGGTATAAAAGATTGCTGCAGACATAGGTCCCAGATTGTGCTAACGCTGGGAGGTGAGGCTAAACTTGTTCAGGCACCTGCAGGATCCTTTCTCCTTTCTCGTGAGACTGAAAGGAGAACGAGAGAAGGTGGGATGGTGTCAGGCCTGTATTGGCTCCTTGGCTGTTTGTTCTGGAGGTGATGAAAGAAATTGGAGGTTTGGAATGGGGGAGTTGGGGGTTGGCCTGACTGAGGTCAGGCTCCCTGTGGCTGCAGCCTGGAGAACAGACTGAGTGTGGGGAGGTGATAGGAGCGACGGGGAAGAGGTGACTGCAATACTTCAGGTGAGTGGTGGTAGTTGTACCAGTGTGGTGGCCATGGAGGTGGCAGAACTGGTTGGATTCTAGATCTGTGTTTTAGTTAGGACCGCCCAGAATTTCAGATTTTAAGGAAGAGAGAGAGAAAGGTAGGAGTCAGGGGTGTTTTCCAAAGTTTTGGTGGTTAGCAACTGGAAAGATGGAAATTCCATTACCAGAATAGTAAGATTAATTTTCACTGAGATATCAGTTCTGTTTTTGGCTATCAGAAGAGTCTGAGATGTGCCTTGGCTGGCTTGTTCAGTGGTTGGAGCATCGTCTGGTGCACCAAAAGACTGTGGATTTGATTCCTGGTCAGAACGCATATTACCAGGGTTGCGGGTTCGACCCCTGGCCTGGGCATGAGGTGGCTGTGGGAAGGGTCTGGGAGAGTGGATGGTCTGTCAGGTGGTCAGGGCTTCCATGGGAAGCATAGACATAAGAGGAATGCGAAAGCAGAGGAATAATTGAGACAACCATGAAGCCTCAATTATTGCTTATTTACGCTTTAGACTCACCAGGATTTCTGTTGTGACCCTTGGTGTATCTTGGGTGTTTCAGTCACTCTGGCAGATTAGCACAGGGACCTTAGTCACTGTTTGGGACAGTCATTGGGCCTGGGGTTGGAGGACCTCTGGGGCTGGGCTTCAAATGATGATGAGGTGGAAAGAGGAAGGCTGTGACTGGAGAGGGGACATCAAATGCAGCACCAGTGGAGGAGGGCTGTGGGTTCCTGAGATCTGATTTGGTTCTCAGTGGCTGAGGCCAAAGTAGGGTGCAGAATTAGGCAGGAAGGCCTTCAGAGCAGGTTTTGTCCCCTCTGGCAGTGAGGACCATTGGAAGCCTGGGTGTCATGTGCTGGGGAACATACAAGGGAGGCCAGGGAGATGCCTACAGTGCAGGCAGGAGGGTATAAGTGGTTGTTGGAGTGATACTGAGAGAGAAGTGTGGGAGAAAGAGTGACAGGGAGAGATAGTATGGACCACAGGATGTCAGGCCATGACATTGAGGGCGTATATCCTAATGCCAGGTTGAGTTTGAATGGCTTCCTCCTGCCCTTGGGCCTGTAGTTGCTGTGGGAAGACACAGTGATCGTGATACGGTGAGAAGGCAGTAGGTATCTATGACACCAGGGCATGGTGTCTGCTCTAAGGTGGGGACATTGGTAGGAGGGTGAGCAGGGGTGGATGTCTGGGTGGATGAACGTGGGGTCCTAGGAGAGAAGTTGATCATGGAATGTCTGTCCCTGTGATGGCAGGGCTGTGTAACCTTTGAAGACGTGGACATTCTCTTCTCACAAGAGGAGTGGGGGCTCCTTGATGAGGCTCAGAGACACCTGTACCTCGATGTGATGCTGGAGAACTTGTCACTTATAGCCTCGCTGGGTAAGGCTGTCACACTCACCCCAGTATCCTGATCCCTGTCTGTCCTCCTTCCCCCAGAGGCAGCCCCACCCTTTCCATAGCCAGACCATTGTCCCTGCTGACTTTCCCACTTCCTTGGCACGTGCGCTGTGACTGCCAGTACTGAGCTGTGTGCACCTCCCCAAGTAGCCCCAAGTCCTTTTGCACCTAGCTTGCAGGGAAGGGTCCGGGATTCAGGAGTCATTAGTCAGCCTAACACATCTTACTTTGTTTGCCCTCTCTCAGGAGAACAACTGTGTCCAGATCCATGGCACCTTGTGTTTCAAGTTCTAGGTGAGTCTGTAATCATTTTTTTTAATTCTCACCCAAGGATATATTTAGAGAGAGGAAGGGATAGGAAGGGAGTGTACAGTCAGTCGACTAACTGTTGCCTCCCATACACTCCCTTACTGGGGATCAAATCTGCAACCTAGGTGTGTCCTGACCTGGAATCGAACCCATGGCCTTTTTGATGTACAGGAGGAGTGATGCTCCAATGTAGTGAGCCACCTGGCCAGGGTGAATCTATAATTTTAATAACATTGATATTGTGTATAGGGTCTACCAGAGGCACCCTTTAATTTTTCCAGATTTAAGAACAGGCACAGTTGAGCCCTGCCTGGTGTGGCTCAGTGGACTGGATGCCGGCCTGCAAATCAAGGGATCACTGGTTCCACTCCCAGTCAGGGCGCATGCCTGGGTTGCAGGCCTGGGTTGCAGGCCAGGTCCCCAGTAGGGGGTGTGCAAGAGGCAACCACACATTGATGTTTCTCTCCCTCTCTTTCTCCTTCCTTTCCCCTCTCTAAAATAAATAAATAAAATCTTAAAAAAAGAAAAAAGAACAGGCACAGTTGGGCTGTAGGATTGAGAAACCTTGAGGATAACCCTTTTACTTATTAGATATTATATAATAAATGTTAATCTCTGAAGGCCCTGCTTTCACTTATATTAGGCCATAGTAACTATTTTAACTGTGTGAACTGTGGGGACCATTTTATTAAACCAGTTTGTTTCAACAACTTATGTTAATTTAAACTTATTATTCATCATGTTAGAACATCTGTAGCCAGTATGGGATATTGTTGGGTTATGGATACTATGGCTTTGAAGAATTTAGGAAAGGCTGCAGTTCAAGTCAGGCATATCTATTTGTATTTGTTTTCTATTTAGTTACCTTTCTAAGAGTAGAGGAATACAGTGAGTAAAAGTACTGGGACCCCCAGGTTTAATTTAAGCCCCAGTCATGATTGAATTTATGAAATTTGGCCATTGGTGCCTTTTAGAAAAAGTAAGTTATTTATTTATTTATTCATTCATTCATTCATTCATTTAATTTATTTTCAAACCACATTATTGAGGAATGATTGACATGTCAAAAGCTATAAATATTTCATGGATACAACCAGACAGGTTTGGCTTAGGTATATACCCTTGAAACCGTCACCACCATCAAGGCCATAAACATATCCATTAATTCATTACCTCCCAAAGTTTCCTCCCATCTCTTCATTATTATTATAATTTATTATTTTGTGTGCATGCATGGTAAAAATACTTAAGATTTACCCTCCTAGCAAAAATCTCTTAGTTTTGATTTTTTCTATTGTTTTTCTATTCTCTTTTATTTATTTCTACTTTGATCTTTTTTCCCCTTCCTTCTGCTGTCATTGGCTTGGTTTGTTCTTCTTTTTTATACTTCCTTGTGGTGTGAAGGTAGGGTGCTTATTTAAGACTATGCTTTTTTAAAAAATATTTTTAAATAACTTTTTTAATCCTCACCCGAGAATATTTTTTATTATTGATTTTTTGAGATAGAGAGAAACATCAATTGGTTGCCTCCCATATGTGCCCATTTTGATTTTATCTTTGGTTCATTTCTTGTTCAAATCACAAGAGTGTGTTTTCACAAAATAGGAGAAGTAGTTTTCTAATTCCCTTGGTATTAATTTTTACTTTTATCATATTTTGGTCAGAAAAGCTACTTGGCATGATTTTAGGATATGTCTGTTAGGCCCTTTGGTCTATAGTGTTCAAGTCTGCTATCTCCCCAGCCGTCAAGGTTTTATAAGACATCAAAACATCCCATTATACAGAAAGTTTAAAAAAAAATGATGAATACTCTCTTACCACAGTCAGCATGACCCATCAGCATTTCTCTTCTTTCAGTTTGTTGGCACACGGCAGAGAATGAAGAGACACCCGAGCAGTCTGTTTCTGTAGAAGCTTTGCCACGGGTGGGTCCATCCACCCAGAAGTCTCACTCTTGTGAGAAGTGTCTCCCAATCCTGAAAGACATTTTGTACCTGGCTGATCTGCCTGGACACAAACCATACTTTGTTGGGGCATGTGCAAACCTACACAAGCTTCAGAAACATTTCAGTATAGAGAATAGCCACATAGACAGGGCATCGTTTGTAAAGAGCTGCATATTCCATGTGTCAGGGAATCCCTTCACCTGCAGGAAGGTTAGAAAAGAGTTCCCGGCCACTTTGGACCTTCTCCAGTACCAGGTCATTTCCAGTAGTGAGAAGCCAAACAAAATCTCCAAGTATGGGGAGTTACTTCATGGCAGAAAGTATTACAAATTGTGTGAATGTGGGAAAGCTTCCAGCCACAAACACAGTCTTTACCACCTGAGAGTCTCCACTAGAAAAAGGGATTCTGAGTCGAGCAAATACGGAAAAGCCTTCCACTGTAAATACTCACTTGTTCAGCTTCAGAGAGTCCACACTGGAGAAAGGCCTTTTGAGTGTAGTGAATGTGGGAAATCTTTTAGGCAAAGAGCCACCCTCATCATACACCAGAGAGTTCACACTGGAGAAAGACCTTATAAGTGTGACGAGTGTGGGAAATCCTTTAGTCAATGCTCCAACCTTATTGAGCACTGCAGAATTCACAGTGGAGAAAGGCCTTTTAAGTGCGAGGAATGTGGGAAATCCTTTGGGTGCAAATCCAACCTGGTTCGGCATCAGAGAACCCACACTGGAGAAAGACCTTATAAGTGCAACGAATGTGGGAAAATTCTTTAGACAAAGCTTCACCCTTGTTCAACACCAGAGAATTCACGCCACAGCAAGGCCATATGTGTGTGTCCAGTGTGGGAAATCCTTTAACCAAAGAGCCACTCTTGTTAGACACCAGAGAGTTCACACTAGTGAAAGGCTTTATGAGTGCAGGGAATGTGGGAAAACCTTTGGATCCAAATCCAAACTTGATTGGCACAACAGAAGTCACACTGGAGAAAGGCCTTATGAGTGTGCTGAGTGTGGGAAATCTTTCAGACAAAGCTACAGCCTCGTTGAACACCAGCGGATTCACAGTAGAACAAGGCCTTTTGAGTGTGGCCATTGTGGGAAGTCATTTAGCAGAAGAGCCATCTTCACAAAACACCAGAGAATTCATACTGGTGAAAGGCCATATAAGTGTGGTGAATGTGAGAAATGCTTTAGTCGAAGCACCAGCCTCATTCAGCACTACAGTATTCACACTGGTGCAAGACCTTACCAGTGTGGCCAGTGTGGAAAATCCTTTAGGCAAAAGTCTGTTCTCCTTCAACACCAGGTAGTTCACACTGGAGAAAGACCCTATGAATGCAGCAAATGTGACAAAGCCTTTAGCCAACGCTCCAGCCTCAATCTCCACCGAAAATTTCACACCATGGAAAGGCCCCATGAACATAGGAAACATGGGAAATCCTTCACTCCAACATCTAATGTTTAGCACCAGGAAGTCCACACTTGAGAAAAGCCTTAGACCTGAAGGAAATGTGCTGTCTCCTTGTTCGCTCTAATGACATGTGACAGCTCTTATGAGGGAGCCATCTGCCTGAACTTCAAACTCATACTTCGCACATATGGAGTTCCCAGCATGTGTGAGGCTTATGGGACCTGCAGAGCACATTCTAGTTACATGGCTGCCACTTTCTGTGGTAGAAGCTGTCTCATCTATGCTGCTTTGCAGAGTGTTATATCGGTCATGCCATGTGCCAAAGGCAAGGGAGACGTGTGCTCGCTCCTTTGCCACAGAGGAAATCTTGAGTAGGCTATAACCTTACATCAAGTTCCCTTTTCTAATTAACTGTGAAGCTGACCCTCTTTGGGCCACAAGTTGGTTCTGCTGGAGGCTGGAAGGGAAGGTTACTCTCTACATGGATGTTGTTGGTCTCATGACATTTGTTGATCTTTCCAGCCTCCAAGTCACGAACTGGTGACTCGCTGCCTCGCATTGCTCTGTTTTGTGCAATACTAAAGGTCTTATTGTTGAACCTACCTTTAATCTTGGGGGTTCTTTTTACCATGTGATGTGGGGTGGGTGGAAAACAGAATTGGGCTTGGTTTGTATGAAGGGATGGACTGCTTTTTAAAAAAACTTTAAAAAATTTTTCAATTACAGTTTACATTCAATATTATTTTGTATTACTTTTTCAGTTGTACAGCATAATGGTTATGTAACCATATACTTTACAAAGTGTTGCCTCTGGTATTTCCAGTACCAACATGGCATCATACATATTATTACAATATTGACTGTATTCCTTAGGCTGTACTTTACATCCCCATGACTATTTTTTAGCTACCAATTTATACTTCTCAGTATCTTCACCTTTTCCACCTAGTCCCCCCATCTGCTTCCCCTGGCAACCATCAGTCTTCTCTGAGTCTTTGCTTCTTTTTAAATTGCAGTGACTTTTTAAAAATTATGTTTTATTAATTATGCTATTACAGTTATGCCAATCTTTCCCCGTTTGCCCCTCCATCCAGTAATCCCCCCCACCCCCTCAAGCAATCCCCACACCATTGTTTACATCCATGGGTCATGTATAGGTTCTTTGGCTGCTGCATTCCCTATACTGTACTTTATATCCCCATGGCTATTCTGTAACTACCTATTTGTACTTCTTAATCCCCTGACCACTTCAACCTTTCCCCATAATCCCCTCTCATCTGGCAACCATCAAAATGCTCTCTGTATCCATGATCCTCTGTCCTGGTTTGATTGTTTTTTAGATTCAATTGTTGATATGTACTTGTTGCCATTTTATTGTTCATAGTTTTGATCTTTTTCTTAAATAAGTCCCTTTAACATTTCACATAATAATGGTTTGGTGATGATGAACTTTAGTTTTTTCTTGTCTGGGAAGATCTTTGTCTGCCCTTTGATTCTAAATGTTATCTTTGCTGGGTAGAACAATCTTGGCTGTAGGTCCTTGCTTTTCATGATTTTGAATATTTCTTGCCAATCCCTTCTAGCCTGCAGTTTCTTCTGAGAAATCAACTGACAGTCTAATCGGAACTCCCCTGTAGGCAACTAGCTGCTTTTCTCTTGTTGCTTTTAAGATTCTCTTTATTTTTAACCTTTGGCATTTTCATTATGATGTGTCTTGGAGTGGGCTTCTTTGCATCCATCTTGTTTGGGACTCTCTGTGCTTCCCAGACTTGCATGTCTCTTTCCTTCACCAAATTAGGGAAGTTTTTTCATTATTTTTTCAAATTTTTTCCAGTTTCCTACTCCCAGGCAAAGCCAAGCTGTGAATCTAGGCTCGTTGCTAGTGCTGAGCCTGGCCCCTTAGCAAGAGGTATGGAAGGCTGGGGCTCACTGAGGCTGACTGTTGCTTGTTAGAAAGTATTTAGGAAGTTGTGAAGCATGAGCCAAGACTGGCCGTTCATAGGGAAAAGCAGCTTGAGTGGGCCTAAAAGTTGGGTGGGATGGAGTCTCTGGGGATCTCCAGGGCAGGGCAAACAGTATTAGCCAGGTTGATGCAGTCTCAGAAATGGTACCCACCTGCTGGCTCTGTGGCTCTGTGGGGGGAAGGTTCAGAAACAGGTCAGTGGCCCGCCTTCTTGTCTGGGAGAAGGCTGTCCCCTACCTTTCACCTTGATGTCAGACACTTCACTTTCTCCCTGTGTGCTACTGGGGCCCTTCAAGCTGCTAGATCTCAGAGGGAGTGAGTATTAAGTCTGTTTATGGGTTCTTTCAGAGGAACTGCTTGGGATTTCAGGAGTTTCTTCCACTGACTCAATCTCCACTGGAGGTTGCAGCCAGCAGTTATCGGGGCTTATCTTCCTGACACTGGAACCCTGGGTTGGCAAGCTTGGTGTGGGGCTGGGATTTCTTGCTCCTGATACATCCCTCCCAAATTTTTATCCACTACATGTGGATGTGGGACTGGCCTGTTCTGCATCTCTGCCACTCCTACCAGTCTGGATGTGGTTTTTTTTTTTTAATTCCATAGTTGTCAGACTTCCATTCAGCTCAATTTCTGACGCCTGAGTGATGGTGGTTGTATATTTTAATTGTAATTTTGATGTGGTTGTGCAAGGAGGTGAGCCGTCTTGACTGGAAGTCCGTCATTGTCTGTTTGTTTACATTTTTCTTTAGATTCCACATATAAAGAAAATCATTTGGTATTTGTCTTTCTCTGACTGACTTATTTCACTCAGCACAATATCTTATAGGTCCATCCATTCTTTTGCAAATGGGAAGATTTGGCTGGGGGTGGGGGGGTGGCAGTTTGTTTGTTCTTAAATTTATTTTTAGCCTCACCTGAGGACATTTTTTCATTGCTTTTATAGAGAGAGGAAGGGAGGAATAAAAAGAGAGAAACATTGACTGGTCACCTTCTGTACCCACCCTGACTGGGGATGAACCTGCAACCTTTTGGTGCATGGGATGACACTACAACCAACTGAACGACATTGGCCAGAGTTTTTTAAAATTGTTATGAAGATTTTATGTATTTATTTTTAGAGGGGAAGGGAGAGAGAAAGAGAGGAAGAGAAACATCAATATGTAAGAGATATAGTGATAAGTCACCTCAGGCACACCCTCAACTGGGGACATGTGCCCTGACTGGGAATTGAACCAACCACCTTTGGGTTTTTAGGCCGGCACTCAATCCAGTGAACTGGATTCTAGTGAAATCCAATTAAAT
Source organism: Desmodus rotundus (assembly GCF_022682495.2). Classification (NCBI taxonomy): domain Eukaryota; kingdom Metazoa; phylum Chordata; class Mammalia; order Chiroptera; family Phyllostomidae; genus Desmodus; species Desmodus rotundus. The sequence continues at coordinate 51,122,279 of NC_071398.1, read as the reverse complement.
TTTACTTTTTAATTTTTAATGTAATGTTTTTGTGGACTCAAGTTGGCTGGTGTTCCTCAGCAGGGACAGTGTAGTGACAGAGAGTGCTTCTCATTCCAGCTTTGGCCTAATTTACATTGCTGCCCAAGACCTCCTAGGAACCAGTACAATGCTCTTTGATCCTAATTTGTGGCCTCCATATATTTTGAGACAATAGATCACCCTGAGGAGGGGTCACTTGTTTTGGCATACTCCAGTGCCTTTGGGAAGTTCCCAGAGGATGTCACATAATGTTCAGCACTGTTGAAGGGAAGCTTTTCACCAGGTTCTGCAAAGGAGCCATGTGTCCTGATGTTCGCAACTCTGTAGACTGGTTCCACACCTCAGATCATGGGAGCCAGATTTCAACCATCAGTACTGAAATCCTGGGTATATTTAAAAGCAGTAGAGGAGCCCGCTGCAAACTTGATGGAATGTGCCTTTTCCAAAAGTGCATCCAGAAATCTTCCAGTAACCGAGGAACCGCAGGCCCTCCAGAGCTGTGTATCTTCTGTAGCTGAGGTCACTGTCATAGCAAATAACCTTAAAGGTTTTGTGATTCCCGTTGTCATTCTGTGTTGTTCACCTCAAGTCCATTTCTGTAAAGGCAGGGAAGCAAGGACAAAGAATGGATATCTTGTCCAGGACTGTGGCTTTTGTAATCAGTCAGCATTCCTGTTGTCCAAGATCCATTACTTCCCAATATTTCCTACATTGATTCAGGGCTGCTGTTACCCAAGTTTAAGGAGAAACAGTAGAATCACTATTGATTGTTAAACCTGGTTTCTAAACTGAGTGGGAGATCCAGACTTTTCATTTTGAACTTTTTTAAAGAAACTTTACTAAAGCATAATTGACATGCAATAACCTATAGATATTTAAAGATTTCCAGACACACAAGCTTGTAAAACCATCATAATCATATTGAATATATCTATGACTTACCTTGTGCTCTTTTATAACCTCACCTTGTCTTCCTGGGCCTCCAGGAATCCAATGATTTACTATTTTCTTTTTGTGTAGATTTTATTTACAGTTTATTTTTAGAGAGAGGGGAAGGAAGGGGAAAAGAGAGGGAGAAAAACATCCATGTGCAAGAGAAACATTGATCGGTTGCCTCTTGCACACCCCCAACTGGGGACCTGGCCCACAACCCAGGCCCAGGCACGTGCCCTTACAGGGAATCAAAGTGGTGACCTTTTTGGTACACAGGCCACCACTCAATCTACTGAACTACAACAGGCAGGGCGATTTACTTTCTTTAACAAATAATTAGTTTGCACTGTTTAGAATTTTAAATGAATCATAAAGTGTTTACTCTTCTGATATTTTTTATACTGCATAATTATTTTGAGATTCATAAATGTTGCTTATGTGAAGTCACTCTTTTTATTGTTTAATATTCTTCCCTATAGAGATGCCACTATTTGTTTATCCATTCTTCTGTTAAAATGGGCAGTTGGGTTGTTTCCAGTTTAGTCTTACAAGAAACAAAATTGGACGTAGGTCTATAATTCATTATAGGAATGTGTTTTTTCTTGTGCAAATGCTTCAAAGGATGTAAATGTTTTCATATTTAAGAAACTGTCAAACTTGTCTAAATTGGTTGTACCCATTATGTTCCCACATATCTATGTAGTAATATTAGTCTTAATTAATAATAGTAATGTCATACATTTTCTTGTAGACTGTATCCCTGACTCAGGAAAAATTGGATATTTCTTCTTTGAAATTACTATTTTCACTGTATTCCACATCTCACCCTTTCCCACATTCTCTATTTATTCATCCTCCTCTTCATCCATTAGATCCTCAAAGGCATTCCTTTGCACTATATCTCCATGACCTTTGTGTTCCAAAAATATCATTATAATATTTGGCCTTGTCTGTCCTACATCCGACTGCAGAGGCAGCTGAAGCCATCACATGAGTGGATTGGCTTCACTGCTATGTTGTGGCCTCTTCCCTCTAGTTATCCATCTGGCTGCGCAGCCAGCCTGTCTGCGTTCAGCCTCAACTCAGATCCTGAGTCTATTCCAAATGCTCCCCTATCTCCTCAATCCAATGTCAATCCTTGATGTGTCAAACACACCTGGAGTTCACCATGAGTAACAGAATTTCACCATCTTGCCACCTCCAACATCCCCAATTTTAGTGAATAGACTTACCATCCAAATAAGTTTGAAATCTAGATTAAGCCTTTGGCCATCATACTCCACACAGTGCCAGAAATTGTGACTACGTGACATAAGTCCACCCTAATGTCTAAGTGTCTCTCATGGGTCCTAATGTTATTAGTATTTTGTATTCAATACCAAGTTGCCATACACCTTTTATCTTTTGTGTCTGCATGCAATGATGATCACTGATTGGGTGGTTGATTATTTTATGAGCTGTTGAAACGTTTGGATCCTACTTCTCATGCTATTTCTGCATTTATTAGCAAGAAATACTATACAAAGAGTTTTCCACAATGTTCTATATGGTTACTGCAAAATACGGTGTGTAGAGAAAAGGGAGGATAGAACCTGATACCTTCACTCTAGTTAGCAATTTTCAGAGTAATTATTTGGGTTGCTGACATCATCCTCAAACAATGACAAAATGTTTATCTCAGGGATAAAGCTGCTTTGCTCACAGGCTTCAATCACAGTGGCCACAGTCATTGTAGGAAAAAAACATTTGGTAAGAGGCTCTTAAGATAAGTTTTAAGATTTTAAAATGAATTGTATCTGTCTTAGTCCATTCAGCCTGCTATAAGCAAATATCCTAGACTGGGTAGCTTCTATGTAACAGAAATTTACTTCTCACAGTTCTGGAGGCTCAATGTCCAGGATCAAGTTGTCGGGAGATTTGTATCTGGTGAGAGCCCTCTTCCAGGTTCACTGACAACCTGACAGCCTCCTTCCCCTTGTGCCCTCACCTGGAAGAAGGGGCAAGGGGACTTTTGAGGGTCTCTAATAAGGACACACCACACGCCACTGCAGGGGGCCAGATGGGATCGGTGCCCAAGGATGGGGCTCAAACAAGCAGGAAGAGAGCCCAGAGAGAGAGAGAGGACCCCTAGAAGGGCATTAAGAGTTGGAGGAGTACACACAACTGGGAGATGTAGGTACCTCCCCTTTGAGAATACCCTAAGGCCTTCCCTCCCTGGACTTCCCGGGGCTTAGCTCCTAGAAGAGGCGGAGCACACCTCGCTTAATTGGATGCAGGAAAAAACTACATTACCCAGAAGGTTTTGCTCCGCGGGTCTACCGCATGGAGAGCCTGACAAATATTATTAACGGAAGGGGCGTGACCGCCCCCCCCCTTTGGCAGGGACGGGACTTCCGATACGGCCAGCTGGGTGTCCGAAAATTTCGTGGCGGGTCTATGGGATCGGGCGCCTTTAGGACAGCCAGACGGCTGCGCCCGCGCCTTCGTGGGACCCGGGGGACGTTTGGCTGAGCTCGCGGGGCCCTGGAGCCCTCGCAAGGCCTGATGGCGTCAGCGCAGGTGAGTGGTCCGGACCCCAGGCCCCTCAACCTCTTGGGATGGCAGGGTCCGGTGACTCCTTGCCTTGTCCTGGCTGTGGTGTCTTGGAGCCCCGGGATTGAGTCACTCTCAGCTCTGGGTCCCATCCAAGGGCTACTTGGGGTAGAGTCCCGTTTCTGCCCCCAACAGGATGCCAAATGGAAGTGTCACGCGGGCGTCAGGAACTCTCCGGACCTGAAGCCCTGTTCGACTGGAGGTGTGGTGGGAGGAGCTCGGGCCGAGGAGACCTCCTCGTGGGTCCTGGGTCCGGCTGTGCCCCTAAGGGAGGCTGTGACCTTGAACAACCCCCTTGCTCCTCTGAGCTTGTTTTCTCGGTTGTAAAATAGTAGGGATACTGACGGTTTCTCGTCCGGATTGAGGGAACTAGAAAGGACACGTGGGTAATGTGTGCCCAGTGTCCAGCGCGGACCCGTGCTTCCTCGGAGATGCCTCCCGCGCCGGCAGCCCCTACGAACTAGGCTGCGTAGGGGAGAGGTAGGAGTAGCGTCTTGGAACTGCAGCTACGCAAGGGCAGAAAAGGTGACAGGCAGCCAGAAGGGCAAGTTCACCTTTTGGCTTACAGCGCATGGAACTGACTTCCCACTGACGCAGTGAATCCGTTTTCCTGTTCAGGACATTCAGCTGGGTTTGAAAAGGGATCCCATTGAAATGCTCAGAAATGTTAATGTGCAGGAGTGTGATGTTCCTTTGGACACAAATGCACAAGAGGCCCCAGGTAACTGGCAGACACCCCGAGTGTCCCCGTCGGAGTCAGATCACTGTCAGGACCTGTCTTATTGGTTAATTTCCTGTCCCTAGGCTCCCTCTCTCACTTTAAGTCAGCCTCACTCCAGCATGCCTTCCAGAAAGAGGTCTTCCACGTTGCTCCACCTAAAGTGGACTGTGATCTCTTCAGTCTCTTCTACCTTCTTTTCTTTGGTATTTTTAGGACCCTCTGAGGTTGTCTTAGTCATTTCTTTAGCTCCATTAGGTCCTGTTTCCAGGCCAGGAGGGTGAGCTCCTGTTGCTGCTCTATGCCAAGACTAGAACAGCCTGGGCTTGTAAAAGGTACTGGGTAAACGGTTGAATGAATGAATGGGTCTCCCCCTCAAGGGCTCCCATCACTCTTATAATCAATACAAACTGACCACTGTGGCCTGCAGGGCTCTTTGGAATGTGCCCGTGACCACCTCCACTCTTCTTCCCTTGCTCAGTACACTCACCCAGGCGGCCTTGAACTTGCCAGACCTCTGCCCATTTGGCAGTCTTTGCCCTTGCACTCTTTCTCTGGCACCCAGTCCCCAGGTCTCTGCACCCTTCCTGTGTCACCTCTTAGGATAGTCTTTTCCTGGCTGTTTTAGTTCTAGCTAAGGTACCCCGGCCCTGACCTGGCCCCAGCTGTCATTTTTTGTCAGATGTTTAAAACCCACCTCTGCTCCTTAATAGTGAGTTTGAGGGTGGCTTTCTAGAGCTGCCTGAGCCCCAGGCCACTGACTGTGACATGAGGGTGATGATGGCATTTACCTCATGGGCCGTGGGAAGATTAGTAAAAGTCACAAAACACACTGAACACTAACCTGCGCAGGTCCCCCATTGTTTGCCGTGTGAACGCTTCCTCTTTAGTTCTCAGAACTGCCTGGTGTGGTGGGTACGATACTGCACTGATGGGAAATTGAGGCTTAGAGAAGTGATGTGATGCCCTCCCACATTCAGAGTCAGTAGTCTGATTCAGTCCTGGGAGTCAGGCTCCAGAGACTGGGGCAATCTCTACCCCAGCAGGTGAAGTTCTCAGCCTGGGGAAGGTGGGCAGCAAGGACCCCAGAGGCTTAGCTGCTGCTGTTTCCATTGTTGAAATTATCATCACGTTCATTTTCACCAGAACGCTCACCATCTGCTACACAGTCCTCATGGGAACGGCATCGTATGTGTCATCTGCAGTGGGTTCCCCAGGGCAGGCTTTTCTCTCAGCCACAGCTGCATTAGGTCCAAAGGCCCCCTCCTCCCCTCCTTCGTACCCAGCAGAGCTCAGCCCTCAGAAGGCCTTGGTGATCCAGGCCTGGGTCTCTCTGTACCTTCGCCAGTGACTGAGTGATAGGCTCTGATCTCACCTGACAACCCCAAGGCACATGATGCTACTGTATTTGACTTTCCAGGCACCAGTGACCTTCAAGGATGTGTCTGTGACTTTTACCCGGGAGGAGTGGGAGTTGCTGGACCCAGCTCAGAGGACCCTGTACCAGGAGGTGATGCTGGAGACTTGCAGGATCCTGGTGTCCTTGGGTGAGTGCTCACCTCTCATTCCTGTGGGGCACCCCAGCGTTGATTTCTGGCTGGTCAAGAAGGTCACAGAAGCCACCTTCTCTTTTCCCGATAGTCCCTGCAGTTTCCTGATCCCTCTTCTTCCTGCCTGGTCTGCCTGTGTCTGCAGCAGGGATTGCTGGGGTGAAACAAAGTCCTTCTGGACCTTCACCCTCACCCCAGTGTCCAGCACGCTCAGACCTGTCTGAGGTCTGTATCTCAGATTCCACAGGAAGGAAACTGACTGGCCCCACCTGGTTGGGTCAAGTGTCCCCAGAGACCCAGCCACTCAGCAGATGATTTAGAAGGTGTGTGGGAGTGTCATGGGTGGACACCCTGAGAAAGCTGGTCCTTTCACCTTCTCTGTCCCGCATGCTGGTTGTTGTCAAGAGATAATCTCATCGGTGCTGAGTCTTTTTGACCCTTAATTGTAACTACTCTTCTCAGTGGAGTGAGCAGCCTCCAGCTCAGAGCTCTGAGCGTCTGCACGAGCTCGCTGGGACTTGGTGGCGCTGTTTTGATTTCATTGCTGTGTTTTGATGGCTAGGAGTTTGTAACCAGAGGGTCATAAGCTGTCATGGGCGCTTGTAGAAAAGCATCTGAGGGAAGTGAGTCAGAGACTAAGAGCTCACTGGCAGGGGCAGCAGGGGAGGGGATGCCAAGTGGAGGAACCAACATGACAAAAGGCCCTGAGGTGGGAGTGAGCTCAGCTGGCAGAGCCAGGGGACATCTGCGTCACCTTTTGTCCTGCCCCCTCCCTGAGGTCAGTGCCAGGCACACGGTACATGTCAGTGACTGTGGCTGAGACCTGTGTGAATGGGCTTCTTCACAGAACCCTCTCACCTCTGCTGAGATGCACTAGGCGGCACCTAATGGAATGGTGTAAAGGTTCTCTCTGCTCCTTTCCCTGGACCGACCCCTGCTGTGTCCGCGCAGGGATGTTGGAGGCCATGGCTATGACTGAGGCAGCAGGCTCCTGGCTCAGCCCTCTCCTCCCACACAGGGTTCCCAGCCTTCTCTTTAGAATGCAGACCCAGCCCAGGTCCCCTGCGTACTCTGTTCATTGACTGACTTCCACAAACAGCTTTTATTCCTCTCTGGGCACCTGAGCCCCGGTGGGGTTGCACAGACACTGATGCCTTGGCCTCACTCCAAGAGATTGGGTTTCTTTCAGTTGAGACTGGAATCATGCCTCCCTAGGTGTTTCGGAAGAACCAGGGGCTTAGGTGAATTGGATGGGCTCGCCTTCCCAGTGTCCCCTGGCTGTGTGGGAAAATGGTGTGCACCTGAACCATGTAGGCTTTGGCTAGTAAAGTTCAAGGGCAGTGCTGTTGCGAGGACAGATGGCATCACCCTTCACAGCAACTGCAGCCCAAGAGTGGGGTTTGTCCCCGTGGTGTCCAGGTCATACTTCGGTTTCTTCTTTACTTTGGGAGCAGCTCCTTATCCTGTCATGAAGTCCCAGATATGCTGGAGGGGTGCTTTCCTCCTTCTCCGCAGAACACCCGTGTCTGGTTTCTTTCTCCATCCACAGGGCATCCGGTTCCCAGGCCAGAGCTGGTCCACCTGCTGCAGCATGGGCAACAGCTGTGGACGGTAAAGAGAGGCCCCCCACGGGGCACCTGTCCAGGTAGGAGCCAACAGGCTAGATCACGGCAGCCTTCAGAACACCACTGCCTCTGAACTCCTGTGTGAAACTCTCTGTGACCTCCTGGGGCTTCTGGTTGTTTCTCTCACATCAAGGTACGGTGTGCCTCAGCAGGTCAGCTGTGAGCCACACCATTATGGAGACCCAGGTGCCTTCCAATGTCACTGTGTAGCTTTGAGGTTACTTCGTTGTACTGCAGCTAGTAGAGGGGATACGGGGCAGGGTGGGCAGTCACACCTGAAGTGCACACGTGCTGCACTTGCACACGTCCCGTTGACAAGATCTGGGCATCTGGTCACACTGGTCGCTCAGGACTGGGGAGTGCAGGCAGCAGTGTGTTCTGGGAGCAGAGCCAGCAGCTGGGTCCGTATCGGCTCAGCCTACCCTCAGAAAACTAGTGGTCACGGTTCCTGAGTAATTGGGTGGGTGGAGGTTGTAGTGAGATGTCAGTACAGAGCCTGGCCTGTATAAGGGGGACAAAGTTATCTCTTAGTGGAGCCATGTTTACATTAGTCATGAGTGGTAGGGATTCTGCACATTTCTTTCTGGACCCAGAGGAAAAGGGGCCTTTCTTCCCCCTGCAAGTACGATCTACACCACACGTTCTCTGTGTCACACTCTCTCCCGCCTTCTCCATCCATTCATCCATCGTCCTGTAGACACTTAGAATCGGCCTCTTGCCCTGTATCTTTCTGTCCCATTTTCCCCAAGAAACAGCAAAGTGACATTTGATCCACATCCATGCTCTGAATGTAGCTGGAGTCAGCCACTGTGAGCCATGATGTGTCTTCTCTGGTGGCCCTCAGGCTGCTCAGCCAGCCTGTGAGTGTCTGTGGCCAGCCCCACACCCAGCCCTCCATTCCAGGCGCTACCCCCAACCTTCCCTTAAGTGTCTGAGGCTCATCCTGCCTTAGAAGACACTTACAAGAATGCCCACTCCTCCCTACCCGCAGTTCAGAGAAGGTCCTGCCATCCAAACAGGTAAGACAGGAAGCCCCTCATATCTCTGTCTCCATCGAACCCAGCAGCCACCCCTCCCCACTCTGGCCCATTGGACATTATCTGTGTCTCCTAAACTTGTCACCTTCACCACCTTCACCCATCACCTGTCACCTGGATGATGCCAGACCCCTCAGCAGGTCTCCATCTACTCTTCCTTCTGCACCAGCCCCTGCAGCCACTCAGCCACACTCCAAATACTCACTACTTCCTCTGTCACTGGGGTCTTAGCACATTATCAACGTCATGTTAAAAGTAAAGGTGATGTGCTTCTGCTTCCTGTTCCTCAATCCCCAAATGCTCATCGGTGTCTGCCTCACACCTGTGCCTTCCCTTCTCGTCCTCTGTGGACGACGGCTTACCTGCAGTCATGGCTGGTGAGCCCACGCCGCACCTTTGCCTTCTTGGGAACTTGTTTTTCACTTGTCCTTGTCTGTTTTCATCCTCTCTGCTCAACACATGACATGCTCAGGGTGTCTTCACTTGGGGAAAAAGAAGACAAACACAAATGCTTTTAGGTCTATGAAAGCCTCAACTAACGTGGACTCTACTTATAAAGCCAAGTTCCTGGAAGGAGGTATCTCATTTCTAGGAAAGACACACATACTTGACTGCACACCTATTATTTAAACTCTCCTTATGTCATTGTTTTTATGTGGGAAGTGTACAGTGATGTGCACAAATCTGAAGGGTTCAGCTTCAGTTTTTACATATGTATAAACTGCAATGTCCTCTGCCCCAGTCAACATTCAGATACTTCCAGAACCGCGGCAGGTTCCTGGTACCCCAGCCTTGTCAGGAGTTCCTCCTGCGGTGATCTCCACTGTCCCTGTGGATTGATTTCATTCTTTTTCTTTTTTCATTTGTGTGTGTGCACACATACGCCTGTGCCTCGAACAACAGAAATTTATCTTCTCACAGTTCATGGAGCTGGGAGTCCAAGATCAAGGTGTTGGCAGGGTTGGTTTCTACTGAGGCCCCTGTCCTCGGCTTATAGATCAGGATGATTGTTCTTGCTGATGGCCCTACTGTCATCCTCACTGCCCACAGCAACAGTGAGAGGGGCATGCAGGGCGGGGCAGAAGGCTCACGGCTGTGAGTACGCAAAGTGCTGTTTATTCTTGTACTATTAGTTATTAATTATTGTATTTTCCATATGAACAACTCTAAACCTACTTTAGTCCCACCCTGAATTAGTCAGGGTTTTCCAGTGAATCAGAACCAACAGGATGTGTGTATTTTATTTATTTTAAAGAGTGGGCTCTTGCGATTGTGAGGGAGAAGCAATTTCAAAGTCTCGCAAGGCAGAAGGGTGGGTGCTGCAGATTGGAGTCTGGAGGTGAATTCCTTCCCTCCCTGGGGGGCTCAGTCATAAGGCCTTTAACTGGTTGGCAAGCCAGGGATTGGGAAGGGCTTTTGGAAGTGAGGCCACATAATTATGAAGGATTGTCTGCTTTTCTCAAAAGTCTGCTGATTTAAAGGTTTATCACACTCAAAAACTACCTCACAGCAATATCTAGACTGGTGTCTGACCAAACAGCTCAGCGTGACACCCTGGTCAAGTTGCCATGTAAAATTAACTATCACAAAGAACAAGGATGATGATGACCAATTTAGTGAGCACTCATGTCAAGAACCACTTTTCTCCTTTAACCATCACGGCAGCCTGGGAAACAGTCTTCTCATCAGTCTCTCAGATGAGGAAAGTATGACTTACAGACGAAAGACATCCATCCAGGATCAGCTCTCTGGACAGAGGTGGGGCTTGAGGGTAACCAGGCATTGTGGCCCCAGAGCCTCACTCTTAAACCAGCACACTGATTGCCTCACAGAGCAGAAACCTGTCTCATACTATTGGGCCTGCATGTCCCTCTGTCCCCTCTCCTGAAATCACCCCTTGCTGTCGGCTTCACCAGGTATCTGGCGCCCTTTTCCTCACTCATGGGTGAATCTCCCCATTTCAACCCAGTGTCCCTCCCTCTTCCGGGCAACTCTGACTTCTCCATCAGGACCCAGCTCAGGGACACCACCTCTGGGAAGGTGACCTCTTTTTCTTCCCAGTCTTGTTAGGTGCCACTTGCAGATAGAGCACTAAGAGATGTCAACCTCAATTCCTGGGGCACATTCCTCCCCCACCCCTGACAGTGTTATCAAAACTGCCCTCCCCTACCCTGGACTGTGAGGAGGGGTCTCCACGCCAGGTCCCGTGTCCCCTGGTCCAGCCTGCTGTCCAGATTTTCCCTTTAATGGTGTCAAGGGTAGAAGGATCGTAACACCAGAGGTGGCATTATTGTCCTCACTTGCCCCCTGAGGTGTTGCCTATATTTCTTCTAAATTGCATCACTAAAAGTCCCCCTTTGTGCCCTGGATTTTCTATAGGTGATGGAGCAAAACTTCAGACCAGAGAGCCAAGTACCACTCAGCCAGTTTTGTATGAGGGAGGCTTGCTCCAGGGAAGCCATACTCCGGGATCATCAAGGGACTCCAGATTAGAGCAAGCCAGGGAAAGGGAAGGGCTTTTGGAAGTGAGGCCAGAGACAGACACCCACGAGGAGACCCATCCTGGGAAAAGGAGCCTTGAAGATAACAGTTTGGGGACAGATGACAGTCTGCACTCTAGTATGTTACTGGAGACAGTCTCCCGGGGAGATGTTCTCCTGGACCCACAAGGATCAGGGAAAGGCCTTAGGATCCAGCGGGGGAGGAACCTCTACAAATGCAAACAGTGTGGGAAAGGTTTCAGCAGGAAATGGTACCTTGCTCGCCACCAGCGGGTTCACACAGGGATGAAGCCCTATGAGTGCAACGCATGTGGGAAAACCTTCAGTCAGAGCTCCACCCTCATCCGGCACTACCTCATCCACACGGGGGAGAAGCCCTACACATGCCCGGAGTGTGGGAAAGCCTTTAAGCGCAGGTCCTACCTGGTGCAGCACCACCCAATCCATACTGGGGAGAAGCCCTATGAGTGTGCCCAGTGTGGGAAGGCCTTCAGCCACCGCTCCACCTTCATTCGGCACAAAAGGACCCACAGCAGGGAAAGGCCCTTTGCGTGCAAGGACTGCGAGAAGGCGTTCAGCAACAGAGAGCACCTTACCCAGCACTATGCTGTGCATACCGGGGCCAAGCGGTTTGAGTGTGCCGTGTGTGGGAAGGCCTTCCGCTGCCGCTCAGAGCTCCTGCAGCACCGGCGCGTGCACACAGGGGAGCGGCCATATGTCTGCGCACAGTGCGGGAAGGCGTTCCACCGCAGCACATACCTGCTGCAGCACTCCATCATCCACACAGGGGAGAAGCCTTATAAGTGCGGCCTGTGCGGGAAGGCCTTCAAGCGCAGGTCCCACCTTCTGCAGCACCAGCGGGTCCACACCTGAGGTAAGCCCTGCCAGTGCCTCACCCACTGCTCCTTCCTGGTCTTTTAAGGGGATCCACGTGGGAGGAAAATCTCCTTCAGTGCAGAGAATGTTGGAGGGGGATTTTTGTCAGCTCCAAAATGCACAAGAAGTCACCTTGGCAAGAAGCCCTGTGAACGCAGTGCCTGTACCTTGAGCTGAAGGTCAGCCCTCCCTCATCATGGTGGGAGAGAAAGGAGAGAAAGCGGTCACCAGTGGGTCCGCCTCTGTCGGCATCAGAGAACTTACTGGGGAGAGAGGCTGGATATAACTACGAAGGACAGTCTTAAGCCAAAAGGAAAAACCTTACTTGTTATCTGAGAATTCATAGCAAAGAAGAGCTACATAACTGTCATCATAGTGAGCAAACTTTCTGGGACAGGTCACTTTGACAGAGAGATCTGACCGACCACTGGGGAGGAGAAGGTAGAGGCCACGGGAGGAGGTTGGCTGAGGTAGTGGTAAACAGACTAGGGTGGGATGGGCTGAGAAGCTGAATGCCCCCCTGTGAAAATAGAATAAAAGGAAGGCAGAGATTGGCTCTCTTCCTCCAAGATGCCTGGATGATGAAGATGCCCGGATTATAGTGCTGCAGCTGCCTGCAGATGGTATTTCGGACAGTCGAAGGAACTTGGCACAGCCTAGAATCAGGCTGGCCTGGCAGAGGGTGGCAAGTTTATTCTTTGGGTATTCTAGAGGGGCAGGCTCCAAGGCAAAAGCCTACCATTTTTCCAAAATTGTGTAGTTTTTCTATCGTGTTTTAATTTGTAAACTAATCCTATCAAAATAAGGTAATTAAGAACAGGGAATAACAGAACTCAGGAGTTAAAAGAGTTTAGCCTTAATTGATAGGCTTAAGACACTAATGCATATGGAAAGCTGTTATTCCAAAATTGTGTAGCTTTGGAATAAAGACTCCTTTCCTTTATCATGAAAACTTTGCCTCTGGAATTTTGCCTAGAGGGTGGTGGCAGGCAGCAGTAACAGCATTGGTGACTCTGGTGGGACCCTACATGCCTGTGGTGGTCAACCCCAAAGTGGGACTATGGGGTTTCCCCGTCACTGGGAGTTCGTTCCTCTGCATGCCTGCTCAAGGTGCCAGCTGCCTAAACACATCTGGCAGGTGGAAAGGAAACAGGTCTGGGAAGGGGCTGTGAAACGAAGTCTGGGTGAAGACTGCTTTGGGGGAGCCATTGTGTGGGGACCACAGTTGGTGACACTGGTTGGTAAATATTTGCTTGTGAGTACTCTTTGGAATAATGCAGTCATGGATACCAGTTTTGTTTATACATTCTCAGGTATTTTGTATTTTTCTAGTTACAACTTTTGGCCTGTACATTTGGGCCAACAAGGGCAGTTCTGTGCTGGCTCCTACAGGGAGCCCGCTGGGTAGGATTTTGGCAGACTGGAGCATGTACCGTCATTATCCGATGTCCAAGGAGGTATCGATTTTTATTGTAATACTGTGTGAGAGAAACATCGACTGCCTTTCACATGTCCACAACTAGGGACCTAGCCTACAACCCAGGCATGTGCCCTGACTAGGAATCAAACCAGTGACCTTTTGGTTTGCAGGATGATGGATGCCCAACCCACTGAGCCACACCATTCAGGCTATGATTACCATTCTTAAATTTTTTTTTTTTTTTTAAATTTTAGAGAGGAAGGGAGAGAGCAAGGGGGAGGAACATCAGTTTGTTATTTCACTTACTTATGCATTTGTTGGCTGCTTCTTATATGTGCCTTGACGGAGGATAGAACCTGCAACCTTGGCATGTCAGAACAACGCTCTAACCAACTGAGCTACACAGTCAGGGATCATTTCTTGAGAGCACACAGGGTACTGCACCTGAAGCGGGGCAGTGAATTAGTACAGTTAGGATGAATAGCAGAGTGGTACAAATGGATAAGAAAGTTAAGGTGACATCTACTCAGTGCCCTGGCACTTTTCTAGCTATATAAGATGCACATGTATAAAACGTTACAATGATTTTGCCCTCATAGAACTTAAGATTCTAGTTGAGGGAAACAGTCAATCAGCAATGTTCCTACGTTATCAAGTTACATACTGTGTTAGAAGGTGATAGGTTCTATGGAAAAGTCAACAGACCATGGTGGGTCAAGAAAAACATGGTGGGACAGGCAAATGCCAACAGTGTGCTCATATCCGGACCGATAAGGATACTACCATTCTAGCACGTAGTTTTAAAGAGGTCAGCAGAGTTTATGTTTTCCTTTCTAAGGCATTTACGTATTTATATTTTTTCCTGCCATTCAACCCTAAGTAGTCCCTATGGAGTAATGAAGGACAAGAAGAGATACCAATTTTTCTTTTGTTCTTGATCTTAGGGGAAATATTTAATAACATTATGTTGAGTATGCTGTAGAATTTTTTTGTAGATTCTTTTTAAGATTTTAAGGACAATCCATTCTATACTTTAAAAAAAATGCTCAGCATCAAGTTATACCATATACATCTTCTGAGTGTAACATGACAGATATTTTCTATGAAGTGGGGGAACACACTCATTTCTGCATTTAAAATTTTTCAGATGGTTTCAAACTTACACGGAAGTTGAAAACATAGTACAAGATATTGTATAAATTTTATCCAGATTAAACAAATTTGTTTTGCACCTTTTGCTTTATCATTCATTCTTGCCTCACATATGTGTGTTTTTGCACAAAGAGTTTAGTTCAGAAATATTTTGCTTCAATAAGTGAATCCTTCAGTGTGTGTTCCCTAAGAGCACACTCAGTACTATCAGAGTGTTAGCATGATCAGGTAATTCAATATGGGCAAAACAGTATTGTCTAATGCAAAATCCACATTCAAAGGCTATCATTCATCCTAATATCATCCCTAGGTGTTTTTCTTGGTCACAACCCAATCTAGAACAGCATACTACATTTAATTGTCATGAGTCTTTTTTAAAAATTTTTTTGATTGATTAGAGAGAGACATCAATTTGTAGTTCCACTTATTTATGCATTCATTGGTTGCCCTGACCAGGAACTGAATCAACAACCTTGCTTAGAACGCTCTAACCAACTTACCTACCCACACAGGGCCAGAAATACTTTTGAAATTCTCACGTATGTCTTGGCTGATGTGGCTCCGTGGATTGAGTGCCGGCCTGCAAACCAAAGGGTCACTAGTTCAATTCCCAGTCAGAGCACATGCCTGGGTTGCAGGTCAGGTCCCCAGTAGGGGGTGCGCAACAGGCAACCACACATTGATGTTTCTCTCCATCTCTCTTTCCCTTCCACTCTCTCTAAAAATAAATAAATAAAATCTAAAAAAAATAAAGAAATGAAAAGCAAAGCCAAAGACTATGAGAGAATGTTGGTAAAGCGCATATCAAATGAAGAATTTGTATCCAGAGTATATTAAGAAATCACAAACAAGTATTTCAATCATAGGCAAAAGATATGAACAGAAGATAAATGGATGGCAAATAAACCCAGGGGAAATGCTCAACATTAAGTCATTAGGAAACTGCCAATTAAAACTATGAAATACTACCACACACCTAATACAATGGCTAAAATGAATGGCCCCTGTCTTACAAACAGAGGTCAGCAGGATGTGAAGAAACTTGAAATCCAATATACTCCAGGAGGAAATGTGAAAAGGCATGACCATTTAGAACACAATTTGGTGAGTTCTTCAAAAGTTAAATGTGGATCAAGTTCCAGCTTGGCAGTGTAAGGAGTATTGTGGACCTGCTTCCCACCTGCTTAATAAGACTGTGGAAATAGTCCTAAGGGTGTACAGCGAATGAAGAAACATTTATTCAAGAAAATCTAATATTCAATAAGAAATAGCAAGAGCCAGTCATGTCTGAACCAAGACCACTTCCTCTTGCCCCTTCCAAACTCAGATGAAAAGGCCACTCTAGACTGATACAGCCAAGACCTCAGGGCTCTCCCTCTCCATAACTCCCAGGCAGAAGGCTTATCTTCTCAGAAAGGTCAGGATGTCAGCAATTTATCATCCTGCCCTCCGAATATATAACTGGATGATATTCAATTGCTGGCTCAGTGATAAAGGCTACTCTCAGAACTTCTCTCTGTGTTAGGCTAGGTTGACCAGGGGCAGCACATGCCCTGCACTCCTAAAGCCTCCACTCTGAACTTTCTGGTGTTGAACAAGGTTAGTTAAGCCTGTGGCTGAAGCCTCTCTTCATGTTCACTGTATTCATAAGGCCCATCTGGTTTGTAAAGTTCCTATGACTGGATCGGAGCAGACTTTTAGTTAAAGGCTTTTCCACATTAGTTGCATTCAAGCATTCTTTCCTCTGTGAACTTTCTGGTGTTGAATGAGGTTGAAACGCTGGCTAAATGATTTTGCACATTCACTGCATTCATAAGGCATTTCTCCAGTGTGAATCCTTCGATGTTTAACCAGGCTGGAGCTGTGGCGAAAAAATTTCCCACATTCCCTGCATTCATAAGGTCTTGCCCCAGTGTGAACCCTGTGGTGTTTAACAAGGCTGGAATTCTCACTAAAGAATCTTCCACATTCATTGCATTTAAAAGGCTTTTCCCCAGTGTGAACTCTGCGGTGTTGCATGAGGCTAGAGCTTTGGCTGAAAAATTTCCCACATTCCCTACATTCATAAGGCCTTTCTCCAGTGTGAACTCTCCAATGATTAATAAGGCTTGACTTGTGGCTATAGAATTTCCCACATTCAGTGCATTTATAAGGTCTTTCTCCAGTGTGAACTCTCTGATGTTTCATGAGGCTTGAGTTGAAGCTAAAGAATTTCCCACATTCGCTGCACTCATAAGGCCTTACTCCAGTGTGGATTCTGTGATGCTGAACAAGTGTGGAATTATGCCTGAAGGCTTTCCCACATTCACTGCATGTAAAAGGCTTTTCTCCAGTGTGGACTCTCCGGTGCTGAATGAGGTCAGCATTGCGGCTAAAGGATTTCCCACATTCGCTGCAACTATAAGGCCTTTCACCAGTGTGAACTATTTGGTGTATAAAAAGGTTGGATTTATGGCTAAATAGTTTTCCACATTCGTTGCATTCGTAAGGTTTTTCTCCTGTGTGTAGTCTCTGGTGCTGAACCAGTAAGTATTTCTGACCAAAGGCTTTACCACATTCACTGCACTTATAATGCCTTTTGTCAGGGTGACTTTTGATGTTCCTCTGTGGCTCCCCTGTACTGTGAGTCCCCTGATGGTTAAGACCAGAGCTAGTCAGGATGTCCTTCTCATTCTGCCCCCCCTCTTCTCTTAAGGGTTCCTCTACACAGTGCAGCTTCTGGTGTTGAAGGTTTGTGCTGAGCACTCCTCCTACGTTAACATTCTGCTCAACCTCTGCTCCATGCCAACCACCTGAAAGCAGAGAAAGGCTGATGAAGTGGATGTAGACTTCAGTGAGACCAGGCAGCACCCTCACAAATGTGCATCTGACACATCCAGCCATGGGTTTCTGGGACTGGTGGTAGAATGAAGGGCCAGAGATCAGGATGAAGAAGGGCTTGCTGTGCAGTGCTGGACCTGGCAAGCTCCCAGATCTGTGGGGGAGCCTTGTGAGCAGTAAGGACACATGGATGGGTGCAGCTCCAACACACTCCTATGCGAACGGTTTTCAGCAGGACCTTTGTGCTATTTATGCAGGAACACAGTGCAGAAGGGTGTGTTCAGAATCAGAAAAACTAAAGCAACTGAATAGCTGGTATTCAAGAACTATAGGGATGCCCTCCCCTGACTCGCACCTAGTGCCATTCAAATGTCCCCACAAGCCCTGGTCAGGTAGCTTGGTTGGAGCGTCGTCCCGATGCATCAAGGTTGCGAGCCTGATCCCTAGTCAGGGCACATGTAAGAGTCAACCAATAAATGCATAAATGAGTGAGACAACAAATCAATGTTTTTCTCTCTCTCTCTTTCTCTCTAACATTGCCCAGCTTTACTGGACATGGGAGCCAAAGTTACCATCATTGTAGGCAACCCATTCAAGTTTCAAGGAAGTACCCCTTTTAAACTACAGGGATATTGTAACAATCTTTATTAAAACAGCTGCCCATCATGGGGACCCCTAATGATTAGAGCTTTCCTACTATAAACAGAGATGCTGCTAAATGCACCCTACAATGCTGGAACAATCGAAAGCGTCTTGTCCCTGCTCGTCAGAATCACAAAGTGAAGACCTATGGAGCAGACCCCACCAGGGAATGTAGTAAACACCACAATATTGCCTGAAACAAGGTACTGCAGGCCTTCTGCTGGTTGTTCAAGATCTGAAAGAAGGAGCAATTATCCTCACTATTTCTCCTTCAGCAATCCAATTTGGCCAATCTTAAAGTCTTCTACCAACAGTGGCACTTAACTATTGATTATTGAAACCTCTAAGCTCAAGTACCCCATCAAGGCTCCAAGACCTCACATAATCGAATTAAATGACTCTCACCAAAGGGTGCCCAGTGGTTATTTTGACATGCTGTACCTGGCCAGTATATCTTACTCATGCCTATTACCAATCTGTCACAGCTCCAGTTTGCCTTTACCTTTTAAAGAACCCAACATACGTTTTCTGAGCTGTGAGTTATTTATTTTTATTTATTTTTAAAATTTATTGACTTTAGGGAGAGAAAGAGTGAAACATCAACTTGTTTTTCCACTTATAGATGCATTCATTGGTTGATTCTTGCACATGCCCTGACTGGGCATCGAACCCACATCCTTAGCACATCAGGACGATACTCCAACCAACTGAGCTACCTGGCCAGGGCTACTGTCATCTCAATAGGACTTACCACAGCTGCAGGAGATGCCAGCACTGGCACCCTTACAGCAGCCTTCATCAAGACCATACCATGACTGACAACCAGCACCTTTCAGTGGCCCTCTCAGGGGACGTTCAATGGCCACATGAAATATTGTCCCTCTGCAACAAGCCCACGAGTCTCTAAGCCCAAACAGTCATGGACAACAGATGGAGTTGTGACTGTTTACTAGCCAGGATAGGGGGAACCTGTGCCACTCAGGGTGCCTCTTGCTGTGTGTACATTAATAACTCTGGACATGTACCTGTGAAGCCACTAGGATTAGGCTACAAGGTAAAAAATATCTTTCATAACAACCAACACCTTCCGGCAGATTCCCTTAAACCCACAGGTGCCTGACCTGTACTTTTGGCTTTTCCCCCCTAAGGACAGTGGCTGGCTGCTGCCTGCATTTCACCCCTCATCACATGCCTAGCGGGATTCCTCTTAGTTGTCACCTTTGTCAAAGCTTGCCTTCAGTGGCTACACCACGCTATCCAGTCACCTTCAATTCTCCACAACCCAAGTGGCAAGCGTTACCCATCCCTATTAGTGCTGTTCATGATGTCGAGACACCACAGGTTCAATTGTATTGTAAAACTTTAAGACTTCCGCTGCCTCAACATTCCCTCCCCAACAGTCTGTCAGCATACCGGGAGACCAGGTGACCCAAGTGATAAGGTGGGCCTCTGACACAAGTCCCCTTTCTTGCCCTCCCATGACTGACCTAGAGACATTCTAATGTTTCAATTGCATCCTCTTACACCTTTTCTCATGTATTCCCCGACCCCCAATGTCCTTGCTCACTCTCTGCTCCCCACCCACCGCTTGGTTGGGCCCACCCTGTGGGCGCTCCCTCCCATATGCCCCCCCACCACCTTGGCATGTAGCAACTATCTCCCGGGATCTGTTGAGCACAACAAACTACTCTGTGTGTCCTCTTGTGGCCACACTGGACTGACCATCTCAGAATATAGAATAAGGCTTCTGTTGGAGAGCACTGTGGAGGGAGCAGTGGAGAGGACCAGGTGAGAGGAGAGAGAGGTAGGGGACAGTCCTGGGCCAGAAATCAGAGTAGACATGATCAATGGGCAGCTGGGAAAGAAGAGATATAAATCAGGCAGGGTTCCTTGCCTTGGCACCAAAACGTCAGGACCCACTGCAGAGATTCCGGCACTATCGGAACCCCTCCCTGAGCTCACCCCTCTCCTGTTCCTCCCTCCAAGTACCTCCTGGCATGGCTGCAGTCATGACTCCGTGGGCAGGCAAAAAGGGCTCTCCCCACTGCTCCAGCTGGGCAATTTCATGGGTCTTGGAAGATACAAATCCTAAGAGAGAGACAAAACAGGTGGGTCAAAGCAACCCACCCCATGACAGACCACAGGAAAGAAAACTAAATACTACATAAGGAACCTTGGAGGAGGCCTTGTGTGAACAACCCATTCAAATGGTCACCATGTTGGTGCATCAATTCCTGCCACAGGCATAACCCATGTCAACCAGAGGAAGAGGTTGGAACCTAGGGACAGAACTGCCATGGACCTTCAGTGTCATCAAGAGGCCAAGGACGTGATCCATTAGGCTGACTGCAAGACTTCTCATCTCCAGACCTGACTGGTGTGACTCAGTTGGTAGGAACATTGTTCCATACACCAGAAGTGCATAAGTTTTATTCCCTGTCAGGTCACGTCCCTTCGTGGCGGTTTAGTCCCTGGTTGGGGCACATACGAGAGGCAACTGATATTTCTCTCTCACTTTGATGTTTCCTCTCCTTCTCTTCCTCCCTCCCTTCTCCTCTCTTTAAAATCAGTGAGCATGTCCTCAGGTGAGGATTAAAAAAAAAAAAGACTCCTCATTCCCAACCCTTTCCCACAAGGCTTTGGGGCAGCTTGGGGACCAAAGGAAGAGTGCACAACCCAGGCTTGGGCTAGATGTTCACAACACCCAGTCCAGGATGGGGAAGGAAGCAGTGCCTGTGGAACAGCTTTGGGAAGGGCAGCCCTGCCCCTGGGGTAAAAGGGAAGAGCAAGCCCAGCCCAGGGTGCTTACCCAGAGAGGCCATCAGTGAGAAGTTCTCCAGCATCACACTGCGGTATAGACATCTCTGGGCTTCATCAAGGAGCCCCCACTCCTCCCAGGAGAAGTAGACAGCCACATCTTCAAAGGTTACACAGCCCTGCCAGGATGGGGACAGTTGAGTTTACTGCAGTCTTCCCTCCCAGGACTCTGGGCATCTACCCTAACATCCGCCCTCCTCCCAGGCTCCCAGTTTGAGGAGAGACCAGGCCTCAGTGCCAGTGATGCCCACTTCCTCCTTATAGTCCCACTAACCACTGCTCAGCCCTTAGCAACACCAGGCAGCTGGGCAGACAGAAGTCATGTGAGCTCTAGGCCTGGCCTATAGGGCCTTACCCTTCTCCAGGCAGACATTATTTCACCTGAGGGCCCCCAGACAGTGTTTCCCAAACAACCAAATTCAGGTCACTGTTCTCCCATCAGCCCACAGGACAAGGGCCTGAGGCCATCAGTTTATAGTCCCAACCATGGTGCACATCACTCTGTACCACACCTCCCTTCATATCCCCAGCCGCTGTGGTGATGGCCCTGACTACCAGCGACAACCCCCAGGCCTGCTTTGAAGCCTCTCTATCTGACCCTTATCCTTGCTTTATCCTCAGCCACCTGGAACCACATGCAGATTTCAGACACCCTCAGCCCTCTTCCATGTCTGTGTTGCAAAGGTGTCCCCTCAACGATCTCAGCTTCTCTGATGCTTACAGGAAGCTGAGGCCCACGTGTCTTGCACATCATGCCTACGATTCTCCCAGAGGGTCCCATTGGATCTTGAGCTAGTTACAGGTCCCAGCAAGGGTCAGAGCCTGTAAGTCACCCATTTTACTATCATCTCACTGCCTTGTCTCCACACCCATTTCATGTCCACTCTCTATGGAAACCGTGGCCACCAGCTAGACCCTCCTCACTCCCGTGACCCCCATGGCCACTGTTCTCCCTCGTGTGTCTTTGGGAAGCCCACTACCCTATCCAGGTGTCCAGGAAGAGACCCAGTCCTCGATCCCACACTCCCTTCATTATCTAACAGCACTGCTACCAGGACCGAAGATGTCTGCTGCCAAATCTGACCCACAGCTCCATCCTGGTCCACACACCATTGGCGTGGGTGTCTCCAATCTGAACCCTTCACCTAAACTCCAGGCTTCTGTTTGCAGGTGCCCATGTGACAAATCCACTCAAGGGTCTCTAGAACACCTCAGTTCAATATGACCAAAGCCCGACTCCTAATATTCCCAATAAAAATTGCTCTTACAACCGGTGGGCAGCTCAGTTGGTTAGAGTGTTGTCCCGATATGACAATGTTGCGGGTTTAATCAATGGTCAAGGTACATACAAGAATCAACCAATGAATGCATAAACAAGTGGAACAACTAATCAATGTTTCTCTCTCTCCCTTCTCCCTCTTTCTTTCTCTTTCCCCCTCCCCCCTCTCAAATCAATAATTTTTTTTTAATTTAAAAGAAAAAAATTACTATTACAACCAACATCGACATGGTAGTATTTCCCTGTTTCTAGCTACTAAGGCCCAACATCTTGGAAGTACCCCTGACTCTCCCACTTCTCTCTCCCACCCACCGCATCAGAAAGTCAGCTTGGACCTACTAAAAATCCATATACAGACTCCAACACACCTTCAACCTCCACAGCCACCTCTGGTTCAGCCACCACCAACATTCACCTGAACTACCGCAGTGGCCTCCTTCCTGGTCTGCTTGAAACCCAAGTCTGTTCTCTACTCTGCAGCAGAAAAGCTTGTTAAATCTGAGTCAGATCACTAGCTGCCTCTGCTCCAAATGTTCTCTGGCTGCCACCACCATCGGAATAGAGATCAGCTCTTCAGGCTACCATTCCAGGTCTAAATCCTGATTCCTGCCATTTCCACCAGACATAATGAAGACCTAAGGTTCCTTGAGCGTTCCCAGCTTAACCTCACTTCCAACATTTCCTGATCACTGTGACTATAATATCGTGCCACTGGTTGCCAGAAATGGGAACCAATCCACACAATCTCTGGTCAGGACTCAAAGCCCTAACCTTGGATGATCACCTTCCGGGGTCCTCAGATGGAAGGATACAGAGAGTAGCAGGCAGAGTCCCAGGACACCTGGGAGCCCATGCAAGTGGGAATGGAAGAGGATAGGGATCTGGAATACCCTGCTTTACCTCTGCACGGTCTGGAAGAAGTTCTGCAGGCAACAATGTTGGGCCCCAAAGGCTCTTTAAGCGCCCTCACACCATCTGGGCCTCAGTCCTCAACGATGCCTCTTACCAGCTGCATGACCTTAGAAAAGCACTGCACCTCCCTGTGCTGCAGTGCTGCTCTCTGTAAAGTGGGAGTACAAGGGTGCCCACCCACTGCGGCTACGGTTTGCATCAAACTCATTCCTGTGTGTCAACTACTAAGTGTCCACTCTTAGTGTCCTCATAACTGACTTCTGTCAACATTTTCAGTGCAAATGAACTGCTAGGTATTGAAAATGTGGATTTTTGTACATGCCCTTTAACTAAGAGAATTTAAGGCATTTGATTTTAATCAAATGCTTAGCAGTATATTATGATTCCAACCAAGTATTAAATGCTTACATCACTTTTACTTGTCAAATCCATGTTATTTTAATTGCCTAAGTATGTGCACCTATGTGTATATACACATACATATGCATATTCAGGGTGGGGCAAAAGGTTTACAGTTGTGAATATGTTAAAGTTTATTAATTATCATATTATTTTCCATACAAGCAACTGTAAACCTACTTTTGCCCCACTCTGTATGTGTATATATGTATACATATGTATTTTTTATCAGCTGGTGCTTAAATACTTATTTAATAAACTCACGAGTTAATGAAGTGGGGGACGGAGCTTAAGGAAACTGAATAATATTAGTCCTATTCACAACCTTGCTGCCTGCTGTATACTCCTGAAGGCAAACCTGATGGGGCCTTTCCAATGGAGCAGTTGCTCATCCTTCCTACCCTGAAGGCTGGGGGACTTGGGCCCCAAAGGGGGCTGCTCCACTAACCTGACTAGCATTTTCTTTCCTCTACAAGGAGTGGACAATGAGGGTCCACTGAGCCTGGAGTGGCCCACCTACACCACTGAACATCTCAATCTCCTTGTCCTTACACCGGTCCCTACGACCGTTTGCTCCCACACACACCAGCCAGAACCAGGTAGGACCACAGGAAACCTCCCTATCCCCTCTCCCGCCCCTGCTCTGGAGGCAGCCCCACCCTCCAGGCACATCTAAGATAAGAACTTTAAGATTCTCCCTCCACAGGTGTGGCTCAGTGGACTGAGCACCGCCTGCAAACTGAAAGATTCCTAGTTCAATTCCCAGTCCCAGCACATGCCTGGGTTGCGGGCCAGGTCCCCAGCTGGAGACCTGCGGGAGGCAACCGATGTTTCTCTCCGTCCCTTTCCCTCTCTCTAAAAATAAATGAAATCTAAAAAAAAAGAAAAGAAAAAAAGAAGATTCTCCCTCCTAAATATAAGCCCCGAAACATAAATACAGTCCAGGCCCAGATCCCTCCTCAGCTATCCAGATGTGAGTGAGTAAACTGCTACTCATATGACGCCTCCACCCTGGAACAACTCAGGGTTACCATATCGAAGTCCAACTCCTAATCTTTTCCCCGAAACCTGCTGGCTGTCTGTGCCGACTTCCCCAACTACAATATTCCCAGATACTTAGAAAACAGACAAAAACGCAAGCCCCCCAAAAGGGGCGGGGGGATGGTGCTTCATTCCCTACTTTCTTCACAGCCACATGTGATACAGCAAGAAAGCCTGTCCAGTTTTGAAATCCACCCCAGATCTGATCATTCCTCGCCCCTCTATTGCCACTAGTATGGTCCAATTCGTACCACAACTATTAGTCCATTGTATTGACTTCCTTGAGCAGGGGACGCTCACTTGGGGCTGTGGGGTTCGGTGGGGTGAGAATGAGGGCTGGGGGGACAGGCCCTCACCTGAGCCGGGAGCCTCAGCTTGGCAACGGCCATCGGATTCGGTGCGCGGAGCGGGGCGGGGAGCGGAGGACCAGGTCGGGCCCCGGGCATCCCGTCCCCTGACTCAGAATCGGGGTCACCCTGGCGGCGTCGCCGAGCCTCGGCCTCCTCTCGCGCCGTCTCTTCTTGTCTACTCGGCTCCAAACCAGTCAGCCGAACTGAAAGAAGAAACAGGTCCCAGAGACCCCCAAAGTGAACTCCCCAGAGCCCACGCCGGAAGTTCCGCCCAGAGCTTCCGCACTCACAGAAACGACCGTTTTCATTGGCCGAGCACCAACACGGTGAGCAGTTCCTTCTGGGCAATGTAGTTCCCACAGCGCGAAACGTAGCGGAAGTAGAGCTGCTGAGATGGCAGTGGAGATATCAGGGTCCAAAGTTCAATCATTTGTCGTCCAGAGACTATCCTTATTGATAGGCCTGGATTTCAAATTTCCCTGCGCAGCTGGGAGTCCAGTTTTTCCTTTCCTTGAACGACTTAAAGACCATCTTGAGAGGCTCAATAAAGCGGTTTCCTCCGTCTGAAGCAGTTACCCATTTCCAAATTCCCCTGCCAAGGGGGCTCCCAATGTTGAACACCTGCTGATGAAGCAATCAATACCTGATGTGTGAGAAAAAGCTCGACAACTGCTGGTCCTGGGTGCAACCTACATCTTCATTTCTGTAAGCCAGTCAGTGTTTGCTTTACTTAGTCCAGGTGAGAAACCTCCACAACTGCAGGCAATTTTTATGAGTTTAGTTGGGCCAAGCTGACAATTGCTGGGAAGCAACATTTCTTTGGATTGAAAAAATGCATCGAAGAATGGCAGTTTTGCCCCTTAGTTTATACATTAGAGTAAAAGGAGGATCTGTAAGCAGGGTTACATGAAATTCATTGGTGGTAGGTAAATACGGTGGGAGAAAGCAAAGGAAAGGAATCACGGATTAGATAAAAAGAAAAACAGACATACTTTTTTTGCATTTGTGGGTAGAACATGGTTAATATTTAACATTTACAGCACATAAAGATGGTATTTGGGCAACCAGATAACAATGAGGGTTTCTGCCTTGAGGTGTCTGGAAGAGAAGATTATTCTGACATGTCAAAGGTATGTTCTCTTAGATGCAAAAAGACAAAAGGCAGACTCACTTAAGTTAAAGATTGAACTTTGTTAAGGAACCTACAGGCCTAGGATGTGACTATCTGCTATGACTCACTTTCAGTTAGGAAGTTTTAATTTTAGATCATCCTATGTACTTACTTTTGGTCTCTATGTTTGTAAGGCCATTTATGCGGGCCTTCTCTGAACTTGTCAGGTTTTGTACATGGCCGCTTTTTCATTCATGATTCTGCAAAAAAGAAAGAGGCCTGCCGTCGGCTACAGGAGAGCACCAGAGCAGGGAGCATGTGCTACATGTCTCAGTCTGTGTCATGTTGGCTGTGCGGGACTTCGGGAAACTGCTTTGCCTCTCCTGGATTTTGTCACCATACATACAATGAGACAGCTATGCATGAATGATGGGAACTGACATTAGGGAACATGTTACTAACCCTGAGGCTAAAGTTTGAGGGGCTGGTAACAGGAGGACTGAGGCCCTTGCCCCTATGGTCATCAGTGTCTTTCTGACCTACCTGAATATGCCAGGTAGAACCTGATTTGTTTTGAAATCACCTTCCTGATGTGTGAATAATGAGGTGGGGCAGAGCAAGAACTGATGTTGGAGGCAGGGCAGAGTTGGGTAGTCCAGAGTGTGTTTCGGGTAGATCGGCCCAAGGGAGTAGAGTTGGAGGTGTTGAAAGCAGAAGTGGAAGCACATGTGGATGTCGGGATGATGGGGCAAAGCTTAGGCAATGACAGTTATTCCCCTTAATCCCCCCTGTATCTGTTGGCCAACAGGACTTTTTCTGTTCTGATTTCTTGGTTGGTCCCCAGAAAATACATATTTAGAGAATAGCACTGAAGGCTAATGTTTCTGAGACAATGAAAAGACAAGACACATCCCTGTAATCGTGTCACTTACCTGGAAATATAAGGGCTTTAGCACATTAAACAATTAGCTGCCTCTCAATGTGTATGTTCAGATGTTATGCATGGGAATTTCATCATTTTGACTCCAAAAGGAGATTTATTCATGCCTTCATAGCCGATGAGCAGTTATTTTAATCAAAAGATGCACCCATCTCTCAATCCTCCTATCTTCTCTCACTGTAGGCCTTTCATCTGGGTTCAGGCTTCTTTGGACTTGAATAATATGTTTTGAATTTTATTTCTGTGCATTTTTGGTCCACTACATTCATCATTTTTGACCTCAATACTCTAATGTCACAGTTTCTTAAGATATTTTCACTGTGTATAGAAATGTAGTTTGGTAGTTATTTCTCCCGCACAAAAATTGTTCTTGCCCTCTTAATTGCCAAATACATTTAGTATTGTAAATTATCCTTCTTGTCAGATATATGTAAGATAGCTTAAAGGAATTGCATACATCTCTGTATATGGAGAAATAAATATTTTGTGCACTGGCTGGTGTGGCTCAGTGGATTGAACACCGGCCTCTGAACTAGAAGATCGTCGGTTCGCTCCCAGGTCAGGACACATAACAGGGTTGTGGGCCAGGTCTCCAGGCAACCAATTGATATTTCTATCTTTCCCTCTCCCCTTCCCCTCCCTCTAAACATAAATAAATGTTTTATTTTTTATTTATGTATGTTTAGGGAGAGGGGAAGGAGAGAGGGAAAGAAACGTCAATGTGTGGTTGCCTCTAGCATGCCCCCTACTGTGGACCCCGCCTACAGTCCAGGCATGTGCCCTGACTGGGAGTCAAACCAACGACCCTTAGGTTTACAGGTCTGAGCCCAATCCACTGAGCTACACCAGCCAGGGCTAAATAAATGTTTTTTAAAAAATGTTTAAAAAGAAATATCTTGTTCAAAGAGTGTTATTCACTGGGTTTGACACACTCACTGATTATACACACAGGAAAATGTTTTCTGAGATAACCAAAGAAACAAGCATTCTCCATGGACTTCAGTGGTGCCCAACATCCCATCTCCATTTTCCAGATTATGCTGTGTCTGGAGTCTTTTCTCTCTTCTTCCTCACCCAAAATTCTGAGGATCACAGGACTCACTCTAGAGCTTCAAGCTACATGTGTTTATTTGACGACAACAAAATATTGAACTTCTAACAGTAGAGGTCTCAGTGACATTAGCATATGGTGTGTCCACTTGGTTTTTCAATAAAATTTTTTAATTTATCAATGAGTGAGAGAGGGAGAGAGAAGGGGAGAAACAGCAATTTGTTCCCCTTATTTATGTATTCATTGGTTGACTTTTGTACATACCTTGAAGGGGGATTGAACCTTGGCATATCAGGACGATGCTCTAACCCACCGGTCATTTGATTTTTTTTTTTTTAAGAAAATTGAAATAATATGCTTGCTTGTAAGCATTTCTGGGATAAGTTACAGACTACACGCACTGGAAATATGGGTGTGGCTCCTTTAAGAGGAAGCGAAGCTCCGCCTAGTCCCCACTTTCAAGGCGCCTCCAACCCTGTGATTCGCCCTTCGTCCTGGAGGTGGCGCAGCGGTAGCGCGAATCCGTGGTTGGTACTCTGAGAACTACGTTACCCAGAAGCCTCCATGACCTTTGGCCAGTGAAGGACCAGTGAAGGGGTGTTTCTGTTCGTGAGGGAGATGTTGGGGCGGGATTTCCTGTTTCCTCCTTGGGCGGACATTTTTTTTTTTTTTTTTTTTTTTTTTTGGTTTTGGATTAGTCCACCTCGTCAGTCTCCAGACCGCACTCTGAGACCCAAGTGACAGGAGAGGAGGCGGGCCTTCCCTGGACAGAGGCGAGCTTGTGGCTCTGCTGTGGTGCCTCACCCTGGCTGCCGAGCCCGGTTCCTCGCACTTGTCTCCCGCCAGTTATCCTCTCTCCTCCCCCGCCTTCTTCCATCCACAGGTTCCGATGGCGAAGGCTGCCCTGGTGAGCCTGGCGCAGGTGGGTGTTGCGCCCCCGGGTCCTCCCCTGCCTCTCTCCTTGAATCCTACAGCCTCGAATGAGGGCTGTCCAGTATGGACCGGGGGAGGGGGGCGGGCCGCTCGTGGAGGCGTCCTAGTTCTGACAGCCAGTATGATGGGACATGGAAGTCCTGGAGCTGCTACGCAGCCGGAGCACCGGGAGGAGGACGGGGGGCTGTCTGATGGGATCAGAGAACGTGAGGAGGAGCTACGTCTGCAATAGGCGCTTGAGCAGTTTTGTCTTCATTCTGAGGGTGATGGGAGCCTTGGAAGGTTCTGAACAGAGGAACACGATCTGAGGGTTTTATAAGTATACCATCGGCTGCTCAGGGGAGAACAGACTTGGAGTGGAGGGTGGGAAGATGATGAGGACAGCGAGGCACAGGAAGGTGGAGGCCTAATCCGAGGTCATAGCCGTTGGGTAGGCCTGAAGACTGAGCACAGAGGATTGACAATCACCTCTGGGTGTTAGTGGCAGGGCAGGCATGAGCCTTGGAGACTCCTTTGTGGTTGCTTTTCTCTCACAGGCTCTTCCCACAGGTTCCCATGAACTCAGAAGTAATTGTGGACCCTATTACAGGTGAGGGGAGGATGTGGGTGCTCTCATGGATCCCACCCCCACCCACATAGTCTCCAGGATTATGATATCATAGAACACTTAACTTGTATGCTCCCAGCTCTTGAGTTTGAAGACCCTGGAGAAAGCCCAAGCCCAGGGTTCTGAGTACAGGCCTGAGCTTATATGGAAGGGTTCCCATTTCTGGTAACCATTGGAATAAGGTTTGGAAGGTTGTTCCAGGCACAGGAACCAGCGTGTGCAAGTACTTGGAGGTGAGACTGAGACTGGAGTTTTCAAGAAACTACAAGTGTCAGGCCTGGCCGGGTAGCTGAGTCATTTGGAGCATTGTTCCATGCACCAAAAGGTTCCAAGTTCAATCCCCAGTTGGCACTTGTATGGGAGGCAACTTTTGATGTTTCTCTTTCACATCAATGTTCCTTTCTCTCCATTCCTGTTTCTCTCTAAAATAAAAAAAATAATAAAAAAACATTCTTGGGTGAGGATTAAAAAATTTTTTAAAATTAAAAAACCCCCAAAACTGTGTGTCTCCATCATGTCCAGTAGGAATCAAGAGCAGGTGGGCAGGAGTTCTGTTCTGAGGGTGGTGTAGGAGGAAGTTGATCAGATCCAGATTTTAACAGGCTCCCTCTGGATGTACCGTGGCAAACAGACTGTGTAAGGGGAGGAGGGTTCAGGGAGTTACAGTGCAGACCACGGAGGAGGCTGCTTTAATATTCTAGGTGAGTGGTAAGAATGGATGGGCTAGAGGGGTGGCTGTGTAGATGGTAGAAGTGGTTGGGTCAGATAATTTTTTTAAATCCCCACCTGAGGATATGCTCATTGATTGTTAGAGAGGAAGAGGGAGAAAAAGAAACATTAATATGAGAGAGAAACATCTGTTGGTTTCCTCCATACACGCCCTGACCAGGGGATCAAACCAAAAACCCTTTGGTGCACAGCATGATGCTCCAACCAACTGAGCCACCTGGTCACAGTGGACCAGGTATGATGTGTGTGTGAGAGAGATAATCCCCAGGTTTTAGGCCTTATCAGCTGGAAGGGTAGATGCACCATCAGCTGAGATGGACAAGTCAGTGGTAGAAATAACTCAATGTGGATATCAGAAGTTTATTTGTGACCATGTGAAGGGGCTAAGATGTTCCAGAGAACACTGCATGGAGGTGTTGAGTGAACTGGATGCGCAGGACGGGAGTTCTGTGGAGTTCAGGATGGAATGTTCAAAAAACAGATGATGGCATAGAGATGGGCTTAGAAGGGACAGTCTACACATCACAATGGTAGTGCAGTCAGTGAGCCAGGAGGGCCATTCACTGGATGGTGGGGACCAGACTTGTGAGACAGAATGATCCAAAAGAGTGATGTGCGGGTGGAAGCGAGTGTAACTGATGGCCCCTGGGCCCTGGTATCGGGGCTTAAGGGAGAAAGGTGAGCATGCTCTCAGCAGCCTCAGGAGAATTGGCTGCTGTGGTAGGTATTGTGGCCAGGGAGGGGGGGCTGCTATATACCAGAACTTAGATGGTGCCTTTCTGCCCACCTTGCTGTGGGTGGACACAGTGATCACAGGGACCGTGAGACAGCATGGGGATCCTGTGGCACTCAGTCCCAATATTTCCTCTGAGTTGAGGAGTCAGGTAGGAAGGAATGTAGGTAGGGGCACGATGGGTATCTTTAGGAGATAGGCCACTCATGTACTTGGTTCTCCTCATGTTGCCAGGGGCAGGTGACCTTCGAGGATGTGTTCGTGCACTTCTCCCAGGAGGAGTGGGGGCTCCTTGATGAGGCTCAGAGGCTCCTATACCGCAATGTGATGCTGGAGAACTTGGCACTCACGGCCTCACTGGGTAAGGCCCTCACACCCACCCCAGGGTCCTGGAGCAGGCTCTGCCCTTCCCATTTTCCAGGGTGATCCCGGCCTTTTCCTGTACCAGAGACATGGGCACTGCCTCCCCTCCTCAGTGCTCTGGAGTAGGTATTGTGAATGCCACCTCTGAGTCCAGAGCAATCCACGTGCCTGCTGCTTGAAGGCTTGCGTAGCTGGCCCAGAAGTGAGGGATCTTACTGTCACTCAGTGGATCATATCCATCTTGTCCTTGCCCCAACTAGGTGCCTCTGTCCGGGCCCATGGCACCCCTATGCCCCAGGTTCTGCTCCCTTCCTCTAGCTGACATTTGTGATGGCCCGCCTGTGGCAGAAATTGCAGGGACCAGTATGGTCGGTCATTAGTACCACTGGACTATTCCTGAGGTTATTTTTATATCATTTCTCTTGGTTGAAGGTTGGGCCATCCAGACCCATGCTGCCCACTTGCCTGTCCTATCTTTTCCTTAGGATATGCATCTTCCATGTCCCGTGGGGTGGTTCCACTGGAGCTGTGCAATGAATCCTGGCTATCAGACTGGACACACATGACTACAGCCATGACCAGAGAGGCTCAGGGTGAGCGTAACCCTCGTGAGTGGGAGCGGGGGAAGGTGTCATGTCAAGGCTGGGTCTTAGTCATTCCCTAACCTCTCTGTGCCCACAGTTGTTTTAGAGTCAAGACCACTAGCCACATTGCATTTCTCTTTCCCATATATTTGCCTTTTCTGCTTTGCCCTTTGGCCTCTGCCTGTTCCCGACCTCTGCCTCCACAACTCCCCTGTTCCTCCCCACTGCTCCCTCTGCAGTGCTCTTCAACGTTGGCCTGTACTTAATGTGTCAGATGTGCACAAGCCCCAAATCATCCTTCAATACCAGCAATTTGACTGCACCTCTTCAGGGGACACGGCCTTCTGCACAACTCTCACCTGTCCACAGCAGCCGAGGCCTCACTGAAATCTGTGGATGACTTCATTGGAGACCCTGGCTTTCCTGGGCTCTACCTGATATTTGTGTTCTCCACCAGTCAAAGCACCTTCCCTTCCATGACTTTTAGATGCCAACTGCTATGTAGCAGCCTTTCTCTCAAATTGAGCTCGGATTCTTGTCCTATGTCCTTGCTCTTCGTTCTGTTAGACCCATGTTTGTAACGAGACTGCCCCCTCCCACCTGTTGAAGTTCACCAGCATTTGTCTGCCTTTAGGTTCTTGGCGTGAAATGGAGGATGAGAAGATAATGTTTAAGCAGAGCGTCTCTACAGAAGGAGCATCACAGGCCATGACTCCTGAGGCAGGCCCTTCTACCCAGAAAGAAGCCTACCCCTATGAGAAATGTAGCCCAGTCTTGAAAAACATTTTGCGCTTAGATGAGCACCAAGACACACACCCTGGGCAGAAACCAGGTGGGAAAAAATTCTGGTTCAATGCAGACCTTAACCACCAGAAACAGCATAGTGGAGAGAAACCCTTCAAAAGAGACGAGGGCCAGGACTTTCTTGTGAACAGCTGCCCTGTCCAGCCATTGGAAATACCCTTCATGACTGTGGAGAGTTGTAAGGACTTCTCAACTAACTCAGGCATTTTCCGGCACCACACCCCTTGCAGCCAGTGGAAGCCACACACTGGACAAAGGCATTATGAGTGCAGCGAATGTGGAAAAACCTTTAACCGCAAAGACTCTCTTGTCCAGCACCAGAGAGTCCACACTGGAGAGAGGCCATATGAGTGCAGCGAGTGTGGGAAAACCTTCAGCCGCAAACCCATACTTGCTCAGCACCAGCGAATCCACACTGGAGAAATGCCCTATGAGTGTGGCGTATGTGGGAAAGTGTTTAATCACAGCTCCAACCTTATTGTACACCAGAGAGTTCACACTGGAGCAAGGCCTTACAAATGCAGCGAGTGTGGGAAAGCCTACAGCCACAAATCCACACTTGTTCAGCATGAGAGCATCCACACTGGAGAAAGGCCTTACGAGTGCAGCGAATGCGGGAAGTACTTTGGTCACAAATACAGACTCATTAAACACTGGAGCGTTCACACCGGCACAAGGCCTTATGAGTGCATATCCTGTGGGAAATTCTTTAGTCAAAGTTCTGACCTTATTGCACACCAGAGGGTCCACAATGGTGAAAAGCCCTATGAGTGCAGTGAGTGTGGGAAAGCCTTTAGCCACAAACATGTGCTTGTTCAGCACCATAGGATTCACACTGGAGAAAGGCCGTATAAGTGCAGTGAATGTGGGAAAGCCTTCAGGCAAAGGGCTTCCCTCATCCGACACTGGAAAGTTCACACGGGAGAAAGGCCATAGGCCATAGGATAGTAGGATAAGTCATCTTCTTGTTCACCAGTGAGAAGAAGCTCTATGACTTTGAGAGTAGCCATCAGCTGGAATTTGAACCCCGTCCATCTGAACACCCATCCCAGGGAGATTCTTCTGAGGGCCTCTTCCATGGGAAGCTTTCTGGAGCAATATTGCACTTTGTCACTTGCCCAGGACCCCTGCCAGTGTCTCTGAAAGAAGCCATCCCTCTATGCAATGGCAGGGTCCCACATTGTGCAAGTATCACCCCAACAAGCTCTGTTAGGCATACCTGTGCTGCTCCTTTTCCTGCAGGGAATCCTCAGCATCCTGTGCCCATTGATCCTAGTCCTTCCTGTCCCCCCCCCCCCCCACCCTGCCCCGGCTTGTTTAAGCATGGACATGGCCCAGTTTCAGCCAGGAGGATGCAAGTTTTGTTTGCTGGCCAATTGCAGAGCAGGTTTCCGGTTTTTGTGGACTTTATTGGGGTCACATGGCACTCATGGTGGGTTTGTCTGTCCTCCAAGTCCCCTAACTTGGAAATGCCTGCCCCAGTATACTGGTGTTACAGCAAATGCCTTAGTTTTTAAACCACCTTTAATCTTGGAGGTTCAGTTTACCCTGTGGGCTGGGTGGAGGGCAGAAGCAAGCAGGCTCAGCCAACATGAAGGGATGGACAGCTTTAGGAAGTGCTGTCAGTGTCATGAGCTCAACAGCAGACACAGTGGCTCTCATTCTAATTTCCACCTAAGTTGCACTGCTGCCCAAGGCCGCCTAGGGAAGGACACTGGTCTGTGTGGGCCTAACCTTGTGTCTTGAGTGCCAAGATTACCTGTGAGACTTTGAATGGTGGGCATTTGTTGTGGCAACCGCTGGTGGGTTTAGGAACACCATGCATTGGGTCCCTTGTTCCCAGGGGATGTTACATATTTTCTTGCCCTCTTGAGGAGAACCTGACCCCCTTGGGCTTACCAACAGCCCTGAAATCTAATATTCAGTAGGCAAATATCACTATCCCCTAAAAGACTAGGTAGGAATCACAATTGGTACAGAGACACTGGTTAATAGGGAATTGGGGGACTGCAGCAAACCTAGGGGATGTAACTTCTAAAGGTGTATCCACAAACATTCCCTCCACTACGGCATTGGTATGAGGGCTTACGGAGATTCTCAGGGCTCCCATATTTGTGTCTCTCCAGTGGCTGTGGTCACTCTCAGAGAAATCAAACATTTTCTACAATAAATTGTACCTATTTATAGTGCACAGTTTCATAAGGTCCAATATTTGCACTTGTGAAACCAAGTTTCCTGATTCCCGTTATAATCCCTCACCTGCTGACCCATCCCCAGGCAACCACTCCTCTTCTGTCACTAGATTTGCTTGTGTTTCCTCCAATTTTATATATGCTGTATATAGACCAATTTAATAGTTACTTACATATCTGACTTCCTTGACTCTGCATGATTATGTTGTGATTTATCAATGTTTTTGTGTGTCAGTAGTTTATTCTTTTTCATCCACATATTTGTTGAAAGTATTCCATTTGGGGGAAGCAATTCCAAAGCAAGCAATCCAGGAAGACTCATACAATAATGAAACCACAGTATGTATTATAACCTTAACTTGAAAGTGATGTGCCATCATTTATGACATGACCTCTGGCTGACACAGACTAATTCTGCTACAAGATGGAAGGAGGCTCCAAAACAGTGAAAATACAGGAGGTAGGATTTGGGGGGTGCATTTCTTGGGCACTGGTGACCATAATTATAGTTATTTTTAATTTTATTTACCTTTTTGTCTTTAATGATGAATTACATTGATTTTCAAAAGGTAAACTAACTTTTCATGTTTGTGAGGCAGATCCCACTTGGTAATAATTTTTTATGTATTTTTTTATGTATTGGTATTATTTTTAATAATACCAATACATAAATAATTGGTATTAATAATTGAATTATTATTCAATTATTAAATTGAATAATAATTGAATTATTATTCAATTATTTAATACCAATTTAATAATTGATATTATTTTTATTCTTGGTATTATTTTTATGTATTGTTGGATTTTACAGTCATGCACTTCACCTTGATTTCATCATTAGGTGAACATCATGGAGGCACTTACAGAAACCTAGGTAGTCTAGCCTACTGCATACCTACGCTGTATGGTACAGCCAATTGCTCCTAGGCTACAAGCCTGCACAGCATGTTACTATGCCAAAGTACTGTAGGCAATTTTAACAATGGTAACTATTCATGTATCTAAACAGAAAAGGTACAGTTAAAAAAAAAATGGTGCACTGTATGGGGCACTTACCATGAATGGAGTTTGCAGGACAGGAAGTCGGTCTGGGTGAGTCAGTGAGTGAGTAGTGAGTGACTTGAAGGCCCAGGACATTACCATACGTGACTACAGACTTGATACACTGTATAGTTAGGCTACACTAAGTTTATTTTTACATACTTTGATTACTTCAATAATAATCTTTGCTCACTAACTTTTTTACTTTTTAAACTTAGTTTCAAATGCTCTCCAATTCTTGTAATAACAGCTTCAAGCACAAACATTGTATAGCTGTACAAAAATGTTTTTATATCCTTGTTCTATAAGCTTTTTTCTATTAAAATTATTTGTTACTTTTTAAACTTTTTTGTGACCACATACATGAAGACTAGACAGAAGTGGATGATAATGAAATCACAAACCTTAGTGGGTTGTTCACATTGTTTGAGACATCGACAAATTAGCACCTCACCATCGTGGGGCAGGTCGTGTCTCGTTCACCACACTCCACCCAGGATTGACCACATGGTTCCCAGAAACTCTATGGTGGCTGCAGTGGTGTGTTGGGAAGGGTGTTAGGCCACAGTTAATCGAGGCTGCTGTTATCTGTGGATTGGCCCCATTGTCAGGCACAGTAATTTTTTCACCTGAAATTGGTCTTTTCCTGCTGCCAGATAGGTGGACACAGCCCTTGGTGACTGTAGACAAAGAGAATGGCCCTCTTGTGGATGTGCAGGACTCTGCTTGAACAGGACGTGATGCACAGCTCTGTTCTTGCTTGATTCTTTGCACCTGACTCGTGTGTCTGGGTCACTGGGCATCCAAGGACAGTGTGGTCCTCACCTTGTGCACTCCCCACCACAGACACCGGGTATGGTTGTGGCAACCCCACCACCACAGCCTCTCTGTTGCGTGTAAAGTGTTCTCTCCCACGGTGGTTGGTTTCCTGCAGAGGGATGCCTTTTTGCAGGAGAGATCAACAACCGTGGGAGGACAGGCCAGGTTGCTGTCCTCCCTGGGCTCTCTTTGAAGCTTCCTCTAATGATCGCTCCCCACACCTAAACAGTGCCAAACCAGAGATGGACGTTCGTAGTATGGTGCTCTGCCTGTAGCCCCTCCTCTCCTTTCTGCCTAGGGATAGTGTGTGGGAGGCAAGGGTGCGGACCTGGCTAACATCTCTCTTCTGTAATTGGCTTCAAGGGAGGAGGAGCCAAGGTCCCCTGACGCAGCAGCCACTCACTCGCCCTCAGCTGTGTCTCCCCACAGTGGGGAGGTCACCCTTCCCCAGGCTCTCTGCAGAGCTCATGGAGGCTCCAGGTCGCCCCACAGGTGCTCAGTGTCAAGTGGGCACATGGTTCCTATTTGACCCGCTCTGGCCACTGCTGCAGCATCTGTGCGGGACCCACTCAGTGTGTGGGGGAGGGGAGGGTGACACCTTGCAGGACTCTACAGTGCAAGCACTCTTTTTTGTGCCCGTGGGCAGAAGCCAGCGTGAGGGTGAAGCCAGAGACTGGGGGATGGGGGTGCCTGCATCTTTGAAAACTGCCGCTTTGCAGGTTTGTAGTTCTCTTGGCTGATTTTCTTAAGGAAAATGCTAATCCCGAGCATTGCTAGGGCCCCGTGGGCAGGACAAGCTGATACAAC
This sequence comes from Desmodus rotundus, assembly GCF_022682495.2. NCBI lineage: Eukaryota > Metazoa > Chordata > Mammalia > Chiroptera > Phyllostomidae > Desmodus > Desmodus rotundus. The sequence continues at coordinate 51,084,877 of NC_071398.1, read as the reverse complement.
CCTGGCACCAAGAGCAGGCACCTCTGTGACAGAAGGGTGAAGCCCTGTAAGGCCTGTAGCAGTTGAGGTGACCTTGGTGTCCCACACCCCAGCTGCTTCTCTTTGGCACCATAGCCACTGATGGAACTGTCTTGCGCATGTGTGCAGCCCTCTCTGCCAGGTGTTTCCCGGACCTACACCAAGGGGGCCTTCCCAACCCCATCCACACTGCGGTGTTTTCCTTTTCATCTTGTGATGCCACTGAAGAGTGCAGGCCTGGCCACTTCACTTGGGGGCTTCCCTGAGATGTGACCTGGAGCAGACATGACGAGTAGGCAGGAGCCCAATAGCGGACGCTGTGCTGAGGCTCTTTCGTTTGTGGGTTGAATCCCAGTGATGTTTTGCCGTTGACCTGACTGCACATGAGGCCTTTTCTGAGGGCCCCTCCTGCATGAGCCCTCCTGTCCAGGCCCCAAAGCAGCCCTGCTGTGGGCAAGAATCGTCCCTACCTGTCTGGATCCCCAGCAGTCAAGATGGAGGCACAGGTAGATACACTTTGCCTCCTGGCAGAACCAAAAGGACAACAAAAAAATTAAAAACAAAAAATAACCAGAACTTCCAGAAAATTGAACTGTATGGAAGTCTGACAACCAAGGAGTTAAAGAAGAAACATTCACCCAGATCAATAGGAAGGGCAGAGATGGGCAGCTGGGGCAGAGAGGATGCGGCAAGGAGTCGGCTAGCAGACGGAAGGAGGCTGCAGTGGCTGGTGAACCAGGCAGTCTCATATTTACATGCGGGTAAACCAGGAGGAACAACTGGGGAGCAAGACAGACCATGCAACCTAGGGTCCAGCGCCAGAAGTAAAGCCCTAAAACCTATAACTGTAAAAACCTGTGGAGGTTTTGTGGCGGTGGGAAAAACCAGCCTCACAGGAGAGTTCGTTGGAGACACCCACAGGGTCCTAGAGCATACACAAACCCACCTCCCTGGGAATCAGCACCAGAAGGGCCCAATTTGCTTGTGGGTAGCAGGGGAAGTGACTAAAAGCCAGTGTAGCCTGAGCCCAGCAAGACTCATTGTTCCCTGTTGGACCCCTCCCCCACATACAGCGCCAGGAGGCAGCAACTTAGGTATTGCCCCAGAGAATACCTAAGGCTCTGCTCTTTACTACATAACAGGTGAGCCAAGACAAAAACATATGACTGAAATGAAAGAACAGGATCAGAGCTCCAAAAATAGAACTAAGCTATGAAGAGATAGCTAACCTATCAGATGGAGAGTTCAAAACACTGGTAGGTTGCTCACAGAAATGGTTAAGTATGGTCGCAAAAGAGAGGAAGAAGTGAAAACTATGCAAAGTGAAATGAAGGCAAATGTACAGGGAACCAACAGTGAAGGGAAGGAAATCAGGACTCACATCAATGGTTTGGAGCAGAAGGAAGATATAAACAGTCAGCCAGAACAGAATGAAGAAACAATAATTCAAAAAATGAAGAGAGGTTTACGAACCTCCAGGACAACTTTAAATGTCCCAACATCCGAATCATAGGGGTGCCAGAAGGAGGAGAGGAACAGCAAGACATTAAAAACTTATTTGAAAATGTACTGGAGAACTTTCCCAATCTGGCAAAAATAATAGACTTCCAGGAAGTCCAGGAAGCTCAGAGACCCAAAGAAGTTGGACCCAAGGAAGCACACACCAAGGCACATCATAATTACATTTCCCAAGATTAAAGATAAGGAGAGAATCTTAAAAGCAGCAAGAGAAAAGGAGAGAGTTACCTACAAGGGAGTTCCCATAAGACTATTGGCTGATTTCTCAAAAGAAACCTTTCAGGCAAGAAGGGGATGGAAAGGATTCAAAGTCATGAAAAACAAGGACCTACACCCAAGATTGCTCCACCCAGTAAAGCTATCATTTTGAATGGGAGGGCAGCTAAAGAACTTACATATATGACCCAAGAACATGAACTAAGGTGGAGGAAAACTGGGGGTAGGGGGCAGGTACAGGTCGAGGGGAATAAAAGGGAGGCAAAAATGGGACAACTGTAATAGCATAATCAATAAAATAGATAAAATGAAATAAAATGTCAATGTTCTAACATTTAAAAACACCTACCAGACTCTTGGAGCTTCATGCCAACCTTCAAGTGCTCAGGATCAGCGTGGGTGGGAGAGACGGGGGGCAGCAGGCTGAGCCCCGTGAGATGTGCATCAAGGCCAGTTGGTGTCCTGGTGTCGTGGAATGAGTGTGGGGGAGCCACCGTGTGCTGTGGCTTCTGGGAGAGTCGAGTGTGTCCCAGTAAGTGACTTGAGCCTGAGGTTTTCTAAGCTCTTTCCTGCCTTTCCAGCCACCTGCGCGGGGTTAGCATCACTTCCTGTGCTGCTGTTGGGCTGTGGCGGCGCGCAAGTGCGAATTGTTCCGAGCCAAACGTGTGAACCGACGGGAGGATCTCTAAAGAGGGGCAGCTGCGGCCCGATTGATCCACGGGCCGCTCACCTGTGGAGTGCATTCCCTCGGTCGGAAGAGAAGACTGAGCCGGAGGAAGCGCGGGTGCGGGGGCCACCCCTGCGTCCCCACAGCCCCCAGCACCTCCCCACCTCTATCAGTGAGGGTCTAGGGTCGAGGGCTGCGCCCCGACCTGCGACTTGGGCGCTGGTTGATTCTGGTAGCTGATTCTCCTGCGCCCTCTGTGCGTCTCCCGATGCGCTTTGCGTGGGACCCCTTTCCCGAGTCCCCAGGATTAGGCTCCTAGGTCCCTTATATCCAAGGCTCACATGGGCCGCCGGCCCTCTCGCGTCTTTCCACACTTTCCACGCCTCAGGCCAATCTGGTGCTTCCCGCTGGCTTCCCGCTGTAGTGCCATCCTCTGGTGAGGGGCCCGGGCCCTGGTTGTTGGGAGGGACAGGAAAGATTTGGACTTGAGAAGCCTGCCCCACGTAGGGGGAGCGGGCCCACCACAGTCGCAGAGCTGAGGTTTGCGTCCTGCGCGGTGCTGCGCACAGTAGTCAGCGTGGAGGCGTCGCTGTGCTGCCCGTTTGTCATCAACATCTGGGTAACCAGCGCCCAGGTTCCCGGGGCGGCTAGGCCCGCGGTGAGTGAGGATACCCCGCCCTTCTCCCACAGACTCTTCCCCCACCCCTTGCCCCTCCTCACCACCGTCTTGTAACTGGGAGAGGGCCACCTGGTGCTCCTGTCTTCTAAGAGGTGGGAACGGGAACCCCTGGTCGCTGGTGGTGGAGGGGCGGGGCTGTATCACCAGGCTGTACCAGGCAGGAGTCTGGTACTTTACTAGCTCCCAGGAGCCACTCAACCGGGTGTTCCCGCAGGAGGACCCACCGATAAAACTCGAATTATGTGTTGACAATTTCAAGGTACTTCCCAAGGCGACGCTCAGTCTGAGTAGCCCCTAGGGTGTGTGGCGGTGTGTCTGTCACCTGTTGCACCCCTGCACACTGACCCCTCCACCCCAACTCTAGCAGAGGGCCATTGGATGTACAGACTGGAGTACCGACTCGGTGCCGCCACCTGTTGGACAGACGGCGACTTGCAGTATTTAGGGCCACAGAAGTTTCGAAAGGCAACCAAAGTCCGTCATTGGTGCCAATTCAACACCAAGAGGAATGCGCATTTTGGGGGTGCAAACAGCTCAATTACGACATAGCAGGGAGGCAGCCCGTCTGCTCCAGCTACAGATATCTTTAGTGTTTCAGTTCCACTTGGGGACACGTAGCCTTCAGGAAAAGTGCAGCGCTCAAGCTAGAGGGGAGCTGACAGTAGAGGTCCCTGCCCCTGATCTCTAATTGGTCCATCCTCATGTAAATAAGGATTCTGTCCTTAGTTTGATTGGTCAAAATGGAAGTGCTCTGATTGGTTGGAGTGATTATGCTAATGAGGAAGGATATAGCTGCCAGCTCCTGGTTGGACAGGAAAAGTCTCAGACCTGTCGATTGAAGTACAATTCCAGAAATTCCTTTACAAGGCTGGCTTCTCCCCGAAATGCAGTTAGCATTAGAGGCCCCCTTTGTAGAAATGGCTGCTAGAATGCGCTTTCAGATTTGAGCCCAGTTAGCCACTAGGAGGCCTTCTTGGCGTTAGGTACCCACAGGAATAACATGCCAATAAGCCAAACACAGTATCTAAAATCACAATAAATGAATCCCAAGAAACACCCCTCAAAAAAGGCCCGGAGTAAACACCGGAAAGACTGCCTTAGTGTTTACAGAGATTACATTCCGTTATTCCTTTGGATTAAAAGGAAAAATTAAAAGTCCCCTCTCACTCTGAAACCAAATTTGTTTATCTTGAGAACTTGTAAGGGGGCTGTAGCTCCACCTGTTTACAATCTGTGCTGGGTTATCTCTGACGTGCATCACGTTCTAGTTTTGTGCTACAATTCAGTAATAAAAATTTTCTTTCTCTTCTACCTTTGTGGAGATTTTGGAGATTGTTTTATTTCTCCAACAATGGTCAGCATGTTAAAGAGTATTAGACTAGAGATCCAATAAGCAAAATCTGGAATGTGGCAAATTCTAACTTCCACAGACGTTAAGGATAAGAACAAGCAGTCCTATAGCTGCAGGTTAAGGAGACTTACAGGGCGCGCCTACAAGTTACAAGAGCACAAAGACAACTGAGGATTAACCCCTGCCCGCCTGTAATGGAGTAAGCTGATTAATGTCCCCCAAGATGTCCACCAGGTCTTCAGTCCTGGACTTTGAGGACAAAGATTCAACCCTAGAGCCTCCAAAGACTGCATCCCTACCAGTGACCTCTTGTTTTTAATCCCTATGAAATGCTGCTGGTGAGCAAAGGAAGATGACACATAGGGCTGAGTCCGGGAGATACTGCGTGCTGGCTTCCAGTGGAGTCACAGGACAGAGCTTAAGTGGGCCGCCAATGCTAACCAGGGAAGCCACCAAGCCTTGTTGTTTTTTTTCCACCCCTCAAGTTTGTCACACAGACAAGGAGCACTTGTGTTAGCTGACTGTGTCTAGCTTCTCCAGAGGTCAAAGGTTCTCCATTATCAGTACAGACTGTCTGGCATATGGTCCAAGGCCCCAGATAAAGACTGTTTTTTAAAAAATTGTATTTATTTTAGAGAGGGAAAGAAACATCGATCGGTTGCTTCTTGCACGTGCCCCAACTGGGTACTCAGCCCATAACCAAGGCATGTGCCCTGACCAGGAATCAAACCAGTGACCTTTCATTCTGTGGGATGAGGCTCAACCAACTGAGCCACACCAGTCAGGCCAAGAGTTTTCCTTTTGCTCGAAGTGTGAATTGGGGAGCTGTGAAAAAAAATATTGAACAGAACAGACCCTGTCTACTTTGTTAGTAAATTATGATGACTGTTGTGCTGAGAAATGAAGAAGCCTGGAGACCATTTAGAAAACGAGTACTAGAGTCAAGGTGAGTGGGGCGGTGGCTCTGACCGGGGTCAGCAGTGGTGGCGATGAAATGTGGCCAGATTTTCTAATGCTATGTGTATTTTACCACAATAAAAAAACAATTTTTAAAAATGTCTTAAGAATTTTTATAGCACACATACACTGCCAAGACACTATTAGGAAAAGTATTCAAATACAAAATATAAAATCTAAAAGATGCTTTGGTGGAAGCTTGTGTGGGAGGTAGATGGTTCATAATTTTTTACTGATAACCACTTCATGTGTAACTGAACTTAGGTTCTTTAGCTTACTCCAGTTTCCTACACTGAACAGCTTTATGTCAGGAAAGCCAAAGGGAGAAGAACCAATTCCCCCAATTCCATGACAATTTACCTATTTGATAGGTTCTGTACCTTTTGGAGTTAGTTTGCTTCAGTGTACAGCTCTGGTTTGAGGGAAACGCCCAGGGAGGCTGCAGGAATCCATAAAACCTCTGGATCAGTAGCTCTGGCAGTGCTCTGGCTCCAGGACAAGCTCAGGCCTGAGGACCCTGAGGGCTTCGGTACACCCTCACCCCACACAGCCAGTTGCTGGGACACAAAGGGATGCTCCTTTAGGGGGGCTCATCCACTCTAGTTTACTGCAGCCTCCCCACTTCCTACTCATCCAGCCAGTTTCTGTATAGAAGAGGTCCCACTCTGGGCCTTGAGAGTCTTATGTCCACGCACACGTAACTACATGACTTTTGACTTTAGGACACAGGCTCCCAGTTAGGTCAGGGGAGAGCACTATCCCTCAGCAATCCTGGGAATATGGCACATCCTCCGAGTGCAAATGACCCAACATGGGTTGCTGGCAAATGTGATGAAGATCATCCAGGCCACTGCCTCATCCTCCAGCTGACTGCAGAACCAAAAATAATCTTTGTATCCAGGGCACCAAATGCAGGGCAAACTCCTGTGATTTTCCCCAGACACTGTGTAGCAACAAAAATGGAGCTAAAGCTGGACTGAGAGCTGTTCTTTATTCCCCGTGCCCTCCAAAACGAAGTGCAGGGCCCAGCAAAACCCACTCCTTTCCTCCTGGCAGAGTGCAGCTCTGTTCATACCCACAGGGCAGCACACAGAAGCCCAAGAAGTTACATGCAACTTAACCAATAAGACCTTTATTATTAAAAAAGCCAGTGGGGTGAGTGGGGAGTTTCTGTGTAGGGGGACACAGTAACTAGAAAACACTTATGAAACAGTATGCCCTGAAAAAGGAAAATCTCTGGAGCCTGCCGGCTGAGGCCAGCTAAGTCCTCTAGTCCACAGCTGGCTGATGTCCACACCTAAACCAGCTGGGGTGAGGGCACGAGGCCTCACCACAGGGGCTCGAGTGCCTGCTAAATGCCCCAGATAGAGTGAGAGAGCACAGCAGTCCGCGCTCCCTGAGCATTTCAGAGGACAAGGCAATACACAGAGGCTCCCTGTTAGCTACAAGAGGCAGGACAGCTTCTATGACAGATACTGGCAGTGGCAGAACTCTAGCCAAGGGCCCCCGGCAGGTTTGAAAGTGCAAAACACAGTTCCCAAAAAGCTCCCCACATACCTGGCTCTTTAATCAGCTGCTCTGGAAGGGGAACTGACAGTCCGCTTGCCAGCGCTTCAAATCTGGGTCAAACCACTATTTAAAAATTAAAAAAAGAATTTATCAAAATGCTGTGGTATTGACATAAAGACATACATTTAGAATGAAGAATCCAGAAACAAACCCCCACACATAAGCTCAGAATTTGACAAGGGTACAAAGACCATTCAATGGGAAGTGAAGCTTTTCAGCAGATGGTATTGGGAAAACTGGATATCCACATGCAAAGGGATGCACCTGCACCCTTACCATCCACGAAGCAAAAAAAATGAACTCAAAATGAATCAAATACCTAAATGTTAAATACTTTAAAAGTATAATACTCTTAAAAGAAAACATAGGGTCCTGGCTGGTGTGGCTCAGTGGATTGAGTGCCAGCCTGTGAACCAAAGGGTTGCTGGTTCAATTCCTGGTCTGGGCACATGGCTGGGTTGCGGGTCAGGTCCCCAGTTAGGGGCACGCGAGAGGCAACCACACACTGATGTTTCTCTTCCTCTCTTTCTCCCTCCCCTCTCCTCTCTCTAAAAATAAATACTAAAAAAAAAAAAAGAAAAGAAAACATGGAAAAAGCTTCATGGCACTGGATCTAGCAATAATTTATTAGACATGACACCAAAGGCACAGAGAATAAAAATAAATTGGATGATGCTAAGATGTAAAATTTCTGTGTGAAAAAGGAATAAATGAACATAGTGAAAAGGCAACCCTCAGAATGGGAAATATATTTGCAAGTCATGTACCTAATAAGAAATCAGCACCCAGAATATGTAAAGAACTCCTACGTTGAATGTAGTCAATAATGTGGAGATGATGGGGTATGGGGCCGGGCGTGTTTTGGGGGCAGTGGAGTGACCACTCTGTACAGTGCATGGTTTTCTGGCCACTTTGCTTTATATCTGAAACTGGTATGGAATGGTACTGAATGCAAACTGTAGCTGAAAAGTTAAAAAAAAGTAAGAAACATTTAAAAAGAAAATCAGTAAATTAAAATAAGAACTCCTACATCTAAATAACAAAAAAACCTGATTAAAAAGTGGGCAAAAATTTGCCCTGGCTGGTGTGGCTCAGTGGATTGAGCACCAGCCTGTGAACCAAAGTGTTGCCAGTTCGATGCCCAGTCAGGGCACATGCCTCGGTTGTAGGCCAGATCCCCAGTGGGGGGTGCATGAGAGGCAACCACACATTGATGTTTCTCTCCCTCTCTTGCTTCCTTCCTTCCCCTCTGTCTAAAAATAAAATCTTTAGAAAAATTAAAAAATAAAAATAAAAATGTGGGCAAAAATTTGAATAAACTTTCCCAAAGAACATATACAAACAGCCAACAAGCAGATGAAAAGATGCTCAACATCATTCATCCTCAAGGAAATGCAAATTGGAACCACAGTTAAATACCACCTCATGTTCCTTAGGATAGTGCCATAAAAACTAAAACAAGAAAATAAAAACTGTTGGTGAGGGTGTAAAGAAACTGGAACCCTTAAGCATTGTTGGTGTGGATGTTAAATAATGGTGCAGCTACTAAGAAACGCAGCCCCTCAGTTCCTGAAAAATATTAAAAAGCGAATTACCATGTGATCCAACAAGTCCACTTCTGGGCGCACACCTGGAAAGCATCTCGAAAGCAGGGTTCGAAGCAGTAGTTGTGCAATCATAATTACAGCATTATTCACAATCACCAAGAGCGGGAGCCACTGGTGTTCACCGATGGATGAATGGATACGGAAAAAGTGGCATATACATTAAATGGAATATAATTCACCTAAAAGGAAATTCTGACACATGTTACACAGATGAACCTTGAGGACATTATGCTGAGAGAAATAAGTTACAAAAGGAGGAAAACTTTACAGTTTTTATATATGGTATTCACAGTGGTCAAACTCACAGGCAGAAAGTAAAATGTTCAGGGGATAAGGGAGGGGGGAATGAGTTGTTGCTTCACAGCTATAGTTTCAGTTTTATAAAATAAAAAGACTTCTGGTTGTTTGTTGCACAGTAACACGAATGTATTATTACTACTGAACCTTACCCTTAAATATGATTAAAACTGCAAATTTTAACTTACAAGTATTTAAGACATGATTGAAAAAAACACAACTGCATAGCAGTACTTCCAGTGCTAAATCACAGCAGACATTACTGTGAAGTCATTTCTGGTTCGCAGTACTCTTTGCTGTGAACTTCTTGGTGCCGTACAAGGTGGGAGTTCTGCCTAAAGCCTCTGCCACAGTTGCGGCACTTATAGGGCTTTTCCCCCGTGTGAATCCTCCGATGTTTAATGAGGCTGGAGTTGTATCTAAAGACTTTACCACATTCACCACACTCATAAGGCTTCTCTCCAGTGTGAACTCTCTGATGAATAATGAGCGTGGAGCTGTCCATAAAGAATTTCCCACACTCACTACATCCGTAAGTTTTTTCTCTGGTGTGAACATTCTGGTGCCGAATGAGATGGGAGTTTTGGCTGAAGAGTCTGCCACATACGGGGCACTCATAACGCTTCTCCCCAGTGTGGTTTCTCCGATGTCTGATGTGATTTGAGTTGTGCCTAAAGAGTTTCCCACACTCGCTGCACTCGTAAGGCCTTTCTCCGCTGTGAGCTTTCTGATGTCTCTCAAGTGTGAAGCGGTACCTGAAGAACTTCCCACATTTGCTGCACTCAAAACGCCTTCCCCGAGTGTGAACTCTCTGGTGAATAATGAGCGTGGAGATGTCCACGAAAGACTTCCCACATACACTGCACACATATGGCCTTTCTCTGGTGTGAACTCTCTGATGTCTTTTGAGTGTAAAGCTGTACCTAAAGGATTTCCCACATTCACTGCACTGATATGGCTTTTCTCCAGTGTGAATTCTCTGATGAATAATGAGCGTGGAACTGTCTTTAACGTGCTTTCCACACTGGCTGCACTCATAACGCACTGGCATGCTGTGAACTCTCTGGTGTTCAGTTAAGCCAGACCTTTGACTGAAGAGTCCCCCACAGTTGAAGAGCTCACTGAGCCTTGTTTCAGTGTGCACTTTCTGGTGCTCAACACATAAGTGTTTGTGGCTAAAGGCTTTTCCACATTCGTCACACTTGTAGCCATTGTGCCCACTTTCCAGAGTCTCCCTGTCCTCAGTGTTATGTGGCTTCCCTGCACTGTGAGGGGACTCGTGCAGGGAAAGGCCAGAGCTGGCCTGAGAGTTCTTCCCACCCTCCCCGCATGGCAAGGTCTTCTCTGCAGGGTGAACAATGCAGTTGTTTACAAATGAAGGCCTCCGCTCAACCCATCCAGACACTTTCTTTCTGTGTCGCTCCTTACAGCACCTGGAAAGACTGGCCACGTGTGTGTTCACCTCTTGCTGAGGGTGCGTTCCATCCTGTTTATCCAGATGCAACATGTCTTTCAAGACTGGGCCACACATCTCCCAAGAATGAGACTTCTGGGTACATGGATCTTGATTTGGGGTCTGGACCTGTGACACTCTCACAGAATCACCTTGCCCCAAAGGGACCTCCTCCTCCTGGGCTCCAGGCCAACAACCTGTAAGCAGACAAATGCCGGGGAAGTGCATGATGACTTTGGTGGGAGGGGGCAGCTCATCAGAAATGTGTGTCAGACACCCAGGAATAAGGGACTGCTGACAGGCAAGGGGGTCTAGACACAGTGGGAGGAAGCTTGCTGTGCAGAGCTGGCCTGGGAGCTCACAATGGGGGTGCCCTGATCATGGGGAAAAACACAAGGAAGGGACAGGGTGGGAGGGAGTTGCAGGGTGTGCAGGTCATTGCTCTGCCAAGGGCTTTAAACAATGGCATGGCTGCTGGTGACTGGTGAGCACTGTGTAGTGGGTTGTGTTCAGACCCAGACATGTCTGATTGGACACAGTAGTCAGTGTTCCAGGACTATTTAAGGACATGTGCAGATGTCATTGCGCCTTAAGTGTAGATCAAATGTCGAGAGCACTGCAAAGGGAGTAGTGGAAGGGAACAGGTGAAAGGTGGAGGCCACAAAATTCATGGAAGCTGGGGCCCGGAAGATTAGAAATGACGAAGGAAAAGGTAGAATGCATGTGGGTTCTATCCCGGGTATCCCACAAGGGTGGGCGGAGGCCTGGTGCCCAGTGTGATTCAGACCCAGCTCTGACAACACGCCCTTTCCTAGCTCCCAAGCACCACAGTCATTCCTTGTTGCCACTAATAGAGTGCTGTCCACCCCGACAGGCAGCTGGGACCCTCCTCCTTCCTCAGAGTAAGCACTGACATGGGACTTGTAACAGGCCCACCTAGGTGAAACACAGGGAAAAGGGGTGGCCAGCATGGCCCAGAGTGATCCAACTCAAGACACCCCACACTCTAAAATCATGAGTAGTTCATAGTAGGGTCTTTCAGAACCAGTGGTCTCCATCCACAAGTAGTGACCACATTGGAAGTGGGGACAGTGCACACAGCCCAGCCCTGACATCAACAACACATGTGCCAGCAAACTGGGAGAGGAAGCAGTATCCAGTCTTATGGTGGGAAGGACCGAGCTGCCCCTGGAAAGGACAAGAAGTGAGTCCAGCCCAGGACCCTGGGGTGGATGTGAGGGCCTCACCTATGGAAGACAACAGTGCCAAGTTCTCCAGCATCACACTGTGGTACAGATGTCTCTGAGCCTCATCCAGGAGCCCCCACTCCTCCTGGGAGAAGTGTATGGCCACATCCTCAAGTACCACACGGCCCTGTGAAAATGGAGACACTTTGGTTCACGAGCAGCTTCTTTTCACTGTGTTTTTGTGGATTCTGTATTTATCTATTTACCATCCATTAATTACAGATTAAACTAATGGTCAAATTTGTTTATATCACCCCTGTGATTCAGAGCCCATTGTGTGAACCAGCTCCTTAGCTCACTCACACACGGCCAGTGAATATTTCCAATATTCCCAAAAGCAGTCCAATGAGAGGTCTCAGACCACTAGAGACAGCCCCTAAGCTGTAAGATCTATGAGAACTCTCCATACTAGGTAACCCTAAACTACTCACCTTACTTTTCTCATCTTTTCCAAGGAAACCCTTGGAAATGCTCTGGCTGAGGTTTTCCCTTGTTCCTGCCTCCTGATCAAATCTGGTGCTCCCTAACGTGGCCCTGGGTGGTGTAGAGTTCACTGTACACTAGGGAAATATAAGGAATAAAGATCTCTTTCAATGATATTGGCCTCTCCATATTGTCATTTACTCATTCATATCCACAAATAAAAACCCCATTGGTACAATAACTCATTCACGTCTCTCTCTGGAATCTCCAGTCCTTTCCCTTTCCCACACATCCTCCTCCCGCCCCAACTTCCCAGTGTGGGAGAGTTACCAGGTGTGGTGGCACCAGTACCTGCTCTCTGTCCATGGCCACTGATCACTGGGTACAGCACAGAGCAGAACACATGTGGGGGAGGTGGCAGAAAAGCGCCAGCTAGGCTCTGGCCTGGAATGTGGGTCCCCAACCCCTCTCCTGCCAGCCAGTTTCCCTGGGGTGTCCCAGATCATGCCCCCCAGACAACCAAACTCAGACTCATCCTTCTCCTGTGAGCGGCCAGGGCCAGGCAACAGCCCTTCACACTCCCCTCACCTGCACATCAGTCTTGGGACTCACTTCTCTCCTTCCCTCTGTCGTGACTCCTACTCCTCCAAGGTGGCAACCCCAGAGACTCTCCCAGCCCAACCACAGGCCTTCCTCTGGCCTTCCAACACACCCATATGCATGTGGAATCCAGGCAGAGCATCCAGCATCCTAATCCGCTCTGGTCCTGCCCTGAACACCAAGTCCCCTAGAACCAGAGAGCACCAAGCCCCCAGGGAAGGCCTCCCCCAGCCCTGTCTCTCACTTCTACTCAGCTGCAGAAACCTATGTGAGCACTTCAAGGTGCCTGGCTCTCGCCCACTCCCACTGCGCATGCTGTCTCACAGCTACCTGGACCCTCTCCACCCAGGGCACCAGACCAGCGAGATTTCCCCTTAACTAACTACCAGCCTGCATGAGACAATCCAGGCAAGGGTCACCACAAAACCCTGCTGAGTCCCCAGAGGGGTAATGAGCCCTGTTCTGCACCGGCCTCATTGACAACTGACCTTCATGGAGATGCCTTGGCATCCATCTCAGGTCCACTGTCCTCTCAGAAGGCTTTCTGACCCCCCACCCTCCCTCACGGGCACACCCCCCTACAGCCACTCTGGTTCCTATGTCTGTGGCACCCACCACCCCATCCGGGTGACCGACCACCTGAGATGTGGATCTGGCCTGTCCCTCCCTCCCATGTCCCTACTGGCATTACCACAATAACAGAAGGACGCCGCTCTGAAGTCTGAGCCACAGCTCCACTGGGGCGCACACGCCAACCACTGTACTGCACTGTCTCCAGCCTGAGTGCCTCCTCTGAACCTCAGATCTGTCCCCTCGGAGCCTCCAGAACACTCATGACGTGCCCAAAACCTGATTCCTCATCTTCCCTTTGAAAATTCCTTCTACTGCTAACTTCCCACTTCCTAACTGAGAGAACACCCATTCTCCCAAGCAAGGCCAGAAACCTTGGGGCTGGCCCTGACTCCCCACTCCCACTCACTCTCCACAGCAGGAAATGCGGCAGCTCTGTGTAACACATTCAAAAGCCAACCACTCCTGCCCAGCCAACACCAGCACTCGCCTGTCCTGAGGCAGTCACCCTACCCTCGCCCCCACTTCTATCCTCCAACTCTGAAGCCATGGCGAGCCTGTTAAAACTTGGGTCAGATCACATCCCTCCCCTGCTCCACACCTGCCCTAGTTCCAACAGTCCTCAGACTGGAGGCCTGGAATGATTGGCTGTCATTCTAGGCCTGGTCCCTGCATACCTCAACCTCTTGCCACCCCACTCCCTATTCCAAGAACAAGAATTTGCAATTCCCTAAACGTCCCAGCTAAGTTGCATCTGCCAGCATTTGTTAAGTTCTTTTTTTTTAATTTATTGATTTGAGAGAGAGAAAGAGAGAAGGAAACAGCGTATGATGCTCTAACCAACTGAGCTACCTGGCCAGGGCTCAACTGCTGGCATTTAAACATTCTAGATCCTGTGCCCAGGATGCATATCACATCTTACAGTGTCTGAAATGGAACAGAGCCATATAACCCAGGACTGAGTTTAGGACCTTGGCTATGTGGAACCACAGGGTTTTCAGGCCCCAGAGAGGGAGGAGGATAGGTGGAGTCTCAATATCACTGTTCCCTATGCTGGGGCACCTAAACCATGAGGGTGATAATTAGGGTGGGTGGGAGCCTGATACACCCTCCACTCACCTGTGCAGGGTCCATAAGCATTTCTGCCACTGCCACGGGGCCCTGTGGGAAGAGGAGGCCATGAGAGATGGGTAACCATGGTAGGATCCTACAAGCTGAGCTGGACCACCACTCCTGCCCTGTTGTGGAGCAAAGTGGTCTGAGCCTGATGGTCTGAGCTCAGCTCCTCAGAAATCAGTGCTGCCTCTTATCAGCTGAGTGACCCTGGAGAACAGACTTCTGTAAACCTCAGTGCATTCATCTGTAAAACGGGCACTGGAATGGTTTCAACGCAAAGGGCAGATAGTGATATTGAACATAAGGAGTACACACTATGTATCAGCTGCACTGTCCCATGATCAATGGTTTTGGATGTTTTCACTGCAAATGAAGTGGCTGGGTTTTGAAATTTAGGCACATATTTTTCCCACTTTTTAGAGTTTTTAGAGGATGTGATACATAAAACTCCTACATCATAAACAAATACTTAAAGGTGAGTTAACATTCAGACCAATTATGAAGTGTTTGGATAAATTTAACTAATCCAATATGTTCAGTTTCTAATTGCCTACCTGTGTACATATTTAGAGGAATGTTAGTTCATCAGTATTTAAATCAGTAATTTTTATGTATTCTTCAGTTAATGAGTTGCATGGAGGCACTGAGCGTACTACCCCTTTCAACAACCAGGCCTGCCTGCAATGTAATCCTCTGAAGGGAGCATGCAGGAAGCCCTTGACTGAACGGTGGATCACTCCCATGCTCTGAGCACTAGAGGAGGTGCCCTGGTCTGGGATCCTGCTGATCCACTATCCCAGGTGACCTCTGTCATGTTCTACAGGAAGTAGTCTTGAGGGTCTGCTCAGCCTGCAGTGGGGAGAATCTATACCAACCCACACCTCAGCCTCCAACCTGGGGCAGCCCCTTACCTCATCTGAACCTCCCTTCCTGCAAACACAGGCCAGAATTATCCTACACTTGGACCACTGGACCGCTCCTCTCTGAACAGGCATCAGGGGTGCACAGCCACCTCTGCATCCTGCCCTCCAGTCTCAGGCCTGCCTCCCTCCCTGACCACAGAGCTCATCTGGGATAACCATAAGTCTCTCCTTCTTCCATATGGTCACTAGGCTATGGCCTGGACCAGTCCACACCCTCCACCCTTTCGGAAGCTCCAGCCCAACCACTTCCCGGGACCCCAGGCATTTCTGTACATCTATCTACCCAAGTGATGCCTCCATGTTCTGACATCTCAGAGTCAGGTCGAGACTCCTCACAGCACATGTCCAAATACAACTCCCAATCTTCTCCCTGACTCCTGTTCACTGCACTAACTTCCTCACCTCCATTCCTTCAATAATCAGGTAAAAAACCTGGGATGGCCCTTCACTCCTTACTTTTGCTCACAAGCACGTGATGCAGCAGAAAACCCTGCTGGCTCTGTCTTTATGACCCATACAAACTCTTGTCACATCCCTCCTCTACTGACACCCCTCTGGCGCAGCCCTCCCACAATCCTCCTGAAGTCTACTGCTGGGTCCTCCTTACCCATTTCCCCACCTCCATTTCCCAATCACTTCTTAACAGCTTTAAACTTCAAATCTGGATATGTTCCTAAATTAGGTTCCTAGACTCAATTCCAATATTAAGGGAGGTGGCTTTCCACATAACACCAAGCAATTGTCAGAAGGGTGTCCAAATATTCAACTCAATTTTACCTAGACAGCTCCAGATTCCACAGGTGTAGGGCTCAGTCCTACAAGATTGCCTGCCCCCCCATTAACCACGAAATGCCAGTTGAAAGCCCAGGCTGTATCTGCATTTCTGACCAACCGGTTACAGATTGGAGGTTCCAACGTCCCCCCTCCTTGGCAACTCAATTCAGACGCCAGTCACAAGCCCAGGTTGTTACCTATACTTCTGATCCATGGGCTGTAAATCAAAGGTTCCCAAGATCCCCTCCTTAATTTGCTAGGACTGCTCACAGGACTCAAAGAAACATGTAACAGTACTTATTAAGTTGACAGTTCGTTGTAAAAGGACATAACTCAGGAACAGATGGAAGCGATGCATAGGGCAAGATGTGAGGAGTGAGGAGTCAGCACCGAGTTTCCACGCTCTTTCCAGGTGCCAGTCTCCCCAAATCTACACGTGTTCCCCAATCCATAAGCTCTCTGAACCCCCGTCCTTCAGGGAATTTTTGGAGGGTTCACTCCATAGACAGGACGGATTCAATTACAGCCAGAAGCGATTGATTTGACCTCCAGCCCCTCTCCCTGCCGTGAAGTCAGAGTGTGGGATGAAAATTTCAACCCTCCAATCACAGGCTAGTTCTTTCCAAAAGTCATCCATTCCCAAAACAAAAGATACCTCTCCTAATCTCAACCCCTGGGAAATTCCCAGGGTTTGGAGAGCTGTGACCAGACCAAGTATGGAACACACATTTTGGTAACCTGAGCGCCCAAATACCTATTTCTTAGAAATCACATCATCCTAACCTTTCAGGAATTCCAGCCGCTCGGGTCTTCCCTCGAGGCGACACTCGTCGCCCCTGGACAGAGACGTCGGTTCCCCAGCGCTCTAACGCCCCTGAGAGAACACTGTCCCCTCCTCACACCGCGGACACCCAGGGACCCGAGGGCGCCCCTCCAACCGGCTCCGACTCGGAGGTGGGAGACGGGCGGGGAAGTCTGTGGACGCAGCACCCACCTCAGTCGGGCTCATTCGCGCGGCCCAGCCACTGGCATGCAAGAAGAGCAAGGGCGACGGGTCGGGAACAGGGGGCCGCTGTCGCCAACAGGTTCAGTCAGTCCTCCCAGCCGCCTCCGTGCGGCGGGGACAACGTCTCTCCGCCAGTTTTACCTCCTCCGCCCCGCGCCAGAACTCCGACGCCCAAGGAAAAGGAGAAGAACCTGAGCAGCATACCTAGAACGAAGGAATGCCGAAGGGATGCGGCAGGAAGCCCCGCCTCCAATGCGCGTACGCAGGTAAACGGCTCCATACTAAGCTCTCATTGGCTCTGCTCCTCGTCTTCGGTTGCCGCAGAGCCTTCTGGGTAATGTAGTTCTCCCGTTCACTCCTACTGTGGCTGCGGCTGTTGCTTCAGTTTCAGGATGGAGACCAACGGACCGCGTGAGGGGACTCTGGGAAGTGGAGTTCTGGGTCTGCAAGAACACAACGAAGCTTTGTGGCTCTTAAATGGGACAGACCTAGATTTCCTTGGGCGTGCAGTCTAGCACAAGTGTCAAAAATAGACATTTGTTGTTACAGATTCTATGACGCACTGCACATTGCCAAAGGCTACACAACTGAAGGGACACGCTACACCATAACGGCACTCGGCGTCCACTCATAACTGTCGGCTAAAGTTTTGGGGTTTGTTTAATTATCTTCAATAATCTCGTTCAGAGACAAGAAGGAAAAGAACCCCCAGGCAGAGCAGGTTGTGAAGTTGGAGGAGGGGTATCTCTTCGGCCAGATTGTGATTGCGTTCCTACCTACAGAGCAATACTTTTATTGGAATATTCTTAAATTTTTTCTTCATTTAGATCATATTACTCCATATCTGAGATATTTTCCATTTCTTTTGAAAATCTGAAAAGGAGAGCTACTTACTACATGCCCTTTCCTGACAAGATAGTGCGCACTGTTCTAGCCTTTGAAACACAGGTGCTAAGGGGCCTCTACCCCTGAGATAAAGGTGTGGTGTTCCCGTGATCTCATCGCCTTGCTCGGAAGTGGTTCAACGTTTCAAATGAAATTGCATCAACAGTGAGTGCCCACAGAGCTGAAATCATCTCTGACAAAATCTTGTGAAAAGGAGGTTACAGAAAGTTAATATTAATGGTTATCCAAAGAAATTGGCAAAACAGTTCTAGAGAAACATATCCGTTACAGATGGGGGAAAGTTAAGATTTCAGTGAGGTCTGGCTCTGGCTGGGTAGCTTAGTTGGTAAGAACATCCTCCCAATATCCCAAGGTTGCAGGTTTGATCCCTGGTCAGGGCACATACAAGAATCAACCAGTAAATGCATAAATAAGTAGAACAACAGATCGATGTGTCTCTGCCCCCTCCTCCCTCTCTTTTTATACACTGTTGGATGCAATAAGGTAATATTGTTTTGAAGATTTCTGTACCCATGTTTAGGAAATATATTGATCTGTAATTTTTTTTCTTCTTATAATGTCTTTATCTTATTTTTCATATTAAGGCAATGCTGGCCTCAAAGAATGAGTTGGGAAGTATTCCCTGTGCTTCAGTCTTCTGAAAGAAATTGTAGAGAATTTACCCTTGCATCATTACACAATGCACCCCTGTATCCCTGCTTTCTTTTAGAAAGCATGATTAGCATTATCATGGTATATTTTTCTCTATCTACTAAATATATACAAGGGGGACCCAAAATATGGAATTTACAAAAAAATTGTGTATTTACATGTTTAAACTCAGTCACCTTTTCAAGTACTCTCCATTCAATGCAACACACCTATCAAGACTTTTTTTCCACTGCTCAAAACAGCTTTTCAACTTGTCAATTTTGATGCCTTTTAGTGCTTTTGCCATTTTTTGTTTCACCTCTTCCATATTGGCAAATCGTTTCCCTTTGAGGACTTTTTTCATAGGGGAAACAAACAAACAAACAAGTCACTCCAGGCAAGATCGGGTGAATGGGGAGGATGGGGTTGGGGGGAGTCATGCCGAGGTTTTTTTGGTTCTAAACTACTGAACACCCCGCGCGGTGTGGGCAGGTGCACTCGTAAATCACCCGTCATGAAATGGACAAACACATTGAAAGGGTCTTAAAAAATCCCCGCTGAACCCAAACACAGCCTCTCTCAATGCCAGCTGGTACACTGATACAGGTGGGTTCCGAGGATACTCAGCCGGAGAAGCCTGTACTAGAAGGGACCCATTCTCCAGAGGACAGTTCCAGGTTTTTTGAGGGTCCCCCCCTCATATCTATAGATATTATGTATTTAAACCATTTTTTTTTGTTTTTTTTGTAGACGGCGTATAGTTGGTTCTTGTGTTTTGATCCACTGTGACAGTCTTTTGATTGATGCATTTATTTAGACATTCAAAGTGATTGTTGATATAATTGGATTAATATCTACCATATTGTTTACTGTTTTGTATTTGTTGCTCTTGTACTTTGTTCCTGTTTTTGTCTACCCTTTGTCTGCCTGTGTAGTTTTAATTCAGTATTTTATAATTTCGTTCTCTATCAGTTACACTTCCATTGTTACTTTGTTTAGTGGTTGCCCTAGAGTTTACAGTGTACATCTACAGCTAATCCAAATACACTTTTAAATAACACTCCACTGCCGCACAGGCAGTGTGTGCACCTTAACGCATTGATCCTAATTCCTCTGTCTGGTCCCTGTATCATTGCTTTATTCATTTCATATTTGTACTCACCCACACAGATACTTGAATATATTGTTGCTATTTTCTTGGACAAACTGTAATCTGTTACATTAATTAAGAATAGGAAAGATAAAGTTTTATTTTATTGCAAATGACTATATAACCTATACATTTTCCTTTTCTCTAAAGAGTTTAACATCTTAAAGACGTTAGTAGAAAAACGAAGTCAAATAAGACACAAATCTATATGCTCGTGTATGAGGCAGGTAATTCAAACATTTTTATTGATAATGAATTTATATGAAAATGAACTTAATTCTGTTACTTAATTTAAGCTTCACTTTCCCACTTTAAACAAATCTTTTTCTCAGACTGATTGTCAGAAGGCAAAAGCACCTTTGTGGTTTATACACAATGTCACTCTCCTAAGTAGCACAGAGCCTTGCTTATTCTTATTTGATGCCATGCTTTTGCACACACAACATGAATAATACTAAAAAATATAGAGAGAGATGTGCTTAGTAAAAACAGCCACACAAGAGTAACTGTAGGACTTCTTTTATACAAAATTCTAGAAATGCAAACTATCGTGTGTAACTGGGGATAGCAAGTTGGGTAGGGCTGGAAGAGAGAATGTAAAGGTGCCAATGAAAATTTTAGGGGCTATGGACATATTCATTACATTGGCTTTGGTAATGTTCCCATTGTGCACGCATATATGAAAATATAGTTTACACTTTTAATAAATGTAATTTATTTCAATGTGTCAATAAAGTTGTTAAATTAAGATTCCATGTAAAATCTAGATCTCCTCTTCCTCTAGAAATATCCTAACATCTGGCAAAGCTGTACTGACTCCATCAGCACCATTCCCCACGTTGCAAGTGGATCAACTCTGATTCTTTCTCAAAATAGAAGGAAATGCTGACAAATGTATCAACATGGGGAAATTATGCTAAGCAAAATAAGGCAGTCACAATAACACAAATACTGTATTACACTTGTATGAAGAGTCCAGAGTAGTCAAAGTCAGAGAGACAGAATGTAGAAGGCGGTTGCCTGGTGCAGAAGAGCAAGTGTAGGAGGAGTTGTTAAGTGAGTACAGAGTTTCTGTTTTGTAAGATAAAAAGCTGAAGATTAGTTACACAAATATGTGATTTCTTAACATTACTAAACTGTACAATAAAAATGCTGGAGGGTAAACTTTGTTATATGTATTTTACCACAATTCAAAATATAAAATAAAAAAACCCTGTATTACAGTAGTTCCCAGGGATAAATTAGAGCAGACATGTGGCTCCCCATTTGCAATCCTCTCTCTGGCACAAACGTTTTAGTGTCACAATGTGGTTGGAGTCTTGGCTGAACCCATTAATGCCCGTATTTGCTGCACTCACATGGTCTTTCTTCAATGTGAAAACTCTGATGTGTAACGGGGCTGGGGTTGCATCTAAAGACTTTCTCACATTCACTGTACTCAGAAGGCCCTAATCCAATGTGAACTCATAAGGCGCTTCTCCAGTGTAATGACTTTAGAGTTGTATCTAAAAGGTTTACCATATTCTCTGCACTCATAAGGTCTTCGCCAGTGTGAACTGTGTTTAATGAGGTTGGAGCTGTATCTGAAGAATGCCCCACATTCTTCACAGGCCTGTCTTGATTGTGAATTTTCTGGTGATGAACAAGGTGGGACTTTCTAATGAAGGCCTTCTGACATTTGTTGCACTCATAAGGCCTTTCTCCGGTGTGGATTTTCTGATGCTCAACAAGTATATGTTTGTGGCTAAAAGCTTTCCCACATTCACTGCACTCATAAGGCCTCTCTCCAGTGTGATTTCTCCAATGTTTAATGAGGTTGGAGTTGTACCGAAAGAACTTTCCACATTGACTGCACTCGTATGGCCTTTCTCCACTGTGAACTCTCTTATGTCTAATGAGTCTGCAGTGGTACCTAAAAGCTTTCCCACATTCGCCACACTCATAAGGCCTTACTCCGGTGTGATTTTGCCAATGTTTAATGAGCTTGGACTTGTACCTAAAGAATTCCCCACATAAGCTGCACTCATAAGGCCTTTCGACAGTGTGAACTCTTTGATGTCTAATGAGTGTGGAAGTGTACCTGAAGAACTTCCCACACTCACTGCACTCATAGGGCCTTTCTCCAGTATGGACTCTCTGATGTTTGATGAGTGTGGAGTTGTACCGAAAGAACTTGCCACATTCACTGCAACCATAAGGCCTTTCTGCAGTGTGAACTCTCTGGTGTCTGATGAATGTGGAGCTGTACCTGAAAAATTTCCCACACTCACTGCACTTATATGGCCTTTCTCCAGTGTGAACTCTCTCGTGTCTTATCAGTCTGTAGTTGTACCTAAAGAATTTTCCACATTCTCTGCATTCATAAGGCCATTCTCCATTGTGAATTCTCTGATGTTTCGTGAAGTTTGCTTTGTACTTAAACAATTCCCCACATTTGCTACACTCATAAGGGCTTGATACAGTGTGGACTCTCTGGTGACCAATGAGTGTGGACTTGTACCTAAAGAATTTCCCACATTCACTACACTTGAAAGGCTTTTCTCCAGTGTGGACCCTCTGGTGCTGAACAAGGTGGAACTTTCTAATGAAGGCCATCCCACACTTGCTGCACTCATGGGGCCTTACTCCAGTGTGGATTTTCTGGTGCTGAACAAGTATCTGTTTTCGGCTGAAGCTTTTCCCACACTGAGTGCACCTGTAATCATTTTGTCCAGTTTCAAAGGCCTCTCTGCACTTGGTGTCCCCAGGTGGCTTCCTCCCATGGTGAGGAGCCAGGTGCTGGAGGAGGCCTGCACTGGCTGGGAAGTCCTCCCCACCATTGCTGCACGTGAAGGGCCTCTGTGACATGTGAACGCTGCCATTTGTCACAAACGAAGGCCTCTCCTCATCTCTTCCAGACACCTTGTCTCCTATCTGTTCCACCTGGTGCTGGTAAAGATCTGTCCCACAAATGTGCAGCCCTTGCTCAGGGTACATTCCATAGTGCTCAGCCTGTTGCAAAATGTCTTTTATCTCACAGGGTTGGGCCTTCTGGGTGGACAGAGCTGACTTTGGAGTCCTGACCTGTGAACCTCCACCAGAATCACCTTGCTCCAAAGGTGCCTCCTCAACCTGGGCTCCAGACCAACAACCTGCAAGCAGAGAAATGCCAGTGAGGTGCATGTTGACACTGGTGTGAGGGGGCAGCCCATCAGAAATGAGCATCAGAGATGCCCACGATACAGTCCATGGAAGTGTGATAGGCAAGGGGGACTAGAGCCAGTGAGAGGAAGGCCTGAAGACAGAGGTAGTGTCTTAGTCAATTCAGGCTACTATAACGAAATACCACAGACTGGGTAGTATTTCAACAACCACAATAACCTTATAAGCAACAGAAGTTTATTTTCCACAGTCCTGGAGGCTGAAATTCTGAGACCAGGGTGCCAGCACGGCCAGGTAAGGGCCCTCTTCCAGGCTGCAGACTTCTCATTGGTTACTCACATAGTGGAAGGGCCCATGGAGCTCTGTGGGGTCTCTTTTATAAGAGCACTAATCTCATTCATAAGGGCTCTGCCCTCATGACCTATCACCCCAAAGGCTCCATCTCCTAAGACCATCACTTTGGGCATGAGGTTTCCAACATACGAATTTTGGGGGGATAAACATTCAGGCCACGGAAGGTACTGTGCAGGGAGGAGAGGCAGGGTCTCCATGTCACTCCTCTGCAATGGCTTTCCACAAGGGCATGGCCTCTGGTGACTGGTGAGCACTGTGTGAAGTTGTATCCAGACCTAGAAATACCCGACTACAACAAAAATACTGCTTTTCAAGGACTATTTAAGGATGCATGTGACCTCATGACACCTTAAGAGTAGCTGAATGCAAAGGGAGCAGCAGTGAAACAGAATGGGGGGACATGAAGGCCACAAAGTTTGGTTGGAGTGTGGCAGACATGGATTATAAGAGCACAGAAATGAGCTGTGGCCCCTGGAGCTGGCATGCAACAGTGACAAACAAAGTACACGCTACCGGCTCTGGCACCACACCCATCCCGCTCCCTTGCACCAGGGAGTGTACTTCTGAGCATCTCTGGCCATTGAGGTATCAATGTCCATCCCATCAGGCACCCAGGGTCCTTCCATTGCTCAAGGTGAACAATGACGTGGCACCCGAAAGAGGCCACTTCTGGGTGAAAAACAGAAAAAAGCGTGGCCAGCGTGCACCCAGAGTGATCCAACATGGGTCACTCGAAAGTTGTAAGAACTTCACAGGACAGAGAGTAGAAACAACACAGTAGTCCTGAAAATTAGTAATTATGTTGGTACTTAAAATTCCTGGCACAGGCAGACCCTAAGAAATGTCAGCAAAAGGAGGGGGTATCTTGGGGTACTGAGGTTCCAGCATCTGGAATGAGTGACCCATCCAGGACAAGCCAGGTCTGAGGGACCTCTCATACAAATGTCAAAATTTCTGACTCCTCAGCGTTATCTTGTGAGTACTCAAAGCAGCAGGGATGGGCTGCTTGGGGACAGTGGGGTCAATCTCTGACACCAACAACACATGTGCCAAAAAACCAGGAGAGGAAGCAGTGCCCATGGTTTTGTGGTGGGAAGGACCGAGCTGCCACTGGAGAGGACAAGAACGGAGCCCAGCCCAGGACCCTGGGGTGGATGTGAGGGCCTCACCTACAGAGGACAACAGTGCCAAGTTCTCCAGCATGACACTATGGTACAGGTGTCTCTGAGCCTTGTCCAGGAGTCCCCACTCCTCCTGGGAGAAGTGTATGGCCACGTCCTCAAAGACCACACAGTCCTGTGAAAATGGAGACAATCTGGTTCACAAGCAGCTTGTTTTCACTGTGTTTTTGTGGATTCTGTACTTACCTATTTGCTATCCACTAATTACAGATTAAACTAATGGCCAAATTTGTTTATATCACCCCTGTGATTCAGAGCCCATTGTGTGAACCAGCTCCTTAGCTCACTCACTCATGGCCAGTGAATATTTCCCTTGTCCAAAAGCAGCCCAGGGTGAAGTCTCAGACCACCAGGGACAGCCACTGTACCCCAGGGCACTAGGATTATACAAAGTAGCCATCCCTAAGCTGCCACCCCACACTCCCTGCATTTCCCTGGGACAGTCCAATAAAGGCGCTGACCTAAGGTTTCTCTTCGCTCCTGCTTCCCCATGTGGACCCGGTGCCTCCTCCCCTCAGGAAATATAATAAAAACCTCCTTTCTATGCATTGCCCTCCCCATGTTGTCACTCACTCATTCACATCCATAAATCAAAATCCTATGGGTACACACAAACTGAAATGTCACGGGATCAATTTCTGGTCAGGGCACATGCCTAGGTCATGGGACAGGTCCCCAGTTGGTGGAGTGTGAGAGGCAACTGATCTGTTTTCCTTGCACAGCACATCAATGTTTCTCTCCCTCTCTTTTTCCCTCCCTTTCCCTCTCTCTAAAATTAACAAATAAATTTTTTTTAAAAAACCCTGAGGGTACAATCACTCATCCACTTCTCTCTCTGGGATCTCCAGTCCTTCCCTGCCCATCCTCCTCCTTCCTGACTTCCCAGTGTGATGACAGTTAACAAGTGTGGTGGCACTGGTGCCTGCTCTTTCCTCATGGCCACTGATCACTGTGTCCAGCACAGAGCAGAACACATGTGGGACCCACCCCTCTCCTGCCAGCCAGCCTCCCTGGGGTCTCTCCAGATCTTGCCTCTCAGACAACTAAACTCAGTCTCGTCCTTCTCCTGTAAGTGCCAAGTGCCAGGGACGGGAGCCAATCCTTCACACTCCCCTCACCTGCACATCACTCATCGGACAGCGCCTCCCTCATGGCTCTGACTCCTCCAACGTGACAACTCCACTGGAACCCCAAGTCCACCCATAGGCATTCCTTCACCTCCCAACATGCCACTTCCACATGGAATCCAGGCAGTGCATGGGAAATACGTCCAGTATCCATCTCAGCCCCACTCCTGCCCTGCACACTTAAGTCCCCTACTGCCAGGGCTGACCCAGTCCTGAAGGCCTCCTCACCTGGCCCTGTTTCTTGCTTCAGCCTCAGCCACCCTTCCTATGTGAGGACATCACTTAGCTCAGCCCTCTCCCCCTTCTGCATTGCAATAGCTGCCCCCTCAGCAGTCAGAACCTGTTTCCTCATTGAGAGCCCAGTTACACTGACCTCCTATCCACACTCCCACTCCACACTCGGCCTGCAACTTCCTAGCTGATCCCATCCCTCCCCTCAGCATCCATCGCATGTGCACAGTGAACTTGGAAAATTTTCTTTTGTTCTTTTTTTTTTTTAAGAGAGAGAGGGAAAGGGAGGGAGAAAGAGTGGGAGAGAAACATCGATGTGAGAGAGAAATATCCATCAGTTGCTTCTTGTATGCACCCCAACAGGGAACAAACCCACAATCCAGACATGTGCCCTGACTGGGAATTGAACTGGTGATGCTTTGCTTTGCAGGGTGATGCCCAACCCACTTAGCCACAGTGGTAAGGGCTGACCTTGGAAGACTTTCTTACTCTTCCACACCACTGTCACTCACATACCAACACACACGCTCTGCTTCCTCATCTGTCTGTAATGCCCACCACGCCACCCAGGTGCCCAGTCCAGAGACCTAGTACTCGGGCCCTTCTCTTCCGTTCCTTGTGTTCCGATGGCCCGCCGCCATAACGTAGAGATATTGCCTCCTAAACCTGACCCACTGCTGCATGCTTCATCCTAATCCACACAATGACCACTATGCCGTGGCCATCTCTAATCTGAATCCTTCCCCTGACCCCAGACCTCTGTGTGCAAGTGCCCACTGACACCTCCCCTTCTAGTATCTAGAACATTTGTGACAAGGACAAAAAGTGACTATTCATGCTCCACCTGAAAATCCTTCATCTCACTGACTTCTCCTATTTTTAGCTGATGAAGGATCCCTCCTTCCTAACAAAGTCAAAACCTGGGGTCATCCCTGGTTCTTCCTTCCTTCTCACCTCCCTTGTCCTCCACATCAAAAAAAAAAAAAAAAAGGCAGTTCTAGTTCAAAACATGTCCAAAAACCAGCTACTACTACTCTTGTGTAGCCCCTGCTGACACTCACCTGGACTGTTGCAAGAGATTCCTGCCAGGTCTCCCTGTCTTCACTCACACACCAAACCTGTCTTCCACTCTGCAGCCAGAGGAGACCTGTTAAAATCTGGGTCACACCACCTTCCTTTTCTGCTTCAAAACTCCCACAAACATCAGATTAGAGGCCCAGGACCTCAGGCTGTCATTCAAGGCCAGAAACTTATGCACCCCTTCCCACCCCCTATCCAGCTCCCCACTCCCACAGGATATAACAGAAACCTTCAGTTCCCTTAACATCACAGCTAAACCTCACCTCCTACACATCTGAACACACTAAATCTTGTGCCTAGGACTCCCTGCCACATCTTACACCATCGGTTGTCAGAAATGGGAACTGGTTCATATAATCTGGGACTAGATATAAAATTCTGAGCCTGATGAAAGCACGTGGTCTGCAGATTCAAGAGAGTGAGAAAGATGGGAGGAGTTATAGGGCACCCCCATTCCCAGAGGGTATATATATCGAGATGCCAAAATCACCGGAGTGGTAATTAGGATGGGTGAAAAGTGGACGCACCCTCCACTCACCTGTGCAGGGTCCATAAGCATTTCTGCCACTGCCACAGGGCCCTGTGGGAAGAAGGAGGCCATGAGAGATGGGTAACCATGGTCGGATCCTACAAGCTGAGCTGGACCACCAGCCCTGCCCTGCAGTGGAGCAAAGTGATCTGAGCCTGATGGTCTGAGCTCAGCTCCTCAGAAATCGGTGCTGCCTTTTACCAGCTGGGTGACCTGGAGAAGGACTCAGGGAAAAGAAAATGCTGATGGGAGTCAGAATGCTTCCAACTCCATAGGGCCCACATTGCTACCAAATGTAAGGATTACATATGATGATCACCTATTATTGTCATAGGGTCAACAGTTTCTATATATTTTCAGTGCAAATGAAGTAGAGTTTTGAAATTTGGAGCCTTTATTTTTCTGCTTTTTAAGACTTCAGAGCATTCATATCTAAAACTACATTGTAAGCAAATACTTAGTAGAAAATTAATGCCAAATCAATTATGAGGTGTTTACATAAACTGAACTTATGGAATAGGTTTATTCATTTTTTAAATGTTTTTATAATTTTACTTATTGATTTTAGAGATAGAGAGGGAAAGGGGGAGAGACAGAAACATCAATTTGTTGTTCCACTTATTTATGTACTCATTCTTGTATGTGCCCTGATTAGAGACTGAGATCGAACCCAAAACCTTGGCATATCAAGTGGTCCTTCTAATCAACTGAGCCACCTGGCCAGGGGCTGAATAAGTTCATCTAACTGCCTACCTATCCTTACCTGAGGACTTTAGAGAGAGGGAGAGAAGCAGCAATCAGTTGCCTCTACTATATAAGACCGAAACACAACCCAGGCAAGGGCCTGACTGAGAGTCAGACCATGACCTTTCGGTTAACATGAATAAGCTCCAACCAACTGAGTCACAACAGGCAAGGACTATATATTTTTTAATCTTCATCCGAGAATATATTTATTGATTTTAGAGAGAGGTAGGGAGAGAAACATTGATGAATTGCCTCCCGTATGCCCCAACTGGGAATTGAACCCACAACCTAGGTATGTGCCCTGATCAGAATTGAATCCGCGGCCTATTTTGGTATATGGGACAATGGTCCAACCAACTGAGTCACTTGGCCAGGACCATTAGTGTTCAAATCAAAAACTTTTCATATATTCTTAATGTGCTACAGGGACAGACTGAGCAGGCATGTCAGCTGCTCATCCATTCAGTAACCGGGCCTGCCCATTACATGATCTTCTGAGAGGAGTTTGTTGGAGGCCCTTGATTGAGGCAGTGCGTCATCCCACTTGCCCTGATGGGTGGAAGAGGTGAGGCGCAGTCCCCTGGTCCAGGAACCAGCAGCTCCATCAGCCTGGTGGATGTTGCCTTTGTTTCACAGGAAGTGACCTCGGAGTTAGTGGAGCCCTCCCAACCAAGAATCTTCACCAGCACACAACGGCAATCTCCACTGCAGGGAAGACTGCCAGTTCTACAGACATAAGCCAGATTCTTATGTCAGGTCTGCTCTTTTCTGGGAGGAGCATCAGAGGTGCCAAGACCCGCTCCCCATGCCCTCCCCACTCTCACCACAGAGCTGGTCGAGAATAAGGAGTTTAGGACTCTCCCTCCTTCATATGGTCCCCAGGCCTCGCCCTGGTCCAATCTGCACACTCCACCCCTTTGATGTCTCCAACCCTGCCCCCTTCTCAGCTTCCAGACTTTTGTGGTCACCTACACATAGGGCACGGCCTTGATATCACATCTCCATCCTGATACATCTTGGGATAATCATGTCCAAACTCCAGCTCATTTTCTCCCCTGCCAACGCCCCACCGCCCGCCCCAAACTTGCTCCTTCCTCTGACTTGCTCATCTCCGTACTTTCAGATGTTCAGGCAAAAACACCCGGGGTCTTGTTTACTTCTTACCTCTAATTGCAAATATATTTTCTGCAACAGGCAACTCAGTCTGCTTTATGAAGTTTTTCCAGAATCTCCTCACATGGTCCCTGACCAACTTGGTCAGGCCCCCACCATCACTCCCCTGGTGTCAACTGCCTCCCAGGCCTCGTGGTTTGACCCACTTGAAATATCCAGCTCGGGACACACCCCTACGTACCGCAGTCCCTTCAGAACCTCCCACGGCTTCCAGCCACTCAGGTCGTCCCTGGAAGCAATACTCATCGCCCTGTCGCCTGGACACAGAGACCCCGGTTCCACAGTGCTCAGGTGCCCCTCGAGGGAACGCTGCTCCCTCTTCACACGGCAGAGCGGTGCCCTTCCATCCGGACTCGAAGGTGGGAGCTGGGCAGGGAGGCCCAGGAAGGGGGGGGGGGGTACAGAGCACCCACCTCAGTCGGGCTCATCGGCGCAGCCCCACGACCGGCCTGCGGTAAGAGTGGGGGAGACGGGGCGGGAACAGGGCACCACGGTCGACAATGGGCTCAGTCCAGCCTCACGGCACCTCCTCGCAGCGGCTGCCTTCCAATCCCTCACCTCCAAGGAACCCACCCAAGAGCAACCAAAATGACAACCAGAAGGGACGCCGGATGTCCCGCCCTACACACAGAAGGGCCCTTCTCCTAAGCCCTCATTGGCTCACTTGCAAGGGCCTCTGCCTCTGCGCACCGTAAAGACTTCTGGGTATTGTAGTTTACGCTACCGCCACCGCCTGTCAAGTCTCAGTTTGTTAAGTAACTCTCTAGTGGCTGATAAAGGCCAAGTGACAAGGTCTTGGGCGTTAGAAATGGAGTTAAAGGTCTGCAAAAAAAGGGGGGGCTTCACTTGCTCTTAAAGGGGAGTTACCCAGATTTCCCGAAAAACAGTCCAGGAAGTATTTCAGGCCCTATGAAGCACAGCAAGTTCCTAAAGACTACACATCCAAGAGGACAACGATGACATGATGAGGCTACATCCTCTCCTGTCAGCTATCTTATGGCTTTTTAAATACACATGCTCTGGAATAGGTTTAAAGATTTTTCAGTATATTTGGCCCAGGAAGAGAAAAGCACGATGGGGAAGACGAGGAGGGATGACAAGAAGCACATGAATTGGTAGACAGGGTCACACTGTGCTTCTGGTTCCCCCAAAAAAGTCTTTCCTGGGCATATGTCAGTGATTGTTTGAACCCATTGGGCAATCTATGTCTTCAACTATTTACTACTTTATATCAGAGACTTTTTGCAATTCTTTTAAGAACCTTGAAACCAATCTGAGAAAAAGGTGACTTATCAAATGCCATTTTTCTGCCGGGATAATATGTGCTCTTTAAATAGTCAGAGCGTGTGTACAAAGGGAGCACCTTGTCCCTAAGACAAAGGTGTGGGATGCTATGATCTCATCTCACTGGGAAGTGATTCAGTATTTCACTTCAAACTGCTTAAGTGATGTCTTCACAGGGAGTTATGTTTTTCACAAAAACACTTGTGAATGGAAATTAGTGAAAGGTATTACTAATGCTTAGTTATTAAAAGAAAGTAGCAGCAATAACTCTAGGGAAACACAAATGTGACATAGACAAGTAAAAGAAAAGGTTAAAATAAAATCTCAATGAAATTTAAGTCTGAAAAGCCAGAGAATGAAGTTGAACCTGTGGCTGTGCTGGAACCTTGTCCACACTCAGGTTTTTGTCTTCAAATTGTGATTCTTTTTCATCCTTGAAAATGAATTGTAGAGATGGAGATGATATTTAAAAGACTTGAAAGAAAAAGTGACAATAAACAGGGAAGCTGTGCTGTGGTATTTAGTTATCTAAGAAACGTTCAGCGAGCTGGTGTATCTCTCCACACCATGCCCCTCTCCTTTCTTAGAGAGTGAATAAGAACTTTATTCTCTACACTTTCTTCTCTTTGTGAATTCTTTCACAGCCCCTGTCACCAATCACCCTAACATTTCGGTGGCCAGTACAGGGACATTCTCTGTTTCTCACTCTCCTCCAGCCTCCTGAGACTTGTGACTAGGGGAGCAGTGGCCAGTGGAAGCTCGACCCAAGCTAACCCCCTAACCCTGTCTCTGTGAGGTTTGGAGAGAGGATTCTAAACCTCCTCTGTCTCTAGACTCTGAGGACAGCCTCCTCCTCACCCATCTTCATGGCCAGCGACTGATATACGGAATCCTTTTCTTCTCTAGAACAACTGGTAAAGTATACCCTCATAAGCAATCTTGAAGCATTTGTATTTTTCTCCCTACCTAATCCCTCCAGAATTCGGCAACTCTTAATGAAGTCACGCCCGGACTCTGGATGTCACCAGAAAGCCATAAGGACTGAAGATTGACTTTTGAAGGCAATAAGAGCCCTAGGGAAAACGGCCTGGCACCTTGCTTGCCCACGTGGTTCATGGCAGTCTTTCCAGGACTGGAAATTACTGGAAAGCAAGAACAGAACTAACCACTCCCTACAGCAATAGGTGGAAGATAACTTGGAACAAACTGCAGCCTCGGGTTACAACGCCCTAACAGCCCAGGGGCCACACAATAGCAACATGCCCATCCTTTTTTATTCCAATTACAATCCAATAAAATCTCAAAGCCCCCACAAAAAAAATGTTCAGTGAGCACCTACTGGGTTTCAGGCACAACCGTAGCTTCCAGTTGCTCTGTGGATACAGGACTGTTGTTTTTCTCAGATTTAGTATTTGTGTATTTAGTATTCATTCATCACAAGGCCAAACTAAGGTGTTTTTATAGTGCAGTGGTTACCATATTCACCTTACAAGGCCAAACTAAGTCAGAGATGTGCTTGTCAGTTTCACAGGCTCTCAAAACTCATATTACAAACATCCCTAAAACAAACTATGATTGTGTGTTTTCATTTCCTAATAGGGGATGTCCCCACCTAGGTACTTCCACGCACTTTAGTCATAAAGGCATAATCCTAGTTCCTCCCCCACGTGCTCTTCCCTGCATGTAACAGTTTCATGTGGGCCTCTGTGGTGTGCCCGTCCTCTCATTTATAGGGTGTCAAGTGTATAGCTAAGCTACTCCACGATGTTGCTGCCTTGGCATTCATTCATTTTGCTTTGCTAAACAGGCTGCAGGAAGCTTAAACTGACAGGTTACAAAAGAGGCCACTGGGATTTCTTTGACAAACTTTGAGGTTTCTGACTCCTCAGCTGTATCTTGCAAGGCTTCTGATCAACAGAGGATGGGGTGCTTCAGCACAGGCTGTGCACTGCACACAGCCAAGCCCTGGCACCCACAATATGCCAGAAAAGGAATTAGTACCCCTTGCCTGGACGTAGTAAATCCATATGCGTCCTGGAGGGAAGGGAGAAAAATAATGCCCAACCCTGGGCAGTGGAGTGGGTGTGAGGACCTTACCTAGTAATGACTATTGTAATAGTCTCAGAGTTGTCTTATAGAACTTAAAGATTCTTGATGACTGGACACAGCATAATGACACTAGGGTACTTAGGGCTTGGAATGAGATGAGGACATTAGGCTGGGCCATAGAGCAGGTCATGCAGGCTGACACTGCAAGTAACCTGGAGCTGTAGGGGGCAGGGGCACCCTACGCAGAGGAGGTGACCCAATGCTAGCTAGGTTTCCCAGGCTCTTTAGGGATGGCCTCACTTGAATAATTTCATGGGCTCAGGAGCACAGGGTCTGTCCCTAGTTGCCTGTACCTGGCTCTGATACACGAGGGATGGTACATACCAGTCCAGAGTTTGAGTCCATCATAAGGACAGTGGTTGTGGGTATGCACTTAATCAGCCGCCCCAAAAGGGAAAATGACCAGCATCAAGCCAGGAATGCAGAACTGGATCAGTGCAGTATTTTCATAAAACTATGTATCAAAACACTATGGTACTGGCATAAAGACCAACATACAGAACAAATCACCCAGAAATGACGGCAGCATATTTGATCAGATAATTGACAAGACTGCTAAGAGAATCCAATGGGAGAAGGCAATCTTTCCAACAGTTAACTTCTTGGCATTGACACAAGAAGCACAGGAAACAAAATCAAAAACAGATCAATTGTACTACATCAAACTGCAATATTCTGTGCATTAAAGCAGCGGTCCCCAACTTTTTTGGCACCAGGGACTATTTTGTGGAAGACAATTTTTCCATGGACCAGGGTGTGTGCGTATGTGTGTGAATGGTTTCAGGATGATTCAAGCACATTACATTTATTGTGCACTGTATTTCAATCATTATTACATTGTAATATGCAATGAAATAATTATACAACTCACCATACTGCAGAATCAGTGGGAGCCCTGAGCTTGTTTTCCCGCAACCAGACAGTCCCATCAGGGGGTGATGGGAGACAGTAACACCGAAGTGTGTTGCTTATATCCAGTTTACTCCCTAATCTCGTTTTGGTTGCTGTCACTGCAGAAAACCCTGCTTCACAAAGATGCTGGAAATGGAAGAAAGCTTTTCAGTGCTTTTGTGGCAATCTCAAGATATTCTGCCATGACTTTAATCCAGAATGTATGTTACTTGCCACTCACTCATAGGGTTTTGATATGAGTCTGCAAGCAATTGATTATGGTCTCTGTGCAGTCAAACTCTGCTAATGATAATCTACATTTGCAGCCACTCCCCAACGCTAGCATCACTGCCTCAGCTCCACCTCAGATCCTCAGGCATTAGATTCTCCTAAGGAGTGTGCAACCTAGGTCCCTCACATGCTCAGTTCACAGTAGGGTTCGTACTCCTCTGAGAATCTCATGCTGCAGCTGATCTGACAGGAGATATAGCTCAGGTACTAACACAAGCAATAGGCAAAGGCTGTAAATACATATGAAGCTTCACTCACTGGCCTGCCACTCACCTTCTGCTGTGCAGCCCAGTTCCTAATAGGCCATGGACCAGAATCGGGGTTGGGGGCTCCTGCATGAAAGAATACTATCAGCCCTGACTGCTGTGGCTCAGTTGGTTGAGCATCATCTCACAAAGCAAAAGGTCATAAGTTTGATTTCCTGTCAGAGTACGTGCCTGGGTTGCGGGCACCCAGAGTACGTGCCTGGTTGGGGTGCATGTGAGAGGCAACTGATTGATGTTTCCCTCCCTACCTTCCCCTCTCTCTAAAAATAAGTAAATATAGATCAACAGAGTGAACAGGCAACTTTTTGAATAGATGAAACATTTATAAATTATATATTCATTAAGTGGTTAGTATCTAGGTTATATAAAGACTGCTAAATCCAACAGTAAGAAAATAACCTGATCTTAAAATGGACAAATTTAAACATTTGCACAAAGAATATACACAAATGGCCAAGTTCATAATCGTTAGTCATCAGAGAAAAGTTAAACAAAACCACAATAAAATACTACCTCACAATCATTAGGACAGCTACTATTAAACACAAAACAGAAAATAAAAATTGATTGAGGAGGATGTGGAGATACTGGAATTCTTGTGGACCTTGATGGAAACAGTTCCTGGGTTCTTCAAAATACTAAAAATAGAATTATCATTTGATCCTGCAATTCCTCTTCTGGCTATATACCCAAAAGAATGGAAAGCAGGATCTTGAGGAGATATTTGTGCAGACATCTTCAGAGCAGAAATCTTTGCAACAGCCAAAATGTGGAAGCAAGGGAAGTGTCCATCAACAGGTGAATGAATGGAAAAAGAAATTATGACAAAGATATATAATGAAGTCTTATTCAGCCTTAAAAAGAAAGGTAATTCTGAAATTATGGCAGGTAACAAAAGGACAAAAACTGTATGATTCTTCTTATGTGAGGTAGCTAGGGCAGTCAAATGCAAAGAGACAGAGTAGCACAAAAAGGTTGTCAAAGGCTGCAGGAAGAGAAGGATCAAAGTTGTTATTTAATGCACAGTTTCACTTTTGCAAGATGAAGAGTTCTCAATATTCACTGAACAATAGGAATGTTGTACAGTATCAAACAGTACACTAAAATACTTAAGCAAATCTCATGTATGTGTACTTTAATGCAATAAAAATCCATAAGTATATAATCATACTTTACAATGTCAATTGGAGCAGACTTTTGGCTGAACCCCTACTTACTGCTCTCATAAATTTTTTCTCTGGTATGAACTTTTCAGAGTCAAGTGAATGGGAGTTTTGGCTAAAGACTCTCCAGCATTCCTTGCACTCAGAAGGCATTTCCAGTGTAAACTCAACAATGTTTAATGAGGCCACAGTTGTAATCAAAAGTCGTTCCCCTATCTGCTGTTCTCATACGACCTCACAGCAATATGAACTAGCTGGTGTGTGTGAGTCTGGAGCTGAACCCTGAAAACTGTCCGTGTTAGCTGCACTTGCCGAAACTAAAGGGTATTCTACCTCGTGGCACTTATAAAGCCCTTCTCCAGTGCGGATTTTCTGGTACCTAATGAGTGTGAAGCAGTACTAAAAGAACTTCCCACATCTGTTGCACTCATAAGGCCTTTCTCAGGTGTGAACTCTCTAATGAATAATGAGTGAGGAGCCGTCCAGAAAGGATTTCTGACAGTCGCTGCACACGTAACTCCTTTCTAGTGTGGATTTTCTGGTGTTCAACAGCTTTGTCTTTGCGGCTGAAAGCTTTCCCACATTCTCTGCACTCATAAGGCTTCTCGCCACTATGGATTTTCAGGTGGTGCACAAGTATATGTTTGCGTGTGAAGGTTTTCCCACAATCACTACATTCATAGGGCCTCTCTCCAGTGTGAACTCTCTGGTGTATAATGAGTGTCGAATGGTTCCCAAAGCATTTCCCACATTCACTGCACTCGTAGGGCCTCTCTCCAGTATGACCTCTCTGGTGTCTAATGAGTGTGGAGCGGTTCCCAAAGCATTTCCCACATTCACTGCACTCGTAGGGCCTCTCTCCAGTGTGACCTCTCTGGTGTCTAATGAGTATGGAATGGTTCCTAAAGAATTTTCCACAATCACTGCAAACGTAAGGCCTTTCTCCAGAGTAGACTTTCTGGTGACCGAGTTGGGACAGTGTAAGGAAAGCCTTCCCACACTGGCTGCACCCAAAAGGCCCCAGCTTGGTGTGAATTCTCTGTTGGTCATTGAGGCACGATATCTGTGTAAAGAATACTCCATATTCCGAGTGCTCATAAAACCTTGCTTCGGTGTTGACTTTCTGGTGCTGATCAAGGTGGGAGTTTCTAGTCTCACCACAATCCCTGTGCTCATAAGGCTTTTCTCCGGTGTTGACTTTCTCATGGTCAACAAGTACATGTTTACAGAGGAAGGCGTTCCCGCAATGAGTGCACTGGTAATCGTTTGGCCCATTTTGAAAGGCCTCTCTACCTGCAGTGTCCCTGTGTGGTTTCCCCACACCGTGGGAAGCCTGTTGTTGGAAACAGCCTATGCTGGCTGTATCCCTGCACCTCAAGGTCCTCTCTGTCACGCGAACTCCGCAGTTCCCCACGAATGAAGGCTTCGCCTTGTCCCGTCTAGAGAGTTTCTCTCCAGTTTGCTGCTTGTGGTGTTGATTCTTTCCCCCACAGGTGTACAGGCCTTGATCAGGGTGCGTTCTGTCCTGCTTATCCAGGTGGAAAATGTCTTTCAAGAGTGGGCCACACATCTCCCAAGAATGAGACTTCTGGGTGCATGAATCTTGATTTGGGGTCCGCACCTGTGACACTCTCACAGAATCACCTTGCCCTGAAGGGACCTCCTCCTCCTGGGCTCCAGGCCAACAACCTGTAAGCAGACAAATGCCGGGGAAGTGCATGTTGAGGGGGGAAGTGGGGAGGGGGCAGCTCATCAGAAATGTGTGTCAGACACCCAGGAATAAGGGACTGCTGACAGGCAAGGGGGCCTAGACACAGTGGGAGGAAACCTGCTGGCCTGGGAGCTCACGACAGGAGTGCCCTGATGGGGAAAGACACGAGAAAGGGACAGGGTGGAGAGGAGAAGCAGGGTGTGCAGGTCACTCCTCTGCAAATGGCTTTCAACTAGAGCATGGCTGCTGGTGACTGGTGAGCACTGTGAGGTGGGTTGTGTCCAGACCCAGGCATGCCTGACTAGGGCACAGTAGCTGGTATTCTAGGACTATTTAAGGACATGCACAGATGTCATTGCACCTTAAGTGTAGGTCAAATGTCAAGAGCACTGCAAAGGGAGTAGTGGAAGGGAACAGGTGAGAGGTGGAAGCCACAAAATTCGGGGGAGCTGGAGACTGGAAGATACCAGAAGAGGAAGCAGCGCCCATGATCTCGTGGTAGGAAGGACAGAGCTGCCCCCAGAAAGGACAAGAACAGAGTCCAGCCCAGGACCCTGGGGTGGATGTGAGGGCCTCACCTATGGAGGACAACAGTGCCAAGTTCTCCAGCATCACACTGTGGTACAGGCATCTCTGAGCCTCATCCAGGAGCCCCCACTCCTCCTGGGAGAAGTGTATGGCCACATCCTCAAAGACCACATGGCCCTGTGAAAATGGGGGCAGTTCAATCAATGTGCAGCTTCTGTCTCCAGCATCTTCAGTCTTTCCCCCCACACTTCCATCCCTCTTGCCCTCCAACTAACTTCCAATGTGGAAGAGATACAGGTCTCGTGCCTGTTCTCTCCTTATCACCACTGATAGATAACATGAAAACAAATGTGAAAATAGGTGGTAGAGGGAGCAGATCATCTAAACTCTGGGCCTGGAATGGGGCTCCACTCCTTTCAGCAAATCATCCTGCAGTCCCCCAGATTTCACCCCCCAGACAATAAAACCTGAACTCCTCTTTCTCCCTTACTTGGCCTGTGTCAGGGCCTGGAGCTAAACAATGACACCACTCCTCACATGCACATCAGTCCTGTCCCGAACATCTTTACGTACCTGGTCCCTCCACGTTCCCAACTTGGTTACTAATACCCACCTGCCCACTGCAGGCATTTCCATGGCCTCCCGACATGCCACCATGCACATGAAATCCAGGCAGTTTTACAAACGGAATCACTATCCTATTTTGCCCCATCCCATCCCAGAACTCCCAAGATCCCTAGCCCCAGAGAGCACCAGGGTCCCTGTGTATTTTCCCCACCTGGCCCAGTCACCTGTGTCACACTCAGCACCCCAAACCCAAGGAGCTCACAGCTCTTAGACCTCCCCCACTGTATTGCTGTCCTGCAAGCTGTCACAGACAACCTCTCCTCACACGACCCTCATTCAAAGCCCAGTACAGGAAACTCCCCGCCCTCTCCCACACCACGCAGTGCTCCTAGCTGACCCTTTTTCACCTCAACTAATCTACCAGCCTGAATGAAACAAGGCAGGCCCCACCAAGAGTGACTCCCACATATGGGAGACCAAAGAGGGAGAGAGCCCTGCGCTCAGCTGATACCTGACCTCCTTCACGAAGATGCTGCGACATCTCTTATATCCCCAACTCCGTTGGAAACCTTTCAGACTCCTCTGCCCTTGCCCCTCATAAGCACCCCCAACTCCTATTCCCTTAAATAGGAAACCTCCTGCTTCCTCACCTGTCTCTGTGAAGCCCACCACCACCATCCAGGCTTCCAACAGAGACAAACCTCGGCCTCCTCCATCCACTCCCTGCCACCATGACCTAACGAAACCTGATGGACAACTACACTTCCATCCACGCACCAGCAACTATGTTGGGGCTGCCTGCAACCTGAACACATCCCCTGACCTCCAGACCTGTGTCTACCTGCCAACTGGGCACCTCCACTCAGACTCTCCGGGACATCTGAAACAAAACCCAACTCTTCCTAGTCCCTTTGAAAATCCCTCCTTCTGCTGACTTCTGCATTTCAACAGATAGAATAGCCATCCTTCCATGGAAAGCCAAAAGCCTTCGGGCCATCCTTGAATCCCCCGTCCACCTCATCTTCCAGCTGCCTCACTCTCCATGCCACTAAATGGGGGCAGCTGTATGCAGAACACATCCAGAAGGCAACCTCTGCTCTCCCTCCACAGCCTGCTGTGCCCAGCCACCACCACAGTAACTTCCTCTGGGGTCCCTCCACCTCCACCTCCATCCCCACAGTATCTCCTCCATCCTGTACCTAGGTGCAGCCTGCTAAAATCTGGGTCAAATCTCCTGGCTCCTCTGCTCCAAACTTTCCCTGGCTCCTACTTCCCTCAGATTGAGACCCCGGACCTCAGGTTGCAATTTTAGACCTGGTAACTGTGTCCTTATGCCCCAAACACTCTCCTAACCATTCCATATCCTGCCAGATATAATATTCCAGCTTAGTCTCATTTGCAATCATTTGAAAATCCTGGATCCTGGGCCCAAGATGACCTTCCACATCTTACCCCATCAGCTGTCAGAAATGAGAACCACTCCTGGCTGGGTGGCTCAGTTAGTTGGAGCATTGTTCCATGCACCAAAAGACTGCAGGTTCAATTCCCAGTTGGTGAGCATGTGGGAAGCAACTGATTGATGTTTCTCTCTCTAAAATCAATAAACATATTCCTGGGTGATGATTAAAAAAAAGAAAGAAAGAAATGGGAACCACTCCATATAATTTGGGGCTGAGTTCAAGACCCCGGACCTTGGTGAAACCACAGGAACTTCAGACCCAAGGGAAAGAAAAAGAGGTGAAGAAGCTCACGACACCCCCATTCTTTCTATGAGAGTGGCAAAACCATCAGGGCTGATAACAGAGCAGGGATGAAGGTCCGGTACATCCTCCACTCACCTGTGCCAGGTCCATAAGCTTTTCTGCAAAAGTCATGGGAATGTGTGGGAAGTGGGGGGCCATGAAAGATGGGTAACCATGGTAGGTGGCTGTTGTAGCTGAGCTGGACCACCATCCCTGCCCTGACCAGTTCCTCTGACCTCAGTGCCACTAGCATCAGCTGTGTGACTATGCATAGGACTGAATTGCCCTGAGCCCCAACTCTGTTACTGTAAAATGGGGACAATTGTTCCACTTCATAGGGCTGATAACAGTATCAAAACATAAATTGTGCACACTACTTGTCAGCTCTAACTGTCCAGGCAGGAGATGAACAATTTTGCATGTTTTCAGTGCAAGGGAAGGGATAGGGTTTTGAAAATGTGGATTTGCATTCTTCTTGCTTTTTAAGGTTTTCAGAGGATGTGATATATAATATTCTGTTGTTGGCAAATACTACAGGTAAACTAACATTTCAATTTTTATAGTGTTGCCATGATCAATTTATTGAATGTGTTCATTTAAAACATTTTTCATTGATTTCTTTAGAGAAAGATAGGAAGGGAGAAACATCAGTTGTTGTTCCACCCATCCATGCATTCATTTATTGATTCCTGCATGTGCCCTGACCAAGGATCAAACCTGAAATCCCTGTGCATTGGGATAACATGCCAACTAACTGAAGCCACTCAGCCAGGGCAAATGTGTTCATTTCTAATTGCCTACCTATGTGTACATATTTAGAAGAATACTGGTTAACTGTTGTTTTAATCAACAAATGTTTCATACATTACGAATTTACTGAGTTATAGGGAAGACTCCAAACAAGCAGGTCAGCTTCTCTTCCTTTCAGCAAAGAAGCCTGTCTGCTACATGATCCTCTCAAGGGCACCTTTAGAGGTCCCTTACTGTCTCACTCATTCATTCCTCTTGCCCTGAGGGGTAGAGGACTGGGATACAGCAGTGCCCTTGTCTAGAGCACATATGCCTCACAGACCTGGCTGTTCTTTGTTCCACAGAAATTGTCCCCCAGGATCCCTTGACCTACAGGGTTAAGTCTCTACCACCACCTGAAGCCTCTACCTCCATCCTGACCAGCAACTTCCCACATCCAGGCGTCCTCTTCTACAGGCACCCAGAATACCTCCCATGCCAGAGATGCTCCTTTCTGGGATGCTGAAACCTCTATGCCCTGCATTCAGTCTCAGGCCTCCTGAGGGTCCACAGGGTCCATCAGAAATAAGGACCTCAGGCCCTGGCCAGGTAACTCAGCTGGTTAGAGCATCATCCTGATATGCCAAGTTTCAGGTTCAATCTCCAGTAAGGCCACATACAAGAATCCACCAATGAATGCATAAATAAGTGGAACAACAAATCAATGTTTTTCTCTTCAAAAAT
This sequence comes from Desmodus rotundus, assembly GCF_022682495.2. NCBI lineage: Eukaryota > Metazoa > Chordata > Mammalia > Chiroptera > Phyllostomidae > Desmodus > Desmodus rotundus. The sequence continues at coordinate 51,043,612 of NC_071398.1, read as the reverse complement.
CAATAAATAAAATTTAGAAAAGAAATGAGATCCACAGGCCACACAGGGTCCCAGCCCAGGCTCCTTTCCAGGCCTCCAGAACTTTAAGTCCACATACTCAAGTGACTTTGTAAGATCTTAGTAAGACAGGAAAGTAAGAAGCTAAGAAAATTCCTTGGCAAGTGGAATGGGGAAACTGAGACAGACAGCTGAACACACTGACTAAGAAATTTACAGCCAGATACAGTAGGTCACCACTCCAGAGATAACATCCAGGTCTCAGTGGTATTTCAGCTCCAGGTCCAGAAAAGCAGCAAAACCAGGTGGGTGATTCCAGAACCAACTGCAAGGACCAAAGAACCCCTGCTCTGCCACTGACTAATCAGTGGAGACCTTGACCCTAAAAGGGAACACCTGGAGAACTGAGGAATAGTCTACTGAAACCCTCCCCTGAGATCTCCCCTAAGATTCCCACCTGCAAGAAAGAGACAAAAAGTCCCAAGAAAAAGGGGACAACTCCCCTCTGGGGAGTAGCGGGCACCACTCCCTTTCCCTTCTTCCCCCAGTTGTTTCTTCATAGGTACGTGTCTCCTTAACTCTAAATGGTCCCCACAGGACTTGCAACCACGGGTGCAATGCGCAGCAGCAGCTAGTCCCAGACTAACTCCCAGAATCTGTCCCGAAAGCCCCCTTTTCTCTGGCGTCCCAGTGAGCTAAGGCAGCCCCGCCTAGGCTCTTGCTTGTTGCTTCTTCTATCCTAAGCCCTTCCTTGTCTCACTCTTCCCAGATTTAAGAAACGTTCCCTCATAGTTACCTGGACTCGCGTTGTGAAAGCTTTCCCATATGAAGTCAAGAACCCCAAATCCACATCTGGTCCTAGGCAGACCCACTCAGGGTCGGTTCCTGTCCGGGAACACTGCGATGACATGTCCAAAATCCAACTCATAATCTCCCTGAAACGGACTTCCTGTGCTCGCTTCCCGCCTCCATACTTTCAGATGCTCAGGCAAAATAAATAAAACTTGGGACGGTCCTTCCCGCCCTACTTTTGCTCACAGCTACGTGGGATGTATTAGGAAACCTTGCACGTTGAAGTGTCTCCGGAATCTCATCAAATGGCCCCTGACCTCTACCAGCCTGGTCCCGCCCCTACTGTCGCTCCCCAGGGGTCAACTCCCGTACCTCCCCGGCCTGAAGGTTTGACCCAATTGAAACGTCCAGCTCGGAACACGCCCCTCTGCAACGCTGACCCTTCAGAAACTCCCACGGCTTCCAGCCGCTCAGGTAGTCCCTCGAAGCGACACTCGTCGCCCTGTCCCCTGGACATAGAGACCCCGGTTCCACAGCACTCAGGTGCTTCCGAGGGAATGCTGCCCCGTTCTCACATCGCGGACACGGGCCTGAGCGGCGCCCCTCCATCCGCGCTCGGACTCGGAGGTGGGAGCCGGGGGAGGTGGTGGGCAGAGACCAGGGGGACACAGCACCCACCTCAGTCGGGCTCATTGGCGCGACCTGCCACCAGCATGAGGGAAGAGCCGCCGTAATAAAAGGGCTCCGTCCTGTCTTAAGAACACCTCCGCGCGGCGGGGATGACGCCTCTGCTCCCGCTTCCCATTCACTTCGGTGCAGCTCAAGACTGAAGCCGCTCGGAACCACGAAGTGGGTCCGAGCGCGCTTAAATCGCTTCACGTCACAAGCGGGCCTCTGAAGCCCCGCCCCCACGCAGTGCGTCCAAAGCGAGTCGCGGAGACACCTCCCCGATGCGATGCGCTCGCACGGTGAGCCCTCATTGGTCAGTCGCCGTCTCCGCACTACCTTCTGGGTAACGTAGTTTCCACGCCGTTACCTGGGCGGCTTCAGAACGCAGGTCGTCGCGGTCGGTAGATGCTAGTGGAGCGACGTTGTGAGGGGCGCTTGGAAACGGTGTTCCGGGGTCCAAACGGAGCCGGACTTGGCTGGCTCTAAAACAGGTTCCACGTAGATTTCCTTGGCGTGTAGTCCAGGAACGTCGCAGAATTTTTTTCTTTTTCTCCAGAAATGTTTAGAAACATGTTATTTCAGACTCGGAGAATCTCGGTTTCCAAATGCTGTTCGTAGAAAGGAACACACAACACGGTGATGACACTCTTGTTCCCTCAGCGCTGTCGGCTATCTTGTTTGTCTAAAGTATATTGACGCTTTGGAGTCGTTTTTATGAGCTTCAACAGGGTCGGTCAGGGACAATAAGGAAATGCCCCAGACAGGGCTGTGATGGGGAACTGAAGGCGGGATGACAGGCGGCATGAAGTAGTCAGAGTGACTCTGTGTCTCTGGTTCCCACAGAAAACGTCTTTCCTGCCTATATAGTCAGTGATTGTGTTCCAATCTAGCGAGCCACATTTTAATTCAGATATATATTACTCCATATCTGAGGTATTTTCCATTGTTTTTTATCCTCACCCAAGGACTTGCTTGTTGATTTTAGAGAGAAGGAAAGGGCGGGAGAAAGGGAGAGAAACTTGGATGTGAGAGGGAAACATAGACTGGCTGTCTCTCCCATACGCTCTGATTAGAGTGGGAACTGCAACCCAGGCATGTGCCCTGATGGGAAATTCAACAGGTGCCCTTTTGCTTTGCAGGACAACACCCAACCCGGTAAGTCACACCAGCCAGAGCTAGTTTTCATTTCTTTTAAGAATCTGAAAGCTCTCTAAAAGAAGAGATACTTATTACATGCCTTCTCCTGTATGCCTTTATGACAGCTGGGCCACGTGTTCAAAGGGGCATCTTATCCCTGTGATAAAAGTTTGCATATTTGTGATTGCAGCTCCTTGTTGTGAAGTGGTTCATCATTTTATCTATAATTGCAGCGACAGTGTCTGCCAGGGAGTTGAGATTATTTCTGGCAAAACACTTGTGAAATGCATATTACTAAATATTACTGTTATTAAAAATGACTTCGTAGTTTTTCAAGGAAAGTGGCAAAAATGGTTATAGAGAAATATAGCAGGGATAAGTTGGAGGAAAAAAGGTAAGATCTCAGTGGCGTTCGAGCAAGAGGCATTGAGTGTGAAGTCAGAGAATGAAGCTGAGACTGTGGTGTACTGAAACTTTGGCCACACTCAGGGTGTCATCTCAAAATGTGATTATTTTTAATTCTTGAAAACATTGAACGTCAACAGCTTGGAGAGAAAGGTAAAAATGATATGTGTTATTAGATGTTATTTATTTTTTAGAGAAACGGAGGGAGAGAAACATCAATGTGTGGTTGCCTCTCACACATCCTAAACTGGCGACCTGGCCCACAACCCAGGCATGTGCCCTGACTGGGAAAAGAACCAGCGATCCTTTGGTTCTCAGGCCAGTGCTCGATCCACTGAGTCACACCAGCCAGGGCAAAGTGATATTTTAAAAAAGAGTTGCCAGAAAGGTAAAAACGAAGTTGTACTGTTGTATACTTACTGATCTACATTCGGTGATCACTTAGCTCTATTTTTCTCTCCCTATCATTGACAATCAATTACTTAGTGGTAATAGTAGCTCAAAATCATATCCAGGTAAGTAACTTTGGGGATATGCCTTATGGTCTGTCTCTCCTGCAGGTTTGGCTGAGGAAGAACAAAAGAGGGGACTAACAAAGTGCTTATTTTTCACATCCAGGAAAGGGAAAGGCTGTTCTTGGGCCAAATTGCAATGCTGTGAACAAGAAACCAAGATTAAAGATAACTTCAGATGACTAAAGCTCATTCCAGTAATTCAGCTTCTGAAAATTAGCAAATCACCAATAGTCCCAAACTTCTAAAATTCAGCCATTGAGTGTTCAGGCCCCAAAAGACAGCCAATCAGTGACTGCCCCAGGATCCTAGGCAAAACTACATACTGACAAATATCCTCTAGGTAAAAGGAGAAATTAAAAGGGAAATTTTAAAAGCATTAATATTTTGAACTAGATGAAAATAAAAATGCTACCTGTAAAAAATCAATGTGATACAGCTAAATTAAATGATTAGAGGGAAATATAGAGCCTTAAACAGCTTATTACAAAAGACGCAAATATTAATAATCTAAGCTTTCTTAACAGAGGTTAAGAAACCAGAAAGCTAAGACCAAACCAGCCCCAAAGCATGGATAAGACAGAAAATAATAAAGATGAGAACAAAACTCATTGAAATAGAAAACAAATACACATTTAAAAATCAATGCAACAAAATCTTAGTTCTTTAAAAAGCTCTCCCTCTCTCCCCTTTCCTTTCTCTCTCTCTAAAAAATCAATTAAAAATTAAAAAAAAAAATGCCCTGGCCATGTAGCTCAGTTGGTTGGAGTATCGTCCCTGTACACCAGGGTTGCAGGTTCAATCTCTGGTAAAGTCACATACAAGAATCAACCAATGGATGCATAAATAAGTGGGATAACAAAATCAACATTTCTCTCTCTCTCCCCTCCCCCTAAAAAAATCAGGAAAAAGATACTACTGACCCTACAGAAGTTAACGTTATCATTAAGGGAGTATTATAGACAATCTTTATCCAATTATCAAAGGTGACAGTAGAAAATCTATATAGAACTATAATGAGTAATTTGTATTGAAAATCTTCCTACAAGAAAATTTCAGGCTCATCTACCTTCACTAAGTAATTCTTTTTTAAAAAACCATTTTTTAAAAAAACCAGTATCAGTAATCCCTCAAAACTCTTTCAGAAAATAAAGGAGGAAATACTTTCCAACTTATTCTGAGGTCAGAATTACTCTGACAGCCAAGTCAAAGGTATCACAAGAAATCTACAAACCCATTAACCCTCATCAGTACAGATGCAGAAATTAACAAACATCCAAAAACCGATTCAGCAATATATACAGAGGATTATTCATCATGACAAAGTGGGATTTGTCCCAGGAAATGCAAGGTTAAACATCTGAGTATCAATTAATGAAGTGTATCGTATAAGTAAAATAAAAGACAAGAAAAACCATAACCACACAATTATCTCAATAGATGGAAAAAGTTGGAATGGAGTCTAGACGTATATCCACACCTATATAGTCAACTGATCTTGAAAAAGGAGCAAAGGCAATTCAATGGAGAGGGTAGTCTTTTCAACAAATGGTGCTGAGGGAGCATTTGAGATCTTGCTTCCTGGCAATTGTTCCCAGTTTTGGCTCAAATAAACTCTTAATAACATTTTTCTTAAAAATGGTGCTGAAACTACTTATTGAACATTGTCACATTAAAAAAAAATGATCTAGATAGGGATCTTACACCTTTCATAAATACTTTCTCAAAATGGATACAAGAAAAAACAAAAAACAAAAAAAGGATAATAGCCCTGGCTGCTGTGGATCAGTTGTTTGGGTGCTGTCCTGTAAATAAAAATCTCATAGGTTCAATTCCCAGTCAGGGCACATGCCTACATTGCAGTTCTGTCCCCAGTGGAGACATATAGGAGAGGCAACTGATCAATGTTTCTCTCCCTCTATTTCTCCCTCTCTTCCTTTCTCCCTCTTTCTCTCAAAAAAAAAAAAAAAAAAAAAAAAGGGTGCAGTAATAGAACTAAATGTATAATGCAGAACTATAGAACACCTACAAGGTGAAACAAAATATACAACAGAAAATGTAGGTAACCTTGTATTTGGCAATGACTTTTCAGATACACCAGAAACAATCCAAAAAAAAAAAAAACTGGATAATTTGGACTTGATTAAAATAAAATCTTTGTGCTGTGCAAAAGATAATCTGAAAAGATATTCATCTGTCATTAGGGACTTGCAAATTAAAGCAATAATGACATATCACTAAAAATCTATTTAAATGGCTAAAACCCAAAACACTGAACACCAAATGTTGATAAGGACATGGAGAAAGGAATGAACTCTTGTTCATTGCTGGTAAGAATGCAAAATGCTACAACCACTCTGGAAGACAATTTCTTACCAGACTGAACATACTTTTACTATATGATCCAGCAAGTCATGCTTGTTGGCTTGAACTCAAACATATTGAAAACTTATGTCCACATAAAACCATAAATATACATTGAAGGTTTATTCATAAATAAAATTTGGAAGCAACCAAGATGTCCATCAGTGGGTGAGTGGATAAATGTGGTACATCCAGACAATGGAATGTTATTCAGTGATAACATACACAAATCTTCACAGCAGCTTTATTTGAAATAGCCAAAAACTGGAAACAACCCAATATCCACTAATAGCCGATTGGATAAAAAACAACTGTGGTATATCCATACAATGGAATAACACTCCAAAATACAAACAAACATACTATTGATATATGTAACAAGATGGATTAATCTCAAAATAGTCATAGTTAATTTAACAAGCCCAAATCCTCACTCCCCAGATAGCATATTGCATATTTACCATCCCTCTTGGAAGGACACATCTGCCCTTGCCCCGCAACTTAGGAAAGTGAGCCCTTCTCAATGTCAACAAGAACTAGAGAGCAATGAAGTCCATTTCCACCTTGTACACGAGGACTACTGGTTGGGTCCCAGAAACCCTACCCCTGGACTTCTCTTTTATCAGTGCTGGTGCAGCAATAGCCACAAAATCAACATGGATCCACAAACCTTTAGAACACTGAAGGCCCTGAGAGTTTCTGTACACTCCTATCCCATACAGGCACAAGTGCACAGACATTTGCAGATGATTCCTTTAGGATAGTCACATACCTTCGCATTTGCCAGTTATCTCCACTCAATTATCAAAATATTTCTATACGAATTATGATTTGCACCTTGCCCCATAGGCCTTCCAGTCAATGATACCTACCCATCAGGATTCTGGACATCACAGATAAGACATCAGGTCCAGGAGACAGAAATCCCTCAAAAGTGCTGGGGAGTATGGGGGACTTCCTGAGAAAAAGGGACCCAATTCGTGTTGCTTCCAGAAGCATTGGAGGTTTTTCACACCAACTATGCCCTTCTCAGAATGAACTCTGGGCTTCCAGGAAATCCAGATTCCAGGCCACAGGATTAGGCACACAAAGTTCTTCAGTCTTTTCCAACAAGCCTTGGACAACAGTGCAAATCAGATCACAAGACTGAGATGTCTGCTGCCATCCTGCTGTCCCTTCTCAGGCACATGGTACCAACAAAAGCCATTCCTCCCTTCATGTTGGCAGAACCCATTTTTTTCTCAGTCCACATCACATAGTGAGTAGGCTCCCCAAGAGTCCAGACAGCCACAGCAGGCCTGTACCACTGTGCGAACCAAGGAAGCATGGGGCAGGCGGTTCCAACAGTGGGTGGTTGGGAAGCAGGACGAAGAGTCACAGCTCTTGTGTTTAGAGCTGACATTGTCCATGAGGAAGAGAAATCTTGTCTGGAAATCCTAGCAGACTCCTGCTCAAACCCTTGTGCCCAGAGCTAGATCACACCACTCAGAACCCAGTCATTGGGGAGAAAGTGAAGACCTTCAGTGAGCTCAGAAAGCTCATGATTCTTTCTAGGGACTAAGAGAGAGCAGCAGGGGTCTGCCTTCCCTGAGCATGTTGGAATGATTGACATACTGTGGGACCCTGACAGCTGGCAATAGAGGTGGCTTCTGCCACAGGCACTGGCACTGATATAACAGTCAAGAGCCCTGGACAGTTCATATAGTGACACGTATATACATGGAACTTCCTGGGAATGGAACCAGGCTGAATGCATGAATGCACAATGTCCACCTGCTGGTTCATGGCTCCCTCAGCACCACAGGTACTCACAAAGCTTTCCTCTGCTGTAAGTGCTGAGGCTGAATGAGGAGACAGCACATTTTCTGCATGCATAAGGCTTTTGTCTAGTGTGAACTTTCTGGTGCTAAAGAAGTTTAAGAGACACAGCTAAAGGGCTACCCAAACTGTTGCTATCATGAGGCTTTTCTCTAATATGAACTTTCTGGTGCCGCACCAGATGGGAGCTCCGGCTGTAGGCTTTCCCGCACTCACTACACACATAAGGCTTCTCTCCAGTGTGAACCCTCTGGTGCAGGATAAGGCTAGAGTTGCGGCTAAAAAATTTTCCACATTCACTGCACTCGTAAGGCCTTGCTCCTGTGTGAACTTTCTTGTGTTGAACAAGGTGGGAGCTGCTAATGTAAGCTTTTCCACACTCAGTGCACACGTAAGGCCTTGCTCCGGTGTGAACCCTCTGGTGCAGGATGAGGCTGGAGTTGTGGCTGAAGCATTTGCCACACTCACCACACTCATAAGGCTTCGCCCCAGTGTGGATTCTCTGGTGCACAATCAGGTTGGAGCTGTGGCTAAAGAATTTTCCACACTCGCCACATTCATAAGGCCTCTCCCCCGTGTGGATTTTCTGGTGCTGCACAAGTGTGTCCTTGCGGCTAAAGGCCTTCCCACACTCGCTGCACTCATATGGCCTTGCTCCGGTGTGGATTATCTGGTGCTGGACAAGAGTGTCTTTGCAGCTAAAAGCCTTCCCACATTTGCTGCACACGTAAGACCTTGCTCCTGTGTGGACTCTCCGATGTTTAATAAGGCTGGAGTTATGGCTAAAGAATTTCCCGCATTCGATGCATTCGTAGGGCCTTGCCCCAGTGTGAATCCTCCAGTGCTCAATAAGGTGGGAGCTTTGGCTAAAGAATTTCCCGCACTCGCTGCATTCATATGGCCTCTCTCCAGTATGAAATCTCTGGTGCTGAACGAGTGTGTCTTTGCGGCTGAAGGCTTTTCCACACTCATTGCACTGGTAAGGCCTCTCTCCAGTGTGGATTCTCTGGTGCTGGACAAGGTGGGAGCTTCTGCTGTAGGCTTTCCCACACTCGCTGCAGTCATAAGACCTCTCTCCAGTGTGGACTCTCCGGTGCTGGACAAGTGTGTCTTTGCGACTGAAGGCCTTGCCACACTCGCTGCATGTATAATGTCTCCTCCCAGTGTGAAGTTTCTGGTGCACTTTTAGGTGGGACAGGTGAATGAAGGCCTTCCCACACTCTTTACACACATGGGATGTTTCTCCATTGTGAACTTTTCTGTGGTGAATAAGAGCCGATTTCTCCTTGGACACATTTCCACATGGCAGGCAACTCATGGGCTTCTCTTCAGTGTAAGCCATCTGTTTGTCAAGCAGAGAAAAGGTGCTCAGGAAGGCTCTCCCATCGTCACTGCAACTGAAAAGCATCAGTGCATCCTGATCCCTGTGGAGTTTCCTGAGGTTGGTGCTGGGTGGGAAAGACTCCGTGAACCTGGTCCTCTTGCATGGACTCGACTCACAGTGAAGGGCCTGGAGCTGGAGGAGGCCAGAGTTGTCCAGCAAGTCCATTCCGCCTTCCCTGCAAGGAAAGGGTCTGCCCAACGTGTGGACGGCAAAGCTCTTCACCAATGAGGCCCCACCAGTGTCCCTGCTGATGGGCTTCTCTCCACCATTTTCTTCCTCATACTGGTCAAAGTTTGCCCTGAATGCCAATCCTCTCCCACATGGGCCACATGTGCATGGTTTCTGCATGGGGGATGGCCCCTCGTGTCCAGCCAGGGGCAAAACGTCTCTCAAGAGTGGGTCACGCAACTCACACAGGTGGGATTTCTGGATAAATGGACCTGACTCAGGAGTCCTGACCGGTAACACTTCTGCAGAAGCACTCTGCTCAGAAGGGGCCTCCTCATGGTCTACTTCACGCCAGCAACCTGAAAGCAGACAAATGCTGGTGAAGTACATGTTGACTTTGGTGGGAGGCAGCAACCCCATCAGATATGAGTGTGTGACACACCAGAAACAAGTCCACTGACTTGCTGGCAGGACGAGGGAGCCAGGAGAGGGGTGAAGAAGGGCCCACTGTCAGTGCTGAGACTCCACAGGTCACAGAACGGAGGAACCATAATGATGGGTAAAGACACAACAATGGCACCCAGGAGAGGGAGGAGAAGCGAGGTCTCCAACTCAGGCTCTACAAAAGGGCTTCAGCAGGGCCCTGGCTGCTGGTGTCTGGTGAGCTCTGTGCAAAACGCTGTGTCCCGGCCCAGGAAAGTCTGACTGCAAGGAAACCGCTGGTTGTTAAGGACTATTTAAAAATGTGTGCACAATACTGCAGAGCACTTCAGAGGGAGTAGAGAAGCGTGAGGGAAATGCAGAAGCCAGAGAAGTGGGGACACAGCCAAGGGATGGAGACAAAAGAGAGATGACAAGTGGGCACAGTGCCAGGAGTGGAGAAGGAGAGGGAGCAAGCAATGGCCAGGATAAGACGACACTCTTGTGCACACAAAGCAGGTTGAAGGGATGGGGTGAACCCAGTGCTAACATGACACACTCTCCCAGCTCCTGCCCTGCAGGGCCAGCCCCCCTCTGACTCCTCTCACTGTGGCTGCAGTTGGGACTCCCCAGGGCTTTCTGCTTGTCTCCACCTGGGCAACTCCATGGGATCTGGCAGATGGAGGTTATAAGGAAAACACAGGGCAGATCAGCAGCCCAGGCAGACCCACCCACAGAGAGAAAACAAAAGGTTAAAAAAGAACCTCAAAGGAGGATTTGTCAGAATAGTCCTGTGACCTCCGCAAGCAGTTATGATGTCAATACCTGCAGTTCTTGGCACAGCCAGGCCCCAGGAGATGTCAACTAGAGGATGAGGGCAGAACGTGGGATGCAGACATGCCATGGAGCTGGACAGCAAATGGCCAGGGAGTGCCATGCCAGGCAGAATCTGTTGAGCTGACTGAAGATGCCCCAAGCCTCTAACCCATTCCTTCAAGGCTTTGGGCAGCAGGTATGGGAACTGCTCAACAAGCCAGGGGGGTTACCCTGCACAGGACCCAGCCCTGGCACCCACAACCCCTACTCTGGGAACCAGAGAAGGAAAGGATAAGAGTCACTGATCTGGCTTGACAGAAAGAGCTGCTACGGAATGGGGAATATGCAAACCCCAAGGACCCTGGAATAGGTGCAAGTGCACGTGGAAGGCAGCCTTGAAGAGGGCCCCCAGAAAGGCCTCCTTCCCGGTATTCTTGCCCTTACATAAGCTTTCATTGTAAATGGGACTAATCTGTTTCTAAGGAATAGAATGAGGCAAAAATGATGGGATGTCACTCTCAAGGTAAGGCCAGAAAAAGACCAGCTTGCATCCTGGGCATTCTCTCTTGCTCGGGCTCAGAGAGAAGGCAGCTTCCCTGATATGAAGTAGGCCACAGGAAGGCCACCATGGCACAGAACTGAGGAAGGCCTTTGGCCAACAGCCAGCAAGAAGCCAACACTCACAATTCAACAAGCTGCAAGAAAGTGAATCTTGTGAACAGTGATATAAGTGAGTTTGTAAGTGGAGTCTTCCTGAGCGTAGCGTGCAAAGGAGAGCAAGGCTCTGGCTGACAGGTTGACTGAAACCTCAAGGGACAGCATGAGCAAATGTACCAGGTAAGCTGTGACCAGATTCCTGATGCACCAAAACTGAGATAATGAATTTTTACTGGGTTAAGCCAAAACATTTGGGGAAAATTTGCCATGTACTAACAGATAACTAAACCAGGGACTTACCCAGTGAGGACACAAGCGCAAAGTTCTCCAGCATCACATCACGGTACAGGCATCTCTGTGCCACATCAAGGAGCCCCCACTCCTCCCGGGAGAAGTACACGAACACATCCTCGAAGGTCACACAGCCCTGCCGTGAAGGGGACAGTTGAGCTCACAGGCAGCACAGCACCTCTCCCCACATCTCACCGCACACATGAGCATTCCTGGATCCCTGTCCCCCAAGCCTCTCAATGCAGGGGTACCAGGCCTTGGACCATTTAGTGCCTGCTGTCTCCTTACATCCCTGGGGTCACTGAGTCTAGCCCTGAGCAGACCCAGGCAGGTGGGGCAACAGGTACTATATAAACTACAGGTCTGGCAGGAAGGACCCCAAACAGTCCCCTGCCAGCCAGTTCTGGTGTCGTCCAGACCAGGCCTTCCAGATACGACCTTAAGAAGTAAGGAGTAAGGAGTAAGGAGGACTGAGGAGTAAGGCCCTCAGTCCATACTCCTCCCAACATGAACACCACTCTTTGAACCACACTGGCCTCACATCTGGTAACACATTCCACTACCACTGACAACCTCTGGTCCACACCATTTGCACCCCCAAGGGAACCCCCATCCCACTCTGCACAAAAGGTCCAGCAAATGCTCCCATGTCTTTATGACAGCCACCACTGCCACCCAGGTACCTAAGCAAGACACGCAGTCCTCAGTGCCAAGTTTTGAGTTTCTGATTATCATCAGCACAGCCACCATGACCTGAAGATACTCCCTTGGAAATTTAACCCATTCCACACCATTCCCCACTGGCTGCCACATTTTGAACTTCTTCAACAGGAGTAACTTGTATCTAGCTTGATGCCTCCACTAAGGGGTCTCTGGGGCTTCTTAAACCAAACATGACAAAAGCCTAACCCCCATATAGCCACTGAAAATTACTCCTGCCACCAACTTCTCTATCTTAACTGTCGGCACCTGCTAAAGCAAAACCCCCCTGGGGTCACCCATGACTTTTTGCTTTTTCTCATTCACCCTTCACATCAGAAAACCCAGTCAACCTACTTAAAAAACAGATCCAAAATCCACCAACTTCTCTCATTTCCCCAGCTACCCCTCTGGGCCAGCCACTGTGAACACTCCTGTGGAATGCTGCACTAGCTCCCTCCTCAGGCCAACGCTCTGTTCTCAACCAGACAGCAGCCAAAGGGAGCCTGTTAAGATCTGAGTCAGATCATCTCTCCCTTCTGCTCCAACGCTTTCAAGTGTCACCACTCTCAGAACAGAGACCCAGCCCCTGAACCTGCCATTCCTGCCTGACTCCTGGCCCTGTTCCCAACAGACATAATGAAGACCTGTGATTCTCTAAGGACTCCTAATTCATTCTTACCTCCATTTGCTATTACTACGCCTAATACACCCTTCTAGTCCTCATCCTATTGGTAGAAAAAGTAGAAATCTTTCCATATAACTTCTGACCCAGATTCAGAATGCTGGGCCCCCAGAGTCAAGTGCAGAGAAAGGAACAAGTGAAGAGTTCCAGAATATTACTATGTCTCATCAGAAAATCTGGCCAGTCCTGCACTGGCAGGGTGGCTCAGCTAGTTGGAGCATTGTCCCATATACCAAAAGGCTGTGGGTTTGATTCCCAGTCCCACACATGCCTAGGTAGCAAGTTCAATCCCTGATCAGGGAACATACTGGAGGCAACTGATGTTTTTCTCTCACATCAGTGTTACTCCTTCTCTCAAAATGAAAACATATCCTTAGGTAAGGATTAAAAAATAAAAATAAAAATAAAAATCTGGTCAGCCCTACTTTAAAAACATATACAAAACCCATTTGCTTCTCTCACCTCCATTGTCACCTCTGTGGTCCTCCCACCGTCAACACGCACTTGGACACCATCCTGGTCCCCTGCCCAAGCTTCCCACTCTGCAGCCTGAGGAGCCTTTTGACGCCCAAGTCAGATCACCTCCCTCCCCTGTTCTAGACCTTCTGTGGCTCCCACCATCATCAGGACAGAGGCCCAGCTCTTCAGGATGCCTGTCCTGGCCTGAGCCCTGACCTCCTGCTCTCTGTTCTCTCAAGACGTAACAGAGACCCGCGGCTCCTGCACCTCTCCTGACTCAGTCCCACCTCCAAGGCTTTGTACTAGGTAGCTCTCAGGCCTTGGAAACCCTTGCATACCTCAAGCCATGGACACGGGGAAAGGGAACCACGCCTTATATCCTGCGGGAGCGACTGCCCTCCATGGCCTTTAGACTCAAGAGGAGGGAAAGACAAGAGGAAAGCGGCAGCCCCTAGATCCGAGTCGCTGAGGGCTTGGGGGTCCCTGCCACTCACCCCAGCCCGGTCCATCAGCGCCGCGACCGCCATGGGATCCCGAGAGCAGACTCCGGGGTTCAGCCGGACTCCACACCTCCACCGGGCCGGGTGTCCTCGGGCTGACTGTCACACGGCGAGCCCGTCCCTCTCCTACCAGCCCCAGGTAAAAACGCGCACAAGGCCTCAGGGAGCCGCCTCCGGGGGCCTTCGAGGACAGGGGGCGGGCGCCAAGGCTGCAGAAACAGCGCCGCCCCGACGGACACCTCGGCGCTGGGCCGCCCGTCCCCCGACGGGAATCATGGCTCGTAACAAAGAAAGGAGGACGTCCTTTCCTTTTAACCGTCTTTCCCGGCTCGATTCCGAAGAACCGCGCTGCAAGCAGATCCCTCCCCGAGTTCAGAACCTCTGCGGCCAGAGTAGACCGTCTGACAGTCCTGGCGCAGAATAAATACGTCATGACGGCGGCACCGGAAGTCCCGTCTCTCCCTGACCTGCCGCGGGAAACGCCCACCTTCTGGGCGGTGCATCGCAATGACGACGCGGAAGGCGCGGACTTCGGGTTAATGTAGTTTGTTCGTTGCATTCAACCGGGCAAAGGGCACTTTCCAGATTCTGGCGACGTCGGCGCGAAGGACAGTAGTGGGGAAAAGATGGGGAAATAGCGTCCTAAAGGGCCACAGCGCGTCTTAAAGGGGACGCGCCCCGATTTCCCTGGTCGCCTGGGACAGTGCCACGTCCTTCGGGTCTCCAGTTGGTAATCCATTTTCATCCTGGAAAAGCTGCTTCATCTTTGGGGACTGCACTTAAATAGAACAACGAATATACCTCGCTCCTGGGGCCTTTACCCTGTAGTAACGTTAAATATACCTCAAATCTGTTGGTTCCCCAATTTGGGTCCCTGCTGTGGCAGCGTCAGCATCTCTCGTGAACTCAGAGTGCACCTCCTCGGTGAGTTCTGTGACCAGCCCCTCAGGTGGGCCACCACGTTCCCAGGCCGTGACCTCAGAACCCCCCACACTGGACTGTTACAAGAGTTCGTCCACCGGGCACTAGCAGAGCTAAACACTGAACACCAAGAATGGTAGTGGAGAAATACTGACTTTTTTATCCATGTATCGTGCCGCCAAAGGGACGGGAAACTAATGCTCAAAAGCCCCAACTCCCTGATGGCAAAGGGCAAAATCACAGGACACCAGGAAGGGGTTCAGGGTTGTACTGGGAGTTAATTGGTCAGAGGCGAGGTAAGGGCAATGAGTCATTTCTTCAGGTCTCGAGGGTATTTCTGATGTCTGCCCCTGCGTCCCTCTGTCCGGTCTTGTGGAAAAGTAGCCGGCTGGTCCTTCCACTTCAGGGCTCAGGAACTGAAATGTAACTTAGGTTAAGATGTTACCTTTAGCCAGCCAGAGGGGCAAACTGTGTAACCATTAGTGAGTTCCAGGCTACTGTCTTCTGTGGCCTTGGGGGTTGCTGATTATCTCAATCCCCGAGAATAGGCTAGGGGAGAAAGGCCAGGTCTCTGAGAGACAGGAGAGGGAAGGAGAGATGAATTCTAGAAGTGGAGTTTATTTAAAACTAAATTTAATCAAAGTCATAAGGACCCTTGGTTTCAAGTTTTCTCAAATGCCCAAGATCTCTCCCGTATGCACACCTTTTCACAGAATGTCCCCCGTGGGGCTAAGTCCCATCTACATCACAGGTTTAAATTATGTGCCACAGTGGGTGTTGTGACTGGAAGGGTTAAAGAGGAGCTCTGGGGAATCTGGAGGCCAGGCCTTCGTGTTTATTATTAAACACGATTTACTCCTTTAGGTGAGTGAAATTGATAGACCAATAAATATTGGTGGAGGGAAGATCCAGACCAAGGAAGTTTCTGTAGAAAGGGTGAGGGGCCAGGGCAGGGAAGGCACCTGAGTTTGTATGGGCAGTATGTCTTTGTCTGTCTGATTCCTCTGGCCCACAACTTCCTGCTGGCACAAGGCTCCCAACCCTTTCAGCCTGGACAAGCTGATCAGCATTTGACCAGATGGCCTGCCTCGTGAGCAGACAACTGATAATCGATCAGGTTTCCTTTAGGAATTCTGATTGGTTGCTGCTATGCAGCAACATCTGGCTACTTAAAGTTGACAGTGCCCAGAAGTAGTTTTTAGCAGTTTGTCTCTCTTTGGCTGCAGCCCTGCTTTGGTGAACATGATGGGCAGTTTGCCCAGAACAGGCTGGGGCGCGGGCTCAAAGACTGCCAGGTGGTTGGTAGTGTTGTACAGCTGTGATTGGCTGATACTCCCACCTCAGCCAAACAACGTTTGGTTGTTTATAGCGGGGGGTGGGACTCAGAGATGGAGAAGCAGAATCCAAAACCTTTGATTGGCTGTCCATCAGGAGGGGTGGGGCTAGCAAATGTAAGTTGTCTTGAATGGAGGCTTTAAGAGTAAAGTGTACCTTGATTGCCTGTCATTGGAAATTGGGGACCTGCAAAGCATAGTAGCCGTTATTGACAACCGGTCATGGAGAAGGCGGGGCTTAGTTCCTAAGATGGTGGTAGGTCAGGGCTGGGCAGAGAGGTTTCTGTCGGGGTTTGTCACTGCTGGGAGTGTAGGTCTTCTGGGTCTGGCACTTACCTCTGAACTCTGGGGTCCTCTTGAATATAAACAAGTTCACAGACCACCAACCTCAGTTAAGGCCCCTCAGTGACCATGATGGAGCGAGACAAAGAAAAAATGGCCCTATCATCGTTGTTTAAACAGAAAAAAACAAGAACCCTGTACGAACAGAAAAGACCAGATAGCTCCCTTGTTGTGGGTACTGGCTGCTGCTCCAGTGCCGCCTCCCTCTCCTGCCTCGTGGGTAACAAATTTCACAGTATCTGATTACAGTCAACCATGTGTCCTGATGGTGTCCAATTCTGACCCATGCTCTATTTCCTTAGTCTCCTCCAAATCACTGAACACAATCCCAGGGCCTGGAAAACGCCCCTCCTAACATCCCCTTACTGAGCGCCCCGCATTTCCCACCGTGAGCGGTATCACAGGGCACCCATAAGCCCCACTGCTCCACCACAAGTGTCCAGCGTTGCTGGTGCTGGAAGGCGCCGGCACCACCTCTCTGCAGACCCAGAAACCCCTCAACTCAACTCGCTCATCCGTTTCCCTAGATGTCTGATGGACGTCTCAAACTCACCGAGTACAAAACCCAGTTCCTGTCCTGGCTGGTGTGGCTCAGTGAATTCAACGCCTGCCTTCGGACTGCTGGGTTTCCAGTTGGGTTCCCAGTTCCTGGCATGTACCTGGGTTGAGGGCCAGGTCTACAGCTGGGGTGTGCACCAGTCGACTGATTGATGTTTGTCTCACAGTATCAATATCAAATATCAATATTTCTCTCCCTTTCTCCTCTCTAAAAATAAATCAGTATTTAAAAAACCACACCCAGTTCATGTCCTCCACCCCACTGGATCTCACTGCCCACCATGCGGCCCACTATCACCACAGTGGCCTTCTCTGACTCCTGCCACAAACCATAATCTTGTCTGTTACCTTTGCTGGAGATGTTCTCCTCCCACCCTGCCTGGGGATCCCCTATCATATCCTTCACGAGTCTCTGTATTAACCTCTAGCTTCTATCTCTTCTTCCTGTGCTTTAGTGTAATGTCCGTCTTCCCAATTTACACACGAGAACACCAAGCTCCAAAGATAAGGGATGTGACCAAGGTCATATGGCTGGGGACAGGCACAGGGAACGGACTGGAATCCCAACTGCAAACTCTTAGCTTTGAGGTTGCTCTGCTCCCTCCACCCCATGTCAATCCTTTCTCTTGCGCTTCTGGGGTCCCCAAACATTCGTCAAAGCAATAGCTACCTTTTGCACCTGCTTCATTTAATGTGCTCTCCCTGTGAGAGCTCATGGGCAGGGTTTCCATCTAGCCAGCCATGTGCCCCATCTCCACGGTGCCACATGGATAGGGTCGCACCACTCTTGCCCAAAAGAAGCAGGTCATATCCAGCCCCTCCAACTGAACACAACAGAAGTGAAGAATAAATGGTGAGAAATGGGAGTTGAGAGAACCAACCCGAGCCCTTCATCCTCTGGAGGACAGGTCAGAACTGCTTTGGGACAAATACTGGCCCACATCTCTGAATGCACTGCATGATGATGATGAGCTTTTAGGTGTGGAAACGCCCTCTGCAGGAGAGGGTGTGAATCTGTGGAGCCAAGAGCTCTGATCTAGTCATAGCCACTATACATGCCAGGGTAGGAAAGAAAGAGGCCCTTGAGAGGCAACTCTTTCCTAGTTAGAAAATTATACATGCCATCATTAAAAACGTGCAAGTATGGCAACTCTTTCAGAAGTACACACAATGAAATGTGGTAAAGCTCCACAGAATGGTTCCGGCCCACAATGGTGATGCGAAACTATACCTGAGCAGGTAGACCAAGCTCTGAGGGGGGCTCAGAGCAAGGTTGCGATTATTTTCATATTAAAAAACAGTATTTTTTTTAACATGAGTTAGCAATGCCCACTTCATGTAGTCAACATTTACTCCAAAATGCCCACCTGATGAGTACCAAACAATAAAATATGTCCACAGGGGTAAATGTGAAGCCCACGTGTACGCACACGTCTTCATTCCTTTGGTAAGTTCCGATCACTTTTTCTTTAATAGTAATACTTGAAACATTCTCAAAAGATTAAATAATGAGATTCCTAACTCATGTTTTTTTTTAAGTTCATCATGAATTTATTTAACATGAGTGTGGTTTACAGTTTTTGTTTTTTAGTCCTAATGCAACCCCTACAAGACTACTTACTGAGGTGAACTCACTTGGAAAAGAACCTCGAGAGATTTTTAAAAAGTGAAAAAACCCAGCCAGAGGAAAGACTGAGGATTCACCTGGAAATTGCACAGGTACATGATGATGACATCGTGTCTCAGAGAAAAGAAAGAAGAACAAATGTGTAGATGGGGACCAAGAAAAAGTGAGCATGCTGGATAGTTAAAATGACACACAAAAAGGCTTGTTTTGTTTCTCTTAACAGTGTCTTAAAATTTTATTCATTTTAGAATTACATTTGATATACAGTATTATATTTGCTTCATGTATACTGGTGTTTTTTTTTAAATTAAAGCCCTCTCTCACCACTCTTATTTAACATAATACTAGAAGTCCTAGCCACAGCAATCAGTCAAGACAAAGAAATAAAATACATTGATATTGGAAAGAAAAAAAGTAAAGCTGTCTTTAATTACAGATCATATGATCTTACATGTTTAAAATCCCAAAGACTCAAAAGCTGTTGAATCTAACCAATGATTTCAGTAAAGTTGCAGGATATAAAATCAATACACATAAATCAATGACATTACTATGCACTAATCATGAAACATCTGAAAAAGAAATATGTAAAGAACACTATCCCATTCAGACAGCATCAAAACCAATAAAATACCTAGTAATAAATTTAACTAAGGAAGTGAAAGACCTGTACACTGAAAACTACAAGATTTTGTTTCAAACAACTAGAACAGAAACGGAACCACAGAAATGGAGATCACATGGAGGGTTATCAATAGGGGATTGGGAGGGGGAGAGAGGGGGGAAAGGTACAGAGAATAAGTAGCATAAATGATAGGTGGAAAATAGACAGGGGGAGGGTAAGAATAGTGTAGGAAATGTAGAAGCCAAAGAACTTATAAGTATGACCCATGGACATGAACTATAGGGGGGGAATGTGGGAGGGAGGGGGTGGGCAGGATGGAGTTGAGTAAAGGGGCGGAAATGGGACAACTGTAATAGCATAATCAATAATAAAAAAAAGATTTTGTTTAAAGAAATCAAACACAAATTAATGGAAGGCCAACCCATGTTCATGAATTGGAAGAAATTAGTATTGTTAAAATGTCCATGCTACCTAAACCCATCTATAGATTGAACCCGATACCTATCAAAATTCCAACAGCATTTTCCAAAGGAATAGAGAAACAATCCTAAAGTTTGCATAAAACCACAAAAGACCCCAAATAGCCAAAGCAATCATGAGAAAGAACAAAATGAGAAGCATCACACTTACTGATTTCAAACTATCTTACAAAGCTATAGTAATTAAAACAGTATGGCGCTGGTATAAAAATAGACAGATAGGACACTGGGACAGAACAGAGAGCCCAGAATTCAATGCTCACATATACGGTCAACTAATATTCAACAAGGGTGCCAAGAACATCCATCCAATGGGGAAATAGTCTCTTCAATAAATGGTGGTCGGAAAACAGGAGAACCACATGCAGAAAAACAAGATTGAACCTCTCTTACACCACTCACAAAATTAACTTGAAATGAATCAAAGACTTAAACATAAGCCCTGATACCATAAAACTAGAAGCAAGCACAGGGGAAAAAAACTCCTTGACGCTGGTCTTGGCAGTATTTTGGGGATATGATACCAAAAGCACAAACAACCAAAGAAAAAATCAACAAGTGGGACTATACAAAACTTAAAATCTTCTGCACTGCAAAAGACATAATTAACAAAAGGGCAACCTATGAAATAGAAAACAGTATTTGCAAACCACGTATCAGCTCAGGGGTTAATATACAAAATGTATAGAGAACTGAAACATCTGAATAACAAAACCAAAACAATCCATTAAAAAATGGCCAAAGGGTTCAGGAGCTGGAAACTGGTGAGGCAGAGCCAGTGTTCTGTATCTAGGAGCCTGAGACGAAATGCAAGACGCACGGGGATGTGCTCTCCCCCACACAGACCTTCCTCATCTACATGGCCCTGTGGCAAGTCACTCCTTTTATCTTAAAAAAAAAATTGGACAGTATATGAAGACTGGACATCTCATGTGAATGCATAAGAACTTGGCAACAGTTTCTACTCTACAAACAGGCTCAGAAAGATATAATAGACTCTTTAATTCAATGAACGTAAACCTTCTACTTGTTAAAAACAAGTTTGGTTGTGGTAACTGATCTTCAGAACTAAAACTGAAAACTATTTGGGAAATATGAAAGGATGTTTTGTGGTCATAGTATGCCCTTATGCCCTGTCTTGTCTGTCATTTCTGTTGACGTTTTTACTTGTCTGGAGTACATTTGTTGAAGAGCTCCTCATGATTAGTTACATTTTTTGGAAGCCAGCACACAGCCACAACATTTAAGCACAGGACCATTAATCTACATTTTTAATAAATGTACCAGTAAAAAATAAAAATAGCCAACATGTACATGAAAAGGTGCTTAACATGGCTAATCATCAGAGAAATGCAAATCAAAACCACAATAACATATCACCTCACATCTGTAAAAACTGCTACCATCGAGAAGAGATAATAGTGTTGACAAAAAAATGGAAAGAAGAGAATCCTGTATACTGTTCGTGGGATTTTACCTGGTCCAGTCACTTTGGAGAACAGTATGTAGGCTCTTCAAAAAATTAAAAATACAACTACCTTATGACCCAGTGATTCCACTTCCAAATATAAATATCCGTATTTTTCCAACAATAAAAAAAGAGAGAACCGGTTGTTGAAGGGATATGTGCACTTCATGTTTATTACAGTATTATTCACAACAGCCAAATGCCACCAATGGACCAATAGATGAAAAAACATGTGATGGCCCTGGCCGGTGTGGCTCAGTTGGTTGGAGAGTCATCCCATAAGTCAAAAGGTTGTGGGTTTGATCCCTGGTCAGGCCATAAAGAAAAAAAAACGTGATACACAAACACACAACGGAAATACTGCCATCTACAACAACGTGGATGGACCATGACATTATGCCAAGGCAGGTCAGAGAAAGACACACACTCTATGATATCCCTTATATGTGGAATCTGAAAACAAAAACAAAGTAAGTTATAAAAATAAAGAATGCAACTGATGGTTACCAAAGGCTGGTGGGTGCGGGGAATAGGAAAGACTGTTAAGGGTACATACTTGCAACTAGTACGTAAACAGTTCCTGGAGATCTAATATACAATTTCGAGGTCACAAACAGAATTACTGTAAACATCCAACTTGGTAAGAGACTAGATCGTATTTATTCTCACCACTAGAAGTGACAAATCTGAAATGTGATAGAGGTGTTGGCTAATGCCAGGATGGAAATCACTGTGCAATATAAATGTATTAGATCAATAATATTGTACACCTAAACTTATGCAATTTTATGTCAATTATATCTTGAAAACAATAAATTAATCTGAGGCCTTGAATGGTCAAATGGTACAATAAAACATACCCACTCAGGTGAATACTTACTTCCTTAAAAATATAATAATTTTAGGCAACAATTTTTTAGTATTCTCACTGAGTTTTAAGTGCTTCATAAAGGAAGCCTTCACATTCATCACAAAGACTAATGCTTCTCAATGACTGAGACGATGTCTTGCAATAAAGGGTTTCAATAAATACTTGCAGAGCTGCACTCAAGTGGGCAGTGCTCCTGACAGGTGATGGGGACAGGGCCATTTCTCAAACCCTGCTGCTCCCCTTCACCCAACAACAAAAACAACCAAGAACAAATAATCATGGGTTTGTCAGGGAAACCCGAAAAAAGTAGGAACAAATTTCTTTTTGTTACATTTACTTTTCTTCCTCCTCCTTTATCTGTTTTTTTGTTTTATAAACATTCCTGTAACTGCTTTTCAGTACTAAGGGTAAAACTACAGCTGAAGGTTCTTGTAATTACACAATAACCAAATTCTCAGATGTAGAGTAAGGTCCTACATTGGGTCAATTTCCAGTAACTCTTTAGATGACAATAGGTGATGATCGGTGTCAGAAGATTTTCTCCCAGTGATGACAATTTCGGGGTTTCTCTTAGGTAAAACTTTTCAGATGCTCAGTAAGACATCTCTTCTGGCCAAAAGATTTTCCTCAGGAGTTACATTGGAAAAGTCTTTCCCCAGTATGAGTTCTCTGAATTTACTAAGGTAAGTCCACTTGCAAAAGGCTTTCCCACGTCTGTCCACTCATAGGGTTCCCCCCCAATGTGAAAACTTCAAGGCTAGTGAGAAATGAACAAAAGCAGAAGGCGAGTCCACATTCACTACATTAGTAGGTTTCTCCCTAGTGTGACTCCTCATGTGTTGACTTAGGGAAAAGCTGTCACAAAAGGCTCTGCAATACTCTTTACACTAAAGGATTTTTCTCCAGTGTAGATCCTGTTATCCCACAAAGAAACCCCTAAAAAGCACAGGAAGGCCTTTCCACATTAGTGCACTCAGGGCTTCTCTCCTGGGAGAACCCTCATGTGATGAGGGAGAAAACAGCTGTCACAAAAGGCTCACCCACATACTCTGCACTCAAACAGAATTTGTCCACAGTGGGAAACAGTCACAAGAGACTCACATTCTCTGCATTCACGAGGCTTCTCCCCCGTGAGACCCTGCTGGTACTGCATGAGGTCTGGCTCTGGCTGCTGGCCCTCCCTCACCAGAAGAACCCACATAGCCTCTGAGTACAAATCCTCACAGGCTGACTGACCTCTGCCCTTCCTGAGAAAGGCTTTCTCACATTCACTGTAGTCACAGGGCTGCACTCAAGCATGAGCTGCTGATGGTGTAAACATGCCAGCGTCTGTTGAGCCTTTTCCTGTGTTCCTTCCACTTTGGAGATCCTTCCCAGTATGGACTATGGAGTGCAGGTTATTACCTGACCCCTCACAATTGTGTTCAGAGGTCATCTTCCTGGGGAGACTCTGCTGGGAAACTGTCCCTGGACTTCCTACATTTCTAATGTTCCTCACTGTTCCCTGGCTCCCTACACTGGGAGCCCTTTGACACTGCCCAAGTCAACTGACCCTAGAGTGAAGCTCCCTCCAGTAGGGGTGGCTGAGAAAAGGAAGGCTTTATCACCCCAGGCTATGCTTTCTTGCCTAACAGGAATCTTAGACACATACAGACTTATTAGTGATTTCTGCACAGAAGGCCTCCCCATACTGTGCTGTGTGGCTCCTCCCCACTGAGAGGCCTGGTGATGGACAAGCCCAGAGCTGGCCAGAAGTTCTTCTGACCCTCCCTGCAAATGCAGGCCTTCTCTACCACACAGGATCTGCAGCTCTTCACAAATGAGGCCTGGTCCCTTCACTTCTAAAGAATTTCTTTCCATACTGCTGCTTCTGCATCTGATCAAGGTTTACACTGAACCAGAAGTCTCCCTTATGTGACACATGTCACTGCATGGCTGCTGACCAGATGGTGTTCCCTATAGCTCAGCCATGTGCAAAGATGTCTTTCAAGGCTGGACCATGCATGTCACAGGAGTGAGGCTGTTGGGTGAAAGGACCTGTCTTGGGAGCTCTCATCTGTGACACTCTTACAGAACACCCTGCTCAGAACACGCAGGCTCATCCTCCGCCTCACACCAGCCACACGGAGATAAATGCTGGTGAAGTACATGTTTTAACGGGTGGCAAGTGCCATCTCATAACAAACATGGTCTGATGCAACCAGGGATTGGTCCATGGCACTGTGGACAGAACACGCACACCAGAATCAGGATGAGGAAGGGCTGTGGGCCTCAAAGGCCACAGAACGGAGGAGATGTCATAGGGCAGAGGACTGAGTACCAACAGAAGAGACGCAGGATTGAAAGGGTGGGGGACTAACAGGTACTAAGGTCAGCGTAGAAATGACTAGAGAGCAAAGCATCAAAAAAAGTGGACTAAATTAGCCACCATGGCAGAAAACTGCGAGTAGCCACAGCACAGAATGCTCAGGTAATGTGAAGCCAGTCCTGATGTCACCATTCAAACAGCTTCTCACCAGGGCCAGGCCCCCTTCTCGTCTTCTTTCTGCATGTGGAGCTGCCTTCTCAGGAACCCTGACGCCCCTCTGGTTCCCGGTGTGTAACCACATGGGACCTGGAGACTGCAAGTCCTAAAGGGAAAGCAGAGCTGGTAAGTGGTCAGCAGTGCCCCACGGCGACCCTCTCCACAGAGAAAATTAAATATTAAAAAAAGATCTTGGCAGAAGGCCTTGCGGGAACAGCTCACTGTTCTTCAAAAGAAATGCTTACTTTAAGGCCTACAATTCCTGGAACAGTCAGGCCCCAGGAAATGTCAGTTAGAGGAAGGCGGAACGCTCTAGGAACAGAGAGGCCAGGGATATGGATAGTCACCCCCCAAGGGGTAGCCAGGCCATTTGTATCTATGGGGAAGACCACAAGGGTCATGACACCCAAATCCTTTCTTTCAAAGCTTTGGGCAGTAGCTGTTGGGGCTCTTCTGAGAGAGGAGGACACAGTGCCAATTACCCGGCATTGGCACCCACACTATGTACTCCAGGGAGAAGTGCCTTGATAGAACCATTAGATGAGAGAGCTGCCCCTTGGGAAAAAAAACGGGGAGAAAAAAAACCCAGCCCAGGACACTAGGAATCACAACCCCCCTGGCACCCATGCCCTTGTTAAGCACCTCCAACTGAGTGTGGGCTGGACCTAAATGCTTTTTTAATCAACAAAATATGGCAAAAATGATGGGACATCACTTCTGAGAATAGGTTACAAAAATACCAAATTCTGTCTTGGACCTTGTCTCTTGCTCAAGTTCATGGAAATCAACTGCCTTGTCGCCTGCTTGAGAAGACAACATGGTAAGAAACCGAGGAAGAGCTCTGATCACTTGCCAGCAAGGACAGATTAACCAAAGAGCCTCCTGCTTGTATGCATGACCTTGAAAGGAGATTCACCTCCTTTTTAAGGTCATGCCTGGAGGTGAGATAGCAACCCCCCGACAGTGTGACAGCAAGGTCACAAAAGGCCTTGAGCTATACGTACCCAAGTAGGATATGCCTGATTCATTTTTGCCCTTTTGTTTTTGTTCTTTTAAAGATTTTTATTTACTTATTTTTAAAAAAGAGGGAAGGAAGGGACAAAAAGATCCATATGAGAGAGAAGCATCTACTGGTTGCCTCTTATACACAACCTGACCTGGACCAGGCATGTGCCCTGACTGGGAATAGAACTGGCAAACCTTCAGTTTGAAGGACAACACCCAATCAACTAAACCACACTGGCCAGGGCGATATGCCTAATTCTTGGCCCATAGAAGTTGTGAAATAATAAACGTGTTTTCAACCTACTAGCTTTGGGCAGTTTGCCACATAGCAACAGATAACTAAACCAGTGACTTACCCAGTGAAGACACAAGGGCAAAGTTCTCCAGCATCACATCACGGTACAGGCATCTCTGAGACTCATCAAGGAGCCCCCACTCCTCCCTGGAGAAGTACACGAACACATCCTCGAAGGTCACACAGCCCTGCCGTGAAGGGGACAGTTGAGCCCAAAGGCAGCACAGCACCTCTCACCACATCTCACCGCTCACACGAGCACTCCTGGGTCCCTCCCTGTCCCCCAAGCCTCTCAACGCAAGAGTACCAGGCCTTGGACTGCTAGAGCCTGCCTTCTCCTTACATCCCTTGATCACTGAGTCTAGCCCTGAGCAGACCCCGGCAGGTGGGTCAACAGGTACTATGTAAACTACGGGTCTGGCAGGAAGTGCCCCAAACAGTCCCCCGCCAGCCAGTTCTCCTGCTGTCGTTCAGACCAGGCTTCCAAACACCTCCGTACTTGGGCCCAGCCTTCCATATAAGCTGCAGTGCCAGGGCCTTAATGCTGTCAGTTCACACTCCTCCTGGCTCTCCCTCCTAGTCTCCACTCTGCGGCAAGAGAAAACCCATTGAATGAAATGTGTGTTAAATCACCCCGATCTCTGCTCCAAACTTCCAGAAGGAAAGCTTAGCTCTTTAGGCTGCAGATCCAGCCCCAACTTCCGCCGGCTGCTTCACGTTCCCTTAAGACAGACTGAGATCCTGATCACTTCCAATTCAGTCCCACCTCCAAGTCTTTGCAAATGCCTATTCCCGTGACTGGGACACCCTTCCCAGCGTCATTTCGTGCATATAATCCATGGTCTAGCTTCAGGACCCTGGGCCAAAGTGACCCCCACCCAGACTCTACGACCGAGAACAAGGATAAAAAAAGGTAGAGCCCAGGATACCACCATTAGTCCAAGGAGGAGTGATGACCATAAAGGTGTGACAGGCTGAGACCCTGAAGGACTCTCCACTCACCTGCGCAGGATTCATCAGCGCTGCTGGGAGAGCGACTCGGGAGGGACACCTGCTACGTGCTGCACTCCGAACGTTGCTATAAAATGGCGTAAAAACCTCCCTAGATCCAGGCTGCAGCCTTTGACGGCTGAGGCGCTGGAGACGGGGCCAGAGATGGTGTCAGAATCGCACAGGCGCAGGACATTCCGGCCACGTCACTCGCCTTCCTTGCTCAGCCCCACAGAGACACCCACGCTCGTGCTGAAGCCACGTGGTCGCCTTCTGACCAGCAACTGCACGCAGATGGAAGTGCTCTTGGAATGCGCAGGAAGTTCCGCCCCATTCGGCAGGAAACGCCCCTCCCTTAAGCAGCCATTGGCCCAGCACTAGGCAAAAGCACAAGCAGCCGCTTTCCCGTAATGCAATCTAGTTCTACTCGGAGCGCATGCGCTGTTTCCCTTTTCCATGGCAACCCATTGGCCCTGCTAAAAACAGACCGGAAATAAAGACGGATTTGCAAAGACGGAGGCGAGGTTTCACTTTCTCTAAAAATTATTCCCTGCGCTCCAATAAAAATTACCCGCGGGACTTAGGAACGTTTGGAAATGCAAGCTCTGTGGCCCCACCTGGAATTAGTGATACCAGAAACTTTCGGTACGTCGCGGCATTCTGCTTTAAGGAATCCTGTGATGCTCACTCGTTTGAGAACCTCAGGGGCTGCCCCGACTACAGTGGGAAATATGAAGGCCCTCAGAATGCTTATCATATGGTTAGTGCTCAATAAATAAGAACTACACTTAATGGGCTGTTTTGCTTTCCGCGGTTTGTTCCCCCTGGTCATCCACCGTCTAAAAATATTAAATGCAAAAGCCCAGAAACAATTCACAAATTTCACGATGAAAGCATGCCCTGCCCTGCTCCAGCTCACCTGGCACATGAATCATTTTTTTCCAGTATGTCCACTACATACGCGCGTGTGTAGGAAAAAACATACACTGTATAGGATTCAAAGCTATCCTTGATTTCAGGCATCCAAAGGGATCTTGGAAGTATTCCATAAGGGGGGGAATACTGATTATTACTGACATTAGCGTTAACATCACAATACTTTCATATACACTGCTGTGGGAGTGAAAATGGGGATGCTTCTTTGCAGAATACTTGGCATATTCTATTTAAAAAAATGACTTCCTAATTCAGCAAGTAGCCTTCTAGGTTTTGATTAGAAATTTCACGTAAAGAGGACACATTTGTACTATTTGGCTTCTTTAGTTATTTCTTAAAACGACAGAGCAGAAGGGTTTCTTAAATTACGGGTAGGCATGCTGCCCAAGAGACATTTATTGCAGGCCACACAATTTGGATCTTGGGAATATTGGGGTTAACTGCCCTCAGGCCTACATTACATGGTATCAAGTTGTGACATGGGGTATCATCTAGTTCACAGTAACCAGGACCTTCCTCCCCCCTTCCTGTCCTCCCCTTCTGACCATCCGGGCAAGGAGACTGTGGTACAAACGTGTGATCATGGGAGGGCCCAACTGAGGCTTCAGGTCATCAGGCCCTGTCCTCATCAATGCACCATCAACACCTGTCTATCACCTGAACCTGTAGCCCCCAAGAAAGTACTAAATCCTGGGGAGGTGTAAAATCTAGAACCACTGAGGATATCCCCAGGGTAGTGCACAAATGCGAGAACAATTAAGACACAATTCACAGTCATTTCTACCAACATTTGATTGTCTGCAATACATTTAAATGGTTCCAAATTAAGTGTGAGGAAAGCTGAGACATGATAGCTTAACAGATGTCCACAAAGAGAAAATGGGATTGGTAAACATCCAGCCAGTTTGTCACAATCCATCAATTTGCTCACCATATATATATATATTTTATTATTTCCCCTATGCATTCGACACTGTCACCCAATAACTCAAAACCCCTGTAATTACTGAGCTCATCTCACTGTGAACAATCTTGAGGGTGTGTAGTCCTTTGTATCAGGTTCAAATACCATTCCTTACCACCAGGCAATTATCAAGACAAAATAAATTGTCTCCACCAATACCCAATATATAGGGGTTGAGCGGTAAGTCAAGACATATTGAGATGCTGAAGAAATCATCTCCAACATAGATTTCTATTCTCAACAACAGAGTTTTTCAAGAAAGAACATGTGTAGGCAAAAATGAAAAATGTAATAGAACACTAACTCACAGGAAATGAATGCTAAAGGTTATTCATTTAAGGTCAAAGGAAAGTGATCCAGGTGAAAGGTCTGCATCTATAGCAGTAATAAAGATCCAAGATAAGGATACAGCTGTGCATTAATACAACTGCTCATTGTCTGCACAAAGCATATTACCTTTTTGAGTACAACAGAATTATGCAATCCTCAATAATATCCCTTACATTGTCCAAGACGTTGGTAAAGGTATGAACTCTATGTTCATTTATGTTAAAGTGTTATAATGTTAACTTAAACATTAATAAAATAGGAGTCTATAAACTCCCAAATAAAAGCAAAGTTCAGAATGTAAACAATCTGTACAAATTTTTAAAAGAAAAATACAAGAAACAGAACTGGAGCAAAGATAAGCACAAAACAAAAAGATGCAATTAAATGCAAATATACCACCTAGAACATGAAATAAATGTTTGAATTAGTAGTAACTTTGGTAGGTTGAAAAATATATAGCAATATGCAGTTTATAAGTCACACTTCTAAGACATAATGTTACAGAAATAGATGAAATAACACCAAGTCTACAAAATCTTGTCCTGAAGAAAAGGAAAAAAAGAGGAGAAACATTTCCCAGTTCATTTTGGAAGGACAGTATTACTCAGACACCAACATCAGTACAAAAAAATTAAACTATATACCAAATTGTTCATGATTTCAGAAACAAAACTCAACAAAATTCTAGCAAACAGAATGCTATAATACAGCCCTGGCTGATGTAGCCCAGCGGACTGAGGGTGGACCTGTGAACCAAAGGGTTGGCGGCTAGGTCCCCAGTAGGGGGCATGCAAGAGGTAACCACACATTAATGTTTCTCTCCCTCTCTTTCTCCTTCCCTTCACCTCTCTCTAAAAATAAATAAAATCTTTAAACAAACAAACAAACAATGAATGCTGTAATACAGATATAATAAAATAATTGTATTCCATGACTTGGTGGGGTTTATTGCAGGAATGCAAGGCTGGTTCAAAATTCAAAAATCATTCAAAGCAAGACACCATATCAATAGGCTACATCTGAAAAGTGACATAATCACATCAATTGAAGGAAAAAAGCATTTGACAAAATTCAACACTCCTCCATAATGAAAGCTCTTAGAAAACTAGGAAACTTCCCAAACTAAAGAACATCTATATGAAAACCCACAGCCATCATCATATTTAATGATCAATACCGAATGCTTTCTCCCTAACATTAAGAACAAGGCAAGCATGTCCTTTTCCACTACTTCTATTCAACACTACACCTGAAGTTCTAGCAGTACAATAAAGACAGTAAAAAGGATATGAAAAGTCTACAGGTTAGGAAAATTATAAGATGTTTGCTATTTGCTGGTAAGATGAAGAAAATCATGAAACAATCTAACCCCCATATAGCTGCTGTAACTATTAAGCAAATTCGAAAAAGTCACAGGATACAAGGTTAACATATAAAAATTAATTATTTCTCCAGGAACTACTATAAAGGACACATGGACAAAATCAAAGGGGAGGGTGGAAGTGGGGGAGGGAGGTGGGTTCGGCTGGGGTGGGGTGGAGGGATGGGGAGAAAAGGGATACAACTGTAATTGAATAACAATAAAAATTTTTTAAAAATTAGTATTTCCCTATAACAGTAATGATCATGTTCCAACAAATTAAAAACTCAATACCACATGCAGTAACACAAAAAAGGTGCCTACAAAAAATCTAACAATATGTTCAGGATCCACAGGCTGAAAGTTACAAAACACTAATGGAATAAATCAAAGAAAATCTAAATAAATGGAAATACATACCATGTTCATTGACTAAAAGACCAACAAAATAAAGACTCCAAATCTCACCAAAATGACCTATAGATTACTTTCCAGCAAAATCTCAGCAAGTGGTTTTGTAAATATAGACAAGAACATAATAAATTTTTAATGGAAAGCCAAAGGTAAAAACGGTATGGAAAGCTAAAGCAATTTTTGATAAAGAATAAAGGTAGAGAAATCATGTTACGCAATTTTAAGATCTAATGATGGCTACAGTAATCAAGATAGTGTGATACCTATACTACCACGGATCAATGAGATAATATAGAGAACTCATAAACTGACCATCACAGATATGCCCAAATGATTTTTGACAAAGGAGTAAATGCAATTCAATGGAGGACAAATATTCTTTTCAAGAAATGGAGCCAGAACAACAGCATATACTTAGGCAAAATTACAAGAAAGAAACTCAACCTAAACCTCATAGGGTAATACAAAAATTAATCCAACATGGACCAGAGATTTAAATGTAAAAGTTAAAAGTATAAAACTTTTAGGAGAAAATATTCGGGACCCAGAGGCTGCTGAAGAGGATGAAGAGGTGCCTTAACAACAGTACCATTAATTAATACATCAGAAATGGCTTTGCCTACAGTGGCAATACAGATCTACAGTCATTTAAAAAGCCCTGAGGAGGGTTCAAAGTGAAGACATGACCATCTTTCTGTACAGTGGATATATTTTTTGTACAGTATATTTCTGTGAGGTAATAGTATCACATATAGCTTTTTTAAAAAAAAAAAAAAAAGGCAAAGGAGAAATTCCAAAATACCCTGAGGAAAGATACTAGTCATTAGTTTTTATACTGGGACTAACCCCATGGTGACAATAGTGAAACTCACACATATCCACATGTACATATGCCTACTTTGTGTTAAAATTCAAATTAATTTGACAGTGAATCTTCACATCATCTTTTTTAAGATTAAAAATGAGATGTTCCCTGGCCAGTGTGGCTCAGTTCAGTGGACTGTTGTCCTATAAACTGAAAGGTCACGGGTTAGATTCCTGGTCAGGGCACATGCCTAAATTGTGAGTTCAGTCCTGGTCAGGGAACATACAAGAGGCAACCCATTGATGTTTCTCTCTTACATCGATGTTTCTCTCCCTCTCTCCCTCCCATCACCTCTCTCTAGAATCAATGAGCATGTCTTTGGGTAAGGATAAAAAAATGAGATGCATTCTCTGTGTTTTTCTTACTTTATCTTATTCTTTTAATTCAGCCACATTTTATTTTGTTTTGGCTCTAATTCAACCCCTAGGAAAATGCTGAAGTGAATGGCACTCTAAGGAAGACTGAAGCTTAGAAATCACAGTCAGAGGGTATAATCAGGATTCATCTGGGGAGGTTACACAGTGACACTGTCATCCTCACCCCACAGAAAAAAAAGAGAAAAAATGAACAAGTAGTTCAAGATTAACACTGAGTTTTGGATGGTCAAAGACATGAAAAACATATTTTTAAAAATCTGAATTCATGCTTTTTTAATGTTTGTCACTTCCAAAAAAAAAAATTTAATAGTCCAAGTGCCTTCTTCTGTATATGTACATCTTTATCTGAATATAAAAGCATTTTGTAATTTAAACCTTCATATTTCTCAGACTCATGCTGCTCATAGGTAGAGACAATGTTGTGGAACAAAGGCTTTCGATTAGTGTTTTCAAACATCCTCAAAAGCCTAATCTCCTGATTTTCGACAGAAGTGAACATATACACAGAACAAATAAGGGAACCAGGCCCTCTGATCTGTGAAAGAAGCTGCGGTTGCATTTGTCTTCTTACTTCTATGTCTCCTCTTTCTTTGTTTAAATACCCCTGAGATAATTTTGCAGTGTAAACTAAGAAAGATGTGGCTGAGGTTTTGCTGGATCAAAGTTCTGGATGAATTCTCAGATGCAGAATAAGATTCTAGGCTGGGTCAATTTCTAACATGACTCACTAGAAGACAAATGACATCCTGCAACAGGTTTCCACAAAAGGAAGAAAACTGGGGTGGTGGTGGGAGGGGGAAGGGTTCCCTTTGGTATAAATAGTCACATTCTGGCAAAAGATTTTCCAGTTTAAACAACTGTTGTTTAAAGTGGAAAATCTTTACATTCAAAAAAAATCTTTCCCCAGCAGGAGTTCTTGGAGATTGACTGAGGATTGTGCACTTGTGAAGGGTCTTCCTATTTCTATTCTACTTGGCAGGTTTTCTCCCAGTATGAACCCTTTGATGCTGACTGAGAGATGTGCTGCGACCAAAGGCCTTTCCACACTCACTGCATTCATAGGGCTTCTCTCCAGTGTGGATGATGGAGTGTCGAATGAGGCTTGTGCTCCAGCAGAAGGATTTCCCACACTCCATGCACTCATAGGGCTTCTCTCCACTGTGAATCCGCTGGTGCCGTGTGAGGCCTGACCTGCGATTAAAGGCCTTCCCACACTCACTGCACTCATAGGGCTTCTCTCCAGCGTGGATGCTGATGTGTCGAATGAGATCTTTTCTAGTGCTGAAGGCTTTCTCACATTCTTTACACTCAAAAGGTTTCTCTCCAATATGGGCCCTCTTATGCAAGATGAAAGTATAGCAGTAGGTGAAGGCCTTACCACATTCATTGCACACGAAAGGTTTCTCCCCAGTGTGGATGATGGAGTGTCGAATGAGGTTTGCCCTCTGGCAAAAGGTTTTCCCACACTCCGTGCACTCGTAAGGTTTCTCTCCACTATGAATCCGCTGATGCCGAGTGAGATATGACCTGCGATTAAAGGCCTTCCCACACTCACTGCACTCATAGGGTTTCTCTTCGGTGTGGATGCTGAAGTGTCGAATGAGGTCTGAGCGATTGCTGAAGGCTTTCCCACACTCTTTGCACTCATAGGGTTTCTCTCCAGTGTGGGCCCTCTTATGTAAGATAAAAGTGGAGCAGTGGGTGAAGGCCTTTCCACACTCACCACACACATACGGTTTTTCCCCAGTGTGACTCCGCTGGTGCTGCTTGAGGTGTGATCTGCGGTAGAAGGCCTTGCCACACTCGAGGCACTTGTACGGTTTCTCTCCAGTGTGGATAACATAGTGCTGAATGAGGTCTGTGCTGTCACAAAAGGCTTTTCCACACTCCTTGCACTCAAAGGGTCTCAGTCCACTATGAGTCTGCTGGTGCCACGTGAGGTGTGACCTGCGGTTGAAGGCCTTCCCACACTCCACACACACAAAGGGCTTTTCTCCTGTGTGGATGATGTAGTGTCGAAGAAAACCAGTCTTATCGCGGAAGGCTTTCCCACATTCTTTGCACACAAAGGGTTTTTCTCCTGTGTGGCCCCTATTATGCAGGACCAAATTCGAGCGATGGGTGAAGGCCTTTCCACACTCACTGCACATATAGGGCCTCTCTCCAGTGTGGATCCGCTGGTGCCTGGTGAGGTGTGACCGGCGGTTGAAGGCCTTCCCGCACTCCAGGCACTCAAAGGGCCTCTCCCCTGTGTGGATCAAGTGGTGCTGCAGGAGGTGGGTGCTCTTGCTAAAGGTTTTCCCACACTCTGTGCATCCATAGGCCTTCATTCCAGTGTGAACTTGAGTATGTCGGACCAGAAAGCATTTCTTGTTAAACACTTTCCCGCATTCCTCACATGTGTAGGGCTGTTTTCCTTCATGAATTAAGGGACCTTTCACTGTTCTGTGTGAGTCTTGTTCAGACAGAGCATCTCCTGGAGACATAGGCTCCTGCATGGTCAGGGAGTGCAGACCACCACCTCTCCCCAACCTGCCACATTCAGAGCTCAGTTTCCCAGGGAACTTCTCCCTCGGGAGATCTGTCCCTGGTCTCAGGTGGCCTTCCTGAACTTCTGATGGTCCATCTTGGTCTTTGCCTTGCCCCACTTGAGTGTCCCCTGAGTCTCGCTGAGTTAGTTGCTCCTGGAGTGAGATGTCCTCAGACAAGGCCTGGTGGGAAGGGTGGGGCTCTGTGGTCTTGGGTTTTGTGCTGTCACCTGAAGGGAATTTGGAATTCAACACACAAAAGGGCTTATTAGTGATGGAATTGCGGAAGAAACAAAATCACCATTTCAGTGAGAACAAGGAGATGAAAATGGTGGCTTGAAGCTGCTGTGTTTTCACATCTGAAACTCAGGTTTGCAATTCCTTTTTTTGGTTCTGACTCTTGAAACCTTTAGAGGGGAGACCCAGAGGGAAAGGACAGTTCGGGGACAGAGTGTCTGGAGACCAGGGGCAGGTGCAGACTAATGAAGACACTGTGTGTGGTGAGCTTGCTGAAAGCAAGAACATCTCAAGGTGCTACAAGGGGCCTTATACAGCCCCTTGGGAGTCAGGAAGGCCAGGAAGGCTTCCTAGATGGCGTGTGTGCCTTATGAGCTGAGTTCTACGAGAGTGATAGAAGTGCCAGAGAGAGTGGAAAGCCCACCTCAGCCTTAGGACACAGAATGAAAAAAAAACAAAACAAAAAAACCACAGTCTTCCCAGAATCAGGGAAAAACAGTGCCTAAGGGGACAGGTTTGGTGAAAGTGGAGCCCCCGACAGGATTAGTGTCCTTACAAGAGGAGACACAGAACAGCTTGCTTCCTCTCTCTGCCACATGAGGACACAACAAGAATATGACCACCTGCAAATCAGGAAGTGGGCCCTTACCAGGTCTGCCAGCACCTTGATCTTGGACTATCCAGCCTCCAGAACTGTCTGTGGCATTCTTGTTATAACAGCCCAGACAGACTAAGATAGTAGGGTGTGAGTAATGTTCTCACTCTTGAGTCTGGTGATGTTAAGTGCATTATTTAAAAAAAAAAATGAATCAGCAAATAAACAATTTAGTTAATAATCAATCAGTCAAGGTCCTTCATGAATCAGGGATGGCAATGTGTCGTAAACCAAGGTTTATGATTACTTGAGCAATAAACCTGAGTTTCACTCAACAGAAGGTGGACAGCACATGGGTACTGTGGTTAAGATTATGGTCTCTGACCATAAAAACTCTAGGGTCAAGTTCCAAAAAAACCTCACTATTAGCTTTGTGGCACCTGGTAAGGTACTCTAATTCCATAAGCCTTCATTTTCTCTTTTAAATAATAGAGCTAAAAATAGAGCCTGCCTTGTAGAACTGTGGGCTGGAGGAGTTTTATACACTACATATACCATGCTCGGTACATTGCCAGACATCAAGCAAAAAAAAAATCAATGCATGTTAACTTTAATTTTTTATTATGGGTTAGCCACATAATGCACTTCTGGACCTAGCTGGGAAACATGTAAGAATGTGTGAACTAACGTTGGACAGTATGACATGTTTGATGAGCCAGTGTTAGAGTGGTCACCAGAGTGAGAGGAGAATGAAGGTCCAGTGAGAACAGGGTCAGGGAATCCAAGGGGTCCAAAAGCTTGAGCATAATTCCGCCTGGAGTCTGTGCTGTGTTGTGAGCTCATGGGCATGGAGGTCTAATTAGAACACCTCAGCTCTAATTCTGCCTGTACAGAGTTAGCTGCTACTGGACAGATTCCTTAGCTGTTCTCATCCCAACTTCCTTTCCTGGAAGACAGGAGATTCTCCGTCTCTGCCTCCCAGGCTGTCATGAGGATCTAGGGAGAAGATGCCTGTAAGCTCTTGGCACAATGACAGATGCTGCAGGAGCTCAATAAGCTATGAGCCAGGCTGTATTTGAGAATTAGGAGCAGAGGAGTGACCGTGTAAGGAGCAGCTTCCAAGCTGTGGTTGGTGCAGAGGATCCCCGCTTGGGGCCTTAAAGAGCAAAGGTAATGAATTTACCAGTGCTGGTGAAGATGGGGAGCGATAGATGTTCTCACCTGCAAGTTGTGGAAATATGAGGGAGTAGCCACTCTGCCCAACAGTCTGTGAGTTTCTATGAAAGCTGACTGCACTCCTACCTCATAACCTGTACCCCTCATAGAAATCAGTGCTTACATGTACCAAAAAACATGATAAGAATATTCTCTGGCCCTGGCTGGTGTGTGGCTCAGTTGGTTGGAGCATTGTCCTGTAAACCAATAGGTCATAGGTTCCATTCCTAGTCAGAGCACATGCTGGGGTTGTGGGTTTGGTCCCCAGTCAGGGCACATGAAAGAAAGAACTGATGTATGTTTCTTTCTCGTATCAATGTTTGTCTACCTCTAGGCAGGGGTTAGTCAGCAGAAGAGGCTACAGAGGTCATGAGTCCAATGAGGTACTGGAGACACTGTACTGACCTAGGTGGTGGTTACAAGGGTTCATACATATGCAAAAGTTTATCACACTGACCTCTTCAGATTTTTGCACAATGCAGCATAGGAGTTAAACCTCCTTTAAAAAGTACAAGAGCCCTACCTGGTGTGGCTCAGTGGACTGAGTGCTGGCCTGAAAATGAAAGCGTTACTGATTTGATTCACAATCTAGGGCACATGCCTGGGTTGCAGGCCAGGTCCCTGGTAGGGGGTGTGTGAGAGGCAACCACACACTGATGTTTCTTTCCCTCCCTTCCCCTCTCTAAAATAAAATAAATAAATAAAACCTTTAAAAAAATGCGAGAAATTGCTCTGGCTGGTGTGGCTCAGTGGATTGAGTACCAGCCTGTGAACCAAAGGGTCGCCAGTTCAATTCCCAGTCAGGGCACATGCCTAGGTTGTAGGCCAGGTCCCCAGCAGGGGCATGTGAGAGGCAATCACACATTGATATTTCTCTTTCTCCTTTCCTTCCCCTCTAAAAACAAATCTTAAAAAAAAAAAAAAAAAAAAAAAGTACAAGAAATCATAGTAAATGGGAGGCATGACATGAAAGTGTAGACATCTCTTGTAAGAACAGACAACTTGTGCAAGAAGAGCGATTATCCTGGGAAAGGAGAGTTGATGCCAGTGTCAAGCCATCAGAGAGGCATCAGCACCTTTTATTGACGTTCCTCAAGTGTGAGGCCCCGAGCATATTTTTATGCTGTGTAGAGAATAGGTAAAGTTACAGAAGAGGGAGAAAAGAAGTGAAGAGGGAGCTTCCTGGAGAAGGTGTGATCTAGACTCTGGTGTAGGAACTGGCCGTGATCAGAGTGAAACCTTCCCAGGTAGGTAAGAAGAAAAGTTACATAGAAGAGACATTTAGATTTAGAGGCAACACAGGATGAAGACTCTGTTTTACGTTCCTCTTCTCTTTTTAAAAGATTTTATTTATTCATTTTTAGAGAGAAGAGAAGAGAAGGAAAAAGAGGGAGAGAAACATCAATGTGTGAGAGAAACACTGACCAGCTGCTTCTTGCACACCCCCAACTGGGGACCTGGACTACAGCCCAGGCATGTGCTCTGACTGGGAATCAAATCAGCGACCTTTCAGTTCACAGGCCAGTGCTCAACCCACTGAGCCACACCAGCCAGGGTTAAGACTCCATTTTCGACATGAAACTGCTGAGACAGCAATGACACAACAAGATCACACAACTTCCTTGGGGCCACAAGGCTACTATGTGTCACAGCTTGCTTTAGGCCAGGCAGCTGGAGCTGAGAAAACAAAGGTACCTCATACACCCCAGGACTTCCCCCAGGAGTGGTAAAGAGTGTGACAGGGCTGGAGAGTAGGAGACAGAAGGACAGCAGGTTAAAGGCTCCATGGATCCAAAGCCTCCACAGAGGCCACAAGAGAATCATCACAAATAGAGAGGCAATGGTCACCTCACTGTCTGCAAGTGGCAATGATCCCCGACCTGCCCAGCTGTTGGTACCCACCTGGGAAGGAGCTTGGGGAGAGTCCTCTCTTCAACATCTGTAACTCCAGGCTGCGTTCCAACAGGTGGATCAGTTCCAGTTTAGACAAAGGACAGCCTGTTCACAGGAAACAAAGAGGAAATGGTGATTTGGGTAAGAATAAAGAAAACCTCTCAGTCTAGTCTGGGACTTCAGGATGTGGAGGAGACCTTGGAACGAAGCTGCCCCCATCCATGCAAACAAAATGTTGCAGCCTGGAAACCAACTGCAAAACCACCACTGTTAGGGCCCACACATCAGGGCTGGCTACGTAGACAGCACCTGTTCCCTTTGATTTCTATCCTACGTCTAAACGGTACCCCAACACCATTCAGACATATCTCCTGAAGATCCTTTTTAGTTAATTCAAGTCAGGGGCCTCAGCCTCCCTGTGCATCAGCAAACTTGGGGGCACCTGGTTGCCACCACACAGACCAATTCAAACAAAATCTTGCCCTGGTTGGTGTGGCTCAGTGGTTTGAGTACTGGCCTGTGAACCAAATAGTAGCTGGTTTGATTCGCAGTCAGGGCACATGCCTGGGTTGTGGGCCAGGTCCCCAGCCAGGGTTGTGCAAGAGGCAACCAATTGACATCTCTTGCACCATTGTTTCTCTCCCTCTTACTCCCTTCCTTCCCATCTCTCTTATAAATCAATAAAATCTTTAAAAAATATATCTTTGGAGCAAGGCTTGGGCACTAGTAGATGCTGCACACTTGCTAGGTGGAGGCGGCCCACCTGGGAGGTCTCCATCATCTCACAAATGGCACCCCTGATCATGGGTAGTCTGAGATAGCACATGACCTATACTAGCCACCCTGGGCAGAGAAAGCTCTATGCCAGAAAGGGCCAAGGGAGGCACCTGCAGCCCCTGTTGTCCTCAAAACTCCTGCTAGGGAACCAGCCTGAGTCTTAGGACTGAGGACAGGAAGGTAAAATAAAAATGTTTACTTGTCTTAACTAAGCAAACAAAATAGTGTGTTCAAAATAATAGCAACAATGTATTGGATTATGTATCTTTATGCATATATCATGTGTATGTGTATACACATATATATGCTTAAATATAAGTAAAATAAATGACAGCAATAATGCAAAAAACAGGAGGGAGGAATTAGGATTTTCTTTTAAAGATTTTATTTATTTATTTTTAGAGAGAAGGGAAATGAGAAAGAAACAGAGGGAAAGA
Source organism: Desmodus rotundus (assembly GCF_022682495.2). Classification (NCBI taxonomy): domain Eukaryota; kingdom Metazoa; phylum Chordata; class Mammalia; order Chiroptera; family Phyllostomidae; genus Desmodus; species Desmodus rotundus. The sequence continues at coordinate 51,003,872 of NC_071398.1, read as the reverse complement.
AACATTGATGTGAGAGACAATCATTGATCAGTTAAGTCTCATATGAGCCCTGACTGGGGACTGAACCTGCAACACAGGCATGTGCCCTGAGAATCGAACTGGCAACCCTTCCTTTTGGAGGATGATGCCCAACCAACTGAGCTACACCAGTCAGAGTGGAATTAGGATTATATTTATTATAAGGACTCAAGCCACCTGTGAAGTGGTATACTGTTATTTGAAAATGGACTTAGATTACTTAAACGTATATTGCGAACTCTAGGGCAACTACTAAAAAAAGTAAAAAAAAATAAAAAGTATAAATCATATACTAGGAAAGAAGAAAAAATGGAATAATATAAAATACTCAACTGAAACCACAAAAGGCAGAGAAAGAGAAGAGAAAAACAGGAACAAAGAACATGGATAACAAATAGGAAACAGTAACAAATCTGGTGGATATTAATTTAACTATCAATAATCACTTGGAATATCAAAGATCTAATGCTCCAATCACAAAACAAGAACCAACTGTATGTTTTCTACAAGAAACCCGCTGTAAACATAAAGACACATATAGATCAAAAGTTAACGGGTGGAGAACATATCATGCTACTACTAATCAAAAGAATGCAGTAGTAGCTATATTAATTTCAGACAGAGCAGGCTTAAAACAAGGAAAGTGATCAGAGATAAAGAAGGGTATTACATAATGACAAAGGGGTAAATTTTCCAAAAGGCAAAAACATCCTTAATGTTTATGTGCCTAAACACTAACCACAGTAGCAAATTATATGAGGCAAAAACTAATAGAATAACAAGGAGAAACAAATGAATCTACACATCACAGTTGTAGACCATAGTACTTGTCAGAAATGGACAGATACTATAGACATGAAATCAGTAATGACACAGTTGAAATCAATACCATCAATTAATTGGATATAACTGACACCTGCAGACTACTTTACCCAACAGCAGAATATACATTCTTGTCAAGCTCACATGGAATATTTACCATGACAGATCATATTCTGGTCCATAAAACACATCTTAACAAATTTTAAAAAGAATAGAAATCACACAATGTCTGCTCTTGGACCACAAACGAATTAATTAGAAATCAATAACAGAAAGATAACTTGAAATTCCCCAAATACATGGAGATTAAGCAACATGCTTCTAAATAACAAATGAGTCTACAAAGCAATCTCAAGGAAGTAAAAAATATTTTGAACTAAATGAAAATATAACTTAGCAAAAATTTTTGAGTTGCACTGAAAGCAATACTTAGAGGAAAATTTATAGCACTGAATGCATATTTTTTTAAGAAAGAAGAAAAATCTAAAGTCAATTATATATATTTCTACCTTAGAAAAGCAAGAACAAATTAAATCCAAAGTAAACAGTTTGTTTACTTTGTAAATCTTACAGAAAAGTAAGAATTAGAGCAGAAATCAATGAAATTGAAAACAGGAAATCAATAGAAAAAAATCAATGAAACCAGAAGCTGGTTCCCTGAAAAGATCAATAGCATTGGTAAGCTTCTAGAGAGACCAAGAAAAAAAAAGAAAGAGAACACAAATTACTAATACCAGAAGTGAAAGAGGGGGTGTCACCACAGGTCCTATGGACATTAAAAGGATATTAAAACACTATTAACAATTCTATGCTTACAAATTTGATAACCGATATGAAATGAAACCAATGACGTGAATGACACAATCTGCTAAAACTCACACAAGAATAAACAGACAATCTTAATAGGGCTATATCTGTTAAGGAAATGGAATAATTAAAACCTTCCAAAAGAAAAAGCACCAGGCTTGGATGGGTTCACTGGTGAATTCTACAATACACTAAAGAAAGAAATTATACCAATTTCTTAGAATCTATTCCAGAGATAGAAGCAGAAGGGATATTTCCTAACTCAATCTAGGAAACCAGCATTACTCTAATACCAAAACCAGATAAAGACATTCAAGAAAACTACAATATCCCTCATGAATACAGATGCAAAAAATCCTCCACAAAAATATTAGCAATTCAAACCCAACAATGTATAAAAACATTATACACCACAACCAAGTAGGATTTATCCCAGGGATACAAACTTGGCTCGACATTAAAAAATCAGTTAATGTAATCCATCACACCAACAGGTTAAAAAAAGAAAAATCATACAAACATATAAATAGATGCAGAAAAGTATTTGATAGAATCCAACATCCATTCAATTAAAAAAGAAAAAAACCCCAACTCTCAGCAAACTAGGAATAGAGGAGAAATTCCTTAAATTGATAAAGAACATCTACAGAAACCCCTACAGCCAATATCCCACTTAAAGGTGAGAAACTTGAAGCTGTCCCACTAAGATCGGGAACAAGGCAAGGATGTCTTTAATCACCACAGGTTTTCAACATTGTACTGAAAGTACCAGCTAATGCAGTAAGACAAGAACATGAAATAAAAGGTATTCAGATTGGAAAGTAAGAAATCAAACGGTCTTTGTTGGCAGATGACAAAATCACATATACAGAAAATGCAAAATAATCAACAAAAAACTTCTAGAACTAATAAACAATTATCGCAAAGTCGCAGGATACAAGATTAACACACGAGTCAATTGCTGGAATGACACAGAGAAGGTTGGCATTGCCCCTGTGCAAGGACGACACACAAATTCATGAAGTGTTCCACATTTTTTAAAGCCAACTGCTTTCCTAGGTACCAGTAATAAACAAGTGGAATTTAAAATTTAAAACACATTACCAAGCACATAAAAACCTGCACATGGACATTTATAGCAGCTTTATTCCTAACTGGTAAAACTTGGAAGCAACAGAGATGTTCTTCAGTAGGTAAATGGATAAACTATATAGTACATCCACACAATGGAATATTACTCAAAGCTAAAAAGAAATGAGCTATCAAGCCATGAAAAGACATGGAGGAAACTTAAATACATATTACTTAGTGAAGGAAGCCAATCTGACTATATTACAATCTGGAAAACACAAATGAAGTCACTAAAAAGATCACTGGTTGCCAGCTGTTGCCAGGGGCAGGTATGAATGTACAGGGCAAACGGGATTTAGTGCAGCAAAAATACTGTGTATGATATTATAAGGATAGATATATGTCACTCATTATACATTTGTCCAAACCCATAGAATGTAAAATAGCAAGAGTGAACCCTGATTATGATGTATCAATGTAGGTTCATCAACTTTAACAAATGTACCACTCTGGTGGGAATGTTGATAGCGTGGGGAGGCAGAGTGTTTATGAGCAATCTCTGTACCTTCCTCTCAATTTTAATGTTAATGTAAAACAGTTGTAAAAACAGCCTTTAAAAAACAACTACTATGTATAGGATATAATGTATCCCAGTGTCTGTGCCAAGCAATTAAAAAAAAATTTTTTTTTAAACTGAATTTAATATAGGCACTAATTTAGGAAAAAAAATGACATTTAAAATATCCAGTCTTTTCATTCAGAAACAAGGAGTCTTCATTGATCTAAGTATTTTTTCAGGTCCTGAGCAAAGTGTTATATTATTCTTCCTTCCATGAAAAGTTCCATTTTAGGATTTCTATACAGCATCCACATGAAGTACATACTGTGCTCAGCACCATTTTATACATGAAGAAACCAAGGCTCAGGCAAATAAAGTGATTTGTTGAAATCATGAAATGATAAATGCCTCAGCTGAGATGGAAACCAGGGTCTAGCCATCTGTGGCATCTGGCCTACTTAACTACAAAGCCACACAACATTGTTCTAGAAAATGCTGAATCCAAGTGAGGATGATGATCATGACAATGAGGACAATGACGGATCATTAAGAGTACTGAGCAGCAGGGGTCACAATTGCTAACCCTGCACACAGCAAGGTGTCACCATGTATTGTTCTAAAACATTTACCTTCAAAACAGCCCTGTGAAGTAATACTGTATTATCTCATTTAACCTAGGAGAAACTGAGGCCCAGAGGGCTTCAGTATCTTGCCCAGGAACACACAGCTCAAAAGTAGCAATGCAGGACTGGACAACAAGGGTTGGGCACCAGACCCTCATCTTCAAAGTGCTACGCTAAGGAGGAAATGGCGAACAGTCCTGTACAGGGACAGCAGGCTCAGACCAAGTAGGCTTCGGTGGTAAGAGGGGAGTGTGAGCAAGAGAATTGAATTCTCAGGGAACAGGGGACAGAGGAAGGGGCAGACTTGGGGAGGCCAGAATTCAGCATTTCAAGAACCATTAAAAATAAAAATTGGGGTTCTGGCCAAGTGACTCAGTTGGTTGGAGCATTGTCCCACGCACCAAAAGGTTAGCTTGTAGGTTCGATCCCCGTCATGGCACATACAGGAGGCAACCGATCGATGTTTCTCTCTCACATCAATGTTTCTCTCCCTCCTTTCCTCTATCTCTAAAATCAGTGGCCATATCCTCGGGTGAGGATTAAAAATACATACATACATACATAAAAATTGGGAATTACACATAGTTTGGTCAAATTGAGACATTTGCACAAATGTCAAATATCATCTATCATCAACATTTCACACACACAAAAAGACTGTATATCAAAAAATACAGAACTTTTCACAGTGAAGATGTACCCCTTAAATTGAATGGACTAAGCTTTATAATAGACTCACTCCAATGGCCCTATTTTCCTTTCTTTCCGAGGAGCATGCTGGGAGAATTAAATGAGTGGAGAGAAACAGTAAAAACATACAGAAAGAAGCAGAGACGAGAAATGTGTCTGGGTGACTACTTCCTTCTACGAAACAGCTAGGTCAGGAAAAGCCACTGTGGAAAGACATTGACAGGAGCCGACCCACAGAAAGAAGCCAGGACAAGATCATGCTTCTCTAAGTTCCTATGCCAGTCCCTCAATAAGCCCAGCTGGAACACACCTGTCTTTGCATTCTGTGAGGCACCCCCCACTTCCTCCCAACACATCCTTATCCTTTGGCTGTGACCAAAGGCAAATTATATTTTTTGCCCAATATGACTGAAGCTCAGGGTTGGAGGGTAGGCAGACTAGATGCCTTCTTGACCAGCCAGGCTTGGAGACAGAGGGCAAAATGAAGGAGGTGACAGGTCCTCTACTTGGCAGAGCTGGGGAGGACTCACCCAGAGACACCAGGAGCCTGCAGGTCTCCACCATCACCTCCTGGTACAGGGTCCTCTGGTCCAGGTCCAGCTGCCCCCATTCCTCACGGGTGAAGGTCACGGCCACATCCTCGAAGGTCACAGACACCTGGAAAGTCAAACAGGCAGTATTAGTCTTGGGACTACTGGATGGGATCAGAGATGTACCTCTCAATGTAAAAGGTACAGAGAGACCAAACACCTCCTGAGGGCAGAGCTCTGTGCTAGGCTCCGGGAGGCAGACACTGCTTTGCATTGATGACAGCTGGGTAGGTGACAGAAGCCTACTATGTGGAGCCAATGGAAAGGATGCTGGATCAGGACATCCTATGTGGACTGTGAGGCACAGAATGGTGAGGACTCTGAGATGTCAAAGGAATGGAAATGGATATTAATGATAATCAAAACAATACCGGTAATAATTACAGCGACTGCACTTAACACACACTGGTACTTACTGTGTGCCTGCCTTGTGCTGAGGGCTTTCTCTCTGGTGTGTTAAAGTAACTGGAAGTCCCTAACTCTGAAATTATGGTGAGATGTAAATGTAAAATTTTTAAAATCAACACTTGCCTCCAGTGTGAACATGGGACCTCCCTTCATTTCGGGGAACCTCGATTTCTCGGTTCAACACAACAATTCTCACTGAGCAACAAATTATAAGAATCAAAATATAACCCTGGTTGGCGTGGCTCAGGGGATTGAGTCCTGGCCTGTGAACCAAAAGGACACTAGTTCACTTCCTAGTCAGGGCACATGCCTGCGCTGCAGGCCAGGGCATGTGAGAGGCAACAGATTGATGTATCTCTCACACATCTATGTTTCTCTCCCTCTCTTTCTCCCTCCCTTCCCCCTCTCTAAAAATAAATAAAATCTTAAAAAAAAAAGGTTAAAAAAAACATATATATATTTGTAAAAGAAAAACTGGGGTGACTTGCCACAGCCCATGAAGTCAATACCATCATCGTCTTCACGCCCATCAGAGACCTGCAGTCCAGGGAGCTCTACCATTCACCCAAAGTTTACATGTGTCATGAGCAGAGGCAAAATTTGAACACATATCCTTCTAGTCCATAGTCTAATATCATAACCCGGACACTCCTCCTCCATTACCAAAGCAAAACCACAGTTGAAGATGGGAAGCACTTCAAATAAATTGCTCAGTTTCATTCTTCTCAGCCACCGTGAAAAATATTTCTGTGGACATGGGCAGAAGAGCAGACTCATGACCAACCACCCACCTCACAGGAGAGTTACCTGAAGTGGTGGCACCTGATTAGGAAGTGGCAGGAACAGCTCCCATTCTGCACCTTGCAGAATCCCAGGGAGCATCCTCAACAAGCCATCATTTCTTCATTATATCTGAGTCCTGACAGCTCGTATTCTTGAGGAAAGAATACTTTAGAACGAGGGACAGGAACTGCTGAAGACAATGCAAACTGTGCACTGAAGCCAGGAAATCAGAACAGGATGATGTCTGCTCTGGCTGAGCATGGAATATTCAGCAAATGACCACACAGTCTGGCACTCCTAGGACATGTCTGAGCAGATGGTGAAGAGGAGAGCACGCAGGGACCATGGCACCCTCACGGGTCCTCTGGGGACTCCTTAAACTACCAATATACCTTCTTTCCGTCCACTCACTTCCACCTGCAGAAATGCCATGTCTCCCATTCATGCTCAAGAGCATCTATGGGAAGGAATTTAGCTGGGTTTGCAAAGTTTACTTAATGTGTTGGCCGCAGGCCTCCCTATACACTGTTCCTAAAGAGGGTAAAAATACAGACTACCGCAGTCACATACTAGTTACTAGTTTCAGCCACTTAAGGACCACGGTGAATTTGGGCCTCAGGTAGTTCTTGTCCGAAGCAGTGATAATAACAGAACTCAGCTCTGAGGAGTTGAAAATGAAATGAGATGATATATTATGCCTGCCTGTCATCCCACAGCAAGGACTCAGTGCTTTTTGGTTGTTTTCTCTTTGCTCCCACAAAGCTTTAACCAACTGAGGCCATCTGGCCAGAACGGGCCTTCTCAAAATAGGTGACATCTGGGCAGAAGCCAGAATTCGACAAGGAGGCCCTGCAGAGACATTGGGACAGTCTCCCGGCAAAGGCCAGTGCACGGGCATAGGCTGGGAAGGGAAAATAACGGGGCACGGTGAGGCTCGTGTGCCTGCACAACAGTGACCCGGAAGGTCACAGGTCGGCTGGGGCGGGGTATGGGGACCTGCAGATCAAAGTGGCGGCAGGATTTACCGGTGTGATGGGAGCCCTGGAAAAGAAATATCATTCCGTCCTTTGCGCACTGACTGAAAACGTGTCACAGACGCGACACTGTTGCAAATAAACGAAGAGATCAAAGAGGAATCCAATGGCTGACTTAAGGGTCCACCCTGCCCAGGAGCCCCCTGAGAACCTGCAAGGTTCAAACCATCGCCCACGCACCTGAGCCGGGTCTACGCACGCAGCCGCCATGACGGGACCCTGTGGACGAAGAGGGGTCCGGAGAGGCGGCGACCGACGTACGTCCCACCGCCTCAGGCAACCGTCTAGAGCGGGTGACCGCGGCTGACGGTCGCACTCAAGAGTTGTTTCCCCGTATAAGACGCACATGAGGCCCACGGCGTCGGCTCAGGGCTGCAGAGACCGAAGTCGGGGCCCCGGCGGGCGCTCACGGGTCGCGCCTTCCCGGTTCCAGCCCAAGAAAACCACTGGACCCATCGCTCCAGATCTCACAGCCGGGGTAGAGCAACTGGGCACAGGAAGATGACGTTTATCAGAGGAACCAGAAGTCCCTCCCCTACCGGCGCGGTCCGCAGGAAACGGCCTCTTCTTGGGCCGTGATTGGCCCAGCGCCCGCGCAGACACGCACCGCGCAGCCTCCTGGGTTATGTAGTTTTGACTTACCACCGTGTGTCGGTAACTGTCTAAGCACATCTCCCGCGAAGCCCGGAGCGCCGCGTCAGGCCCTCCTCTTCGCGGTGGGCTCTCTGGGGGAACAAAGGGAAGGGCAATCGAGACTCAGGAGGCAAAAACCTTCTCCCGGAGCCAAGGCGGGTGCAGAGCCCCGAAATCAACCCTGGGCTCCCGATCCTCTTAGAGGGAACGTAACAGCCAAAAGGACGCCGGAAGTCCCGCCCTGACACTTTACCAAACAAGCAGACCTCAAACTCTTGGTCCAGAACCTTTGTTGGGTTTTCCCCCCGAGAAAGGCAAAATAGTGCCGGGGAAACAGAACTAGCTAGTTGAATACTGTCGCCGACTTTTGAGGAATAGGGTCTTCCCTATCTGTCTGGTACCAGGCCCTGGAATGGCCAGACCGAAGAATATTGTCTCTTTTAAGTGTTTAGAGCCAGAAGCAGGAAGTGGTTCCAGTTAGGGACTTTGGATTAATTTGCATATAGATACAGCCCCTCCGTAGTTGGTTATCTCTAAAAAATTGACTACCCTGCGAAGAGCAGTATCCCCCGCCCCCCTCCCCCTCCAGCGAGCAAGGCCCTGAATTCAGAGAATTGAGAACATAGGTAAGAAAATATAGCTCATACTGTACAACTAAAACATACGATATTGGATGTCAACTGTAATTGAAGATAATTTTAGATTTTATTTTTACAGAGAGAAGGGAAAAAGAATCATCAGTGGGTAGTTGCCTGTGGCGCGCCCCCTACTGGGGACCTGGCCCGCAACCCAGGCGATGGGATATCAACTCGCGACCCTTTGGTTCTCAGGCCCACGCTCAATCCACTGAGCTACACCAGCCAGGACAAATTATTTAAAGTTGCGAAAATGTGAAACAAGTAGCCGTCGAAGGGCTTTGAGCTGAGTGGTAGTGTCATCTGATTTGTTTTAAAAAGAGCACTCTGGGTGCTGCATGTAATTTAAGCCCATGGAGGGGGCAGGAGAAGGGGAAGATCTGTTAGGAAGTCCTCACTGCTTTCGGGATATGTGAGGATGCCGCCCTAAACCAATGGAGTGATAGGGGTGGTATATCACAAAGTAAAAATAATAGTTGATCAAAGAACACAACTAGTGATCGAATTAGTACATAAATACAGATATGGACGTAATGGCTTTATAGAATGAACTGGTTGTTTCTTCAAATCTATCCATTCCTACACTGCCTCCTTCAATTGTGAGGCATATTCCGGATAATACTATGGTGTATGTGTTACAGAAATGCTTCGATAAATGATTGTTTTGCTGTAACAGAGTCTAGGCTAAGGGCCAGGGGGTTGGACTGTGCACTAAAGTATTAACTGAACAGGCCTCAGTTGCTCAGATGCTACACATTCCAAGGAAAAACTGGCCCTTGACCAGCCCAAGGAAGACCATCTGAGTCCCTTAGTTGCTTGGTACATGACCCTGGATTGATTAGGGTAAGGAGACAGTGGCTCCACGTGTGAGACCGTGAAAAGAGGTAGGTGAGGGCTGTGGGCTCTGGATTGTTGGTTTGCATGTAAAAGACATGCTCATAGGAGAGTCTTTCCTACCTCTAGCAATCATCTAGCCTATAAAGAGCAGTCTGTCCAGTATGAGCAAGGTGCCAGATACCAAAACAAGAACAAGGCTAGGATGTATAACCAGGTAGTCTGACTGGAGGGCCCAGGCTCTTGTCACTGCCCATTTACAATTTAGCTGAGACTATTCAATTACAAGATTTGGAACATATACCTGAGCAAACATTGTATGTCTTTACCCCTCAAAACATAAGGATGACATCAATGAGCACTCTGGAGGCACGCTGGTTTCCCACAATGGAGACAGAACCCAGAGACTAGGTTCCCGTAGGTCTCTAGCACCATGTCTCTGTGGAAGACCCTCCTAGTGAAACTCACACGAATGTCCGTGAATGTGACTAAGCCTGCAACAACACACTCTTTAATCTCCATTTATGCACATTTAATGATACAGGAATTGTTATGACCCCATATTCTTCAATTTTTTCTTTCTTGCAAAGGCTACAAGTTTCAACAGCAGGAACAAAGTAAATTAGAAATCGTTAACGTCTTTGCAATGGAAACATAGCATTAACCTGGCCATTACATCTTTGCAGAAATAATGGCAAACAAAGGGGATATTTGCAAGTCGAATCACTTGCAGACATGAGAAACAAGGTCCTTCCTCATCATTCTCTGTACTTTGTCATCACTAAATTAAATCCTAACTGCTTGGTAAGAACTTCCACTGTGACTTCACTGATTGTTTTAGCTATAATGGTTTACATGTATATAAACCTTTGCCTCAAAGCTATGACTTATTTTTTGTTTGAGCAAACTGCATTTAATACTTATTAGACATCTAAATTTATACAACATTTTAGTACCATTCTAGTCTCTGTAAGGAGTTAACATAGCAGGCCCCAGACTGCTATCCTTTGAGTTTCAGTTTGCCCTGGGTGGAGTTTGGAACCTTAGGTTTCCCACCATCCCCAGAAAGGATGAATGGCTCAGTGTGCCTATTGTTTGGGTAAACAATGTGGTGTATGCTGGGGACCTGCTATCTTGTGGAGGTCTGGAATCTTGGCTATGTGCTAAACAAAGATTGCCCAATAAAATCCTGGGGCTCTCAGTTTCTAATGAGCTTCCCTAGTAGACAATTCACACATAGTGTCATAATTCATTGATGAAGCTTAAATTAAGTACTCAGAACTCCTAAAGCTTGTCCCTGATTTCCTCTGGACTTCAGTCCTTGAGACTTTTCCCTTGGCTGTTTGCTTTTTATTTTTTTGCTGTAGTAAATCATATCTGCTGAGTAAGATAGTATGTCGAGTCCTTGAAGTCTTTGCAGTAAATCATCAAACCTGGAGTAGTCTTGAGGCCCTCCAACATAATTATTCATTATGACTTGTAAAGTCTTATAGATCTGGCCATAAAAGCCAGTGTAGTTTCTCTTAGAGTTCATCATATCATATGGTGCGCTGACTATACACACAGCTTTGTATAATGAGCACTCTGTGAGGAACCCAAGCATTACAAAAAAACCGTAGTGCTGTGTGTGGCCATTCGCTAAAACACACATATTGAGTATCTACTAAGGAAAATAAGAGGGTAAAATGAACAAAATGCGTCAGTGGCTGGATGCAGGGTGATGGGAAAAAATGGCTGTGGTGTCTGTCTGGCTTGGACAAGACATAAGATAATAGGATTCACTGATATGGTTTTCAGGTACCTCAAACACAGTATCTAAAACCAAACACATGACTTGACCCTCCCCTGCCTTCCTCCAACCTCAAACCCAGACATCTGTATTTTCTAGAGATAGAAGAACAGATTATGCAGCCACTGAAGAGTGAGTTTGGTATACCTCACTCAACATGAAGGAATGGCCAAGATGTATGTCAAATGAGAAAAGGAGGTTACAGCTATATGGGCATTATTTTGTCTGTTTCAGTAGAAATGACTGGTGACCAGGAAAACAAAGACTCACCCTGTGAGAAGGAATACAAGAAAGTGATAAGGGCATGGATTCTGTGGCTAACTGGCCTCCATTCCCTAATCTCATGCTTCCTCATTGATTGTACAACTTTGGGCAAATTCCTCAATTTTTGTTCCTTAAGTTTTCTCATCTGTAAAATGGGGACATTACCTACCACATAGACTTGTTGAAATTGTTAAAAGGTAATGTGTGTAAAACATTCAGAGCAGTGGTTGATACAAAGTAATACCACATCTTTGCTTGTTCTTATGATTAGATGATGCACCCAGCGCCATGGCCACATGACACACACATAAACTCAGTGTATGTGGATATGCAGAAGGTGTGGAAGGATGACCAGTAGGTAACAGACATGAGAATCATTCAACCTGGAGATACGGATTTGGGGGAATTGTGGATCATTGTGAGTAAAATACCTTGAGGGAATTAACTCACCTGTGGAACACATCATAATTGAGAAAGCAATGACCATGGATGAGTCCTAAGAAGCACAATGGTTCAATAGATGGAAGACACAGATCCTCTGAAAGAGAAGGGAAGGAACTCATAGAAACCAGGCAAGGACCTTCAAGTCAGAGAGGGAAGCAACAGTAAAAACGTCCAATATCAGAGGTAGGGAGTAGGGGAGGGAAAGGAGCAGAGAACTTTGTGAGACCTGCTTAAGTCAGGTGACAGTGGTACAGACCATTCTTTAGTTGTCAATGGGGGGAAAGGGAGAGAAGTAGATACATCAGTGACACAGAATGTGTCTGTGAGAGGAAAGAGAAGGGCAGAGCTCAATGGGTGTGTGGGGCAGAAAGTGCCTGGGGGTGAAACCAGAATCTTGAACAAAGGTATTGATTATGAGGAGAGAAGGGAATTAAGAGGGAAAAGTTAGAGACCAAGCAGTACTGGCATAAAACAAAGACAGAGATCCTAGACAAGGTGGGGAGTGGGAGTATGTGTTCAACCCCAAAGATGAAAACTAATCCTGGAAGAGGGCTGACCCCTTCTCCTGTGTGGCAGTAACAGGGTTTACAGAGCTAGGGAATTTCACACAGAAACCTTCCCTGGAGAACACAACTCTGGACAATCTGAAGATCACCCCCAGTTACAATATTTGTTCTTAGAAATACTTGTAGATACCAACATAGGAGACTGTAGGCCTCCCATTCCTCCAGAGAACCATGACTTTGGACTAGTATGGTTTTGCCTGTTTTCTCTGAGTCCTCCTTTGGCATTAAAGTAGGTAAAGAAATCGAAGATGTATAAAAGAACCCAAGGGAAATCAAACAATGGAAAAATTCAAAACCCAAACTGCAAACTCACTGGGTGATCTCAACAGATTAGATATGAGAGAGAAATCAGTGAGCTCATCACAAAGACAAAATGAAATCAATTAATCTGTGCAACAGAAAAAATAGATTGGAGGGAAAATACAGCTGGGAGCCTGATGGACCTGAGAAACAAAACCAAGGGATCTACCTCATGTTACTAAAGTCCCTGAAAGGGAGGAGAAAGTGTGCGGTTGAATAAACTATTTGAAGAATTAATAATTAAAACGTTCTCAAATTTGGCAAAGGGCCTAAACCAACAGATTCAAAAAGTTAACTAAACAGGATTAACCTCCTCTAACTTTCGTGCCAGGTTACACCCTACTCAAACTTCTGAACTCTGTATACAAAGAAAACAACACTCTGAAAGCAGCCTGACAGGATGCACCGCTGACAGGAAACAAAGGATCGAATGGCAGCAGATTTTTCCTATGAAACCCAGGAAGGCTAATCCCGAATCCTATATCCCACAAGAATATCCTTTAAGAATGAAGGGGACTAAAAAAAAAAGAATGAAGGGGCATGAAGACATTTTTAAGTGAGAAACAAAAACATTTGTTACCAGAGAGACCTACCCTAGAAGAGTATAGGAATTAGTGAAAAAGAAAGGAAATGTTAAGGGGAGAAACCTTGGGACTTCAGGAAGAAAGAACAAACAATGGAATGCATAAAAGTAAAGGTGAACAGACTACAACTTCTCATGAGTTTTGTAAAAATTGTTCAAAAGGTGAAGCAAAAAAAATCAAATCACCAAATACAGTGCATAGCATGTGAACAGAAAATAATTATGTTAAAGAATGGAGAACGTAAAGGGACCCAATGAAAGTAAGGTTTCTAAAATGTTGATATAGGTTGTGATAAGTTATGTATGTATAATATAATACCTAGAGTGATCACTAAAATACAAAGAGATATACACAAAAACATCATAGATATAACAAATGGAATACTAAAATCTAAAGTAACCCACAGGAAGCCAAAACAGAAACGGGAACAATAAACAGGGAACAAAAACAAAAATCATAAAATGGCAGACTTAAGTCCTAACGTATCATAAATAATTCTAAGTGGTCTAAATGTAACAATTTAAAACCAGAAATTGGTAAAATGGATAAAAAGAAAGCATGACTCAAGTATATATGTTATTCACAGAAACTTATTTCAAATGTAATGTATAATAAGATTGAAAATGAAGTTATGGAAAAATATAAACCATGCTAACAATAACCAAAAAAAATGCAATAGTGACTATATTAACATCAGATAAAGTATAATTCAAAGCAAAGAAAATTTACAGGGCAAAAAGTGACATTAAATAATGACGAAAGGGTCAGTAGACCAAGATGGCATAGTGATCCTAAACGTGTATGCACCAAACAACAGAGCTTTGAAATACATGAAGCAAAAACTGACAGAACTTAAAGGAGGAACAGACAATTCCACAATTGCATACGGCAGGACGTCAACAGCCATCTTTCAGCTATTGATAGAAATACAACATAGAAAATCAACAAGGGTGTAGAAAATCTGAATATCATCATCAACCAACAGCATTGTGTTAACATCTACAGAAACCCCATTCAACAACAGTAAAAAATATTTTTTTTTAAGCAGCCTTATACAAGATTCATTGAGACAGACTATGTCATGGATAATAAAACAAACCACAACAAATTTAAACATCCAGATGAAACATACAACAAACTAGAAGTCAATAACAAAAAGAGAGCATGAAATATGCCAAACTGGTTTAGAGAGGAAGTCTTGAGTGAAGAAATATTTAGAACTGAATGAAATGTAATTAAAACACATCAAAACTTGTGAGATGAAGTTAAAACAGTGCCTTGCTTGAGGAACAATTATACAATTTAATGCTTGTGTTAGAAAAGAAAATCTCAAGTCAATAATCTGAGCACCCTCCTCTAGAAACTACAGAGGAAAATACAACTAAAGCAAGTAGAAAAAGAAAGAATGTAATAAAGATCAGAAAACCAGTGAAATTACGAACAGAAAGACAATGGGAGCAAAAACTGATAAAAGTGCTAGTTCTTCAAAATGATCAAAGCATTGATAATTACTAACAAGATTGACAAAGATAAAAAGTTAAAACATTTCCAGTATCAGGGATAAAATAGGGTATATAAACAAATTCTGCTGCCATCAAAAGAATACTAAAGGAATACTTGAAGCAAATGAGAAAATTTAGGTGAAATGGTATAATTCCTAGGAAAAAACAAACAATGAAAATTCATCCAATATGAAATAGATACTCTCAATAGTTCTATCCATATTAAATAAAATAAATACACAGTTAAAAACATCCAAAAGAATACCTCCAGGACTAAATGGTTCACTGGAGAATGCTACCAAACATTAAAAGAACAAAACCAATTCTACATATTGTCTTCTAAACAATAGAAGAAACAACTCTCAACACATGTTGGGAGAGGCCAGTATCAGACAGACATCAAAACCTGACAATGACAGTACAAAACCAGCAAACAAAACACAAGAATGAAATTAAGAGAAAAAAACCCTAAATATTATCTTTCATGAAAATAAAGGAGAACTTCCTCAATAAAAATACTAACGTATTGAATACTGTAATATATAATTACACTCCATGATCAAGTGGAGCTAATTCCAAGCATACAAACAACATTAAAACATCATATCAATAGGCTACAGAAAAATAAAAAGGTTGTATTGACTGATAGAGAAAAAGCATTTGATAAAATTCAACACCAATTCAAAATAACAAAAAAACTTAGCAAATTAGGAATATGGGAAATCTTCTAAACTTGGTAAGAAACCTTTATGAAGAAAACCTTAAGACTAACACTGTATTTAATGATGAAAAACTGAATGTTTTTCCCCTAATATCAGGAACCAGGCAAGGATATCTGTCTGGCTACTCCTATTCAACATTATATTGGAAATCCTAACTAGTGCAATTAGACAACAACAACAAAAAAACAGATATACAGATCAAAAGAAATAAAACTATCTCTATTTGCAAATTATACTTCTACAGAAAAATCCCAGCATTCTATCAAAATAAATGGTTATAGTTCAGCAAATTTGTAGGATGCCAAAAATAACATCCAAAAATCATTATATTTGTATACTACCAAAAATTTACAAAAATTGTACAAGAACAGTTATTGAAATTTATAAAAATGAAATAATACTTAAATGTAGAGGCATACCATCTTATATAAATGGAAGACCCAACAAAATGAAGATGCCTATTCTCAACAAATTGATTTGCCAATTTAACTCAATTTCTGTCAAAATTTGATAAAGATTTGTTTGGTTAAAAAAAAAAGTCAAGCATATCTAAAAAATTCAAAGTAACTCAGAATGATAAATAAATTTTAAATTAAAAAATATGGACAGAATAACCACTTTACCCAATTAAAAATTTACATATAACTACAGCAATCAAGTAAACCAACAGTACAGGACCAAGAATATGTCAAAGTACTAGGTCTTTAAAACCACACGAAGAAAAGACTTGTTTTTTAAAAATCAAAGCCTTAAACAGTGCCAACTGGTGCAATAAAATGTGACCATACATATGTGTACTCTTATCTCACATAGAAGGGTATTTGATGGTTCAAGCCTTCATATTTCTCACAAAAATTAAGCTCCTTAAGAGTAGAGACAATGTTTTAGAACAAATATGTTCAATGAAAGTTTCCAGACCTGCCCTCATTGTCAAACACTCTGGACACTAGACAGCAATGAATATATGTATAAGACACATAAAGAACCTAGGTCCTTTACCTTGGACACAAAATTCTCCTCCTGGCAACCAAACTAAGAAACCCATGACAAAGTGTCATAGGTATGGCAAGGGGTTTGAAAGAACTGGTTGTAGTTCATTTTCTCTTCTAAGTCGCTCCCTTCTTTTCAGAGAAAAAAATTCCTGAGATAACACTGCAGTGTAAACTAAGAAGATACAGCTGAAGGTTTTCTAAGTGCCTAATAACCACTGGGTCTCCCTCCTGGATGAATTCTCAGATGCAGAATAAGGCTCTAGGCAGGGTCATTTTTCAATATGACTCATTAGATGACAACTGGTATTTTGTAATAAGTTTTCTCACAGAGAAGAAAATTGTGGGCCTTCTCTTTGGTATGAATGATTAGATTCTGAGTAAGATGTTTCTTCTGTCAAAACATTCTCCACAGTGTTTACATTCAAAAAGTCTTTCCCCAACAGGAGTTCTTGGAGATTGACTGAGGATTGTGCACTTGTGAAGGGTCTTCTCACTTCTGTTACACTGACAGGGTTTCTCCCAGTATGAACCCTTTGATGCTGACTGAGGGATGAGCTACGACTAAAGGCCTTTCCACACTCACTGCATTCATAGGGCTTCTCTCCAGTGTGGATGATGGAGTGTCGAATGAGGTTAGTGCTCCAGCAGAAGGTTTTCCCACACTCCATGCACTCATAGGGCTTCTCTCCACTGTGAATCCGCTGGTGCCGCGTGAGGCCTGACCTGCGGTTAAAGGCCTTCCCACACTCACTGCACTCATAGGGCTTCTCTCCAGTGTGGATGCTGAAGTGTCGAATGAGGTCTGCCCGATTGCTGAAGGCTTTCCCACATTCTTTACACTCAAAAGGTTTCTCTCCAGTGTGGGCCCTCTTATGCAAGATAAAAGTGGAGCAGTGGGTGAAGGCCTTTCCACACTCACCACAAACATAAGGCTTCTCTCCAGTGTGGATCCGCTGGTGCCTCTTGAGGTACGACCTGTGGTTGAAGGCCTTCCCACACTCCAGGCACTCAAAGGGCTTCTCCCCAGTATGGATGACATAGTGG
Source organism: Desmodus rotundus (assembly GCF_022682495.2). Classification (NCBI taxonomy): domain Eukaryota; kingdom Metazoa; phylum Chordata; class Mammalia; order Chiroptera; family Phyllostomidae; genus Desmodus; species Desmodus rotundus. The sequence goes on along the minus strand of NC_071398.1, from coordinate 50,986,158 downwards.
TGAATGAGGGCTGCACTCTCACAGAAAGCCTTCCCACACTCACTGCACTCATAGGGCTTCTCCCCTGTGTGAGTCTGCTGGTGCCACATGAGGTATGACCTGTGTTTGAAGACCTTGCCACACTCGAAGCACTCATAGGGATTCTCACCACTGTGGATGATGTAGTGTCGAATGAAACCTGGCCTATCTCGGAAGGCTTTACCACATTCTTTGCAAACAAAGGGTTTTTCTCCAGTATGGCTCCTGTTATGCAAGACAAAAGTGGAGCGATGGGTGAAGGCCTTTCCACATTCAGTGCATTTATAGGGCTTCTCTCCACTGTGAATCCGCTGGTGTTGGGTAAGGTGCGACTTGCGGTTAAAGGCCTTGCCACACTCCATACACTTATATGGCTTCTCCCCTGTGTGGACCATGTGGTGTTGAAGGAGGTAAGTGCTCTTACTAAAGGTTTTCCCACATTCTGTGCATTCATACGGCTTCACTCCAGAGTGAATCCTCTCATGTCGAGCAAGGAGGCGTTTCTTGTTAAAAACTTTCCCACATTCACCACATTTAAAGATATTTTCCTCTTCCTGAATCATGGGATGTTTATCAAATTCATGTGAGTCATGGTCAAGAAGAGCACCTCCTGAAGGAACTGCCTGCTGCACAATTCCTGAACACACGTCATTAGCTGTCCCTAAGCCACCATGTTCAGAGCTTGGTTTCCTAGGAAGCTTCTCCTTCTGCGGGTCTGTATCTGATTTCAACTGTCCTTCTTCCAATTCCAATGGCCCATTCTGATCCTTGTCATGATCCACCTGGAAGTCTTCTGGGGATTCAGCTCCTTGTGCTAGTTCCTGAAGTGAGGCTCTCTCAGATATGGCAGTTTCACAAGTAGTAGGTTCTGTGGTCTTGGGTTTTCCCTTCTCACCTTAAAGAAATCCAATACACAACAGGGCCTGTTAGTAATGCCAAATTGAAAAAAAAATGCATTTCAGTGATTAAAAAAAAAAAGGCAAAAGTACTGCTTCTGTGTCTGCTACATTTTGTTACCTCTGAATACCAAGATTAAAATATCTTCCTTTTTCTTAAAAAAAAAAAAAAAAGATTTTATTTATTTTTAGACAGAGGGGAAGAGAGGGTGAGAAACATCAATGTTTGGTTGCCTCTTGCACACCCTCTACTGGGGACCTAGTCCATAACCCAGTCATGTGCCCTGACTGGGAATCAAACCAGCAACCATTTGGTTTGCATGCCATCCACTGAGCCACACCAGCCAGGGTGAAATTTCTTTCTTTTCTAGTCCTGGGACCATTGACACCTTGAATGGGAAACATAGAGAAGTAGCTGGATTAATAGAAGAAGTGCTGGAGGGGAGACACAGTCAATTTCAGATTGGATATTTATGCAAACAGGTAACTCATTTGATCCCCTACATAGTTTATGCTGGAGAGATGACTATGTTCAAGACCTAGCCACAGTTGAAAGACTAACTGTATAATTAGAGTGTTGGGGCACTGAGCTATATGATGACCGGGCTTCTGGAAAAAATGGAAGGATGGCAGGAGACTGAGTAGTCGTGTAGGTAATTAGTCAATCAACAGTGTTTATGAAATAGGGATCAACAAAACTCTGAACACTGATGCCAGGTAAAATTCTTAGACTGGAAATACTTCATGCATGTATCGTCAACATCAATGTAAGAAGTTTAATGAGTCCCCGAGGACATGGCAACTCACGTTTGGAAGTCCTCCAAAAACTCTGAAAAACATCTGATGCAGATCTACTGGACAAAGATTTTTTTTAAAACCATCTTAAGGAAGTTCAAAGAGCTGAAGGAAGATATGAAGTAAAAATAATTATGTATAAACAAAATGGAAATATCAATAAAGAGCTAGAAAACCTTAAAAAAATAATTTCTGAAAAAGTAAAATAAGTGAAATGAAAAAAATTAGAAGAGGGACACAAAGAAAGATTTGAGTAAGAAGAAGAAGATATCAGCAAACTTGAAGACAGGAGAATGAAAATTATTGCATCTGAGGAACAGAAAAGAGATTGAAGAGGCCTGACTGGTGTGGCTTAGAGGGTTGAAGGTCATCCCACAGACCGAAAGGTTGCAGGTTCAATTCCCAGTCAGGTCACAAGCCTGGGTTGCGGGCCAGGTCCCCACCTGGGGCATGCATGTGAGAGGCCACTGATCAATGTCTCTCGTACATCAATGTTTTTCTCCCTCTCTTTCTCCCTCCCTTTTGCTCTAAGAACAAAATCTTTAACAATGACAACCAAAAAAGAGATTGAAGTGACCAGAACCTAACAGACCTGTGATACACCACCAAGGGAACTAATATACTCATGATGGGATTCCCAGAAGAAGAGAAAGGTTAAGAGAGAATACTTGAAGAAAGGGCTTAAAACTTTCAAAATTTTAATGAAGGTATCAATATAAACACCTACGAATCTCAATGAACTCCAAGGAAAATAAATTCAAATAGTCTCACTCTAAGAAAACCTAATCAAATGTTTGAATACCAAAAATAGAGTATCTTGATAGCATTCATGAAACAACTCCTCACATAGAAGAAATTGTCAATAAATTTATCAGCAAAGTTCTCACTAGAAACTTGAGAGGCCAGAAGGGAGTGGGTGAATATATTCAAGAGTAAAAGAAAATACTGTCAACCAAGAATCATGTATCTGGCAAAACTGTCCTGTAAGAGTGAGGGAAAAATTAAAACATTCCCATAGATAAAAGCTGAGGGAGCCCAAGCTGGTGTAGTTTAGTTGGCATGTTATCCCGTACACCAAAAGGTTAGGGTTGTTGATTCCAGGTCAGGCACATGCCTACGTTGCAGGTTCAATGTCCAGTCGGGGTGTGTATGGGAGGCAACCAATCAGTGTTTCTCTCTCACACCGATGTTTCTGTCACTCTTTTTCCCCTGTCCTCTCTTTCTAAAATCAATAAACATATATTTTTTTAAAAAGCTGAGAGTGATTGTTACCACTAGAACTGCCTTGCAAGAAATTCTCAAGGAAGACTTGTGGGTGAAAATGAAAGGCCACTAAACAGGAACTCAAAGCCATACAAAGTGATAACGGTTTTAATACAGATAAGTACATAGGCAGTTATAAAAGCTAGTATTGTAAAAATGATTTTTAATTCCACTTCTTGTTTTCTATGTGATTTAGAAGATGATTTTTTTTTAACATTTTTAAATCTAAAAGCTAGTATTGTTGTAACATTATAACCCCATATCTAGTTTCCTACAAAAAGAGACTAATGCATTTAAAAGAGTTATTAGTTTGATTTTTGGCATACAATAAAGATGTAATTTTGTGACTTGAACAACTGAAATGAGTGAGAACAAAGCTGTAAAAGAGTATTGTTTTATGTTACTGAAGTTTAGTTGGTATAAAAACAAATCAGTGTTGCAACTTTGAGACATTAAATGTAATCCTACAAAGAAAATAGCAATAGGAGACTATAAGCAAAAGGAAATGAGAAAAGAATTTAAATATTTTACTACAAAAAAAAAAAACAACTAAGCACAAGAGAAGACAGTAATTTAGGAAATGAGGGACAAAAAAGCTATCATGCATGCAGAAAACAAGTATCAAGATGACAGAAGTCTCTTCATATCAGTAACTACTTTAAATGTAAATCAGTTAAACTTTCCAACTGAAAGACAGAGATTGGCAGAACTGATAAAAACTCATGATCAAAGTAGATGCCATCTACAAGAGACTCACTTTATATCCAAAGACACAAAGAGAGTGAAAGTAAGAGGATATAAAAAAGATATTCCACTAACCAACAGAGAGCAGTGGTGGCTGTATTAACATCAGTCAAAAATAGATGATAAGTCAAAAGAGATAACAGGAGCCAATGAAGGAGATTCTATACCCAAAAGGATTTGTTCTGAGAAATGCATCATTAGGCCGTTTAGCATTGTGCAAACATCACAAAGTGTACTTACACAAAGCTAGAAGTTATAGCGTACTATATTCGCACCTGGGCTACATGGTATAGCAGATTACTCCTAGGCTTCAAGCCTATACAGCATGTTACTATACTGAATACTGTAGGCAATTTTAATATAATGGTAAGTATGTACCTAAACATATCTCAAAGTAAAAAAGGTACAGTATAAATACAGCATAAATGATTAAACTGAGATTACAGTCTTATGGGACCACCACTGCATGTACAGTCCACCATTGACCAAAATGTTATGTGGAGCATGAATGTATTAATAAAAGGTATAATACAACAAAAAGACATAATTGTAAATACATACTTAAGGAAAGCCAATTAAAATATATAAATTAAAGTGACAGAATGGAAGGGAGAAAGAGACTTCCACAATAATAGATGAAGACTTCAATACCCCATTCTCAGTAATGGAACTGGACAAAAGAAAAAAAATAAAGGACTTACCATAGTAAACCAACTTAAGCAGACAGACATATAACATTCTACCTAACAACAACAGCATTCACGGGACATTTTTCAGGGTGGACCACATCTTATACCACAAATTAAGTCTCGACAAATTTCTGTTATTTATTTTTAATTGTTGACACTATTATAGATGTGCCTCATTTTCCCCCTTCCACCAAGGCCCCACTTCCCAGTCTTCAATAAATTGAAAAAGATATGCAAGTATAATCTGTTTCTAATGAAAACAAAAACTTAACACACCAAAACTTACAGGATGTGGTGAAAATAGTGTTAAGAGGAAAATTTATCACTACAAATACTTACATTAAAAAGGAACAAGAACTCAAATCAACAATCTAACTTCACAATTTAGGGAAGTAGGAAAAGAACAACAAACTAAGCTCACTAGCAGAAGGAAGGCAATAATGAATATTAAATATAAATGATATGGAGAATAGAAAAATAGAGAAAATTCAAAAACAGGCCCTATTCATAGCTCAGTTGTTTAGAGGGTCGTCCTGATACACCAAGGTTGCGGGTTCCATCCCTGCTCAGGTTGCACACAAGAATCAACCAATGAATGCATAAGTAAGTGGAACATGAGATCGGTGTTTCTCTCTCTAAAATAAACAAATCAATTAAAATATTGTTTTAAAAACCAAAAAGTTGGTCTTTGAACAGATCAACAAATGGACAAAATTTTAAACAGATTAACTAACAAAAAGAAAAAGAAAAAATAATCAAATTACTAAAATGAGAAATGGAAGTAGAGACAGTCCTGTCAATTCTACTTCCTCAGAAATAATAATAATAATGATAATAATAAAGAATGTAACAGAATACTATGAACAAGTGTACATCAACAAACTAGAAAACCTAGATTACATGGAAAAATTCCTAGAAACATAAAACCTATTCAGACTAAATCATGAAGAAATACAGAATCTGAATAGACCTATAATTCGAAAGGAGATTGAATTATTAATCAAAAATCTCTTGCCCTGGCTGGTGTGGCTCGATGGATTGAGCGCCAGCCTATGAACCCAAGGATCACCAGTTTGATTCCCAGTCAGGGCAAAAGCCTGGGTTGCAGGCCAGGTCCCCAGTTTGGGGGTGTATGAGAGGCAACCACACACTGATGTTTCTCTCCCTCTCTTTCTTCCTTCCTTCCCGTCTTTCTAGGAGTCGATCCAGCAACCCTTTGGTTTGCAGGCCAGCACTCAATCCACTGAGCCACACCAGCCAGGGCTCCTTCCCCTCTTTCTAAAAATTAATAAATAAAATCTTTTTAAAAGTCTCCCAACAATAGAAAACCTTGGACCTGATGGCTTCACTTGCAAATTATACCAAATCTTTTTAAAGAATACCAATTCTTCTCAAATCCTTCCAAAATTGAAGCATAAAAACACTTCTACACTCATTCACAGGCCAGCATTATCATACCAAAGCCAAATCACTACAAGAAAACAAAGCTACAGGCCAATATCCCTCGTGAACACTGATACAAAAATCCTCAACTATACAACAGCAAACTGAATCCTGTAGCATAAAGAGTCTTCCCAAATCCATGGCCAGTGTCTCCTGAAGGTCTCCAGGCTGCAGGGTCTTCTGTTTGCCCCCATCTTGGCTCCTACCTGGATAGGTGCTTTGGGACAGATCCTTCTTCACCATCCGCAGCTCCTGGCCATGTTCCAGCTGGTGGATCAGCTCATGTCTGGGAACAGGACACCCTGTTCATGGAGAAAAATGAGGACATAAGGATTTTTGTGAAAAGAAACAAAATCTCTCAGTCTAGTCTGGGACTTGAGGATGTAGACAAGGCCTCAGAATGAAGCTGCTCCCATCTGCACAAACAAAACATGGCACATGACCTGGAATCAAAATACGTCATATTTATATGGAGTTTTTAATTCCTAATACTAAGTCAAAAACTTAGTATGTAGAGAGTATAATCATAGTCAAAGGACTGTGACAGGCAACTGAAATGCATTATATTGTTCCAAAAGTAAAATGAATTTATGGAGTAATTCAAGCAATGACATTTAAAATATTGGCTTTCTTCTTTCAAAAAACAAAAGATTTAATTTATTTATTATTAGAGAGAGAAGAAGAAAGGGAGAGGACAGGGAGAGAAACAGTGGTCAGTTGCCTCTCACATGCATCCCAACCATGTGTCAGACCTACAACCCAGGCATATGCCCTGACTGGAATCGAACCAGCGACCTTTCACTTTGCTGGATGAGGCTCAACCAACTAAGCCACACCTGTAAGGGCTTGACTCTTTTCATTCACAACAAGGTATATGCAGGGGGAGGGGGTGGGTGGAGGTGGATAGAGGGGATAAATGGTAATGGAAAAAATACAATGAAAAAGTAAGCAAAAACAAAAAATAAATAAAACAACGTATGTGCCTTCATTGATCTAGGTCTTTTTTAGACCCTAAGTTTACTATGATTCTGCTATAGACCAGGGGCAAAATGAGGATTCTCTCTCAGGATTTCCTTATTGCATCCCCAGCAGTACGTACTGTAATCAGCACCATTTTATAGATGAAGAACCCAAGCTTCCACCAGATAATATGATTTGCCAAAGAGAAGAGAAGTGGTGAACAGCAGAACCAATATGGAAACCTGTCGGGAGCAGACCAACAGCCGACCCTTGACACAGTCGGGACGGATGAGATGCATCTGCACAGCAGAGGCAACTGTGGCTGGATTTCCCGTCTATTTCTTCTTGCATGTTTGTTTTTGCTGTTAATAGGTGGTGGGATTTTTAGACACCTGTATGTCAGGCCTAGTGATCCGCAGAATTCTAATGAAGTTGTACCGAATGATTTCTTGGCCATAGACCAAAAGTCCCTTATAACCCTTCCGCAGCCTACTTCCCCTACATATTGGAGGATTAATATTAGGCAATGGGCAGACCAGCTGCCCGAAAAATGGAGAAAAGTTTTACTAGATATCACCCTTAATACAATCCCCTCTATACCTTGGACAGGAGTAATAATTGACGGAACTAGATGGGTAAAAAAGCAAGGAAAATAGGTGAACTATTATGGTTTAAGCACGAGGGAACAAATACAAAGATCATTCCCTGCAAACTGCATAAAGAGAGAACCTAGACAGGAAGACAGACGGCTGAGTTAGAAAGCCTAACCACATAGGCCCTTTAATAGTTCACATATAACAGCTGACTAGTCTAATGTATCTTTTTGACCTATGCCAAATTCTGTAAACTTTGTTAAGACATCAAATGATCAATAGCCATTTGAAACTTTGTACATGTAGTTAATTGTGGTTGTCTGATTGATAGCCCTCCTGGTCAAAGCAACCTTTGTTTAGCATGATTAAATCTGTAGAACTTCCTGTGCATTTTCTTGGTATTTCTGTATAGACTTTTCCTGCTTGAAAAATCATGCCATGGACCTGTTCCTTCGATGTCATATAACAAATCCGTATAAAAATAAAGCTTGATTAAACTCCACTACAGGACTCCACTCCAGAAGGTGCTGAGTCCAGACATGGGGACGGATGAGAATTCTGGTAAGTGTACAACACTAGTGATAGCAGCAGGGTCTTTAACTGCTAACCTGCATATAACCTGCTAACACCAGGCATTGTTCTGAGCCTTTTCCGTAAGACACCCATCTAGCCTTGCCACACTATTAGGGAGTAGATGCCACATTACCCCATTTTACCAACGAGTACACGAAGGCACACACAGATTTAGTAACTTGCCCAATGAATGCCACACAGTTTTAAGGAGCAGAGTTGGACTGAATACTAGGACTCTGGCTCCAGACACTCGTCTTCCAAACACTCCACTAAGGAAGAAACAGGAAACACCTTTGTGTTGGGGCAGCAGCCTGAAACGAAGTGGTGGTGAGGCAGGGACCTGAGCAAGGAGTTTCATCCTTGGGGAACAGGAGCTGGGGGAGGGGCAGACTCAGTGATGGGAGACTTCAGCAACTCATGAACTACTAAAAAATAATAAAATTGAGAATCCAACTAAGTGATATGGTCACATACAGAAATTTACAGAAACATCAAGTCTCATCTTCAACATTTCACAAAAAAGGATTACTACAAAAAGTAATACAGAGGACAGCTTCAAAAAATAAAGATGTGTGCTTTACACTGAGTGAGTTCAACTGTATGAAGGACTCACTGCAGCCACCAAGTCTTCTTGACTTTGCCGAGGCCTGGGGCACTCTGAGAATTAAGTGGCTGGAGCAGGAAGTACCGGGAACAGGCCTGACCTGCAGCCAGTGCCCCAAGGACCTGAGCAAGCTGTGACTGTTATTAACCACTTTTCTTAAAAGTGGCCCTCTTTTTTTGCTCTTACATTGCTTTTAAAAGGGACTCCTGTGTCACGCTGGTAAATGGGAAACACAGAGTCACCTTCCTTGATGGCAAGTCAACCTGTAAGTGCAGCAGTGAAATCAGCAATGCATGCTCTTTCTTTGAAAAAGGAAAATTAGAACAGGTGGGAGGCGAGGGATAAGATTCAGCTCTGAACCCAGACTTTCTCTCAACAACCATCAGGAGGCAGGAAAGAGATAAAATGAAGAAGCAGCTTCCGCAGGGTGTCTCTATGCCCCTGAGGAAATGCCCATGCGCCCTCGCAACAGGGTTTCTCACCCTCTGCACAACCGACATCAAGGTCCAGGCAATCGTGCTTTGGGGAGGTGGGGAGTGAGTGTGTGTCTGTACATGATAAGGATGCTTAGCAGCCCTGCAGGGCTCCACCCACTAGGTGGCCAAAGAAACCTCATCCTAGTTGTGACCATAAATGGCTGCAGACACTGACGAGTTCCCCTGGGGAACATTGTCTTCGATGACAACCACTGGCTTAGAAAGATATAAACAGGGTGGCAGAGAAAGCAAGGTGTCAGGGCAGGTAACAGGTGAGGAGGATGTGAGTGGGCCAACATGGTGCAACCTTATAAAAGGCTGAACCTCCCAAGACACTCCCCAGGCAGACCGAACAGCAGTGCAGAGCGGGAGGTGGGGTGGGGCAGGCATAGTCATGTGCATGGGGAGCAGCAAAGAGCCCGCTTAACTGCAGCACAGTGAGCAAAGGTGAGTGATGAAGTCGGCGGAGACAGATGCAGACTTTTAATTTTTTAAATTTTGTTATAAAATACCTAAATGTCTCAAACATTTCCTCATTTTGTTTAATCTCTTCTCATTGACACAAATCATACTTCCAGTTCTGTAAAAACAGGCGTGCCTTGGATTCTCAGCCCTCTTTTCTCTTGCGCTGAGTGGTCCTGAGATTATTTTCAAGCACAAGACCACATAAGCTGGAGTTTCTCAACCCTGGCACTCTTGACAAGCGGCCACAAAGAGCAGAGACTGAGGTGGCCAATACTGTCACAAACTCCCTAAGCAGAAAAAGCCATTCTGAATAGCGTGACACGAGCAGACCCAGAGAGAGAAGCCAGGACAAGAGACCCAGGAGCCTGGGTAGAATCCGGTAGTTCCCAGTTCCTGTACCAGTCCTGAAAGGGCCCGACTGGATATCCTGCCTTTGGGTTCTGCACGCAACCACCTTTCCTTCCACCACTTTCTGGAATCAAAAGGGAAACTATGTTTCTTGCCCAAGAGGCACATGGAAACCTGGCAAGAAGAGGCGAGTTTAGGAAATGACTGAGGCTGTGGGGAGGAGGAGAGAGGGCTCCTGAGACCTTCCTGACCACCGGGTCTGGAGCCAGAGGATGGAATCAGGAAATGGCAGGTGACCCCCACATGGCAGAGCTGGGGAGGACTCACCCAGAGACACCAGGAGCCTGCAGGTCTCCACCATCACCTCCTGGTACAGAGTCCTCTGGGCTGGGTCCAGCTGCCCCCACTCCTCCTGGGTGAAGGTCACGGCCACATCATCAAAGGTCACAGACACCTGGAAAGTCAAACAGAGGAAGTGGAGTTGGCCTTGGGGTTGCTGGATGGAACCAGCAATCGTCTCTGCATCACGGTAAAGGTGCAGACATCAAGGCCCAGAGCTGCAAGCACCTCCTGAGGGCTGAGCTCTGCGCAGGGCTCAGGGGGAGGTCGACAATGCTTTGGACATAATACAACAGTGTAGGAGAAAAACTTCCTATGCAGGAGCCATTGTAACTGAGACAAGACAATGGAAGTGGCATGTGGATTGTGAGATGCAGACAGTAAGAAGGACTCCACCACGTCAGAAGAATGAGGAAGTAATGACAGTAATAATACCAGTAATGGTAATAACAGATGTGCCTGAGTCTCACTGGTCCTGCTAGGCGACTGCCCCATGCTGAGAGCTTCACATCATGTCTTTTCTTCCCCCCAATTACAGCAATTTTATTTTATATTAGTTGCATCATGTCTTAAAGTAACTAAAAGTCCCCAGTTCTTTTTTTATCTATAATGAATAAATTTGTTTTATAAGACTATCCATAAAAGGGAAAATCAAATATTCCAAAACCACATGACAAGTCCCCAGCTCTCAAGTCATCATATTCACCATTGACTCCCGACCAAACACACTGCATATGGAGTTTGCCTTGCTCATGTTACTCCCGCCGCCACATTCTACACATTCTCCTCCACATGAAATGTCCAGCAGGTATAGGACCACAGCTCTGTGATGACCAGACCCCCTCACTAAACACAATTAATTCTGCCACTCCACTCTCAGACCCACAGCCTTACTACTGCAGAGCCATCATTTAAGTGCTACCTACATAAGGAAGGTAACTGGTAACAGGAAAAAATACAACAGAACTATTAAAGCAAAAACAATACATAAATAAATGCTCCCAGACAATGGCTCATGGTTTTTCACCTCCACCTTCAGTGCTTGCCTCTCTGTGCTTTCTAGCTTCACCCTCCTCCCTATCAGTTTTGATTTGATATTTCAATTAAACTCTTGGCAATTCCTAATAGATGAACTGGTCTGTACACAGGGATCCTGCAATAGTACTCATTTCTGGTGCTGGATGAACTGACATCACTGAATACATTTTGGACAAGTAGATGAGAAGAGAAAAACCAAACAGAACCTCCACATGGACTACCAGATGATATATGTTTAAATAATATGAAGTCTCTGACATGCAATCACATAGCATCCTGTATGATTGTTTAGGGTAAATATACAACTTTCTTTGGTTAGTCTTAAGTTGGAAGTAGGCAAAAAAATTAGAAAAAGGGGTTATCAATCAAATCCTGGCCACCTGGGGCTGACAGTTAACGAAGTCACTCTTTAAAGACAGTGATCTGGCTTCCTGCGTTGTTCACTGTATGTAAGGGCCTAGTTTCCTGGGCTGGCGGCTGCAGGTTGTGGGTCAAAGTTCTATTTTCCTGTCTGGTCTGTCTACTGTCCATTCGTATATTCAGCTTCTCGCGTTCAAAGACAGATTAAAGTGACAAGCCAGCTCCACTTTAAATAAACGACAAGAACAACGAAGAATTCAATGGCCGACCTGGCCTCCACCCTACCCCAGGAGCCGTCTCCGAACCGGCAAAGAAGACACAATGCCCAAACCGCGGTCCACTCACCTGCGCCGGGTCCACGCAGGCCGCCGCCATCACGGGACTCTGTACAGCGAGAGGGGCCCGGAGAGGCGACGACCGAGGCGGGTCCCGCGGGCTCACGCGACCGTCACCTTTTCCTTGCCCTCGGGGTGACCTCGGCTGACTGTCGCACTCCCCGCCCACGGGGAGGCTCGCCGCTCGTCCAAAAGGGCAGAGGTGCGTCTCAGCCTCCCTTTTGATCGTTTTCGAAGCGCCCCGCTAGGACCGACCACAAGCAGCGACCGCCTCCCCACAGCTGGCGTGGACAGAACGGTCGCACGTAAATGACGTAAGCACCACGCCCAGAAGGCCCGCCCTATCAGAGGAAACATTGGACTATCATTGGTCTAGAGGCCGACCGAGCGCACACTCGGTGCACAGTTTTCTGGGTAATGTAGTTTTTTTCTACAAGCCACTTGGAGGGGATCGACCGCTGGAGCTGGAGCGGGTTGTCGGGTGTTTAGGACTTACCCCACCCACCCTGGCTGGGCGACAAGGTTGATTAGACTGTCATCCAGGTAGGCTAAGGTTGCGGTTTGTCAGGGCACACACAAGAATCAACCAGTGCCCTGGCGGGTGAGGCTCAGTTGGTTGGGCGTTGTCCCGCAGGGCGAAGGATTGCAGGTTCGAATCCTCCTCAGGACATGTGCATGGGTTGCTGGTTCCATCCCTGCCCGGTGCGTAGGAGAGGCAACCAAAGGATGTTTCTCTCCCTGTCTTCCTCCCTCCTTTCCCCTCTCTCTAAAAGTAAATAAATAAAATCTCGAATAAAAATTAAAAAAAATTAACCAATGATGGAGACTTGACTTGGGGTGGTGAAAACCCAATACAGTATTATAGATTATGTGTTGTAGAATTGTTCCCCTGAAACCTGTATAATATGGATAGCCAGGGTCACCCCAATAAATTCAATAAAGGAAAAAAATGAATCAACCAATGAATGCTTAAATAAATGGAACAACAAATCAACGTCTCTCTTTTCCTCTCGCTAAAATCAATAAACATCATGGACAGGGACAACAGTGTGGTGATTGCTGGGGGGGAGGGGGAGTATAAAGGGACGAAATGGTAATGGAAAAAATGTAAGAAAAATATATATAAAATAAAATAAATAAAAATTATAAAAGGTTATGGAGAAATGTGACTTAATTAGCACTCAAAAACTGTTATCCATCACCAGCGATAGTAACTTGCCTGTGCTGAGACATAATTCTCCTTTTCAAATGAGGTTGACCCTTACTGTTGAATTAAATGATATTGGGCTATGATGGGAGACAGAATGTCTGAAATCATTGGTGAGGAAAGCTATTGGGGAACTTAGAAATCCCTACTGTAAAGTGTGGCAGAGTTCCCATTATTGAAACACACCTGGTAGTCAATATGGAGGCTGTAGTTGGTTTTTCCATCCTAATTAACTCTTCAAAATGTGCCCAGTGATATAAATTTATCCAGCACCAGAAATGAGTAATACTGCAGGATCCCTAACTATAGACCAGCTAATTTATTAGGAATTACCAAGTGTTTAATTGAAATATTAAGTCAAGAAAACTGATAGAGAGGATGAGGCTAGAAAGTACAGAGGTAAGCACTGAAGGTGGGGGTGAAAAACCAGGAGCTAATATCTGGGAGCATTTACATGATAGATCTGCAATAGTGGAGCTGTTAATCTGAGAGTGGAGTGGCTGAATTGTTTGTGTTTAATGAAGGGTCTGCTCATCACAGGGCTGTATCCTGCACCTGCTGGACATTTCACATGGCAGAGAATGCATACAACGCGGTGCTGGGAGTAACATTACCAAGGCAAACTCCATAAGCAGTGTGTTTGGTCAGGAGACACAGCGATTACAATGATCTCTGCAACGAACAGAATGCAGATTTGATCTCCCAGCTGAGGAGTCTAGATGTTTACTCTGGTGAGATCACCTTATTGTGGATAAAGAGAACTGCTACATGAAACTGTTACAGAGGAATATGGAAAATTTGGAAAAACACTCTAAATTGCTGGAAGTGGAGGGTGTGGTTTCAGAAGAGAGGATGTTACATTTATCATTAGGGATAATTTATTCTGAAATAATTAGAAAACAATACACCCTGGAGGTGCTAGTAAATTCATTTGAGAACTGGGTGGTGCTGGTGTGCAGCGAGACATTTTATTGTGAAGATGGTATCACGCTGCATGTCAGTATGAAGAGAGTGAACCTGTGTTGACTAGTCCTGAAAATGTGGGGGTTAGTTGAGTCTAGGAATCAGTTATAAGTGGTAAGTTATACACCACTAGAGTGTTTATCTGTAGAAAGCAGTCACTAACTTTTTTATTAAAAAGATTTGTATTTATTTTTAGAGAGGAAGGGAGGGAGAATGGGAAATATCAATGTGTGGTTGCTTCTTGCATGCCCCCCACTGGGGACCTGGCCCGCAACCCAGACATGTGCCCTGACTGGGGATCAAACTGGCGACCCTTTGGTTTATAGGAAGGCACTCAATCCACTGAGCCACACCAACCAGGGCAACAGTCACTAATTTTCAAGGAGAGTGGTTAATTCACCATCTCTGGGGCTCAGGTGGGGCATCATTTTGACCCCCTTACTTATGCAACCATAAAGACCTGGTACAAAATGATTAACCTTTTATTAACATCTTGTATTTTAAAAAAGAAGAAACTGAAGGCTGAGGAGATAGTGGGGTCAGGAGAACTCCTTGAACAAACACACAGGAATAGGGGTGGACAGGGCTCAGGAAGCCATCTGAGCAGATGGAGGCATCACCCTCCGAGAGTGGGCCCGCACCCAGGGGTGCTGCAGGACCTGGGCCAATGGCAGGCGCTCCGAAGGCTGGTATCTGAGAAGCTTGTTGATCAAGTCCTGGGCTCCCAAAGGTATTGATGGAGGAATCCTGAAGTCAACCTGATGAGGCCAGAAAAGAAACAAGTATGGTTAATTTTTTTGGTCCATGTTCTATCTGTTCTGAGTTCCTGCAATGCACTGGATCTAAAGAGACGAGCTTGGTGTGTGTCCCAGACTGTGCACACCCAACAGCCACCACTGACTGGCTTCCCTATGAATGATCACAATGAGGCCATCTCACCTTGAGGATGCGTCTGTAGGTCTCAGAATAGGAGGTGCTCTCAAAAGGTGGATTTCCCACCAGCAACTCATAGCAGAGCACCCCAATGCACCACAGATCCACCTTCTCATTGTATGTTTTCTGCTCGATCATTTCTGGGGGCAAGTAGTCCAGAGTTCCGCACACTGTCTTTCTCCTAGGAGAAGGCAAGGAAGAGAGCGCTGCCCAAAGGCCCAGAACAAGGAAACCTTCCTTCCTTGGCTCCCAGTGAGATGGGAGACCCTAGGAAGTCCCCTCCCCCGCATGGGAGTTTGGAAACAAGTTTTAATATGGACTAAGGTTCAGAGAAGGCAAGTACTGGGCCCGCTGATTCCATATTTTGGAATTACTCATAATAAAATCTTTAAAAAAAAGGAAGGAAGGAAAGGAAAGGAAGAAAGAAAAAGAAAAGAAAAAGAGAAAGATATGGGGCTGACAGCTGGGGGGGGTGGAGGAATTTAGCAAAAAGGGAAAAAAAAAGAGGAAGAACTTATGAACAGAGATGACAGCATGGTGATTGTTGGCGGGGAGGTGGTTGGATGGAGGTGGAGAGGGATAAATGGTGGTGATGGAAAAAAATTAAATAAAAAAATAAAAACAAAAGAAAAAAATAAAGACTTGGAACAAACTGCTAGTGCATTAAGAGAGATCAAAAGTGAATTATGGTTTATTTATCCAGTAAGCTTCCTGAAATTATGCATCAATGGTTATTTATTTACATGGAAACTTAGTGGTACAGTTATATGTTAACAGAGATTAAAAAAAAAAGATACAATTAAACCACATTCTTTGTCTCCAAATACATAATATACACATTTGAAAAGGCAGTAGAGCTATGTGCCACTTAACGACAGGGAGAGACGTACCTGAGAAATGCACCATTAGGTGACCACATCATCGTGGGAACATCACGGAGGCACTTACACATGCCTAGATAGCCTAGCCTACTGCATACCTGGGCAGCATGATATAGCCTATTGCTCCTAGGCTACAAGCCTGCACAGCATCTTAATATACTGAAATCTGTAGGCAATTATAACATAATGGTATTTGTGCATCTAAACATAGAAAAGGTACAGTAAAAATACAGTATTAAAGATAAAGCGGTGCACTCTGTAGGAGACTTACCATGAATGGAGTTTGCAGGACTGTAAGTTGCTCTGGGTGAGTCAGTGAGTCACTAGTGAGGGAATGTGAAAGCCTAGGACACTACTGTACACTAACATTGATTTCATAAATACTTTATGCTTAGCGGACCACTCACCAGTCAGCCAATCTTCTATTGTTCCCCTGATATTTTAAAAAGGAAAAGGAAAAGAATTGCCTTTTATCTCACATAATTCTGCTGATGTGTGAGTAGGGCAATGTCCAGCTCCCAATCAAATGTACTTTGTCTTTTTAATGAGGAACCTGGTCCTTCCATGAATGACCTGCCTTAATCTGTATGTTTGGATTGAGAACTTGAAAATGTAGAGTAGGCTTTATTATTATCATATGGATGTCACCTCTGTGACTTTGAAGAAAAAGTAAAATTATATTGTAGTCTACGTTAAAATACTGTACACTTAGGCTACACTAAATTTATTTTTTAAATGTTTTTCTTCAATAACTAATCAATCTTAGGTTACTGTAAATTTTTACTTTATAAACTTAAAAAAAATTGCCCCCCTTACATTTTTTCATTGCTTTCAGAGAGGAGGGAGAGGGAGAGGGTGAACTGAGGGGAGAAAGAGAGAGACATCAGTGTGAGAAAAAAACGATTGGTTGCCTTCTCATATGTGCCTCAAATGGGGATCAAACCCACAGCCTGGGTATGTGCCCTGGCCAGGAATGGAACTCACAACCATCTGGTCTACGGGACAACACTCCAACCAGCTGAGCCACACTGGCCAGGGCTTTACTTTATTTTTTAAAACTTTTTGACTTTCTTGTAATAATTTGGCTTAAAACACAAACACATCGTACAGCTGTACAAAAATATTTTCTTCCTTTATATCTTCATTCTATACTTTTTTTGTATTTAAAATTCCCCCCTGCCTTTACATTTTTGTTAAAAATTAAGAGACAAGCCCTGGCTGGTGTAGCTCAGTGGATTGAGCGTGGCCTACGAAGCAAAGGGTCGCGAGTTGACTGGCAGTCAGGGCACATGCCGGGATTTCGGGCCAGGTCCCCAGTAAGAGGTGTGCAAGAGGTAACCACACATTGATGTTTCTCACCCTCTTTCTCCTTCCCTTCCCCTCTCTAAATGTAAAATAAATAAAATCTTAAAAAACAAAACAAAACAACTAAGAGACAAACACACACATTAGCCTAGGCCTAGACAGGGTCAGGATCAGCACTGTGACTGTCTTCCACCTCCACATCTTGTCACACCACAAGGTCTTCAGCTGCAGTAACACAAATGGAACTGTCACCTCTTTATGGTAACAATGCCCTCTTCTGAAATACTCCCTAAAGGACCTGCCCGAGGTTCTTGTTAAGGTCACTCTTTTCAGAACTATATGCACTGTGGTTTACTTGGATTTTTTTTTCCTTTTTTTCCATCATAGATTTGCTTTTAAGCGAATAATGCATCATGAATGTTCTATTGGGGTCCATGTTTTCAAACTTTTTAAGGAGCTTATTGAAGTGTACAAAAGCTTCTGCTCAACACTTCTCTATAAATTTTCTTGAGGGTTCTTCTTCTACTGCAGTTTCCTTTTCTCTTGCTTTTTCTTCAGGTGTTTCTTCTATGTGTTCCTCAACTTGTGTTCCAACAACTCCTCATTAGTCAGTTCCTCAGAAACCACGTCCAGGAGCTCCTCAATGTGGTCCTCATCCACACCCAGGTTAAAGTTGTTTGCCATCTCAACCACAGCCCTACTGATTTTTGCAACTTCCTCATCCTGGCAAATCCTTTGAAGTCCTGGACAAACCTCTTGAGTGTCTGCTTCCAGATGCTGCTCAATCACTCCTTGGTGACATCATCCCAAGCCCAAGCAAGGTTCTTGTTGCAGTTATAGATGTTGTGATCCTTCCAGAATTGTAGCAGTATAGTATAATAATTATACAACCCAGTAACACAGTCATTTACTATCATTATCAATCATCACATATGACATATAATTGTATGTACTATACTTTTATACAACTGGAAATGCAGCAGGCTTGTTTACATCAGCATCACCATGAACATGTGAGTATGTCAGCTATGTCATTAGGCAATAGGAGTTTTTAGCTCCGTCATAATCTCATGGGACCTCCATTGTATGTGCAGTCCATCAGTGAGCAAAGAAAACATTGTTATGCGGTGCACGCCTGCATTCAAATACAAACCCAGGTTTGTATCTGGGTCTTACATGCAAAATGTATTAAACTGGATCATTCCTTTTAAAAAGTTACTTATTTTTAGAAAGAGGGAGAAAGAGTGGGACAGAAACATTAATGCAAGAGAAACATCGATTGGTTGTTTCTTGTACACACCCTGACCAAGGACTGAACCTGCAACCCAGGCACGTGCCATTACCAGGAACTGAACTGGCAACCTTTTGTTTTGCAGGATGAGGCCCAAACAAATGAGCCACACCAGTCAGGGCATTCCTAACTAGTACCCAGGTCCCAGCACACCACCACCTTGACTTACCTCAGTGAGGGGGTGTGCACAGACCACCCAAAGTCTGCGATCTTCACTTCACCCCTGAACCCCAGCAACAGGTTCTCTGGCTTAATATCCCTGTGAATCACCTTATTCTCATGGCAGTAGGTCAGGGCATCTGCCAACTCCTCCATTATCTGTGTGAGCAAAGAAAAAGAGGTCTGGCCCTGACAGGTGTGGCTGAGTGGATTGGGCGTTGGCCTGCAAACCAAAAGGTTGCAGGTTTGATTCCTGGTCAGGACGCATGCCTGGATTGTGGGTCAGGTCCCGGGTTGCGAGAGTGCGAGAGGCAACCAATCAATGTTTCTCTCCCTCTCTTTCTCCATCCCTTCCCCTCTAAAAATAAATAAACAAAATATTTTTAAAATATTTTTTAAAAAAGAAAGAAAAAGAGTCTGGCCCTGGCTGGTGTAGCTCAGCGGATTGAGCGTGGGCTGTGAACCAAAGGGTTGCTGGTTTGATTCAGTCAGGGCACATGCCTGAGGCAACCACACATTGATGTTTCTCTCCCTCTCTTTCTCCTCCCCTCCCCTCTAAAAAATAAATAAATAAAATCTAAAAAAAAATATCGTTTCCTACTTCTAAGCCAGGTTCCACTCACTAATCAGCAAACTCCCTTATAGCCAGCCTACCAATGTTTCACCGCATAAGGTAGTGAGTTAGATTCTGTTGCTTACAACCAAAAAACCCAAACTTATACACACAACTTGTTCATATTTGGGATAATTTGGGTATCTAAATGTGAAACTGTAGGCTACATGTCATTATACAAAATTTATAGAATTCTGCAGTAAATAAAAAAGCAAAATCTGGACATTCATGACAGCCACAAGCAGTGACCCTCCCACTCACCAGCCCACAGTAAATTCATGGACCCCAAAGCCCCCATGACCCCCACCTCACCGTGGCTGTACGGCGCTCATCTAAAGTGTGGCTCTTTTGAAGCTCCTTGTAGAGCTCACCCCTTGGAGCGTATTCCAGAATCAGGTACACACGACGTGCATCATGGAAGTAGTTGTATAGGCGTAGGATATTGGGGTGTCTGGAGGAGAGATGCCAGAAGGGTCAGACTCCTCCCTGAGGCCAAACTCATGATGCTATCACAAGTGACTGGTCACACAATAAGCAAAATGTACTGGGACCCGAACAGTAACAGACTGATCTGGGAGAGCATGAGGGGAGAACAGGGAATGGGCATTAGGTGTGTGATACACGGAGCCTATATGGTGTAATTGTAATGAATTGCTAATAAAAAATATGCCAGGTGAAAGCAAGGGCCTATTTGGGGGTAGTTTTGGGGGAAAAGCTGGGTTCAGATGTCAGAGATAAAAGGGGACACAGAATGCCCTGACTGGGTAGCTCAGTTGGTTGGAGAGTCCTCCAGATACGCCAAGATTGCGAGTTTGGTCAGGGCACATACAAGAATCAATCAATTAATGCATAAATAAGTGGAACAACAAATCGATGTTTCTCTCTCTCCAATCAATCAATTAAAACAGATTAAAAAAAAAAAGTGTCCTGGCGGGATGGCTCAGTTGGTTAGATAGAGCGTCATCTATACCAAAAGGTTGCCAGTTCAGTCCCTGGTTGGGCCACATAAGGAAGCCTGTAGATTGGTGTTTCTCTCACTTTCTCTCTCTAAAATCAATGAACATATCCTTGGTTGAGGATTTAAAAGAGAAAAAGAAAAAGAAGCAACCAATGAATGCACAAATAAGCGTAACAACAAATCATTGTTTCTCTCTCTCAAAAAAAAATCAATTAAAAAAATAAAAAAGATGACACAGAAGAACAAGGGTAAGAAGCAGGGCGGAACTATCATGCCGAAACAGTCCTTACTGTAGATGTGCCTGAATTTCGATTTCTCTGCGCAGCTGGTGTTCCATTCCCTCCTTCTCGAGCTGGGACTTGAAGAGGACTTTCAGAGCCACAATGAAATGGCTTTCCTTGAGCCGAGCCAGGTACACATTCCCAAATTTTCCCTTGCCCAGAGGACGCCCGATGTCAAAATCATCAATGGTGAGGCTCCGGCTGACAGGAGAGGAAACAAAGAGCCTCAGTTTGGGAGTTCAGTGGACCTCAAGGGCTCGCCATCTTCTTCCATGCACCCTCCCTCAGCCCCCTTCGCTTCTCCAGGGCCCTGCCAGGGGTGTGGGCAGCAGCTCTCAGTCCCACGAGTCAACACTTCAGAGGCACACTCATTTTTCATGCCTCCGTCCCACTTCCCTTCCTCTTGCAGATACAAAGCCAAAGGCACTCACGCGGCGGGCACGCTGGGCAACGTTGGACCCTCTGCAGCTGCTGAAAAAGAGAGCTATCAACGCTTTCTTTTTTGCGCGCCCCCACCCCCCAAACCGACCGCGGGCAGTTCCTCTCAACCCTCTTTTTCTGGTCCTGGTTCTTCTCCCTGTCACCTGCGGGCTGAGCATTGCCCAACTCCACCCCAGGCTGTGGGGCACTCATGAGAAGTTGTGGCGAGATGATGCTCTCCTGAGCCCTGTGGAGCGGGCTGTGCAGGTCCGGCTGATCCCAGAAAGGGGCCACAGGAGGGAACACAGAACACGGGTCGAGACTCTTCCAGTCCCGGTACGCGTCGTCGGGACGCTGCCAGTAGGTCCTTCAGCGCCTCACAAGCGGTTCAGGAACTGGCCGGGCGAAGCTGAACAAGGGGCCTTCTACAGTTCTCACCATTGGCTGAGACGGCAGTTCTTGACCGGTTTCCATTGGTTGAAATTTCTAAGGCCAGTACTTGAGGACGCTGAGCCAATGAGACAGCAGTACGGAAACTGGAAGGAGGCGGGACCTGGGGTGGCTGCCGGAAGCGCTGAAAGCGGAAAACGAACTAGCGGAGGAAACGCCAGAAAAGGTGCAGGAAACGGCCCTGAGTCCTGGCGGGTGGCTCAGTTGGTTAGAGCGTCGTCCCTCCCTGTACTCCAAGGTTGCGGGTTGGATCCTGGGTCAGGGACAATATAAAAATCAGCCAAATGTCTGCATCTATAAGTGGGGCAACACAGACCTGCCTGGTGTGGCTCAGTGGATTGAGTGCTGGCCTGTAAACCAAAAGGTCGCAGGTTCGATTCCCAGTCAGGGCAGATGCCTGGGTTGCCAGCCAGGTCCCCAGTGCCCAGTAGGGGGCGCGTGAGAGGAAACCACTCATTGATGTTTCTTTCTCTCTCTCTCTCCCTTATAACTAAAACAACAAATCGATGTTCCGCTAAGGAAAACACAAAACAATAAGCCACATGGCACAGGCTCCAGAGTACATGTGTATGTAAATGTATGAATGAGTGGACATAATTCAAGAACTAAGTGAAAGGACTATGTGAGTCAATATAAAGCAACCCCAGGAAGTTGCTGGTTTTGCTGGGGTACCTTATTCATTTGGAAAGCTCCAAAAAGCGCTCCCAAATGCTTGAAGGCCATGTCAAGTTCAAACGGTTCCCAGGGCCCCATCAATCACACATATAGTGAGGGCTTCCCAAAGTTTGGGCTTCTGTCCCCCCATATCCTGTGCTCACGAACTCGCCAAGCCCACCCGCACACCTATTTATTTTATTTTGGCATATTACAGAAGTTTCAACATTTGAATTTGAATTCCTTTAGAGAGGCAACAGATAAATTGTTGGGGAAATAGAATTTACTTACTTTTTAACCATGGATGTATTTTTAAATTCTATTACTTATTGATTTTAGAGAGGGGAAAAGAGAAACGTCCATTTATTGTTCCACTTATTTATGCATTCATTGCCTGTTTATTGTATGTGCCCTGAACGGGGATCAAACCTGCAACCTTCACGTATTGGGATGATGTTCTAACAAACTAAGCTACCTGGCCAGGGTGGAGAAATAATAATTAAAAAAAAATCCAACCCAGAAAAACTCGCCACAAAATTAGTAGAGAAGTGAAAGAGTTTATTATTGGATAAACATTAAACCAGAATGTGATGTGCATCAGATATTCACTAACACTGAAGACAGAATCTCAGCCTTTCATGGAGCAAAGCAGACAAAGCCTGCTACATGTTTTCAAAATAATTAGTCCTGAAGTAAGGAAATGTGGTAGCAACATTTGTTACACAGAGTTCACCCAAAATTTACCTAGTAATTGGAGGACTACCTGCCCTTATGTTGGTTTTCTATAAAACAAACTTCTCATTCTTTAGAACACAATGTAGTTTTGCAACTTGGAGCAGGGTGCCCACCGAAGTTAGGCTCCTTCCCTTTCACGGGATTTCATTTCTGAGATTGCTCCTAGGTCTTTGAGAATGACATTTCTGAGTTGGGAGAGTTTTGGGGTGTTTGAGGAAAAGCAATGCCAGTACACAGGCTAGTGTGGCTAGAGCTGTATCTGTAGGGGTCAGAGTGGTACAAGATAAGTGGAGACAATTAGATAAATGGAGACAATTTTTGTAGAACCTTGTCTATTGTAAAGAGGTTGAAACCTGCAATGTTTCTAAGTGTACCTGGTATTTGCTTAACCAGGTAAGACATGCAGTCTTGGAAGTTTATGCTCACAGATCTCTGTGGAGCAGGAGTCAGGGCTTGCCACCCAGGGCCAGGTGGGGGAAGCACCAGGGTGGTTCAGGGGGCAGAAGCCCCAAGGAGAAAACATGGCCCAGCCCCTTTGTTGTGTTTTCTGCAGGAGAGGGCAGGGCAGGTAAACACCTTAGGATTGGCTGGTTTGAAAAGTATTGTAGAACTTCGGAGCATAGGAGGTGTTGCTTGCCCGATACCTGGCCCTGGAGCTTTTTAGGGCACTGAAAATATGACTCCTTGAGTTCAAGAGCTAGAGGGAGGTGGTTAGTTTGCATAAGAAGGGTGAGGCTCAGTGTAGGTTGTTGGATGTGTGTAAGAACTGGCTAGCTCTGGGAGGGGCAGTATCTCCCCAGTAGATAAGGTCCCAAGTGCCAAGACAAGATTACAGAAAATAAAAAAATATATAGTTATTAGTGTGAAATAGGTAGCCATTGTGCGGTTCTGAGCTGAACAGTATAGGTAATTTGATTGTATACTAAAGAGTTGGTCTGGGTCCACAGAAATTAGAAAATTAGAGTATAGGACAGGCAAGAGAGGAGGAAGATCTGTTAGGAAGTTCTCACTCCTTCCGGATGGAGAGGGTAATGACTTAAACCAATGCAGTGGGAGAGGAGGTGGTTTATCACAAAGTACAAATACCAGTTAATCAAAGAACACAATGAGTAATCAAATTAGTACAAAAATATGGATGCAGATGTAATAGCTTTACAGGATGAGTTCATCCTGTAAACATCAGTGTGTGGTTGCCTCTCGAGCACTCCCTACCGGGGGCCTGGCCTACAACCCAGGGATGTGCCCTGACTGGGAATGGAACCAGCGAACCTTTGGTTCACAGGCTGGCACTCAATCCACTGAGTCCCACCAGCCAGGGCCATAGTCAGTCTTCTAAGTATTGCATGCCTCAATTTAAACAAGTCTGTGGCCCTGGCAGGGCAGCTCAATTTGTTACAGTATCATCCAGATATGACATTGTTGCAGGTTCAATCCTCAGTCAGGGCACATACAAGAAGCAACCAATGAATGCATAAGTTAAGTGCAACAACAAATCGATGTTTCTCTCCTTCTAAAATCAATTTTTTAAACATTTAAAAAGGAAATGGTGGCTTCGAGAGGGGCCCAGAAAAGAGGTACCTGAGGGTTGAGAAATGGAGGGAACCATGCCGAGTCAGGGATCCTCAGTAAGTAAACACATCATGTAGTGCTGAGGGGAGACCGAGTGGATCAGAACCAGGGAGGAGAGCTATTTTATGAATCCAAGTCACGTGGAGACTGAGGTGCCTATGAAATACCCAAGTGGGAACAGTAAGACAATCCAATTCAGGTCTAGAGCTCTGAGAAGTCAAGACTGAAGAAATAAATTTCCATTTGTTCAAAGTAAAGATAACTGAAGCTAAGAATGCAGATGGGGCTTGAGGAGGGACCACATAGTGAGATTAAAGGGCTGGGAAAGTCTTTAGAAATTTCAAAATTGAATGGGTGGCTAGAGGTGGATGAGTCATCAAGGAAGGGTAAACATAAGAAGGCAGAGGATTGAAGAGAGTGATGTCACAGAACCAAGGTAGAAGTGTGTATTTCAATGAAGTGGTCGACGGGATCAGGTTCAGTCTTGAGCATGAGAACAAGGGCTTAAAATGTATAAACTTAGGAGTCACTGTTGTGCTTGCCAGAGTGGAAGGTGGCATTGCAGAGAGGAGGTTCACCAGGGAGGGAGGTTTGGGAAGTGGAGAGGGAGAGTACAAGGAAATGGTAAAGTGGAAATACCACACAAAGGGGATGACAGTCCCAAGAGCTCCTTAAAGGCAGGGAGGGAGGAAAGACCTAAGTGGCAGTTGAAGAAGCTGAGATATAGGGAAGGTCACAGTGGCGATGATGTCTGACACACAGGCCAGTGTGAGGACAAGTCAGTAAGGGTGAGGGACAAGGGAACATGCAGATGAGAAATAGGCTTGCAGGCAGCCAAGATGACAGATGAGGCAAGTCAGGATTCAAGGAGACAGAGGGAGAAGGGAGCACTTCAAGTGTATGAGGACTTGTACCTGAGAGCAGGGACATGGGATGAACGAGAAAGCGGCAGTAGTAAGCAGTAATGCTGAAGACGACAGCTACCAGTGATGAGGATGCTATCTACGCACATGTAAAAAACTGCACTACATATAAAGTGGGGCAAAAGAAGGTTTACAATTGTACGTGAAAGTTTATTCTATTATTTCCCATACAACTGTAAACCTTTTGCCCCACCCTGTATTAGGTATATACATGTTTATATAGTACATATATATGGTCCTAAGTGGTATGTATACAACACACACATACACATAGGTCTGTGTATCAGTATTAGGATGAGGCAAGGTCCTTTCTCACCAATTCCCTCTGTACTTTGTCATCACTAAATTAAATACTGGCTTGAGGACCTCTGACACAATCATTCATTGTGACTTATAATCTTCCTAAAATCTTATACAAATAAATAAAATCTTAATTAGATCTGTCCATAAAAGCCCATGTAGACTCTTGGAGGTCAACGTGTCATGTTCTGTGCTGACTATACACACAGTTATTTGTCAGCACTCTGGGAGGGATCCAACATGAGAATAAAAACGCACTGCTGTGTGTGGCCATTCAAAAACACACATATTGGAAAATGAAAAGGTAACATGAACAAAATGAGACAGTGGCTGGAGGCAGGATGATGAAAGAAAAATGGCTGTGACATGTGGCTTGAACAGAAGATAGTGAGATTCACTGAGATGTTCTTCAGGTACCTCAAAATCACCTAAAGACAGATGCCCGTCTTATCCCTTCCCTAACCTCCCTACCTCCCACCCAGACACTCTCTGTATTTTCCACACATATTATACAGCCATTAAAGAGTGACTCTGAGTCCTGACCAGTGTGGCTCAGTTGACTGGAGCGTCGTCCCATAAACTGGGAGGTTGGGGGTTTGATTCCCAGTCAGAGAACACACCCAGGTTGTGGGCTTGTGCATGACAGATAACCAATCAATGTTTCTAACATCGATGTTTCTCTCCCTCTGCCTCCCTCCTTCCCTGCCTCTCTAAAAATGTCAATGAGTATGTCCTTGTGTGAGGTTAAAATTTGGTTTACTGCACTCAACCCATAGGGATGTCCAACATGTACTGTGAAATGAGAAAAGCAATTAGCAGATAAATTAGCATGATTTGATCTATTTTAGTAAAATTAATAGTGAGTTTTATAAAAAGCATTTGACAGTTAAGACAAGATTATAACAATATCCACTATGGCGCTCAGTGTACAGAGAGGGAATACTTAGAACAATTATATTATTGAAGGTAAGAATAGGGAATGTAAAGGAACCTAATGGAATTAAGGTTTCTACATATCAAAGGGCTACGTTGATGATAAAATTAGATTGTAGTGTTATACTGTACAATACAGTACCTAGAGTAATCACTAAAAACAAGACACCAACTCAAAAAACATTATGGCTATATCAAATGGAGTTCTAAAATATGTTTAAGAAACCCACAGGAAGACAAAAATAACAAGAAAAAAACACAAAAAAACAACAATCAGAAAACAACAGAGGAACAATACACAACACCAAAAAAGTGAAATCATAAAATGTTACACTTAATCCCTAACATATTAATAATCACTTTAAATTTAAAATATCTTAATCTATACCAGTTAAAAGACAGAAAGCAGCCAGGTGAATAAAAAGCATGCCCTGACTATATGTTATTATAGGAAACTTCAAATTAGTAACATAGATAATATTGAAAAGAAAACTATAAAAAAATATAAACCACCCTGGCTGGTGTAGCCCAGTGGATTGAGTGTGGGCTTGTGAAGCAAAGAGTCACCAGTTTGATTCCCAGTCAGGGCACATGCCTGGGTTGCAGGCCAGGTCCCCAGTAGGGGGCATGCAAGAGGCAACCACATATTGTTTCTCTCCCTTTCTCCTTCCCTTCCCCTCTCTCTAAAAATAAAATCTTAAAAAAAAAATATATATATATACCATGCAAGCATTTATCAAAATATACAGACCTGTCTATATTAATAACAGATAAAGCATGCTTCAAAGGCAAGGAAACGAACAGAAGTAAAATGAATTATTACATAATGGTAAGAGGGTCATCACACCAAGATGACATAGTGATCTTGAATGTGTATGTACTGAACAACAGAACTTTGAAATACATGAAGTTAAAACTGATAGAACTTAAAGGAGGAAAGACAATTCCACAATTATACTGCAGGACTTCAATACCCCTCTTTCAGTGACTGACAGAAATACTAGACCCCCACCCCCCAAAAAAAACAATCAGCAAGGATATTGAAAATCTGAATGATACTTCCAACAGGATTGGGCAGGCATTTATGGAAACCCCATCCAATGTCTGCCGAACAAATATTCTTTTCAAGCACCATACAGAACATTCAAGAAGGCAAGCCATATCCTGGGTCATAAAAAACAAACAAACAAAAAAACCCTGAACTAATTTAAACAGTGAGGCCAAATGGGAAACAAACTAGAAATCAGAAGCAAAAACATAGCATGAAATTCCCCCGACACTGGGAAATAAAACATTGTACTTCTAAATAATCCATGGATCACAGAGAAGTCTCTAGTAAAGGAATCAAGAAATATTTAGAACTGAGTAAGTTGTAATAAACGTATGAAACCTTATGGAACAAAGCTAGAACAGTGCTTTGAAGGAAATTTCTAGTACAGGTAACTCCTGAACAATGCCTGTTTGGAATGTATGGGTCCGCTCGCATGTAGTATCTACCTTGTTCAAGAGCCAACTGTACAGATTTTCGATCTGCAATTGGGAATTGGTGTATGTGGAGGGCTAAGTTATATGCTGATTTTCAACTGTGTAGGGGGAAGAGGGGAGAGTTGATGCCCTTGAGCCCCACATTGTTCAAGGAACACAATACTTAATGCTTACATTAGGAAAGAAAAACGTTTCAAATCAATAATCTCAACACCCACCTCAAAAAATACTAATAGCAAAATACAACTAAAGCAAAATAAAGAATATAATAAAGATCATAAAACTAGTGAAATTAAAAACAGAATAATAGGGAAAAACCAATGCTATAAAGTTCTCATTCTTCACATGACCAATAAAATTGATAAATGTCTAAGATGACACATTTCCAAAATGAGGAATAAAGTGAGATGTAAGTACAGATCCTCCGGCCATTAAAGAGATAATAAAAGATTACTTCAGCCCTGATCAGCGTGGCTGAGTGGGTTGGGCACTGTCCTGCAAAGTGAAAGGCCACTGGTTTGATTCCCTGTCAGGGCACATGCCTCAGTTGTGGGACAGGTCCCTGGTTGGGGATGTATAAGAGGTAACTGACAGATGTGACTCTCGTACATCTGTTTGTTTTCCTTTCTTTCTTCCTCCCCTCTCTCTGAAAATAAGTAAATCTTAAAAAAAAAAAAATTACTTCAAATAGGGCTACAAACAAAATAGAAAATTTAGATGAAATGTAACAATTTGTTGGAAGGACAAACTATCCAATATCCAGTGTGAAATATATATTCCCAATACTTCCATACTTACCAAAACCAGACAATAAGTTAAAAAAAAATAATAAAACTACTATCATTAGTCAAGAAATTAGAAGAAAACTTCAACAAAATACAATCAAATGGAATGCTTTAATATGGTATATTAATGTGCTATAAAAAAAGAATTATACTCCACAACCAAGTGAGATTTATTGCAAGAATGCAAGGCTGGTTCAATATTCAAAATTCATTGCAATACTGTAATATCAATAGGGTAGAGAAAACAATCAGATCATCAATCAACTGATGAAGATAAAGCATTTGATAGAATCCAATACTTATTCATAATAACAAAACAATCTCAGTAAATTAAGAATAGAGGGAACCTTTCTAGACCCGGTAAGAAAACTAACAACTTGCAACTATTATCATACTTAATGATGAATAACTGAATGTTCCCCCCTAGTACCAGGAACCAGTGAAGAATGTCCCTTCTTACTATACTACTATTCAACTTCACACTGGAAGGCCTAGCTAGTGCAATAAGACAAGAAAAGGAAAAAATAGGTATATAAATTGGAAAGGAAGAAATAAAACTGTATTTGCTGCTGACATTTCTAGGTAGAATATCCCAAAGGTTCTATCCAAAGAACTGGCTAATAATGAGTGAGTTCAGCAAGGTTGCAGGATACCAAAACACCCCAAAAACAATTACACTTCTGTGTACTACCAAAGAGGATGTGGAAAATAAAAATTTAAAATCAATGCCACTATCACTCAAAAACAAAAGCCTAAATATCCTAACAAAAATTTTCAGAACTTAGATATTGAAAATTATAAAATGCTAACAAAAAAGTCGAGGATGACTTAAATAAATGTAGTCATATCATGTACTTGTTCATGATGCCAATTCTCAAACTGACCTACAGTGTAAATAAATTTCTATAAAATGAGAGTAAGAATTTTTTTGTAAGAATAGATGATCTTAAGATTTATATGAAAAGTTAAAGGAATTAGGAAAGCTAAGTCAATTTTAAATAAGAGAGGAATCACTTTACTCAATGTTAAGATTTCCACTCTAGCTACAGAAATAAAAAAATAAATTGGGATTAAGAAAGTTTTAGGTTTTAAAACTACAAAGAGAAATGGTTTTTTTTTAAAAGTCAAAGCCTTAATAGTCTTAACTGGTAACAATAAAATATGCCCATTTATACATGTATCCTTATCATCTTAAATACCCACCCTCAACTGTTTAACTCTCTTAACATTGGATAGCTATGAATGTATACAAAATACATAAAGGATCAAGGCCCTCTGCCCCTAAAACAACATTATTCTTGCCCCAAGTAAACTAGGTAATCCATGACAAAGTGCTACAGGCTTAACAGAGAAGTCTCATTGCATTTTCTTTTCTAAGTCTCTTATTTCTTAAAAAATAAAATAAAGTAAAATAAAATAAAAATTCCTGAGATACACCACACTGCAAACTAAGTAAAAAACTGGAGGGGGAGGTTTTCCTTGGTGCACAGTAAGGCTGATCATCCCTTATAGGTGAATTCTCAGATGCAGAATAAGGCTCTAGGCTGTGTCAGTTTCTAAAATGCGTCTTCCTGTGGCAAGTGATGATGAACAACAAGGTTTTCTCACAGCGAAGATTCTTGTGGGGTTTCTCTTTGGTATGTACTATCAGATACTGTGGTAGATGTTTTCTCTGGCAAAAGATTTCTCTCAGTGTTTACATTCAAAAAATCTTTCCCTAACAGGAGTTCTCGGAGAGAGAGTGAAGTCTGCCCGCTTGTGAAGGGTCTTCCCACTTCTGTTACACTGACAGGGTTTCTGCCAGAATGCATCCTTTGATGCTGACTAAGGGATGAGCTACGACTAAAGGCCTTTCCACATTCACTGCACTTGTAGGGCTTCTCTCCAGTGTGGATGATGGCATGTCGAATGAGGTTAGTACTCCAGCAGAAGGATTTCCCACACTCCATGCACTCATAGGGCTTCTCTCCACTGTGAATCCGCTGGTGCCGCGTGAGGCCTGACCTGCGGTTAAAGGCCTTTCCACACTCACTGCACTCATAGGGCTTCTCTCCAGTGTGGATGCTGAAGTGTCGTATAAGGTCTTTCCTGGTGCTGAAGGCTTTCCCACATTCTTTACACTCAAAAGGTTTCTCTCCAGAGTGGGCCCTCTTATGCAAGATAAAAGTGGAGCAGTGGGTGAAGGCCCTACCACATTCCATGCACACAAAGGGCTTCTCTCCAGTGTGGATCCGCTGGTGCCTCTTGAGGTATGACCTGTGGTTGAAGGCCTTCCCACATTCCAGGCACTCAAAGGGCTTCTCCCCAGTATGGATGACATAGTGGTGAATGAGGGCTGCACTCTCACAGAAAGCCTTCCCACACTCACTGCACTCATAGGGCTTCTCCCCTGTGTGAGTCTGCTGGTGCCACATGAGGTATGACCTGTGTTTGAAGACCTTGCCACACTCGAAGCACTCATAGGGATTCTCACCACTGTGGATAATGTGATGCCGAAGAAATCCTGGCCTGTGTCGAAATACTTGCCCACATTCTTTGCAGACAAAGGATTTTTCTCCAGTGTGCCTCCTCTTATGCAACACAAAATTGGAGCGATGGGTGAAGGCCTTTCCACATTCAGTGCACTTATAGGGCTTCTCTCCACTGTGAATCCGCTGGTGCTGGGTAAGGTACGACTTCCGGTTGAAGGCCTTCCCACATTCCAGGCACTCATAGGGCCTCTCCCCTGTATGGATCATGTGGTGCTGAAGGAGGTGTGTGCTCTTAATGAATGTTTTCCCACACTCTGTGCATTCGTAGGGCTTCACTCCAGAGTGAATCTTTTCATGTCCAGCAAGAAGGTGTTTCTTGTTAAACACTTTCCCACATTCACCGCATTTAAAGATATTTTCCTCTTCCTGAACCATGGGATGTTTATCAAATTCATGTGAGTCATGGTCAAGGAGAGCAGCTCCCGAAGGAACTGGCTCCCGCGCATTCCCCGAATGCACACCGCTAGCTGCCCCTAAGCCTCCATGTTCAGGGCTCCCTGGGAGCTTCTCCATTGGGAGGCCTATCCCTGCTCTCAAGTATTCTTCCTGCATAGACAGTTCTGATGGTCCATCCCAATCGTTGGTCTGGCCTACTTGGGAGTCCCCTGCAACTTTTTGTGTTACTTGTTCCTGGGGTGAGAATCTCTCAGGCAGGGCAGGCTCACAGGTGGTAGGTTCTGTGGTCCTGAGTTTTATTTTGTCACCTGAAAGAAATCCAATACACAAAAAGTCGTGTTAGTAATGCCAACATAGAAGAAACAATCAGCATTACACTGTATACTGTGTTTTGCTACCTCTGAATCCCAAGATTGCAATCTCTTTCTGTCCTGGTTCCCGGACTGTTGACACCCAGGGGAGTGGCTGGGTGACAAGGCAGAATATCTAGAGTGGACACAGTGCCACAATTCCAGACTGGGCATGGCTGTCCACAATAATGACTCTGTGTGTTCTGAGTTTCCTCTGAGCAAGTGCATCCCACATTACTACATGAAAACTTGGGAAGGATATCTAATGCAGCCCAGATGGAAGACGGGAAGTGTATAATGCAAAGTTAATTCCCCCAAAGAGAAGTATAATCTTTTTCCCAATTCCAAGGAAGTAACCTCTAAATTCTGGGTATTTCCAGAATGACAGACATGTCTGGGTTCTTCAGGGAGGGCCCCAGGAAACACACCTGATGGTTTATGACAACAGATAACTCACTGTGGGCCCCTACATAGTTTATGGTAAGGAGATGACTCTGAGTAAGGTCTGGCCATATCGGAAAGACCAACCATGGAATTAGAAAGGTGGGGCTTTGAGCCACAGGTATTAGTGGAGCCTCTGGAAAGGAGGCCTAGAGACTGAGTTCCACTAGCAAAGATTCAGTGAAATGAAGTCTCAAGGAAAATCTGGACACTGAGGCTTCAGGGAGCTTCCTGGGTGTGTGATGCCGCATGCTCATACTTCTACATGTCAATGCCAGGGGGAGATAAGTCACTGAGGATACAGAACCTTCATGTTTGGAACACTTCTAGCCCTACGTTCCACATCTCTTCTAATTCGGATCTTCTGTCCGTAATAAATATGATAGTGAGTATAGGGGGTTTTAGGGAGTTTTCTGAATTTTTCTAGCAAATCATTGAACCCGAGGATGGTTTTGGGAAATCCCTGAACTTGAAGCTAGTGTCAGAAGGCCTGGGCAGTCTTGGATTCTTTTACCTTCACCTTTAGTTTGGCTAACACTGTGTAGGAAAAATCAGGGCTTTCCAATGAGAGGTGCCCATGATGTGAGTTGCACTGGCACCATAAGAGCTACCACAAAGAGAAAGGGGGAAGGGCACAGCAGCCACAGGAGACAGAAGGTACAAGGGCACTGCACAGAGTGAGAGGACAGTGCAGAGGAGAATCTCGGATGGACAGATGGGGACAGTGAGGACTGCCAGGACAGGGCTCATAAGGTAAGTAGGACTGGGGTGAACATATTGAGTCTGGTACACCTAAGGAATGGTTTGGTGAAGACTGGCAAAATACGCTCAATCTACATGGAGAAAATGGTAACATTAGAGGTGAGGACAGCCCTGGTCTGGTACCTCAGCTGGTTAGAACTTCATCCTGAAATGCTGAGGTTGTGGGTTTGATCCCTAGCCATAGCACATACAAGAATCAAACTTGTAAGTACATAAATGAGTGGAACAACAAATTGATGTCTCTTTCTTTCCCTCTCTCCTTCTCTAAAATCAATTAATCTATCAAGACGAGGTTTATCTGTGAAGGATTTAATAATACAAAGCCAACAATTCTACCCAAGTGAATATATAAATTCAATACCATTCCCTGTAAAGTGCCAACTGGTTACCATGGAACGTGACAGTCTGACTGTAGACCTGCATGAACAACCAGAGGGGAGAAAAAGGAGTATAACGAGAAGGACCTTACCAGATAACACCAGATTTTAAGGCCTGGTAGTACTGGCACAGAGAACAGACATATAGGCACTGGAAGAAGAACGGAGAGCTCAGGAAATACACTCACACATACAGAGAGCTGGCAGACATTAGGAGGCAAAGTAGCTTGGTGGTGAAGCACAGAATATAGAATGAATGGGGCTGCAAAAACTGGTGATGTGAGGAATGACCTGTCTCATACTGTACTCAAATGCTGCCTCAGATCAAAGAGTTAAATGTCAAACGCCAAATTTTAAAACTTAAACAAGAATATCCTCTGATGTTGGGGGTAAAGCAAGATTTTTATGCAAGACAAAAAAATCATTAATCATGTAAAGAATGTCATTATATTAGACTACACTAAAATAAAGATCCTCTATTCAACAAAGTAACTTTAAAGACAGTGAAAAGACAAAACTAAAAAACAGAAAACTTTATCTGTAGCATCTATAACTGATAATAGTATCTGAATATACAAAGAATCCCTACAAATCAAAAAGCAAACAAGTTAATAGAAAAACATGCATTTGTCATGAAAATGACATTTTAAAGATGAAAACACAAGTTGGCCAACAATCATATGATCAAATGCTAAAGAAAATGAGACACAATTTGTGTCCACTTGATAAGCAAAAATTGAGGTGCTTCAGAATAGCAAATACAGGACAGCACATGACCAAGGGAATAAATAGCACTGTCTCTTGGGAGAAGTGTAGACTGATCTAGGCTTTTTTAGAAAACAATGGTCATTATTGTGGAAGCTTGAAGTCTGCATAGCCTATCATCTAACCACCCCAAACCAAGAAAAGCAAAAACTCCGCTAACCAGGGCAGGATGCCTAGTCCACATGACTGTTCCTGGCAGCACTAACTGTGAGTGAAAAGATATAAAGAAATGAAATGCCCCAGAGAGTGGATGAATAAAATGTGAAACAGGAGCAATTTTAATTTATTTTCGTCAACTGTGAGGACCTTGAGTATATTTTTATGTTGAACAGAGAAAGGATGAAGTTACACAAAAAAAGCATGTAAGTGAAGAATACAAGCGAAGGGAGAATTTCCTTGTAAAGCTGTGATGCAGACCCTAGTTCAGGCACCAGCTATGGTAGGGGAAGACCTCTTCCACCAGTGAAAGGAGATGCCACAGACAGAAGAGTCCACGAGAGTCCGCGAGAGTCTGCATGTGTGTGGAGGGGTGAGGAGCAAGTGATGGAAGGAGGTGGACCTGACCTTCCACAGAAAACCTTGCTGACTTGTTAGTGGCCCTTGGCTGAGACAGCTGTGGCTGGGGAAGGGATCACTGTCTGGGACAACATGGGGGCAGCTCATGTAGGACACAGAGCTGACCCGAGGGACAAGCTAACTAATGTACAGAGCAGTTAGGACATGGTTAGCATCCTCCCCGACCTGGGGAGGGGGGGAAAGATTCAGAGAGCTTGAACTGTGTGTGTGGAGACAGGTCAGATAGATGCTGGAGCGACGGATTTAGAAGATGGCAGTGATGGAAAAGGAAAATGACTGGGGATGGCTGGGTGCAGGGACTGACGGCGGTGGGGTGGTGAGTCCTTCTCTGAGGTTGCATCCAGTCTAAGTCACTTTAATGACAGGCCCATTTGCTGACAATGGGGCAGTGGGAGGAGTGAGTAACATCATGGGGTCCTTGCCAGGCATGCTGACTTTTGGGACCTTTGAGACTTTCAAGTGGAGACATGGGACTGAGGAGAGGGCAAAAGGCTGGGAAGAAACTCTGAGGGGCTGTGGACACTGACAGGCTGGCTGAGCAGCCCAAGGGACCAAGAGACAGAAACGACTGCAGCACACCCATCTCCACACGGGATGTCCCAGTGTCCTCCACAGCTCACGTGTGGGGCAGAGATCAATGTCACCTTGTGGCTTCACTACACAGGAGGCATAGGAACAAGGGAGTGCCTGTGTTTCTGATGGACACTTAGGAATGAATGGATGGAGAAGGTGGGACGATGGCAGGCAGAGCACAACTGGAGAGAGCAACCACACAGGAAGAATGGCCCTTTTCCTCAGAGTTCAGCGGGAAATGTGAGACTCATTGCTCATTATGATAAAACACAAGTAACGCCCACAGCTTGCCTTTCACAAGCCATTCACGATGGCTCAGATATTGTGCTAAGCAGTTTTATGCATTAAAGCAGTACGTCATCACATCCCTAGACAACCTGATGACAAAGACCCCATTACTACTATCATCTTCCAGCAACAGGCCAGGTGTAGCAGGCTACACTCATCAAACCCGCTGCTCTCAAATGGCTTTGGCACACTTTCCAGCCCCACACACCCAGGGGTGCCCATCAGTGGGGTGTGAGGGGCACTTGTGTGTGTGGGAGCGGGCGTGACACCCTCCCTTCCTCTCTCCATTCTCCTCTGCCAGCTGCAGGGTATCAGGACAACCTGAAAGCCAGAGGCTGATGACAGAACAGACACGGGTCCCTGAGTAACTAACTATGTGGTTCAGAACTCTGGGAGGACCTCCTGGTCCCTGCTGTGATTGAGAAAAAGAGCTTTCATATGCTGAACATTGCGATTCTGGAGTCTGACCTGGAAGCTAGTTTTCACTTATACAAAGACACGAGATTGTGCAACTTCATTATGGCTACAGAGCCGGTGACGGGCAAGCCAGGGGTTGAGCCCACAGATCTTAGCTCATACACCTCTATTTTCCACAAGATCAAAGGGCCCACAGTCAAAGGTTCCATGGCTTCCAAACTGTCAGACAGGCCACAACAAGAGTCTCCCCAGGGACCCATGGCCAGGGTCTCCTGAAGGTCTCCAAGCTTCAGGGTCTTCCATTTGTCCCCATCTTGGCTCCTACCTGGACAAGCGCTTTGGGAGAGGTCTTTCTTCACCATCCACAGCTCCTGCCCGTGCTCCAGCTGGTGGACCAGCTCAGGACTGGGAACAGGACACCCTGTTCATGGAGAAAGAGAGGGCATAAGGATTTTTGTGAAAGGAAATAACATCTCTCACTCTAGTCTGGGCCTTGAGGATGTGGACAAAACCTCAGAATGAAGCTGCTCCCATCCACACAAACAAAAAATGACATGTGACCTGGAATCCTAGGACACAAACACCATCAGCGGGATCCAAACGCTGTAGGCAGTAATGCTGGCTGTGTAGACAGCACTATTCCCTTCAATTCAATCACATGAAATTTCAAGTCTGTTCAGTTGTATTTGTGAGATCCCAGGAAACACCCCCCTCCTTCCAGAAGGTGTTTTCTAATTAAGACCAGTAAGTGGGTCTTGACCACCCACCCGCACCTACATCACAACCCCTGGGATGCCTGGTTCATATGCAACTGAAACCAAATCCCTGCAGCAGAGGACTAGATCTCAGGAGACGTGAAAACCTCCCCAGACGATTCAGGTATCAACAGAGGGTTGAAAAACCCTGGTCTCCACCAGCTTGCAAAGGGCTAATGGGTTGAGGCAGGCAGGTGACCTACATTGGCCACTCTGGGGAGAGAGCTTTATCCCCGGACGGCTGACTGAGGAGACCTGCCACCGTGCTTGTCCTGTGGCATCCTGGGACTTCTGTGAGGTGACTGCCTCAGGACCAAGGAGAAAGCAAAGACAAAGACACTGGGTTAGCATCCACCAAGTCAGGAGCCAGCCCCACCTCTGAGGTTCTTGTTAGGTGAGATAATACAGTAATAAATCCCTTGCAGAGTGAAGACTGAGCTGGTCTGTCCCATGCAGCTGAGCACAGATGCAGGGAAGAAGGCTCACTGACTTGTTTGCAGACAAGTCAGTGAGATGCACCATAACCCACGGAAGGCTCCGGCAGATGCCAAACTACAGCCCAGAATCCATCAGTCACCACCAAGTAAATGTTCACTCGACTCTGCCACATGCCCAGGCTCGGTGATGGGGCAGGGGACAGGTGAACAAGACCTTCCTTTGGCTCTGTTAAGGGTTTTCTCCCTGTGACCGCAGGACCTTTGAACATATTAGCCTTTTACCCAGAAGGCTGTTCTCGGCCCACCTCATTCCTTCCTGCTGTAACACTTCGTGTCTTAGCTCAAGCATCACTTCCTGAATTTTGTTGAACTGTGGCTCCTGGGACCACATGCTTCCTAACATCCATATGGCATAACCATACTCCAAGGACTGTGCCGAGCAATATAAATGCATCATGCCAGTTAAAATGGAAATAACTCTGTGGAATAATATCAGACCAGGTGCGTGCCTTCAGTGATCCCCATCTTTTTGACCTTAAGCAGAGTTTTGAAGGTGTAAGCCTTAGGCCATCTGCAGTTTCCAGCTGCAATGACCCAGGTATGCAAGGACTCTGAGTCCCTAGCTGCCACCGTGTTTGGAAGAGACCAATTGCATTTGTGGTCCACACACCAAGTCTCTGTGCAAGTGACCTGGGGGCAACTGGGATAACTGGGTACCTGCCTCTTGCACAAGAAGGATTGCCTGAGCCAACCACACTCGAGATCAGCTGAGTCACCTCCTCCCATTCTGCAGAAGGCTGACATCCCTGGTGACGAGGACATACAATGGTCCCCAGGAAGGGTGAGAGTGGGTACAGGTATTCACTGGCATCGTGGTATGGGGTGCCCCCTCACAGATGTGCCCCGCACAGAAGCTTAAACTGCTTCATGGGGAAATCTTGTCACTGTTGCCTGTCTTAATGCTGTTGCCATTTGTCCCCCAACCCATTAAGGTATAATAGACCCATTCGTGAAAACTGGTGGTTCAATGTATTATTAAAAAAAGAAAAAAAAGAAAAAAGTAAGGAATATTTTGTTCTTACTCCCCCTCAAGACAACGGAAGGTCTCTCACTTCATTCGCGGTCATCCATCCTAGCTGACGTGTCTGGCATGTGTGAGTGACTACAGCTGTCTGTTGGTGATCTCAGTCAGACCCCAGGTGCCCGGGGTGCCGCCACTGCTGCCTGGGTGGAAGCCTAGCCCCCCTGATACCGAAGATGCCCCAGAAACAGGGGATGCCATTCACAACAGGGGCCACCTGGGGCTGCCAGGAGCTCATCAGGTGAGCATTCAAACAAAAGAAAGAACAATGATCACAATCACAGAGATGACCCCCTCCCCAGCCCCCCAAAAGATTTTATTTAGGAGAAAAAAGGGGGGGGAGATGGACGAAGGGACTACTTGTGCTGCTGACTAGGGTCATCCCAGGAAGAGGCTGCTGCCTGGAGGCCCCAGGCCCTTCCCATCCAGCCATTAAAAAAAAAAAAAAAAAAAAAATCAGGAGACAAACTAAAAACCTGGACTAAAAGTCCAAGAGGGAAAAAGGCGGGTGGGGGCTTTAAACCTTATCTACCAAGCAAATGCCAGGTCTAGCAAACATAAAACTAGTTCTAGACTATTCACTGATTTAAAAATAGTAACAAAAACCAAAACCCTGGATATGGGGGTAGGATGGGGAGGGAGGGATAAAAGATAAATAAAACACAATACATTATGTAACTAAATTAACACTGTCTATAACTTGACCCAACTGGAAACCCAAAATTTATATTGTTTATATAGTTTATATAGCCAATTATATATGATAGTTATGTACAGCATAAGTATTAAAAATTTATATGCTAAAAATGTTATTACAAAAACAAAACAAGGCACTGATTGGCTTTTGAGCCTATGACACAGGTTCTAAATTTAAAATTGACAAACTTCATGAACTTAATACTAGGGCTCAAATCATAGTTATAATTGGGGTACAATTTAAACACTGTACTCTTCAATCTTAAAAAGCAACTAAATAGGAGAACAAGGTACGCCTCACTTTAACTACAGCCCTGCATAAATCTCCCGGTTACAGTGCCACTGCCCCAAACACCCCATATTGAGCACAGACGCTCTGGTACAACACATCAACAAAATGAGAGTTTGGCACTTACACACTGGCTGGAAACGTGAGACCCCATAGGCCCTGCTATAAATAGTTAATATGGTCCAAAAGTTGAACAAGAGCATTTGGGGAGTAAAACTATGTAAAACCAAATAAAGGGAAGATTATGCTCACTGCCCTGTTTGACAGCCCAGCTGTGCCCAGGAAAAACGAAGGGCACCACATGGTGGGTTGCTACAACTGGAATACTGTGGTCCCATCCACCGAGGTTCCCAGTATGGACTGAATTGTGTCCCCCTAAATTTCATGTTAAGCCCTAACCCCCAATGTGATAGTATTTGGAGACAGGGCCTTTGAGGAGGTAGTTAAGGTTAAATGAGGTCACAGGGTGGGGCCCTAACCTGATAGGACTGGTGGCCCTAGGAGAGAGAGAGAGAGGGGGCTTCTTCCAGCCACAGAGGGTAGGCCATGTGAAGACACAGCAGGATGGCAGCCAGCAGGATAGGTCATTAGAGGCAGCTGGTCTGGGACTGTCACCCTCAGAACTGCGTGAACATAAATGTTGGTTGTTTAAGCCACACGGAAACGGCTGCCTGAGCTGACTAATGCAGTCCACAAACGCAATATCTGACACCAGTAAAATTAGTAACATCACCCAATCAGCAACCAGCAATTATTTGCGCTTCTAGATTTGGCTGACAGATCCTGGTCAGCACCTATTTCCACAGCCGCTCAGCCAGTTTTCCTCCACGTCTGAAGGGAACAACCTTCCTTTCCCAGGCTACCCTGGGGCAGCTCAACAGCTCTGCCACTGAGCACAGCCCTGGCAGACCAGACCTCCTTTCTGGAGCACAGGTACGTTACATGGATGACGACCTTGTCCAAGGAAACTAGTTTTAGATAACAGTACTATTAAATGCTATTTTAGGTCTTGTGGCAATATATTCCTTATTTGTAAATTTTACTGCATTTCACAGATAACGAGACTTATAAACCAGCTCCCCTTAAGTGGGGCTCCCTGCAGTAAAGGCTCTAAAATCGGTTCAAAATACTGTCACCTCCATTAGCGGCCTCAGTGCCTCCTTCACTTCAGAGGCACCGACTGGCTCTTCTGCCTCCTGGAGTCTCTGTCACCTTCGAGTGCCCCAGGTGGTCCAAGGGCTTTGATGGGAGAAACCGCCCCCCTTGGCCTCCTGCTATACACGAACGTAACCATGACTACCAACACACCAAGCTTTCCTGAACAGGCTCTCACAGACCCACAGCGGTGAGCCTCCACACCCAGGACCCACGATGCCTCCTGTCACCAGCATGGCACAGCCCCTGAGGCCCCGACACAGACACAGGGTGGAACCCAACCCGGCCTCACCTGCAGGTGGTGTGGCCTCCCCACTGCTTAGTCCCTGCCATTAAAATGAAAGGAGCATCTTTTGTTACTTATAACAAGGTCCATTTCTACCACAGCTAAATTCATGTTCATGTTAATGAGGTGATTTTTGTAAAGTCCCTAAGAACAGGGGACTAGATGCCAGAGTACATCTGGTCCCCTGCCAGAGGATGTCAGCTTCCACAGACAACCCTAACTGAAGTGGTTCAGAGTAGGACCGGTTGGTGAACACACTGAGGTGAGGGGAGGATGAGAAGCCTGCCTCTCTTCCCTGCGGCTGTGTCTGAGCTATATATCCTTCATAATAACCAGGTAACACTAAGTAAGGCACTTCCTGGCTTCCGAGAACTGTTATAGAAAATTATCAAACGTGAGTACGGTCATGGAAACCTCCAATTTATAGCCAGCTGTTCAGGATGAGTGACAATGGACTATGACTGGC
Organism: Desmodus rotundus; assembly: GCF_022682495.2. NCBI lineage: Eukaryota > Metazoa > Chordata > Mammalia > Chiroptera > Phyllostomidae > Desmodus > Desmodus rotundus. The sequence goes on along the minus strand of NC_071398.1, from coordinate 50,944,733 downwards.
ATCTGAAGTGGGTGGGCAGGAGTCAGAAAAGATACCTTATGAGACTGAGCCCCTGCCTTTTAAATTCCAGGTACTTAATGTCAGAAGTATTAAGTAGAAAAAGAGATTTCTTCCTTTTTACACACACACACCCCTCCTTTTCTCACACCTCACAACTAACTTCACTGAGATATTAAGACACCCCCTAAAATTTCAGATTAGTTTTCTTGGCTAATGCTATATAAATGGGAAACTTAGCTGTGGGCCTCCTGCAGGGACTTCTTGTACTGTATCTACTTGTTTTCCTCCTTTTCACTCTCAGAATAAAACGTTTCTCTATATTCTTTAGGGCAACTTACACCATACTTTGTAAAAATCTCCACTATCATCACCCCAAAGTTTCCTTAGTATGATGTGAAAACATCAGAGGACCAATTACTTAATCATTCTTTTAAAGAAATTCTCAGTTTTACAGTGTTCTGACATCTTCAGAGTCTTACCCTGTGCTAATGCCTAGCACAACTTACTGGGCAGCACGCCTTTCATATGCAAACAATCCAAAGCCACAACCGTCCCACACCCAGCCAGCATTTCCTCTGCCCTGAGTCAACTAAGACCCAGCTTCCAGGGATGGCCCTGACTGCCCCAAAGCAGGCTGGAAATGGCCCAATCAGCCTGCCCTGACCTGTTGACCTACCCCCGTCTTCCTGTTCCCATAGAAACCCCCATAATTGCTGTGGGCTCTGCTTCCCCACAATCACAGCTTCCTCCAGACCAATAGTGTGCCTCCCACTACGTGGCTCTGGGAGATGCGTTGTATCCCATTCTCTCAAGGGCTGTGATAAATTGTCCTTTGAATAGCATTAACTTCTCTGTGTCACCTGTCACCTCCATAAACTGAAATCCTGCAAGTACAAATTAACACAGTGAAGATGCTGTGGGAATTAAATAAGTGGAACGTGAACAGTGCTCAGGGGACCTGTGCTCTGATGGTTAGTTGCTTTTTTCTTTTCTTTTCTTTTTTAAAAATTATGCCCTGGCCAGGTAACTCAGTGAGAGCGTCATCCTGGTTGCTGGTTTGGTCCTTGGTCAGGGCATGTACAAGAATGAGTCGATGAGTGCATGAATAAGTGGGACAACTAATCACTGTTTCTCTAACTTTTTCCCTTCCTCACTCTCTCTTTTAAAAAATCAATAAATAAATGTTTTAAAAAAGACTTTATTTATTTTTAGAGAGGGGAAGGGAGAAAGAAAGAAAGGGAGAGAAACACTGATTGGCTGCCTTACGCACATCTGAAATTGAGGACCTGGCTTGCAACTCAGGTACGTGCCCTGACTAGCAATCAAACTGGCGACGTTTCAGAACCAGCACTCAACCCACTGAGCCACACCAGCCAAGGCTTAACTGCTTTTCTCAAAAGCAACCTATTTTTTCATTTTCTTAGATTTCTTCAAGAAAGGAATCTTGCATGGCTCTGGCAAATGGGAAACCCAGAGTTACTTCCCTTGATGGCAGGTCACTGTGAAAATTCAGCAACGAAAATCAGAACAATGTTATTAAGTCCCAGTGAGCTCAAGCTGCTCCACAGGGCTGCCAGCCTGAGGCTACTCGGCCTGTGGAAATGGGGAAAGTGAAGAAGGTGTGTTAAGATTCAGCAACAAGCCCAGATTTGCCATCAAAAAATTAGGGGGCAGGGCGGAGAAGACACAAAGGTGCGGCCTCCTTAGGGCACTCTCAGGGCCGGATGTCCATCATCTCAAACAAGTTTGCCAGCCTGGCAGGACTATTTCACTGTAGAAAACGCTCTGCCAGGAGATGGGCAGGTATCTGTCCTGCCCACTAAATGAAGGGGTATCCGCACCCCAAATATAACAATCAGAAACATCTCCAGACAGTGCTGAGTTTGTCTGGGGAGCAGATCCTAGGGTGAAGAGCACTGGTAGAGAAGGGAATAAACAGAATGAGGAGAAAGTGAGTGGGATGGGGGAGACCCTCCACCAGGTCTGGGTCAGGACACAGCACTGAGGAGGCGGGGACTGTGAGAAGGGGGGCTGTATGAGAGGCTGTAGTGCCAACACTCCCAGGCAGACAGACAGCAAGTGCACATCGAGTGTGCCCGGGGAGGACGAGCTGGAGCCCAGCTGGAGCGGAGAGCTTGGGGAAAGCATGTGAAGCAGGGCCAGACAAGAGACCCTTTATTTTAAAATGTTTTGTGGGGGAAGGGGAGAGGTGAGTGGAGATGGAAGAGGGTATAAGGGGGATAAATGGTAATGGGGAAAAAATACAATAAAAAACAACTTTAAGAAAGGAAAGAAAAATAAATTAAAAAAATTTTTCATTAGAAAATGTTTAATCTACCAAGCTTTCCTAATTTTGCTTTATTTATTATTGACAAAACATTCTTCTACTTCTTCCAGTAAAAACAGGTGTGCCTTACCCTAAGCCCTGAATTCTCGGCCCTCCCTTTCCTCGAGCTGAGTGGTCCACGTGATTATCTTCAAGCACAGGACCACCTAAGGTAGTGTTCTCAACCCTGGCACTCTTATTGACATTTGGGTTGGATGATTCTTTGTTGAGGGCGGCTGTCTTGTCCATTATAGGATGTAGCAGTATCTCTGGACTCTGGCCACTGGATGCCAGTACCAACCACAACCCAGCAGTGACAATCAAAACTGGCCACAGACATTGCCAAATGTCTCTTGGGGGACAAAACTGGCAACTGTTTAGAAGCACCAGTTAAGGAAAGTTAAGGTACTGAGACACCTTCATGAAAATACAAGAGCATAAAGAAGGCCCAAGACCAAGACCTGCGTTAAGAACAATACCTGGTGGCAACGAGGGCAAAGGCCTCCTGGGGACCTGTCTGACTCACCCTGTTCTGGGAGAACATCCCATCACTCAGATCCCTCACAACTGCCCTGTAGGAGACACTGGGGCCAACCAGGCTCACTCAATCAGACCCCTCTCTGGAGTACAAAATTAGGAACCTCCAACAGAGGCCAGTCTGTGCTGGGCACTGGGGGTGAGAAGTCCAAGGGAAAACAGGCTCAGTGGCCATTGCTGCCTCAAAGACCCCCCAAGAGCCAGCAGCAAAGAAAGAATGTAAAACAATATAAAGAAGCAAAAAAGTAGGGACAAAGAATCTGGGGGCCACAAGGAGCAGAGACTGAGGTAGCCAATACTGTCACAAACTCCCTAAGCAGAAAAAGCCATTCTGAATAGTGTGACATGAGCAGACCCAGAGAGAAGCCAGGACAAGAGACCCAGGAGCCTGGGCAGAATCCGGTGGTTCCCAGTTCCTGCAGCAGTCCCGCAAGGGCCCTGGTGGGTTCTGCACAACGGGGTTATGTACAACACCACCTTTGGGTCCTGTACACCACCACTTTTCCTTCCATCACTTTCTGGAATCAAAAGGGAAACTCTGTTTCTTGCCCAAGAGACCAGGCAAGAAGAGGTGTTTAGGAAATGACTGAGGCTGTGGGGAGGAGGAAAGAGGGCCCCTGAGACCTTCCTGACCACCGGGTCTGGAGCCAGAGGGTGGAATAAGGAAGTGGCAGGTGACCCCCACATGGCAGAGCTGGGGAGGACTCACCCAGAGACACCAGGAGCCTGCAGATCTCCACCATCACCTCCTGGTACAGAGTCCTCTGGACTGAGTCCAGCTGCCCCCACTCCTCCTGGGTGAAGGTCACAGCCACATCACTGAACGTCACAGATACCTGGTAAGTCAAACAGAGGAAATCGAGTTGGCCTTGGAGCTGCTGGATTGGATCAGCCACCGTCTCTGCGTCATGGTAAAGATGAAGATATCAAGGCCCAGAGCTGCAAGCACCTCCTGAGGGCTGAGCTCTGTGCTGGGCTCAGGGGGAGGTGGACAGTGCTTTGGACATAATACAACAGTGTAGGAGAAAAGCCTCTGCAGGAGCCATTGTTAACTGAGACAAGCTAATGAAAATGACATGTAGATTGTGAGATGCAGACAACAAGGGCTGGAGGGAATCAGAAGAATGAGGTATGATGATAATAACATCAGTAACGGTAATAACAAATGTGCCTGAGCCTCACTGATTCTGCAACTGCCTGCCCCATGCTGAGAGCTCCACTTCCTGGTTAAAGGGACTGAAACTCCCCAGTTCTGTCTCCTGTGGTTTGTAGCCAAACTTTTTAAAATTTATTGATTTTACAGAGAAGGGGGGCGAGAGAGAGAGAAACATTGTCTGTTGTTCCACTTATTTATGCATTCACTGGTTGATTCTTGTATGTGCCCTGACCCAGGATTGAACCTGCAACCTTGGAGTACTGGGACCATGGTCTAACCAATTGAGCCACCTGGCCACGGTCATTTACACCAACTTTTGCTGTGAAATCTGTTTCTGTCACCCCTAAAAATATATCTGTGAGCATGGACAGAGAAGCAGAGCTTCACCACAGACTTCACAGGAGAAACACCTGAAGGGGCAGCACCTACCTGGGTAAGTCCAGACCTGGGCCAGCTCCCCACGCCCCATGGGTCTCCCGTCTCCCAGAGAGATTCCACAAAAAATCATTTGCTTCTTTCTCTTCCTGAATCCTGAATGAACTTATCCCTGAGGCCAGGACATTTCAGGACCAGGGAGCACAAACAGCGACCATAGGAAGAGCCTTGCCAATGTCTGACCTGGCTGAAGATAGGTGACCCCCTGCACACAGGCTGCGACTGTGACAAGAGGAGCCTTGGACTGATCAGTGACTGTCACGGCTGAGGATGGTTGACACCCTGCACTGTCTCCCTCCCAAACCTGTCTCAGCAGCTGAGGGAACCAGGGCCACCCCCCAACCAGGCCCTCCTTAAACAACCCATACACCTGGCCTTTGTCCGTGCACTTCCGCCTGGAAACCCCCACGTCTTCTCCTGCTCCTTTGTCCAAGATCACCTGTTGGAGAACAGGTAACCCAGGGCAGACCCCTGCAGGATGCAGTGAGGGTTGGGATTGACGATGGGATCCCTAGACAAGGCATCACCCATTCTTAAAGCAACTCAGTGATTCAACGGTGTCAGAGGCCCAACACTGTGTAGGACTGAGACAAATTAAGTGACAACCCAGGTCCACGGGCTATGTCAAAGCCGGCGGGTGTCCCTGCTCCCAACCCTGCAGCTCCGAAATCACCGTCAATCACCTGCACCTGGCGGGTCGGGGACGCCGCCATCGTGCGACCCCGGGTGACCTCGGCTGACCGTCGCACTCCGGACCGCAGTGTCCTCCGAGGACAGGGCAAGGCCCTCGGCGACGGCGGGGATGAAGGGCGAGCGCACAGGCCCCGGGGAGGCCGCAGTCTGACGGGCGGCCAGCGGAGTCACGGTCCGGACACACTCTCGGAGGTAAGGCCGACCCGCCTCCCCTGCTCGGGAAGAGGAGCAGACGAAAGGCCTGATGACAGCGGCCAGCCTCGAGCTCTGCTAGCCAGGGCCGCCTGGGACGGAACCGCAGAGGCAAATGGCGTCGGCTGCGGAAATCCCGGAAGTCCCGCCCACGTACACGGGCCGCCGGAAAAGCCCGGATCCCGGAGTGTCTTTGACCTATTCCCTCCTCAGTCGCACGAAGCACAGCCTTCTGGGTAACGTAGTTCTCCACAACACTATATCCAAAGCCGCGAGGGGCGTGTAAACCAGGAAGTCGTTCTTCGCGTAAAAACCGCACGAGCTAACGAAATTGAGGGGAAATCGAGGCCCTGGAGGCAGAGAAGTTCGCCCACTTCAGGGCAAGTGTAAAGGCGCGAGGTTGGGGCCCGAGCCCGCCTGGTGACTTACCCACTCGTGTTACCCCCTTCCCAGATTTTTTTAAGAACAAAAAGTAGTTCAAAAATCCTCCAGACGACGGCGCCGGAATTCCCGCCCCCATACGTCGTTCACTCACGTACTGTGCTCTCCTGGGACTTGTTTGGATCAGAACTTCCTTCATGTGGTGCATGAACTTAGGGGCCATGCAGTTGGGCCTGAATCACCCGAAGACTGGATTTACCATCCCCTGAGGTGGGGAGGCCCACGTGGAGGCGGCCTGGCGGAAAATTCAGGACTCCCGTCTCCAGCATGGTCAATTTGAAATGTCTGAATCCACAAAGTGTCTGTCATGTGAGCATGTCAACCTATGACACCGTGGGGAGAGAGTTGGAGCCTGGATATCTAAATTTGGGAGTTATCTAAAACTGTTATTTCAATTAATGACTCTAGATAAGACTGTCAAGGGGGTGAGTGTAGACTGGAGAGAATGGACAGAACTTGAACCCTGGAGCAACCGCCCTTCAGTTAAGTGGCTGATGACAAGAAACCAACAAACTCAAGTTAGGGATTCTAACATCCGCCCAGAATATATTTAACAATCTTAGAAGTCACCGTTGGTGGGTTCTTTTTCTTAACTAATTGTGGAGCGAAGAGAACGAACCGCATCTCTCATGATTTAAAGGTACATATGGATTGAGAAATGGAATCGGGAGTGCAGAAAATGCCCTTAAGAGACTTTCTTTTTCTTTTTTTTTTTTATTTCAAATCCTCACCTGAGGATGCGTTTATTGATTTTTAGAGAGAGAACGAGAGAGACATCCATGTGAGAGAGAAACATCCCCCCCCCATCCCTTATGTATGTGCCCCAGTGGGGGAATGAACCTGCAACCCAGGTATGTTTCCTGACCAGGGATGGAACCCACAACCTTTTTGGTGTACAGGATGAAGCTGCAGCCAAGTGAGTCACCTGGCCAGGGCAAGAGTTTATTTTTTTTTTAAGATGTGAGAGAGGTGTGTTGACAATGTTAACTAGGTCAAGAAATGAAGAGTACCAAGCAGAGTTTTGCAAGAACTAGTAGAATATATATTTTATTAATATATATGTACGTGCATGTATATGCATATGTGCACATATATGGGCATGTATACACACATATGTCTATGTCTAGTGTATATGTGAGAGAGTTATTTCAAGGAATCGTCTTAAGTTTGTGGGTCTGGCGAGTCCAAATCCATAGGGTAGAGGGCAGGCTGGGAACTTCAGTCAGAGCTAATGGTTCAGTCTGGAGGCTGCATTTCTTCCTCAGGGTACCCTTACTGTTTCTCTTCAGGCCTTTCAACTAATTGGATAAAGCCCACCTATGTTGTCAAAATAAAATCCATTGCTTAAAGTCAACATTTCAGATGTTAAGCATATCTACAAAATACCTTCACAGCAACACCTAAGTTAGTGTTTGATCCAATAGCTATGTAGTATATAGCCTAGCCAAGTTTATACCTAACTCCACTCCTTGTGAAGTTGGCACCCATACACAGATCCTTAAACGGTACTTCATCTCCAAAAATAAGATAGTGAAAAAGATATACTTTTGTTTAACCAGATCAAATCTGGCATTGATCCATTGTTATGATGAATCATATTACATATGATGAGTGTAGTATGATCCACTTGGATCTATTAATCTAATATTTCATGTTGGAATGCAGTGATTGTACTTGTGGCTAACAGAAATTTGATTAGGGCTTTATATCTTTGAGAAAAGAAAAAATTAAATATTATTATATAACCACACATATTATGTAGGAAAATCAATCAGAACAACAGACCTTTCAGAGGTTAGGGGTTATTTTTCCACTTCATAGTCTATATAACTCCTCCCTATGCGTTTGCTTCTGTAAGGCTTGATGACTGACTACACCTGCTTTCCTTGCAGCTGCAGGGAAACAGCAAATAGTTTCTATTTCTTATCTTGCAGAAGTTTAAAGGGCCCTACAGCTTGTAAGAGCAATGTGGGAGGACACTTGTCATGTACACATACCATGTACTGGTATGAAAATATCTGTACCAGATAATGTTAAGTAAAAATGCCTAAAGTTTAAGACTAAATAACTTATGCTACCTTTTGACTAAAAAAAGGGAAAATTTTTTAAGGTACATTGTCTTTGCTTAAAAAAAAGTTGCTCAGGTTACTTGTGAGTCGGGGAATAAGTAGGAATAAAGCTTCCCACTACTTATCACAATATTTTGTTTCTGTGCCATATACATGCTTTCCTATTGAAAAAATTTTAATTTAAAAAATCATGGGCGTTGTCCCACAAAGCAAAAGGTTGCCAATTCAGTCCTCCTCAGTCAAGGCACATTCCTGGCTTATTGGTTCTGTCAGCTTGCAGAAAGCAACCGATAGGTGTTTCTCACTTCGATATTTTCCTCTTTTTTTCCCTCCCTGCCCCTCTAAAATTAAATAAATAATATCTTAAGAAATCCCCTCCAAAATCAATTGCATTGCTTAAAAAATACACATAATTTTCTAATTTCTAAATTTTTATTTATTACTTTTAGAGAGAGAAAGAAACATCAATTTGTTGTTCCAATTATGGATGCATTCTTTGGTTGATTTTTTAAAAATTTTTTTAATTTTAATTTTTTATTGTTATTCAATTACAGTTGTGTGCCTTTTCTCCCCATGTTTGGTTGATTGTTATATGCACCCTAACCCAGGAGCGAACCCACAATCTTGGTGTATCAGGATGATGCTCTAACCAACTTGAACTACTAGGCCAGGGTACCCTTAGACTATTGTGATTGCTGCTTTGACTGTTGACCCTCAGACAACCACACCCACCTTGCCTTTGGCAGTTGAGTGCTGCCCTTGGCACCTGCCACCTTAGGATCCAAGTACTCCTATTGCATTTAGGTTTTCCAAGTCTCATATCAGGTCTGGCTTACAGAGGAGAAGGATCATGGAGCTCTTCAAGTGTGTTGGGGCTTCCCTCACAAGTTTATGTCAAAGTATTGGTGAAGGGCATGTCTTATGGAATCACCTGGTGTGGGTAAGTAGGTTTTTTTTCAAATTGGGTTTATTGGGGTGACGTTGGTTAATAAAATTATATAGGTTTCCAATGTACAATTCTATAATACATCATCTGTATATTGTATTATGTGTTTGCCACCCCAAGTCAAGTGTCCTTCTGTCAACAGTTATTCCCTCTTTACCCTGTTCTACCTCCCCTCATCCTCTATTTCCTTGGGTAATCACTATACTGTTGTCTGTGTCCATCAGATTTTTTTTTTCTTTGCTTCATCCCTTCACCTTTTTCACCCAGCCCTCTGTGAGTGGGTCTTAAGTGACAAATCCACTCTAACACTCAAATCTCCATAAGTTTTTGAATCCCTTCCTCTACATTAAACCATGGAAGGTTGAGTATTTCTGATGTGCTCACAGTGGGCCATCTTTTGGTCTGTGATTCAGCCAACCAAACAAACTGTTAAGAGTCCTTTCTAACTCCTTGAGCTAACTCTTTAGATGCAGAATCTCTGCTTTGTGAGCACATATCAATTGGTTCAGCCTGACCCAACTTTATATTCCTTTCACCATCATCTCACATCCTAATGTATCTGTTCTCCAGAAAACCTGAGTAGTTCTTTTGGAGTTTAATGCATCTCCTCATGATCACACTTAGTACCTCACCTTTAGGGGCCTGCTGGGACTAGGGTCTAGTTATAGCTAAAATCAAGGAGGGGCCTGGGGGGTGGGTCCTAAGGAGGATCAGCATTATCTTGCTTGGCAACTGCCTCAGGGCACTGGAATGCCATTACTGTTTCCTCAGACAGTGCAGTGTTAACTCCCTCAGATGTGGAAAGGTGGATACCAATGGGCCTGGAAGGGTGGCTTCCACTGTGGGAAGAAAGACCTTGACCACTGGCACAAAAAGATTCATCACAGTGTAGGGCCTCGGCCCTGGCTGGGTAGCTCAGTTGGTTGGAGCATCATCCGGATACACTAAGGTTGTGGGTTCAATTTCTGGTTAGAGCACATAGGAGAATCAACCAGTGAATGCATAAATAAGTGGAATTACAAATCAATGTTTCTGTCTGCCTGTTTCTCTCTCCCCTGAGATTCAAGGGCCCTTCTTTTGCTGTAACTTTTTTTCTGAGCCCATTTTTTTTTAATTAACATAAATACGATGTGTACACAAACTGTCTATTCATTTTTACACTTGATCTTAGCCAAAAGGCTGAGAAGCAGTTTCTATTCATTTTCTTTGCTGCGCAGCCTGGCATTGGGATTGGTGACTCTGATGGCCAGCTGGGCTGTTCTTTCCACAATGGCTTTTCGGTTCTTTGAGGAGATGTGGTGAGCAATCCCAGCACATAAGATTTGTTGCACATCAGCAGCACTTCAAGCTCCTTGTCAGTGTGGACCAGGAACTTCCAAAAGCCACTGGGCAGCATGTGCTTTGTTTTCTTGTCCCTTCCATAACCAACATTGGGCATCAAGATCTGGCCTTTGAATCTTCTGCGCACCCTATTGTTAGTGCCTCTGGGTTTCCACCAGTTCTGCTTATTTTTGACTTACCGGTCTGACTGGTGCCAGATAAACTTCTTGGTCCTCTTTTTGACAATCTTGGGTTTCACGAGGTGTCTGAGGGCAGCTGTGGTGCCAAGAAGAAGACAGCTGCCACCTATGTAGGCAGTGTGCAGGAAGAGAGCCCATTCCTCCTATAGCTCACTTTTTCTACCTCTTTGACTTTCTAAATAAGCTTTCTTTTATTAAAAACAACAACAACACACACATATATAGGGTCTCAATGCTCCCATTTTCATCAAGATATTCCCACACATCCCTATCCCAATTTACAGGATTTCATTCTTTCCAAGTCATTGCTCTCACATCAATAGTCAACACCCTGTGGAGCTGGTGTTGTAATTCAACCAATCACAGGATGAGGTTTTGTATTTGATTTTCAGCAATTTCAGCCAGTGTTCACTGGAGATAAGGGTCTCCTTTAGGGCACAGTAGGAACTCTTAGGTCATTTATTGGGTGTGTGAGCTGGGAATTGGAATCCCTGAGCTCATCCTTCCTTTTATCACTTTACCAGCAACAAGAGCAATCACCAAAGCCACTATATTCCTTTGTTTGAAAGTATCATGTACACAGTCATTCAGCTCTTTGCTTGTTGTAAGTGGTTGATTAGATTGGGTTCATTAGGTCCAAGGGAGATACTGTATCTCTATAAATGGTGCACACCATAGAATTGATCTCTTTACTACTGGAAATAGAGCCATTAACATCCTTAAACCTTTTCAGATTAAAGCTGCCCTCTTAGCCCATCAGGCAGCCTTCAGTCTCATAAATCTTACCATATTAGAGAGCCCATTCCAGAAACCCCAGAACCATTTGGAGAACTCATCCTTAATATATACATTCAGAGGTAAGAATCCAGGCCTCTTCTACTAAGCCAGACGTCAAAGTTATCCATAAATGTGAAACAGTGCCTCTTATCTCAGCAATTGTTTTTGTTTCAGACCGTAGTCATTTCTAATATTAAAATGTTATTATTATTAAAACGACAGGTGTATTGACATTTTGAAGTCGGTTAATAAATGCTCTCAGTTTTAATTTTTAATAAGGTAAAAACCAAAGTTTTTTTGGTACTTACTACATTTTAAGATATTCTAAGTGGGTGTTGATGCCAAACAATTGAGAATTAGTGATCTAGGGATATTTTCTAGAGAAAAAAAATGTGAAACAATTTTCAGGTTTTTTCTTTTTGTTATCTGGTCCTCAGTCACACACATTTGAGTTAATTATACTCATTAAGACTGAACAAAGCCAATCTGATTTATATAGGTTTTATCTTGGTCCACGCCTATTGGTTTCCACCTTATCCCCAGGCATCCATCCATGCTAGTGAATGATGTATCCTTTGGGTGTGTATGTCTATTTAGGTGTATGTGTGCCCTTAATTAAGACACAGCAATTTTGTAGCAGCTCTCTCTACAGAGCACACCTGCACCTTTCCCCGCCCCACTGCCCCAGGCATGTTTTCTTTGCCTCTCTTCTAACCTATAAGAGCCCCTCTTTTGCTGCAACTCGTTTCCCAAGCCCATTTCTTATGGCTCATTTCTACCTCTATGACTTTCTAAATTTAAAAAAAAAAAAAAAAGGTACAGCAATTTTGGGGGCGGAGAGGGATTCCAATCATTTTATTTATTTTATTTTTTAAATGATTCTTTTTCATTTACAGTTGACATAATACATAGCAATTTTTTGCTGTATTTTATTTAGATTAATTGAACTTCATTGAATAACTTCTTTTCCTCTAATTTTTTTGAAGGTTTTTATTGATTTGAGAGAGAGGGGAAGGGCGGGAGAAAGAGTGCGAAACATTGATGTGCGAGACGTACATCTTGCCTCTCTCATGCACCCCCAGCTGGAGACCAGGCCTGCAACCCAGGCATGTGCCCTGACTGGGAATTGAACTGGTGACCCTTCGGTTTGCAGGCCAGCACTCAATCCACTAAGCCACACCAGCCAGGGCAGCCTTTTTTAATCCTCACTTGAGGATAAGTTTATTAATTTTAGAGATGGGGGGAAACATTGATTTGTTGCTCCACTTATTTACACATTTGTTGGTATATTCTTTATGTGCCCTGACTGGGGATTGAACCTGCTACCTTGGCGTATCCAGATGAAGCTCCAATTAACTGAGCTACCCAGCTAGAGTTTGCACACATTTTCTTGACTCATGTTGTTCCTGATCCATATGAACAGAACACATCAATTTTTCATGGTTTTTGAAAACAGAAGACCTTGATTCCTCAGTGAAGGCATTCAGATCAGCTGGGCCATATTTCTTTGTTTCTTCATTTTGGCAGTTTCTCTGTGTTTGTTTCTGTGTAATAAGTACAGCTGCTTTGACTCCCTGTCTTAGTAGTGTGGCCTGTTGTATAAAAGCACACCTGTATGGGGAGAAAAGGCATACAACTGTAATTGAATAACAATAAAAAAAAATAAAATAAATAAAATAAAAAAAAAGCACACCTGTACATAGTGTGGAGTGGAGCCTTTGGTAATTACCAGGGCAGGGAAACCCGAGTCACCACTCTGTAGCTCTGTGTCGGGGAGAACCTGGAGATGGGACAGTGCCAATAGCTGGCCTCTGGAGCTTTGCCCAGGAGGATGCCATTTCCCGGCACTCGCCCTGGTGTCAGTCACCTCAGTTTCTCCCTGTATGCCTACCAGCTGTTGCCCTGGTGCTGAATCCCAGAGGGAGTGAGGCTGCGTTAAGTCCTAAGTCCTAAGTTCATTGTGGGCCCTTTAAGAGGAGTCTCCTATGAATCCCTCAGTTTCTTCCACTTCCCCAACCCCCACTGGTTTTTATAGCCAGAAGTTATGGGGACTTAAATAAGTCCTGGCACTAGAGCCCTGAGCTGGGTGGTCTGGTCTGGGACTGGGATGCCTCACTCCCAAGGTATCCCTTCTGATTTTTATCCACTACATGTGGATGAGGGACTGCCTGTTCCATGTCTCCATGCATCCCTGTGCCTCTCCACCTCTCCATGTTTCTCAACGCGTCTCCATGTCTCCACCCCTCCTGCCTGTCTGGATGAATGGCTTCTTTAAATCCTTGGTTGTCGGACTTCCATACAGCTTGATTTTTCTGATGTTTTTGAGTGATGTTTGTTTTGTAGTCTAGTTGTGATTTTTGCTGTAGCTGTGTGAGTGGGGTGAGGCATGTATACCTATGCCTTCATCTGGACCAGAAGTCCATACTGTTGTTTGTGTCTGTGAGTTTGTTCATTTGTTGCTTTCTGTTTTATATCCAATAAATTCTTTGAGTTGGTTCTTTAATGAATAATAATCACAGCATCTACATATTAGCTTAAAAGGTTATTCTAGCAAATTATGCCAGGATCAGATTGTGAATGTGCTAAATACCAAGCCTTGACCTGAGACTTAGTTGAATGGGACAGATATCAGTAGTAATCCTGAGCTTAAGAATGACTCCCTTTGGCCCTGGCTGGTATGGCTCAGTGGATTGAAGGCCAGCCTACAAACCAAAGGGTCGCTGGTTCAATTCCAGGTCAGGGCACATGCCTGAGTTGCGGGCCAGGTCCCCAGTTGGGGGTACCACACACTGATGTTTCTCTCCCTCTCTTTCTCCCTCCCTTCCCCCTGTCTAAAACTAACTAAATAAAAATCTTTAAAGAGAAAGACAGTGATGGCCCTGGCTGGATAGCTCAGTGGGTTAGAACATCTTCCCTATATGCCAAGGTTGTAGATGGGATCCCTGGTCAGGGCACATACAACAATCAACCAATGAGTGGAACAACAAATCAATGCTTCTCTCTCTCTCTCTCCCTCTCCCCCATCCCTCCCTTCTCTCTCTCTCTCTCAAATCAGTAAATAAAATTTTTAAAAAAGATTAAGGCAGTGATGGGGCCGAGATGACATAAACATTTAATTCTCTTTTCCTCACTTAGTGTTGGTTTCAGAATCGAATATCTAGGTACCGAACCCAGAAAAAATCAGAACCTGAGCAGGACTTAGAAGGAAGCCAGAACGAAGATCACCCTGTGGAGAAGAGTCAAGGTAAATATCCTGTGCCGGCCCCGTCTGCAGCAGAGCCCCGAGAGTGTCATAGTTCCTCTGTCTAGTAGTGGAGCCAACTAGTACTCTTTGAGTGGGGAAAGAATGTTCTCTCTCTCGGGGCCTCCTGGTCCATGTCTTCTTTTTAGCAACCCAACCATACACTGCGTCTCCTCTGACACCTTCCTCCTGGAATGGGTCTTCTCAAGGAGAGACAGCGGGTTCCAAATTAAATGGAGATAGTGGGACAGGTTTGGGCTCCTTGTCTGCATCTGTACACTGATCTCTGCAGTCTTACCTGGACCCTAGGTAGAGAAGATAGACAGCCTTGAACCAGCTACACTTCCGCCCAGTTACACACCCTCATCTCGGCATTTGTGAACAACCCTTATCCTGGGATTGATTCCAGAGAGCAACTCGCTAAGGAAATTAGGGTTCCAGAGTCAAGAGTCTATGTGAGTGATGGGGAATTTTATGACCCCATCTACTGGGGATGGGGATGTATGGGAAGGGGGGCCACAGCACTCTGAGCCAGGCGCATTCCCACTCCAGGGCCTTTTATGACCTTTCTTTCTGCTGGGTTCCTAGTAGGTTCTACCTCCAGAAACCCACTGGCTCACCCTCTTACCCTCCTTTCAGTCCTTTTCCGTCATAATGTTGTATTCCCTGTGCTCTGAACAGTGACACTTATTAAGAGTTGGTTGAGCCCTGGCCAGGTGGCTCAGTTGGTTGTCGTCCTGTACATCAAAAGGTTGTGGGTTCAGTTCCTGGTCAGGGCACATGCCTCGGTTGCAGGTTCGATTCCTGCATATGGGAAGGGGTGCATACGGGAGGCAAGTGATGGATATTTCTCTCTCACATGGATGTTTCTCTCTCATTCTCTGTCCCTCCCTCCCTTCCTCTCTCTCTGTGATCAATGAATATATCATCAGGATTTAAAAAAAAAAGAATTGGCGAATGAATGAAGGATGGAGTGTTACTTTACACTATGAGCCAGGTACTTGGGTGAGATCTTTCTATCAAATTCTTTCTATCAAATAACTTTTATAATTATTCCTATGTCTGCTTTAGAGATTTAACATTTAGTTCACACCTAAAATATGGCAGATGGCCCTGGCTGGTGTGGCTCAGTGGATTGAGCACCAGCCTGTGAACCAAAAGGTCACCAGTTTGATTCCGGGTCAGGGCACATGCCTGGGTTGCAGGTCAGGTCTCCAGCTGCAGACATGCAAGAGGCAACTGATTGATGTTTCTCTCCCTCTCTTTCTCCCTCCTTTCCCCTCTCTCTAAAAATAAATAAAATCTTTTTTAAAAATGGCAAATGAACAGAAATTCATAGATATAGAGAACAAACTGATGGTTGCTGGGGGTTGGGGGTGGGGTGGAGGAAGGGCAGAAAAAGAGAAGAGGATTAAGTACAAACCTTCATTTACAAAGTAGTCACAGGGATGTAAAGTACAGTACAGGGAATATAGTCAATAACATTGTAATACCTATGTATGATGATAGGCGGGTTCTAGACTTATTAAAGTGATCACTTTGTAAGGTATAAATGTTGAATCACTATGCTGTACACCTGAAACTAATAGAATATTGTATGTCAACTATAATTAAAAATGGATTTAAAAAGTTAAGTTGAATTTAAAACTATCTAAAAAAAATAAAAGAAAGCCCTGACTGGTGTGGCTCAGTGGAATGAGCACCAGCCTGTGAACCAAAGGGTCACTGGTTTGATTCCTGGTCAGGGCACATGCCTGGGTTGTGGGCCAGGTCCCTGGTTGGGGTATGTGAGAGGCAACTGCACATTGATGTTTCTCTCCCTCTCTTTTTCCCTTCCTTTCTATCTCTCTAAAAATAAATAAAATCTTTTTAAAAAAATGAAAGAAAAACAACAACAAAAAAGATTTAGCTCAGAAACATAGCAGCCTGCCTAAGGATCATTGCTGCTGAATCGTAAAATTGAGTATAATTCTGTCAGTGGTGTGGAGGGTGTGTGTGTGCGAAATGTATGCCTAAGTGTTTATAAAGTAATATTATGTATGAGTATATATAATATATATATCTAACATGCATGTGTACTTGTAATTTATGGGTGCAAGCAAGAAGCAGCAATGAGTATGTCTTATGAGATAAAAAAATATCTTCCTAGAAAAATAGTCATTTTTGACAGGAAGATGGAAAAATTCCAGGTAGAGGGAAGAGCTGAAATATAGACATGGTACTTTATGGGTAGACCAGCACTTGTATTTGGTTTTTTAAAAGATTTTACTTATTTATTTTTAGAGGGAGGGGAAAGGAGGGAGAAAGAGAGGGAGAGAAACAATGATCGGTTGCCTCTTGCATGTCCCCTACTGGGGACCTGGCCCACAACCCAGGCTTGTGCCCTGACCGGGAATGGGGATTGCACCAGTGATCTTTCAGTCTGCAGGCTGGCACTCAATCCACTGAGCCACACCAGCCAGGGCTAGACCAGCACTTGTAACGAGGGGATATGGGGACTTTCAGGATATGAAACCCACCATTAGGTTGTGAAGGTACAAGGGGTGAGATTGAATTTTTTAAAAAAGATTTTATTTTTTAGAGAGAGAGGGGAGGGAGAAAGAGAGGGATAGGAACATCTATCAGTTGCCTACATGCCCTGACCAGGGATCAAACCCATAACCCAGGCATGTGCCTCAACCAGGAATTGAACCTGTGACACTTCATCTTGTGGGATGACACCTCAACAAACTGAGCCATGCTGGCTGTGGCCAGAAGTTTGAACTTTATCTTCAGACCTGTTAGATTTTCTTAGATGTTACATAGAATGTCAGTGATTTTGGAATTAAGCCTAAAATGAACCACCTCTATCTCCCCTTGGCTTTTTGAAAAAATAAAAAACATGGTGAGGTTTGCATGACCTCAGTTGCTTTAATGAATTCTTGTTTTACCCACTTAGATTTGGTTTCAAAATCGAAGCTCCAGGTTGCATGTCCAGAGAAGTAAAGAACCTAATGAACCTTTAGAACAGGAACAAGACCAGGAATTGGCCACGGGAGAACAGGATCAGGAATCAGCCACGGGTGAACAAGACCAGGAATCGGCCACAGTTCCTGAAGACTCTTCTGCCCAAGGCCTCCCTCTGCCCACTTCCAGCCCCACTTCCAGTCCAGAGACCCCATAAGAATGTGAATTTTTTAAATTTATTTTTTATCTTTAATTTATTTACTTTTAGAGAGAGAGAGAGGGAGAGAGAAAGAGGGAGATAAACAGTTGTCTCTTGCTTGCTCCCAAAAGGGGCCTAGTCTGCAACCCAGGCATGTGCTCTGACTGGGAATCGAACCAGTGACCTTTCAGTTCGCAGGCTGGTACTCAATCCCCTGAGCCACACCAGCCAGGGCTAGAATGTAAATTTTTTGTTCACTGGTATCTTCCCAGTGCCTGGTACATAGTAAATAATAATTTTTTTAAATCCTCACCTGAGGATATGTTTATTGCTTTTAGAGAGACAGGAAGGAGTAGAGAGAGAGAGAAACATCAATCAGTTGCCTCCCATATGCAATTGAACCCACAACCTAGGTATGTTTCCTGATGGAAATCAAACCCACAACTCTTTGGTACATGGGATGATGCTCCAACTAACTAAGCCAGCTGGCCAGGGCAGTAAACTTTCGTGGAAGGTACAATTCAGTTAGAGAAATGAATCCTCAGGTGTGTTCTGCTGGAGGTAGTAGCTTCCATGTTAGACCAAAAAGGTGGGAAAGGGTTGACTTCCATGTTGTATATATAAACTGGCTTCTTTGACTTTTCTTTCCCCTTATCTTTTCCTCCTCAGGTACAGAAACTACTCACAATGGCACCCCTCTCACTAGCAACTGTCTTATGTCTCTGAAGCCAGAACAGGATGGACTGAGAGACACATCAGTGTATTTGATGTTATCAGCTGGGGCTCCAAATCTCTCTCATTCTTCCAGGGAACATGCCCTTCTAAACATATCTTCAGCTTCTCTGGAGGCTGAGCCTTCTGGAGATGGTAACAGGGACTTTAGGAGGCAGACAGACCAAGGCACCATGTGGCCCTACCAACGGAACCTGGCTCCACACTTTGGCAGATGTCAAGGAACATGATAATAAACTTATTCATATCTTTTTTTTTAAACTTAAACCAATAAACTTAAGCTACCTTTTATTTACTAAAGAGTAATGTTAACCTAGCTGGTGAAGCTCACGGGGTTGAGCGCAGGCCTGCAAACCAAAGTATCACCAGTTTGATTGTCAGTCAGGGCACATGCCTGTGTTGAGGCCAGGTCCCTGGTGAGGGGCCCCCAAGAGACAACCACACATTGATGTTTCTCTCCTTCTCTTTCTCTTTCCCTTCCCCTCTCTCTAAAAATAAATAAAATCTTTTTAAAAAGAAAAAATAATCTTAGATCATGCTAACTTTAAAAACATTTGAATTAGTTTATATTTCTGAGAATTTTGGAATTCTCAATTCTTACAAGCACTTGCCTTTAATTTTAACAATGCCATCCGGAAGTAGAAAATTATCTCATATTTACAACATATATACGTTACACACAAACACAGACACAGACTTTTTAGCCATAAAAAAAGCCTGGCCAGGTAGCTCAGTTGGTTAGAGTTGTCTGTCCCAATATGCCAAGATTGTGGGTTCAATCTCAGGTCAGGGCACACACAAGAATCAACCAATGAATACATAAATAAGTGGAACAACAAATTGATGTCTCTCTTCCTCTCTTAAAAAAAAGCAAACAAAAATACAGCGTGAAGAAACGTTTGGGGGTGATGGATGTGCCCACTATATTGATTGTGCTGGTGGTTTACATATTACATATGTATACATATGTAATATATGTATACATAACTGTATACATATATTCAAATGCATGAAACAATATCAAGTCAAATTTTTAAAAACACCAATTAGGATGAAAGCAACGATTAAGGAATCAGAAGAATGTCTAACTTGTGGGGACTCAATTTAATAGGGAAGAATCCTGGGTTAGGTAAATGAGTCTACCTGCTGGAATTTCCTTACAAAGAGCCTTTTATTAGATGGCTTCCACTGCCATCTAGTGGTAGCATGAGGAACTGCCACAAAAATCCACAGACGCAGATTCAAACTGTAGAGCAAGATAAAATATATTCAAAGGAGGCGTTTGTACCCAGGAATGTAGAGTCATTGTTTTCCCATACGCTAAATAGACATTAAAGGTAGAAAAATGTCCCAAGGGGTTCTTAACTCCTCTTTATGCTGATGATTTCAATACTTCCTGGTACAACGAAAAGAAGTTTTTAAAAAATTTTAAAAGCCCAGGCTAGAGAGCTGAGTTGGTTAGAGCATGGTCTTCACACCAAGGTTGAGAGTTCGATCCCCAGTCAGGGCACTTATAAGACTCAACCAATGAATGCATGAATAAGTGGAACAACAAATCAGTGTCTCTTCCTCTTTCTAAAAATAAAAAAATTAAAAAGAGCAAAGATGAAGAAAGGAAAGAAGAAAAAGAAATTTGGGTTATTTAGAGCAGGGGTTTGTTTGGGTAATGTTCCCAGACCACCTAAGCCAGAAACTCTGGAGGGGGCCCAGCATTATTTACACCCCTAACCTCCCCTCACCCCCCCATCATCACAGAATTCTGATGAATCTCAATCTTAGATTTTATTTATTTTAGAGAGGAACATGATAATAAACATTCATATCTTTAAAAAACTTAAGAAACTGAATAGATAATTAAGATATGGGTTTATTATCTAACCAATAATAAATAATTGGTTAGATAATAAAGCAATAAACTTAAGCTACCTTTTATTTACTAAAGAGTAATGTTAACCTAGCTGGTGTAGCTCAGGGGATTGAGCGCGGGCCTGAAAACCAAAGCATCGCCAGTTTGATTCTCAGTCAGGTCACGTGCCTGGGTTGCAGGCCAGGTCCCTGGTGAGGGGCCCCCAAGAGACAACCACACATTGATGTTTCTCTCCCTCTCTTTCTCTTTCCCTTCCCTTCTTAGATTTTATTTATTTTAGAGAGGGGGAGGGAGGGAGAAAAACACAGATCAGCTCTCTTGTACACACGCAGACCAGGGACAAAAACCACAAGCCAGGCACGTGTCCTAACCGGGAATCAAACTGGCAACCTTTTGCTTTCCAAGAAACACCCAACCCATTGAAACCACTCAATTCCCGTCTGTAGCTCAGCTGTGAGTTACCCGGATTTAGGGCTGTGGTTTTATACCATGGGCGATGCTACCATCTAGTGGGCATTTGGGGTGCATCCTGAGACATTTTTTTTTGTCACAAAAAATATGGTGGGTTGGTGCTAGGGTATCTAGTAGGTAGAGGTCAGGATGCAGGACATCCTCCTGTGACAAAGAATTATCCAGTTCCAGCCTTGAACAGGGGGCTCAGTTGTTTGGACTGTCGGCCTGTGCACCAAAAGGTTGCAGGTTCAATCCCTGGTCAGGGCATACGCGTAGGTTGTGAGTTCCATCCTGGAAGGGCACCTGCGAAATTGATGTTTCTCAGATGTATGTTTCTCTCTCTCTCTCTCTCAAATCAATAAACATATCCTCCAGTGAGCATTAAAAAAAGAAAAGTGATCCATTTCCAAATGCCAGTAGTGCCCAGGTTGAGAAACCCCACTCTTTACTATGGAATTTACCTCCACACTTCGCCCCATTCAGCTGTCTTACCTCTGCCAACTTTGCTCATCCATGGGACCTTCATCCATGTCCCTGACCCCCCAAATATTTAACAACCCGTAGGGCACTAAGCAATCCTAGTGAGGCCCTGTCCCATTATATGGACCCTGCCTGTGGGCGTTTGCCTTAGTAACTCTTGCTAAATCATAAGCATGTCTCAGATTTATAATTTTTTATTATTAAAAATGTTTAATGACAGTGACTTTCAACATTATATTAGTTTCAGGTGTACAGCATAGTGATTAGACATTTATGTAACTTACCAAGTGATTCCCCCAATAATTCTAGTACCCACCATACATAGTTATTACAACTTTATTGATTAGATTTCCTATCTGTACTTTACCTCCCTGTGACGATTCTGTGTCTTCCCATCTGTACTTTTTTTTTCCATCCTATCCTACTTTATTGTTTTGAGATCTCTGACAAGGACCTCATTTTTTTCCAGTCCCTATACCAGTTAAGTATTTCTATTCAAATTCCCAAGATCGAACAACAACCATTTATTTTCTTTGAGAAAAACAGGATAGAACAATATAAATGAAAGTATTAAAAGGTGAGGGATGCACGCTGGCAGTGCTATTCCTCAGCAAGAAGTCCTCAACCTAGTGCTGAGGACTCCTCACGTAGATTATCATTTTATATTTTAATCAAGTCATTTACTTTTACTTACATGGATTTTTGAAAGAAACTTCACAGCACTGATGAAAAGTCAGTACCACTTGCCATAACTACAAATGTAAAAAGAAGCCCAGTGAAAACATGGCCTTATTCAATTCCAGCTACTGTTGCCTACCAAAGCCTCTAAACTTGAGATGTGTTCTTTGTTTAAAAAAAAAAGTGAGCGAGCAAGCGGTGTTGACGTCAGGCTGCCACCAAGCTGAGACTTTCTCATGAGCTTGATCAGGACAGAAAGAGAAGGAAAAAGGAATTAACTCTCTCACTGTGTAGTTTCTCACTACTTAATTTAATTCTTTTATATTATTTATTTCCATCTAAAAGTAATCCTCGTTCAATCTCAAACCATCTTCCCCTTTTGCTGACACTAAGAGCCCATGTCCACAGTGCAGCCTAAATGGCCCCACATCGTGGGGCTCAGCCCTCAGCTCCAACCCACTCACTACAAAGACCCAAGGGCCATCTCTAGCCTACTGTCTGTATTTGTATGGCCCGTGGGCTAAGGATGGTTTGTAGAAATGAATATTTGTAATAAATCTGATGATAGGCAACACTAATTTTGAACTGTGATTGAGCTAAATGTTATTATCCCTTCCAAAAGAAGAATCCCATTCTTCTCATTAGTACATCTGTATTACAAAGTGTTATACTCAATTATCATTGTATTTTTATTTAGTCAATAAAAAATCTGTGGATATGTTTTTTCTTGTTATATAGATACTTAGGTAGTACCCTGAATTTTGCATCTTAACCAGCAAAACCCAAAATATTCACTCTGCAGCCCTTTACAGTCAGTCTCCGGGTTCCAGAACTCTACTGTTCCCTTGTGCACGGCTTCCTTACACCTGGGAAGAACCTCCCCGACCTCCTCCAGGGGAGGTTCTCTAGTTACTCAAGTCTCAGTTCCTATGTCACCTCCTCCAGGTGGTCACCCTAATTACCCCTCCCCATTTGAGGCGGTCTAGCAGCACACAAACGGCATCATCGGGTTTTACTTTCTCCAAACCACTGACTTATTACCCATGAATTTATCGAAGTCTTTAACAATAAAAACAATCAGAGCGGCAAAACACATAGTGCTGGGCACAACTGAAGCTTTTTCCACATGCGGTTGAACCCTCTATGGCAATCTCTAAGTCAAAAAGGGTCAAAATGAGTAGCACCAAAGCGTTCGATCGAACAAATAGACTTCTGCAGCCCACAACCACTTTGTGAGGTCGGTACCAAAGGAGACTGTGGCAGACAGCGATTGTGTATCTTTCCCACGGTGATACTACTACCAAGGGACAAAACCAAGATCTGAACCCGGTTCAACAGTCCCCCCACTAAGAATGCAAGTTCCACGAAGGCAGCCGGTCGTGTTCACTGTCGAGTCCCATCACAGCGCCTGGCACGCGGTAAGCTCTCAATGAATACAGAATGAATGAGTCAGTCGATCAGTCAATCGACACATCTCCCTTGCAATTGGTGGTGCGTGTCCCAGCCTTCCGGCCCACCCACACCTAACAAGCAGCACCTTCGTTCACCCTAATTGCATCTGCTAAATCTCCCATTTGCCCCTTTATCCTTCAACCTTGTCAACACGTCTGATTAATTTTGATAACTTACCTGGAGTTCTCTGGATTCAGGAGTGGATTTCTAATCTTTCTCCCTTTATCAACCTCAACCTGTATCATGTTATCTCCTTCTGCTAAAAAAAATCTGTGCGCTCACCTGCCATCTGCCTGCACTGTGGTCCAGGTACCGTTATATTCACTCAAATGACAAAGACAATCTCCCAGGCCCCCACCTCCAGCTTTCCCATCTTGCCTGCCTCAGAATGTCACCGCCACCAACCAGATGACTCAGATCCCAAGCTCTCCTCACATGGCCCTCTTCCCTAACCCTAACCCCAGGTCCTTGGACTTGAACTTCAGCTTCTGCTGTCTGCAACTCTCTCTAAAATGTCTGCAGGAGTCAGTCCTCACCACTGTTCAATCCCCTGACTGATGTTTTGCCTGGTGTGGGACATGTCCTTGTTGATGTTCTTGAGAGATTAACTAAAATGCTAGACAGATGCATTAAATAATATTCAAAGAAAAAAAAAGAAGCCCTGGCTGGTGTGGCTAAGCGGGTTGGGCACCAGCCTGTGAACTGAAAGGTCGCTGGTTCCATTCCTGGTCAGGGCACATGCCTGGGTTGTGGGCCAGGTCCCCGGCTGGAGAGGCAACTGGGCGATGTTTCTCTTTCACACTGATGCTTCTCTCCCTCTCTCTAAAAATAAATAAATTAAATCTTTAAAAGAAAAGAAAAGAAATCCCTTATCTTTGAGTCACTGTATTGCATAAAGGATAATGTTGTAGTTTGGTTCAAATGCCTTTAGCAATTTTAACATCTCCTTCGAACAGCAGCAACAAAAAAGCCACTATTAGGTTAGAACCGTGGCTGGTAGTATGGTAATAGCATCTAATTAGTACTAAACAACATTTTTTGGTGTATTTTCCTTGCATCTCTTTTTTTAAACTTTATTTTTATTGTTGACACTATTACAGGTCTTCCCATTTCCCCCCCTTTGCCCACCTCCACCCAGCCCTCTCACCCCTTCCCTCTGGCCATCGCCACTCTGTAGTCTGTGTCTGTGGTCAAGATGTATGATCTTTGGCTGATCCCTTCGCCTTCTTTCACCCGGTTCCCCCACCCCCCTCCCCTCTGACAGCTGTCCATCTGTTCCACGTGTCCATGCCTCTGGTTCTATTTTGTTCCTCAGTTTATTTTATTTTCCATTTATGGTAACTACAGGTGTTTCCCATAACAATAGTAATTTAAATTCCCTTTAAAGACAATATTTATTTTAGATATAACTGAGAATACTCTTTTACAAAGTATTAAATAATACAGCAAAGACGCCCATATGGCAACATTCATCACGGTTGTACGTGAAAAGCTGTACTTTGGGAAACACCAATCCGTTTGCCACACTCATAGCTCCAGCGGCCTTTCTAAAATGCAAGTAGGACCATATCGCTCTCCCCAGTCAAAACCGTAGTGTCTCCGGAAGAAAAAGTACTTTCCCAAAACATGGCTTATGAGAGAGCACACCTAGCATTTAAGTTCTGGTTTGCAGTTACCATTCTCCACTCCAGGGAGCCAGGGCTGCTTGGGGAAACGGCCCAGTGCAGGGCTGGGCAGGGGAGGCAGAAGATGAGCCTGGAATATTGTGCCTGAAAAAATGGGCTCCAAAGTCTTTTTTTTTTTTTTCTTTTAATGTCAAAAAGACACAGAAGCCAGCCGGAAAAGGTTCCCATGACCAAACTTGGAACAATTCCAGGGAAAAGTACATTCTAATAGTAAGACATTATAACCCATAAACTAAAGTTAGAATTCATAAATCAACAACAAAGTGATAAATATGGGAGAAAGGAAAACATAACTTTACAGAAGTATGCCAACAAATAAATATAGAATGAGGGGTAGAGTTAGAAACTCATCATTCTGGGCAAGAATCCTCAAAGGCTACTATAAATAGCTGGTGAGTGAAAGTATGAGAAGAAACGGGATATTTATATAGTCTCAAAGGGTCTCCCGCAGATTATTAATTAGAAAGGGACAACGATAACATTGCAGGGCAGACACCACTGTAAACAAACAAAAGCGAACAGGGTCACCATTAGGACAAGCGGATACCGTGAGCACCCTGACAGAACGCACTGAGAAGAAGCCAAAGTCCCTTGTGCAGCAAAATGCAAATCTTAAAAGTCATTACGAGGGAACATCAGACAAACAAACGGAGGAACATTCTGCAGAACGCGTTCCATATTTCTCAAAAATGTCAAGGACATGAGTGATGAAGAATGGCTGAGGGAATGATTTAGATGAAAAGAGACTGGAGACGAGATACATAAACAGAGTGGATAGTCCTGGATTTGATTCAGGATCCAGGAAAAACAAAATTCTATCAAGGAAATTGGTGGAATAACAATTGTGTGTGAATGTGGGCTCTACGTTAGATAATCCTCATGTGTAAACATTAAGTTTCCCAAATGTAATAATTGCACTGTGACTATGAAGAAAATGTCCTTATTCTTAGAACATGTACACTGCAATATTTAGGCACAAAGAGGCGTGATATCTGCAATTTACACGAAAGTAGGAGAAAGAATGAGAGAGAGAGAGAGCTCAAATGTGGCAACAGGTAAACAATTGAACCTGGGTGACGGTCAACTGGGAGTTTTTGCACCATTCTTATAACTCTTCTGTCAGTTTGAAATTATTTAAAATAAAAGGTTATATCACCTGACAAAAAAATTATATCTGGCCTTGAATATCTCCTTAGGCTCCATCTTCACTGCTGTCTCTAACTCATCCTATTTCTTAAGTTTATCAAAAGGATATTTATTAAGGTAACAAAATGTACTTAAAAGCATCTGTAATAGTGTTTCTGGGTGAGAGCAACATTTGAGTGGGCAGACTGAGTAAAGCAGATTGCTCTCCCTAACATGGGTGGGCCTTACCTTATCAGTTGAAGGTTTGACTAGAATAAAAGACCAAGAAAGAATTCTTCCTACTCGGCTGTCTTTGAGCTGGGATGTCAGTCTTCTCCTGCCTTGGAACTTGGACTCCGAGGTTACACCATTGACTCTCCTGAATCTGGACTCAGCCTCCATCCTGTGAGCTAATTCTTTATATTATGTCGATTTTCTATTTTTGTTTTTTTCCCCAGTAGAAACCTGACTAACACAGCATCTTCCTCTTTGTCCTATTTTGCCCACAGGTAAGCTGTAAGCTGTACCTCAAAGTGGAAGTTCCAGAGATGGGGTCTTGGTTTCTAAATAGAGTTGCCCAGAACTTTTCTCTGCCAGAGCCTAGTGGACTCCTCTTTGACATGGACATGGAATGTGTGAGAAGATAAGTCAACAGTGAAATGCAGTGATCACCTTGGCATCAAGGATTTCATTACCCCACCCAGAAAGAAGTCTTGCTGGCTGGCAACTTGAATACCACAGAGCTCATTTGAACAATCAACATCCACAATTGGGTAGATTTTGTGTGTTGGGAGGGGGGTCTGCCATCATTCGTTTAGTAAGTAGCCCGCTGTGGGCATAGTTCAGAAGAGTACATTGAACCTTGTATTTGTTTACAACACATAATGTATATTTTCTATTTTATTTTATTTTATTTTTTATTTTATTTATTTATTTTTAGAGAGTGGAAATGTAAAGGAGAAAGAGAGGGAGAGAAATATCAAATATCAATGTGTGGTTGCCTCTGCTATGCTCCCTACTGGGGACCTGGCCCGCAACCCAGGCATGTGCCCTGACTGGGAATCGAACCAGCAACACTTTGGTTTGCAGACCTGCACTTGATCCACTGAGCCACACCGGCCAGGGCTTATTTTTAAAAATTTAAAAAATTTATTGATTTGAGAGAGAGAGAGAAACATTGATCTGTTGTTCCACTCACGTACACATTCATTGGTTGATTCTTGTATGTGCCGTCACTGGGGATGGAACCTGCAACCTTGGTGTATCGGCACAACACTATAACCCACTTAGCTACCCGGCCAGGGCTTTGTTCTCAATTTTAAGATGTGCTCATTTTTAAACTCATTTTATTCATTTTTTCCTATTTAACTCATTTTTTCACTCATTATGACATCTCAGGAATTAGGTTGCCTCTTACAATCAGTGATAGGCCATGGTTTAATTGACCGTACTTTACTGTTCTTAACAGTGTACGAAGTAATGAGGCATCCACAGTGAACAGCATTTTCCATTTGAGGAAGTATGGTACTCTGTTCGCAGAGAAGAAAAACTGAAATTCTAGAAGCACGTACTTATGAAAAGATGCTCACTACCACTACTCATCAGGAAAATGCAAATTAAAGCTGCAGTGAGATACCACCTCACACAGGTCAGAATGGCTACTATCAATAAAACAACAAACAATAAGCGTTGGTGAGGATGTGGGGAAAGGGGAACCCTTGCGCACTGTTGGTGGGATTGCAAATTGGTGCAGCTACTGTGGAAAACAGTATGGAGTTTCCTCCAAAATAAAAATGAAACTGCCTTTTGACCTAGCAATCCCACTTCTGGGAATGTACCTGGAGAAACCCAAAACACTAATTCAAAAGAATATGTGCACCTCAATGTTCATTGCAGCATTATTTACAATAGTCAAGATTTGGAAGCAGCCCAAGTGCCCATCAATAGATGAATTGATAAAGAAGGTGTGATACATGTATACAATGGAATATTACTGAGCTACAAAAAAACAATTAAATCTTACCATTTGCAACATGTATGGACTTAGAGTGTGTTATGTTCAGTGAAGTAAGTCAGACGGAGAAAGACAAATATTGTATGATTTCATGTATACATGGAATCTAAAAAAACCCATAATAACCAAACAAAACACAAACAAACTCATAGATACAGAGAACAGACTGATGGTTGCCAGATGGGAGGTGGGTGAGGGTATGGGAAAAAAAATTTTTTTAATGCACAAAAAAATAAAAGCACACACTGGAATGTCTCTGTCCTACTTGAGTGGACAGTGTTGGTGTGCGTGAAACTAACAACTTCTTCTGGAGAATTGACCCTGGCTGATAGGACGTGCCTCGTCCAGACAGACCGTAGAGGTTACATCGTCCCTCCATCCAACGGGAGGCCGCCAGTGACTGACAGTTGGGAGTACAAAATCCTGGCCCCCTTGTCTTGCAATGAGGCAACTTTGAGCTACGATTTATGTTCCATATCCTCTAAGCTTAGACTTGACCTCAGACCATAGCCTTGCTTAGGAACTTCCCTTCACTGTCCTGCCTCATAGGTTTCTACCAGAAAGCTCTCCTTGGGAGTCATGTGAACCAAATCCCTGCTTCAGGCTCTGCTTCTAGGCAACCAACCTTCTCAGGCCACTCCAGTTACCATAAACAACATACCATAAACAACAGAAACATTTCTCGAAGTTCTAGAGGCTAAAAGTTCAAGAGCAAGGAGATAGCAGATTTGGTGTCTAGTAAGGACCTGTTTCCTGGTGGGTAGATGTCCCTCTTCTCCCTATAACCTCCGATGGTGGAAGGACCAAGGGGATCCTTAGGATCTCTCTCTTTTTAAAAAGATTTTTATGTATTTATTTTTAGACAGAAGGGAAGGAAGGGAGAAAGAGGGAGAGAGACATCCGTGTGTGGTTACCACTTGAGTGCCCCCAACCCAGGACCTGGCCCTGAACTCAGACATGTACCCTGACCGGGAATCAAACTGGCGACCCTTTGCTTTGCAGGCCAGCACTCAGTCTACTGAACCCCACCAGCCAGGGTGCTCCTTGGTATCTCTTATAAGAGCACCCACCCCATCCACTAGGCTCCACCCTCATGACCTCCCCAAAGCTCCTCCTCCAATACCATCATCACATTACTAATTAGACTTCAACATAGGCATTTGGCAGCATCGCAAATATTCAATCTACAGCCACCCCATGTCTCTCTTATCCTGTGACAATGATATTCTATGCATATACATATTATGTATATATTTTATATGTTATTATATTACATATTTTATAATTATATAATATGCAATGTGGCTCAGTTGGTTGGAACATCGTCCTGTGCACCAAAAGGTTATGGATTTGATTCCTGGTCAGGGCACATCCCTAGGTTTTGGGTTCAGTCCCCAGTCACGGTGCGTGTAAGAGGCTAACCAATCAATGTTCTCTCTCATGGATGTTCCTGTTCCTGTCTCTCTTCCTCTCCCCTCCCTCTAAAATCTATAAGCATGTCCTTAGGTGAGGATAAAAAAGAATAATGGTGTGCTGTGTTACATTACAAATATTTATATGTCATATATTCCTTTCCCCCTTTTGTACACAATGGCGGCAACCATTCACATTACTACACTTCACTGTACATTTGGCTCTTTTGGTCCCTAAAGAAATTTACACCTTAGAATTTTACCCTGAGGCATAAAATCCCATTGAATGCACTCATCAGAATTTATCTAGCCAGTCCCTTCTTGAAGAATATCAAGTTTATTTCCAATAGCTTATTATTACAAGCTATAGTTCGATAGAAATCGGAGTTGGTAAAAATTTAAGTTAGTATATGACCCAGAAGTAATGAGCGTGGTGCCGTGTTCCTGGCTGATTTTGGCTGTTCCACACTCAGTGTGTTTCAAAATATCTACCTGCATGGATGTGTGTTATTATCTCTGAATACTTCACACTCTGTCCGTTCTGCTTAGGAACATTATATAAAATCAGTCTAAAGATAAATACTTTTAGTTTATTCTCTGTATACCCCTGCATAAACTCTCCTCTCTTAACTGCCACATCTACTTAGAATTATGATATTTTAGAGCTAGGATGGCCATGCTTTTGAAAAAAAAAATCTATGAAAAGGCTGTTATCGTTGGAAGAAAACACAGGCGGCTTATACAGTTTCACAGGGAAAAAAGCAAGCAACCATTCGCTGGAGCAGGTGGTGAAGGCTTTGTTCCCATGCCCTCTGCTTATTGGGAATGTCCCCTGCCATTGAAAGTTCCACCGGGGAGCACCTGCCCTGAGATTTTTGAATTGTGATGAAATACAGCAGCCTCTCCAAACCAAGAGCAATCCGTTTCTGACTGCACCGCCAAAACTAATACCCGTTTGCAAACACTCCTTCTGCGGTCCGAAAAGCAATGTAATTTGGGTCAAGAGTCCTGGCTGATTCTTCGGTTTCATTCAAGTTATTGTTCGTTTCTTGGGGTGCTTGGGTGCTAATGGCTACTAGAAAACACGCCCAACGTCTTTTGAAGCAAGGATAATTGGAGCGCCTGCTATTGTGTTTCTTGGAGAGAAAGATACTTGAAGCTCTGAGGCTGGTTTTTATTCCTTTGTAAGGGGCTTCTCGCAATTACAGTCAAGGGTCTGAAAAGTGCTGGGCACTCCATCAACCCGGGTGGAGGCCGAATGAGACGCGGCTGAATGGTGAGAATAGATCATAGCAGCGTCCCTACACCTGCAGCAGCTGCTGCGCCGGGACCTAGGATTTCTTAGAGTCAGCAGGAGCTTGCATTGACAAGTTTCTTTTCTTCTTTCTTTTTCTTTTTCTTTTTTTGCCTTTCTGCAAAAACCCCATCCAAGGAGACCTTTAAACAAGGACTAAGGCGGCTTGGGTGGCCAACAATGTGGGGTGGGGAGGGAATCCAGGACATAACCATCTCCCCCTCAAGGCTGTTCTGATGTGACTATTCCTCCTTCTTCTCAAGGGTATTCAACTAACAGCAACAGATACTGTTGCCATGGAGACTGAAGCTGGAGTGGGGGACAGGAAGCGTAAGGAAGGTGCAGGTGAAACTCCAGACTGGAATTTTCCAGGCTCTCTAGTCACACAATGTGTGGTCCCAAAGATCGAGTCTAGGCCCAGAGCAGGTGGTCAGTAAATACCTGTATTTGTTAGTTGTGAAGAAAGGAAAATACAGGGTCTTTGGTAATCGATTTCACTTCTCTGAAGTCTCCGTTTATGCAAATAGGGCTGTTGAAACCATTAATTACTCCCTGACTAACCAGGCCTTCCTGCCCAGGTGGACGCTGGGCATTCCCTGCGTCAGCATCACCTGGGCAGGTGAAGGCTTGTTGAAATGCAAATTCCTGGGCTACTACAGACTTCTTGAAGCAAAATGCCTTGTCCAAAGTTTCCATCCACCTTCACAATCCATCACCAGGCCGGGCCTCACGCTGGTGTGGAAAATGTGCGCACAGCTGCGGGCGTGCGGACACAGCACTTAGCCTTGGGTTCGTTCCTCTCTGGCCACACTCGCCTGTCCTGCTCCTACTGTGCGCCCAGTCCTGGGCCTGGCGAGGGACACCTGACCGTGGGGTCCAGCAGGCACTGACAGTTCAGGGTCCAGCGCGAAGGCCTATGGACTCGGCTTCCCCACCAGTCAAACACATCAAGGCTTTCATAGTCCACACGTCTGCTCCCCCAGAGACCACCTCAGCCCACAAACCACTAACGACAGCCTGACAATGGCCCCACTTTGGTCGGGTTTTCACGTGGAAGGACCTCGTCTCTCAGAGCCACCGAGGCATGGCAGGAAGGGTTCTGACCCCTCATCCCCAAGGACTCCAACTTTGCTGTCACCTTGCCACCTCCCCAGGACAGGGGGTGGCCTGGGGCTCAGCGGCAGAGGGGGGACAGCCTCAGTGACCTGGTGGGAGGGGAGGCACAAGAGACAGGAATCCAGGTCCAGAAGGTCGCGGAGGACTTAGCTTCCGCCCGGCCCTGATCACCAGCTACATCCCTGTCCCACTAGGGAAACTGAAGTGGAGAGGGGACAGCCTCACCCAGGGCCCAGCGGGCTCTGACCACAGGTCCGAGTTCCCAGGACACCGGAGTCCACTTCCCTGCGGGCACTTGTCCAGTCCCCACTGATCCCGGGGGTCCAGGACACCCCGGGGCCCCAGTATAGACCTGAAAGACTCTCAGGGGACTGCCAGGCGGGTGTGGGGGTGGGCATGCCACGTGGACACTCACCTCCGAGCCGGGGTCCCTGAAACATGGACAAAGGGAGGCTGCCATGGGACTCACTAGAAGCGGCGTCTTCACGGAGGTCAGGCTGAAGGGAATGGGAGGGGCCGTTCCAGTCACAGGTGCGCCAGATGTGGGACCCGGGCCTCTAAACCGAGTGCTGGCCAAGGAGGCGCGCCTGCCCTTTTGGGTGGCCGCTGGCAGGGGTCACATTATGAGGTCACTGAGCTCCTTGTTCTGCTCACGGACTGCCCTGTGGCTAAGGCCCCTCCCCGGAGTACCGTCCCCAGGAGACCCAGTGCAGCCAGGGCTAAGGTGCTATCTCATCTTTGTTTTATTTTATTTTTTAAAATATTTTATTTAGTATTTTTAGGGAAAGGGAGGGAGAATGAGAGGGAGAGAAACATCAATGTGTGGTTGCCTCTCGCGCCCCCATTTGGGGACCTGGCCCGCAACCCAGGCATGCGTCCTGACTGGGAATCCAACCTGGGACCCTTTGGTTCGCAGGCCACACTCAATGCACTGAGCCATACCAGCCAGGACTGTTTTATGTTAAATTTATTATTCAATTCCAGTTGACATTCAAATTTATATTAGTTTCAGGTGTACAGTTTAGTGGTTGGATATTGATATAATTTATGAAGTGTTCACCCCAATAGGTCTAGTGCCCACCTGGCACCACACATAGTTATTACAGTATCGTCGTCCATATTCCCTGTGCTGTACTTTACATCCCTGTGGCTATTTTGTAACTGCTTGTTTGTACTTCTTACTCTCTTCCCCAACCAGGGATCAAACCCACAACCTAGGTATGCACCCCGACTGGGGATCAAACCTGCAAACTTTTGGTGTACAGGATGCGGCTCCAATCAACTGCGCCACCCGGCCAGGGCTGCGCGGCAGTTTTAGATCTGCGCTTGCCATCTGTGCTTTCCGCTTGTACACTGACTGCTTGGCCTCTGACTGCTTGGAACGTGGCTAGTCCCAGCTGAGATGTGCTGTCATTGAGAAACCCACACCAGATTTCAAAAACCTAGAAGTAAAAACAGAGTTAAATATCTCATTGATCATTTAAAAAATATATTTGGTATCATTGGTTCAAATGGTAGTATTTTGTATATGTTGGGTTCGGTAAAACCTATTAAGGTGAATTCCACCAGTGTGTTCTTTTACCTTTTTAAAGTCTTCCCCAATATACATACTTCAAAAAAAAAGTTGTATTTATTGATTTTAAAGAGAGGGAGGAAGGGAGACAGAGAAAGAGAGAAATACCAACTTGCCGTTCCATTTATTTATTCATTGATTGGTTACTTCTTGTGTGTGCCCTGACCGGGGATTGAGCCCGAAACCTTGGCATAACTAGATAATGCTCCAATCAACTGAGCTGCCTGGCTAGGGCTTTGTGTATATATATCTTCTCAGGCACCATTCTAGGTGCTTTGTAAATATTAACTCATGCAATCCTCAAGATAATTCCTATTTATTTATTTAATTTATTTGCTAATCCCATTTTAAAGCTGAGGAAATGGAGGCACCAAGAGATGAAACTGCGGGCCCCAACGTTAATTAGTGGAGAAGCTGGGAGTCAAATTTAGACAATTGGGTTTTATCCACGCTTCATACTCAGTGGAACATTGAAAGTTGTAGAAAAATGGGTGCAAAAATTACTATCGTGTTAAAAAAAAAAAAAAAAGAGGGAGAGGGAACCCTGGCTGGGTGGCTAAGATGTTTGGAGTGTCTTCCCCTGCACCATCAGGTTACTGGTTCGATCCTAGTCAGGGCAGGTATGGGAGGCAACTGATGATCGATGCTTCTCTCACATCAGTCTCTCTCTCTCTCTCTCTCTCTCAATCTCTCTCTCTCTCTCCCCCCACCTCCTTTCTCCCCTCTCTAAAATCAGTAAACATATCCTCAGGTGATGGTTTAAAAAAGTTTTTTAAAGGCTGGAGGAGTGCGCACTGACAATGTGACACACTTAGAATTGGAGTAATTAGTGTAAGCGACGTAACTTCCAGGAAAGGGACAGAGTGGCTTGGGACGAAGAAGGTGGAATTTTCAGCGCACGGTATTTCCCAGAAGATGATTACGTTCATGGAATTAAAATGCAACCACCATTGAAAGTGTACTACCATTTAAAAAAGAAAAATAAACAAAATTGAAAACCATATTGGTGGCTGTGTCTTCCCAGAACTCATCCCTGTCTGCCATCCAGTTAGACGTTTATTTCTGTGGGTTTCAGCCACTGCATCTACGATGTATGAAGCAGCATTAAAGGGGGCCCTGCGGACTTTTTCTTCATCTCTCCCCCTACCTCCCGTGGTCTACCTGGGACACAGCCTGGAGTTTCAAATAGGTAGATAACCAATATATTAGTACAATGATTGATGTTCATTGTTGATTTAATCAAATGAATAATTGTGGAATAGATAAATAGTTAAGGAATGAGCGGATACATTGGAGAACAGCTTGGGTTTACATCCCTGGCTCTTTTGGGTTCCTAGCAAAGGCACCCCCATAGACCCTTCTTCCCTCACTGCCCCCTTTCTGCAAAGACCCCCCTTTGAGAGGATACATTTGAATTGCATAAAAGCCGTGAGCATGAGCAGACTGCTAATGGGCACCCTGGCCCCAGTCTGCCCCATTCACCCACCAGGCTACTGGGCATATTTCAGCCTCAAGAGCTGTCATCCAGCAACATCTGTTGCTATGGAAACCACAGCTAGCCAGGAACTGAAGAGGGCTGAAATAGGAGCAGAGAGGGATGCAAGAGCCTGGAATTTTCCAGGACTGTGTGGACATGTGGGTTCAAATTCCCAGCCTGGACTCCAATAGGGCCTCCTTAGCTGTTTGTGGAGGGGATTACTGGCGACACTGGCCGTGGCAGGAGGCTTCTCCCCCTACTCCTACTCTGAACCCCTCACCGCATGCAGAGAAGTGTCAGAGTTCATGGGGCCCTGGTGACAATGAACTCATCTGGCTGCCCAGCAGATAGCCCCATGACTGGCTGGTTCCAGCCAGTGTTACCCAAACGGGGCCTTAACCCCCCTCCTGCAGTGTCACCAGCTAAAGTGAACTCTGCTAAAAGTGCAGATTTGTGGGGTGATGGATTAATGGGTGGATGGATGGATGGATGGATGGATGGACTAATTAATGGGTGATGGATGCATAAATGGATCAGTGGATAGATGGATGAATGGATGGATAGATGGATGGATGGGTGGGTGGGTGAATGGATATATGGGTGGATGAATTTGTCCTGTCCTGTTATACCATAATCTCATAGGAATTGATTGCCATGGAGCATATTCTGAATTCTTCTGGCCTCCAAGGATGGTAAGTGGTATAATCCTGGTTCCCACCTGTTTCATACTCTTCTCCAACAGGAGGAGTCAGATTCCAGGACAAGGATGGGGCACAGTTACACCTGATGAAGAGCTTGTATTTTTTTGTGTTCCAGCTTTACGGAGGTATAATTACAAATTAAAAGGGTATACATTTAAGGTGTACAACGTGATGATCGGATAAATGTACATATTGTGAAATAACCGTTACTAGCAAGTTAATTAAGATATTCATCATCTCACAGTTACCATTCTACCTTCTTGTTTTTTAAAAAAATATTTTTAAAAGATTTTATTTATTTATTTTTAGACAGGGGGAAAGGAGGGAGAAAGAGAGGGAGAGAAACATCCATGTGTGGTTGCCTCTCGTGTGCCCCCTGTTAGGGACCTGGCCTGCAACCCAGGCATGTGTCCTGACTGGCAATCTTAGCAGAGCGGCACTCAATCCACGGAGCCACACCAGCTAGGGCTAAAAAAATTATTGATTAATTTGAGAGAGAGAGAGAGATTTGTTTTTCTGCTTATCCATACGTTCATTAGTTGATACCCTGACTGGGGGTCAAACCTGCAACCTTGGTTTATCGGGCTGATACTCCAACCAGCTGAGCTACTCAGTCAAGTCCTTTCTTTAATTCTTTCATGTTTGGTGAGAACACTAAACATCTACCCTCCTAGCAAATTCCAAGTATACAATACAGTATTGCTAATTATCACCCATTACTGTACATTAGTGGGAGATCCGGGTTCTCAAAGGTCAGCCCATGTGTGTGGGGCACACTTTCACCTGCCTTCCGCCAGTGGTATGCCTGGATTTGAATCTGGGTTAATTAGCTGTGCACTCCTGGACCAATCACTCAGCCTCTCTGTGCCTCAGTTTTTTCATGTGCAAAATGAGGACAATAATGATTATGCCCATTCTGTGGGACATTGTGGAGATCGAAAGGGAAAATGTGTGTAATCTCTTAACACAGAGCTTGTACGTAATGGAAGCTCAGGCTGTGTCCTACTGAGTTACATTTCATGTGTTTTCTTTATTTCATATATATATATATTCATATATATCCATATATGAAAATATATGAATATATATATATATATATATATGATCTGTTACGCCCTGGCCAGGTGGCTCAGTTGGTTTGGAGTGTCGTCCCATACATCAAAAGTTTGTGGGTTCGATTCCTGGTCAGAGTGCAAACCTAGGTTGCAAATTTGATCTCTGGTTGGGGCATAGGTGGAAGGCGAAGGCGACCGATCAGTATTTCTCTCTTACATCGATGTATCTCTCTCCCCATTCCTTTCTTTCTATAATCAATAAACATATCCTCAGTGAGGGTTTAAAAAATCTATTTATATAAAATACATATATATAATATCAATAGTTTTCAACTCCAGGTGATTTTGCCCCTTCGGAGACAATTTGTCAACGTCTGGAGACATTTTGGGTTGTCACAATTGGCATCCAGTGGGTGGAGGCCAGGGATGCTGCTCCACACCCTGTAATGCATAGGACAGCCCCTCACAGCAAAGAGTGATCTACACAGACCAGTGAGAAATAAAGACATGTATAATGTGAGCCACAAATGTGATTGAAAACTTCCTATTATCCTCATTAAAAAAGTAAAAAAAGCAAGTGGTGAAATTAATTTGAAGACTTCATCTTCTTGAACCCCATACATTAAATATATTATCCTGTAACTAACATGTCATCAATATGAAACACTATTAACGAGACGTTTCACATTCTTTCCTTCATACAACGTCTCCGAAATCCAGTGCGCATTTTATACTTCGCAGCACAAGGTCAGTTCGCAAATTTCCGGGGCTCAACCACTAGGTGTGGCTGGGCCTGCCATATTGGAGTCACATGCTGAAAGAAATGGCCAGCAGAGGGCGTCGTAACAACAGCAGGCAGTACCTTTAAACCCCATCCAACCGGAAAGAAATGTATCCAATTGCCAGAGCCTGAGAAAGAAGGCGGCTCGCGACCACAGACTTCACCCCTTCTCCATTTTGCGTCTCATGTCTTGTGTCTCATCTTGCTAGGGAGATGGAAGCCGTTGACAGCAAGGACTTCCAAGCCTGACTACTGAGATCCAAATCCCACTCCTCTGTGCCCAGGCCCGTCCACCCAACTGGCCCCAGCAGTGTCCAGTTCCTCCTCCCACCTCCAGCCCAGCCCCAGAGCCCTGCTGGCAGCCAGGGCCATGCTGCTGGGACACCAGTCTGCCCATGCCCCTCCCCTGACTAACGCCCATCGAAAGCCCCAGAAATATTATTATTATTATTCTCATGGATGTATACCTAGGTTGTATCCAACCTTGGACAAGTAAAAATGATGACGTCATCAATAACCGTGAAGACGGCTGGGTGCAATGAGGTTCCTGGGAGAGAGAAGCTCCCCAGCTCAATGTTGATGTGTTCACACTCTGGGCATTTCATATATATTTTTTTAATTTTTAATTTTTTTCAATGAGAGTTGACATTCGATATTATGTTAGTTTCAGGTGTACGGCATAGTGATCAGATATTTATGTAACTTAAGAGGTGAATACCCAGATATTTCCAGTACCCAACTGGCACCACCACTAGTTATTACAAGATTACTGGTTGTATTTTCTATACTGCACTTTACATCCATCCCCATGGGTATTACGTGTATTTAAAAGCATCCTGATACTTTGGCATCCTGAGTAGGGTACCGCCACATGCTCCCCAAGATGACCAAGCAGTGTCTCTCAGTTGATATCACCTGCATAGGGCTGAGCAGTAAAGAGTTAACCTTTCCCACAGAAAGATTTGTCCCTTTGTCCCTAGATCTTGGGTATAACCTCTAAGCCAGCTCCTTAACAGTTAAGGAGTAGTTACATTGATAGGGTCCTAAAATGATTTCCGCCCCTGATGTGGCCCCCAGTGAAAATGAGTTTGACACCCCTGCTCTGAGCCCTTGGAATGTTCTTGCTAATAAGAGTTTCTTTGTTTATCCCCAGGAAGGAGAAAAGGCTGCCATCTGAATTTTGACTGCCATCCACTTAAGACACAGCCTGATTTCCGTGCTGCAAAAGTGGGGGTGGCGGGGGGGTGGGGGGGTAGGAAGAGATTCATCTTAGAAAAGACCAAGGAATTTTCTTCTAATGTCACTGCTCTGTGTTCTTGGTGTTTGATGTAGTAAGTGCTCTGTGCACCCCAGTTCTTCCTGCCTACGAAGACATCTCTGGTCGTTCCATGGGGAGCACAACCCCCCTCACCCCAGGCCATCATTTGGCTGCAGAGCTCTTTGAAATTGAGCAAGAAGCAGAACATGTCCAGAGTCACTCAGCGAAGGGACTCTCCGCACAGAAACCCTCAAGCCGCTTCTTCTGCCCAAAATGTCGTCTGCATGTCCTGGTCCACTTCTCTGGGTGCCCTCGACATCGCGTCCATACCGGGAGTCTCTGAGAGCTCACGAAACAAGAGTGTTCTCCATCTTTTCTGACAAGTTCTCTAAGGTGCTCCCGCATCCCAGGGGTGGAGAAACCTGAACCATCTGTCACAGGATCAGCTTTCCTACAGCTAATCCCCCCAACAGCTGCGTGGGCCTCGGGCACCTCGAGCTGACCATCCTGTGCCGGGGACGTGCCTGTCTTGATCCCAGCAGCTGCAGCCACGCTGGGGCTGGGGGGTCGCCAGGCACTCTGTCGTCTAATTGGAAAGGCACTCCGTGCAAAGGCAGGGAATTCGTTTGCGAGATCACAGACACCTGTCCATAACGTGTCCCGCAGCAAACGATAGCACCCACCACGGTAGATTCGCAGCACCCACCCAGGCTTCCCTAAAATCGGGGACACGGCTCAGCTGTTTTTTTCTGAACAGAGGACGTGGGACATCAGTGAAGCCTCTAGCTGTCCTTCCTGTGGGACAAAGACTGTGTTGTAACAAAATCCGAAGTCCGCAGACTCTGGCCAGGCAAGCATGGCTCGTGGAGCCTTTAGGAACAGGCTGTGGCCTTCTGTGTGTCCTTCCAGCGCCTCCCCAGTCATTGGCCACAGTCGCCGTTCACAGGAACGCCCTGTCTCTGTCCAGAGTGTTCTGTGCCCCGCCGGAGACACGTGTGAGGCCTTCACAGCACAGCATGCTCCCTGACCTTTCCTGGCCTCAGACAGGGACAAGATGGTCCCACCTCCCAGCGTTACATGAGGAACAGGAGGTGCTGAGAGCTGTGGGTCTCCAGGTGTGAGAGTGACTGGCGTGTGTCTGTGTGCCTCCGTGTGTAACTGTGTGACTGTGTGTCTCTGTGTGAGTGTCTGTGTGTGACTGCATGTATGTGTCTATTTGTGTGTGTGAATGAGACTGTGTGTGTATCTGTGTGTGGTTGTGACTGTGAATGTATGAGTGTGAGCGTGAGTGTGTATGTGAGTGTGTGCACCTGCGTCACTGGGTGCATGAGTGTGTGTGTCTGTGTGAGTTGAGTGTGTGTTGGGTGTGTGTGTGGTTCCCAGGGGTGGGAGGCAGTAATGGGTGAATAGACCACAAAGAGGATCTTTAGAGCAGTGGAACTGCTCTGCGTGCGTGAGGAGGGACACCTGTCGTTACACAGCTGCGCACAGCCACGTAACACACGCTGAAAGCGAAGCCTGCCGTGAGCGGTGGGCTTTGGCTGACAACACTGTGTCAGTGTAGGCTCATCTGTTTGAACAAATGTCCCATCCAGTTGCGGATGTTGATAATGGGGGAGGCTGTGCATGTGAGGGGCCATGGGGTTTGTGGGAAATCTCTGTACCCTGCTCTCAGTTTCGCTGTGAACCTACAAGGAGCTCTAAAAAACTGAAGTATTTATTTTTTTGTAAGTTTTAAAAACGATTTTATTTATTTATTTTTAGAGAGGGGGGAAGAGAGGGAGAAAGAAAGGGAGAGAAACACCAGTGTGCAGCTGACGCCCACAAACCCCCAACCACAGGCCTGGCCCAAAACCCAGGCATGTGCCCTGCCTGGAAATCGAACTGGTGACCCTTTGGTTCTCAGGCCAGCGCTTGATCCACTGAGCCCCACCAGCCAGGGCAGACATGGAGAAATTGTAAATACATATTACATATGTCCCTACCCACAGAATGCACAACCCGAGAAGGAACCCACAGCCACACGGACTACTGCTGCTGCTGTGGTTTAGTGGGTTAGCTGAGTCTCCAGCTGGGTGTTGAGCTCATCGTGGGGCTCACTCGAGGGAGCTGCTGAGGGGCCTGCTGCCTGGGCAGCTTAGGGGGTCCTAGAGCCAAGGTCAGACTCCACATCTCCTTAGGCAGCAGGCGATTGCCGAGTGAAGAGCCTCTGGTTCTGCCCCTTGACCGTTTCCACCCTCTTCTCGGCAATCTTCCTGGCCTCAGCCGCCACCACCTGATGGGTCTCCCTGCCTGTGTTCTCTTCCTTCCCCTTCTTTAGTCCCTCCTGGTTTCTATGGCAACAACCAGAGCCAGAGCCTCACTGCAGCAGCGGGGTCTCCTGAGCCGGAGTCCTGGGGACACAGATGCACGCCGTTGCGTGTTTTGCACATGTTGAAATGTGTCATTTGGACCATCTTGGCAGAGAGAGGACGTGGAGGTGGGAATGGGGAAGCAGCCGCTGCAGCCTCCACCAATTCAGAGAGAAATTATGAATCCATTCTAAGCAGTGGAGACATAGCAGTTTACGTTCTCACATTCACCGACTTAGTGACATTGAAGTTGTACGTGAATGCACATAATTGGATGGACACATACACCTGTGGGCACTCGTTGAGACACTTTGGCTTGTGTGTTCTATCCCTGCCCTGGGAAATTAAACCACCCAGTTTCTGGCCTCTAGTAGGTAATTTGTTCATTCCTTTACCCCCAAATTATGGGTGTAGTCTGCAAATATTTATCGAGGTTCCACTATGAGTCAGCTCCGACAAATTCTCCACCCATGGGTCATTTATTGATGTGAAGATATCAGTCAATAAATATAACTTAAATAGCAGATGGTGACAAGTTTATAAAGTGCAAGAAGGGTGAGGAGATGGAGAAAGAATGAAGGGGAGGGTTCTTTGATATCAGCTGATCAAGGAGGTCTTCCTGGAGGTGGTATTTGAGCAGACATGAAGGAAGAAAGGGCACACACCTTCATATTATTAGGAAAATAGCCATTCTGGATGGAGAGAGTAGCAACTGGGTGCATCTGGAAGAGGAGCATGTTGGTCCTGCTTGGAGGGCAGCAAGGAGGCCAGGGCATCCGATGGGGCATGAGCAAGGAGGAAAGTGGGTGGAGGTGAATTCAGAGAGGGAGCTGGGGAGAGATCATGCCGTGTCTTTTAACTGATGTTTAGTGAATAAGTATATAATTAAATTTGTCATTAAGAGGTTCACAATTTTTTTCTTAGAGATGTATTTCCTTTCGTGGATGGATGGAAGGCAGGAAGAAGGGATGATGGATGGATAGAGGCATGCCTGCTGGATGGGTGGGTAGATGGATGGATGGCAGGCTGGAAGATGGAGGATGGAGAGATGGAAGGATAGATGCTACAAATAAAATAGAGACTTCTTTTTGTTCTCCAAGGGTTAATTCTGAATCCCAGAAGTCTCCCTTGCTTTTTGTCTAGTGAAGATGCTATCTATCTACAAGAGAATAAGGATAATTGAAGGATGGTCTCCTCTTTGCGTGCAAACACCTGTGTGGTCGGCTCCTGTTTTCATATCTCCACCCCCTGACCCCCCCCAGACCTCCCTCCTGAGCTCCAGAAACACATATCCACCTATTGATGGGATGTTCCGTTGGATGACATTCGGTACAAAGAGTGAAAGTCCAGAACTTATTGTACTATCCATAAATCCAGCCCTCCAGCAACAGGTCGATTCCCCGAGATGTGTCTGCACCAGGCCATTTCTCTCCAGTACAGCCTTCAAGCCCTCCTGCATTTCTCAGTCTCTGTAGCCACCACCTGCTTCTAAGCCACCACCGTCTCTTGACTAGACTGACGGTGTCCAAAATGGGGCACTGTGGGAAAAGGTCTAGAATGCTTTATTTCTATTTTTAAATTTCACCTTTTAAAATGATCTATTTGCCCTGATTGGTGTGGCTCAGTGGATTGAGCACCAGCCTGTGAACCAAAGGGTTGCTGGTTTGATTCCCAGTCGGGGCACATGCCTGGGTTGCGGGCCAGGTCCCCAGTAGGGAGCACAGGAAAGGCAGCCACACAAGGATGTTTCTCTCTTTCTCTTTCTCCCTCCCTTCCCCTCTCTAAAAATAAATAAATAAAATCTTTAAAAAAAAGACTGAAATTCTGACTTGTGCTACAATGTGGAGAAACCTTGAGGACGTGATGTTAAAAGACCTAAGCCAGTCGCAGAGAGGAAAACACTGTATGATTCCACCGACAGGAGGTCTCCAAATCGTAGGGGCAGAAAGGAGAATGGTGGGTGCCAGGGGCTGGGGGAGGGGTGGGGAGCCACTGTTTGGTTCATGGGGACAGAGTGTCAGTTTTACAAGATGGAAAAGTTCTGGAGGTGACATTGGCGACGGTAGCACAACATGAATGCATTTACTACCACGCAACTACCCACTTAAAATGGTTAAGAGGGTAAATTTATCTTTTGCCTATTCTACAACAATAAAAAAAATTGGAAAAAAATGAGGGACTTGGGGAGTGGGAGCTGGAATTATCCAGGGTTGATATTTTGCCTAAAGAGTGCGGGGGGGGGGGGGGAATAGAGAGATAAATAGATGACAGATGATACATAGAAAGATGATAGATGAGATAAATAGATGACAGATGAAGAGAGAGGATACATAGACAGATAATACTTAAATAGATATTAATAAATACAGATAAATAAATGATAGATGAGAGACCACGATAGTGAAGTTGAATAGATAGACGTGATAAGTGATACATTTATATAGATAGATACATAAGAGATACACATGACAGAAAACTGGACAGATGATGAGAGAGAGAGAGAGGAACCTGAGGTCAGTAGAGAAGTAGACGAGGTCCCAGGATTGAACCCACAGTCTTACTGTGAGCCTGGAAAATTCCTCTCTCTGCAGCTCTCCGCACCATTTTTAGCCCCTCGCCTCCAGGTTTCCATGGCAACAGCCAGAGTTTCCACATCCTTCAGGAGAAGGTGGGAGGCCCTGTGAAGGGGACCAAATAGGGAGAGAGATGGAGAGATGGAGAGGTTCATGTGCATATTTTATGCGTGTTGAAATGTGTCTCCGGCAGCCCCGCAGAGGGGAAGAGGGGCATCAGGAGCCTCTGTGGACGTGGGTAGAAATCCTGAGTGTCTTGCAAGCACCAGTGTCATGCTCTCAAATATTGATTGACCGCAAATATTGATTGAGCCTGCTCGGTGTACGAGAAGATGCTCTTGACACGGAGAATAAAATAATAAGCAAAGACAGGCCCATGTCTACCCTCCTGGAGCCAAGAGACAGCTTTCCATACTCTCGCTTATGCGGTCATCCATCCTTCCCTTCAGACAGTATTTACTGAGAGTGTGCTTTGTG
Organism: Desmodus rotundus; assembly: GCF_022682495.2. Lineage (NCBI taxonomy): Eukaryota > Metazoa > Chordata > Mammalia > Chiroptera > Phyllostomidae > Desmodus > Desmodus rotundus. Next base: position 50,900,701 of record NC_071398.1, on the reverse strand, counting down.
GCAGACACCGAACTTAGTGCGGTGATCCATCCGAGAGCCAACAGACAAAGCTCTGGTCCACTACAGCTCGTATTCTGGGGGGGGGGGGGGGAGGAGGGAAGGTCACATGTTGAATATAAAGTAAGATTTCAGCTGGCAGGAGATAAGTAGAAACTAAATCAGGATTGAAAGGTATAGAGAGCATATTTAGATTGGGTGGTCAAGGAGGGCTTCTTGGAGGTGGTGATATGTAAACCTGAATGGAAGGAAGGATCAAGTCATGGGCTATAAAGGAGAAGAACAATCCAGAAGAGGAATTGACACTTTGAAAAGCCCTGAGGCTGGATGGCTGCAGCGGAGACAGAGGAAGAAAATGGGTGGCGATTTGGTCAGAAACGGAGATAGGAGCCTGATTGTTCAAGATGGTTGACAATCTAGTGCAGGAGCCAGCCAATTATTTTTCTGTAAAATACAGGGTTATTGAAACATTGCCTTTGTGTTTTAGAGGCAGAGAGGAGACGTGACCTAGACAATTGCAGGAGTCGGAGTCCGATGCCTCGTGGCGCCCGTGTGTGACCTCACCGAGTACAGACACGGTAGGTGTTCCTAACCTCAGGAGCACAGAGACCAGGAATAATTAGGAAAGGATACATTTGAGTATTAATTTTGTTCTTACACTTATTTGATTTTAAGTGTATGTCATTTAATGTTTATCAAAGGATGTGCTTAATTTGCAAAATTCCCGAGCATGTACCAAACAGCTCTTGTGCTCCAGCACACCAGCGACAACAGCACTGTGGTTACGTCTGAATTCTGCTGAGGAGCCCAGACTGGGGAGAATTTAGACCCAATCCTTGGTCACACTGATCTCAGGTCTTAGAGAGTGATATTTGGTCACAAAGGATCCCAGTGTGCACAGAGCAGAATTCACATGACATGAGACACCTCCCCCTGCTCTGGGCCAAGTGGCAGCTGGGAGGACAGCCTGGAGGAAGAGGGGGCCCTAGAAAATTAATACAGCTCTTTTATCTATTAGAATCTTATGGGAAAGATCTCTATTTTTTAACTGTTTACACTTTTTAAAAGATTTTATTCATTTATTTTTAGAGAGAGGGAAAGGGAGGGAGAAAGAGAGGGAGAGAAACATTGATGTGTGAGAGATACATCGACCTGGCCCGCAACCCAGGCATGTGCTCTGACCAGGAATTGAACTGGCAACCTTTCGGTTTGCAGGCCACTGAGCCCCACCAGCCAGGGCGTAACTGTTTAAATTTTTTCAGTAACAGTTTAGAATGTCAGGCCTGACTCTCCCTCACTGCAGAGGGAGCTGAGCAGCTGGGGGAGGGAAGACTGCCTCCAGGTTGGGACCCTTCTTTGGAAAACATGAGTGTATGTTCTTGTAAACTTGATGCAGTAGGAACTTTCTGATACAACACCCTAATGAGTGCATCTGCCACCACTCGAAGCACCGAAGCACGTCACACACAGGAATGCATTTTCTCACCCTGACAACCTGTTTGATGAGACACTTGGCTTTGTTGGGGGTTGTGGTGGTGGAAATAGGCTCGGAGAAGTGCGGTCAGGGGAAGGAGGTGGCCAATGAGGGGCAGCTCCAGGAGGGTGGGCTGCCTGTCACCTGTGTTCTTATTTTCTTTCCTTTGACGTGTAAAAAGCTGTCTGTACTTACTGAGCACAACTTGGTGAGTTTGGGAATATGTGAAACCATCATCCCCACAGATTTCTGCATCGCCTCTCAACGTTTCCTCCCATACTTTATTATTATTATTAAACTTTTTTTTATTCTCACTCAAGGATATTTTTTTCATTGCTTTTATAAAGAAGGAAGAGAGAGAAAGAAAAATGAATCGGTTGCCTCCTGCACACATCCAGACCAGGGCCTGAGCCCGTAACCTCGGCATGCGGGTGCCCTGGCGGGGAGCGGAACAAACAACCCTTGGGCTACGGGACAAGGCTCCAACCGAGTCACACGGACCAAGGCAGATCTCACGTTCTTAATCCACTGATCCCTGCTTACAGTTTCCAGAACCTTCCCATCCGGTGCCCCAGAACACACCCGTGGCTGGGGTGAGAAAGAAACACACCCATCCCCGTGGGTCTCTAACAGCTGCCTGGCTCCAAGTCAGCGCTGAGTCTGCCGAGTCCTGAGACGTCCAAGTCCTGATTTTGCCAATAAATTCCAGCGAGCTGGAAGCCGTGAGGACACCCTTGTCCTGTATCTGAGTTCATTGTTTCAGTCCAGATGCACTGGACCAGAAACCTCTCCAGAGACACCCACAGCTTTTTTCAACAAGCACTTATTAAGCATCTCCTGTGTGCCGGGGGTAGGGGTTGAACCCCAGATTCTGGAAAGTTCCACCCTTCGAAGATCCCTCTGTTCTTAGTTCCCTCCGTTCTCTTCCTCATCTTGCTGTGGTTTCCATGGTGACAGCCTCTGTGGTCCATGCCAGGTGGGACTCCTGTGAGATGATGGGGTGCAGGGATGGAAGGGGAGTATGGGAAGGCAGTGCAGATGGACCCACAACCGGAGCCTACCATGCCTCCACCCAGGGCCACACACCTCTTCCCAGCTCACCCTGGAGCTCACGTCTGCAGAAGGGTGTGTGGGTCCCTGCCAAAGGTTAGAATTCACACTCTGCCCTTGTTAGAGGTTCAACTGGTTGTCCTCAAAAATTCATAGCAGAGCCTGGCTGGGCAGCTCAGTCGGTTAGTGTCCTCCGGATACACCAAGTTTGCGGGTTCGATCTCGAGGTCAGGGCACATACAAGAATCAACCCCAAAAATGCATAAATAAGTGGAACAGCCATTCCATGGCTCTCTCTCCTTCCCTTCCTTTTCCTCTCTCCCCTTCCCCTTCCTCTCTCTAAAATCTATTTGTTTAAAAGATTTTATTTATTTATTTTTAGACAGAGAGGAAGGGTGGGAGAAAGAGAGGGAGAGAAATATCAATGTGTGGTGGCCTCTCTCACACCCCCCACTGGGGACCTGGCCCACAACCCAGGCGTGTGCCCTGACTGGTAATCAAACCAGTGACCTTTTGGTTTACAGGCCGGCACTCAATCCACTGACCTACACCAGCCAGGGCTCTAAAATCTACTTTTTAAAAATTAAAAAAAAATTATAGGTTGAAGCCCTAACTCCCAGGACATCAGAACAGAAATGAATTTGGAGATGGGGGCCTTTGAAGAGGTGACTAAATTAAAATGAGATCACTGGGGTGGGCCCTGATCCAGTATGACTGGTGTCCTTATAAGAAAAGGGGATCAGGACACAGACTCACACAGAGGGACAACCATGTGGGGACACAGGGAGGGATGCCTCAGGAGGGACAGTCCTGCTGACACCTTCGTCTCAAACCGCCAGCCCCCAGCGTCGCGCTGCAATTTGCTATGGTGGCCCTAGAAAATTAATACAGCCCTTTTATCTATTAGAATCTTATGGGAAAGATTTTTATTTTTTAATCTAACTTGAAACTTTTTCCCATTAGAGTTGACCTTCAATAATATTTTGTGTTAGTTTCAGGTGTACAGCATGGTGGCTAGACCTCATGTACAGTACAAAGTGACCCCCCAACATTTCCAGCACTCACCTGACACCGTCCGTAGCCATGACAATAGTAATATTATTGACTATATTTTCTTTTTTAAATACTTTTGATTTTTATTGTTCAAGTCCAGTTTTCTGCCTTTTCTCCCACCCCTCCCCACCACCCCAGCCTTCCCCACCTCCCTTCCGTTTCCACCCCACCTTGGTTTTGTCCATGTGTCCTTTATAGTTGTTCCTTATTGACTATATTTTCTATGCTGTAAAGATCTTTATTTTTATTTTTTAAACTTTTTAAAAAAAGATTGTGTTTATTTGTTTTTAGAGAGAGGGGAAGGGAGGGAGAAAGGGAGAGAAAGAGCGATGTGTGATTGCCTCTCCCGTGTGTCTGTGAGTCTGTTTCAATTTTGTTTGTTTCTATTGTTCTTTACGTTCCACATGCTGTACACCTGAAACTAATACAAAATAATTGAAAAATGGTTTAAATTTAAAAAATGAAATTCCTTGTTTATTTATTGGCTTCTCGGCTGATTGACTTCTCGATGACAGGAAGATAAATCCCATGAAAACGGGGAATTTTTCCTGCCGTGTTTACCACTGCATTCCCAGGGCCCACCCAGCACAGTCAATAGCAGTTGAATGAATGAATGAGTGAATGAATGAAGTGAGAGCTTCCCAGAGCTCTGAGTCTGGTGGTGGCAGGTGGGGTCTCTCTGAACTCTCAGGCTCACTGAAGGGGAAATTCAGGGAGACTCAGAGCTGCTCTCTCTCAGCCCTCCCCCCAGCGCACACTCACCTGGGGAAGATGGGTGTGGGCAGAGGGTCCATCTCTCCTGTTCAGGATGCACTCTGCCCATTCTGGTGTCCCGAGAGTTCCCCACCACCTTCCTCAGGCCCCGCAGCATCAGGAAACATTTCTCCCCGTTGCTGGGGCCGGTGCAAGGTGGTTTCTGGGTGAGGGTGACACATCTAGCCCAAATCTCTACAGATACAGGATGGCCTAAGGACTCTAGTGGGCCCAAAAAGGACTTGAGAGAGAGAGAGAGAGAGAGATGAGCTCGGCTTGGGTAGGGGCTCTGGCCTGAGCAAGGAGTGAATATCGGTGTTTATAAATTGAGGGTGTAGCATTTTCAATCAGAAAAAAAAAATGACCATGTTTTTTTCAAAGATTTTTGTTGTAGTTGAACCTTAAATTGCTTATAAAGACATCTTAGGGACATACCAACCTCTACACTCGTTCACTGTATCTGTTCCTGTGAATCCTAACACTTGCAGCTAAAAACAAGCAAACAAATTTGCCTAAGTGTTTCCAGCTGTGAGACGTCGACTTCTACAATTTTGTTTCCAGATGTGCCGTTAGAGTTAATAGACTTTAAACTTGAAAATGTAAACGTTGAAGTATAGCGTCGCATTTATGTAAAAACAAAACTAAAGCCGTCTTTGCCTCCTGCAGCTAATGTTTATGAAACAAACACACGCTTTTCGTTATTCTGGGGCTAAACACTCTTGTTTAGGTAGCGTGGGCTTTGCACAACGTCTGCTGGCTTTGCTTAGGGTATCTCCTATTTTTGGTAAAACATAACGTGAAACTCTGTATTCTGGAAACGCTATGATTTGTATTTTGTGTTTCTCCAAATGTAACAATAGTTTCTTGTGTGATGAATGTGCAAAGTGCCTGCTGCATGTAATACAGGAAGGTTTGCTCTATAACTAAAAATCATAAAAGCAAGAATATAATACAAGTTTTCAGATTTTTCCCCTAAATTATTTAAAGTTGATTCATAACAGATATTCTTTGGTTTATTTTGTTTTGTTTTAATGAGCTCATTACAAAATGTATGAATTATCTTGGTGGGAAATGTCAAGAAATTTCTTCATACTTAGAGAAGTTATTGCAGTTAAAAAAAAATCAGCCTTCTGTTGTCAAATAGTGTTTATGTATTAATTTACTGCAGAATTATCTAATTATTATAATTGGGTTACCATTAGGGCAAACCTTTAAAAATGTTATATATATTTTTAAATTTTCATTTTATTTTATTTTTTCCATCACCATATATTTCCTTAAAAACGTTATATATTTTTAAATGTCATTACTCTGTAAAACCTATTGCTTGATTTTTCTTACACATTCTCTTGTAGTAAAGCTTTCATTCTGAAACTGTTGTATTCCCATCTGATCCTCTGAAGACCTTTAAAACAACTTTTTGTGCCTGCAGCAGAAACTGCGGAAGCTAGTTCGTTGGTTTTCGTTTTGTTTTGCTTGTGGCCATAGATTTTCTGATGCAAATTATTTTAGGATTCATAATAAAAGAAAATCATTGTGTGCTAAATTATGGCAACGAGGTTAAAATCTGAAAAGCTTTAGAATAAACCAAAGGACACCCCTCCGTGATTTGGGGCACTGGTTTTTCGACAAAATACTTGCGTGAATGTTGATCCTGTGAAATTCTGCATTATGTAGGTGCTCATCTTAGCAATAGAAATAAATTATGTAAACAAAAAAGTGTTGGTTGTTTATCTGAAATTGAAATTTCACTGGCATTTTTCATTGTTTGTTTGCTAAATCTGTCAACCTTCAATAATAGAAATAACAACAACAACAATAATAATAAAACTCAAATGTTTCTATATGCTTGTGGAGAACCAGGTTACCTAATGACTTGTCTGGTACATGTTCACATTACAATTTAAGCTTAAAAAAAAAGAGAGAAGAAGAGAGACAAGAAGCCAAACAATATAAAAATATTCTGACCCCAGTTTCTAGGAGTAAAATTCACTCTTTCATTCAATTATTCTTCAACAATTATCTATCAACTTCCTGCTAAACATCGGGTGCTGCAGGGAGCTTTGGGGACAGCTTTAGGCAAAACGTAGCACCCCAAACCGTAGAGTGACATCCTGGACAAGAAAAGTGTGCAAAGAAAGAATAATGGATAATGGATCTCATTTATTCTAAGACATACTATTTAGATTTTATGTGTCCTTAGTAAACAGCTTTTTCTTTGATGACAGTGCAACAGTGCCTGAAATAATTTGCCCCTTGAAATCCGAAGTTTCAAAACAAAACAAAACAAAAAACCAAAACCCAAAACAAAACACTACCACAACAGCAACAAATGAATGAGGTATTTTCTACAAACAGTTGATTAATTCAAATTGATATCTTACTGTCAGGGGGAGAAAAGACATGGCATTTCAGCTTCGACTTTTTTCCCCAGTAAAAGGAGGCAGAAATAAAGACACAAAGAGACTTGCTCTGAGCAGGGTGATCAGAGGTCTCGTTGAGGAAATAACTGAACGGGGAAGAAAGCTAGAGAAATGCTGGTGAAAAACACAATCCCAGGAAATAATTTGCAAAACGGATGGCTAACATTTAAAAAGTCTACGGTTTGCAAATGGATGAGTCTCTGGGACCCTGACCACTTTATGCTGTATCCATGGCAACCATTCCCTTCCCCACTTCCATGGCAACATAAAGAATGCCACTTGGCTTTGGCTGGAAGGTGGGGGACTGCAGGAAAGAGCCAGGAGCCGAGGTTCTACCGGTACAAAATACCGAACTGGAAGGTTTCAACCACAGAAACTTGTTTCTCATGGTTCTGGAGGCTGGCAAGCTTCAGACCAGGAACCCACACGGAGGGGTCCTGGTGGGAACTCCCTGTTTACTGCCTTCTCCCTGTGACCTCTTGTGGCAGAGAGAGACCATCTTTGTGTGCCTCTTTTTCTTTTAATTTTTAAAAATTGATTTTAGCACTTGCTGATGTAGTTCAGTGGATTCAGTGTGAGCTGGGAACCAAAGGGTCGCCAGTTCGATTCCCAGTCAGGGCACATGCCTGGGTTGTGGGCCAGGTCCCCAATAGAGGACATGTGAGAGGCAACCACACATTGATGTTTCTCTTCCTCTATTTCTCTCTCCTTTCCCCTCTGTAAAAATAAATAAATAAAATCTTTAAAAAAATTTATTTTAGAGAGAGAAAGGAAGGGAGAGAGATAAATAAATATAGATTTCTTGCTCCACCTATCCATAGAGGAAGTGGTTAATTCCTGGATATGCACTGACTGGGAATTGAATCCACACCCTGATGCTCTAACCAACTGAGCTACCTGGCCACAGTGTATGTCTCTTCTTATAAGGACACTGATCCCATCATGAGGACTCTACCCTCCTGATCTAATCACCTCCCAAGTCCTCACCGCCAAATACCATCCCATTGGGGGTGAGGCTTCAACATACAGGTTTGAGGGACATGAACACTGTGTCCACAGCAAGCCCTTAGCCTGGGGTCGGTGCTGGAGAAACGTTAACACGGGAGTGTAATGGTTTTGAATTTCACACAGAGGAAAATTGAAATAGAAGACCTGAGAAAGCAGCCCTCAGTGATTCGATGCTGACCTCGTTATCCACCCAGCAACAGGGCTGAGTCCCTCCTCACAGATAAAACTGGGCAGCGGGACTGCGACATGGGGTTCAGTCATTCATTCTTTCAGTAAATCTTTAATGCACATTAATAAAGGCCTATTGGGTGCAAGATCAGGAAAATTCCAGTTTCCAGGGCTCTCTGAGCCCCTCCCTCAGCCTCTTCTCCTCCACTGCCTGTGGTTTCCATGGTAATGGTGTGAGCCTCTCTGTTGCTAAGGGAAGATGAGCCACCTGGGTTGCCTAATGTCACTGAGATGTGGCGGTGGGCATGGGACAGGTGGGGAGGGTGAAATTCAGAAAGGGCTCAGGTTTGCAACCACCCCACCAATGGTCCACGCACATCTTTGAGTGCCTTTATTTTTTATTTTTTTTAAATTTATTTATTAATTTTACAGAGAGGAAGGGGGGAGAGAGAGACATTGTTTTGTTGTTCCACTTATTTATACATTCAGTGGTTGCTTATTGTATGTGCCCTGAACAGGGATCAAACCCTTAACTTTGGCAAATCCAGATGACATTCTAAGAAACTGAGCTACCCAGCCAGGGCCTTCTCTGAGCGCCTTTAAATGGGAGTTCACAGAAGCACAAGAATACTCATGTGAGGGTCTCTGCAATCAGAAATCATGTGTCTCCTGCAGCCACCAGTGAGGATAACAGCTTTATACTCATTCAGAATTCACTCCTTCAGGGTTTGGTCCTTTATTTAACAAGGTGTTGGTTATCTTTTTCTTTTTTTTTTTTTAAGATTTATATGTATTTTTTTAAAGAGAGGTGAAGGGAGGGAGAAAGAAAGGGAGAGAAACATCAATGTGTGGTTGCCTCTCCCTTGCCCTACACTGGGGACCTGGTCTGCAACCCAGGCAGGTGCCCTGACTGGGAATCAAACCAGCGACCCTTTGGTTCTCAGGCCGACTCTCAATCCACTGAGCCCCACGAGCCAGGGTTAAAACTTCCTTCTTTTTAAAGGCTGAATAATATCCCATTGTAAGGATGGTCCACATTTTGTGTATTCATTCTTCTGTCATTGGACACTTTGGTTTCTTCTGCTTTTTAGCTACTGTGAGTAATGAATAACGCTGCTATGACCACAGGTGTACAAATACCTCTTCAAGTGCCTGCTCTCACTTCTTTTGGGTATACCCCCAGAAATGGAATTGTTGGATCATAAGGTAATTCTATGTTTTATCTTTTGTGGCACCACCACACCATCTCGCATAGCGGCTGCACCGTTTTACACATCAGCAGTGCCCAGGGGAAGACCCAACACGTTTGTTTATTCACAAATAATGAATGAGAAACTCGAGGATTCTAGGCTGGGATTTTAAACATATACTCGGTCTGATACAAGATTCCAGAGTATTCCATTTTGTGACATTCTGGCTGCTGATTTGCAGCAACCTCCCCTTCTTCATCCTAGCAAAAGTTTCCATGGCAACAGATTGGGTTTGCCTGGGTTGCTAAGAAACCAGAAAACCCTGAAGAAGGACAGGCTGGGGTACCCAGCCTTGGTGAGAGATGGAGAGGCTTGAGGGCTCTCAGCGTGTAGTCCCCTCAACAGCTGCTCACACACGTCGTCTGTTCTTGTCCTTTCATAGCATCTTAGTTCAGAAGCAACAAGTTGGCTCAGGGCCTCGCAGAGTTTAAGAAGTCCCACGTTTTGCCCTGACTGGTGTGGCTCAGTGGGTACACGCCTGGGTTGCAGGCCGGATCCCCAGTAGGGGGCCGCACCAGAGGCAACCACACATGATGTTTCTGTCTCTGACTTTCTCCCTCCCTTCCCCTCTCGAAAAATAAATAAATAAAATCTTTTTAAAAATAAAATAAGTTATCTATCTTTTAAAAAATATTTATGAGCTCCTACTCTGGTAAATCAATGTGCCAGACCCTGGGCACATTGGTGAAAAAACTCCATAAATATGTTGAATTACCCCACAATCTGACCATAGGAGTTCAGGACTCCCTTCCCCTCTCTCTAAAAATAAATAAATAAAATATTTTTAAAGAAAAGACTTGTTTGTTTTTCTCTTGTTAATCTGTCTTTTCTTGAAGGGTCTCAGCCAAGAACTCATACAGGTAGAGGGAAAATTCCCTTTCCTGTCCTACAGTGTTTTTCTCATGGAAATTAGAGCCTCCCTGGAGGTGCTCCCGGCCAGTAATTCCACTTCCGTCCACCCGTGCCAGGCGCTCTTAGAGAGGGAAGACACACACCCCTCCCAGAGGTGATGGGGGGGGTGCAGTCAACTTCATCAAGTAACCGGTGCCTCATTAGTGATCCACAGACCTTTTATTTTTTACTAAAACTCATCTTTTTTTCTTAACATTTTTTTATTGTTGTTCAAGTACAGTTTTCTGCCTTTCCCCCCAACATTAAAACTCAACCTTGCAATGTCCTGCATCTTGATTGTGGTGTTGCTTGCACAGGTGCATCATCTGTCAAAACCCATTACTTGTATGGTGACAACAGCTACATTTTCTTGTATGTCAATTATACACCAATAAGTTGAAGTTGATTTAAAAAAAATGTACTGTATTTTGCCTTGTATAATGCACGCTTTTTTGCCCAAATTTTTGAGGGAAAAATAAGGATGCACACTATACATGGGTAGTACTAATTCTGTATCTGTATAAATGTTTTTAATTATTTTATTTATGCTTATGTGTTAAAAGTGTAACTGGAGAGAGCAATAATGATATCCACATGCAAAATAATATCTTGGAATAGGATAATCAGTTTTATATGTAAATAAAAAATTGGCCTGTCCTGGCTGGTATAGCTCAGTGGATTGAGCCAGGGCCTGAAAACCAAAGGGTTGCCAGCTCCAATCCCAGTCAGGACTCATGCCTGAGTTGTGGGCCAGGTCCCCAGTGGGGGAGCACGCAGGAGGCAATCACACAATGATGTTTCTCTCCCTCTCTTTCTCCTTCCCTTCCCCTCTCTCTAAAAATAAATACATGAAATCTTTTAAAAACTGTTCTTCTTTAAAAAAAATAAAAATAAAGAATTGACCTAAAAAATTAAAATGAAAGATTGCTTTCCTGAAAGTTTGGGCCAAAAGCGTGGGTGCACATTATATACAAGAGGGTATTACAGACAGTAATATATGGTATCTTTGGCCAGGGCCAAAAACTTACTAAATGGGCCCCTGGGAACTCCCAAAGAAACCACAAATGTCAAACAGAGATATTGCTGATGTCAGCCACATCTGTTCTCTCCCTTCACCCACTGACTGGTGATGTGCGCCTGTGTGCCCCGTGGCCGGAAGCAGACAGACGTTGCCATGGAGGATGGGTTTTCCTGTGAGACACGCAGTAATATTATAACGTCAGGGCTTTGGGGCAAAAGAGGATACAGTGAAAGGAGGGGGCTGCACCAGTTTAGATCTGGTGGTCAGAGCAAAGACCTGCGTGACGGAGGGAACGAGACATGGGAATATCTTAGGAAGACCAGATAAAGGTTTCAGTAGGTCAGTGGGTGAGTGGAGACTGGGTAGATGTTGGAGGTGTTCTCATTTGTACCCACAGAATATTAATTTATGTGGGGCACTGGGTAACTACAGAGGGGCTAATGCCATTGAAGAGTTTTTGTTAGTTTTGTTCTCAAAAGGAGGGGGGGTTGTCATACAGGGCCACTGGGGAGGTGCCAGAGTGAACATCGGGCAGAACAAGGGAGAGGGGAGTGGACAAAGCAGACCTTCCCTCGGAGTTTCCATAGGAAGTCAAGGCAGGGCAGGGTGGACCACTTGGGGTCAGCTACATAATTACAGAGGCTCTGGGATATAGGGGTGGCCTCTAGTACGCAGCACCTGACTCTAGATGATTTAGGGCAGGAGATAAGGACTTGGTGTGTGTCAGATATGGGACTTGGTTTCCACTTTAGGGTCAAGATGCGTTGCTTTGCATATGAAAGAAGTGTTTTTAGGTAAATTGTTTTTATCTTTAGGAATTAGCTGAGGGGGAGGGGCACTATCTCCAAGGGTCTGTAAGCTCCACCACCTCCCTACTGAGAGTTGTCAAAACATCGTCAGATACAGAAAATAAAAAACATAAATAATACAGCTGGGCAGATGGACACGCAGTTGGGTGGTTAAGTGGATGGATGGATGAATTCAAATACTGACTATATCAATTTCCACCCCGAAAATGAGAAGAAAAGTTGTCCAAGTACTAGTAGGAATGGGGTCGGTGACACCCCTCTCCCACCCACAGTGTGACTCCTTGAAGCACAGTTATTCATTCATTCATTCATTCACAAACATTTATTAGCTTCCTGCTATGTGACAGACCACAATGATTAGAGCGCACATCATCTTTAGCCAAGTCATGGGACATTCAAGTCTCTGAGCCTCTCTGCCTCCCGCCTCAGTCTCCTTGGCTCCCCAATGCCAGCTGCAGTTTCCACAGCAACAGCTTCAGCAGATCATGTTCAAGGAGAACAAGCTAGATTATCGACTTCCAGCCAAGGTCCTCAGTGTTGGGAGAATTATCATAAAGTCTGGAGGCTGCTGGCTGGACAGCAGTGGTTCAAGTACATTTTTCATGCACATTAAAATGTAAAGGGGGCCCTGACTGGTGTGGCTCATGTGACTTGAGCGCCAGCCTTCGAACCAAAGGTTGCTGGTTCAATTCCCAATCAGGGAACATGCCTGGGTTGCAGGCTAAGTCCCTGGTAGGGGGTGTGCAAGAGGCAACCACACATTGATGTTTCTCTCCCTCTCTTTCTCTCTCCCTTCACCTCTCTCTAAAAATAAGTAAATAAAATCTTTTAAAAAAATGTAAAGGGAAAAAGTGAAAAGAAAAAACACCCCCAAACAAACAAAGAAGAACAAAGAAAAAACAAAATGAAAAGGGATGCAAAGGGATGCTGCATAATGACACAGGAAGGGAGGAATGACTGGGCTGGCCTTGAAGGCTGTTTTTTAGGATCCAGAAATCTAACTCAAGTGTCAGTGATATGAACATTACCTGTTATCATTATTCACTCATTGAGTCAGCCAGCAAACACCAACTGAGTCCCATTGTGTGTCCTAGGGAAAGGAAGGGAATAAAAGCAGGCACCTTCTTGACTCCCATAGACATTAGGCAATCAGAAGAAACATTTGTTCTTTATGCCAAAAAATTCATTTTTTCCTTCAACACATATTTGGGGGTGGAGGGGACACAATTTGGTCCATAGCAGGTACCTTGAAAGGATTAGGAAAACTCAAACCCTGAACGTCAGAGTAGTCCCCAACTTAGTGCCCACAGGTCCACAGCAGAAGCAAAAGCAAATTCTACTGCATAAAAAAGGCAACTTCATCCTGGGCCTCAAAGAATGTCCACATATGATTTTTCTTTTCTTTTTTTAAAAATTGACTTGAGAAGGAGAGAGAATTTATTGTTCCGTTTATTGATGCGTTCATTGGCTGATTCTTGTATGTGCCCTGACCAGGGATCAAACCCACAACCTTGGCATATTGTGGGTTTGCTGTATTGTAGATAGATGCTCTAACCAGCTGACTACCCAGCCAGAGCCCACAGGTGATTTTTCAAAGGCAATGCTCAGTGCACGAAGAAGAAATCAGCCACACGTGAGGGCCAGGAAGCAGAAGATGACAGGGACCATAGATAATGAATGCATCAATTGAGGGAATGGGTGAACAATTCCTTTAAAAAGAGGTCGTTTTTGGCCCACGGTTAGGTTCACTGTTACATCAGCTAATTGAAACAAGTTGCCAAAAACTGAACTTGACTGGAATCTCAGTGGTACAGAACCTGTTTTTAGAAGTCGGCGTGCTAAGGAGGACAGAGGCCATAATTTTATTCCTTTCAAAGACTTTTCCTCCCAGAACATTAGTTGGACAGACTCTGCCTTCAATGAAACTTCATTTCACCAACTCCACACTGCCTCCCACCAGATCTGGCCCTCGGGCTGAATACTGTGTACACATTGCTTCGGTGAGCCTTTCTGTGGCAGATGAAAGGGCAACCGCTTTATTGGGGACAAAGACCCTCATTTTAAGTCATTCATTTATTGCAAAGTAAGCATACCACATGGGGCACAAAGATCCATATTTTAAATCATTTATTACAAAGTAAACATGCTATGTTGGGGACAAAGACCCTTATTTGAAGTTACTCATTTATTGCAAAGCAAACACACTGTGTTGAGTTCAGAGCCTGGAAAATTCCAGCCTCAGGGTCTCTCTCTGCTCCTTTCCAGCCCCCTCTCCTCCCCAACCCTCCACCCCAACCCTGCCCCCGCTAGATTCAGGTTCCTTGGCAGCAGACTAAGCCTGCTTCTAATGGCAGAAAAAAAGAAAAAGAAAAGTCCTATTAAAGGCTCTTGAGAGAAAATAGAGCTACTGATGTCCAACCAACCAGGATGGGGGATGGAGGAGACTCACTCCTAAAGTTGCAGACATCTTAATAGTAGCTCATGCATATTAAAAAATTTTTAAATTGTAGTAAAATATAGATATCATAAAATTTACCATTTTAACTCTTTTTAAGTGCACAGATCAGTAGGATTAAGTACAGTCACATTGTTGTACAACCATCGTCACCTTCCATTTCCAGAACTTTGTTATCTTGCTCAACTGAAACTCTGTCCCCTACTGGGGACCTGGCACGCAACCCAGGCATGTGCCCTGACTGGGAATCGAACCAGCGACCCTTTGGTTTGCAGTCCAGCGTTCAATCCACTGATCCACACCAGACAGGGCAGGGAGAGAAACATCAATGTATGAAAGAAACATCGATCAGTTGCCTCTTGTATGTGCTCTGACCAGGGACCGAACCTGCAACCCAGGCCACTGCCCTGACTGAGAATTGAACAACTGTCTTATGTTTAAATATTTTACTTATACAATAGAAACTCCCCCCAGAGTTTATTATAATTTCACTTCCCTGACTTTCACGGAGGCAAACTCATGAAAAATACTTTCAAAAACCTATTTCCAGACCTGACCGATGTGTCTCAGTTGGTTGGGCATTGTCTGGCAAACCGAAACGTTGTGGATTCTATTTCTGGTCAAGGCACATTACCTGGATTTCAGGCCTGGTTCTCTATTTGGGTGTGTGCAAGAGGCAACCGATCAGTGTTTCTCTCCCTCTCTTTCCCATTCTTCCCCTCTCTCTAAAGATAAGTGAAGAAAGAAAATCATTGATAATATCTGTTTCTCAAAAGAAGTTAACCTTTAAAAATGCACATGAGCATGGATAGAAGAGTATCCATTTTTCCTTTTGACTCAGGCTCCAATATGACTCAGCACAGGACTGTTAGACTCTGTCATTCTTCAAAAATAATCTTTGAAAGATTTTATTTATTTATTTTTAGAGAGGGAGAAGGGAGACAGAAAGACAGGGAGAGAAACACTGATGGGTTGCCTCTTGCTGGTGCCCCGAATGGACTGAACTTGTAATCCAGGCACATTCCCTGACCGGGAATCAAACCGGAGACCTTTTGCTTTGCCAAACGATGCCCAACCAACTGAGCCGCACTGGTCAGAGCCAAAATTTTAATATTATGTTCATCTTAGGTTTCCTTTACATTATTGCTTATTTCCAATATTGCATTGAAATATTATTTATGTTATGACTGAGTGTTTTTATGCTGGTATTTGTTGAGTTTGCTGTGTGGCCATCATTTCTTTGTATATTTCCTCCTACCATCAGCCTTGAGACTCAGGTCCTTGTTTTTCCAAATGAGAAAGTGTGGCTCAGGGGTCAAGGGATTCCATCCCAGGGAGTCGAACTCTGTGATTAGGATGTGAGCCGGCCACCCCTTCTCCTCTGCACCTTGGGGACTTCATCTGTCGAGTGGAAAGGTGACCTCATCCACCTTGCAGATATGTCATGAGATTCAACAGAAAGCACTTAGCACCATGCCGGGGATAGAATAAGCACAGTAAACATGGATTATTTGATGATGACAGTAACCGTAATGGTGGTGACAATGGCACATCAGCCATCACGGGCCCCATCCAAATGTGAGGCCCCTGATTCTACAAATACAAGGACTCTTCATCTTACAGCTAGCTCCAGTACACTAAGTATGTCCATGGCTGCCTCTGTCCTTGACTGTGAAGTCACCCCCGTGTCATGTGCATGGCCCAGCTGGGGCCCCAGGGGCCCCACAGCCCAGAGAAGTCACTGAGTAAATGTTTGCCCTTCTGGGAGTTTACTTTGGTGGGACTATCTCTCGCTTCTCCCCCTGTGGCCTTGGGGCTGTAAGAAAACAGTGATATGCCTGGGTCCATGCCCTGGTTATCTTATGTCCTAGAGAAAGCTTGTCATGGACTGAACACTCAGTTCCTATGGATGACATTGAAAATAGGATGACATTTTAATAGCTAACTTATTAGTCCTGTGGTTCTTTCCATCTAAGAGGCCCTTCTTAATCCACCTATCACCCACCTTCTCTTCCTTATCCATCCTAGCGCCTCTTTAGCCATCTGGGTCTCTTTGTCTTCTTTTTTTAAATTATTTTTTTAAATCTTAACAAATTTGATTTTAGTAGGGGGGTGGGCTGGGTGGAGAAGGACAGAGGGGGAAAAATTGGGACAACTGTAAAAGAATAACAATACAAAATTTTAAAAATCTTTTAAAAAGTGATTTTACAGAGAGAGGAAGGAGAGAGAGAGAAACATTGATGTGTTGTCCTACTTATTGATGTACTCGTCGGTGGATTCTTGCATGTGCCCTGACCCGGCATCAAACCCACAACCGTGGCATATTGGGAGGATGCTCCAACCAGTTGTGCTACCTAGCCAGGGCTCCATGTGCTTCTCTGAATGCACTCTATGTGTTTCTACCCCAGAGCCTTTGCACATGCTGTACCCTTTCCCTGGAATGTTCTTTTCCCATAACTTCATTCATCTTTCTCCTCAGTTATCACAACCTGAAAGAGGTATTCTCTGGCCATGCCATCCCTTTCACCCCAGCCCCTTTCTGTCCTGCACCCCCTTTATTCTTTATCTCTTATACAAATTGTATTTTGTTTATGATCTGTCTCCTCCCATAGAATCTAAGTGCCATGAGAATTTTCAGGGCAGGCTCTGACATGTCATTGCATCCTAGAGTTTCTCATTCTGGGCACTTCTGAATAATCCCTTGTTGTGTGTGTGGGGGTCGCTCTTTTGCGTGTTGCAGGAGATTTAGCTGCATCCCAGGCCCCTACACACTAGATGCCCCCTGTAGTTGTGACAACCAAAAAATATTTCCAGACTCCTCCTTGGGGAACAAAATTTCGCCCCTGTTGAAAATCACCACTATATCCTCATATTCTAGCACAGGCTCTGCCATGAGCAAGAGTTCATGAATGAATAAATGACTGACTGAATGAATGAATGAGTGAATGATTACAGTAAATAACCCTTGCCTCCCTGTGCTTGTGGGAGACCCGTCCTGTCTAACAGAGCAGAGCTGATTGAGTGACTTTCTACAAACACCCAAGGGAGCAATTTAGTTGCAGGAAAGAATACATCTGCAGGGCCTGAGCCCTCCCTATGCCCATTAATTTTGTTTTCTCACCTAGTGTGCAGGACAATGGTGGCTCAGCCTGTTGCCATGGAAACTGCAGTTGGCGGGGAGAAGGGAGGAGAGTGCAGAAATATACAGAGAGAAAGGGAGGGGGGAAGGAGAGAGGGAGAGAGAGGCTCAGGGCTCTAGGGCTAAATGTAAGTGAGTTCAAAAACATCCTACAACACACATGCCAACCAATACAAGTTTGTGGAAAGAAGAGAATCTGTTTTCCCTGGCCAGATTGCTCAGTTGTTTAGAGTGTCGTCCTGATAAACCAAGGGTGCAGGTTCAATCCCCAGGCAGGGCACATACAGGAGTGAGCCAATGAATGCATGAATGAGTGGAACAACCAATCAATGTCTCTCTCTCTCTCTCTCTCTCTCTCTCTCTCTTCCTCTCCCTCTCCCACCTCTCTTCTCTCTCTTACAAAATCAATTTAAAAAAAAAGAGAACAGAATTTGTTTGCCACACACACCCTACCCACAGTGCATAAGGATCCCAATTTCTCCACATCCTCCCCAATACTTGTTATTTTCTATTTTGGGGTGTTATTCTTTTTCTTTCTTTCTTTTTTTTTTAATAGTAACCATACTACCAGATGTGAGGTGGCATCTCCTTGTCTCTCTGTGGTCAGACTTATGTACCTTTTCTTTTAGGCTCATGTGCTTTTGTGACGCGTTAGCCAGCCCTGCCCTGCCCTGTCTGTAATGATAAGAACATCCACACACAGAATCTTCCTGACCTTTGCAAAGGAGCCAATGTGAGCCCTGTGCCAAGAGAAACTGTCCTGTCCCCAGGGTCCTGGCCCCAGGGCTCACAGAGAACTCCAAGTCAGAATGCAAATGAAAAGATGAAAAGACGATTCATGGAGAGACAAGTTTCTCCCAAATCTCTGGCCCTTTGGCCAAACTCTAAGAATGTCAACTCATTCAGTCCAAGTGCCCGATAAATCCACCCACCTCGGAATTTCTCCTGAATGAGCTAAATGCCAGACTGGTGTCCAAGTTCCACACACATTGCTTCTAACTTGGGAAGGGAATAGCTTTCTGGGAAACAGTAAAACAGATCCCACAGGCTGGACACATTCACTCCCAAACCATGGACATACTGGAGACCTGCTGTTTGTCTTGTAGGTAACACCCTTGCAGCCAGTAGCAAAAAAGTTTCTCTTAACTTTTCTGGGGTTAACATCTTGACTCTAACATTCTGACAATGGATTGACTTTTACTGCGGCCTTGTGGGCATCAAGCATGAGGAGACCACTTCTGAAATTCTGTGCTACCTTGGATTAAAGTGAAAAATCAATGAGAGTGGTGTAATGAGACATAGATGTATAATAAGGGAGAAAAGTCTTTATGATCTCATAACCCTACTTTCTGTGTATGTATTTGTAAATTCACCCACACAAGCATATTGAAAAAGAATTCTCTTTCTTTCCTTCTTCCTTCCTTCCTCCCTCCCTTCCTCCCTTCCTCTCTTCTTCTCCACTTTCTTTCACTCTCTCTATGTGTAAGGACCCCCCTTTCTTTTTTCCTGATATATATTTTTTGGAAATTAAAAAAAATTACTTAGTTTTAGACAGAGGGGAAGGGAGGGAGAAAGAAAGGGAGAGAAACATCAATGTGTGGTTGACTCTCCCGTGCCCCTACTGGGGACCTGGCCCGCAACCCAGGCATGTGCCCTGACTGGGAATTGAACCAGAGACCCTTTGGTTTGCAGGCTGGCACTCAATCCACTGAGCCACACCAGCCAAGACTGATATATATCTTTAAAAAATTATTTTTCAATTGCACTTGACGTTCAATATTTTATCAGTTTCAGGTGTACAATGTAGCAGGTAATCAGTTATATATTTTACAAAGTGTTCATCCTGTTAAGTCTAGTACCCACCTGACACCATCCATAGTTATCACAATATTATTGCTGATATTCCCTATGCTCTATTTTACATCCCCATGACTATTCTGTAACTACCAATCTGTACTTCTCAATCCCTTCACCTTTTTCACTCAGGACCCTCTTCCCATTTGGCAACTATCAGTCTGTTCTCTGTATTTATGAGTCTCTCTTTTGTTTGTTCATTTAATATTAAAACCCAGTGCTTTCCATCTCTGCCCTTCCTCCACGGCTGGTCTGACCAGGCACCTTCTGAAAGCTCATGTGACTCATGGGCTGCTGGATCCCCTTTCAATATCCCAACAAGCCTCCACCTCCAGGCCTTTGCTTGTTCAACTCTTTGATGTCTGTTGCATCCACATCTTTGATCTGTCACATGGAATGTGATGAGCCCCTTGTCCCTATTTGTCCCATGATTACACACATGTGTTAGATGCACTGATGTTTCAGACATTAGGGTCTGAAGGCAGAAAATGCTGGAGTTTGTTTCTCACCATTGCGCTCCTGGGTTCAGTGGGGCTTGATCAATATATTGAGCGAATTAACGGGTGTTGAAAAGCTCAGGCCAATATTCGCAGTTCTTGTGGAGTTTTGAGAGCTCTTAGAAGGCCTGCAGGGGCAGTCCCATGTTTGTGTGTGGATAAACGGGGAGGAACAACTGGGGAGGGAGACAGACTGCGCAACCCAGGGTTCTAGCATGGGGAAATAAAGTCTCAAAACCTCAGACTGAAAAAACCTGTGGGGGTTGAGGCGGTGGGAGAAACTCCCAGCCTCACAGGAGAGTTCCTTGGAGAGACCCACAGGATCCTAGAACATACACAAACCACCCACCTGTAAATCAGCACCACAAGGGCCCAATTTGCTTGTGGGTAGCAGCGGGAGTAACTGAAAGCTAGCAGAGAGCTGAATAAGCAGCATTGTTCCCTCTCTGATGCCCCACATACAGTGCCACAGAGCAGCAACATGGATTGCCCTGCCCTGGCGAATACCTAAGGCTCCGCCCCTTACTACGTAACTGGCGAGCCTAGACAAAAAATGGCCCAAATGAAAGGACAGATCAAAGCTCCAGAAAAAATACAACTAAGCGATGAAGAGATAGCCAGCCTATCAGATGCACAGTTCAAAACACTGGTAGTCAAGATGTTCATAGAATTGGTTGAATATGGTTGCAAAATAGAGGAAAAAAATGAAGGCTATGAAAAGTCAAATAAAGGAAAATATACAGGGAACCAACAGTGAAGGGGAGGAAACTGGGACTCAAATCAATGGTTTGGACCAGAAGGAAGAAATAAACAGTCAACCAGAAGAGAATGAAGAAACAATAATTCAAAAAAAATGAGGAGAGGCTTAGGAACCTCCAGGACAACTTTAAATGTTCCAACACCTGAATCATAGGGGTGTCTGAAGGATAAGAGGAAGAGCAAGAAATTGAAAACTTATTTGAAAAAATAATGAAGGAGAACTTCCCCAATCTGGCAAAGGAAATAGACTTCCAGGAAGTCCAGGAAGCTCAGGGAGTCCCAAAGAAGTTGGACCTAAAGAGAAACACACCAAGTCACATCATAATTACATTACCCAAGATTAAAGATAAGGAGAGAATCTTAAAAGCAGCAAGAGAAAAGGAGACAGTTACCTACAAAGGAGTTCCCATGAGACTTATCAGCTGATTTCTCAAAAGAAACCCTGCAGGCAAGAAGGGGCTGGCAAGAAGTATTCCAAGTCATGAAAAACAAGGACCTACACTCAAGACTGCTCTATCCAGCAGAGCTATCATTTAAAATGGAAGGGCAGATAAAGTGCTTCCCAGATAAGGTCAAGTTAAAGGAGTTCATTGTCACCCAGCCCTTATTATATGAAATGTTAAGGAGACTTATCTAAGAAAAAGAAGATAAAAAATATTGATAAAATAACAACAAACTCACAACTATTAACAATTGAACCTAAAAAAATACAAAAACACACTAAGCAAACAACTAGAACAGGAACAGAATCACAGAAATGGAGATCACATGAAGGGTTATCAGTGGGGGAATGGAAGTGGGAAAGAGGAGAAAAAGGTAGGGGGGGAAAGCAGGTGGGAGGCAGTGTGCAGGGTGGAGGGGAATAAAGGGGGAGAAACAGGACAACTGTAATAGCATAATCGATAAAATATGTGAAAAAAAAAGAAGGCCTGCAGAGACCCAAAGAGCCAGTTTTGTTTTCTGCAGGGACCCCCATGATGTAATGACACAGAAAATATGGGTCTGACCCAGTGACCAAGGGCTGCAGGTGGGACCGCTCCCCAGCCCTCTCCTAACCCCCACCCTGGCTTGGGCTGTGTGGAGGGGGGCACTCACTCAGCTCACTCTTCAGGAGCCATCACCTGATGTGAGAGGCAGAGATGGGCTCAGGCCGTTGCCATGGAATCCATAGCCTGATGTGGAGTGAGAGGGGAGGGGACTGGAGAACAAAGGTCTGAAGAGACTGGAAATTTCCAGTTTTCAAATTTGACTGTGCTGGGGTCAAAGTACCTGGCTAGCAGAAATCAGGTACTTCTGGAGAGTCTGCTGAGAGAAGGAATGTCTGTGCACCCATCCCCAAGTCCATCTGGACCCAGAGAATGTCCCCATCACTGTTGTGTGTTCCAGGGAGACCCACACAGCTGTGGCCCATCTTAGTAGATGAATTCTGTTTTGAACCAAAATCATGCCAGCTGAAGACAGTGGACACAAAGGAGGGAAATAACTTCAGAGAATTGTGGCTCTGGCCAGGTAGTCCAGTGGGTTAGAGCTGACTTCATACACCAAAGTTGCAGGTTTAATCCCAGGTCAGGGCACATACAAGAATAAACCAATGAATGCATGGATAAGTGGAACAACAAATCACTGTCTCTCTCTCTCTGCTTCAGACTGCTCATCATATTCCATTGTAGGAACAGGCCTTAATTAATTTGCCCCTTCTCTTGTTGGTAGGTATTTAGGTTGTGTTTTCTTTTCCCTTTCCTCCTCCTCCTTCTTCTTTTTTGTCATTACAAGCAATATCAATGTCCCTAGTGCCCAGAGCACTGCCCAGGACATAGTTTCTGCTCAGTAACTATTTGTCAAATGAATGAATGTCACAATGAGCATTCCTGAACTTGTTTACAGCCTTGCCACATGTATGAGGGTTTCTTCCAGGACACACATCTCAAACTGGCTTTTCTGAGTGGCTGGGCAATTGATACCCATCACCAGCTTTCCTGGATACTGTCAAGTTGCTTTTCAAAATAATCAAAATAATCTTAGATGCATACCCTATCTGTGCATCCAGAAATGGATGCTCTAGGGGAACAGACACACTCTCTGTTTTTCATCTCAGCTGTGTCCTCCGCTCCTGAAGGAGTGTCTGTTTCTTAGCAGGAATTCAACGGATGTTTCTAGAAGACAAATAAGTGGATAAGTAAATGGGTTGTATTTACGCAAATCTGACTAATGATGGATATACTGGTTTCTAATCCAGTTCCTGTTTATTTAATGTGAAATGGTGAGATTAGTCTTCAAAACATAGTTTCTTTATCAAGCAAAGAATTTATGTGTTTGTTTTGTACAATCCTGCAGCACCATGGCCCCCCACATTCCCAGGGGCACACATTCTATACATTTTTCTATTGACCACTCCCCAGCAAGACCACTTTGATCCCTGCGTACTTTTGCAAATGTCTGAGGAGGGTAGAGTCCTAGAAGTGGATTTGCTGGGTCAAAGGGCCGCC
Organism: Desmodus rotundus; assembly: GCF_022682495.2. Lineage (NCBI taxonomy): Eukaryota > Metazoa > Chordata > Mammalia > Chiroptera > Phyllostomidae > Desmodus > Desmodus rotundus. The sequence continues at coordinate 50,877,614 of NC_071398.1, read as the reverse complement.
ATGTACTAAACTTTAATGTCTATTGCGAAAAGAACTTGCTGGAAAGATAATAGCAACTTCTAGTCTCACCCGTTCCCCTGGAAAGGCATCCATTTTCTACACAACGGCTTGTCTATTTTCATCCTTGTCTGATAATAGGAAAAATGACTTGCCAGTTTGGTTTTTATATCCTTTTTTGGGGTTCTTTAACTTTTTTTAATCCTCACCCGAGGACATGCTTACTGATTTTAGAGAGGGGAAGGGAGGAAGACAGAGAGGAAGAGAAACAGCGATGTGAGAGAGAAACATTAATCTGTTGCCTTTTGCATGCACGAACCAGCAACCTAGATACGTGCCTTGACCAGAATCAAACCCAAAACCTTTCAGTTTGCGGGACAATGCTCCAATCAACTGATCCACCCAGCCAGAGCTCGCTCTTTGCTTTTTAGTACCAAGAAGCTGGGACATTTTTTGTACTTTTTTGAACATTTCCCTTTTGTCTTTCTGTTCATGTATGTATTTTGAAGTTCACACCATCACCATGTTTTTAATTCATTTCTTATAAACCCAATGGGCATATAAAAGATATTCCGTGATTCTCATTGGGTTGCAAGCAGTTTTACCCCTTTTGTCACTTTACTCTGGTTTACTTTCTTTTTCCCTTTTCTACCTACTTTGTTAGTGCTTATGGAGTCAGATTAATTCATCCTTTTCTTTTCATGGCTGTAAGCTCTACAGTTGTGTTTACTGAGCCCTTCTCCATCCCAATGATAAAAATACCCACCCAAACCCTGATTGGTGTGTTTCAGTGGGCTGGGCATCATTCGGCAAAGTGAAAGGTCACCGGTTTGATTCCCAGTAGGTCACATGCCTGGGTTATGGGTTCGGTTCCCACTCAGGTCATGTACAAGAAGCAAGTGGTCAGGGTTTCTCTTTCACATCAATGTTTCTCTCCATCTCCTTCTCCCTCCCTTCTCTTCTCTCTAAAAATAAATTTAAAAAAATACCCATTCAGGCATTCGGGTGATGAACGGCAAATCAATAGCCATAGCTCTCTCTTTGCCTAATGCTACCCTTCTTCCTTCTACTCAGTTAGATTCTAGGGCTTTTAACATCCAACCAACTGCCCCTCCATCCAAGAAAGGAAACTCAGTGCCATGACATCATGTTAAATGAATAAAGACACCAAAATCCCAATTTTGAGCTGAATGAAATTCATTCATTAGTTATTTATTCACATTCTAAAAATGTTTGAAGATCCTACTATGTGCCACGCATTCTGCTAGCCAGGGAGGACAAGGATTTCAACTTTCCTCCCTTCCTTGCTTCCTTCTTTCCTTCCTTCCTCCCTTCCTTCCATCTTTCTGGTGTATCCCCTATGCCCACCCAGCAGGACCCTGTTCATGCATTGTTCCTTCCATAAACTTTTGCTGAATGAATCTAAAGGCATCTTGTTTAAAGGAATAAATATCTCATTCATCTCAATGATGAGAGCAAAGAATGTGCCTTTTCCATTTTTTCTTGTGTCACTAGTTCTCAGGAGTCGATCTGTATTTGTTGAATAAATGAATAAATAAATGAACAAGTAGAAGAAACCACAATGCTTATGTCGCTGGTGCTTAAAAGATGTGTGTGTGTGTGTGTGTGTGTGTATTACTGGGCAAAGAGGCCCTTGCACCCAATTTTGTGACCTTTTGCAAAGTTCCCACTTAAGGATGTGTTTTGAGGTTGCACGGACAAAGGCTGGAAGACCAAGCTTCCCCCCGCCCCCGCTTCCCTTTTCCTTCCAGAGCAATTACCTGTTCCAAAGAAGGAGGCAGGCTTAGGCTGTTGCCATGGAAACTGCAGCTTGAGTGAGGAAGGAAGGGGCTGGGGATGGCTCCACCAGGCCTGGAATTTTCCAGGGCCTGATATCAGTGTGTGAGTGTGGTGTTCGAATGCCAGATGAGCACACCTTAGGTGCATAATACAAGCTTGTGAAAAGAATGAATGGTCACGCTTCCCCTGTTCCCCATCCCCGTCTACAGATGTCAGGGGAAGTTATTCTTCTCTCTGTGGGGACAAAATGTGTGTGTCCACATTGTTTGCAGGCAGTGCTCCTTGTTAAGTAGATTGTGATAGGAACTCCAGCAACTAGCACTTCAAGGTAAACTCATAAGGGAAGAAGCTCTAGGAGCAGCAGAGCACACCTGACAGGGGAGGGGAGGTGGCTAGGGAGGGGTGGCTTTCAGAGATCTGTCTGTATAGATGCACACAACACTTCTTTCTTTTTTTTAAATTCTTTAAAAAAATTTATTGATTTGAGAGAGAGAGAAAGAGAAACATCAGTTTCTTGTTCCACTTATGTATGCATTCATTGGTTGATTATTTTTTTTAAATCCTCACCCAAGGATATGTTTATTGATTTTAGATTGAGAGGGAGAGAGAGAGAGGCAGACAGGAAGAGAGAGAGAGAAATATTGCTGTGAAGGAGAAACATTGATCGGTTACCTCCTGTACGCTTCCCAACTGGGCATGGAACTGCAACCTAGGTATGTGGCCTGACTAGGTATAGAAGCCACAACCTGTTGGTGTACTGGACGATGCTCTAACCAACTGAGCCGCATTGCCAGGGGCATTGTTTGATTCTTGTGTGTGCCCTGACTAGAGGTGAAACCTGAAACCTTAGCCTATTGGGGCAATGTTTTAACCAACTGAGCTACCCGGCCAGGGCCCAGGGCTCTTCTTTCTTTCTTAAAGTTCATTCTCCAGTGACAGTTGACATACAATGTTATATTGGTTTCAGGTGTTACAACATAGTGATGCAGCAATTACATACCTTAGGAAGTGATCACCACCCCCCATCAGTCTAGTTCCCACCTGGCACCATCCATAATAACTTATTCTTCCATCTGCTGCATCACATTCCTCTGTATGAACGTACTGCAATCTACCCATTCTCCTGCCATTAGATGTTTTTTCTTGTATTGCCTTCAATTTTTTAATGCTATTAAATCTATTGGGTGACATTGGTTAAAAAGATTATATAGATTTCAAGTGTACAATTCCATGCTACATCATCTGTATATCGCATTGTGTGCTTAACATCCAAAATCAAGTCTCCTCCCATCACCATATATTTGATCAATAGACATTTAGGGTTGGTTCCTGCTCCTTTTTTTTACTATGAAGAATGTGACTAGCACCCGCTCCTAGCACGCAGGTGGCATTGAATGAAAATCCCAGTGAACAATCACCGCAACAAAATTTTTGTACTTGAGTCCTTGTGGGAATCGAGTGTTGTCCCCTCTACCTGGGACATATATCCAAGAGTGAAAGTTGACATTTTGGGCCAGTTACTCTTTACCTGGGGGGAAAGGGACTGTTCCAGGCAGTGTGTGAATTTTCTTTTGCAATTTTTCCCCCCAATTACAGTTGACATTTACCATTATATTAGTTTCAGGTGTACAGCATAGTGGTTGGACATTTGTATATGTAGGATGTCGAGAGGTATCCTTGGTCTCTACCTACCAGACACCACAGCTCTCGCTCCCCCCATCTTGTGACAATCAAAAATCTCACTAAGCATATTGCTGTATATCCCCTTGGGTGGGGGAGGCAAGAAATCATCCACCTCCAAAAGCCACAGATGACAGAGAATGCGTGTTTCAGCTTTTCCAGGCACGAACAAGTGGCTCTTCTGTCTCTTTTGTGACTTGCTTTCCATCTGTTCCCCCATAGGATTCTACCTGTGTTCATTCTGCCAGAATGGACCTGTTGACGTGCTGTTTTCCAGTTTTGATGAAAAACCACTTCCCAGATGGGACATTGCTCCAAAGTTAATGTTAAAATATGGATCACCCTCACCCTCGCTTTCTTACCAGCCTGCAAAGGAACTTTTTCCCCCACCCTGACCCCTATCCACTCCATGTATTCAGTTTTTCATCTTTTTCTGTTTGAATGGTGGAAAAGGACATCTCATTTTCCTTTTCATATCAAGTTTGTCAGCCTACAGGTGGAATAGATTTTCATATTTCTATATCATTTGTGTTTTCTTTTTTATTAACTAGCTCCTTCCCAACCTTGGGTCAGTCTTTCTTTCATTCTACAGCTTCTGTCTTTAGACGTGTTGACACTCTTTTTGTGTGAATCACGTAATTTTTTACTATGGTGCATTTGTTCATTCTTTTTTCAGTGGTAGTATGTTTTTCCCCGTTACCTGTATGTTCAATATACATGGAGTCAGATGTATCCATCTTCACTCCTACCTGTGCTGTTTGTTGCCATGTGCATTAGTGAGATGTTTCATAGGCAGGACTATTACAATTGTAACAGGGTGCAGCCAATAGGGATTTGTAATGGGGTCCAGAACTCGGTGTCCAGGAAATATTAGAAAAATATATACAAGTCTGAGCTGGGGGATGGGACACATGGAGCAGGGCCATTGAGAGTTGTTTCGAATAGCAATAGTTTTGCAGATAACCTCTAGAAAGTTCGTTTAACATATCTATAACTTTTAACTGGTTTCATAGATATGTTAAATAGCCATGTCAATGGGGATGGGAGCCAGGAGCTGAGCCAGGGGGATGGGAGTGACTTCAACCCATAATGTAACTGGGAGGCAACTCCCCCTGGTTACAGAGACTGTGTAAGAGCTTGGAGATGATTGGCTCCACACCACAGGGCCACACCTGACCAGACTTACTATAGCAGCCCAGTAAAGCTGGAAAAATATGGGAATGCTGGCAGCTGTGGCCAATTGTGGGAGGAGTTGGAAATGGTGGGGCAGAGAAAGATTGGCACTGGGATTTAAACCCAGGCACAGCATCCATGCAGCATCTTTTTGGGACCATGTGGCTTAGGAAGAGAAGAACCATGGATTTCTATTTCTTTTTCTGAGATACAGTACCTCGGACTGGGCAGAGTGGGAAGGAAGGACTGTGTGTGGGTATTCTAAAGGACTTTGGGATCTCAATGAAGACATTAAGTTATTACTCTTAAGTTTGTATAACTCTTTAAATAAACAATCCCTTTCCTTTTCACCAATCTCTGGCATTGAGAGGTGTCTTTCCCTGGCAGTGGGCAAGGTGAACCTAGTACAGGGTGGGGGACCTCCAGAGCACAAGGGTGGGTCCATTCAGTAATAGTATATTCTCCCCCACAACCACCTAGTCTTTTCTGTAACACAATAATCACTTTTTTTCTTTTTTTGCTTTGTGGTGAGAGGACAGTGCAGAGCTCTGGTGGCTGCAGATGGGTTGGGGATCAACATGAATAGAAAGGAGTCCAGGGGTGTGAGTTATGCAGTGAAGATGAATAAATAGAAACTGAGCCACAAATAAGCAGGGTTTATGACTGAGCCTCCTGACTTGGAATAAAATTCAGGAATACAAGCAAGTCACAAGGACCTTGCATCCCCATTGACCCAGTAATTCCACTTCCACCAGTTCTTTCTAGGGAATTAATGAGGCCCAGAGATGGAGCTGAAAGGAAGCTGGGCGCTCTGTTTATTCTCTGAAGAGTGAAATGTTAGAAAAATATTTTCCATTCACAGAGGCCAACCAAGGCTATTTCCTCTTCCTAGGGGGTTTCTACCCAGCTAAGTGGAACCCATTATATTTTCAAATGCTCCCCTTTCTCAGGGAGGGAGGCTGCCAACCTGGTTCACTAATGCAGAAATGATGGATGTTTCAGGATCTGATGGCGTTCTACTGCAGAAACAGAACCTGTAGTGTGTGGACGGAACTGTGTCCCTCCAAAAGTCATAGGTTGAGGTCCGAACCTCCAGGACTTCAGAATGTGGGTATATTTGGAGACAGAGCCTTTAAAGAGATAGTTAAAGTAAAATGAGTTCATGCAGGTGGGCCCACATCCTACAAGACTGGTGTCCTTATAAGAGAAAGTTTGGACACAGACATACACAGAGGGATGATCATGCGAGGACACAGGGAGGAGACAGCGTCTGCAAGCCAAGGAAAGCAGCCTCAGGAGAAACCAACTCTGCCAACACCTTCATCTCAGACATCTAGAACTGTGAGAAAATACATTTCTGTTGTTTTAGCCACCCAGCCTGTGGCTTACAATTTATTATGGCTCCTCAAGCAAATTAATTCAAGTAGGATATATATAAATGTGTATCTATCTATCTATCCATCTATCTGATGTACATGTATGTATCTCTCTATATATGTTTTGGTTCTTTTTTTAAGGAACTCATTTTTTAAAAAATCCTCACCTGATGATATGTTTATTGATTTTAGAGAGAGAGGAAGGGACAGTGAGAGAGGAACATCAGTCAGTTGCCTCCCGTACGTGCCCCGATCATGGATGAAACTCAACAACCTTTTGGTGTACAGGAGTGTCGTCTAACCAACTGAGCCACACTGGTCAGGGCATTGAGTGCTTTTAAAAATATATTATTATAGAAAGAGTTTCTCTCTCTTTATTTATTGATTTTAGGGACAGAGAGAGGGAGGAATATCTATTTGTTTTTCCATTTATGCATTCTTTGGTTGCTTCCTGTATGTGCCCTGACCAGGGATCAAACCTGCAACCTTGGTGTATTAGGACAATGATCTAACTAACTGAGCTACCCGGCCAGGGCTGCATCGTGTGTTTTGATTTGCTTTTGAATTGAATTAATGACAGAAATTCAGTTCCATAGTGTATTCAGGAATAGGCTGGAATCATAGATGAACATCAGAGAACCAGAAACTAATGAAAGGGAAGGAATTCCCTGCCCCAAAACACCCGATGCCCCAAAATGACTCCTGACAGGACAGGGATATGTAGCCTGAAGACAACAACCAGAATGAAGTCTCCTTGTGGTTTGGAAATCGAGGTCTCCACATGTCGGCCAGGCTTGTGCTGTTTTGGAGAAGACCGTTCCTCCCCAAGTTCAGACGTGGCCTCTCTAGTGCTTGGATTCCCGCCGGGCATTCCATAGTGAGGCATTGAACTAAGGGCTATCTGGCAGTTGACATTCTAATTCTTTCCTCTCAGAGACGTGGGTATCTAAGAAATGTCATTCCCCTATGACCCACTTTTCCATTAGGTTTGGCCCAAATTCCCCCTGAGTACTGGGAGACAGAGCCTCTCTGTCCACCTAGAGGGTCCATCCAAGTGGGTTGGGAAGACAGAGTCTGGGTTGAGGAGGGGCCAACAGTGTCCTTTTCTCTCTCATTGCAAGACAGTATGAGTAAATATTTTTATAATCTTGGGGTGGCCGAGGCCCTGCAAACAATAATGCTGAAATTAAAAGACATAAATGAAAATACAAATTCATGTGATTCCATAACAGTTGGGCATTTTGCACATGGAGTGGGGACAATGTAAACCAGACAGAAGTGAAAATTGGGGGAAGTGGTTGCATTGTGTGTGATGGTCAGAGGCATTCTGTACTAATTCACAATTTATAACTATAAGTCCATGAGAAAAGGTGGGGTGTCTACGTGGAAAAATGTGCATGCATTGGAACATAGACGAGAAAGTGAAATGCAAAGGATAAAATGTGGTCCATCTTACGGTAACCAGAAAGGGTACAGTAAAATCCAAAGGAGAGGTCGTTGTATCTTGATCCAACTGGCAGGTATGAAAAGAAAAAAGGACAAGATTTTGGGCTTGTAAATGCCTGGGAAAAATCTTGAAATGGGGATAGAAAAGTTGGATGTTGATAGCAGCATTATTCATAACAGTCCAGAAGCCACCCAAATGGCCATCACCTTATGAACAGACAGTAAAATGTGGTCTATCCATACAACGGAATATTATTTGGGCATGAAGAGGAATGAAGTACAGATACATGTTACAACATGGATGAACCTGAAACACTAAGCTAAGTGAAAGAAACTTCACAAAAAGTCATGTAACAAGGATGTGAAGTGCAGCACAGGGAATATCGTCAATAATGTAGTAACTATGGATGGTGCCAGGCGGGCACTAGACTTATCATGAGGATCACTAAGTAAATTACATAAATATCTACTTGCTATACTGTACGCCTGAAACTAACATAAAATACTATTGAATGTCAACTGTAATTGAAAAATATTTTTTATAACAGAATCACATTTAATATTGACCAAAAATATTTTTTAAAAAACAGTGAGATATTGTGATTCAGCATAGGAAAATCTATGTAGACAAAAAGTAGATTAGTATGTGTCTAGGGTTAGGGCAGTTGGGAGGGACTGGGGAGAGACTGCTAATAGGCATGGAATTTCCTTCTGGGGTGATGAACATGTTCTAAAATTGATTTAGCACAACTCTGAAAATACTGAGAAAAACCTCCCATTAAATTGTGCACTTTAAGTGGGTGAATTGTATGGTATGTGATTGGTATCTCAATAAAGTGTTCATTAAAAAATAAAACAGTGTGCCCTGGCTGGGTATCTCAGTGGGTTAGCACGTTCTGCTGTGCTAAGGCTGTGGGCTTGATTCTGTGTCAGGGTACAGAAAAAGAAGCAACCAATGAATGCATGAATAAGTGGAATAACAAATCGATGTTTCTCTCTCTCAAATCAATAAATGGAAAATTAAAAAAAAACAATAAATTGTTATCTACTTAATATTGCTCTGAATGTATTACAGAATTGTATTCCATGGGCGTAGACACATACATAGACCCACAATCTACTTTTTGTCTCTATAGATTTTCCTATTCTGAATTACACAATATCTGACTTTTGGGGGCAATACTAAATGTGATTCTTTTTAAAAAATATTTTTCAATTACAGTTGACATTCAATATTATTTTTTGTTAGTTTCAAGTGTACACCATAGCGGGTAGGTATTTATATAATTTGCTTCGTGATCTTTGTGGTAAGTCTAGTACCCACCTGGCACCATCCATACTTGTTACAACATTATTGACATTATAGGTTAACGTTATGCATCACAATATCAAATATTCACACACACTTTGCACACAGGATTCCTGACAGACCCCTTGGGATGGGACCCAGAAAACCAGCAGGAGAAGGAGTGGGTGAGTGATGGCGGTCAGGTACACAGTCTGCAAAACAGACGGCTAGTGTTGCATATTTGTCATGGTTCAAAAATAGAGGTCTTCGGAACACTGGCCAGGTTGTGCTCTTTCCGAGAAAGCCAGTCCCTTCCTGAGCTGGATGGCAATGTATATATGTTGCTTGGACTTCAGTCCGGCCTTTCACTTATTAATCAGGGAAACATTCCATGGTGGGTTGTTGAACTGAGGTTTTATTTGGCAATGGGGCCAGATGTTGACATTCAGACTACTTCTCAAGGACTAAGCGTCTCCAGTCAGAAAGGTTTCTGCCATCTGAAGCTCTTTTCTGTTTATTTAGGTTGGGCCCAAATTCTTCCTGTAGCCACCAAGGCTGTCTTGAACGAGCCTAGAGTAATGCTGTAAGAGCCACGTGAATGATTTTAAGTTTTCTAATAGTTGTGATTATGCATGATCTCTATTTTCTTTTTTGCTTTTAAAAGAGATAGGTTGTACCCTGGCTGGTGTGGCTCAGTGGATTGGGTGCTGGCCTGTGAATTGAGGGGTCGCTGGTTCGATTCCCAGTTGGGGCACATGCCTGGGTTTCGGGCCAGGTCTTTTGTGGGGGGCGCTCAAGAGATCACTACCCCTTGATGTTAATCTCCCTCTCTGTCTTCCTCCCTTCTCCTCTCTAAAAATAAATGAATAAAAAAAGAGAGAGAGAGAAAGAGATAGGTTCCCCTGCCCAGACAACCCAGTTGTTTGGAGCGTCGTCCTGATGGGCCAAGGTTGTGGGTTTGATCCCTGGTCAGGGCATATACAGGAGTCAACCAATGAATGCATAAATAAGTGGAACAACAAATCAATGTTGCTCTTTCTCTCTCTCTCTCAAATCAGTATATAAAATAAAATGTAAAAAGGGAGGGGAGCCCTGGCCTGCGTGGCTCAGTTTGTTAGAGCATTGCCCCGTATACCAAAAGGTTCAGGTTCGACCCCTGGTCAGGGCATGTGCCTCGTTTGTGGGTTCAATCCCCTTTTGGGGTATGTACAGGAGGCAACCAACTGATGTTTCTCTCTCTCTCTGCCTCCCCCCTGCAACTCTCTCTCTAAAATCAATAGGCACATGCTCGGGTGAGGATTAAAAAAATGTTTAAAAGGCTCGGGTCCCCACTAGGATCTGCAAGCACGTGGCTCCCCAGAGTTTCAACAGAGGCGGTGCTGGGGGAGGGAGCGGACACTCTGCTGCGAGGGGCTGCCTCTGAGATTCATTTGTGTGGTGTTCTGACTCTTTCACATATGGATTTTAGGAAAATGCAAATGATTTCTGTGAATATAGGAGCCTTCGTGTGTGTACTCAAAGGCATAGAAGTGCAATTCTTCTTCTTGACACAGCCCTGATTTACTGCATTGAGTGATTTGGTTTAACCGAGCATATCCAAAACCAGATGGCCGTGCGTACACACAGCACCAGTTTGGGGCCAGGCACCCAGCCCATCAGAAAGTGAGGAAGCCAAAGTTTCAGTGCCCCCCCTCCAAAAAAACAAAACAAACAAACAAACTAGAGCTAAGAAATAACATGGAAGAATACAGTCTAGAAAGGTTTAATATGCTCATGGTTTGGAAACTTCTGTCTTCAGAACAGGGGGCAACGTTGAATTGTTTCCCAAAAAGCCGAGCGCTTCGTGCGAGGGAGGCAAGCTCCTTATTGTTTGGTTTCCAGCTGAGCGCTGAGCTCAGGAACCACGGTGAGTCTTTGAACTGAAATATAATCTGATGATTGGTCCAAGAAGCAACATGCAAACTAGTTCTTTTCCAGGACCATGTGTTTCCAATTAGACATGTGTCTTCCAACTGAATTCAGATCTGGCCAGAACCTCTCCTATAACATTGAGATCCAGGGGTATTAAGGAACAGTTTCTGGGTACAGGGAATGGGGGGACAGTGTCCACAGCAAGGAGAGAGCTGTTCTCTGAGCCCCACACATTGTCATACAGAAAAAGACTTTTGTAGCCATGGATGGGAGGTGCCTTATTCAAGATAGTCCAAACATCAACAGATACAGAACGGAAGACTGTTAAGTCTGATTACACAAACACTACACGTGGAAGGACAGATGAACCCCTGTCACAAATAAGGTTTAATAACCAACTGGGTGAGATCATCATATCTTAAAAAAATCGAAGGAGTTCTGGCACTCGTACCGTCAGAGAGCTAACAGGTCAAGATGGAAAAGTTGAACATCACAATAGGAGAGGAGGGAAGGGACCTGAGCTGACAGTTGGTGAAAAAGGTGCTCTGGCATCCTTGTGATACAACCCAAGTGTCCATCAGCAATGAGGAGATAAACACAACATGGTCCATCACAGAGTGGAATATTACTCAGCCTTAAAAAGGAAGGACATTCTGATACCTGCTGCATGCCTGAATCTTGGAGATGTTATATTAAAGGGGAGGGGGATAGGGAATTTTTTTCTTAAATATTTTACTTATTTATTTTTAGAGAGAGGGGAAGGGAGCAAGAAAGAAATGGAGAGAAACATTCATGTGTGGTTGCCTCTCATGTGCCCCCTACAGGGGACCTGGCCTGCAACCCAGGCATGCGTCCTGACTGGGAATTGAACCAGCAACCCCCTAATTTGCAGGCCAGCACTCGGTCCACTGAGCCACACCAGCCAGGGCAGGGAGCTGTTGTTTAATGGGGACACAGTGTCAGTTTTACAAAAAGAAAAGAGTTCTGGGGATGGACGGTGGAGATGGTCATTCAACAATGTGAATGTATTTCATGCCACTGTACTGCCCACTTAAAAATGGCTAAGATGGTAAATTACATGCTACGTGTCTTCTAGCCTAGTTTTTAAAGAAAACAAAACAGATCTAAACATCAAAAGCAACATGAGACGTCACTGCTCTGACAATGACAAACAAAGCAGTGACACCCACAACTGGCAAGAGAGGGGGAAGGACACCTTCAGATGGGGCCGGTGGGATGCGGGGGGCAGAGCCTTTCCGGAAGCACTTTAGCAATGGTCTCCAAGCATCAAGTGCACATGAGCGGACTTTGTTTCAGGGACTCTGGTCAATGTGAAACTCAGGGAGGCCTGCCTGGCTACACTGGGCAACGTTAGCACATCGTGAGCGAGAGCAAGGTGTTAGAAGCTGTGGCGTGGAAGACATAAAGGCTGTATAGCATTTTGTGATCAGGAAAGGTGGCTCCTTTGATTAATTTATTTTTTAAAAGATTTTATTTATTTCTTAGAGAGAAGGGAAGCGGGGGTGGGGTGGGAGGAGAGAGAAACATTGATTGGTTGCCTCCTGTATGCTCCCTGACTGGACGTTGAACCTGCAACATAGGTATGTACCTTGACAAGGTATCGAACCCACAACATTTTTGAATACAGGACGATGTTCCAAACAACTGAGCCACCCAGCTGGGCTTCGGGAAAGGAACCACTTTAAAAACACACTAGTAATAATAGTAGGTGAAATGAATCAATACAAACATTTTTAATGAGGTATTCAAACATATATATATCTACATTTGCACAAGCTCCTGGAAATGCAGTGCATATTTTGCCAGGACACATCTCCATTCAGACCAGCCACGTCGCGGGTGCTCGGTGGCCACCGTGGCATGTGGCTACGGCATCGGACAGCCCAGGTCTACACTGTGCAGGGATGTTTTTGAGCCCACATGCATTCGCCTTTAGAGACCAGAAAATTCCAGACTCTGCAGCTCTTTCTCCATTTCCGCAGCCTGGCTCCCCTGACCACGCAGGCTGCAGTTTCCATGGAAACGGCCAAAGCCAGGCCCTGCAGGCATAGTGTGACAGCTCTTGGGGCTGAACACAGCAAAGGTAGGAAAGCAACTGGGCTCGGGGCTGGGGAAGGGTCTAGTGGACAGTCCCCCCCCTTAACACCTCATGCACGCATTTGTGTGTGGAAAATTGCAACCTCTGATAGAGGCTTTGTAAATGAAAACAAAACTGGCTACTCTCACACCTTCTAGGAAATCACAGCTCTCCCGCACGTTCCAGTGGTACCAGCACTTCATACAGCCACGCACTGATACGTGTCATAAAAAATGGATCGTGTCCCTCCAGCTTGCCAGACTCAGTGCTGGGAACTGGAACTGCGATTGTAAACCATCAGGCAAAGCCTTTGGCCTGAAAGAATGAAGGAGAGAGATGGTTTCGTTCAAAAAATTTCCTTTCAGCCCTGGCTGGTGTGGCTTAGTGGATTGAGTGCCAGCCTGCAAACCAAAGGGTCACTGGTTCGATTCCCAGTCAGGGCACACGCCTGGGTTGGGCCAGGCCCCCAGTAGGGGGAACGTGAGAGGCAACCATACATTGCTGTTTGTCTCTCTTTCTCTTCCCCTTCCCCTCTCTCTAAAAGTAAATAAATAAAATCTTAAGAAAAGAAAAGAAAAAAAGAAATGCACTAGACCAGACAGGAAGGAATGTTTACTCTTCAAAAAACAAAAGTGTAACGGGAGATATTATACTCATGTGCACTTAGGGCGGAAAATGTCAAAGTGAAAAAACAAATGTGCCATATTTAAACAGAACTGTATATAAAGAATTGATTAAAATAGTGGGGGAAATGTTTACAAATGAAATGCTCTAAACCAGATGCTACATCCAACTCCTGGTTTAAGATTCTACACCGAATGTGTCAGGGACTACTCACGCGCCATTACTTGGGTTTGTTATAATGGAAAAACCAATGAAAGGCTTTTTTGAGGAATTTCTCTGCCTGTTGAAAGCCATCTTTTGGAGACGTGCTTCAAGAAAGGAAAACAGGCCCTAGCCGGGTAGCTCAGTTGGTTGGAGCGTCATCCCTATACAACAAGGTTTCGGGTTCAATCCCTCCCTGGTCAGGGCACACAGAAGAATCAGCCAGTGAACGCATAAGTAAGTGCGACAACAAATCCATGTTTCTTTCTCCTCCCTTTACTCTCTCCCCAAAATCAATTAAAAAAAGAAAAAAGGAAAAAGGAAAACAAATTCTGAGTGTCACCCACTGGGAACAACATTCTTGGGCAGTGCAGGACGGTTGCAGCTCTTCTAAAGTGTAAAAATAAAAACCAGCAACTTTACGAACATTGATGGGCCTGCAGGACTGTACCACGGGCCACTCCTTCCCTCGTTCCCGGCAGAGAAAGAGCTGCGTCTCCGGCGTCCGAGGTCGTTGATTGTCTCCATGTGTTGTAACAGTAATGCGTTTTTCTCTTCAGGCTTATCTTGTTTCTCTCTCTCTCTCTTTTTTAAATTTTAAATTGTGATGAAAGGATTAAGCAGTACAAATTGGTACTTATGGAGTAGTCACAGAGATGTAGATTACAGCACAGAAAATACAGTCAATAATATTGCCATTAACTGCATGTATGGGGTCAGGAATACTTGAAGCATTGGGGTCTCCCCTCTGTTAAGTATGAAGGGAGACCCAAAAAACTGGAATTATCTTCTGGAGGGTGGGCCATTGTCATACAGGCCATCCTCTACGTGAGTGGTCTGGAGACCCATCTGTATCAGTGTGGTAGCTGGCATTGTTGTGAAAGGCTGTGTTCCACCTCAGAGGCTGTGTTTGATGTGTTGCTGATTTTATGAAGGGTGATTTATGAGCACACCTGCCCCGACCACACCGAGTGTTCAGCAGTTTTTGACCAAAACACGCACGACCCCCATGCCCCACCCTCCCTATTTACCTGAAAAAGTCCTCAAAGGGAAACGTTTTGCCAACGTGGAAGAGGTGAAACAAAAAATGACAGAAGCACTAAAAGTCATCAAAATCGATGAGTTCAAAAACTGTTTTGAACAGTGGGAAAAAAGTCTCGATAGCTGTATTGTATCAAATGGAGAGTACTCTGAAGATGACTGAAATTTAAACATGCAAGAATAAATACACAATTTTTTATAAAAAAATTCTTTTTTTAATCTCTCCTTGTACATGTCTAACCACTGTGCTGTTCATCTGAAACTAACACAGAATAATATTAAATGTCAAAAGTAATTGAAAAATTAAAAATACATAAATTAAAATAAAAGAAAAACATTTTATTTTAAAATTATTTTAATAGCTTATTTTATTTTATTTTTTAAAGATTTTATTTATTTATTTACTTACTTATTTATTTATTTATTTTAGAGAAAGGGGAAGGGAGGGAGAGCGAGGGAGAGAAACATAACGTGTGGTTGCCTCTTGAGTGCCCCCTACTGGGGACCTGGCCAGCAACCTGGGCATGTGCCCTGACTGGGAATCGAACCAGCGACCCTTTGGTTCACAGGCTGGCACTCAATCCACAGAGCCATACCAGCCAGGGCAAAAGAAAAACATTTTAAATTGTGGTAAAACATATAACATAAAATTTACCATCATAACCATTCTTTTTTATTAAGATTTTATTTATTAACTTTTAGAGACAGGGAAAGGGAGGGAGCAGAGAGGGAGAGAAACATTGATGTGTCAGAGATACATCGATGGGCTGGCTCTCAAATGCCCCCAACTGCCCACCACCAGGGGACCTGGCCCGCAACTCAGGCATGTGCCTTGAGAGTTGAACCAGCAATCTTTCACCTCGCAGGTCTGCAGCCCCACCAGCCAAGGCCACCATAACCATTCTTTTAGTGTACCATCCAGTAGTGTTAAGTTCGTTCACAGTGTTGTGTAACCAACCTCCAGAAGTTTGTCATCTTGCAAAACAGAAACTCTGACCCGTTAAACAACTACCTCCACCCCCATCAGCCACCACTCTGCCTTCTGTCTCTGAATTTGACAACTCTGGGCACCTCCTAACCATACTTGTCTTTTTGTTCACCATTCCAGAGCAGAGGCTACATTATTGTCCTTATTATCTCTTAAGAAAAAACAAATTATATTACAAAATTATTTTCACAAAAGGAGGTAATGGATGAGTATGGAGCCAAAACAAAATCACACAGGAGAAAAAATATTTTAGAAGTGTGTCAAGGGGTTCAGTAATAAAACATTTTTGACTTTGTGATACTTTATGTCATTTGAGCAATTAAGTGGTATTTTAAGTGGATTATTGTGATTTCTGTACACATCATTGTGAAGAAAATTTCACTTTTGTACCACATGTTAATACTTGTTATTTTGTACTTTTTTTTATCCAAGTGGGCCCCAGACTGTAAAGCTTCACTAACCTTGGGTCTAGTCCTGCTCAAATATTAGCTCACAAGAGGGGATGCCCCACCTCGCCCCTCACCTGTGGTTTCCAAAACCTGGACTTGGGAACCAAAATGAGACAGCATTTTTCTCTTACCAGGCAGGCAAAGATGAAGGGACTGACACTACCCAAGGGGGACCAGAAGATGACAAAATATTGCCTTCACAAGTTGGCTGTAGGTATTGCAGACATTTTGTCAATGATTATAAAAGCTTAAAATGTGTATAACATGCCCTGGCTGTTGTGGCTCAGTGGAGTGAGTGCCTGCCTGCAAACTGAAAGGTTGGTGATTCGATTCCCAGTCAGGACACATGCCTGGGTTGTGGGCCAAGTTCCCAGTAGGAGGTGGTTGAGAGGCAACCATATTGATGTTTCTCTCCCTCCTTTCCGCACTCTCTAAAATTAAATAAAATCTTTTTTAAAATGTGCCTAATATTTGATCGAGTAATTCACTTCTGGGAACCTACCCCTCCCACAGAACAGTGTGTCTGTGTGAATGCAGGAAACTAAAGCTAAGGGTGTGGAACGTCCCCAAGGGTGAGAACTGGGGCAGTGGTCCTGTGCGGGACAGCCTTCATCCTGAAATAAAAACAACTCCTCAAAAACAAATGGTTTTCCAAAAAGGACATCGAAGGGGGTGTCAAATGTATCGTGACAGAAAGAGATTAGACTTTGGATGGTGAGCACACAATGGCTATACAGATGTAATATAAAGTTGTACACGTGAAATTCATTTTTTATTATTTAGTTTTTAGAGAGAGGGGAAGGGAGGGAGAAAGAGAGGGAGGGAAACATCGATGTGAGAAAGAAACATCCCTCAGTTTCCTCTTGAACGCCCCCAGCTGGGGACCTGGCCCACAACACAGGCAGGTGCCCTGACCTGGAATTGAACCGGTACCTCTTGCTTCGCAGGCTGACACTCAACCCACTGAGACACACCAGCCAGGGCTGAAATCTATATAATGTTATTAACCAATGTTATGTCAATACATTTAATTAAAATATTTACTATCTCAAGGACATGTTATATAATGAAGGATAAGAACTCATGTACGAGTTCATATCGTAGGTGCCACGATGTCAACTTGGGGCAGAAATAACTTCATTCCTTTGTGTTTACATATTCATTGCTTCCCTAGAAGCTGTACTGAGTTATCTGCTATCCAGCAGACACTCTGAAGGCCCTGGGGACACGATGGAGCCCAAGATAGAAAACGTCTGCTCTCCTGGAGCTTCCTTTTAATGGAGTGGAGAGAGAATCAATCAACTACTCATCAGGTATATAATTTGGTAACATGTTAGACAGATGAAAAGGATAAATTCCTTACCAGCCACTAATTCTGTTGGACAAATAGCCCTGGGGAAGCTCTCCCATGTGTGAGCAGGGAGACAAATACCAGAATGGACATGGCAACTTTCATCTATCTGATGAATAAATACTTGTGTGCCAACGTCTCTAGTGTTCTTGGTATGAGCAAAAACCCGGGGTGGGGAGGGGATGCTGGTATGGAATCTAAATGTTCTCCAACAAGAGAACAGATATATAAAATAGAGGTATCCATCGGAGGGGAGGGGAAGGGGAAATGGATGAAAGAAAGCAAAGGGATTAGCTAAGGAACATATATGCATAACCCATAAGCACAGACAACAGTGTGATAAAGGCCAGGGATGGGGGCTGGGTGGAGGTGGGCCAAGGAAGGCAAAAGGGGACATCTGTAATAGTGTCAACAACAATAATAAATAAAACAGAGGTATCTACATAATAGAATGCCATGTAGCTATTTAAATGAGTGACTCAAAGCCATGTGCTTCAACACGAATACATCTCAAGAACCAGATTTATCCCCTAATGAAAGGAAGTCACACACACACATAAAAAAAAGCATGAAGCTCCGCATAGAACACCTCCAAGCTGTCCAGCACGCCTCGGGGTAATATTTCCCTCTGTGCCCTTGTTTGAAAGGGTTTTCTTTCTTTGCCTGTTTACTGCTCCTTGCTTTGAGCTAGACCAACTCTAACTCAGTGTACACTGCAGCCAGGTGAGCATACCTCCTCTGGATTTCTGACCTCAGGGAAGAGTTTGCTCCCTAGTGTAATTATACTTGTCCTTCCCTCTTCCAAGAAGCATAGAAATGTGACAACGATGTACTGAGATTTTTGTTGTTGTCGTTTTTTAAACCTTGCCTGTTTATCTCCTACAGCCTGGAAAATTCCAATTTCTGCAGCTTAACGCCAAGGCCAAGGCTGCCTCCCCTTGCCCACGCCAGCCAGCAGTTTCCATGGCAATGGATAAGCCAGGCGCTGTGCTTTAGGTACTCCTCAGAACAAAGAAAATTGCCTGTTGGGGGATGGGGAGGGCTTCAAGAGGACGCATGCCCACCCTCCCCCCAGCTGTGGTTCCTGGTTTCTGAGCAGTTTCTTGTGCACTGAAAATCCCGCGCACAGGAGAGCGTGATTGGGGGGATTTAATGAACTGAAGATGAATGAGGAAGGTGAAGGAGTAATTGGGGGAGGTGGACAGTGAAATATGGAGGAACCACTATCTATACATTGTGGCTCCAAGGGCAGTGTCTGGAGCCAGCAGCACTATCGGCACCACGAGGGAACTTGATAGAAATCCACTTTCTCAGGCCCCATCTCGGACTTCAATGAACCAACTGTGTGTCTGATGTTGGCCCAAGCTTGAGGACCACTGGTCTGAACCACTGACTTAACACCTTTTGAGGCTGGTAATGTTCACCCCATTAATTCCCATGGAAATAAGAGCTAGAAGAGACCTTAATCTGGGGTCCTCAGATCTCTGGCTATTTTCTCCACATTCAGTCCCAAGATAGACTCTCTCTCCACATTCTCACATCTGCCTACCGATCCTCCAGTTTCTGTCTGCACCCCAAACCTTTTTCTAGGTGCCTCACATGCTCAAGTGCCAGGGCATGGGGGAAGGGGATGGGGAGTGGCTGCTTAGAGGGTTTGGAGTTTCCCTTTTGGGGTGACAAAAATATATTGGACTGAGGTAGAGGGGGTGATTTATACAACACTGTGAATGCACTAAATGCCACTGAATTATTTCCTTCAAAATAAAACTAGTCAATCAGAACGTTAGGTCACAATTCTCTTTAAACCAGTGTTGTCCAGAGTCATGTATGTAAGTTAACATTTTCTAGTAGCCATGTATTTAAAAGGAAAAAAAAACAATTAAAATTAATTCTAGTAACATATTTTATGTCACTCACCTGTCCCTCATCTGTCCTGGGAAAATCATGAACATCAAAACAAACTTCCTGTCTCTGTAGCCCTATGGCCACCTGATCCCCAAGTCTTGCTGATTCTGCCTCAGACTTAGGTTTTGCATCAGCCTGCACTATTTATTACTTGCAAAACAACCCTAACTATTCTTCCTTCTCAAAGGAAAATATGGCCAAGCCACCCCTTGCTGACCCTTTCAGTTGATTCTTGCTGCTTCTAAGTTCCACCCACCTCAAGACAGCCCACAAGCCATGGACACCCCAGATTTTCTTATTAGAGGAATTTGGGGGTGCCAGCTATGTTGGGAGATGCTCTGTGAAATTTTCCTCAAAGCTGGGTCCATGTGAAGTTCTGAAGCATTGGACTCTATACTTAGGGTGGGCAAACTTTTTTTGCAAAGAGCCACCCAGTAAGTATTTTAGGCTTTGTGGGCCATGTGGTCTCTGACTCAACCACTCAACATGGAAGCACCGCAGACCATATCTGATGAATGGAGATGCCCATGTTCCTTCATCTATAAACACCTCTTTGTCCCCCCGACTGCCCCATCTCATCCACATCTCCACCATCTCTCTCCTGCATCCTGCAACCATCTCTTCATTGGTCTCCTCCAACACCACCCCTGCCCTTCCATTCATTTTCCTCTCAAGCATCAGAGTAGATTTTTCAAAAGGATGCCTGGTCATGTTCCACCCTTTGAGTCCCTCAGCAGATTCCATCGCTCTGTGGATACACACCTATTTTTTTAAAAGATTTTATTTATTTATTTTTAGAGAGGACAAGGGAGGAAGAAAAACATCAGTGTGGTTGACTCTCGAGCGCCCCCTACTGGTGACCTGGCTCACAACCTAGGCCTGTGCCCTGACTGGGAATCAAAACTGTGACCCTTCGGTTTGAAGTCGGGAGCTCAATCCACTGAGCCACACCAGCCAGGGCCCAATTCTTTCTGAGCAAGTAGATAGAATTCCAGAATTTCCACGTAGAAGTGGTTTGGGTGGGGGACAGTCTGGTTGGAGGTCGGAAGGCTATGGGACTCGTCCTGCAGAGGTGTTTGTGCAATGATGACCACTGTTACACAAGGCAGCTATTGGGAAAAATAACACACCTCCTTTGAATGCATGTATCCAGGGATGCATAAAGTTAGGTACAGACAAAGATTGAAAATGTACACACTATTTGAGTTATTACTTCAATGTTTATGTAATTTAGTTCAATACACACGCCTGGAAGTAGATTATCATATGGTCCATACATATCGAAAACTTTGGGCCGTGGGCCATGTATGGCAGGCATTTGGAACAAACACCCATCTCAAAATGAGAACACAAGATTTTCACCCCCAGAAAACCAGAGAAAACCCACTTACGGAACATGACCCTAGGATGGAATCTACAAACAGTTGGCTAGTATTAAATATTTTTTTATGGTTTAGAAATGGACATCGCCAGAATACTGGCCATGTTGTGCTGTTTCTGGGAAAACCGTTCGCTTCCTGAGTTGGATGTCAGTGCATATGGAGCTTGGACTTGAGCCGGGCACTCATAGGTCATTAATCAGGGCGAAATTCCATGGTGGGTGGCTGCCCTTCGTTTTATTTGGCAACCGGGATGAAGCTGACATTTTAACTGCCAGTGTTCAGAGATGCTTTGCTTTTTAAATAGTCACCCCCAACGGGACCCTCTTTTGTGTTCAGGTTTTGGTCCCAGTCTTGCTTGTAGCAACAGGTTGCTGAAGGACACTGAGTGCAGTCTGAGCTGAGGATGGAAGGAAGTGTTCGGAGCAGATAGAGTTCCTTTGCTTGCTTCAGCATAAGACGACAAAGGTGAATATTTTGATAATCATGAGAGGAGGAGTGCCCTGTGAAACTTAACAAAGAAGTCAGTGGATATAAAAGAAAACATTAACAGTCTGTCCCTACAAATACTGAAAAACGAGGGTTAGGGGAAACCCCATCACAAATAAGACTATGGGCATCTGAGTTGAAATTTCACAACATGTAGATGCAAAGCATATATATTTAGGTACAAAACCTTAGATATATTTGTACACTGAGAGAGCCAAGAAATTTAAAGAATAACTTTAAAATATGAATGCAGGCAGAAGATACGCAGAGAGAGGAAGAGACGAGGAGGAGGAGATGAAAGAGGAGAAGAAAAGGAAGAAGAAGAAACTCAAATTTTGAAAAACATGAAAACATCTACCATCTCCTTTGGAATCCAAAAACTGGACATCAAAGTCAAAATGAAGAGGACCATCAGATGACTTGTGAGGAAGTTGGTTTTTATATTCAGAGTGATGGAAAACCACTGGAAAGTTTTAATTCAGATGGATAATGTGTAACATGATGAAATACACAGATAAAAACCTTCCCTCTCATTGTAGTATGGAGAATGGACTGTAGAGGAAAACCAAGACCAGAAGCAGGGAAATCAGTTACACGTGTGCTTGTCCAGGTGTGAGGCGATGGTTTCTTGGGTAAGGGTGGAACCGTGATGAATGGGGAGAATTTGATGTATTCTATTTTATAAGCAGAACTGACCACACTTGAATTAGTTGATGGGGAGAGGAAAGAAAAGCCGTCAAACAAGAATTATTAATGAGGCCCTGGTTAAGTAGCTCATTTAGTTAGAGCATCCTCCCAATGCGCCAAGGTCACAGGTTCAATCCCTAGTCAGGGCACGTACTGGAACAACACATTGATGGTTCTTTCTCTCTCTCTTCCTTTCTTCCACTCTCTCTCTAAAATCAATAAGTAAAAAATTTAAAAAAGAATTATGCATGAATTCCTGACTGGAGACACTGAGTGGATGGCAGAGAAATCAGATGGACTTTTATGTAGAAGTAGGACTGATTTGCAATGTTGGTTGTAGAGTGGGGACCCAAGAGTTCCACTTTAACTGTGATAGGTCTAAGTATTAGTTATCTATCTCAGCAAAACAAATTACCCAAAGCTTAGTGGTTTATAACAACAGTCAAACATTGTCTCTCACAGTTTCTGTGGGTCAGGCATTTGGGACCAGCTTGGCTGGGTAGCTCTGGCCTGAGAGGTCTCATGAGACTTGTTATCTGAAGACTTGACTGGGGCTGTAGGGGTTGCTTCCAGGGGGGCTCACTCTCATCCTGGCAAATTAGTGTGGGCTCTTCTTGGTGGGCAATTTCAGTTCCTCTCCAACCGCACATCTTCCTAGAGCTGCTTGCATGTCCTCACAACAGGGTAGCTGGTTTCGTCCAGATCAAGTGATCCAAGAAACCTACATGGATGGGGCAGTACCCTTAACGACCTAGGCCCAGAAGGCACACTGCTGTTTCCACGGGATTCCGCAGTCCCGAAGGCCAGCGAGGAGGGGATTACAGGAGCTTGGGTGCAACAGGAGGCCAGGATATTTAGGGCCTTCTTGGAGTCTGGGTACCACAGCTTGGAGCACTTAACAGAAATTAAGATGTCAAGTGGGTGGTTGGATAGATGAGGTGGGGAGCTTGAAGGTGAAGTCTGAGTAGAGAAACATGGGAGACAGTGGCATGTGTATAAAGCCATGAGCCCAATGAAATTGACCAAGCAGAGGATGTGGACAGCCCAGAGCCAAGCCCTTGAAGAGACACCCACTTTTAAAGGTCAAGATAGGGAGAGGAAACCAGCCCAGGCCCATGAACAAGAAGGTCCGAGGAAACTGGAAGATGCCTTGGCTGGGAAGTTCAGTTGGTTGGAGCGTCATTCCATACACCAAAATGTTGTGGGTTCCACCCCAGCTCAGGACAAGTATCTAGGTTGCAGGTTTGATCCCTGGTTGGGGTGCATATGGGAGGCAACCAACTGATGTTTTCACATCAACGTTTCTCTCTCCCTCTCACACTGTTTCTTTCTGTCCCTTCCTCTCTTTCTAAAACCAATAAGCATATCCCTGGGGATAAGGATTAAAAACTTAAAAAAGAAGAAAGAAAGTAGAGGATAATGAGGAAGGGGTCACTGAAGAAAGGTGTAATGAGTTCTTCAGTAATGAAGGATGTTTTTCCAGTGTTGCTGAGAAGTTGCAGCTGGATTTGGCAACATGTGGGCTGGCGGGGTAGACTAGGGAGCAGAATGAAGAGGAGGGGAGGCAGTGGAGTGCTCACCCCTGTACTGCATCTATGGGTGGGTCAGGATCCAGCTGGCAGCTTTAGAGCCCCTACCCCGGTGAGGCAGGAGGACTGGAGCTGAGGCGGGACCCTGGGAAGGGTGGAGGTGGTGGTGGAGCAGAACCATGGTGCCTGGTCAGATTCCTCAGGTCTCCTCTCTGCTCCCTGGCCATGCTCCTCCAGTGACCCAGGCTGTCCTGAAGAAGGAGGAGCAGCAGTAGGGTAAGGAGATGCCTCAGAGACCCCACCATTCCTCTCCACAACCTTATACCCTGTGGAAACCATTGCTCCTCAGGGCCAGCCACTCCTCTCTGCTCAGCTCACCAGGTATGTGTCAGCTTCCCTTGTCCTCCCAGACACCAGCCTCTCTTGTCCTGGAGGTGATGTCAGCCCCAGGTGCTTCCTTGCCTTGCTTCTGCCCTCCATGCACCCCACCCTGCAGGTGGCACCCCCGGCTTCTGGAGAGGAAGGTACTCTGATGGGTTCCACTACTTTAGGGCCGAGATACCCTCTCCCACAAGGCCTTTGAGGCCCACTCTCTGAGGTGCTCTCCCCAGCACAAATGCAGACACACACAGCAACACAGACACACACATCCTTGCCTTCTCAGCACTCAAGCCACACCCAGAAGTCAGCCACACCCACAGAGACCATCCTTGACCCCTCTTCCACACTAAGAGCCCCTCCCCGCCCACAGTATCCTTTCTCTAGAAGCTGTCGTCACCATCTTCCCTCAGATTCCTTGTTGACACCCTACATGTCTACTGTGGCCTTCCTGCCAGCAGGTCTATCTCACAGGTTAGGGGCCCCTCTTCCTCGTGTTCACTTTACCACACAGGTGCTTCTGGATGGGGGTCCAGGAGGTGACTGGGAAAAGCAAGGCGCAGGAGGTCTATTCAGGAAGGTCTGTTATGCAGATCTGAGTGGTTGCCTTCTCTATTGATAAGAGCTGTTAAGAAGACATCTCAACAAATGGGAATTCCTGTGTATATATGTACATCTTCTGTACCAAAAGAAAATTTGTGCCCTGATTGGGAACTTTTCCTGCATCTGCCAGGTCACTATGGCCTTTGGTTCAAGATACTACATATGCCAAAGAGGTATGTTTTGGGGTGGCCTATTCTCATACCCTGCCATAGCCATGGTAGATATTTTATTGATTATATCCCCTACCTAGCACATGGTAGTCCTATAACCAATACTTTTTATTTATTTTTATTTTTTAAAATATATTTTATTGATTATGCTATTACAGTTGTCCCATTTCTCCCACTTTATTCCCCTCTGCCCTGCATGCCCCCTCCCACCTGCATTCCCCTCTTTAGTTCATGTCCATGGGTCATACATATAAGTTCTTTGGCTTCTACATTTCCTGTACTATTCTTAACCTCCCCCTGCCTATTTTCTACCTACCATTTATGCTACTTATTCTCTGTACCTTTTCCCCCCTCTTCCCCTCCCACTCCCCCACTGATAATTCTCCACATGATCTCCATTTCTGTGATTATGTTCCTGTTCTAGTTGTTTGCTTAGTTTTTGTTTTTTACGTTCAGTTGTTGATAGTTGTGAATTTGTTGTCATTTTATTCTTCACAGTTTTGATCTTCTTCTTTTTCTTAGATAAATCCCTTTAACATTTCATATAATAAGGGCTGGGTGACAATGAACTCCTTTAACCTGACCTTATCTGGGAAGCACTTTTTCTGCCCTTCCATTCTAAATGATAGCTTTGCTGGATAGAGCAATCTTGGATGTAGGTCCTTGCCTTTCATGACTTGGAATACTTCTTTCCAGCCCCTTCTTGCCTGAAGTGTTTCTTCTGAGAAATCAGCTGATAGTCTCATGGGAACTCCTTTGTAGGTAACTGTGTCCTTTTCTCTTGCTGCTTCTAAGATTCTCTCTTATCTTTCATTTTGGGTAATGTAATTATGACGTGCCTTAGTTGTTCCTCCTGGGGCCCAACTTCTTTGGGACTCTCTGAGCTTCCTGGACTCCCTGAAAATCTATTTCCTTTGCCAGATTGGGGAAATCGTTCTTCATTATTTTTTCAAATAAATTTTCAATTTCTTGGTCTTCCTCTTCTCCTTCTGGTACCCCTATAATTCAGGTGTTGGAATGTTTAAAGTTGTCCTGGAGGTTCCTAAGCCTCTCCTCATTTTTTTGAATTCTTGTTTCTTCATTCTGTTCTGGTTGAATGTTTATTTCTTCCTTCTGCACCAAACCCTTGATTTGAGTCCTGGTTTCCTTCCCGTCACTGTTGGTTCCCTGTAGATTTTTCTTTATTTCACATAATGCAACCTTCATTGCTGCCTGGGTCCTTTTTATGCTGTTGAAGTACCCAGTGAGTTACTGGAGCATCCTGATAACCAGTGTTTTGAACTGTGCATCTGATAGGTTGGCTATCTCTTCATTGCTTAGTTGTATTTTTTCTGGAGCTTTGATAATACTTTTTATTTTTAAATTTTTAAATAATTTTTTATTGACTTTTAGAGAGGAACAGAGAGAGGAAGAAAGAGAGATAGCTACTTGGCCAGGGACTATAATCAATACATTTTTTAAAAAGATTTTATTTATTTTTATTTTTAGAGAGGGGAAGGGAGACAGAATTAGAGGGAGAGAAACATCAATGTGTGGTTGCCTCTCGAGTGCCCCCTACTGAGTATCTGACCCGCAACCAAGACATGTGCCCTGACTGGGAATTGAACTGGCAATCCTTTGGTTTGCAGGCGGGCACTCAATCCACTGAGTCACATCAGCCAGGGGTCAATACATTTTTAAAAATATATATGTATTTTTTAGAGAGAGGGGAAGAGAGGGAGAAAGAGAAGGATAGAAACATGGATATGAGAGAGAAACATTGATTGGTTGCCTTTTGTTTCTGTGAGGGACTGAACCCACAACCCAGGCATGTGCTCTGACTGGGAATCGAATCAGTGGCCTTTTGGTTTTGCAGGACAATGCCCAAGCCACTGAGCCACACCAGTCGACACTCAACACTTTTTAAATGAAAAAATTAATCAAATATTAAAAAATGGATACATGTTCCCCTGGCCAGTTAGCTCAGTTGGTCAGAATGTTGTCCCAATATGCCAAGGTTTCGGGTTGGATCCCCGGTCAGGGCACATACAAGCAGCAACCAATGAATGCATAAACGAGTGGAACAACAAATGGATGTTTCTCTCTCTCGTTCTCTGTCTGTCTCTCTCTCTCACCCTTCCTCTTGCTCTAAAATCAATCAATAAATAAAACATTAAGAAAAAGAAGTGCACTGTTTAATTTAAAAAGAAAATGGAAAATGCTTATGATGTGTTATTAAGCAAAACAAAAATCAAAACAAACTGAAACAACATTCAATTTTAGTTTTCTTTATGCAAGCCAGGGTTTGAATCCCAGATCTTCTGTATTTTAGCTGTGTAACTGGGTGTTAAAAAAATCCAAATGAGTAAATTTTAGAGAGCTTATTGGCTTTATTCAACAAAAATCCAATCTTAACAGATAGAAAGGAGCTCCGAGGAGCTATACTAAGTGGAAGACTTTCATAGGCAGAAGGGAACAAGAACAAGAAAGTTCTACTAGACAAAAAAGTGGGTTGGTTACTGCAAGGTCACCCACATTTAGGGGGTGGCAGGGGTCTTTCAAGTGGATTACATCAGGGGTGCTGAGCAGGTAATTCCAGGTGAACTGGTTTGAGTTTCCATTCCTGGGGGAGGCTAAAACTAATTAAGTTAGGTATGACCTGGGGCTCAGCAGAAGTGACTCCGTTTGGGGCCTGTTGTCTTTTTTTTTTTTTAACATAAATAAGTCATGTCATGCCTCAGAGCCTCACCTTCCTCATCTGTAAGAGGAGATTGTAAAATCTACCTCTGATGTTTTCTTCGAAAGGATAAATAAAAGAATACCTGTTAACAGCTAGCAGGGTGCCTGGTATTCAATAATAGTTCTCACTGAGGCTTTGTAAAGATATTAGTTAAAAACAAGAAGGATTATTTATTTATTTATTATTTTATTCCTATTCTTCTTTTGGCAACCATCAGCCTGTTCTCTATGTCTATGAGTCTGTTTCTATTTTGTTTGTTAATTTATTTTGAGCTTTAGATTCCACATGTAAGTGGAATCATATGGTATTTGTCTTATCTGACTGGCTTATTTCACTGAGCATAATACCCTCTAGATCCATCCATGTTGTTGCAAGTGGAAAAATTTCATTCCTTTTCATGGCCTTTTATGTATGTACATATTCCTTCTTCCACTGATGGGCACTTTGGTTGCTTCCGTATCTTGGCTATTGTGAATAATGTTACAGTGAATGCAGGGGTACATACATCCTTTCGAATTAGTGTTTTGGTTTTCTTTGGATAAATACCCAGAAGTGGAATTGCTGGGTGATAAGGAAGTTTCATTTTTAATTTTTTGAGGAAAGTCTGCACTTTTTTCCATAGTGGCTGCACCGGTCTGCATTCCTACCAACAGTGCACGAGGGATCCTTTTCCTCCACATCCTCACCAGCACTTGTTGTTCATGGATTTATTGATGGTAGTCGTTCTGACAGGTGTGAGGTGATACTTCATTGTGGTTTTAATTTGTATCTCTCTGATGATTAGTGACGTTGAGCATCTTTTCATATGTCTGTTGGCCAAAGAAACATTTTAATAAATGGGAAACTTTTATGCTTGCCTGATACTGTTTATTTGCAAAAAAAAAAGTTCTTATTATTTTTGACTGAAACAAAATTCAGTGTAGGTGATGAAAACAAAGAATTAGAATAAAAGGGACCAAAAAATGAGGCTGGCGTGTGATTCTACAGAAAGGGGAAGCGAATGGTTGCTCTGTTACAACAAGCACATATTTATTCCAATTTAAAACAAAAACCAAACATGTTCAGAATAAATGTATTTACACATAGAGCCAGCTGGCTTTGAATAAAAAAGACTGAGCTAATTTCTTCTGCTGTTCTCTATAGCTTCATCTGGAATTTGTTAGTATGAATTCCAGCACAAATGTGGGAAGCCTCAAATGTTCTTCCTCCATTACCCACACAAAAAATAGCCCCCAAATACTTAAATGGTTGTGAAAGCTAAAAACTCATGGAAATATATACTATTAGAAGTCTTAACCTGGGAAATATAACTGCAGTTATCAGGTGGTTTTCTGTTTATCAGAATCAAAGAACAAATAACCCAATTTTACCAACTCCGGGGTATCAGCTGTTTTTTCTGCATCTATTCATCTGAAAAATGGTGGAAGGATGACAACTTTCCCTATCCAAGGATAAAATCAAATGCAATTTAGACCACAACCAGAAGAAACAAAATGTGATACTTTTTCTTTTATGGAATCCATGAAGTCATATGAATTAATTTGGGAAACAGTGAAGATAACCCAGGAGTAAATAAACACAAATATAGGCTTCTGAAAAAAAAAAAAGAAAGAAAGAAAAAGAAAGAGCCCTGACCATGTAGCTCAGTTGGTTGGGCGTCATCCTGCAAAGCTAAAGGTCACCAGTTTGATTCCCAGTCAGGGCACATGCTTGGGTTGCCGGCCTGGCCCCCAATTCCCAGTCAAGATGTGTGTGAGAGGCAACCCATGGATGTTTCTCTCTCACACCGATATTTCTCTCCCTCTCTTTTTCCTCCTTCCCCTTTCTCTAAGAATCGATAAATACAACCTAAAAAAATAAATAAAGATAAAAGAGGGTTATCAGAACATGAAAGTTGCAAAGAATAAAACTGAAAGTTAATAGAGTTTCCATGGACAGGGTTAGCGTAGTTAAGTCTGTTTTCCGGGACTCCTGGATGCCAGGCACGTTGGGCTGTGTGTTCTAGAACACCGACGTCCCTGCAGTGTGATTATTGTCAGAACCAGCAGCTAGATTTTGGCCTGGGCAAGATTCCAGCAGAGTGATGTGCTGAGCTAGCAGCTGGCAACGGGATTTCTTTCTTTCTTTTTGATCTAAATACCCCATTTTCATGCCCATCAGCTTTTACCCAAACAAATTTAATTCATATCTGAGCTCTGTTCCTTATAATCCGTAGGAATTTCCTTATCTCAAAGTGAAATATGTACCAGATAGAGAAGAGTGCACAGGAAGACGTGCCTGAACATTTTAACGACATGTTTTAAACCAACCCCAGACACAGGCCATGTAATGTTTAGACAGTATCAGCTCAAAGTCAGTTCGCTGAAAATCAGTTCTCCAAACGACCATTTTTCCTGCACGGTAAATTCTCTGAACGGCCAAATTCACTGTGTTCATCCACTTAACAACAAAAATGTGTTTCTTTTAACTCATTCTGACAGTCAAACTGCTTTCCTTTGGAAGGCAGCTTCTGGAGACACTGGGGATGTTTGAATGATTCCATCAGAGGTTTTAGTTTCATTTTAGGGAAGTTTAGTTTTAGTTCAGATTTACGTTGGCTGCAGCTGTTTCGTTGTGTTCTAAGCATTTTTATGTCTTAAAATGAAAATTTCTGAGTGTTTCAGCAGAGAGTATTCTGAGTCTGCAATGTCAAGGATATTATAAATGATAGAACAGGTTTCCGTTTTCCTACTCATTTTTATGAGTGCCTCTCGCCTTTTAAAATTCTCTTAACATAAGATATGTCACCCAGCACGATCACATAAATGTCTTCGACATGCTTTAGTCATCTGAGATGTGTTTCATGCGTAAAGTGAGAGTCATACCCAAATCTGATGTGTGACTGAGCTGGGTTTGCATAGGAGGCTGCAAAGCTGAGCTAAACCTGCCGAAGTGAAACAAAAGCTAAGGAAAAACCAACATTATATCCTTTCAACTGAAATGAAACTGAAACATCAAAGAAGGGACATCAATGACCCTTGAGGTCGGATAACGCCATTCCGTGTAGCATGATTTGGTGTCACGTTGATACGTGTTTAATAGGAATTAGTTTACCACGAATCCACAGTTCAATTCGGCACGTTGTCTATCTGGCAAATATACTTTCCAACCCCTCTCCCCGAAGGTCACATCCCAACTCTGGCCACCTGCCCAGAGACGTTGTTCGGTCATCGTCTTTCTCCTGCATCACCTGTTGTGTCCTCCCTGTACCAGGTCATTTCCCCAACAAACAGACAGGCTGTGACATCTCCCACATTAAAAAGCAGTGCTTTCTAGGCCCCGAGTCCCCCGAGTCTAGGTCCCGAGTGCTTTCGAGTCGCCACCCCCTTTCTCTCTGCCCCTACACAGGCCAAATGCAAGTCAGGTGAGTCACCACGTGAGTAAAACCATCCAGGGGCCTCTTATTCACTCAGAGTGCGATCCGGATGCTTGGTGCTCACACTACAAGCCAGACACCTCACGTGCCCACAAGATCCCCTGAGATCTGTAAGGCTCTCCGATCTGTTCCGAGCTCCTCGCGCTGTCTGCTTTGCTCGCTCCCTTCCTCTCACTCCAAACTCCTTTCCATGGCTCCAACACACCGCATGTCGTCCTCACGTGGAGCCTTTGCACTTGCTGATCCCTGTGCTCTTCCCCCATATCGTTGCAGCAAGTTTCAGCTTAGTTGTTACCACCTGACTGTGCATGAACAGTCCTCCTGGCTCTACCCCTCAACCCACTATACCTCTGTCACTTTCTCACACATGACATTATGTTGTTATATTATTTACATATTGCATTACATATTACATTATTCTGTTACAGTATTGCATTATATAGTCAATATTACATCATCATATACTATATCATATGCTATTATGCATAACATTATATCATATTATGTTATATTATATATTGATTATTATATACTTATACTAGACCATATTATATTATGCATAATATATTTCATTATATACTAATTATGATATGTTATTACATATAATGTATTGCATTATATATTATGTTTTATACTATTATTATATTATGTTAGTATATATTATTATATACTATATCATTACATATAATATTACATTTTGTTACATATTATATTATTATATACCATGATTCCATATGGCATTATATCATATATTATATTACATTATATATTATTATACTGTATTATATTATATTACTATATATTATACTATACTATATTATTTATTGTCTGTCTTTTCTTATTATCTCACTACATGTTTTTATGACCACCTAACATACTACCTATATTACTATTATATTGTATATTTATTTGTGTACTTGTTGCCTGTTTCCTCCACTTGGCTGGATGCTTGTAAGGATGAGAACTTACGCTCTTACTCAGTATTTTATTTTAGTTTTAGTTCTTTTCCCCCCACACCCTCACTCACTGTTTCAATCTCAACACCAGAACTGCACCTGGTCTGAAGTAAACACCCACAAATATTTGTTAAGTTCGTGATATTGACTCATCTAAGTGAAATATTTCAAATTCCTTTTCTAAGAAAAAGCTTGAGGAAAAAACAGTGCATTGGAAGTTTTAAAATTTTCATCATTTGGAAAATTGGCTTTCAGTAAGTTAGTTTGGGGAGGCAATGGTTTCCCCAAAAGGGTTAAATGAAAAGTTTTGATCGGGGCACCAAGTTTTTAACAGATGTCAGATCCATGTGGGCTGTGAGCCAACCCACCTGCTGGAGATCTCCAAGTGTGGGATTGAAGGGGAAACTGATATTCAGTAGGTCAGGACCAACACTCAGAAGATGTAATCTGGAAATTGAGGAAGCAGTGGCCTGGGATATAGCGGCATATAATAAAAACGGACTGGCAGCATGCATGAAGGGGGTTGATGGAAACCTGCGCATGGTACCCTATGAAACAACACAGGCTGATGAGACTGCCTGACCCGATTGCACTGGGCACGGATCAGCAAGGGGAGTGCAGAATTGAAAATAGGGAAGTTAGGCCCTGGTGAGTCGCTCAGTTGGTTGGAGCGTCCTTTAGTGCACCAAAAGGCTATGGTTTCAACTCCTGGTCAACTGCCTGGTCGATTGCCTGGTCGACTGCCTAGTTGACTCCTGCCTTCCTCCTGGCACAGACCTAGGTTGTGGGTTCAATCCCCGGTCAGGGTACATGTGGGAAGCACACGATTGATGTTTCCCTCTCTCTCTCTTCCTCCGCCCTTTCTCTGTCTCTGAATATCTATAAACATATCCTTGGGTAAGGATTTAAAAAACATAGGGAAGTTGGGCAGAGAATTAGGAGCAGTTTTAAGTAAATAATTAGAAAAACCACATCAGGACACTGCTACAGAAACAGAAAGAGAGATGTAATAGACCATCTACATGAATGACAAAAGGAATTCCTTTTCTTTATATGAAAAGTCTTAATGCTCTTGTAATGAAAATAAAAGAGAAATTTTTTTAAAAAAACAACATTTCAAGTTTTAGAAAGATTCTGTGAATGGTATCTGAAAACTGAGCTAATTTATTCCATGTCAGTAAGAATTCACTAGCACACATACAAGAGTTCACAGGGTGAACAAGAAGAGGCTTGAAGGGGCCCTGTGTTTTCTGCCCTGAAGTGTCAAATGGTGGAGAGAAACCATAAACAGATACCATCCTAAATGGCCCTCCCGTAAGAATTTGCCCAGAGGGATTTTCTGGTGTCCTAAAGAAGAAACAGAAAT
Organism: Desmodus rotundus; assembly: GCF_022682495.2. NCBI lineage: Eukaryota > Metazoa > Chordata > Mammalia > Chiroptera > Phyllostomidae > Desmodus > Desmodus rotundus. The sequence goes on along the minus strand of NC_071398.1, from coordinate 50,844,595 downwards.
GGAATTACTCCAAGTTAACAGAGTTTTAAGAGTACATCACCAATAATTCTATTCAAACATTTAAACAAGTACATTATCACATTTTACCCATCTTCTGCACGTGAATTTTCTTTTCAGTGTCTATCTTAAAAAACAAAAAAGGTGGCGCTCCACCAGTTCAAGGACAAAAAACAAAACCAACCACCATTTTGTAAGTTCTTATTCATTGTGACTGATACAAACCCAACAGGAACAAAAAAAGGTCTGCTTTTTACTTCGGTGGAACAAATGAAGGTGTGTAAGGGAACTCACAACAATCAAACCTGGCTCATGAAAAAAATAATAAAAGCAAATACTGGTTTATGTCATTTCAAGAAAAGGAAAGAAAAGGAAAACAAGGTTGTCAGAACCTGAAAACTAGAGAGAGAAACTGACTAAAAACAGTTCCAGGGAAATATGTGCAGGACAGATGGTGCATTTGAATCTGCTGACTGTCAGGAAGTGGATGTCTCCCGAACACTGACCGCATGGTGCTGCGGCTCCAAGGACGCTGTTCCCTTGCTTAATTACACTGCAATGTATATATTTCTTGGAATCAGACCTGGCTTTTGAGCTGAGAGGAAATTCCCAGGGTAGGTTGATGAGCCGAATTAGCCTCTGGAAACTGGGCCATGTGTTAAAACTCAAACCGCTCCCCCTTGATGTGCCCCAACATTCCAACCCGCCCATGCTTAGCTCAAATCCATTTTTCTCTACTCCAGAGTCACGGGATAGAAAGGTCGATACTTCTTGTTATCTTCAAAGCTGCGGCTTGTCATGGATGAGATAGGGGAACGATGCATGCAAAGGCATCGAGAGATCAAAGGGATGTTTGATGTAAACCACCTGGTCCCTTGTGCCTGGCAGCACATTAGGGACCAAGCAGGCTGGGTTTGCTTTCCGGCACCTCAAATCGCCAGATGTGGGGTTGTCCACGCACCACCCTGCTCTGAGCTAGGCACTCTTCTAAATGCTGGGGTACCACAGCGGGCAGACAGGCATAGTTGCCCTCCTGGCATTTACATTCAAACAAAGGGATGGACAACACACAGCTAATCACTCAGGAAAATTTAAGTACTAACGGTCCACAGAAAAGAAACACAAATGTCTCTCATACTATGAAAACATGGTCCACCCCCCATGGTAAAAGAAATCCCAAACAAAACCTCAACCTACCATTTCCCACTTCCCCCTTAGAAGGTAGGCAGAGATTAAAAACTTGATCACGCACTGTGTTGGTGACAGTGTGGGGAGTTGGCCACTGTCTCGCATGGTTAGGCTGGAGGACCATAACTTGTGATGGTATGAACTCTGGAGAGCAATCTGGCAATATTTATTAAAGTTACAAAGTCATGTATGCTTTGATACAGTGATTCTTTTAAGAGTTTCCATGGTGCAGACACTTTCTCATAAAAGGACCCATGTACGGGGTTTTCCACCGTAGCGCTGTTTGTCACAGCAGGAGACTGAAACTCCTCAAGGCCAACTAATCAGCAATGGTTTGATCAGCTTTGATAAACCCATTCGGCAGAATCTATTCTAGCTGTTTAAAAAAACGAGGCATCATGAAATGGAGCAAGAGAGGGTGTGGTAGTCCTGAGCATGCACCTCCCAAATCTCCTACTGTAGGGAGCCCATTGGCCAGTGCCCAGCTGCTGCACTCTGAGATCCAGCCAACAATGGCGCCGTCATAGCCTCTCCAGGATGCTCCCAGTGTGGGTACAAGGGCAGATCCATTCCTGGGAAACTGGGGGTCCTCTGGCAGATGACTTCAGCTAGAGGACTTCTCCCCACCCCTGAAGGCTTGTTGAACATTCCAAGAATGACTATACTACCAACTAGGACACTTCCACCCAACCTCCTGAAATCCACTCCTTTCTTTTTTTAAAAAAAAATTATTTATTGAATTTATTTGGGTGACATTGGTTAATAAAATTACATAGGTTTCAGGGGTACAGTCCTATAATACATCTTCTGTATATTGTATTGTGTGTTTACCACCTCAACTCAAGCCTCCTTCCATCACCACTTAACCCTCTTCACCCTCTTCTACCTGCTCCCACCCCCTTTCCCTCTGGTAAGCACCATGCTGTTGTCTGTGTCTATGAGTTTCGGGGTGTTTTTTTTTTTTTTTGCTTAATCCCTTCACATTTTTCACCTAGCCCCCTAGCTCCCTTCTCCTTCCACTCTCATCTTTACTCAAGGTCAGACCTACATCAGAATTCAACGGCTCTCCAAGCCTCCCCAAGCTTCCTTCTCAGCTTTCCCTCACAGCTTTTTCCCCTGAGAAATCTCTTGCACCTCTAATAATTGTTTCAGTGTCTGCTTCTTGAAGAACTCAAAACTTACAGAGGACAATCACCAAGATACAGTGTTAGCTTTAAAAGTCAGCATGCAAAATGATGTCTATAATGTGCATACGTTTATGTGGGGGGGGAGTATAAGTATATAGAAAGAATATAGAAGCTGGTACATGCTCAGAACATCTCTGGAAAGATAAACCAATAGGGTCAATTCTTGTTGTTCGTGGTAGTTACATTCTATAAAGCTGCTGTGAACACTGAGTTAACCGACACTGAACCAGGACATTTTCATCAACTGAGCAACACATCAATTAGTTCTTTGTGTGTTTTATTTAAAGGCACCTTATTTAATGTAGTATATGGTTGATTTGTTACTAATGAAGTCGTGCCCAACAGCACTACCACTCATGCCTGAATAAGTTACAGAAATATAGAGAAATGTTATTTAAAACATTTTAAAAATGTTATAAAGCATTTATCTAAAACATTAAACAAATAGAGAAATGTCACAGCTATAGAAATTTCCTAAAACATTTTCTCCATGAGGCATATCACGGCCTTCTTGACTTGGGAATTCTAGACAGCACTTTAGCTCTATGCTTGGGGGACATTTTAAACAGGCAAACCACCAACAAAAATAACAAAAATGGAAAAAAATGTGATACTAGATAGATTACTTAAAGGACACATGAGTATAGTATGAGAGCTGAAACCAGAAGGTAGAACATTGTCTCCTTATTCAACCTTAGCTGGGAACGTTCATGTGTACATGTCCAGGAATATGAATGAAACTCAGTGTTAATTTGGGGGTTAAAATATAATTTAGGGAGAAGGCAAATTGACAAATATAGAATCTGCAAATAATAAAGATGAAGCGTATGCCCTGGCTGAGTAGTTCAGTTGGTTGGAGCATCTTGCCAGTGGGCCAGGGTTGCGGGTTTGATCCCTGGTCAGGGCGCACGCAGGAGTCAGTCAGTTGGTGCGTGGGTGGGTGGAACAACAAGTCGATGTCTCGCTCGCCCTAAAGTCAATAAAATAACAGAAAAAAATGAAGATAACTTGTAATTGTTAACAGTACTTGTCTCTGGGGAGGTGGACTAGAGCTGGGAAAGAAAATGGATATTTAGTGGATATTCTTTTCTCCTTCTTTGATCCTTAATTCAAATATGTTTGCTACATGTTCTAGCCCATAATATGCATTTAATAAGGAAGACAGGAAGTTAATTCCCTTTTCCACTCTCCTCCAGACCTTGACTCCCAAAGTGAACACGTCTGCAGCTCTCCTTCTAGAGAGCTCTCGGTTTTTGTGACCCTATTCATACCCAGCTTTCTCCAAGTTCTGTTCCCACTTCACTGCTGACTATGCCAGACACCCTGGACGCTTACTCAATATCTATTTTGTCTCTTTAAAAAATAATAATAACAAACTCTGATTTTTTTAAACACAGCAATGTGCTCAGTCAAAAATACCCACCTCCTCAAAAATCCCTCGCAGCTGTGTGAATGGGGCAGGTGAACCAGCACTGCCAGTGAGACACAGAAGAAGTCATTTTGGCATTCATTCTTGAATAAAAGGCAAAGCTTCATGAAATGAAGGTATATGGCTTTTCCTGCACTTTTCTGCCTGAAATATGGATGTGATGCATGGAAATGGAGCAGCCATCTTGTGACCATGCAGAAGAGAGCCTTAAACTATGAAAGGTGAGGAAGAAAGAGAAAAGGAGACTGGGTCTTTTTTTTTTTTTTAATTTTAGAGAGAGGAAGGGAGAGTGTGAGAGAGAAAGAAACACTGATTTGTTGTTCCACTTATTTATGCATTCATTTGTTGATACTTGCACGTACCCTGACCAGGGATCAAACCCACAACCTTGGCACATTGGGACGATGCTCTAACCAACTGAGCTACCTAACCAGGGTGACCCTAGATCTTTAATGAAGTCACTGAACCGTAACAGTCCACCTTCGGTTGTAGAAGAAAAATAAATGCCTTATTCATTTATGTCATGGTGGTAGGTTTTTCTCAGGTGCACAGTTGAGATCAGCCTGAACTCATGCTCCTTCCAGGAGAACCCAGGCACTCCACAAACAGTGTGGGGAGTCCTTACCTACCTTCCTCCTGACCGTTCTTCCGATATAACTCGCCTAAGGCCACAGCCCAACCACCAGTGAGGGCCGACTGCAGCCCAGATCTCTCTCCTCAACCCCGGCCCCAAAATACCACTGAATGTGGGGGCTCAGATCTCTCACATTCAGGTTACTGCCTCCATCCCTCCGCTTACAAATGGACTTTTCCTCTTGATCCCTATTTTGTGTCCTGAAAAACATCTACTCTGCGAAATAAAGCTAACATCACATCCAACCTTGATCTGTCCTCCACAGCTCTGTGCCTCAAATCCATCTGTAAACTGAAATGATTAGAGGACGTGTTTCATGGGGTGGGGTGAGTGTTATAAAACATCACTGGGCTTTTAGCCGCTTTACTGGGAAGAGAATGTGCTGACCAAGTAATGCATAGATCCAGGGCGGCTTAGCAGTTAGTCATGTCCTTGGACGCAGCTGCCTAGATACACATGTATGCGCACAATCTTGGCAGACCAGCTGTTCTTCGTTTAAAACCTCCAACAGGGGCTGTGGGCTTGTTTGTAGCAAGAAGAAGCTGAGGTTTAGATTTATTCAAAATAAATCTATGTCTATGTACCAGGTACTCTTCTTGGGGATAAAACAGAGAACAAGCAGTCAGCATCATTAACCTTGTGTTGCTGCTGCCTCTGTAGTTCAGGGAAATAGAAATGAACAAAGAAACTGATACATGGTGTCAGGTTGTGAGAAGTGGCATGAAAGAAAGGAAGCAGCGTAAGGTTCTAGAGAAGGCGCAGCGGGGCTGCTGTTACGTGCAAGGTGGGGATGGACTCAGTGAAGAAGTCCCTGGGGAGATGACATTTGAGACCTTAAAGAAGTGAGAGAGGGCTGGAACTGCCTGACTTAGCAAATAAAAATACAGGACACCCAATCTAAGTTGAATTTCAGAGAAACAACAAACACATGCATGATTTGGGACATACTCATACTAAAAAAATTATTTAGTACATTGTCATGCAAACTAACCCAGGGTCCCGTGAACCATACAGAAGGATGTAAACACACACACACGGCATGAGCCAGCTGTTTCACTCGCAGGTAACTGCCGAAGAGAAAACAAAACTTGTGTGCATACAAAGACTTCGTGAACATCCAGTTACAATTCCCCCCCCCCCCCCCCCCCCCCCCCCCCCCCCCCCAATTGGAGAGATAAGAGCCTTCAAAAACATTAACATTTTTTTCTATCTATCAAACATTATACATGCATGTGTATATAGATCTGTTATATATGTGTGTGTATAACATGGGTGGGATATATATATATATATACACATGCATGTGTGTATGTATATATATATTTATATATATGTAAAAAGAGAAAGATTCATAAAATATTTATGTTAGGCCGATTATAATAGTTTCTGAAAGGTATTTTTGAAGAGTTCTTAAACTAAGAAATGTGTGCAATCTTTGAAAAACTTCAAACTATACAGAAATCTAGAAAGCAAAATACTGAAAATCTCTCCCAATTCCACAGGACCAATCACTATTGCTGTTTTGTTTCTTTCCTTCTAGAAATTTTTCTACATTCAAAGGTGCACACACATGTGTGTACACACATGCACACAGTTTCCTTTTCATAGGAATGAATTCATATTTCATACATTGTTCAGCAACTTGCTTTGTTTGTTTTTTTGAATCAACAGGCTAAGCCTGGACAACTTTTCACCCCACAGTACCAACCACTATTAATGGGGTTTTTTTTTTCCTTCCAGAAATTTTCTTGTTTGGACAGCTGCTTACAATTCCACAGTATGGATACAATACTATTTGGTCTTCTGTTCCTATATCGATGGATAGACAGATTTGCAATTCTCAACTAAAACGTGCGCTTCCGTGAGTACCAGAAGTACGTTTTCTGTGTCACAGGTTATACATATTCAAAATGGCCCTAAGTCCTACAAAACTGCCCCCCAAGAGGTGGTGTCCTGAAAGCCCTCACTCACCATGGACGAGAGTGCTCACGTACTGCTGCCTTCCCCAGCACTGGCTTTTGTCAACATTTTAATTTTTTAATTAGTCTTAAAGTTGATTCTGGCATCCTGTTACTTTGATTTGTATTCCATAACCTCCCAAGAAGTTGAGCCTCCTTTCCTCACTTCTCTGGCCTTGTTCTCTTCTGTCATTTACCTGTTTATCATTTTGCCCCCATATCTTTTTCATCTTTTTCTTCTTCTTCTTCTTCTTCTTTTAGAGAAAGGGGGAAGGGAGAGACAGAGAGAGGGAGAAAAACATCGACTGCCTCTTGTACATGCCCTACCCAGGGAAGGAACTGCAATCCAGACACGTGCCTTGACCAGAAATGAATCTGCCACCTTTTGGTTTATGCTCCAATTAACTGAGCCACACCAGCCAGGGCAGTGTCTTCTTCATCTTAACACGTAGGTGCCGTCCCTCTTGTGTCTAAACTTCCCTCCAGTCTTCTCCCCATTTTCCCACTCTACACTTCAATTTAAACATCAGACACAAAATGTGACAAAATGGCTGTGCTGGAGTGTCAGAGTGAAAACCGGCCCCAGCAGGATCTCAGGACTGAAATGTGGCAAACAGCCGCGAAGCTGGGGATTAAAGTCTTTCTTCCATCTGGAACCTGGCGTCTACAAAACACTGACCACATTGTGAGTCTTCCCAGAAAGAGCACAGCGTTGCCTGGCTACGAGGCAATGTATATATGACTTGGCAGCTGGCCAGGCTTTGTAGCTCAGAGGAAAATTCCAGGGTGGGATGCAAGCTGAAGTTCCAAGGACAAATGGGCTGCAAGGCTTAACCCCTTCTTCTCAGGGAGCTTGAGCTGAGGGGCTTTCCAGGGCCAGGTGACTGAGACCAGGTAATGAGACATCCAGGGTCTTTGATTTCCTTTCTTGTGAAAGGGGCGTTTCAGGACCTAAGGTGGCAGCAAGGGAGGTAGAATCTGAGAGATTCGTAACCCACCTGGCACTTCCAGGATCCCACATTCTCGTCTTGGCTTCTGGGACCTGGCTTCTGGACCTGGCATGTGGAATTCCACATCCGGGCAACCAGCATCCAGAAGGGGTCTTGCTATTCAGACATAGCCTGGCTCAGACACTAGCGTTGTGGCTTTGGGATGCTGGTTTCTTGTCCTCAGCGGAGGTCAATTATATTCATCTTGGTTGTGTAGTGTTGGGCTGTTCCAGAAGCTGCCTCGACAGCATAGGAAGATGATAGAGCAATGTCCTGCTTCTCTTTCCTCCTTCACTTTTGTTTTTCATACTTAGGATGGTGTGCCCTTCTGGTAACCCTCATAGCTTCAGTGACATCCTAACCTACTGATTCTGCTTATGACTTTGCTGTGCCTTCCCTACTAGTTAATATTCAAGGAGGGATTTACCAGCCCACAAGGTCCTGCCTTCCAGCTCCCCACTGCTGACCACTCTTTGGCCTTTCTGGTCTTTATTTTCTTCTTTGATTGTACCACCTCCAAGCCACCCTCCCCTCAGATCAGGGTGGCTCCTTCTCATCCTGTGGGGCTCTGGTTAAGTATCATCTTCTCAAAGGGGCTTTTTGTAACTGTTCCACCTAAAATAGCAGCTAGATCTAGGCCTCCAATCCTGTCCTCAACCCCAGAACCCCAATGCCACTGGGTTCCTGGTAGATGCTTCTTCTAGTCCCCAACACATTCTGTAGATCCCAAAATAAAAACTACTCCCTGTGTTACTCAGAAAATTATCTCTCATTGTCATGCACCCATAATCCATCTCCCAAGTGACAGAACTCTAGTCCACCCCACCATTAATTCTCTATGCTTTCTCTCTCCATACTGTTCTCTAATCAGAAGGACAGCCTTCCCAAACACAATTCTGTCACTCACCAACTTAGAAACACATCTTCAGTGACCCGAGACAGAAATACTAATTGCTAGTGCAAAAACAAACCAACAAGCAACAATACAACTTGTTTACAGAATTAGATAACTGAAAAGTCTACGGGTAGTTGGCTTCAGGCATAGATGGACCTAAGTCTTCAAAAACTTTCATCAGCTGGGTAGCTCAGTTGGTTGGAGCATTGCCCTGATATGCCTAGGTTATGGGTTTGATCCTTGGTCAGGGCCCATATAAGAATCAACCAATGAATGCGTAAATAAGTGGAACAACTAATTGATATTTCTCTCTCTCCCTCTCTCTCTCTCCCTCCCTCCCCTTTCCCCTCTCTCTAAAATCAACAAATAAGAAGTTTTCAAAAAACTATAAGAAATTCTTTGAAAAAAACAACAACTTTGATCAGAGGTTCATCTCCATCTCTAGGCTCTGATTTCTTTAGCAGGAATAATCCCCAATAGTTCCAGCAAAACTCCTAGGGCTGCCCTCATTGACCAAGATTGAGTCACCTGTCCATTCTGGAGCCAATTACAGTGGCTTCTGTTGACCAGGTAGAGGTCATAGGAGCTGAGAAGAGAGGCTAGTCCCACGTAAACCCCATACACTGAGAGAGGGGGTTCTCCAAAAACAAAAAGGGTGTTGTTAGTATAAGAGCGAGTACTGAAGAAGCAAAACCTTATATCCACTACACCCATCCAAAGCATAACTTCAAGTTCAGGCTCCATGAGGCTCACTCTGGTCTCCTCTGCAGCCATATTTCACCTTACTCCACCACTAACTGCCACCTCCACACCCTCATTAGACTAAACTACTTCTGGTTCCTTCAATTCTTTCATCCCTAGGCTTTTGCATATGTCCACTCTCAACCTGAGTTCGCATTCCTTCCATTCTCTTTTTAACAAGTTCCTGTTCAGCTTTGAGGCCTTAATACATAGGTTACTTCCTCCCAGAAAAGTGTCCTGAGACCCCACAAAAGAGATTCGGTGCCCAAGTGGATATTAATGGTTTGATCTATGTAGCACTCCTCCTTGTTTCTTTGGGAACATTAACCCCACCTGTTGCTTTGGGGACTGCTTCTCCTCACCAAAGGTGGTCTATTGTATTATTCTGTGTGCCTTGGCCGTGGGGTTGGTGTGCTGCCAAGCTAGGTCAGTTAGGAACCTTCTTCCTGGGATGAGAGAAGGAAGATTCCTCCTTGCGGATGTATAATCTAGGAATAGCCCTATTCTGACCTCATGGGGAAGCCTTGCATTACCTCACGAAGCCAACATATAGACTCAAGTGGTAGACAGCTGCTGACTGCATTTCATCCTTCCGAGCACAGTTTCACCCCATCCCTCCCCGGGATTTGGTTACTGGAGCCAAGAAATCCCCTCTGTTTGTCTAAACTACCTTGAGGTGTCATTAGTAACCCTCTATGACCAGCTTCACCCCTGCTGTTCTGCAGAGTGGCCATGTGGGCCAATTGAAAACTCTCATGTGTGGGGGGGAGGGGGGGGCGGCGCTTACAGGGAACTAATTGGGCTTCTTACCTATATAACCAGGAGAGTCCTAGAGGACCACCTACAGGGAAGCACCATCACACCGATGCACCTTCATTCATACAAATCGATCGTAGTACATGAATTGCTGCTCTTTGAGGGAACTACCTGTAAAGGGACATTTCTACCTACTGATGCCCTTGCTGCATGAGAATTCTGTTTAAAATGAACAGAATTCTAGTCCTGGTCAGGTGCCTCCATTGGTTGGAGCATCGTCCCGTGAACCAAAAGGTTGTGGTTCAAGTCCCGGTCAGGGCATATACTCAGGTTGCGGGTTCAATCCCCAGTCAGGACATGTACAGGAGGCAACTGATCAATGTTTCTCTCTCACATCAATGTTTCTCTCTCTCTCCCCCATTCTCTCTTTTAAAAAGTCAATAAACATATCCTCAGGTAAGGATTAAAAAATAACAAAATAAAATTAACACCATTCTAGAGATACAGCATAACATGGTGGTTGAGGGTGGAATCTGGAGTTATTCTGTCTCAACCTCAATTCTGGCACCATAAGTTCCTTGTTATATGCCTGTAAACAAGTCACTTAACTTCTCTGTACCTCAGTTCTTCATCTGTGAAGCAGAGTGATGATTAAAAAGTAAAGTATCACCTCATAGGATTGTGAAGAAGATAAAGAAAACCTATGCAAAATACACAAAACCATGCCTCACGTTAAGTCAGCCCCAAGTAAGTGTAAACTTTGACTAGCTCCCACTTCTTGAACGTTGAATAGAAGGAAGTGGGCAGAAACATTTGCTACTCCACTAGAAACGTGCAAGTAAAGAGAGGAAACATGAATGTGGATCTGAATTAAATTGATTTGTGTATTTCACTATCTGAACATAGTTGCATTCCTTGCTTAAAATTTTTTTGTTGTTGTTTATTGGTTTGAGGGGGGGGGAGCATCAATTTCTAATTCTGCTTATTTATACATTTACTGGTAGATTCTTGTATATGCCCTGACCAGGGAACGAACCTGCTACTTTGGTGCTCCTCTTATAGTAGCTCCATGTATCAATTCCCATATGTTGTCTTTACCTGCCAAGCATCGACTACGTGTCTTCTTAGATGACCCCTTCTCTCACTTTCATTTTGTCTTTCAGGAGGGGCTGATACCCATCCTGCTGACTCCAGGAGTGAGCAGGGGACCCCAGTCTGGCCAAGGAGAGCAGCATATCTTCCTGGCCCTCATGATTATTTCAGAGATGGGCCACCCCTGGGAGTGAATGCCAGGATGTGAGAACTATTGCGGGACACCTTGGAAGCTGGCTACGACAGTGTGGACAGTGAGCTAGGAAGAAATCAGAAGAGAACATTGTCCTGGTGGTATGGTCAAACCAATTGGCTTTGCATCCTGACTCTATTAAGAAGAAGGGGTGGACCCTGGCTGGTGTGGCTCAGTGAATTGAGTGCTGGCCCATGAACTGAAAGGAATGCCAGTTTGATTCCCAGTCAGGGAACATGCCTGGGTTGCAAGCCAGATTCCCAGCGGGGGGCAGTCGAGAGGTGACCACACACTGATGTTTCTCTTCCTCTCTTTCTCCTTCCCTTTCCCTCTCTCTAAAAATAAATAAAGAAATAAAACCTTTTAAAAAAAGAAGAAAGAAGAATGAGTGGGTCTTAGCCTTGTAGCTCAGTTGGTTTGAGCCTCCTCCCAATACACAAGGTGTGGGTTCGATCCCTGATCGAACATACAAGAACATACAAGATCAACCAATGAATGCATAAATAAGTAGAATAACAAAATGATGTTTATCTCTTTCTCTCTCCCTTCCTCTCTTGTCTAAAAATCAATCAATAAAAGTAAATTTTTTTAAAAGACAGCTTTAAAAAAAAGGTGAGGATGGTAAACTCAAGTGCTTCTGAGAGCTGAAACTCAACCATTGGATTTGTCACTGTGGGGATTATTGGCATTTTTTCAGGAGGACAGTGTAGATGAAAGCTTAATTGGAATGAGATTGAGAGAAAGAGTTATGTGGAAGCAAAGGGATTGTAGAGTGAGCTCTAAGGCAGAGAAGGGAAAGGGTGCAGTAGCTGAAAAAATAGGGTCGGGGTGAACTTTTTTGGATGGTGCATACTGCAAATATATGTATACACGTCTGTGGACTCATGGAAATGTTCCAGTTGAGGATGGAGTTTTGGTGATGCAGGAGAGCAGAATGCTAGAAAAATGCCCTTGAACAGAAAAGAGAATGTGATCCAAGTGGAGGGGGCAGCCTTAGAGAAGAGCATGCAGTTCACATGTAGCAACAGAAGAAGGAAGACTCTCAGGGTCCTGATGCAGGTGTGAGGTAGTGTTAGAAGAATGTGACAGTTTCTTTGGACTCCGATAATATTTGAGAAGAAGGTTCTGGTACCAAGTGCAGCACCAAATTGCAATGTCTTGGACACTGGGCTTTAACTAGTGCAACGTTCAGGAATGAGGCAGGACTGTGCAGTGGTTAAAACGAGGACTATGCCTCCCAAACAACTGGCTTCAAATCTTGGTTGTGCTGTGTACTATTGGACAGATTACCTCTCCCCTCTGAGATTTAGTTTCCCTACATGAAAAAAAAGGAACTTGGAAAGTATCCACCAAAGGGTTATTGTGAGAATGCTTAGCTCACATACTTATTTTTGATGAATGTTACTTACTATGAGAAAGAAGCAGTATTCAGTAAAATTTAAGAAAAAAGGCCATGACCAGGCGGCTCAGTTATTTGGAGTGTTGCCCCCTATACCAAAAGGTTGCGGGTTCAATCCCCAGTTCCAGTTGGGGTACGTACGAGACAAGAGACAACTGATATCTGTGTGTGTGTGTGTGTGTGTGTGTCTCTCTCTCTCTCTCTTCCCCTCTATCTAAAATTAATAAACATACTCTCTGGTGATAATTAAATTTTTAAAAATTCAAAAGAAAGGTATCAGAAAAGTGTAGGGCTTACAAAAAAGCACGTCCCTCACTTATTACAGATTAATATTATAATAGTATAAAAACATATACAATTAAATATACAACACAATATTATGTATACTAATCTTATACATAATTACATGTAAGTATAGTAATGTTTTATGTAATAATAAACACTAAGTATATATAGTAATCTTGCTGTCGAATACACACACGGTCCTCATTTTAGTCAACCCTGTGAAGTAATGCCTGGTAGGACTAAACCAGCAGAGAACCGATTAACAGTGAATTGAATATTTACTGAACATAGAAGATGGAGCTACGATATGCAATTGTCTTTTGTCTTTCACCAACAGCTAATGAAATCCTTTCTCCTACGTGTCCAGATAAATGTTCTGGAAAATTGAAGACTCTGCATTATTGCCAACATATTCCTTTGACTTGGCGCATAAACCTTCATTGGTCAGAAGCAAATTCTGGCATTTTTGCTCCCTCCTAATTGCCTCTGGTTTGGGGATCTGGAAGTTATTTTTTTAACAGCCCCAGGATGATGCACCTCACTAAGATTAGGGGTAGGGAAGCACTGTGCTATTCATTTGTAAAGTGCTTGGAGGGCCACAGTGAAGGGGGAACCACAGGGCGCCTCTCTGGGAAATTGCTTCCCATAAACAATCTTCCTTTCTTCCGCTCTTGGAGGGCATGCATGCCTCTGGGGATACAAGTAACCTAATTTGAAGGCCACAGCTCTAATGACCTTCGGTTCTCAGATTGATTTGGGAGCCTCCAGCCCTCTGGCCCACTCAGTCTCTCCTGGGACACTCCCAGGCAGCCACCCCAGACTGAGGGACGCCAGGGGCCTCCTTTCCTTAATCCCTCCAGCTGGGGCGGGAGGCCCTTGCAAGGGCTTGGAAGGAGGCCTGTTCCCCTGACCCCTCCACCCTCAGCCTTCCACCTCAGCAGAGGGGGGTTGCCTGAGCCCCCAGCACAATAAGCAACAGTGATAAGATTTCTGTACCAGCAAGGTCTAGGGAATGCAGTCTTGCTAGGAAGGAAAAGTATTACTTTTTCTATATCCAGGAATGGGGGCGGCCTTGACCCTATTAATGTTTCCATATTCCAGAAGGGGGTAGACAGAGACCCTGCCTCCCTCTCTGTCCCCTTCTGGAGCACGTAACCCAATAAAGCTGTCTCCAGCTGCAGTGAGAAAGATTCAGGCAAGGACCAGAACTTCCTACACCCTCCCTTCCAGCCTCGCCCAGCCTCAGCCTTCCCTAAGCCCCCAGAGGCTCAGGTTTCTGCATACCAGGGAAGGGGACTGGGAGGGAGGGGGGGAGGGGTCTCACCTCATTAACCCTGCAATCAAAGTGCAAGAAGGCTCCCATGCTCCCAGCTCTGGTGCAGAGCCCTCTGGGGCACCTGGAGCTACAGTCTGTATCTTAGATACAGTGACAGGTGGGTCTGCTCTACACGTTCCTGTTCTCCCTCCATAGTGCCAGCCAGAGGAATTCAGAGACCACACCTGGGGAGGTCAGGTGTAAACAAAGAATAAAATTCTATTGGACACCAACAATGGAACATTCACTTATACGACAAGTATTTTGCATGCCTACTTCCCATGACTGCATTCTGGGGAGTCATGAGAGCCCATGAAGATAATATTCTTTTTTCCTGGAGGGGCTGAAGTGGGGAATGGGCACTCTGGCTAACAAAGTCAATGTGATTTTTTAAATAGTTGGAGATAGGCAGTGATTTCTTGGATATGACACCAAACACAAAGGCAACAAAGGGAAAAGTAGACAAGTGGGAACTTAACTTTTGTGCATCAAAGAAAATCATCAACAAAGTAGAAGAGCAGCCTATGGAATGGAAGAAAATATTTGCAAATGATAAGGAGTTAATACTCAAAATATATATTGCCCTGGTCAGGTGCTCAGTTGGTTAGAGTATTGTCCCAATACGCCAAGGTTGCGGATTTGATCCCGTCAGGGCACGTACAAGAGTCAAGCAATGGATGCATAAATAAGTGAAACAACAAATTGATGTTTCTCTCTCCTCTTTCCTCTCTCTCTAAAAATCAATAAATACAATTTCAAATATATGCATATATAAAGAACTCCTAAGTTCAACAAATAAATAAATAAACCTGATTTAAAAATGGGCAAAGAACTTCAATAGATATTTCTCCAAAGGTGAGATACAAATGGCCAAAAGTACATGAAAAGGTGCTCAGCAACATTAATAATCAGAGAATGCAAATAAAAACCACAATGAACCCTGGCTGGTGTGGCTCAGCGGATTGACCACTGGCCTGCAAACCAAAAGGTCACCAGTTCAATTCCCAGTCAGGGCACATGCCTGGGTAGTGGGCCAGGTCCTTAGATGAGGTTGCATGAGAGGCAACCACACATTGATGTTTCTCTCTCTCTCTCCCTCCCTTCCCCTCTGTCAAAAAATAAATAAATAAAATCTTAAAAAATAAACAACCCACAATGAAGTATCTCCTCAAATACATTAAGATGGCTATTATTTTTTAAAAAAACAAAAACAAATAAAACAGCCCTGACCGGTGTGTTTTGGTTGGTTGGGCATCATCCCAAAGAGTGAAGAGTTTGATTCCCAGTCAGGGCGCACTCCTGGGCTGCGGATTTGGTATCAGTTGGGGCACGCACAAGAGGCAGCTGATCAATGTTTCTCTCTCACATGTATGTTTCTCTCTCTCTCTTTCTCCCTCCCTTCCCCTCTATCTACAAATAAATTTTAAAAATTAAAAAACAGGAAAAGAAAATGTGTTGCTAAGGATGTGGAGAAATTAGGATTATAAAATGGTATAACTGCTATGGAAAACAGTTTGGAGATTCCTCAAAAATTAAAAATACAAGTGCTATATGATCTAGCAACTGTACTTCTGGGTATTTGTACACCCATGTTCGTAGCAGCACTATTCAAAATAGCCAAGAGGTGGAAACAACCCAAGTGTCCATCAGTGGATGAATGGATAAACAACATATGGCCCATCTATGCAATGGAATTTCATTCAGCCCTAAAAAAGGAAGGAAATTCTGAGAAGTGCTACAACACGGGGGAACCAAGATGGCGGCGTAGGTAGACACACTGCGCCTCCTCGCACAACCAGAACTGACAGAGAATCGAACAGCAAGGGGGACCAACACCAAGAAAATAGAAAATAACCATTCATCCAGACTGGTAGGAGGGGCGGAGACGGGCACCAGGGTGGAGAGGACCCTCGTGTCTGTGGCGGGACTGAGACTGGCGGAGTGTGGGACAAATGGCGCAGGCAGTCCGAGCACTAGCGGACCCTGCGGCCCCACATTTGCACAGATAAACCCAGAGGGCTGGACTCAGAGTGGCGGAGAACGGGGCAGGCAGAGTGGCGGGTAGCACCCCGCAGCACCACATTCGCCCACAGATAAACCCGACAAACGACAGGGAGCGAAGCAAACCGCATAACCCAGGGCTCAAGCTCAGGGAAATAAAGCCTCAAACCTCTGATTGAAAACGCCCGTGGGGGTTGGGGCGGCAGCAGGAGAGACTCCCAGCCTCACAGGAGAGGTCATTGGAGAGACCCACAGGGGCCTAGAGTGTGCACAGGCCCACTTACTCGGGAACCAGCACCAGAGTGGCCCAGTTTGATTGTGGGTATCTGAGTGGAAGATTGAAATCCGGAGGAGAGTGAGGCGAGCGCCATTGCTCCCACTCGGCCCCTCCCCCACGTAGAGCGTCACAGCGCTGCGACCAGCATTACCCCGCCCCGGTGAACACCTAAGGCTCCACCCCTTAAAGTAACAGACACGCCAAGAGAAACAAACAAAAAAAATGGCCCAAATGACAGAACACTTCAAAGCTCCTGAAAAAATACAACTAAGCGACGAAGAGATAGCCAACCTATCGGATGCACAGTTCAAAGCACTGGTTATCAATATGCTCACAGACTTGGTTGAATCTATTCGAAAAACAGATGAAAAAATGAAGCCTATGCTAAGAGAAACAAAGGAAAATGTACAGGGAACCAATAGTGATGAGAAGGAAACTGGGACTCAAATCAATGGTGTGGACCAGAAGGAAGAAACAAACATCCAACCAGAAAAGAATGAAGAAACAAGAACTTGGAAAAATGAGGAGAGGCTTAGAAACCCCCAGGACACCTTGAAACGTTCCAACATCCGAATTATAGGGGTGCCAGAAGGAGAAGAGGAAGAACAAAAAATTGAAAACTTATTTGAACAAATAATGAAGGAGAACTTCCCTAATCTGGCAAAGGAAATAGACTTCCGGGAAGTCCAGGAAGCTCAGAGAGTCCCAAAGAAGCTGGACCCAAGGAGGAACATGCCAAGGCACATCATAATTACATTACCCAAGATTAAACGCAAGGACCTACATCCAAGATTACTGTATCCAGCAAAGCTATCACTTAGAATGGAAGGGAAGATAAAGTGCTTCTCAGATAAGGTCAAGTTAAAGAAGTTCATCATCACCAAGCCCTTATTATATGAAATGTTAAAGGGAGTTACCTAAGAAAAAGAAGATAAAAAATAGGAACAGTAAAAATGACAGCAAACTCACAGTTATTAACGGCCACACATAAAACAAAAACGAGAGCAAACTAGGCAAACAACTAGAACATGAGGGTTGTCATTAAGGGAGTGGGAGGGGGAGAGAGGGGGAAAGGTACAGAGAATAAGAAGCATAGATGATAGGTGGAAAATAGACAGGGGAAGGGTAAAAATAGTGTAGGAAATGTAGAAGCCAAAGAACTTATAAGTATGACCTATGGACATGAACTATAGGGGGGGAATGTGGGAGGGAGGGGAGTGGGCAGGATGGAGTGGAGTGGGGGGGGGAATGGGACAACTGTAATAGCATAATCAATAAATATATTAAAAAAAAAAAAAAAAAGAAGTGCTACAACACATATGAACCTGGAGGAAATTATGCTGAGTGATATAAACCAGTCACAAAAAGACAAATATTGTATGAGTCTACGTATATGACATCTCTAGAGCAGTCAACTCCATAGAGACAGAAAGTAGAATGATGGTTACTGTGGGCTGAGAGCAGGGGGGACAAAGAATTAGTGTTTCTTTGGTACAGATTCATATTTGCAAGGCAAAAAAGTTCCAGAGATCTGTTTCAACAACAATGAGAATATTCCTAGCACTAATGAATTGTACACCTAACACCGGTTGAGATGGTACATTTTATGTTATGTGTTTCTTACCACAATGAAATGAAATGAATGGAGTTAACGAGGCAGGGTGATCGGCTGGTTCCTCTGGAATTTCTTCATAGCACAGGCTTCTGAAGCGTGGGGAGGAGGGGCCTTGAAGCCAGTTTGTATATCACTTTGTAAATAACCTAGAGAAGACATCCCTTATTCACATGAAAGAATGGGTGTTAATGATGGAGATGGGGCCACCTATGGGGTGACAGATACTGTTGGAGGGTGTCAGAGGCTCTCAGGAAAAAGACCCTCTGAAGAGGTGACATTTAAGCTGAAACCTGAATGAGTGGAGAGAATAATGTTGGAGGGATGAAGGGAAGTAAGTGGAAGGTCGGAGGAGATGAGACTAGGGTAAGGGTTTTGGAAAGGTGGAAGTGCTATGGGAGTATTGCAATCCGCAATAACATAACCATTATTGCTATCATAATTATTGTCCGTGTTCAGAGAGACACACTGAAGCTATGGTGCCCAGCAGTAGGATGAATCCTTTAACCAGAAAATATCTCTTATGTGGGAGTAGGGGAAGCAGGTCCCTTCACACACTGGCTCCACTACTCACCAGCCGCAGGCCTGGCCCCCAGCCTTGGTCAGGTTTATAGTTTAACATGGACAACAGATTTCACAACAGCCTATGAATGACCTGGAGGATGGGATGTTTGAGCTGCACCAAGGGGAACCCACGCAATGGGTAGCTGTTGCTGGGCAGAGTTCCTCCAGAGAGGACCACCCATGTATTTCCTTGTTTGCTGACCCTGCAATGTGTCCTTGGATCAAATGACAGCTGTGGGGGTGGACAGGGCTCCAGGCAGGAAGAATCAGGGAGAACAAGATACCAGAGTGCATTCCTAATCCACCACACTTGTTCTGGCTTTGAGAAAAATATGTCATCAGGGCTGGCTTGTCCCCCAGTTCTCCATTTTATATTTTATATTTATTTATGGATTGAGAGAGAGAGAGAGATGGATTTATTTTTTCATTTATTTAGGCATTCATTGGTTGATTCTTGTATGTTCCCTGACCAGGGATTGAACCTGCAACCTTGGTGTAAAGGGACAATGCTCTAACCAACTGAGCTACTTGGTCAGGACCCCTAATTCTCTCTTTTAAATAAAATTATTTTATTCTCTCATGCTAAAAGGCAAATGTGCCTATTGGGGCTACTTTAGAAATTCCAGAAAAATACAGTAAGGGGGAAAAAATTAAAATCACCTACAAGCAAACCCACCAGTGGTAATTCTGGAAATATTTTGGAGTGTTCTCATCCTTTCTTTTCTATGTAAATATAGGCATGAAAATGAATTTTAATGACATTGTGAGCATAGCACTCATGCATTCAATAATTCTTAACTCAGTGCTTACTATGTGCAAAGCATTGTTTTAGGTGCCAAGGATATGGCAGCGAACAAGACAAAGTTTCCGGCCTTTGCAGAGGTAGTATTCCACACAAAATGCGTTTTTCATTTAACACGATCTCATCAGCACTGCTTATACTCTCATTAAACATTCTGTGGGGACATAACTTGTAATGACAGCTTAAATTTTCATCTTTGCAATACACCAACATGTATTCGCCATTGAGAAATTATTGGACTTTTAGCTCCTTTCCTTTTTTTCATTAATGTAAAATAGAACAAGAATGTCAGTTTTTGTGCATGTGTTGTTTTGTGCCTTGTTGCTCCCTTCCTCCTGGAGATTCCCCAGGAGCAGAATTATTGGTCGATTGGAAGGAATAATTGAGGATTCTTGACATAATTAGACACCAGAGGAATAACTGCTCTTAAGGTTTAGGAATACTCAGTCCATTCTTTTTTTTTCTATATTAAAATTTTATGTTAGTCTTAACTTAAGAATAGAGTATTTCCTTGTTATATTGTTGCTACATTAAAAAGTTGTGTTGTTTATTATTTAATAATATTAATTCTGATGCTATAGTAGACCTTATTGTTGTTTTAGTTATTAAGTTTATAAACATGAACTGAATTCTTGGGATATGTCAGGAATGGGTTAGGCTGAGTTTTTTATGTTTGCTAGTTTTTGTTTTTAAACAAAATTTGTTTTGGGGAAGGTAACAGCTAAACAAAATGCCCAGACTTCTAATATTTTCTTGGACCATGAACACATTTTAAAAACTTAAAAAAAAATACAACACAGGTTTTAAAATACTTATGGCTAAAACTGTGAAATATTTTTTAAAGGAAAACAAAATTGCTTTTTTTCAATTTAATATAGGTAACTGAAAGAATGCTCATTCATGCAGCTAATTTAATTTTGACTTCCTTTTCTCATTTATTCAGAGACTAGAAATGAAAGATGAACCTTCTTGCATTTTAAATTTCCAAACAACTGATTAGTTTAGAATGTCTTATTCTAAAGGAAGAACATTATTTTTTTCTATGCCTGTCCATCCATCCATTTACCTATCTATTCACCTATCTATCTATCTAGAATTTTTGTCGTTTGCAGAAACTACATTATATCTGAAATCTTGTTATCAAATAGCCCTTGCTCTCATCACTAGCCCTGTCCCTTTGGGTCTTTCCTCCCTTGACCCTCACACACAATCCACACACATAATTCTGTGGCCTTATTGGCACACTTAGTCTACTACATCTGATTTTATGTCTTTCCTTGTCTAATTTAGATTCCATGGTCCATTCTGGCAACAACTCTGTATCAGTGTTCTATTTACATATAACAAATTATCACAAACTTAGTGGCTTAAAACAACACCCATTTATCATCTCACTTTTTTATAAGTCAAAAGTCCAGGCACATTCAATTGAGTTATTTGCTTAGGGTCTCATGAGGCTGAAATCAAGGTATGGGTTGGGCTGGGCTTTTCAGTGGTGGCTTTTGAGAAGAATCTACTTCTGAGAATCCACTTTGCCACTCCTTCCTCATCATTACTGATTGTAGTAGCCAGCTTCCAAGATGGCACTTGGCCATCCTCACCTCTTCATAAAGGGCTCTCCCACCCTGAGTAAGGATGACCTGTGTAACTAATAGCACATTGCAGAAATGACAGTGTGTGACTGCTCAGGCTAGGTTATAAAAGATATTGCAGCTTATGCCTCATTGTTTCTTGGATCAGACACTCTGGAGGAAGACAGGCGCCATGCTGTAAGGACACTCAAGCAGCCCAGGGGAGATGCCACATGGAGGGGAAACTGAGGGATCCTGATAACAGCCAGCATCCACATGCCAGGCACTCAGGTGAGCCATTGTACAGGTGGATCTTGTCCCCTAGTCAACATATTTTTTCTCTTCATTTTTGTTATTGTGGTGAAATATACACATCAATTTTACTATCTTAACTACTTTTAAGTGTACAGTTCAGTGGTTGTAAATATATTCATAGCCCTGGCTGGGTAGCAAAGTTAGTGAGAGGGTTGTCCCAGTATGACAACGTTGCGAGTTCAATCTCCAGTCAGGGCACATATAAAAATCAACCAATGAATACATCAATAAGTGGAACAATAAGTTGATGTCTGTCTGTCTATCTCTCTCCTCCACTTCCTCTCTCTCAAATCAATAAAATTAAAATTAAAATAAATACATTAATATTGTTGTGCAACCATTACTACCATCTTCTCCAGAACTCGTTTCATCTTGTAAAACAGAAACTCTGTCCCCATTAAACAATAAGTCCCCATTGCCTCCTCCCTCAGCCCCTCATGAAACCCACCACCCACCATTCTACTTTCTGTCTCTACATGAAACCAAACAGAAAGAGAGTTCCTCTGCCCAGCACACAGCAGAGCCAAACACTAACCAATGACAATTGCAGTGGAGGAATTAGAGTTGTTTTGTTGTGGGGGCCATACAAAGAGAACGGGAAACTGTCATTTAAAACCCAGACTCCCCAGTGGCTTATAATGGGGGGGGGGCTAAAGGCAAAAAATCATGAATAATCATAAGTAAGGGGTTCATGGTCATGGGCTGTGCTGATTGGTTAGTTCTTGTGCGCACTTTAGCAATTTTCTTAATCTGATTTATTTAGTTCTCGGCGGCATTTTGTCAGGGGTCTTCATGACTGTGGCCAGGTGGTCTTTCTTGCTTACAGAGTTCTGTAAAACAACATGGGGGTTGTGAGTCAGTAATGTTAGCTTAAGGGTACAAAAAACAGAGTTTCAAAGGCTGCATTCTTCTGTTATCTTAAGCAAAGTACACTTTTATGCTGTCCCGGCAACTTGCTTTAGAGGGAGGCCCCCAGGCCCCATGACATGACCACATTCCAGTGTGGTTACAACTCTTAAGGGAGCTAATGTAATACTTTTAACTAAAAGCTAAGTTTTAGTGTACCTACTCTGTTCTCATTTGCTGTCAGTTTCAACTGTATGATTCCAACATATAATTGAAATCATACAGTTTTTGTCTTTTTGAGACTGGCCTTGTAAGGATTCTAATTTCTCTATCTCTTTGTTAACATTTGTTATTGGTTTGTTGTTTGTTTGTTTTGATTTGATAGCAGCAATTCTGATGGTGTGAGAGGTTGGGGCCGATATTTGCTGTGAAAGGGTTTTAAGATGGGAGAGACTTGCTTGTGTTTTTATGCTCATCCAATGGCCGACTGGAGAATGGCTGTGAGGGGAAAGGCAACAGGAATCTATTGTAGCCATCACTGGAGAGAAGATGGCAGCTAGCTCTAGAGTATGAGGAAGTGAAGAGATTTGAGAGTGATCTTGTGGCAAGGATAGAAAAAAGAGGGCAGTTGGGAGAAAAATTTATGTCTGGAAATCTCACTGATGAACACAAGACCCAGTGTGCAGAAGAAAATTTCTGATCAACAGCCTTACACAGAATTTCCTCAATTCATGAGCTGACTGCTGGCTGGAGTCCAAGCTATGTATACATCAGTGTTTAGTAATTAATGAAGGGACCTGTTTTCTTGGAAGGGCACAATGTGTGTAGTATTCCA
Source organism: Desmodus rotundus (assembly GCF_022682495.2). Taxonomy (NCBI): domain Eukaryota; kingdom Metazoa; phylum Chordata; class Mammalia; order Chiroptera; family Phyllostomidae; genus Desmodus; species Desmodus rotundus. Next base: position 50,821,714 of record NC_071398.1, on the reverse strand, counting down.
GAAAATTCTCATTCACAAAACGTAAAGAGGTGTGAAGACCAACTATCTTATTTGCAACCATATCTTTGTTTCCTGGTTTTAATAAGTTTTCTCCTAATATTCAGAGTAGTGACTGTCTTACACCAGAATTTTTGATATATTTAAATTATTTTTTTATTGATTTGAGAGAGAGAGGAAGGGAGAGAAATAAAAGAACATTGATCCATTGTTCCACCCATTCATGCATTCATTTTTTGCTTCTTGTATGTGCCCTGACCGGGGATCGAACCCACAACCTTGATGTATGGGGATGATGCCCAGCTAGGGCTTACATCAGCATTTTCAAATGCATTGAGTGTATTTTATATCACCTACCACAAAGCAGGTTTATAGAGGGTATTTCTTAAGCTGAATAAAAAACAAATTTAACTATAAACCAATGAAAGTGATTTCACATTTATTACTTTGTGACCTCATTCTATAGCAGTGGCTCTCGAAGGAGGGCTATTTGAGCCCCCAGGGGACATTAGGCAATGTCTCCAGGCAATTTTGGTGGCATAGCTGAGGGTGGGTAGTGCTATTGGCATCTAGTGGGTGGATGCCAGGGATGCTGCCCAACGTTCTACAGCCTCAGAACAGCCCCCGCAGCAAAATAGTCCCAAATGTCAGTGGTATTGAGTTTGACAAACCCATCATTGTGGAGGCCTCAGTACATGTGTGCTTACACATACACAGCAGTATTTGTAGCCATAGTCTGTTTTGCAATAGAGTACATTGTGTTATAGTTAGAAAAACTGTACAACCATGGCTTCAAGGACAGTCTAGAGCTCCTGAAGCTTATAAATGTAATGGCTTTTAATGAAGGAGCTTAGTTTTTTTCTAAGAGCAATGGGGGGTGCTGGTTGCTTTGAAACAAGAGAGTGGCAAAATCTTATTTGCATGGGGGATTGACTGGGGGGTGGGCAGAAATGGGAGCTGGATACCATCAGAAGACCAGAGAAGTAATCCAGGAGAAATATGAGGGGGCATAGAACTGGGGGTCCAGCAAAGTAAATGAAGAGACCTGGTCTCTTGACAGTGCTTTGGGGGCATCACCAACAGAACTCATGGCTTGTGAGGTATGGAGACTGTGGACAAGATCTGGGTTGATATCCATGCTTCTGCCTCACAACTTTGATGGGCTTTTCCCTTCCCCCAAGAGAAATGTAGGTAGGATTTGACTCCCAGAGACTGTGAAAGTTAATGAGCAGCCAAGATTTCCCTCCCTGAGAACAAGAAATCAATTCTTTGTAGGAAGACTAGCTCAAACAGGATAGGTCTGGAAGCAGCTCAGGCCATTGCAACTGCCCTCCTTCTCCTAAGCTCCCTCTCCCAGGAGGCAGATTTGTGGAAAAGATTGGAAATGGCCAAGAACAAATCTCTCCTGGAAGTGGGAGCCAGGACTTGGTCACAGAGGGGCCAGGGTTCCTGCTGCCACCCTACTGGGCTTGAATTACCTGGGGGCCTGTTTTGCATTCATTGTGATTTCTAAAAACATTGGTTAAATATTATTTATCTCAATCACTGATTTCTTGGGTGCCTCCTTAAGCTTTGAGAGATGCTCCTCACCCCAGCCTAGACCCCAACGCTGTAAGAAGTACAGAGTGCTGGTTCTTTCTTTTCAGCTGGGAGAACAGGCCATGTAGGTAGAGATGACCCAGCTCTCTAGGGCTCATTAACACTCGGAGGCAAAGGCTAGAGCATGATGTATTCAAAGGTCCACAACCCTCCATTCCACTTCTGCTCAAGGAACATTAGACTCCTCAAGTTGATATAGTCCCTGGTGGGAGGGGCAGGCAAGCAATGGGTGGGCAATCCAAAATATAGAGAATTTATAAGAACTTTGGCTATGATGGAGAACTCATGGCATGTGTCCAAAAAACAGAGATAATAAGGGCTTCGTATCTCCTGCTGTAGGAGAGACACATTCCCAGGAACGCACAGAGAGCTTGGAAACGCAGACATAATCTGTAACCATATATGTAGCTGTGTATTTACTTTGTCAAAATACAATGAGGCTATTACTTTGTTATGGGATAAACTGTTTCCCCCCAAATTCATCTGTTGAAGTCCTAACCCCCAGAACCTCATAATATAACTGTATTTTGAGATAGTTAAGGTAAAATGAGGTCATTAAGGTGGATCCTAATTCAATGACTGGTGTCCTTATGAGAAGAGGAAATTTATACATATATGGGTACAAAGAGAAGAAGTCCCTCACTTGGTCTACCCTCTGTGAGAGGACACAGGGAGAAGACAGCCATCCACAAGCCAAGAGGAAAGGCCTCAGGAGAAACCACTGCTGGTTTCAGCATCCTAGTTTCCAGAATCATGACACAATACGTGGCTCTTGTTTAAGCTTCCCACTCAGTGGTACTTTGTTATGGCAGCCCTAGAAGACTGACATAGCAATAAAGAGACAATGCTGAATTTATTTTTTTTCCATAATGAGGGAGATCTATGGAAGTCAGGTAGTCTCTCTGTACAGATGGACTGGAGAGTAGGGAGTTCAGTGGTTGGAAAGCCTTCGGAGACATAAACAGGTTGAGGGCATCTCTGGAACTGTGGTCTCTCCAGTGAGACCTTTGTTGATTGGTTGGTGCCCAGAGGCATATGTATCAGAGTGAGTCCACTCTTGATTGACTCTTTCATTGGCTGCCTTTCCAAAGCACAGTGCTGACATTGATTGGCTTGCAAATGCGTGGCCACTGAGGTGAGCTGTTAATTTATCAGTTGAACGGGTTTAAGTCGGATTCTGAAGGCTGCTTGTTTCCCTGGCTGCAGACCACTCCATATTTTCATAAGCTTGTGGGAACTTTCTTATTCTCAACCTGCTTGATGATCGAGGCCCCATAAGACTGTCAGCTCCATGAAAACAGAACAGTGATCTCAATTGCTCATCTAAACGTATCCCAGGAACTCAAACGTAGCATAGAATAGGCACTCAATAAACACTGGAAATTATTATTATTCCTTGCTCAGTGTTATTATTACTCCCTGAAAATAGACATTTAGGCTCCTAGAATGGGAATGGCCAAGTTTAAGGACATGCACATCTTCAGCTTCAATACTTAAAAGTAGAGGAGGAGGAGCTGGGAGAAGAAGGTGAGGCCAGGAGACCAGGAGAACAGAGGGCCAAAGAAGGCACTACAGGAAAGTGTTTAAGAAGGAGTAAGAGGTCAACTGTGTTGGTGGCCGTGGTGAAGCCATGTAACCTGAGTATAGAGAAGTGACCATTTGCTCTGACAACATTGTGGATTCTGAGCAGAGCAGTTTTAGGGGTTGGGGATGGATGGAAGCTTGTTTAGAAGGCTATGTCCTAAAATGCAGTGTATGAATAGAAAATTTAATGTATAGCAAGGTCAACAGATCAGAAGATGACTGACATTTAAAAGACTGTTATGCCCGGGCCGAGTAGCTCGGTTGGTTAGAGAATCCTCTTGATACACCAAGTTTGCAGGTTTCGTCCCAGGTGAGGGCATATACAAGAATCAACCAATGAATGCATGGATAAGTGGAACAACTAGTAGATGTTTCTTTCCCCTCCAGCCCCCCACCTTCCTCTCTCTCTCTCAAAAAAAAATCAATTTAAAAATTCTCTCCTCTAAAAGAAAGATAGTTTGTTACAATTTCCAACAAGGGGAGTACACCATGCCATGGAGAGTCACACTGGGAAGAACCAGCGTTGGTCAGGAGGCAGAGGGAGTGAGAGGGAACTGTGGACAGGAGCCTTCATTATGGTTTCCACGAGAAGGAACAGTTTAGGATGGCTAGTTTGATTAATTCCAGTGGGTTCTGCGGTAAAGTGGATGTCTATAGTCCTATGGTACTAGGTTAGTCTCTGATTGGCCCATCTGGAGTCATGTGCTCGTCCCTTACCCAATACTATGGGCAGGACAAAAGAATAGAGTACTTGATCAGGCCTTGGTCAGATACTAACCAATTCCTCATAGAAAGGAGGGTTTCTGTGGCAAGAAGCAGAAAAAAGTAGTGAGCAGAAAAACTATAGAGGTCTGCAATAATATAAATACTGGTTTAACTATATCTCTGGCATTTTTAATTAATTAGGCCAATAAATTCTCCTTTTTATTTAAGTCAATTTGAGTTGAATTTCCTGTTTGTTGCACCTGAAAAAAACACTACCTGATTTATTTACACATTTTCCCTCTTTTTTTTTAAATTTTATTTTTAAAAATATATTTATTGATTATGCTATTACAATTGTCTCATTCCCCCCCCAACTCCACTCCATCCTGCCCACTCCCTCCCTCCCACATTCCCCCCCCTATAGTTCATGTCCATGGGTCATGTATATAAGTTCTTTGGCTTCTACATTTCCTACACTATTCTTACCCTCCCCCTGTCTATTTTCTACCTACCATTTATGCTACTTATTCTCTGTACCTTTCCCCCCTCTCCCCCTCCCACTCCCCTATTGACAACCCTCCATGTGATCTCCATTTCTGTGGTTCTGTTTCTGTTCTAGTTGTTTGCTTAGTTTTCTTTTGTTTTGGTTTTAGGCGTGGTCGTTAATAACTGTGAGTTTGCTGTCATTTTTACTCTTCATATTTTTTATCTTCTTTTTCTTAAGTAACTCCCTTTAACATTTCATATAATAAGGGCTTGGCGATGATGAACTTCTTTAACTTGACCTTATCTGAGAAGCACTTTATCTTCCCTTCCATTCTAAATGATAACTTTGCTGGATACAGTAATCTTGGATGTAGGTCCTTGCGTTTAATCTTGGGTAATGTAATTATGATGTGCCTTGGTGTGTTCCTCCTTGGGTCTAGCTTCTTTGGGACTCTCTGAGCTTCCTGGACTTCTGGAAGTCTGTTTCCTTTGCCAGATTAGGGAAGTTCTCCTTCATTATTTGTTCAAATAAGTTTTCAGTTTTTTGTTCTTCCTCTTCTCCTGGCACCCCTATAATTCGGATGTTGGAACGTTTCAAGATGTCCTGGAGGTTCCTAAGCCTCTCCTCATTTTTCCGAATTCTTGTTTCTTCATTCTTTTCTGGTTGGATGTTCCTTTCTTCCTTCTGGTCCACACCATTGATTTGAGTCCCATTTTCCTTCACATCACTATTGGTTCCCTGTACATTTTCCTTTGTTTCTGTTAGCATAGGCTTCATTTTTTCATCTACTTTTCGAACAGATTCAACCAATTCTGTGAGCATATTGATAACCAGTGCTTTGAACTGTGCATCCGATAGGTTGGCTATCTCTTCCTCACTTAGTTGTATTTTTTCTGGAGCTTTGAAGTGTTCTGTCATTTGGGCCTTTTTTTTTTTTTTTTTTTGTCTTGGCTCTTCTGTTACTTTAAGGGGCGGAGCCTTAGGTGTTCACCGGGGCAGGGTAACGCTGGTTGCTGTGCTGTGACGCTGTACGTGGGGGAGGGGCCGAGAGGGAGCAATGGCGCCCGCTTCACTCTCCTCCGGATTTCAATCTTCCACTCAGATACCCACAATCAAACTGGGCCCCTCTGGTGCTGGTTCCCGAGTGGGTGGGCTTGTGCACACTCTAGGCCCCTGTGGGTCTCTCCAACGACCTCTCCCGTGTGGCTGGGAGTCTCTCCTGCTGCCGCCCCAACCCCCACGGGCGTTTTCAATCAAAGGTTTGAGGCTTTATTTCCCCGAGCTGTAGCCCTGGGTTTCGCGGTCTGCTTCGCTCCCCGCCGTTCGTCTGGTTTATCTATGTTCGAATGTGGGGCTGCGGTGTGCTACCCGCACTCTGCCTGCCCCGCTCTCCGCCACTCTGAGTCCGGCCCTCTCGGTTTATCTGCGCGAATGTGTGGCCGCAGGGTCTGCTAGTGCTTGGACTGCCTGCCCCGTTCGTCCCACACTCTGCCAGTCTCGGTCCTGCCACAGCCACGCGAGTCCTCTCCACACTGGTGCCCGTCTCCGCCCCTCCTACCGGTCTAAATGAATGTTTATTTTTTATTTCCTTGGTGTTGGACCCCCTTGCCATTCGATTCTCTCAGTTCTGGTTGTGCGAGGAGGCGCAGTGTGTCTACCTACACCGCCATCTTGGTTCTCCACATTTTCCCTCTCTTTCTACCAGAGTGTAGGCTCCATGAGAATAGATATCAAGTCTCATTTGTTCACCAATGTGGTCCCTTTGCTCAAAACAATGCCTGGCACCATAGTCAGTACTCGGTAAATACGTGCTGTGTTTGTAATTCTCCATTTAACAACTGACATCAATCTCACCAGGGGCATTTCCTTGTAGCACAGTGTTTTGTTTTGTTTTTTAAATTCACCTCTGTATCCCCCAGACTCTAATATATATCTCACACATAATGGGCTCTAAGAATATACCAAAGAATGAACAAATAAAGAAATGTCTCTCCTGTGGGACTAAGAAACAGGAAGGTAGAGGCTAAAAGGATCCAGAACAGGATTCCTCAGGATGTGCCACTTTGGCATGTGGATTATTTTGACCTGAAGGCAATCAAGACTGAACACTCAGGGAATACTTCTGCCCCTCCTTTAACTATCTAGGATAATCTAAATTGGGGTCCTTGCCCATGATAAGAATTATCATCAGAAATAAATTTTTGTGACCTGTCTATAGGGCAGGGCAAACTACTTATTACAGACCTTCTGTTCTACTTAACATCCTGGGAATGACCTTCTCCTCTCTGAAACTCCAGAGCACCTTACCTCATTCCTGAGCCCAGAATGCCATATACACCTCATTTTCCCTTTGTGGTCCTGACCCTCTCATGTATGTGGGGTCTCTGATTCTCTCAAGTATGTATGGTTCCCATATGTATGTGTGAAATTAAATTTGGTTATTTTCTCTTGTTAATTTGTCTCATGCCAATTTAATTATTAGACCAGCTAGAAGAACTTAGAAGGGTAAATAAAAACTTCTTCCTCCCCCACAGGCCATGAATGTTTTTTTTTTAATTATTTATTGATTTGAGAAAGAGAAGAAAGAGAGAGAGAAAGAAACATCATTTTGTTGTTCCATTTATTTATGCATTCACTGGTTGGTTTTTGTATGTGGATTGAACCTGCAACACTGGTGTATCAGGACAACACTCTAACCAACTGAGCTACCCAGCCAGGGCATGAATGTTTTGATAGCAATTGTATCTTTAGGATCTAGCATTGTCTGACATAGAAGACCACCTTCCTCTCAATTATTGGTTGAATGATAAATTAAATTAATTAATAAATGTTAAGGATGCATAGTTAGTGTCAGTGGTATTTGCAGCAGCTTCTGAACTGAAAACTATGACTTTGTGCAGTCTGTAGAGATTCACATAGCCAACATTTTGTTCTGTAGAGACCCCATCAAGGACAGATTTTAACACTTGTTTAAGCCACTGACGAGTGGAGAAGGCTTTAGGGCTTCAGGCAATCCTCCCCATCCCCCAGCCAGGATAGGCCAACATCAATGGTTCTGGCTTGTTCCCGTGAAGTGCTCTTAACTCCTGTTAGCTATAGAAGGCAGGTTAATTCTGTTACCATGGAAACGGCAGCTGCTGTGGGGAAGGGGAAGGAAGCTGAGGAATGGGCAGAGACTGGAATTTTCCAGCTCTGCAGGCAGACTGCGTGTGTAATCAAAGACCAGACCAGCACACAGTTCTCAACAAATATTTTTGGGGTGACTCAGTGAAAATGTGGAAATCTGAACAAGTGACCTCCTATCTCTGAGCCTCTTTCCTCATTTGTAAAATAAAAATAGTAATTATCCTACTGCATAGGAGGTTTCAATTAAGATAATGTAAATATAATCCTTGGCACAGGGCTAGGCACTTTATAAATCAAAATTTCTCAAGTATGGTCTTTACTCCTGTTTCAAATTGTTTGGGGGTACTTATTTATCAATTCCAGGTATCATTTTTCCCCATTCTACAGTTCTCTTTCTAAGAGGAATGAAATCATCTTTCCTCCCCACCTGAATACATTGTCTTCTCACTAGGGTGCCAGATAAAATATAGGAAACCCAGTATGCCCCAATGGGACATACTAATGCTAAAAGTTGTTAATCTGAAATTCAAATGAACTGGGTTATCCTGTCTTTTTTAGTTGCTAACTCTGTCAATCCTACTTCTCACACTAGGCTACTTTGTGACAAATGGAAAGTTGGTTTATCAGATGACTGACTTTAACAGTAATTCTAATTCTGGACACAGTATCCTCTTAAAAAGACTTCATTTAGTCATTCAGTTGAAAAATATTCATGGATCATTCATTCTGTGCCAGGCACCTTTACAGGCGCAGTGGATGTTTGCCGGCCCTCTCAGCGCTTGCTTTCATGCTGGTCATAGACTCATGCATCTTTTCCCCAGAACATAATAAAATCTAAAATACTACCTAGAATTCTGCAACTGAAACTTATTTTTTTTTAATGTGGGGAAATCAAATCCAACAATTTAATGAGCTCTATTTCTTAAATTTTTAACAATTTTTCCCATTTTCATGCAGTATTGAAAATAAAATGCGTCTTATTCCCATTTCCCCAAGAAACTGTAAAGATGATCTCTATAAGGATAAACGTTGTAAAGCCTGAAGCTCAATTATGTTGAAAACTCTCAAAGGGAGTAAAAGCTAAATCTGAGTAGTTGGAACATTTACTGTAATGTAACAAAAGAGATGGCCATGTTAATATTTAATGATTTAAAAGAACTTCCCAGCCCATGTGAAGCCTAAGAACAAATCACATTTCTGAACGCACTTTATTCCACATATGTGTATACTTTGCAATCCCCAGGTGTTTGTGCCAAATATTCTCTCAGTAAGTCCTTCCAGTGAGACTTATTTTCAAAGAATTAGCTCTTTCAGCTCTGATCAGGATGGCTCAGTTGGTTGGGCATCTTCCCAAGGTCTTCCTTCCATTCCCAGTCAGGGCACATGCCTGGGCTGTGGCTGGGCCCGTCGGGGTACGTGTAGGAGGTGATGGATGTTTCCCTCTTTCCCCGTACCTTCCCCTCTATCTAAAGAAAATGAAATCGAGAGGAGGAGTAGGACTATGGGAATAGGAATAATAAAAGAATTAGCTCTTCCAGCGTCCACAAGATCCCCCCTTGCTCAGTTATGTTTCCGGTTCCAGCCTCCCGCAACCTGAGAGCGGGGTTCATCTCACGCTACTGGCGGCTTCCCAGGAGCCCTTGCGCGGGGGCTTCGCACAGCGCTCGAGAACTACTGACATGCTTGCTGGCGAGAAACTGCTTTTTCCCCGGGCCCAACCCCTGTCCCCCTGAGGCCCGGCTTGGAGATGTGAGACTCTAGCACCGTACCAAATGGAAGCCATGGTTCTACTGGCAATTCTTTACAGAGAGACGGAGTGACTGGTTCACAGCTGCGGGCGAATCCGGGGCACCGGCGTGGGCGCAGGAGCAGACGGCCTCAGGGCCCCAGCGCCATCTTGGGCGGTGGCGGGAGGGAGGCGACGGGCTTCAGGCCTGGCGGAGGTTTGTGTAAGGCGTGAACTCGCGCGGCTGGGCCTCCTCCGGGCAAGAGACAAGGCCTTTCGCACTCTTTCGGCGACTTTTCCGGCGACCTCTAGGCTGTAGTACCGTTGTCCCCGTGGGACAGTCAGTCGTTGGGCTTTCGCCCTTGACCTCCCAATCTCGCTTCTCTCACTGTCTCCGGGCTGCGGGGCTGCTTTTCGGCCAAGCTCACCAAAGACCTCCAACTACGCCGCCGGGGTCTTTTAAAAACTGAGAAGAATCAGAAACTTCCAGGAACAGCTGCTAAAGTTCGGGGCCGACCACTAGTATTTACTCTGAGCTTGGAATCAGTGTTGATTTGAATGGGAGAAAGCTGTGAGACGCGAAACACCGTGTCAAGGAAATGACCAGTTACCGGACTAACCAGTCTCCCTTGACGTGTAATTTTACATACGCTAAAACTTAAACCGTTGTGAAGGTACACCTCAGCGTTTCTTAGCACATTTGTGCAGCCCTCACCGCCATCCGGTTTGGGAACGTTTTCATCACCCAAAATTCCCTCAAGCCCATTTGCAGTTGTGATGGTTTCCAATCTCAAGCAAAAACCACCTAAATTTTTAAAAATTTATTGATTAAAAACAAAAAATTTAAAGTCCTGGCTGGTGTGGCTCAGTGGATTGAGCACGGGCCTACGAACTGAAGGGTTGCAGGTTCCTCACAGGACTTTCCCGTTCAGGGCACATGCCTGGGTTGCAGGCCAGTTTCCCAGGGGCGTGGGGGTGGCAATCGGTTGATGTCTCTCATACATCGATGTTTCCCTCTCTTCCTCCCTCCCTTCCTATCTCGAAAATGTAAAATAATTTTTAAAATTAAAAAAAATTTAAATCATCTCCTGAGGTTATGTTTGATTGTAGAGAGGGAGGAAGGGCGAGAGAGAGGAAAACATTGATTGCTTGCTTCCTGTACTGGCAGAGGATTGAACCTGCAACCTGAATATGTGCCCTGACTAGGGACAAACCCACAATCTTGGTATATCCAGATGATTGTCTAACCAACTAAGCTATCTGGCCAGGGCACCGCTAATCTGTTTTATGTGTAGAGTTCAGAGTTTCCTTTTCTGGACATTTCATGAAAATGGACTAGTAAAATATGTGATACTTTGTGGCTGGACTCTTACAGTTAGCATCATGCTTTTGAGGTTCATGTATGTTGTGGCATTTTTACCAGGAGTTGGGTCCCACCTCTTTTGAAGGATGAGAGTTTCGGTTCAGAACTGAAGGAGTTAGTGAATTATGTATGAGCTATGTCATGTGCTCTACCTGGAAGCATGCATGAATTGTGAAGACTGTGGACTATGTTCTGGAGGAATGCTTTGCCTCAGTTTTGCCAATTTCTATTTTTCCTGGATCCAGCATGTTGAATTAGGATTTTCAGATTTATTACCATAGAATCATAGGGAGTCTGTTAAGGGGGCTGACTTTGTTTACTGCCTGGCTTCAGGCTTTGGATCCAGGTCCTTACACTTGCTGGTTGTAAGACTTTGGACAAGCCTTCAACTTTTCTGTGTCAGTTTCCAGAGGATAATTGTTGCTAGGTTAGATGAGTTACTGCATGGAAAGTTTTTGAATAGTGCCTGGCACATAGTGCAGCTAAAAAATTTTAGGTATCTTTATGTTTCAGGGATTCTTTTTGTGGGGAGACAGGATGATGGATTAGGAGATGGATGCTATTGCATCCCACTGTGCTAAGGTATAAAATGTGTTGAGAAGCCTGTTTTTTTTTCTTTTTCTCTTTCTTTTCTTTTTTGTTTTGCTCCACATCGGTTTGTAGCACATAATTATTTGCTCCCTGGGAATTGGTAGGAAGTTTATAACCCCCACCCCAAGATTATTTTGATAGTTTTGGTACTTTATATTTTCTCAGGAAATTATGCATTTCCTTAATATTGGCAGATTCATTAGGTTAAAATTAAATGGTGTGTTGTTAAGAATCTAGTCTCTGAGAGCAGAAACAAGGGTTAGAGGCCTGAGCTCTTACCAACTTTGGTGCTTTGAGCAATGTGCTTAACCTCCTGAGGCTCCAATTTCATCCACAGAATTGGGTGCCGATTATCTTCCATAGTTGTCAAGAGAACTAAATGGAAATCTTTTACTTAGCACAGCACCTGGCAGCGAAGGGGAAGTTCCATAACTCTCAGCTGTTATTTTCATTATGTAGAGTTCTTGCCAATTAAAACAGCTTAGGGATTGTAAACGTCTGTGAGCCAGTTAACTAAAAGGAACTGGGAAGCCCTCCACTGTTTTCTAGGCTTTGGAACACATTGTAGAACAGAGAAATTATTTGTTCCTGGAAAGTGGGAAGGAAATTTCCATTCCTACTCCAGTCACCCTTTAAAGCCATGCTTTCTCTTGCTTTTGGGGGGGTACTTTAAAAAAAAAAGATTTTATTTATTTTCACAGAGAGGGAAAGGGAGGGAGAAAGAGAGGGAGAGACACATCGATGGGTGTGGGGACCTAGCCTGAGCCAGGCATGTGCCCTGACTGGAAATAGAACCCATGACTTTTCAGTTCACAGTCCAGTGCTCAATCCACTGAGCCACACGATCCAGGGCAGTGGGGTACTTTTTATGTACTCCCCCCTCCACTTCACTAAGCATTTTAAATTTAATACTGAATAATGGGTCAGTGAACCTTTTCTGTAAAGGGCCAAAGAGTAAATATTTCAGGCTTTGTGGGATATATGGCATCTGTAGAAATTATTCAGCTGTCGTAATGTGAAAGCAGTATAGATAGTGTGTGAACAGGGTGTGATTTGTCCAGTGAAACTTTATTTATGGACATTGAAATTTGGCTTTCATGTAATTTTTGTGTGTTGTGAATATATTATTTTTTTATTGTTTTCAATTATTTAACCACTTTAAATTCAACCGTTTTGTATGTGGACTGTACAAGAACAAAAAGCAGGCTGGGTTTGGCTTGCAGGCTATAGTTTGCTGGCCTATATCATGAAATTTCATGACATAGTGACTAGCAGTGTGATGTAGAGTCAGAAAACTTTGTTCTGAAATGTATTAATTGGAGGTCTTACACACCGTTAGGAGTTAGTGAATTATGTATGAGCTATGTCAGTCCTTTTTTGAGAGTTAGTCAAATAGAGTAAGTATTAGAGCGTGGAAATATAGGACCTGGGTTTAAATCCTGGACACTTATTAGCCATCTGCCTTTGGGCTGGTTACCCAACTTCCCTCTGCCTCCCTTTCCTCATCCCTAAAATAGGGATTATAATAGTACCTACTTCAGACAGTTGTCTTGAAGATTAAATAAGCTAACTCTTTGTGAATTGTTTAGAAAAATTTTTGGCATGTGTAAGTTCTTAATATTAGCTATTATTATCTCCTAATATGATATATGTGGGGTTAAAACCCCTGTACCATATTATTAAAATGAAAGACTTTTGTCCCTTTGCTGAAGTGCTACAATTTATAAAGCAAAGGAATTATTTGTTACTTGAAAGTGTGAAGAAAATTGCCCATAGATGGCAAGGGCTTAGACCACTTGAAGAAAGCACTCCCTTGACATTTGCTAAGTTTTTGTTATCTGACTCCCTTTCAAGAATGATCCATTTCATTAGGGCTTTCAAATTTAATAGCCTAAAAATTTACCCAGTGGTGGTTGCAAGCTCAGGTGTCTTGACAGATTTGGGTTTGATTCCTGACTTACCACCTACTGGCATGTAACCTGGGACAAGACACTAACCTCTCTAGGCTCGTCTCTGATCTATAAAACTTGGATAATAATAGTATCTATCTCATAGAGTTGTTAACGAGGATCAAACATAATGCACATAAAGTGCTTGGTGCCAGGCCTGGCCGGTGGTAAAAGTTTAATAAATGAATGAAAGTACTTTATTATCCTCCAGGGCACTCTTAAAGTAAGACCCATTTGAGATTGAAAACCATTTGCAGCCTTCCTTCTTATTCTAGCTTTGGAATGCTTATAGTATTATAAGAATTAGTTGTCCTTAGGAGATTGCCCTCATGAGCCCATGAACCATCAGTTTATGTATTCTCAAAAAAGGGAGCCCTTAAAGATTTTAATTGTATTTGTATAGAATTGTGCTGGGAAGTACACAGTAAACAACGTAGACAGAAAGACTATCTTTGAATCATGGCTCTCTCAACCAGTTAGATCATGACCTTGAGTAGATGACATCTCTGACCTGCAGGTTTTTCATCTGAAAAACCAGTATATTAGTTACATTTTTCATCAGATTATTGGGAGAACTCACCAGGATATAGGCATATATTTTTAATAACAACTTTATCCAGATATAATTCATATATGATACTGTTCCCTCATTTAAAGTGGACAGGTGTTTAGTATATTTACAGGGTTGTGTAACCACCACCTTAATCAATTTTGAACATTTTCTTTATCCTAAAAAGAAACCCTCACTCTCCATTTCCCTCTCCCCCTAGCCCAAGGCAACCATTAATCTGTTTCCTGTCTACAAGTTTTGCCTACTCTGGACATTTTGTGTAAATGCAAGCATACAATATGTGGGCTTTTATGACTGGCTCCTTTCACTTAGCATAATGTTGTCAAAGTTCAGCATTGCTGTAGCATGTGTCAGTGCTTCATTCTTTTTTATTGCCAAATATTCTGTTGTATGCATAGACCACATTTGGGTTATCCATTTATCAACCGATGGGCATTTCCACTCTGGCTATTGTGATAATGCCGCTGTGAACATTCATATAGTTTGTATGTGGGCATATGTTTTCATTTCACCTAGAAATGGGATTGCTGGATCCTGTGGTAACTCTGTTAAGGTTACCCTTTAAGGAACTGCCAGACTGTTTTCCAAGTGGACTCCAGATTGTATGGTTTTTGTTTTCTTATCCTCATCTGAGGACATTTGTTTTTTCATTGATTTTAGAGATCGACGAAGGGAGAGAGAGAAACAATTGATATGAGAGAGAAGCGTCAATTGGCTGCCTTCCCATATGTGCCTGCACTGGGGATGGAACCCACAACCCAGGCATGTGCCCTGGCCAGAAATCGAACCTGCAACCAAGAGGTTGTGGGATGATGCTCCAACTACCTGAGCCACAATGGCCAGGGCTGAACCTAGATTGTTTTTAAAGTACGTAACCCAGTGTTTGATGCAGAGCAAGTGCCTCACACAACATAGGTGTTCCAGCAATGATGTTCCACACATGTGTTGTAAGAATTATGTTCTTGGAAGCCATTCTTCAAACTTAGTTAAATGAATTGACAAGCCTTCTGTCTTTTCATGCCCTGGAACAATTTGTGCAGACTAATCCCAACCCCCCCCCCCCAGCCTTGGGCATTTGAAGGACACTTCCAGTACAACTGAAATTTCAAGTAATTTCTGGTTCCCTGGGAAAGGTTTTCTAATTTGTTAGCATAGAACTTTGTAGCGTAGTTGAAGAGTCTGACCTCTGGAGTCATTTACTAGGTGACCATGTAGGTGAGTAAGTTTGAGTGCGATCCCATGAGCTTCAGTTTCCTTATGTGTAAAACCAGGGATGAGGACACCTGTCTCAGGTATTGTAAGGATAAACTGCAAATACATGTGATGCTTGATGTATTATCTAGCACACAGAAAGTACTCAAATACTAGTTAACTAATTTCATAGAACTTGTGCAGTTGAAAAACTTGTGCTAGGTTATTGAAACGTACTGGAGAGTCTTAACACAGGAACTCTTCATAAGGTTTTTTCTAATTTTTCTTATTCCTTTGGTAGTCAGTTTCGGTCATTTTTCTCTCCCTTGAAAATGTTCCCTTTCATTAAAATTTTCATATATTTAGTTTAAAATATTATTTAATGTTAACATGTTTAGCTTTTAATATGTAATATATTTGTGTGGTTCAAAATTTAGAAAGGAGAAGAGGGTATACAGTGAAAACTTCCCAGATTCATCTCCCAGCCACCAGTTTCCCTCCCTGTGGATAACCAGTGTCACTACTCTTGTGAATAATCTTTCTACAGTTACTCCATGCCTAGAATAACAATAAATAAAAAGGAAATAAATAATTTCGTGCCTATTGAAGCAAATATGCACATATGCATGTTTCCCTTTTTATTTCACAAATGAAACATACATTGTTCAGTGTTGAGCACCTTGGCTCTTCACTTAACAATGTTATCTTGGAGATCATTCCATAAGATACATATTATTTTTTACTTTTAAAAAATATGTTTATTGATTTTAGAAACATTGATATGAGAGAAAAACATCAATTGGTTGCTCCCCACCTCACCCACCCCCTGCCCAGTATGTGCCCTGACCAGGTACTGAACCTACAGCCTTCTGGTGCAGGGGAGGATTCTCCAATCACCCTGGCCAGGGCCCAGAAGATATTCTTTCATATGACTGTGGAATTTTCAATTATATGGAATTTGTAAAATCTGTTTTTGTAAGAACATCCAGGAACTCTCTTATCTCCAGCTGTTTTTCTGCTTTAGATTCATGTTTATCTCAGTGAGCTTTAGAGTTATCTCCTCTGTGAGCCTTTGATAAAGGCAACCAGATAAGGGTGTTTTTCACCCCTGTCCCATGAACTGCCTGGTGGAAGCTAAATCTCCTTTCCTTATCTCTGTAGTCACATCCTGAGCTGTTGAGGTTGTGAGTTTGTGTGGTGATCACACCATTTTCAGAGACGAGTAAGATTTGAGTGCTGGTCACCCCTAGGAGGAATGGTTAAGAGAGGCTGTTTGTCAGGGCTCTGCAATCCTTAAATGGCCTATAGGGCCCTGCAAGGTCTCTCTCCAGCCTTTGTCTTATGCCACTCTATATTCTAGCTCCTGGCTCTCCATATACCTCTGTCCTCGCTGTCAAGTAGGCAGGGCATGCCCTTGTTTAGCACCTGGTCCAGGTCAGACTCTCTTTCTGTACAGGTTTATAGCACAGTCTGTCTTCATCGCATTGACTGCAACTCACATTATTTATTTGTATGGTTATTTGATTGGTGTCATCCATAAACCATGGACTTTATGGCCTTTGAAGGTAGAGACTGAGTCTCTTGTTTATCATTGTATCCCTAGTGTCTGGATGTTTTGTAGTTGATACTAAATACCTATTTATTGAATGGTCAAATACATGAGCATCTGCCATTTTGCCAGTTCAGGATTAGAGCTTTGTGGCTGGTAAACTAATGTGAGAAAAAAAAAGTATGTGAATAACCCTGCATTTTCTAAAAAAGTATTTTGATTAGCATGTGATAACTTGACTTCTGAATGTTTTCCCTTCCTATGAGAGAAGGTGCCCAGTGCTCTCCTGGACATGGACATGGACATGTGAGCGGAACATCGGGTTGGGGCACCTTCTCCCAGCAACCAGGAGCTCTCGTATTCTGAACCTTAACACTGACTGCCAAATGTTTGACATAGTTCCCTGTAATAACATCTGGTTTGTGACAGAGTTGTCCTTTGCTTATCTTTAACCTTATATGTAGTTAATTGCTTTTTGGGACTGTTCTTTTAATATTTGAATTTAGGAGCAGTTTTGGTGAAAGAGTTGGTTGTCTTTAATATGAATGTTTGGTTTTCTCTTGTCCTGAAATTCCTTGAGAGGGTTAACAAATAAAAGTAAGTTCACCCTTAAGGAAAATTGGTTAGATTTGAAATACCGAGGAACTATAGACAAATCTGTGTATTAAGATATTTACCTTCCCAGCGCTGAATGTATATACAGGAGTCCTAAATACTGAAGAACTGATTTCTTTATTTTGCAAAACAGCGTTTATCTTATTAACTTTTTAAAAATTCTCACCTGAAGATATATTTATTGGTGAGAGAGAGAGAGAAAAGAAAAATCAGTGTGTGAGAGAAGCATCAATCAGTTGCCTCCAGTACACACCCCAACTGGGGATCAGACCCACAACCTAGGTAGTGCCCTGACTGGGAATTGAACCCACAACCATTTTTGGTGTATGGGACAATGCTCCAACCAACTGAGCCACCAGGCCAGGGAAAGTAGTGTTTATTTTAAACTGACTATTCAAGTAACAAACCAACTATGTGCAAAGGACTTCAGAGTTAGAATTCTACCAGAGATGTTTCCAGAATCCCCACTCAATATCTCTACTTCCATGTTTATAAACATTTCAAATGTAACATACCCAAAAGCAAGCTCTTGAGGTGATGCTCTTTCCTTTCCCAAATCTGTTACTCAGAGACTCCCTGAATAACACTTCTATCTCTCTACCCAGTTGCCCAAACCAGAAGTGCACTGTCTTCCTTTGCTTGGGCAGCTGCCACTCCACTGGTCTTCCTGCTTCCTGTCTGACCTCTTTCCAGTCCCCCAGTTTTCCACACAACATCATGAGTCATCTTACAGTGGATGATGTCAGGCCTTATTAAAACTCTTTAGTGGCTCCCCATCACATTTAGAATTAAATTCAAGATCATTATCTTGGCCTCCAGTTTCTAAAGAGCTGGCTCTTGCATACCTGTACAATCTCATTTTATGCCCCTCAATGCTAGTTCTTGGTATTACCTAGCCATTCTGGTGTATTTTCTATTTTTTTCTTTTATGATCTTTGTACATTGCTATTTTATCTTTCTAGAATGTTCTTTCCCTTCTTCTGCCCAGGGCTGGCTCTTTCTCAAAATTTAGTCTTAGCTTCTTTTCCTCAGAGAAGCCTTTCCTGACTACTCTTTGTAACTATCATACAAGCATAGCACTTCTCATTTCAGAATATGTTTTTTTTTCCTTCAGAGCCCTCACCACAAGTTTTTTTTTACCCTCACCTGAGGACATTTTTTCATTGCTTTTAGAGAAAGAAAGGAAGGGGGAGAGAGACGGAAACAGAGAGAAACATCAATTGATTGCCTCCCATACGTGCCCCAACCAGGGCTTAAACCTGCAACCTAGGTATGTGCCCTGACCAGGAATCAAACCCACAATCTTTCAGTGTAGGACAGCACTCCAGCCAACTGACCCACCAGGCTAGGGCCCTCACCACAATATTTTAAGGCTTAATTTGCCAACTTATTTTATTGATCTTCCCAGCTAGACCAAAGCTTGAAGCTTCGGGCAGGGGCCATTTCAGTTTCATTTGCAATGAACTATGCCTAGCATTGGGCCTTATCTGTAGCAGGCACACAAATATTTGTTGAAAGAATGGATGAATAAGCATTTATTGAGAGACTTCTATGCATTAAGCTCTGAGCTAATCCGTGGGCTCATAATACCCGATAGCCTGATTTATCACAAGGGAGGTTTTAACAAATGTCAAATAATAACATAGGGGCTATATCAGTTGGCTATAATACAATTTAATTAGAAATCTAAAATCAATGTTTTTCAAAGAACTTGGAAATTGAAATGCACTTCTAATGTTACTAAGAGGAAATCTAATGGAAGCAACGTAATACAGTCTGAACAACAATGGAATATATGGAATGTGATTCAAGTGGAGTGAAGGCTATAGCCTTAAATATATCTGATAAAAATGAAGAAATATTAAAAGTTAATGAGCTAAATATACAACTCAAGATGCTAGGCAAAGAAATCCAAATAAGTAGAAGGAAGCAAGTAATAAAGAACAATTAAATGGAAAAGAAGAAAGAATATGGTCCAAAAAGCAAAGGTCACTTTAAAAGACACAAAATTGTCACATCTTTGGCAAAAGTGATGAAGAAAACAAGAATAGAGTAAATGATATTAATAGATAAGAGAACATAATTACCAATGAAGAAGAAATTAAAAACCAAAAGAATACTATCACTAATTACATGCTAATAAATTTCAGTGAAATAGACAATTTTCTTTAAAAATATAAATGACCGAAGTTGACTCAAGGCAAAGCAGAAATATAAGTCCAAACTTAAGGAAACTAAGTCCAAGATATTCCATGCAAAAAGATATCAGATTTAGATAATTTTACAGTGAGCTACATTAAATTTTAAAACATTTTGGGGGTGGTAAATTGTTGTGGAAAATATAAGCAGTAAAGTAGCAATCCAAATCACTTTATGAGATTAGTTCTGTATAACCTTGATACCGAAACCAGACAAGCATAGTATAATGAAGAACTTAGATGTAAAAAACAAATGTGAAATGTAACCCAGTAATATCCAACTGCATGTGTGTGTAAATCAGACCCTCATAATCTCAATCAAGTCAGGTTGAGGAATGTGAACATGTTTTAACATCAGAACATTTGCTTTAATTCCCCATGTTAACAGATTATATAAAATAAAGTATAATTTTCCCAATAGGTGTAGAAAAGACATTTATAAAATTAACTTATAAAATTTTAGAAAACTGTAACTTAAGGGGATTTCCTTAACCCCAATAAAGAGGGTCTACCAAAAAGTTTGTTGTGAACCTTTTTACTTGACGGTGAACAATAGTATCCCCTTTCTTTCTTTTCCTTCCTTCTTTCCTTCCTTTCTTTAAATTCTTTTGAATGATACATTGAAATTATTTTCTATTCTATAATTTTGGGCTGCTTTATAAGGGAATCTGTTATGTAATATTGGATCTTTTTTGCCTATCTTCTATAGATATCACTTCCTCTCTAATTCTCTTTAACTTTTTCATTTCCATTTCCTTTTGTTTACTTTTCTCAGTCTTCTCCTTTGTTTTTCACTGTGTTTTTGTCAGTATCTTTATTCCTTTGCGGCACTTCTGATTTTGCTTTCATTTTTTGAAGATTTAAAAAAATATTTTATTTACTTTTTAGAGAGAGGGAGAGAAGAAAAAGAGGTAGAGAAACATCAATGTTTGAGATACATTGATTGCTTGCCTCTTCCAGGCCCCCAACTGGGAAACCTGGATATGTGCCTGACTGGGAATCGAACCTGGTGACCTTTTGGTTTGCAGGCCGGCACTCAATCAATCCACTTGAGACTTACTCTATATTACCCCAGAGATCCTAGCCAATGCATTAAGATAATGAAATGAGGTATGATTGTCAAATCAAGTAAAAAACTGTTAGTAAGAAAGATGTTAACATATTTTTAAATCCACGAAAATCTGTGGACAAACTATTAGAATTAACACAAGGTCAACAAGTTCATTGGATTTAAAATCAACATTTAAAAATCAATAGCAGATAATTTTCAAAAACTCATTACCTGAGATATATCATGAGAGAATATTAGACAAACTCAAATTGAAAAACATTCTACAAAATACTAGACTAGTGCTCCTGAAAACTGCTGAAGGCATGGAAAACAAGGAAATACGGAGAAGCTGTCACATCCCAGAGTTGCCTAAGGAGTTGTACCAACCACATGGAATGTGGTATCCCAGGACGGAAGGAGGGCATTTATAGAAAAATCGGTGAAATCCAAATAAAGTCTGAGTTTAACCAGTAGTTTTAAACCAATGTTAACTTCTTCATTTTGACAATATACCAGGGTTATGTAATGATGTTAACAGGAAACTGAGTGAGGAACCTTTGTAAAATCTTCACAACTTTTCTGTAAATCTGTTATTCAAAAAAAAAATTGAAAAGTTATACCACTGTCATAGCCTGAAAATAACCTATTAAATAAGAAAAAAAAAGTCTTCCTAAAGTTTAATAGGA
Organism: Desmodus rotundus; assembly: GCF_022682495.2. NCBI lineage: Eukaryota > Metazoa > Chordata > Mammalia > Chiroptera > Phyllostomidae > Desmodus > Desmodus rotundus. The sequence goes on along the minus strand of NC_071398.1, from coordinate 50,800,726 downwards.
CTATTGGAGGGAAGGTTTTGGAGTGGAAGCAGGAGGTTTAAGTGAGTAGGTGATCAGTTATGTGGTGCTGAGGGAAAACCTGGGACAAATGTGGGATGTGGCTGCAAGGTAGAGTCAGTAGGATGTGCTGATGAATTGGATATTGGTGGTAGGCAAAAGAAGAATCAAGAAAAACTAGGAGACTTTTGGCTACCACAATGGTGCAATTTCCAGAAATGGGGAAAAGGGAAGTTATAGTTTGTTTTAAATGGTTTGAGTTGACACATGGAGGAGCCATCTGTTAAGCAGACAGTTTGGATATATGAGATTGGGCTTCTATGGAGAGTTTGGTGGCAGAGGATAGAAATTTGAGAGCCAGTGTTGTGTAGGTGGTATTTGAACCACGCGACCAGGTGAGACTGCTGCCTAGGGAGTGGATGTTGATGGAGAAGTCTGGTGACTGGGTTTCTGGCATTTAGAGGTCAGCTAAGATGACAGGGCAGAGGTGGTGGACATGGAGGAGAACCAGGGCTGTGTTATCACTGAAAATAAGATAGCACGGGTTTATGTTATCGTTTGTTTGTTTGTTTGAATGAAAACGGTGAATGTTACTGAAAGATCAAGGTAAGATTAAGAACTCATTCTCCAGCCTCATAGAGAATTGTTGAAATTGACAAGTGTGGAAGGAATGGAGGCCCATATGGCACAGTAGGGAGAGAAGGTACAGTAAGGCTGTTGAGTCTGTGACAGAAGACTACTCTATCAAAAAGGTTTTTATTTTGGGGGTGGGGGTAGTGCTGAGAAAAAGGGATAGGAGCTAGAGGAGTCCTTAAAGCATGTGGTATCTGATGGGAATGAATGATCCAGGATCCACAGAGAACTTTGCAGATAGAGAACTTTGAAAAGGAGAGGGAGTGGGGTCTGCAGAGTGTATTAAAATCACATCCAAAATCATACTAGACATTAGTATCACCTGGGGAGCTCCAAACAAACACCTCTGGGGACCCTGGGCATCCACAGTGATTAACAGCTCCCCAGGTTACCCTGATGTGTAGCCAGAGTTGAAAACTTCTGATCCAAGTGTAGTGCCACATTCACTTTTACGGGTGCCTTTAAGATTTCTATGGCACTGCTGGGTGAGAAGAGACTGTTGAAGACTTGAGTTTAAAACACTACTCCTCCCCAAGCCAGGAGCTTCTTAATGTAGCAAGAAACTACTGATTTATATTTATACTTACTAAGTATAAATTTTATTTTATTCTTAAAACTTACTAAATATAAATTGTAATTTGAGGTATCATGTTCTATGTGCTATTAGGTAACCTGCTTTTTGTAATTAACTGTATTTTATGAATTTTTCCTTTAAAGTTAAAATCATACATTTTTGTTAGCCACATAAAATTGCAATGTATGAATTTATAAGAATACAAATTAATTCTTCTGCAGAGTACATTTTTCTAGTAAAAATGTCCCATGAATACGCTTGCATATTATCTTTTGTACATCTCTACTTATTTCCTTTGCTGTAGTTCTTTGAGAGTGAATAATTGGATCAGAGTCTACATTAATGAGCTTTTTATAATTTATTGATTTACTACCGGAGAAGAAATACATGTCTGACAGGGACATTCGAACAGTATGGATTGGAAGAGGGAAAAACTCCTCCTTTATCCTCTTCCCCCCTACCCAGTCCCTTTTCCCTAGAAGTAACCAATTAACAACTTCTATACTTTTCCAGAAGTTTTACCTGCATAGGTGTTCACTCTTAACAAACAAATGAAAACGCTAGTTCATTTCTACAAACTTCATCAAGTTGTGTATTTCACTAACTCTATTATAGAGTCACTGGTCTTTATTAGTCAGCTCTACCTCGCCATTGTCCTGAGTTAATAAGATTTCCTCTTGTCACCTGCCAATCTCTTGCTGTGTGCTAGGAGACACTGCCGAGAGCGCGACTGCTCGCGGAGAGGGTCCTGTGAACCACACTTGCTGAGTTTCGGTTTAGCGTTTCTGTAAGAGTCTAGTCGGGACTTTTGTCCCTTCGTTCTGTCAGCCATTTACATTTTCCTGTGAATTGCCAGTTTCCTCCTCTTTTGCCCATTTTTTCTAGCTTGGTTTGGTCTTTATGTTACTGGTTTCCAAGAGCTCTTCATTTATTAATAAGTGAGCCTCATGTCTTTTGTGTGTCCCAGGCAGAGAAGTCTCGTCTCCTGCATTCTTGTTTGTCTAGAATTCAACATACATGTTTTTACCCGTCGGGCTTTAAATTTTTAGAAAAATGTACGTTTTTTTCCCCTGGTCACTGGTTTTGCATTTTGGAGTCATTAGTGGGATTTTCTCCGCGTTCCCCTGCCTTTTTTGTCTGGGGTCGTACACCGCCCCCACCCCTTTTTTCAGACCCCTCTTGGGGCCCCTCACATGGGCTCCGTTGACGTCAACCTTGGGCTCTGGCGCCAAGCGGTCTCTACAGCAACTGTGTTCTGATTGGCAGGGTTTGGGGGCATGGTTGGGGGCCACTTAGGGTGGCGCGCGGCTGCTGATTGGCCCGTGCCGGAGCCCCACCTCTGCGGAGAGCTTCACAAGGAGTCGCGGGCAGCGGTTCTCCGCACACACCCGGGAGCCGAAGGACCAGGTTGGAGTGGAGGAGCGGATATGTCCACCCTGGGCTGGTGGCGCTGCGGGGCACTGGGGGCCGTGTGGGTGTGCTAGCTAGTACGCGGGCTGCGCCTCGCCGGCCGTCGGACCCAGGGCTGTGCCTACGGTGTGGTGAGGTGAGTCCGGCCGCCCGCTCGTGCCTCCGTACCAAGTGGGCACGTAGGTCACACGCCGCAGGTGCGGGACCCTCAGCGTCCAGGCAGGCCAGTGTCCTAGCGGGCGGCCGGGGGCTGCCGCGCTTGCCGCAGCAGTGCTATCTTGCGCGGCCGGCAGCCCGATGGAGGTGGCTGCAGAGTTGGGGGACTGCTGGTCCATCTTGCAGGAGTAGGGGACTGGGCAGTGACGGCCTTGGCCGCAGCGGGCTCCTGTCACCATCAGCCTACCAGGGTGGGCATTCAAGGGGTGGCCAGTCCCTAATGAGCATAGGTGGCACGGTCTCGTCTGGTCCACCTGTTTTCCTGGGCTGGGTTTGGGGGCTGCAGAGCTGGACTCCCATCCCACGGGGTCCGTGGTTGGCTAGGTTTGTGGGCTACTCTGCATCCTAGCTGTGCTTGGGGGCGGGGCTTGTTTTGCTGCAGCAGCGGTGGGAGAGACTAAGGGCTGTAAGGGGAGGGGCCAAAAGCTGTCCTGCCTACGGAGTTTTTTCTGTGGGCCAAGGAGCTCCGCCCCGGTCCATGTGGGCGGCTACGGTTTGCTGAGCAGACGCTGTTCTGATTGGTTGACTGAATTGGGGCGGGCTCGAAAGCTGTGGTTACTGGGAAGTGCTTTGGGCTAAGATCTCGTGGAGCCCCGCCTGCCTTGGCGCCATCTTTGGTGGGGGGAGTGGATGAGGCTTGCCGCGCAGGCGCAGTATTGATTGGTTGGCCACAGGGGGCGGGGCCAGGGGTTGCCGTGTCTTTGGTGACTGTAGTGGCCTGTGTTCTTTTAGTGATTGAAGGCTGTGGGGTCCTGCCTTTCTCGTACCTTTTTTCTGATCATGTGTCTGGCCACAGAGGCTTGCTGTGTCAGTACCACCCTGACTAGCATGGGGTATGAACTCTGAGATTGGGCTGCAACTAGTGGCCCGATTGATCAGCCAGGTCCATGTGGCATCTGGTGAAGCCAGGCACTATGCCTGGGGTTGCCGTAGATGTTGCCGCTGTGGAATTGTCTGTCCGGAGGAACAGGGCTACAGGCTGTCATGGTGCCTGGGGACTGCAGAGGCTCACCCTGTAGTCTTTTCAGGACTGTTTTCACCCTGCGATGTGTGTGGGTGCATCTTTTGGTTGGGAGGGGTGCTAGGGGTTGGGGTGCAGCCACGGTGTATTGTCCAGGTGCCCTGTCAGCTGGGCTGAGCAGGTAGGGTTGTGTACGGTCTTTTGGGGCTAACGGCCCTGCCAAGGCCCTCCCACTGTGTAGCTATACGTGAACTGGCCGATAGGGCAGCCAAGGCTTACTGCGCATGCGCGATTATGAATCCCCGGCGGAGCTGTGGGGGTGGGCCTGAGGGAGGGTCTGCTGAGCCCCACCCACTCTGGTGCTAGGTTGCTCAACTGGTAGTAACAGAGACTTATTGTGCTGGCGCCATATTGAATAACAGCGTGGCTAGCTGTAGGGTCTGGGCCCAAGGGAAGACAGCGTGTTTCGAGTGACTGACTGATGGGACCTGCAGCCCCCTACCCACTCCAGCGCTATGGTGGCCGACAGGTGGCTACCGAGGCTTGCTGTGCAGGCGCCATCTTCAATAACAGTGGAGTTTCAGGGGGCGGACCTGAGGGAGAGGATTACATATTTTGACTGACTGATGGTAGGGGGTGGTGCAGACCCCAGCCCATCTTGCGGTGTTTCTTGGAGGATAGGTGGCATCGGAGGCTTACTGCGCCAGCGCCATCTTACATGACAGTGGACCTGCAGGGGGTGGACTAAAGAGTGGGTCCGTCCTGTTCTGAGTAACTGACAGGGAGCTACACACACTCCTGCCCACTCCACCACTATATTGGCTGACAGGTGGCAGCTGAGACTTACTGCAAAGATACTATGGTAAATGACGGTGGAGCTGCTGGGGCGGACCCAAGGGAGGGCCCGTGGAGCCCCGCCCACCCCAGTACACGTTGGCCAACAGATGGGAGTCGAGGCTTACTGCGCAGGCGCCATCTTGAATGATAGCAGGGTTGGCTGCAGGGGCAGGCCTAAGGGAGGGCCTTCCTTGTCCGGAGTGACAGATGGGGGTGAAGCCCCCTTAGCGCCAAGTTTGTTGGAGGCGAAAGACGCTTACAGAACGTACGCCATCTTGAATGAGGGCAGAGCTGTAGGGGAGCCCTGGAGGTTGCATCCAAGGCTTACTACACAGGCGCTTTCTGGAGTGACAACAGGGCTTTGGGGACAGGCTGAGGGACTTAGTTGTTCTGAGGAACTGTGGCCACAGAGCCTACTCCCTGCCATCGCTGTCTCTGCTGGCTACTGCGCAGGAGCCCATCTGGCGGCCTGCTGCGCTCGCTGCAGTAGCGCCATCTTGGGAAGCCGTACGACGTGGCGGTGGGCGTCGTCTTTCCTTTGAGGGGCGCCAAAGTCATATCAGGAAATCTGGGGACCAGATTCAGCTGCATAGTTAGGGGGAGAGTTGGGCTCAGAATTTAAGAATTGTAATAGATTTGGGGAAAGGCAGGATCTTAAGTTGAGCAAACGGAGGAGGCGGGCTGTGGGTATAATATCGGGGGTTAGTAGGGGGTACCGCAAAGGAAAGATTCTGTGGGACAGTCTTTGGAGCTGAAGATGGCCACCAGGGGCCGTGGTGTGGGAAAGGGAGAAGTGGAAGTACCTGGGGGCGGGCCTGGGGCCCAAGGCGGGCTCTCTGGCCCTGGGGCGGAGTTTCCTGCGGGGGGGGGGGGGGGGGGGCGGGGGAGCAGCGGAGGAGGAGGCAGGGGCTACACTTGCACAGAGCTGCTTGTGGCGCTGTCGCTGGGTACTTCAGGCCTGCAGTGTCCAGTGTTGAAATTTTTTTTTTCCTGGGTCCTTCAGGAATGCAACCTTCAGTTTCCAACCCTGAATTTTAATTTTTTTTATTTTTGACGTATATATCCGCCAGTGACTGATAGCATTGACGTAAACCAGAGCCTTAGCACTTGGGTAGTTCCTCCCTGGGCCGCTGATGGAACGCATGCCCTGAGGCACAGAGGGACTTGAAACAGGTAGTGTTAGTCTCCTGGGAGAATGTTGAGAATCTATAAAATGTTACCAAAGATTAAATAATCATACCGTTACCTAATGTTGATAGTCCTTTAGTGTAATATTAGTGTAAGCTAGTCCTTTTATATTACTTAAATTTGCAGCAGAGTTAAATTTCTGGCCCAGTCTCACTGGCTATTAATGACAGAACTGGAGTGTCATCTCATGTCTCTAAGGGGTACCTATGTCATTATTCCCTGTGTCCAATTTCATGGTGTCCATGGAAAATATCAGTAGGTGTACTGTTTTTTTCAAAATGACATGAGGTTGATCTGTAGTAGTTTGCCACAAGCATCCAGATTGAGTTCTTGTAGCTTCTGCTGCTTTTCTGGGAAATGAGAGCTAGAAAATGAATAGCGCTGTGGTAAGAATCAACAGTCAAAAGGGGCTAAGCACTGAACCTGGCCTGTAATTGGCAGTAAATAATAGTATCTTCTTAGCCATTTTTTCCCTCCAATTTTTAACCTGCAACACGTGTCATTTGCCTTTAGAGGGTGGCGAGTGCCACATATCTAATAAGTGAGAAATGGGGTTCTTAAATTGATACAATCCAAAGTCCCATGTCTTTACTGTTTTGTTTTGCTTGTTAGAGAAGGTTCTAAGACACCTGGAGGTTCACTTGCACACCCATGGACATAACATCATTGGAAAAAGGCTGTGATTATAGCCCAGGGTACAACATGGGCCTTAGAGAGCAATGCCCACATGGCCTTCCATCCTGGAAGGGAAAGCTGTTCTTACTGGTTTCATTTGACCTCTTGTCAGTGTGGGAGAGAAAGATACAGCTGTTGTGGGGTCATTTCTAGCCCAAGGAGTCCAGTAATTACAAAGTGAATTCGGTGTTTCATGTTTTCTTTTTTTCCCCTCAGCTCTGCCTTGAATTTCTACCCTTTTTGGAGACGACGCTAGGTGGCTGAGTCCAGGTGAGCCGAATTCCCTTCTCAAGGTGCCACCCCATCCTTGGAGTGGGCACATCCTTCCTCATCCTGGCACATGTGTCCCATCTACATGGCCATGGCACCGTTTTTGCTCTCTGAGAATGCACGGACTCTTCTGGTGGATTGTATGTTTGCCAGAAATTCTCCTTGGCCTCATGCCATCCTTTTGGGTATCCTCTTTTCCTACACTTAGCTACTCCTTCAGGCCTACTCTTTCTCTCTTATTGGGTGATTAAAGAAGCATGAGAGATTCATTATTTATCTATTAAACATGGTCCCAAGTGGGAAAGGAAGTGCTTCCTTGGAGCTCACAATGTATTAAGTAAAGAAAGATTTGAAAAAAAATAATTGTTTGACTCATGCCTTCAAAGAGAACATTCACTACAGGCAGTTACCTTAATCTGGGGAGGTCATATAGGGCCTCCCTGAGAAAGCCAGGGGCGTTGAAGTTAAGCCTTGAAGGGTAGTAGATAGTAGTGTGTCATGGGAAGAGTAGTGTCCAGAAAAGGGGACATGTACATTACTAAGGCATTCAGAGAGGAGCCGAAAGTCCACGATGCCCAAAGCAAAGGAAAGAGTAGAGTGGCCTTTGATTGAGGTGGGAGAAAGGTAAACTGGGTATGCATGGTGAAAGGCCTTAAAGTCTATGGTAAGTACTTGGGCTTGATCTGAAGCACAGTGGGAAGCCATTGAGATTTTGTTTGTTTGTTTGTTTAAATCCTCACCGGAGGATGTTTATTGATTTTAGAGGGAGAAGAAGTGGGGAGAGGGAGACAGACAGACAGACAGACAGACATTGACTGGTTGCTTCTTGTACGCACCTTGACTAGGGATCAAACCCACAACCTAAGTATGTGCCCTGACTAGGGGGTCGAACCTGCAACCTTTTGGTGTACAGGATGATGCTCTAACCAACTGAGCCACCAGGCCAGGGCCCATCAAGATATTTTAACCATGGAAATAACATGTTAATTGGATTTTTGTTTTTGAAATGACATTTGGTTGCAGGGTTCAGAAGGGGAAGAAATTCAGAAATAGTCGGTGCAGTGAGACTCCCCTCAGGTCTGAGTGAGAGATAGTGGCTTGGATTAGGGTCACAGCAGTGGGTAGATGAAGTGGATGGATTTGACAGAGGTAATGAGGAGAGAGACTCATGAGGGCTGTACTCTGTTTATGGCTTGCTGATGGATTCAGAACAGACTTAGTGAGTCATGTTACCCGGGGAAGTGAGTAAAGTAAGCTTGTTCATACTACCAGTAAGCATTGACACTAGGCCTGATCTGGGACAGGATCATGCTAGACTTTGGGTCTCCAGAAGTGGGCAACATAATTGCTGACCTCACTGTTGCCTGAATGAGAAATCCAGTTAAATGTAGAGGAAGGAAACATGTTTACCAAGGTAGGTGGCTGCACTGACGGTTTATTACCACCTGGGAAAAGACTAACATGCTGTTCCAAATGGGCCTTTGGGGATGGCTTGGTTTATTCCTGACCTCAGTGACTGCTCCGGGTATCTAGTGTCTGGTGCTCAGGCCAGTGGAGACTCAGGAACCTTACCTTGCCTAAGGACTCACCTTATGTTGGTTGATCCATGTTAATGAAGCCCAGGAGCCTTACATAAGCCATACTGCCATATTAGTTTGTGTGGAAAAATAGTTCACTCAATTTTGGTTTATTGATTTCTTGGGGGGGATCACTGTGGCAGAGACCCAAATACTCAAACGTATGTATGATTAGCAGACTTTCTTCCTGTAGGCAGACCTACAAGGGAGACGAAATCGTAATGGGAAGGTTGCTTGGTGAGTATGGAATCAGAACAAGAACAGGTGGACAGACTTGAATAACACTGGCCTGCAACATAGCAGTGCTACCATCTGGGTGCAGTGAAGCTGCTGCCAGGGTTACCATGATACCAGAAGCCCTCTATCTCCAGCCCCCACCTTCCCCAGTCCATTCATGTTAGGTCTGATCAGGAAACCCCTCAAAAATGGACAGCAATAAGGAAATTTTGCTGCAATGTGGTAAGTGCTACACTTAATTGGTAGAGGTAAGCCCAGGGTGATGTGGAGATGCCTCACAGACCAGAGGCTGGTGTGGTAGGGTGGTGGTCACTTACTACTTGCTCACATTCCCACATAAGATCATTACCCCAACAGCTACTCTTGTCTATATGTACCTGTGCATGGGTGATTGGACCAGACTGGATACTGAAGCCTAGGGCAGTGGTTCTTAAAGTACATACAGCTCCTGGAGTGCTTGTTGGAATGCCTCTTTCCTAGAGAACCACAGTCTTCCTACACTGTCACACCTGGAAAGGCAGGTGCACTTTCTTCCCCAAGTATAAGAGTCACTACCCTGGAAGGAGTGGGCTATGGTTGCACTTGGAGACTTGAAGAGCAGGGGTGAACGGAGCCACAGCAGCATTGAGTACCTAGCCTGGGGTGTGAGGATGGGCTGGGTAGTGTTTCCTCCTTGTGCATGCTGAAGTAGAGAACGTCGATCTGTGGACAGGCAGGAGGATGGCGCACACCAGGAGAGAAGAGAAACCAAACACCACTCTGCCCCTGAGAAATGAAGACGGGAACTGCCTGGGTTCCTGACATTAAAGTTCTCAGGTGTAACCCCTTTTAATGAGGTAGGTAGAACGAGTGAGAGGCTGATGCAGGTGCACCATTACAAGGGACCAGAGTAATTAACAGGCTTGCAGGAGATTCCATGGGGCTTTTCTCAGCACTGATGGAGGTGGGAGCCTGCCATCAGTTAGGCAGTGGGGTCACAGGGTTGCTTCATGTCTCCTCATGTGTCGCAGCCACAGTTGTAGCCTCTGATGCATGACATTTAATTGAGTTCTTCCCAGTTCAGTTGAAGTCTTAAGCCGTTGACCACCACTCTTTCTGGCAGGGGTGCCTGATGAAGTCCATCTTTGGTTGTCTCGGTTACATTCATTGTGAGGAGATGTTTTTCTTTTCTGCTCATTAAAAAAAAATATTTATTTACTTTTAGAGAGAGGAAGGGATGGAGAAAGAAAGGGAGAGAAACATCAATGTGTGGTTGACTCCCAAGCGGCCCCCACTGGGGGACCTGGCCCACAACCCAGGCACATGCCCTGACTGGGAACTGAACCGGCGACCCTTTGGTTCACAGCCCACACCCAATCCACTGAGCCACACCAGCCAGGTCTCTTCTTGTTTTCATGAGATAGAAGCAAAGTGCTAGAAAATATTCCAGGGACATAAATACCTCAGCACACACCACAATGGCAACCCTGTTGTCCAGCAGTTAGTGGCACTGCCCTGTGGTTTTCAGCAGTCCAGCTCATGCACGGCACTCTGTGTGCAGTGCTGATACTGTACACCCCGTTTCATGCTTATATGTCCAGTCTATTTACAAACAGGTCTTAGAGATGGAAGAACAGATAGAAACCCATAACCCCTGCCCATGTAGAGAGAAACTTCATTACTGATTTCCATCATTTAAAAAATATATGTTTATTGATTTGAGAGAGAAAGAGAAACATTGATGTGAGAGAAACATTGATTGGTTGCCTCCCATATATGCCTTGACCAGGGATTGAACCCATAAACCTGGCATATGCCCTGATTGGGAATCAAACTCCTATACTTTCAGTGTATGGGACAATAGCCAACCAAGCCACACCAACCAGGGCTGGTTCCCATCATTTGTCTTGTCTTCCCTCCCCTGGAATTGGTGGCCTTTGTTGGCTGCTAGGACCAGAGTTGAACCTGGTTCCTGTGTGTCCCTACCCTTGTTCCCTGAATGTGGTCAGACTTTTAAAAATCCTGCTCTTGAAAGGCCATTGCACTAAAAAATTTCATCAAACAAGTTGGAATGAAAACAGAATTTTTAATAGAATGTTATGTTTCATGTTTCCAAAAAATTTTGTAGTTCTAGTTTCTGATCACAAACACAAAAGACAGTACAACATTCAGGCACCAGAGAATATTTAATGTAGAAATGACAAGGCTCACCCACTGATCAAATTTGTTGTTTTTCCTGAAATGAGACAACACCAGGAGTTCTGCATGTGTGTATATGTATTTTTAAACCCAGTAATTTATAATGACTATCTTTCCACAGTAGTACATACAGATTTACATCATTCTTTTTAAAGGCCTCTTAGTATCCTAGTCTTTGGATGTAGCAATGTAGTTAAACATATGGCACACAAATTAAGCTAGAAGAAAACTTCTCTATAAACTTGTTATAAAGACTACTCATAAAAAGGGGAAAATCAAAAAGTAAATGATTAATAAAAGATACTTTTTGCATTTCAATTTAGAGTGTTTTAAGTTCACAATCAAAATTTTTCAATATAGAATGTGAAGTTTAGTTGATTGTCTTTCCCTTTCTTAATATTCCTGTACGTTTGTGCTTCCAATGGAACTGGGTTCTCCAGTTTGTCAAAGCTCCAACCTTTTCATTGGGTTTGTATTTATATCCAAGTAAATGAATCTGTTTTTGTAGTTTGTTCAAATGCCATGCAATTGTTGTGTCTTATTTTGTACTTAAACTATCTTAGAGATCATCTATCCATTTGTTTACAATTGCCTCACTATTTAAAAAGGTTTCATAATCACTAGATGAATGGTAACATATTTTGTCCATTATCAATTACTTCAATACATATATTCTTGCATCATATATCACTGTCTATCTCTGGGATTAAATTCATGGAAGTAGAAATTATAGGACGGGATATGTACATTTTTAATTTTGATAAGTAGCCAAATTGCCCTCCATAAAATTTATATTGCCACAAGCAGTATGTGAGAATGCTAATTTCTTCACACATACATGATTATTCTGTTCCCAAGGCCATTTTTTACTGTGAAATGAATTTCCTCTGCCATTGTGGGAAATAGTAGTTAAGATTTGTCTTCTCTAAGATTTTTCTGTTAAAAATCCTTCATTTTTTAGTGTTCTTGTTGACCAAGGGCTGTTTTGTTGGCCTGGTCATAAAATCTTGAGCACATTTAACAAAGATCATAATTTATTTACTCTCATCCCAAATTTCTTGAGAAAAGGAATGAGTGAATTTTTGGCATAGAAGTTGGAAATTACCTTGTGACTGGATGCTTACTGGCATTCAGATAGTCATATTATTAATGAGCTAGGAAGTCCTTTGAGTCTTTCCTGTGATGTGGAAGGTTTTTATATAACATGATGTGAATACTTTGCTCCTGAAAATTTTATTGCCTCCCTCAATTTTCCTCAGCTTCCTGGGTCGTGTTTGCCTGTTTATATTTTTCTTTAAAACAAACTAACTTGATTCCCTATCAAATTTTTTAAGCCTTTATGTCTTACATATAGTTTTCACCTACAGGTGCTTTATGTTTTTTAAATACATGCCTGTGGGGGGAAAAATTAATGTAATAGAGAAGTGTATGTAGGAAGTCAAGGTTGTCCTTAATATCAGGTTAGAAGAGCCCTTTCCTGCTTTTGGATAATAAAAAGTAGTCTTGACTTACTATTTCATTTTGATTTTAATTTTTATTTATTTTTAGAGAGGGGAAGGGAAGGAGAAAGGGAGAGAAACATCAATGTGTGGTTGTCTCTCTCGCATGCCCTACTGGGGGACCTACCCCACAACCTAGGCCTATGCCCTGACTGGGAATCAAACAGGTGACCATTTGGTTCATAGGCCTGTGCTCAATCCACTGACCTCCAGCAGCCAGGGCTGATTTTACATTTTTTTTTAAGAGAAAGAGGGGAAGGGAGGGAGAAAGGGAGAGAAAACATCGATGTGAGAAACATCAATTGGTTCCCTCTCATATGCACCCCAGCCAGGGTCTGGACCCACAACCTAGGCATGTGCCTGACAGGGAATCAAACCAATGACTTTTTGCTTTGTGGGACTAGTATGCCCAAACAACTGAGCCACACTGATCTGGACTCGTTTTGATTTTAGATTTAGCATTTTCATATAGATTATAATCTTTTCCCCCAAGTTAATGATTGGCTAGTTTTCCTAGTCCTATTTATTAAAATAACCCATACATATCCTTACTATTTTTTAAATCCCGTTTTCATAGGCTATCACATACTCAACTATGTATAATAAACGCATTATGATTCTTAAATGAATCAGTCTTTTTGTTGTAAATAGTAAGCGGGTTTTTTTTTTTGTTCTTTCATTATTTTGGCTTTGATGGTATAGACAAGACCATCATTTGTTATTTTTACTTCATCTTTCCTTAGGCATCATACTGTAAAAGAACCAAGATTATATTAATATATTTCTTAAATTTTGTGTTTGACTTGCTGGCCTTTTGACATATGAATTTTCAGAATATTGATCCAAATGGAATTCTTCCATGTCGGCTTAGAGCCATTGTCAAGTTCTCATAATTTTTTTTAATTCTAATAGATAAAATGGTTTATTATGGGGGAGGATTTAGAACCTCAATGTACTGGATTTATATGTCTTCCATAACTATCCTGTGTCTCTGGTTACTGCCTTTTATATTACAATATGATTTAATTCATGTAGGTGCTATTTAAAAAAAAATTATTGATTTTAGAGAGAGAATGGGAGAAAGCGAGAAACATTAATTTGTCATTCCTTTTTATTTATGCACTCATTGGTAGGTACTTGTATGTGTCTTGACTGGGGATCGAGCCTACAACTCTGGCCTATTGAGATGACACTCCAACCAACTGAGCCACCCTGCCAGGGTGGTGCTATTTTCATTAAATCTTTATTTTTATAGTGGAGTTCTTCCTATTTTGAAAATTTTGTTATTGGTGATACATATTTAAGGACACCTAGTATATGATCTACTTCCATTAATTTATAAACTCTGAGCGGACAGTCTTACATAAGAGAATGATGTACCTTTCTTTATGCCTCAGATTTATTTTTCTTGTAATTGGCTAGAACTGTATAGAATGATGTTCAATAATGATAGTGTTAGGGCTTTTTATGTCTGCTTTCGTGAGTTAGTTTGCTCGGCAGTTAGTACTGATCTTTGCCTTGGATTTTTGAGGTCTGGTTTCATAATGAAAACTTGAAAGCTTTCTATTTCTTTTCTCTGGTTGGTTTCTGTGACATGGCAATTGGCCTTTCCTTGAAGATGATGTGAAAGGCCTCACCCCTTATAATATCCAAGTCCACAGCCATTTGGAGAATTAATTCTCTGACACTTTTCTTACATTCTTCTGTGTGTGTTTGTCCATGTTATTTCTTTCTTTAAAATATCTGCAGGTCCCTGGCATTTTGACTCTGTTCCTGTGGATAGTGGCTTGTTCTGAAGTTCCAGAAAGGATCCTATTCCCAAACAGGTGATTTGCATATGTAGCATGTCCTGTAGCCTCTGAGAGGCTGAGCTGGTATCCTGCAGGGGGCCCAGATTTTTTCTTAAATTTGGATGCCACAGGGCAGGTGTGGGCTCTGTGCCCTCCCCCTTTTCCACGCAGGCATGTTGGCTTTTGAGGACTCTGCTCCTGTCAGGGGCAGTCCCCTTGAGCCAGGTCCTGGGTAGAATTGTGCTGTTGTCCAAAATGTCACAGCAGTGCTCCAGAGCCGGGACACTTGCCCTTACCCTGGCTTTAGAATTCTTCCACTCAGCAGGGTATTATCTAGTGCCCTCCTCTCCATTCTCCTTTTGAGGGAGGACAGAGTAGGCAGGCAGGGAGGGGTCAAGTCACCAAGGCCAGAGGAAGGTGGCAGTGGGTGGACCGTGTGCATGGCAGCACAGTGCCACCAACCACAGCAAAGAGAGTGAGGGACTGCGTCTCCTGTGTTCCCAATGATAGTCTACTTTGAGACTCAGCATAATTGAAACATCTTTTTTTCTTTAGACTTTTTTTTTAAAGAGCAATTCAAACTTCTAGCTTTCCTTTTAAAACAAAAGCAGGACATTTTTGCTGCATATGGTTTTCTTCTCTAAAAGTGAAGCCAGAGTAAGTTAATTCAGCCACCCAAACTGAGATTTTTCCCCTGGTATTGCCTTACTTTCTTAACACCAGTTGTGGCTGACCAGTAATAGAAGGCTACGTAATAAACCTTACATGCAGGTAAAATGGTGTAAGTGAAGGGAATATATGGCCTTCATTGGTTGCATGACAGTTAAAGAAGGATTGAAAATCAGCTTTTATACTGTCTAAAAAGTTGTTTTTTTTAAGAGCGTTTTTTTTTTTTAAGGGAAGCAGATAAAAATTAAGACAGCTAAGCAAATAAATGAAATAATACAGAAGATTATCAAAGTAGAAAGCTGATTATTTGGAGACAGCACATCTTTGGAAGGCTGAGGCAGAGGCCTGTGCATAGCACTGAGAGGCCTTGTGGTCACTCAGTCTCCTCCCCACTGTTTACATGAATGCTGTAGCCTTGCCACCTCCATAAAGTTTCTGTGGATTTACCAGTATTTCATATTATCCCCCACCCCCCACCAGTGTACAAGGCCCTATTGTAAGACCTACCAGTGCTTTCATCCAGGAAGGGGCAGGTAGAAAAGTGGGCAGGTTAGGGCGAGTGACCTCCAGAATGCTCTCTGGGGCAGTAGCAGAGAGGGTAAGCCAGGATGTTCCCTCCCCTGGAACTGCTGCGCTTCTGCAAGCCAGTGTCTAAAACCAGTTGTAAACCGGGTTGCACACGTCACCTTCAGCATGCTGTTAAGTGTGGACACCTGGCTTTGTGTCAGGCGGTCATCTCTGGTCCTGTCATGGGGGTTACAGCTCCTGTGGGAGACAGGCAAGTTAACTCCCAACATTTAAATACAATCAGTGTTTGGAACACCCAATAGATGAAGTGAGTCTCGGGAAAGATAACCAAGGGAGTGGTGTTAGCACAAGCCTGCAGCTGGGTTCAGGGACAGACACCTGCAGATTCAGACACTGGACAGCTGCTCTGGCCTACAGAACATCCCACGGTGATGGTCATGTTATGTACTGTCCAGTATAGGAGCCGCTAACCCTGGAAATGTGGCTCATGCGACTGAGGACCTGAATTTTTCATTTTATTGACTTTGAATTTACCAGTTTCTACAGTAGCACAGGTGCAGAGAGTTTCCTACAATCATATTCCCTGGAGCTGAGCACTTCTAGCAGGTCATGCGGCCTTCTATCTTTTACATGTCTGCCGCTTTAACAATGACATTACTGGGAGAAATGCTCAGAAATGACAGGATTGGCCGTGTCCCCTAATGCCCTCTATCCATTTTTGCTAAGAAAAAAACACATCCAGTTCTAGTAATGGCTAGCATCTTGACATGACCACTATGTCAGGCATTGGGTGGTGAGGCCTGTTAGGTTTATTTGCTTATGGAAGCTTCACAGCTCTAAAAGGGAGGTGGGTTTATTGTTCCTTACTTGCAGATATGGGGACAGACTCTAGGATGTTAAGTTGCCCAGGGTCACAAAATCAGTTAGCAGAATTAACTCCTTCAGTTTTGGGGGCGGGGCCCAGAGGTCATGCCTGCAACTTGGCGTCCCATGTCTGGGTATTGGGGGATTTACGCACCTCTTGCCTGCCTTCGCCTATTCACAAAAGCATTGTTGATACCCCTTTTAGGGCAGCCCTGTGCCACTGCCTGCTCCTCAACTTCTGGGACATGTGTATATCTCCTTACAATCTGCAGGTCCCTGAGTACTGACTGTCACGGGCTGCTGCGTCTTTCCTGTTGACTCATGTTTGGTTGCTCCACTGAAAATTTTACTTACAGAAATGCTGCCTCCAAAGTACTTGTCTGCCAGCAAGCCCAGGAAGTCTTGGGCCCCAGATCTGTATGAGCTAGACAGTGACTTGACTAAGGAGCCGGATGCCGTCATAGGAGAAGGTGCAACTGACTCTGAATTCTTTCATCAGAGGTTTCGGAACTTCCTCTACGTGGAATTTGTTGGGCCTCGGAAGACTCTGATCAAACTCCGAAACCTCTGCCTTGATTGGTTGCAGCCAGAGACTCACACCAAAGAGGAGATTGTGGAGCTCTTGGTCCTTGAGCAGTACCTGACCATCCTCCCAGAAAGGATCAAGCCTTGGGTGCGAGCAAAACGGCCCCAGAGCTGTGAAAAGCTTGTGACCCTGCTGGAGAAATATAAGGAGATGTATGAGCCGGAAGGTGAGACTGCGAGGATGATGGGGCCGCCAGGAGGCTGCATGCCCCCAGCTTCTCAGCCCCAGCACTGCGCATGTTCTGGGCCAGATCACCCTCTTTGTGGGAGGGTATCCTGTCATAGGGTGTGTAGTGGCACCTGGCTTCTCTACCCACAAGATGCCAGTTGTACCTCCCTCCCCGGCTATGACAACCAAATGTGGTATGGCCAATGTCCCTGGTTAGAAACCACCCACCCACCACCCTGGGGTGTAGGGGAAAGGAGATACTTCAGTACAAGGGGTTCTGTGAGGAGCTGGCACGTACCTTGTGCTCTGGCCCCAGTTTCTGTAGACCTATGGGTGTGGTGCCCCAGGAACTTGTATGTGGCTGCAGTTAGAGAGGAGGAAGGCACGGTTACAGCCGTGTCCCCACCCAGGTATGGTAGGAAGCTGAAGTGTGATGGGCTCACGCAAGCTTCTCATGGAGGTGGAGTTATTTGGGGGATGGGGTGGGACAGTCCTTTCCACCACTTGGGGGAGCTTGTGAGAGTGTGGGCAAAAGATGGTCAAACACTAAGTAGGTGTCTGGTGTCCTCTCAGACAACAGCAGTGACATCCACAGTGAAGACGGCATGGGCCGGAAGGGAGCGGAATCCCCACCCCCACGCTCTGCCTATTTCTACAGTGAGTAACCAGTAAGGTTATGCCAACCATGGGACCATTTCCAAACTTCAGCCCAGTCTGCCCAATGTTTACAGGTGCATGGTGAGCATCTAGACCCCAATAAAGGCAGCCCTGCCTTCCCCAGGGCAGCTGCTTCTGCTCAGAGATCTGAGGGGAATGTTGATTTAACTGATGACAAAATGAGGCATTTTTACATCAAAAGCAGACACCAATTTATGGAGCAAAATGCAGTGTGTGTGTACTTTAACTTTATTTTTAGAGGAGAAGGGAGGGAAAAAGGGAGAGAAACATCCATGTGTGGTTGCTGCTCATGTGCCCCCTACTGGGGACCTGGCCCACAACCCAGGCATCTGCCCTGACTGGGAATTGAACCAGTGACCCTTTGGTTCACATGCCAGCACTCAATCCACTAAGCCACACCAGCTAGGGTACAATGTATATTTTTTTAATGATGGAAGTATTTCAAGCTGGAAATTTGCAGTAGGCTATTTCAAGCTGTGCCCATATCCCAGGAGGGGCAAAGTTCACCCCTTTGCTTCTAAAGCTATTTCATTTTTAAAGTTTCTTAAGAGGAGCATTGCTTTTGGGGAGGGCATGTGTTTTGTACTGTACACATTAAGAATCACTGGGGTAAGCCAGACAGCAGAGGGGCTGATGTCCATTCTCCTGGGTGTGGGCTTGATAGTGTAGGAACTGGGGAACTGGCAAAAGTGTCTGAAGCTTTGGGACTTGCTTTAAAGGAAGCCCCACTTAGGCAAAGCCTCCAGAAACAGTGTTCCAGGTCTAGGATAATGGAGAATCCAGATCACCCTTGGGTGTCTGGAGACCCCATTTGGAGATCTATTTCCTGAAGGCAGGAGCAAGGTTTGTGTTCTTCTCTGACCGGGGTTGGGGGTGTACGTGTAAAAAGGGAACCCGTGTGTCAGAGTGCTTTGTTCACTCCTTGAACGTCTGGCTTTCTCAGGGAACCGGGATAGGGATTGGGACCAGGACTGGCATCATGACCGAGATCGGGATTGGGATCGTGACCGAAACCGGGACTGGGATCGTGACTGGGAACGGGACTGGGATGGAGACCAGAAATGGGATCGTGACCGAAACCGGGACTGGAATCGAGACCGGGACTGGGACCGGGCCTGGGAGCGAGGCCGGATGCGGGAGCGAGACTGGCTGCGGGAGCGAGACCGGCTGTGGGAATGGGACCGGAGGGGCAGAAGCAGGGACCTGGAGTTTCGAGAGCGCTGGCCATACACCAGGAGTCCCAGAAGAAGTAAGTCCTGCGTTCTGACCTGCTCCCTGATGTGCCTGTACAGGTGGCAGGGCCTTTTCCTTCAGGATGCCTTTCCTTTCCCAGGATTTCCTCAGCGGGATCTTTCCCTTCCTATGATGGAGAAAACAACTTTTGCAATGGAAAGAGGGCGCAGACGTAGGAACCTCATGATGGAATATGAGTCGCAATCCCAGGTATGCTTAGGTTTCCTCTCTTCCTGGAAAAGCTGTCTTCATTTCATGGCAGAGATGCCTTTTCCACCAGGGTATGTTCCTCTGCCCCTAAAATTCCACCTGGGTGGCAGAGCCCCAGTCACTCCCTGAAAGGATCCCAGGCACGTCCCCAGAGGAGACAAGTGGCCGGGGTGACTGCTACCTATTTCCTAATTCATCCACATAGTCAAAGGGATTCTTCTACTCCACACTCGTGTCACTCGGTAGATTGTTATGTTGGCTGTTCCCTAGCGGGCCAGGGAAGCAGGGTGATTCTGGAGAACTTTCTGTCCCTCAACAGGGAGTCAGAGAAGTTGCACACCCACGGGGCAGACTAGTGAGAAAGAACAAAGGCTCTGGAGATGACAAGAATTTGATTTGAAGCCCAGCTCTGCCACCTGCTAGCTGTGTGGCCTGGGATCATTTCCTTAACTAAAAGCTGAACCTCAGTTCCCTCATCTGTAAAATGGGTGCAGGGAGGAGTGAGTGAGATTCACACACATGCATGAAGTGCTTGATACAGTGCTGGCACCAGGTAGGCACACATGTGATGCCAGCAGGTACAGCAGTCATTGTAAGAGGCAGTGCACTAGGGAAACTGGCAAAGGGAGAGGATGTGGGATTTCAGCTGACCCTTAAGGAGGAAGGAAGGTCACTTGTGACGTGGCAGTTAGCCCGCATCTCTTTTCACATTTAAGTACCTGCCTAGGTCAGGCCCTGGGGAGTATGAAGCTAACCAAGACAAGGCCCTTGCTCTGGAGGCTTTCGGTCTTACAACAATCAGCACAAATAAACCTCCATATAAATAGTGTATCTGACTGCTGATTGGTCAGAGCCCTTGGCCAGCTGCAGCATGGGGTGAGGGGAGCTCAGGCATTGGGGAAAACCCAAGTAAAGGCGTTGAAACAGGAACCAAATACAAGCTAGACTGGCTAGAACACAGAGGCCATGAGACTCAGGCCAGCCTGGAAGTGTGGATGGGCCTGGTCCCTTGTCTCCCATAGCCCAGCAAAGTGTGCAGGTCTGTGTCCAGGGCTCTGAGGTGGATAAATAGTGGTTCTTGTGGCAGGATGTATTTGATGGGTCAGATGGTGGAGGACTTTGAATTCTGCCCTGAAAACTCTGTCATGTGTCCACTGTCTTAGATGTGGGCAGGGACCTACAGATGAGGATTAGGATGAGGATGAGGATGAGTATCCAGATGTTAAAAGCAGAGCTTCTGCAGCAGCAATACATGGGAGGGGGTCATAGCAGGTGGGCGGGGTCAGAGGTGACCCAGGAGCTCCAAGCCTGAATGTGGGTTATGTCTTTGTTGTATTGGGGGAAATACCCTCAGTTTTGTAGCACACTTAGTTTGTCACAAATTTTGATTTCTTATTTGGAGAAACCAAATTGACCAAAATTTTAGGAATCCACATAAAAATGTTAATTGTAGAAACTTTTAAACTTGATTTTTGAAAAAGAAGCCTCTCCAGTGTGAATGTGTCACATGTGAAGGTGGTTCAGTGATTTCTGAACACCAGTCTACGAGCCGGATGAAGTGTTCAGTGATCTGTGGGAAGTGGGAAATGTGGATGATTTTATTTGGGGAGGTGTTAAAATACTCTTTTATGAATTGAAGGTGATAGGAGATTGGTAGTTGGATTTTGTCTTGTGTTGCTTTTCAAATACCCGGCCTTGACAGTAAAGAGTGGACCCCATGTCTGTGTAGTCCACTGATTCCTGCAAACTCAGTATGGTAGAAATAGCAGCAGCTAAAGATATAAACTACATTTGGGGGATGTACAAAACAGGAAGTTCTCATCTCCTTTTAGTATTACATGTGAATCTCTTAATGGTTCTCTAGACAGCATCTATTAACAGGGGAGTTAATTGCAGCTTGTACAAATTTAGGTACCATTGTTGATTACAAACACAAAGTGAACAAACTGCTGTAGAGCTACCCACTTGCAACAGATTATCGATTTTACGTCAAAGCATAATTTTTCTCTCATAGGAACAGTAGCATTCAAAATTCAATGTACATTTTTACTTAGATTAGGCAAATATATGAAAAAAGTCCCTTCCCTTTTGCCCTTTCCCATTGCCCTTAGGGTCTGTCAACACCAGAGATGGTGACCCCTCTGACTCCTTCAGCCCCCCAAGTTCTTGACCTCATCTGCTCTCTGCCAGCCCCTAAGTTAGGAGCTCTGGTTCCCCCCGCTCTCACAAGTGCATCTTCACTATAATAAACCAGGGCTGAGATCTGAGGAAGCACTGTTATTGCAAATCAAGCACAGTTGAACTCTTGCTCTGGAGCTTGCTATCTGATCCGCAAAAATGATGTGATTTAGCTGTACAGGGTGCTAATTATGCCAAGTTTGCAATGCCTCCTGAGCTTTTCTACTTTGTTTATTGTCCTAGAAATTCTCAGCCCTAACCTAGAGTTTCATTCTTGAAGCTCTGCTTAATGTTGGTGGGTTTTGCTGTTTAATTACCAGATGCTGTCAGTTGCTTTCCTCCTAAATCCCAACACCTTTGCTTATTTATCTTTCTCAATAAGAGATGTACCCAATTGTGCAAACACTCTTTTTGCTGCATTTCCACAGGGCTACAATGTTCATGCTACTTCCCAAAATATCTTTATATAATAGTTTAGAGTAATAATAATATGTTTTCTTTATATAATTTTTCCCTACTATTTAAACCACTCATTACATTGCAGAACAGCCTCACCCACAATATTGCAAGGCAGGCTGATGCCCTTCTCTCCATTATACAGATGAACCTGAGGCTCAGAAAGATTTCTGTTCCCAAGATTGCATGGCTCCCAAATGGTGCCGTCCTCCTTGAACCCTAATTTTCTCTATCTCTGAAGCCCATGGGCCTACCACGGCACCATCTCCCTCCCGCAATCTGTCTCCAGGCATTGGTGCCATGCTCCCCAGGACTGGCACCCTCTGAAAGCAGTCATGTTCCAGTGCAGCAATAAGAAAGGGTTCTGCAAGATTCTGTACAGAATACTCTCCTAAGTAATTCAGGGAATTTAATAGTTCTTTTTAGGAAAGTATCCATTAAAACAGAAAAGGCAGCTATAAAATGAAGGCACTCAGTACTTAAGCGATTCCTGGGTTATTTGGACCTTGTACACACCTAGAGGAGCCCACAGTGTAGCCATATTGTACAAAGGAGGTGTGTGCAAGAGGGTGACAAGGGGACAGGGGCAGGGGAATGAGGCTTAAGGCATACCTCCTGACCAGATGTCTGCTAAAACCCATTTTCTTTCTGTTCCACACATGTCCCATGCATAGTTGATATTCAGCCTGTTAAAGCCTTCCCATCAGCCCCCTTTCTCTCTGTGTCAAAATCTTACCCACCACTTAAAGCCCCACCCAAGGCCCTCTACAAAACCTTCGCTCACTAGTCCAGCCCACCCTGAACTGTCCCTCCACTAAACCCATTTAGCACTAATTATCTGTACCCCACTTTATTGTTTATTGTTCTCTAATTGTTTCATGAGTCTTTTCTCTCCAACCAAATTATAAGCTGCATGAGGGCAAGGAATATGTGTCATATGTCTTTTGGATCTTCCTCAGAGTATAGCACCAAGGTAGGTACAAAGTAGGTCCCTAGTAAAACTTGACTTGGATCACTCAGAACCCCAAACACTGTGAGCACTTTCTACATACCTTTGTGTGTGTAGCTCTTGTGTTGCCAGCATTCTTCTCTCTTTGGATGCCCATGGGAACTGACTCCACTGAGAGGCCTGTGTTTGCTGTTCTAGGATACAGGGTCATACCAGGACGTTTTAGATCTCACCGAGGACAGGAAGCTTCAGAACCCAATTCAGGACAACATGGAGAACTACAGGAAGCTGCTTTCGCTGGGTAAGCTGCTTCTCCCATCATTGAAGCATTTTGTTACCTTACTTTTTTCAATTGCAGGATATGAGAGTCCGTGTTAATATATTTGACTTCAAAGGTGATAAAAAGCCTTTAAAAGATTTCAATTGGAAGAATAAATGAAGAGATTTGTGTTTTTAAGAAATTGTTCTGGCTATGGGTGAAGACCATATTGTACAGGGTGGAGAGAACAGAGAGATGGTGTAACTCTTGCCATGAGAGTTGACACTTTTATAGACTGGTAACAGCAGAGATTTTTACATACACACTTACAACAGGATCCTGAGCTCCAGTTTGGACAAGTTCTACAAGACAACTAGCATGGTCGTAGCAGGCAGTTGGCTCTGCAGGTCTAGTGCTGGGAAGAGAGAACTGTACCGAGAGTGTTGTGTAAGGCAGTAGAGACTTGAGGAGTTCTAGTGTATGGAGAAGAGGTGGGGTAAGAAGAGTTGCGAGGTAGGAGGAAAACCATGGAGGCCAATGAAAAAGTATATGAAGATTTAGCAGGTGGTTGTGAGAAGGTGAAGCCTGAAAAGGATGCACTGAATTTAGGGACACATGAATGTCTAGGCACAAATTTATAGGTGGAGTCAGGAAGATTAATTAAAATTCAGATTAGAGTGGTAGTAAAGAAATGAGACTGCAAATAGAAGACATTCAAAGGATTGGATATGGGCTACTTCACATTTAGTGGCTCAGAGAAAGACAGACATCAATTTATGGTGATGAGTCTTGGTCCCCTACTTGAGTATGAGCTGTCGTATTATCGTGAACAGGGGTTCAGCTTGCCGAAGACGATGGCCACTCCCACATGACACAAGGCCATTCAAGGTCAAAGAGAAGTGGCTACCCAAGCACCAGCCGAGGTAAGCACTAGGCAGATATGCGTAGTGGCCACTTTAATCAATGAGAAGGACGCTATATATACATACAGTGAGTTCTCACTTAATGTCCATAGGTAGTGTGACTTTACACGAAACGTCTAACGAAACCAGTTTTACCATAGGCTAATTGACATAAACAGAGTTAACTTCCTACGGCATCTCATCCATGGTAAAATGAAACGACGTTGAATGAAATGATGTTACTGGAGGACCAGCTGTACTGATGAACCTTTAACAATTTATATTCACACTGCCATCAGAGAACTGCTGTTATTTTGTACAATTACAGGACCTAGGGAGTATTTACATTTGCTCTTTCTTTTCAGGTCTGAAAACCGTGCCTGAAACCAAAAAGTCAACCCATCGCCGGGGAATTTGTGAAGATGAATCTTCCCACGGGGTGATAATGGAAAAATTCATCAGTAGTGTTTCACGAAACTCCAAATCTGGAAGGGCAAGGGACTCTAATGATCGGTCACTGAGGTTCCCCACAAGGCAAGACCATGACTGGAAGGAAGTTTCCTTCAACAAGAGGGAGTCATTGATTCAGGAGAGGGGCTGTGAAGGGAATGCCTTTGGGGGAGGCTTTAATTGTGACTCAGACCTTGTTTCCAAAAAGAGAATTCTTGAAAGAAAAAGGCGCTATCAATTTGACACAGATGGGAATGGTTCCTTTCATGATCAGAGAGGCGGTCCAAGGAAGAGACCCTTTGAGTGTAGTGACATGAGGAAATCCATGAGCATGAGCAGCCTTAGTTCCTCCTCCTTCACTGAGTCGCAGCTGCTTGATTTTGGGGCAATGCCTTATTTGTGTGATGAGTGTGGGAGGGCTTTCAGTGTGATTTCTGAGTTTGTTGAACATCAGATTATGCATACTAGAGAGAATCTCTATGAGTATGGTGAATCCTTTATTCATAGTGTGGCGGTCAGTGAGGTTCGGAAAAGTCAGGCTCGAGGGAAGCGTTTTGAATGTAAGGAGTGTGGGGAAACCTTCAATAAGAGTGCCGCTCCTGCTGAACATCAGAAAAATCACTCTAGAGAGTATTTCACAGAATGTAATGATGAGGGATATGAGGAGCCCTTCATGCCTAGCCCCACTTTCCGTGAGCTTCAGAAAATATATGGGAAAGATAAATTCTATGAGTGTAAGTTGTGTAAGGAAACCTTCCTTCATAGTTCTGCCCTGATTGAACACCAGAAGAAAACCCACGGGATAAATGACAAAGATGATGAGCATGGGGAAACCTTTAAGCCCAGCCCAACCTTTAAGGAGCTTCAGAAAATACATGCTAAAGAGAAAATGTACGAATGTAAGGTGTGTGGGGAGACCTTCCGTCATAGCTCATCTCTGAAAGAACATCAGAAGATTCACACTAGAGCAAACTTATTTGAAAAGAAGGGTAAAGTACGTGAGGAAACCTTTATTCCAGGTCAGTCCCTTAAAAGGTGGCAGAAAACTTACTCAGAGGAGAAGCCGTATGACTTTAAAGATGGTGGGGGTGCCTTTAGGCAAAGCTCAGGCCTCAGTGAGAATCACAAAATTCATTCTCAAAAGAATCTCTATGAAAGCAGAGGCTATGGGAAGTCTGTCATTCATAGTGTGCCCTTCACTGAATCTCAGAAGAGTCATACTATAACAAGACCACCTGAAAATGAAGACGAGAAGGCATTCACCATTAGCTCTAACCCTGATGACAACCAGAAATTTCCCACTAAAGAAAATGTCTATGAGAGGAAACCAAATGAGAGGTCTGTTATTCATAGCTTAGCCTCTGCTGAAGCTCAGGAAAGTCACAGTGCAGTGGGGCCCAATAAACCGAAAGTGATTGCAGAGTCTACCATTAAGAGCTCAAATGTTATTGAACATCAGGAAGTCCATGCTGGAGAGAAGGCCTCTGAAGGAAAGAAATACGAGAGGTCTGTTATCCATAGCTTAGCCACTTTCAAACTTCCCAAAAGTTTCAATGGAAGTGAAAGTAATGAGAAGGGAAAGTCCTCCACTTACATCTCAGATCTTCATCATAAACAACAGAAAACTCCTGCCAGAGTGAGCCCTTATGAAGAGGGTAAAAATAACTCTGTTATACGCAGTGTATCCCTTACTGAACCTCCAAAAAGTCTTACTGGAGAGGGAACCAGTGAGTTTAAGAAGGATGACCAGTCTGTTTCCAACTCAAATGCCCGTGAACATCAGAAGGCTCATGCCAAGAAGAAAAACATTGAGCGTAGGAACTGCGAGACCTCAGTAATTCACTCCCTACATTTTGGTGAACCTGAACCATTTCGCCCTAGAGAGAAATGCTATGAATGTCCAGAGTGTGGAGAGTCCTTTGTTCGTAGCTCTGACTTCACTGAGCATCAGAAGATTCACCATAGAAAGAAGCCTTCTGGAAGCCAAAACTATGAACGATCTGTTATTCGCAGCTTAGCTTCCACTGACCCCCAAAAGAGTTATGCTGAACAGCCAGCGCAGACAAGTTACGCTCAACAGTCAATGGTGATTAGTTATGCTCAACAGCCTGCACAGGCAGGTTATGCTGAACAGCCACCGCAAACAGGTTACACTCAACAGCCAGTGCAACAAGAATGTAAAGATTATGGGCAACGCTTTGCTACCATTGAAGACCTTGGTGCACATCAGAAAATCTATGCCCAAGAGGAATTCCACAGGGGGAAGCTGGCTGGAGACTCTGTAGGCCTTGATGGGCCTGGGCAGGATGAGGAGGATAAGCAGGACGAGGATGAGCAGGATGATTCTGAGGACACAATCTATGGATGTAAGGACTGTGGGCTGGGCTTCGCAGATCGTGCAGACCTTAAGGACCATCAGAAGGTTCATAATAGAGAGTATCTCACTGACCCTCGTGAGTACACACCTTCTGTAATTCACACTCATTCCGTCAGTGAATATCAGAGAGATAGCACTGGAGAGCAGCTCTATGAATGCCCAGCATGTGGGGAGTCTTTTGTTCATAGCTCATTCCTTTTTGAGCATCAGAAAGTCCATGAGCAAGATCCATTTTATGGACAGAGGAGGTATGAGGAGCCTTTCATGCAACCTCTGGTCATTAACCCACAGAGGCTTCATGACCCACAGAAGAATCCTACAGGAATGTTTCTTCAGTGCCAACTGTGTGGACAAGACTTCATTCATGGCTCTGTCTTTAATGAACATCTGGCACTTCATATGGCAGAGAATTCATTGGAACAGGGCCAAGGAAGTGGAGATGCTGTCAGTCCAGGCTTATCCCTCACTGAGTCACAGAGAAGTCAGGCTGAAGAGCACTATGAATGTGAAACGTGTGGAGAATCCTTCCTCACTCAGTCAGACCTGAGGGATCACATGAGAATTCATGAGAAAGATGAGCCCTATGATTATGGGGCTTCCTTTGTTCACACTTCATTTCTTACTGAGCCCCCCAAAAGAGATTCACCATTCTATGAGTGCAAGGACTGTGGAAAGTCCTTTATTCATAACACAGTTCTCACTAAACATCAGAAGCTTCATCTTGAAGAGGAAGAAGCAGCAGCCCAGGAAGTTGAAGCCAATGTGCTTGTTCCGCAACGAGAAGTTCTGCGTATCCAGGGGTCAAATGTGGAAGCGGCTGAGCCAGAGGTGGAGGCTGCTGAGCCGGAGGTGGAGGTCGCTGAGCCCAATGTGGAGGCTGCTGAGCCCAATGGGGAGGCTGCAGAGCCCAATGGGGAAGCCGAGCAACCCAATGGAGAGGCCGAGCAGCCTAACGGGGATGCTGATGAACCAGATGGGGTGGGGATTGAAGACCCAGAAGAGAGTGTAGAAGAGCCAGAGGGAAAGGCTGAGGAGCCAGAGGGAGATGCTGATGAGCCAGATGGTGCAGGGATTGAAGACCCAGAAGAAGAAGGTGAAGATCAAGAGATTGAAGTGGAAGAACCATACTATGACTGCCGAGAATGTGGAGAAACCTTCACTTCCAACTCAGCCTATGGTGAGCACCTGAAGAGCCATGCCAGGGTGATCATATTTGAGGCCGGAAATGTCTATGGGGAAAGCTCACACTACACTGAACATGCCAGCACCAGCACTAGTGACCACAATAGGGCTGATGACAAGTACTTCAAATGTGATGTCTGTGGGCAGCTCTTTGGTGACCGCCTGTCTCTTGCTAGACACCAGAATAACCATACTGGCTGAGAACACAAGTGTAAAGATTGGAAAACCTTTATTTAGAACTTAAACCTCACAGAGAATTCAAACCAATTCATAGTAATGTCAGAAGGAAACTTACCTTGGCTTTTAACATCAGACAACTTGGACTGGAAAGGAACTGAAGGTGGTGGAGGTTACATTGGTCTTAACTGTCCCCATCAAACACCAGTGTGCATGTGGGGAAACCACAGCACATACCTTACCTTTCATCCGAGTAGTCAGATTGAGGGAAAGCCCAAGGAGATTCTGAGACTACAGAAATAGCCCCAGCCACCTTTAAATGACACTTCTGTAACCTATATATAATTTTCCTGGGATGTATAAAAAATAGCAAGTCAGCAAAACTGATCACAAATATTTGGGTTTAATATGATATATAGTTACAGTTTACTGTGCAGAATTACCTGGAACGCTTTGATTTGGCCCGGAGTGGGGAGGAGGAAATAAGCAACAAATTAGAGTATATTTGTAAGCCTCTTAGATCCTGTGAAAGATTTATTGTGCATTATTTTGACCCCTTCAGTATATTTTTTTGAGCAATTGTGTGTTATTCCTTATTCTTCAGTGTTCCTCTAAGGGTGTAGACATGGAAGATAAAGTGTCTTTTACTCTGTGCTGTTTGAAAAGAGAAGTGCTTTGACCTTACTTTTCAACCATCTGTCTACACCAAAACTTTGGAACCTGATGCTGTCTAAGCCTCTGAATTATGTAGCTTGACCTTTTGTGACCCAAGTTGATCCCTTGCTACGTTGTACCTTGAAGTGATTTTCATGCAAACTTTTTAACCAACTTAATGTGTGTTCAATAGTGAATTCACAAAAGCTGAAGCTTTTCCCTGTAAATGTTGCTTTTTTGCCTTTAAAAGAGTGGGTTGCAACCGTTACTGGATCAAGGCAGTGCCTAATGAAGGTTGAGAACCATAGGAAGAGGCCCTCGTGTTGTAAATAAGGATGCAGGTAACAACTTTCACCACTTTGTGCGCTTCCTGCCTTAAGTGATCAGTAAATAGCAGTGTGGCTTTGTTAGAATGTGCTGCCACAAGTCAGTTTGCACCTGGGTGCCCAGGAGCTAGTATCCTTAGAGCTTTCTTTTGCTGAACTTAATTCTTGTCCTCGCTTCTCTGACCCTCAACCCCATGTCTAACTTGCTTTTGTTTTTTTTAAAGCTTGCTTTACAGTCAACCCAAGCTTAACAGTCAACCCAAGCTTAACATGGACTCAGGTTCCCCAGCAGCCTTAATTTGTTTTGTTATCATCTGCTCCCTCCTCTTTGAGCCCTCCTAAGTACTTCTGAGCTATCCATCTGTGTTGTGTTGGTCTGATTGCCTTAGTTTTCCATTAATTACAGATTGGCCTCATAGCTTGTGGTTTCCTGTATCTTGTTGTGTGGACTACCTGTGTTCCTTTTGCTTCCCCTCACATGACTGTTGAGACATTTTTGGGCTTTGAGTTGGCTGGAAAAAAAATTCAAAAATTAAAAAAAAATTAAAGTGTATCTGTAGAAGAAGTGAGCAAAAGAGCAGATAATTTGGGCAAGAACATTAAAATACTTTCTTGGGGAATGTGCCCAATCTCACTCTCCTAGATCTGCACGGTTAGGGCTCAAGGAGAGTGACAGAGCTGCTGGGAATGCCAAAGTCCTAGGGGGTTTGGGGCTGAGAGCACAGAGAAGAACCGAGTAAGCCAAAGGGAGTCCCAACACAGCAGCAGACCTAGGAGAGTGAGAAAGCAGACAGAAGGAAACATCAGGAACAGATTGGAAGGCCAAGTCAGTGAGACTATGTCCTGGGCAGTTTAGAAGGAGCCATTTTGATGGCATGGTGTAGGTGAAGGCCAGCTGCATTCAGAGACCGGTTGAGACGGACATCCGAGAAAACAGAAGCAGTGAGGTGCTGCCTCAGAGGAGGGCTGTTAAGTCACGAGCCATTGCTGATGCTGGGGTGAACTTGGGTTCATCACTGCTGGCAGAATTAACTGGTAGGAACTTTTCAGAAAACAGCTTGCCAAGTGTCAGGGTTTCCGTTTCAACCTTGTGTCTGTGAAAAATTAGGAATAAGTTAAATGCCAAACAATAGGGAGAATGATTAAGTGAACGTATCTGTGATTCTTACGCAGCTGTTTAGAAATGATAATCATGAAGAGTTATGTAGTAACGCGGAAATATATTTACAGAATATTAAGTGGAAAAAGCAGGACACAGAATTATATTTATACTACAATTATAACTGTTTTAAAATGTATGCTTATAGTCAACAGCTGTTGTGTTGTTGTTGTTGTAGGCTTATAGTTGAGCATTATTTTCTTAAATTCCTTGATATTCCTTATGGTAGTGTTAGTAAAAAGTTTATAATCATGTCTCATTGTGAACATAATTTGAACTCGTTATCAGACACTTGGAAGATAAAAGTGGAGGGAAAAAACCTCATTCCCACCATCCAAAGACGTACACTCTTTAGAATATTGTTTCTTGTTTCTGTGCACAGGTTTATGATTATAACTGTCAAAACATGTATTCAGAATAGGTGTTATGTTATCTTTGTAGAACTACAGTTAAACACTTCCGTCTTAACGTTCCTTATTAATAGTGTTCTGATAACTACCTAAAGTTTATTATGTGTGTTTCCATTACAAGTTCAATACATACCCAGAGGAAAAATTGGAAAAGGAAAAAAATCACCCATATTCCCAACATCCAGCAACTGTTAACACCTTGATCTGTGTCCTCTGTTTTGTTTCGGTGCCCAAGCTTGTGATTATGAGTGTTGAATATGTATGTGTAAAGTCCAAGGTGAAAAAGCTGAAAAATCATTAAAATAGTGTTGTCATTGTGGGATTATGGTTAAATATTTTGTCTCAAATTCCTTGAATGATCTTTGGTGTTTTGGTATTAAATCTTATGTATGTATTTTTCCATTAAAAATATAATACATACTCATAGCAAACTTTGGGAAATTCAGTAAAGTAGAAGGAAGTCACCCATGTTCCCAGTACCTAACAGTAACTCCTGTTAACATCTGTCTGTACACCTGTCTGATTGTTAGGGCGTTAGCGATAAGGATGCATAGAGTTAAAGATGGGAAGAAATCTGGAAAATAATTAACAAATAGTGGTGTGGTTGTGGGATTATGGTTAAATATTTTGTCTTGATTTCCTTGAATAGTCTTTATCATAGTGTTTTGGTAATTCACCTTTATTACATGTATTTCCATTATAAACACAGAATGTGTTCATTTATAGAACCTTTGAAGTTGCAGAAATGTAGAAGAGAAACTCACCCATATTTTCATCATCCAAAGGCTGTGGTTAATTAACATCTTGATATATTTTTCCATCTTGTTTCTGTGCACAGGTTTTTGGTTTGTTAATATGGTTGTGGTTATATCTATCTGTAATAGTGTCAACAATAAAAATAAAGTTAAAAATAAGATATTTCTCAGTCTCTTCTTTTGTCTATTTTAAGAGTTTGGGATTACTAAATATAGTGGGGATTTTTTCATTAAAATTACACATCCAGAATATTAGTGCCTTCTTAGGCCTTAAAGTCTGCCTCACAAATCTCATTTCAGTTTTCAGTATTGCATATTTCAACAGTTCTGAGGGGTTTTTAACACTACATGATTCCACATTTTGAACTGCACTTACGAAATTAAAACATTGTTAATAGTATTTTTTAACTTGGTAATAACCACACGCATATTTCAGTTACTTGAATTGGCATCTAAAATTTTAATCTTATTTAAATGAGATTCAGAGAAATAAGAATGATTCCTTAACATAAAAATGTTAAACATTATGGTTAAGCATCTCTTTATAATTTGTATTCCTAAATCTTGCCTGAGGTTAGAAGGTGTCATTTCCCTGTTTTTTAATCTGAAGTCACCACCAGAAACATTCCAGGAAATTTGGTAGGTTATCATCCCAGATAAATTGGTAGGTAATTTTTAAATATGCTTGTAATTCCATCATGGCCAGAGGTTTTCAGTCAAGTTGCTATTGGATAACCATCAGCTATGGCTATGCATTGCACCATACACAATTTCGATTATTGTGTCTCTGACTCCATGACACAAAGGAGATGGTTACTTATGTGACATCCCTGTAATCCCGTGCATGTCACGTGATTGGATTCTAAAGATAAAAGAGTATACTTTTCATTTAGGTCCTATGGGATTTGACAGTGGCAGAGTCCTGTGTTCTTTCATATTCTCAGAACTTCTATTACAACGAAGATCCATTCTACTTTGGTTATTTCTTGTGGCATGCAACTCTGGTCACAGCTTGGATGGTCCTTTGAGAAGAACCACCAGTGTAGGTCACAGTGAGAGGGTCAGTCCTCATTTATGATTGATTTCCTTAAGAGTACATTTTGGAAGGAAGTAGATTAAGGGAATGAAGTGTGGGTCATTGGGAGTTGCCTGACTAGCACTTACACTCTTGGGAATTCCTCCACTCGAACCTCCATTGTAGAGAAAACTACTCCCACACCACCATGTTTATTCCACGAGCTTTGATCTGTCCCTGGCCTCAGCTGATTGGCACTCATGGGATCCTGGTGTCCAGACTCGGAGTAAGGGCTACCTGGGTGGTCATATAGGCTGGGGCTGGGTGTGCTGAAGAACAATCCTGGAATAAGGCCACATGGCCAGAGGGAAGCTTGGATCCTTGTGCCTCATCCACCCGAGTCCCATGTGAATCCTTGGGTTCCCTAAGTCCTCCTGCATCTTTATTATTACCCGCCTTTCACATGATATGGCTTGGTTTTGTTGTAGTTTTTCCTTTTTAGTAGCGCCAAATCCCTTCCCCTTTCTGGGACTACTCAATTTTATGAGAACGCCACAGCACTCTGCCCTGCCCCTTCTAAAGGCTGAGCTAGATGCCAGTCAGGCTCCCTGAACAAATGGAAACAGGAATTATTCCAAGGTCAGCAATGACCTTTACTAGCTTCTGTCACACAGGTAGCCAGAGCTATGCTGGTAACATGTACTTCTTGGATCCTGATTGTTTAGCTCTTCCTTTGATTCTCTGAGCCACCCAGTATGCTCCCAATCTATTTCTTCTTTTAAAAAAATTTTATTTATTTTTAGAGAGAGGGGAAGGGAAGGAGAATGACAGGGAGAGAAACATCAATGTGTGGTTGCATCTCATGTGCCCCTACTGGGGACCCGGCCTGCAACCCAGGCGTGTGCTCTGACTGGGAATCAAACCAACGACCCTTTGGTTCGCAGGCCGTCGTCACTCAGTCTACTGAGCCACACCAGCCAGGACCCAATCTATTTCTTTTTTTAAAAAAATATATTTTATTGATTATGCTATTACAGTTGTCCCATTTCCCCCCCTTCACTCAACTCCATCCTGCCCACTCCCTCCCTCCCACGTTCTCCCCCTATAGTTCATGTCCATGGGTCATACATATAAGTTTTTTGGCTTCTACATTTCCTATATTATTCTTACCCTCCCCCTGTCTATTTTCTACCTACCATTTATGCTACTTATTCTCTGTACCTTTCCCCCCCATCCCCCTCCCACTCCCTTGTTGATAACCCTCCATGTGATCTCCATTTCTGTGATTCTGTTCCTGTTCTAGTTGTTCGCTTAGTTTGCTTTTGTGTTTGTTTTAGGTGTGGTTGTTAATAACTGAGTTGCTGTCCTTTTTACTGTTCATAATTTCTATCTTCTTTACTTACATAAATACCTTTAACATTTCATATAATAAGGGCTGGGTGATGATGAACTTCTTTAACTTGACCTGCTCTGGGAAGCACTTTATCTGCCCTTCCATTCTAAATGATAGCTTTGCTGGATAGAGCAATCTTGGATGTAGGTCCTTGGCTTTCATGACTTGGAATACTTCTTTCGAGCCCCTTCTTGCCTGTAAAGTCTCTTTTGAGAAATCAGCTGACAGTTTTATGGGAACTCCTTTGTAGGTAACTGTCTCCTTTTCTCTTGCTGCTTCTAAGATTCTCTCCTTCCTTTAATCTTGGCTAATGTAATTATGATGTGCCTTGGTGTGTTCCTCCTTGGGTCCAAATTCTTTGGGACTCTCTGAGCTTCCTGGACTTCCTGGAAGTCTATTTCCTTTTCCAGATTAGGGAAGTTCTCCTTCATTATTTGTTCAAATAAGTTTTCAATTTTTTGCTCTTCCTCTTCTCCTTCTGATACCCCTATAATTTGGATGTTGGAACGTTTAAAGTTGTCCTGGAGGTTCCTAAGCCTCTCCTCATCTTTCTGAATTCTTGTTTCTTCATTCTTTTCTGGTTAGATGTTTCTTTCTTCCTTCTGGTCCACAGTGTTGATTTGAGTTCCAGTTTCCTTCCCATCACTATTGGTTCCCTGTACATTTTCCTTTGTTTCTCTTAGCATAGCCTTCATTTTTTCATCTAATTTGCAACCAAATTCAACCAACTCTGTGAGCATCCTGATTACCAGTGCTTTGAACTGTGCATCTGATAGGCTGGCTATCTCTTCATCACTTAGTTGTATTTTTTCTGGAGCTTTGATCTGTTCTTTCATTTGGGCCATTATTTTTGTCTTGGTGAGCCTGTTACATAAAGGGGCGGAGCCTTAGGTGTTCACTACAGCAGGGTAACCTCCTCCCTGCACTGTGATGCTGTATGTGGGGGAGGGGTCTGACAGGGAGCCATGGCACTTGCTCCACTCTCTGTCGGCTTTTAGTCACTTCCCCCTCTACCCAGATTCAAATTGGGCCCTTCTGGTGCTGATTCCCGAGTGGGTAGGTTTGTGGACATTTTAGGCCCCTGTGGGTCTCTCCAACAAACTCTCCTGTGAGGCTGGGATTTTCTCTCCCTGACACCTCAACACCCACAGTTTTCAATCAGTGGTTTGAGGCTTCATTTCCCCCCACTGGAACTCTGGGTTGCTGTGGTCTGTCACCTGGTCCACCAGCTGCTGCCTCGCTGGCCAGCAGCAGCTTTGCCTGCCCCACTCCACAATCCGTCACCTCTCTGGGTCCGCCAGCCACTGCCTTGCCACGAGTCCTCTCCGCCCAGCTGTCCGTCTCCGCCCCTCCTACCAGTCTGGATGAATGTTTCTTCTTTATCCCCTTGGTTGTCGGACTTCCATACAGTTCAATTTTCTGTCAGTTCTGGGGTTTTTTTGTTTTTAAATTGTTGTTGTCTTTCTTTTGGTTGTGCGAGGAGGCACAGTGTGTCTATCTATGCCTCCATCTTGGCCAGAAATCCCAATCTATTTCTTGTTTGCTTTACTTACATGGCCAGAGTTAGTTATTTACAACCCAAAGGAGCCCTAATATAGAAATTCATATAGATTGGGGTGGTAAACACACAAAACAATATACAGATGATATAGTATATAGTTGTAT
Organism: Desmodus rotundus; assembly: GCF_022682495.2. Classification (NCBI taxonomy): domain Eukaryota; kingdom Metazoa; phylum Chordata; class Mammalia; order Chiroptera; family Phyllostomidae; genus Desmodus; species Desmodus rotundus. Next base: position 50,765,441 of record NC_071398.1, on the reverse strand, counting down.
ACCTGAAAACTATATAATTTTATTAACCAATGTCACCTCAATAAATTCAATTTAAAAGAAAGAAACCAGTGTAAAAATTGATACCAGAGAATATATTTTTTTCAATTAAATATTGGATCTTGGGATAGGAAACTAGAAGACCATGGCATGTGGAAGTAAAATACCTAATTATTGCCTGTAGTTGGTTATCTGTAATCATCTGCTTCCTGGGATGAACAGCTGCTGTCAGAGACAAATTCAAAGACTATGCAGGGTGTCCAGCCTGCAGCCCATGGGCCACATGTGGTCCAGGATGGCTATGAATGCAGCCCAACACAAAATTGTAAATTTACTTAAAACCTTTTTTTGTTGTTGTTCATGTGTTTTCATTAGTGTTTGTGTATTTAATGTGTGGCCCCAAACAATTCTTCTTCCAGTGTGGCCCAGAGATGCCAAAAGGTTGTACGCCCCTGTAGGGAAAGAATGTCTAGATCAGAGGTATATGAGGGTATCTACAAGCACCTCAATTTGGCAGCCAAATCCGTATCAGCCAAATCCATAGCCTCATGCTATTCCTACTATGAAAAGTTTGGGTGGCCCTAGGGAACAGGATTCTGACAGTCAGAATGGTGGTACCTAGGGGACTTGGAAAGATTGACACAACTCTGAAGCTTCAAACCCATTGAGATACTCATTTCACCAATTCCTTTCCACACCAGAGAAAATTGAGTAGGGTGCCAGTGGTTGAAATGTTTTCTGATCTCTGTGGTGATGGGAGGAACTCAAATATTGAAAAGGGGGTCACTTATTATAGGAAGCATGGCTGGTAAAATCAGATCCTGAGGGAGTTCTGACACAGATTCTTGGGTGTGATGCCCCTCAAATGATTTATATAACAAAATAAGTAAAAAGTCTAGGTTGGAAATAGGTGGGCTAGGTCCCCCACACTCAAGTCACAACCTCCTTGAAAGAGTATAAACAGAGACCAGAAGCCAGAGACCCTTGGGGTAGGGTGCTGCTATATATAACACTTCTGCCTTCCCCCTCACCTTCTGCAATGGTACCTGCAGTTTTTTACATAGATAATTCTTTTATTGGTAAAAAACAAACTTTTCAAGGGCCAGTAGATGTTGCATCTAAACAAACACTAATTCTTGGGGAATGAGACACTGCAAGGGGAAGAGCAATTAAAATATAACGTTTTGTCTGCAGTCAAGCCAGCTCCCCAGAACTGGGCTATGCATCTCCTAGTTACACCTTCCAAATTCTTCACTGGGTTTAAGTCACAACCCCTGTGCTGCCTGCCCCAGGAAGACACGAGTGAGAAAGAAGCCAGGACTGGTACTATACTCACCAGCCAGACATCTGGGGGCAGGTTGATCATACTCAGCTCCTATTACCATACAAAAACCAATATTTTATCTTCAATCAAACAGACACTTCTTCTGGATGAAGATTCTCCTTTTCCTGCCCACCAGCCTCTTTACAACATCTTTAGGCTTACTGCATGCTTCATATATCATTTTGTACCATTTGTAACAATTATCAGTCATAGTAACGCCACGTAACAAGCAACCACAAAACCTAGGACACACGATAAGTGTTTATTTCTCACATATCTAAGATCAGCTGAAGATTGATTAAGTGGCTCTGCTCATCTTTCTAGGCTTGTTCACATGTCCAGGGATTGGCTGGCTGTAAGGTAAAATAGGCTACTTTTAGCTGGGGGTGGGCAGGAGAGTTATCTACATGTCTGTCATCCTTTTGAGACTAGTGGACTACCTCCTTATGGTAATGCAAGAAATGCAGGAGAGCAAGTGGAAATACACAAGGCCTCTTCCATCTAGCCTTGGAACTTGTACCATCACTATTACCCAACTATATTCTATTGGCCAAACCAAGTCGCCTGGGGTGGGGAATATACTCTACCTTTGGAAGAATTCTAAAGCCACATGACAAAGTATTTCTTTAAATTTTTATTTATTGATTTGAGAGAGAGACAAACATCAATTTGTTGTTTCACCCACTTGTGCATTCACTGGTTGATTCTTATATGTGCCCAGCTGGGGATGGAACCCACAATCTTGGCATATCAGGACAATGTTCTAACCAACTGAGCTACCTTGCCAGGGCCAAAGTTTGTTTTACATGAGCCATTATAGAGGCAGCAGGTGCCCCAAACAGCAAGAGTGGCCCCACCAACCTCCTTTCTCGGGAACTACACTCGGCATGTTAGCATCAAGCCATCACAGCTTTGAACTGAGTCTATGGGCATCTGTGCTTTATCTTGACTTATTTTGTGTATCTATTTGCAAGATGTGTTCTAAGGTAATTATTTCTTCATTTCATGCCATTTCGGCTTTTGAAATGTTTAAAGAAACACTCTACTTTCACTACTTTCATATAGCAAGGGAAATAGGTATTAACAAACTGAATTCAATAGCACAGTAAAAGGATCATATGCCATGGCTTTCCTTTCTACTCTAGGCCCCAGTGTGGCTGCTGTCGAAATGGGCAAATTTATGAAACCTGGCAAGGTGGTGCAGGTCCTGGCTGGACGCTACTCCAGATACAAGGTGGTCATTGTGAAGAACATTGATGTTGGCACCAGAGCATACATGCTCTGGTGGCTGGAATTGACCACTGTCCCTGCAAAGTGACAGCTGCCGTGGGCAAGAAGAAAATTGCCAAGAGGTCTAAGATCAAGTCTTCTGTGAAAATTTGTAATTACAATCACCTCATGCCTACAAGGTACTCTGTGGATATACTCTTGGACAAAACTGTCGTCAACAAGGACATCTTCAGAGACCCTGTTCTAAAATGCAAGGCTCGACAGGAAGACAAGGTCAAGTTTGAAGAGAGGTGCAAGACCGGCAAGAACAAATGGTTCTTCCAGAAGCTGCAGTTTTAGATCCTTTTAGTTTCAGTCATTAAAAATAAAAAAAATTAAAAATTTAAAAAAAGGATTGTACACCATGATTGAGTGGGAGTTATTTCTGGAATGCAAGGATAATTCACCCACAACATAATAAAGGCCAAATATGACAAACCTACAACTGACACCATACTTAACAATGAAAAACTGAAAGCCTTTCCTCTAAGGTCGGGAACAAGGCAAGGACACCCACTTTCACACACATCTATATAACCCACTACTGACAATCCCAGACAGAGCAATCAGGCAAGAAAAAGAAAAAAGGAATCTAAATTGTAAAGAAAAAGGAAAAGTACTTCTTTTTTCACCATGCAATGTAAGATAGTCATAGGTTCTGGGGATTGGGATGCAGATATCTTTGGGGAGCCATTATTCTACCTCACTCTCCCCTCTTAGTTTGGAAAAGAAGGAAGAGACAAAATGTTCCCTACTTTGTTTTCTGCAGTAAGAAGGGGTGGAGCTGTCCTTCTGAATGTGTCTCCTACAGTCAAATGTTGCCTAGATCAAGGGTTAAGAGCATCCTTCCTAGAACCAAGCTGAATCTGGGTTCAAATCCAAGTTTCCCATTTCATAGGTACTCTATGCTTTTATTTCCTGCAAAATAGAAACAATAATATCTCTCCAGGACTGCTTGCATAATCCCAGGGCCAGGGGAGGGCAGTGCAAAATTAAAATGTGGGAATCTCATGTTCACACTTATTAAAAATTCCAGCCCTGGCTGTTGTTGCTCAGTGGATTGAGCACCAGCCTTACAAACCAAAGGGTTGCGGGTTCAATTCCCAGTCAGGGAATATGCCTGGGTTGCAGGCCACATCCCCAGTGGGGGGTGCGTAAGAAGCAACCACAAATTGATATTTCTCTCCCTGTCTTTCTCTTCCCATTCCCCTCTCTCTAAAAATAAAAATAAAAAAGAATTCCAGACATGCACAGCAGAGCATTAAACCTACCTAGGGATACACCTTCACTCTCATCTACCACACCCAGGAAAAAGGGGTAGTCTGGGGCTTGGGTGTGGTAGCAGATGAGGCTGGTGATGCAGTGAGCCCAGAGTTCAGGTTCTCCTCTCTCTCCACCTTCTCAAACAACCAGGGGATGCAGGTCCCAATGGTCTGCAACTACCATCCAATTGAACTGTGAGAGAGGGAATAAGAGTCCCGTCTCACCTCATACTTTGGGTCACAGTCCTCCTGGGTAAGAGGCACGGACCTCTCCAGGCAGTGAGTCTGACCTGGACCTGAAAGAATGCTACCTCCACCCAGCCCCCTAAATCCAGGGAGGGGGAAGAGGGGACCACTCAGACCAAACCTCTCAAAGGCCTTCTAGGGTTGACTGTTCTGCTGTGGGCTCTAGCCACTCTCCTCTTTTTTTTTTTACTTTTTCTTTTTAAAATATTTTATTGGTTATGCTATTACAGTTGTCCCAATTCTTCCTCCTTTGACCCCTCCATCCAGCCTGCCCCCCACTTCCATAGTCAATCCCCACACCATTGTCCATGGATCCTTCCTACATGTTCTCTGACTTATTCCTTCACCTTCTTTCAATCAGTTCCTGCCTCCCCTCTCCCTCTTACAGCTGTCAGTCTGTTCCACAATTCTATGCCTCTGGTTCTGCTTTGCTCATTAATTTCTTTTGTTCATTAGATTCCTCTTATAAGAAGGATTATATGGTATTTGTCTTTTACAGACTGGCTTGTTTCACTTAGCATAATAGTCTCCAGTTCCATCCCTGTTGTAGCAAAATGCAGGAAATACTTCTTTCTTTCTGCTGCATTGTATTCCATTGCATAGATGTACCAGATTTTTTTATCCACTCATCTACTGGTGGGCACTTAGGCACTGTCCTCTTTTAAACAAATCACATATGTCCCCATCTCTGGGCCTTACCACTAGCTGTTCTCTCTTCCCAGAATACATCTCCTTTACATATCAATATGTCTCCTCTGAAGATACAGTGTGTGTGTGTTTAAATATAAATAAAATTGATATCAGAGAGAGAGGAAGGGTGGGAAAGACAGAGAAACATTGATTGGTTGCCTTCCACACACACCTAACTGAGGATGGAATCTGCAACCTAGGTATGTGCCCTGACCAAGAATCAAACCTACAACATTTTTGTTGAACAGGATGACACCCCAACCAACTGAGCACCCTGGCCAATATATCTTATTTCTTGGGATCCTTCAGAGCTTTGCCCCAGTGTCCTCTTTTTAGTGCTACTCTCCTTGGTCACCCTAAAATTGCAATGCTCCCAAAACAGCTCCCACCTCCCTCCCACCACATGCCCCTGACTATTTAATTTTTCTCTGTAGTACTACTTTCCACCATATGATTCACTATTTACCTTACTTATTTTTTTATTGTCTCTCTTTTGCGTTAGCAAGGAAATGCCACGAGGTCAGGGGTTTATGTCTGTTTGGTCCCCTCCTGTATCCTCAGCACCTAGATTGGTGCCTGGCAACAGGTACTCAATGAATGTTAGTTAAAGAAGCAGTCAGGTGCTTCTGGATCAGGACTCAGACTCTGGATCCAGACTTCACTGGATCGGATACTAGCTTTGACACTGGCCAACTATGTTGCCTTGAGCATGTATTTTAAACCTCCTGACCTCAGTTTCCTCATTTGTAAAATGAGATTGTTTTCATGTTTCAAGGAAGAAATTCATGTAGCCTGGTTACTCTTCCATAAATGGCAGTTAATTTTGTTATTATTGCCACAGCTGCACCCTAGACACCACTGAATTAGTTTCCTTTAGGCTTGTTTGTTTTTATTGTTTCCAGTCTTTTAGAGAGATAATTGGCAAATAAAAATTGTATAGTAAGGATCTCTTACCCCTTTGCAACAGCATGGATGGACCTGGAGAGTATTATGCTAAGTGAAATAAACCAGTCAGAGAAAGACAAATACCATATGATCCCACTTATATGTGAAATCTAATGAACAAAATAGAAACGGGGGCATGGACACATGGAAAATCTGACAGATCGCAGAGGGGAGGAGAGAGGAGACTGGATAAAAGAAAGTGAAGAGATTAGCCAAAGAACATCTATGCATAGCCATGGACACAGACAACAGTGTGGGCAAGGCCAGGGGAAGGGGGTGGGAGCAGGGTGGAGGCAGGCAAAGCGGGAGAAAATGAGGGACATCTGTAATAGTGTCAACAATAAAGAAAATTGTATAGTAATTCTTGAAGTCAGGGAGTATCAGTCCTCCAACTTTGCTCTTCGGCTTCAATATTGTGTTGGCTATTCTGGGTCTTTTGCCTCTCCGCGTAAGCTTAGAATCAGTTTGTTGACATCCACAACATCAATGAGGTTTTCAAGATAATGTCAGCCTCATGAGTTCAGGGGTGCTTGGCTTCTCTGGGCCTGTGCTTCCATGTCTGTGCACTGCAGCCTGGCCAGGACTCATTCTGGGCCCTCTGGGGGGGAAGGCAGGGATCATTCTCAGCCCCTGATTACTTAGGTCTTCTGTCTCTCACCTGGGCTGAGCCCTTGTATGGTCAGGGACAGACCTGAGTTTGAGTCTCCTCCCAACCTCATCTGCCTGGGGCTATGGGCCATTTCTCTGAGCCTCAGTTTCCTCATCTAGGGAATGGGTTGATGGTGAGTATGGAACCCATCCAACATGCTTACATTCCCATCCCCACCACTCCACCACTTAGTACCAGTGTGCTTCCTGGGGGCAAACCAGTTAACTTTTCAGAGCCTCCATTTACTTGGTTGCTTAACACTTTCATGCCTCACTTTCATCATCTGTGAAGTGGTGATGATTATACTATCTACCTAAAAAAGGTTTTAGGGAGAGGTCATTACATTTGTGTTAAGGCTTAGAACAGGATTGACTTAGGGCAAATGTTCAAGAAATATTAACCATATGTTGTCATCATCACCATCACAATCATCATCATCATCATCAAGTGTAACACTTATTACACTGTCCCCCATATATATTGAGCCCTCAATAAATGTGCTTTAGCTAAATATAGTGGTTCCGGAACACAGGAAAAGATGTTCTATCTTGCTCATGAAAACAGAAATGTAAACTAGAACTACCCCGAGATACCATTTCTCAACCTTCTCTTTAGAAAGCTTGAAAAAACAGCACTGACTGGTGTGGCTCAGTTGGTTGTGCATCATCCCACAGAGCAAAAGCTTGCTGGTTCCATTCCCAGTCAGGGCATGTGCCTGGGTTGTAGGCTCGGTCCAAGCTGGGGCACGTGTGAGAGGCAGCAGGTGGATGCTTCTCTTTTAAATTGCAGTTTCTCTCCCTCTCTCCTTCCCTTCCCTCTCTCTAAAATTAGACAAATAAATAAATTTTTAAAAAGAAAACTTGAAAAAGCACAATATAACAGTCAGAACATGGGCACGCTCACACGGGTTGGAGGTGGCCTAAGATGCAACAGTGTCAGTGGAAAACAATGTAGAAATCTCCATCAAAACGACATGTGCATGTACCCTTTGCCTCGGCAATTTCACTTCAGGGGATTAATGAACTCAGCACTGGTTGTAGTAGCAAAGTACTGAAAATAACCCAACTGTCCAGCAATCAGGAACCAGTTAAATAGCTTAGGTCACAACCATACAGCAGCATCAAAAAAAACTATTCAAAAACTGTGAGCAAATTCTCTTTGTAGTGATATGGAAAGCTCTCTGAGATATACTTGTAAGAAAAAAGGAAATGAAGGCACAGAACAGTGTGTAAAGTGTGCCACCTTTTGTCTAAAAAAGGAAGGAAATGAGATGTGAGTATTTAAGCAAAGGTAAAATACATGTTATAACATTCGTACAAACATATAATTATATATAATTGTGAATATGTATTATAACAATGCATGTATTATGTAATTACATTTATGTTGCATTACATATCATAGTGTATACATAGATGTGGTATTATAGATTACATCACATCTTTAAATTTTTATACATTTATAAAACATTGTATTTTCTATTTTAAAATATATTCACTTGTATTACAGATGTACATAAGTACAGAATATATATTAAGTGTAGATATATGTACATAATAGATATCAATGATAATCACATATGTATGAATATGCGCATGTGTATAATATTCATACATGCATCTATATATTCTTATATGTGCATAAAGAAACTGTGAAAAGACACAAAATAATTACAGTGGTTACCTGTGTGCACATGAAATTAAAACCAATGAAAAAGCCAAAGGGAATTAGGCAGCACAAATATTTGGTGGGTGGTGTGCACACACACACACAGTAAGAGGAAGACTTCTCACTGAATAAACTTTATTTACCTAAAAAGTTTTCACTAGACTTATTGGGGAGAACACATTGGTTTTTATTATTTATTGATTTTAGAGAGACAAAGAGTGAGAAGAGTAAGAAAAACATCGATTTGTTGTTCCACTTATTTATGCATTCATTGGTTGAATCGTATATGTATCCTGACTTGGGATAGAACCCACAACCTTGACATATTGGGGCGCTCCAACCAACTGAGGCACGGGTCACAGCTTGGGGCAATCACTTTGCAAAGTATATAAAAGCCTACTCACTATGTTGTATACCAGAAAGTAATACTACATGCCAACTGTAATGGAAAAGTAAATTTTAAAAAGTTGAAACCATGTATTAACTATTCTCAAAGCATTTTAAGGAGAGAAGCCCGTGAGCGCCCAGTCCCTCCGGCTCCTCAACCCGTCCGGCTGGGCCTCGCGCGCCCCCTACCGGAAGACTCAGGGACCGGCCTGCATTTCGAGGCCGGGTGCTCCTGCCCCCACAGAGCACACGCTCAGACCCTGCACAGCGCATGCGCCACATGTTTGGGCGCGAAGTTTGAAGCCGAATGGCTCAGTCAGGCTAGGGCGTCCGGCGGACGAGGTGAGCGCGCGCGGACGTCCAGGTGGTTGTGTATGCGTCGCGCGGGCAGCGCGAGACTTAGACGTGATCGGAAGGGACGCGAGGGCGAGGAGCGAGCTCGCGGGCAAGCCCGGCCACCTTCAGGGCACGAAAAACCCAAGGCAGCGGGGCGCGGCGCGGGCCTTCCTGAGGGGGATGCCCTGGCGGGCGGGCGTCCACGCGGGACGATGAGGAACGACGGGGAGGGAGGGCCCCGCGCCAGCAGAGGGGCTGCCCCAGGTCGAATGTGGGGACTGAGGGGGACGATTGCGCCGCGCGACCTCTGCTCCCCTCAGGCCCCACCTCTGCTCCGAGGCCTGGGCTCCTCAGGTTCCCCGCTTGTGGTCCCCCCCTGACCAGACTCGGCCCTTCCGAGTCCAGCGCCGTCCTTCCGTCTGAGCAGTTCCGCCGTCCCTCCCCGTCTCACCCCCCATGCTCCCCTCCCCCGTCAGTCCTGCCCCACTCTGGCCCCGGCTCTCCTCTGCCCGCCCCTGCCCTGTATGCTCCTCTTATAAAAACCTACTGCCTACTTAAACTTTTTCCTTAAATGTATTTTTCAATTACAGCTACATGCAATATTGCTTTACTGTCGGGTGTACAGCAGCGATTAAGCATTTCCCTAACTTAGGAAGTGGTCACCCTTTAAGTCCAGTAGTCATCTTGTCCTGTGGTTTCTCTTGTCCGCTTTTCCCCTCGCTCTTCCGCCCTGTCCCTCCTGTTCAGCCTCCCCTGTCCCTCCCCCGGCCCTATTTCTTCTCTCTTAACCCTGTTCCTTCTCTTCTACCTGTCCCACCACTCCTCCGTGTGTCCTGCCCCTCTCTCATGTCCGTGGGCCCCTTCTTTGCCCTTCGTCCTCCTCCTGTACCTCAGTTGGTCCTTCTCTGTGTCTTTTCCCTCCCTTGGCCACACCCCTCCTGTCCTGGCCCCATCCCTCTTTCTTGCTCTTCCTCTTTCTCTCCCCCCACTCCTCTGCTTTGCCCCTGCTCTCTGCTCTGCCTTGCTTTGCTCTCTTCCTCTTGCTGAGATTCAAAAGATAAAAATGTAAAGGAAGCAGACAGTTAGGGATTTATGGAAAAGAGATGTGGAGGGGTGCTGACGGTGCCCTCAGAGGAGACAGGGCCATGAACTTCCTTTCTGGAAGGTTGTTGACTGGTCAGGGTCATACTTTCCCTCTCTGGGCCAGAAAAAATTGTGACTCCCTACTCTGACCTTGGACCTGACTAGTCTAGGGAGGCAGGTTGGCAAGATTTCAAAGTTATTTACACTTTCCTGTCTCAGGATTCTTCCCTGGAGGCTAACAGACCTAGAAACTCAATTCTAAAGGGTACCATTATCTTAAGAAGGGAGGGATAGCAAATTTATGAATGATAGTGGCAGGAGAGTTTTTAGAAAAAAATGTTCTCTTTTCACACCCTACCACAGACTAGATTCCAGTACATAATTAAAGTGAAATGTTCTAATAAGGCAATAAAAATATAATTGAATATTTAATGGGTCTCTGAATGGAGGGGGGTAAATTGTACCTTGAAACTTTTAAATTGTACAAAGACTTAAGAGAAGGGTGTTGCATGGTTGCAATTTTTTAAAGCAAATAGGACAAGAAATACTCTTTATTTGTAAGAGCCTTTACCAATCAGTAACTGTAACACCTTAGTGGGAAAAGGGTAGGAGCAATTTATAATTGGCCAGTAAAATACTGAGAATCTCAAAACAGCAACAGCAGAGCATTAAACTAAGCTTGAGGCCTTTCTGAGCATAGAGTCTGTGTGACTGCACTTCACACACCAATGAAGCTGACCCCATTAACCTGCAAGGTGGGTGTATAGTCTTATATATTGAGATTGGAAGAGGAAATTGGTGGAAGCCTTTGGGAAGAAAATTTGGCATATTCTTTTAAGAAATGTTTGAAACAACAAGCAGTAGAACCAGACCTGCAGACTTCAAATATTGAAATTATTAGAAATAGAATACAAAATAAGTGCATTTGGTCTAAAGAATGTGAAGCTGTATTTGAAGAGATTTTTTCAGGAAAAACAGACTACCAAAAAGTATTAGCCTGATTAGATAAAGAACCAAATAAAACTTGTAGAAATGAAAAATGGAGCCACTGAAATTTAATATATATAGCTATAGAAAGAATTAGTGAACTGGAAAGCAATATGAATAAATTATACACATTGCAGTGTGAAAAAATATGGCAAATTATTAAATAGAAGCATGGAGACAGAAGAGAATATGGATATCTATGAAAGCTCCATAGTGTGATAAGAAAGAAAATGGGAAAAGACACATAATTTGCTGAGAATAAATGTCAACCTACAATAATATATCTAGTAAAATTGTCTTTCAAAATAAGGGCACATATACATATATCGAATGATTACATTGCACACCTTAAACTAATATGTCAATTATACCTCGAATTAAAAAAAAAATTTTTAAAGGAAATTTTAAAAATGTTTATACCCTTTGTCTAGATAATTTCACTTTGAGGGATCTATCCTGGAAGGGAAGTATCAGGGGTGTGGACAAATACACATTTTGTTTCAGTGATGTTCACTGCTTTATAATTTATAATACTGAAGAACAAAAATGCCTTCAAACAGAAATGGTTAAATTATGTCATAGAAATAACAGGTATATGTTTCAGTGGGGAGTAAAAAAGAAAAAAAATGTTCCCCCAAATGGCAATTTTGTTTGTGGTTTCAAAGAATGAATGTAGCTTTTATAGAATACTAAAATATTTTTTATTTGAAAAAATGAAGGTAGAAGAAATTAAGGTTCATTGTAGAACTTATGAAATTAGAAGATAGTTTTAAGGGAGGGTACAAAATCCTTTGTAAAACTCCCTTATAAACTCACTGCTCATACATAAAACCCCGGTGCAGTATTTTGGTTTACTTTTCAGTGTCTTTTCCTGTGGTTCTATGTACAAGTTTGTTTCCTGCTTTTTTCACTTACTACTATAACCTAGATGTTTCCCCACAACTATAACAGCCGAATTTTTTAGTGAAATATACACACAGAAAAGGTTACAAATCCTAAATATAGAACTCAGTTTTCACTAAGTGAACATACTGCCTCTATGTCATGAGCTCGTAGATTAAGAATTAAAAATTACTAGTTTTTCAGAAGCCCCTTATGCTCTCTCCTCCCAGGCATTACCACTGCTGTCCCCAGTCCCAGCAGTAAACTATTTTGACTTCTAACACTTTAGACTCGTTTTTGCCTGTTTTTGACCATTACATAAATGGAATCATTGAATGTGGCCTTTTTTTTTAAGCTTGGTTTCTTTAACTCAATAGCAGCATACATCCATGTTCTCAATTGTTTTGAGTTCCAGTGCTTGCATGTCATTCTACTGTGGTTCTGTCTCTTCTCAAACACTTACTATTGTCTGATATTTTTCATTTTGAACATTCTGGAGGGTGTGTAGTGATATCTCCTTGGGGTTTTAATTCATATTTCTCTGATAACTAATGAAGTTGAGCCCTGTTTAATATGTCTATTGGCCATTTAGCTATCTCCTTTTGTGCAGTACCTGCTCAAATCTTTTAACCTTTTTGATCTTATTTTGTCTGGTTTTTTCTCACTGATTTGCATGTACTTTATATATTTTGCATATGAATCCAGTCCTTTGTAGGATGTATGTGTGGTAAGGATCTTTCCTTATCCTGTATAATAATAATACATAGTTGTTTTATTATATTTTTTCTGGTTTCTTATTTTTATTTTTTATTTTTTAATCATGTTTATTAATATTTGAATACAGTTGTCTCCATTTTCCCACCACCACTTTCCCCCACCCCACCCTCAATTCTACCCCCCTTTGGCTTTGCCCATGGGTCTTTTATACATATTCTTTGATGACCCTTTCCCTTCTTTCCCCCATTATTTCCCTCTCCCCTCCCCTCTTATTACTGTCAGTTTGTTCTTAATTTCAATGTCTTTGGTTATAGTTTGCTTGCTTGTTTGTTCTGTTAATTAGGTTCCACTGATAGGTGAGATCATATGGTATTTGTCTTTTACCACCTGACTTACTTCACTTAGCATAATGCTCTCAAGTTCCATCCATGCTGTTACAAAGGGTAGGAGCTCCTTCTTTCTTTCTGCTGCATAGTATTCCATTGTGTAAATGTACCACAGTTTTTTGACCCGCTCATTTCCTGATGGTCACCTGGGCTGCTTCCAGCACTTGGCTATTGTAAATTGTGCTGCTATAAACATTGGGGTGCATATGTTCTTTTGAATTAGTGTTTCAGGATTCTCAGGGTATAATCCCAGCAGTGGAATTGCTGGGTCAAAAGGCAATTCCATTTTTAGTTTTTTGAGGAAATTCCATACTGTTTTCCACAGTGGGTACACCAGTCTGCATTCCCAACAATGCACTAGGGTTCCCTTTTCTCCACAACCTTGCCAGCACTTATTTGTTGATTTGTTTATGATGGCCATTCTGATCGGTGTGAAGTGGTATCTCATTGTGGTTTTAATTTGCATCTCTCTAATGGCTGGTGATGCTGTGCATCCTTTCATAATACATAGTTGTTTTAAATTATATTTTGAAATGAAATTCTTCTGTGGCTCATCAAATTAGTTCAGTTCATTGTGGTTTGGGATTCAAGACTTTTTTTCTACAATGCCCTTTCTGAAATGTTTTGAGCCTGTGTTTGTGGGTTTTCTAGACCTGGGAATGGGACTGAGGCAACATGATATCTGTAGATGTGCAAATCTCTGTATATAGGGGTTGTGTGAAATGAACTAACTCCCTTTGCTTCAAATCACCTGCACCCCACTGTTCAGTCCTAACTATGCAGGCCATTTGTCTCTCTATGTAATTTCTGCAGGTCCTGAGGTTCTGTATCCTTTCTTCATCTGATACAAATCTTCCAAAACAGTGTTCTGGAGCAGCCTGCCTTTTCAAGTATCTCCATTCTGCAAAGGGCCAAGCTGTAAAGATGTCACACATGACACGGGGTTTGGATATCTTGAAGAAACCTCAGCTCTTTTATATGCATAATCCAGAAACCATTCCCATAAGAAACCCAGCGGTTCTGAAAATTTCTCATGAAAAGTTTAGGCATTTTCAGGCCCTGTCAGTGACTGGGCCTCAAAAAGCTGTGAGCCAAATCTGGGAGCTCTGTTGTCAGTGGTTGCAGCCAGAGATTCACACCAAGGAGCAAATGATGGAGCTACTGGTGCTGGAGCAGTTTCTGAACACCCTGCCAGATGAGGTTCAGATATGGGTGAGATCCAAACGACCCAAGAACAGCAAGGAGGCAGGAACCCTAGTGGCAAATTTGATCCGAGCATGTGAGGAGGAAGGTAAGAGAGGAGGGAAGCCACTAGTCATTTAATTTATTGAACATCTGCTGTGTGCCTGGTGTGTAATGGGAGCTGAATAAAAATGTGTTGGATGAGTGAAAGGATGAATTTTATAATCATTTCTAATCTGCCTCGAGCAACATGGAAGAAATTTTTGGGTTTGGATTTTGCTTTTAATATTTGTTATTTCTCTGAGAGTACCCCTTTCTCCAGCTTTGTCCTCCTTTCCCCACATTTCTTATCCAGCCTAAGCTTTAGTGTCACCACAAAACAGAACAACACACCCCGCTAAAAAATACAGGGCATAAAATGTGGGAAACACAAGGCCTAGAAGTTTAATCTCTGCTAAAATTTGACTGATGTCTTGGAAACTCAAGTTACTAGATTAGAACTAAGGGCATTTGAATAGTGAGAAAAGAATGCCATTTACTCCTCACAGTCATTTGAATAAGATTGATACTAATTAAAATTATTTGGGGATATATGTAGATATATATTGCTTACATTATACATATATAATATATACATGTATATATACATAAATAATTATAATATAACAATATATAATATGTAACTTATATTAATTATATATGTATGAGAGAGAGAGAGGCAAGGGAACAATAAATATGAATTTAAGACCATAGCTATCTCTGGAGATAAGGCTGGGGTGTGGAAGGAAAAAGTACTTGGATAGATATAAGTTAATTGGAAATGTTCTCGTTTTGGGTTTGGGTAGTGGATTCATAGGCCTTATAGTTAAAAATATAAGTGAATAAATTTAAAATAAATATGACAGTCAACACTGATGTCATATCATAAAATAAAGGATTATGATTAATCCAGTTCTGTGCATTTGCATTCTCATAAAAGAATTTTGAAGATACCGATAGTGAACTATAGGTATTACTCTTGTTCTATAGACAAGGAGACATCACAAAGAAGTTGAGTAACTTGTTCCAAGATTAGTAATTGGCAGGATTCCAGCAGGCTCCTGCGACTGTACTTTTAATCACAGTGTTATACTGCCTCTGGTGGACATAGGGAATATTGTCCAAGAGGGTGAAAAATTGGTGGAAGGCCTGTGCTATTGATGGAGCTGAATTCTTGGGAAAGGGAAGAGAGCTCCCTGGGATAGGAGAAACAGCAGATTAATGCAAGGTGCACTTGGAAAGACAATATAGGCAAGGAAGACCTTCAAAGTTTAGGTTTCTGCAAGAAAGTTTGTGACTGCCTTCTAGATCAGTGAATTAAAAAGATGTAGAGAAAGCTTAATAAGACCCGCCATTTTGTTTCATGCCTATGAACATTTGTAATGTTTAATCCTTACAAGAGGCTTTAGAAGTATTTATATTCTACAGTTGAGAAACAAGTTCCCTGGTGATTCTGAGTGTACAGTGAGACTGGGAACCGCTGACATAGAGGAAACTTCCACTTTATTTGGAAGGCACGGGGAAACCATCCAGGGGGTTAAAGCTGGGAAATAATTTCTATGGTCTTTCTGTCATCATAGGAAGTCCAGGACTGCCACTGACTCCCATAGCAGGATAGGGTGCTGTGGGAGTGGTAGGCCTCTCTCTCGGTCTGTGGGTGCTGCCAGACTGGACTCAATTCTGTGGTCATTCCTTTTTCCTTCTAGATTTCCCTGATAAGAACTCTGTCCTTGTGGAAGAGAGGGACACCAAAGAACCAAAAAAGGAAGACACAAACATATCTAACACTTTGCCATCCATTGGAACCCAGGTGAGTCAGGCTTTCTTGCAACCTGGTTCTGTAATATGAGGATCTTGCCTTTCTGACTTCTGAGCCTTCCTTATCTAATTGAACCACATCATTTTCTTTAAGTTTTCATGTAAATATCATATCACTGTGCCTTTCCCAGGCTACCCTATGTAAAATCTTCTGATTCCTGTATGCCTCTTTGTGGCTTTATTTTTCTCTGTTGTACTTACCACTATCCCCCATACTATATTGTTAACATTTTTCCCATCTTACCACTTGAATTAATTTTTTGTTTGTTTAGTATTTTATCTTTACTGTTGGCTTATTCAAATCAACCCTTGTGGTTTGCACTATTATTATGCTCATGTTTACATATGAAACAAATGGCAGCTACTACAGGCATGTAATACTGATGTGAGGTTTTCTTTTTTTCAAAAATGCACTCCTTAATGTTATTGTTCAATCACATTTAAAAAAAAAAATCCTCATCCAAAGACATGTTTATTGATTTTAGAGAGAGGAAGGGAGAGAGAGAAACATTGATTGGTTGCCTCCCATACATGCCCCAACCAGGGTCTGAACCCACAATGTAGATATGGGCCCTGACTGGGGATTAAACCTGCAACCTTTTGGTGTTCAGGATGACACTCCAGTCAACTCAGCTACCCAGCCAGGGATTGTTCAATCACATTTTGAAACCTCAAAGACAATTAATGAAATTAATACATTGCTATTCCTTTAGAACCAGAAATAATTCGTGGGGGGTGGTGATTAGGGAAAAAGTTTTGTAAGAATGATCCCTGAAGGAGAGATATGGAAAAAAAGGGAGAGAATCACTGTTCCAGGGGACATGCTCCTAAGAATAACCCTCTATTCCTATAGTGTCCATTTCAGGGATCCGAAGTGGAGATGCCCACAGGAGCCGCTGAGGTAATATAAACAAGGAATTTATAAATGGGTGGATTATAACAAACTGGGGAGTGCCTGCCCCACCAAAGGGCAGCTGTAATTCAGCTTCAGCTGATGGTGCCATGTGAGTGTGGGTGGGCCCAGTTCTTAAACCCCAGTTAATATGAAATCTACAATTTTTTTGTGTGGTGGTAGCTAATACGAATTCTTTTTACTTTATTTTTATTATTTAAACTATAAACAATGTCCCCCTTTTTTCCCCCTTTGCCTACCTCCACCAAGTCCCTACCCCCCTTCCCTCAGGCCATCTCCTCACTGTTTGTGTCTATGGGTCATGCATATATGTTCTTTGGCTAATCCCTTTACTTCATTCATGAGGTCCCCCCTTCTGCCTCCCCTCTGACAGCTGTTAATCTGTTCCATGTATACATGCCTCTGGTTCTATTTTGTTCATCAGTTTATTTTGTTAATTAGATTCCACATATAAGTGAGATCATATGGTATTTGTCTTTAGGCTAATACAAATTTTTTAAAAAGATTTAAAAACTCACGTAAGCCAAATGAACCCTCAGTAGGAGCTGGGCAGCCAGTGCAGGATCTCTAGTGTAAATCAGATGTTCATTGATTTGCATAATGTTTCCCTGAAAACACAAATGATGATTAATAAAATGGGTATCACAATCTTATGTAATCTTTTAATATCTGCTTTTCTTTTTTATATATATATTTATTGATTATGCTATTACAGTTGTCCCATTTCCCCCCCTTCACTCAACTCCATCCTGCCCACTCCCTCCCTCCCACATTCCCCCCCTATAGTTCATGTCCATGGGTCATACTTATAAGTTCTTTGGTTTCTACATTTCCTACACTATTCTTACCCTCCCCCTGTCTATTTTCCACCTATCATTTATGCTATTTATTCTCTGTACCTTTCCCCCCTCTCTCCTCCTCCCAATCCCCTATTGATAACCCTCCATGTGATCTCCATTTCTGTGATTCTGTTCCTGTTCTAGTTGTTTGCTTAGTTTTCTTTTGTTTTGGTTTTAGGTGTGGTTGTTAATAACTCTGAGTTTGCTGTCATTTTTACTGTTCATGTTTTTTATCTTCTTTTTCTTAGATAAGTCCCTTTAACATTTCATATAATAATGGCTTGGTGATGATGAACTCCTTTAACTTGACCTTATCTGAGAAGCACTTTATCTTCCCTTTCATTCTAAATGATAGCCTTGCTGGATACAGTAATCTTGGATGTAGGCCCTTGCCTTTCATGACTTGGAATACTTCTTTCCAGCTCCTTCTTGCCTGTAAGGTCTCTTTTGAGAAATCAGCTGACAGTCTTATGGGAACCCCTTTGTAGGTAACTGTGTCCTTTTCTCTTGCTGCTTCTAAGATTCTCTCCTTCTGTTTCATCTTGGCTAATGTAATTATGATGTGCCTTGGTGTGTTCCTCCTTGGGTCCAGCTTCTTTGGGACTCTCTGAGCTTCCTGGACTTCCTGGAAGTCTATTTCCTTTGCCAGACTGGGGAAGTCCTCCTTCATTATTTGTTCAAATAAGTTTTCAATTTTTTGTTCTTCCTCTTCTCCTTCTGGCCCCCCTATGATTCGGATGTTGGAACGTTTCAAGTTGTCCTGGAGGTTCCTAAGCCTCTCCTCATTTTTTTGAATTCTTGTTGCTTCATTCTTTTCTGGTTGGATGTTTCTTTCTTCCTTCTGGTCCACACCATTGATTTTAGTCCCAATTTCCTTCGCATCACTATTGGTTCCCTGTACATTTTCCTTTGTTTCTCTTAGCATAGCCTTCATTTTTTCATCTAGTTTTCGACCAAATTCAACCAATTCTGTGAGCGTCTTAATAACCAGTGTTTTGAACTGTGCATCTGATAGGTTGGCTATCTCTTCCTCACTTAGTTGTATTTTTTCTGGAGCTTTGAAGTGTTCTGTCATTTGGGCCTTTTTTTTTTTTTTTTTTGGTCTTGTCACGTTACTTAAAGGGGCGGAGCTTTAGGTGTTCCCCGGGGCGGGGTAACGCTGGTCTATACGTTGGTCCCTGTGCTGTGATGCTGTATGTGGGGGAGGGGCCGAGAGGGAACAATGGTGCTTGCTCCACTCTCCACCGGATTTTAGTCACTCCCTGTGCTACCCACAATGAAATTGGGCCCCTCTGGTGCTGGTTCCCGAGTGGGTGGGCTTGTGCACACTCTAGGCCCCTGTGGGTCTCTCCAACGACCTCTCCTGTGAGGCTGGGAGTTTCTCCTGCTGCCGCCCCAATCCCCACGGGTGTTTTCACTCAGAGGTTTGAGGCTTTATTTCCCCGCGCTGGAGCCCTGGGTTGCGTGGTCTGCTTCACTCCCCGCCGTTCCTCCCGGTTTATCTGTGCGCGAATGTGGGGCCGCAGGGTCTGCTAGTGGTCAGACTGCCTGCCCCTTTCGTCCCACACTCCTCCAGTCTCGGTCCCGCCATGGCAACTCGAGTCCTTTCCGCCCCGGTGCCCATCTCCGCCCCTCCTACCGGTCTGGATGTATGTTTATTTTTTATCTACTTGGTGTCGGACTTCCTTACCGTTCAATTTTCTGTCAGTTCTGGTTGTGCGAGGAGGCGCAGTGTGTCTACCTAAGCTGCCATCTTGGTTCTCCTAATATCTGCTTTTCAAATTCAATCTTAGGTTACTCAGATTATTGTGTGGAACTGTAGTTAATTAGTTTGTAATCCTGGAATATTATTCTGTTATGTGACTAATATTAAAATATATTTATCTCTTCTATAAATGGATGTTTGGGTTGTTTCCAAGTTTTGGATGTTACAAATAGCATTGTTTTAAACATATCTGTCTCTAAGTACACATGAGTGAGTATACCTAGGAATAGAATTTCTGGGTCCAAAGTGGCTTACCAGTTTTCATTTCCCTTAGCATCTTGTTTTTTAATTTTTAAATTTTTTTTTAATTTATTGATTTGAGAGAGAGAGAGAAACATTGATATGTTGTTCCACTTATTTATGCATTTATTGGTGGATTCTTGTATGCGCCCTGACCCAGAATCAAACCCGCAACCTTGGTGTATCAGGAGGACACTCTAACCACCTGGCCAGGGCTCCCTTAGCATCTGATAAGGAGTCCTGGGGGTCCATGTTCTAGATACTTGGTATTGTCAGACTTCTTAATTTCTGTCAGTTGAGTGAGTATAAAATGGTACTTTGTTATTTTGATTTGCATTTCCCTTCCCTTATTAATAAGATTGAATATCCCTTCATATTTATGAACTTTTTGTGTTTTATGGATCAGTCACTGTGACTTAACCTAACCCACACTTATAAGCTTAAAGAACCAGAGCCAGAATTTCCACTCAGCTCTCTCTGATTCCTGAGGCTGGTTCCTCCAAGCCAAATTTGTAGTAACTGGCCACAGGAACTGTCTTAAAAATGTTCTCCCTTCTCTCAGCTACAAGATAAAGGTACATTGCCAGGTCCATGTAACCTCCAGATTAGAACCCTTGGACTAGAAGCTTTCTGCTGGTCTGAATGTCAGCTTCACGTTCAGTTGTCTCTCACCAGGCTCCATCCCCACTTGATGGGATAATTCCTGGATTCTGAGCATTTGTGATTGTTTTTGTTGTTTTAGGAGTTGGTGACTTTCCAGGATGTGTTTGTGGACTTCAGCCTGGAGGAACTGACCACTCTTAATGCTGCTCAGAGGAAACTCCACCGGGAGGTGACACTGGAGAATTACCAGAACCTGGTCTCCGTAGGTGAGTCTGCCTTGTCCATGGTACTAGGGCACAGTTCTCAACTCTTTTATGTCCTCCCATGAGTCACAGTGGTTCACCATGTCAGTGAGTTTCAACCCAGATCAGAGGTCTGTCCAGATAGTATCCGGCCATGTAATATGAAAAACAGATACATTTATTGAAGAAGATACAAGAAACATTGTACATAGGACAATGACCCCTCAGTCCCCTGCAAAGTAGGCACCTTGGGACCTCACACAGTTCCAATCACCATCAGCTGCCCCATCATATTTTCCTAAATCTCATTGATGGTCTGAAGTCTCTTCCCTTTCAAAGCTGATTTTAGTTTTGGGAAAAGCCAGAAGTCGCAGGGTGCCAAATGTAGGCTGTAGGGGGGGGGATGAGTCGCATGGGTGATTTGATGTTTCACCAAAAAACTCTGTAGGAGACATGAGGCGTGAGCAGGCACATTGTTGTAATGAAGCTGTTAGTCACCAGTAACCCATAGCCGTGGCCTTCTGAGTCATCTGAATAGTTTCTGCAGAGGAATGTTCAAGCTTAATGCAAAATTTGATGTGGATCCATTGCTGTACTCGCTCAGCATTTTGAATGAGATAGCCACACAGTACACACACTCAACAGCACATAGTACACACGTTCATTCAATGGTGTCTACTGCTCCCACCGACTAGTACAGTGAAGTCGTCATTGTTCAGGCATGCATATTCTAGTCCACTATCCTTGGCTGCCAGGGCCCACAGTGATGTTTTTAGAATGCATGAAGGAATTGCTGAAAATTCCAGGAGATCCAAATGCTTCTACTGGCCTTGATGTGAAAGAGTCAGAGGTTGCCAGTCTCCTTCCATGTCCAGAGGCAAGGTTGTTTACCTCTCCCCACAAGCTGAATGTTTTTGTTGCCAGGGCCAGGATCCTCCTCTTTTCAGGGGCTGGGGGGTGGGGGCCAGTCTGAGTTCTCCTGAAAAACAAAATCAAGTCCAGACACCATTCCACTGACAGTAGGATGGTGCTCTTATCCTTGCGAAGTCAGTGACCTATGTGGGGAGAGAGAAGTGCCTTCCCTCACTCCTGGCACCAGTGTGTGTAATTTGAACTTTTATTGGTCACAAAGAAGGCACGATGGAGTGCCTTTTCTCAGTTACCACACTTATGACTTAACATAGACAGAATAAATCAGTTTTTATCTATAGCCCTCATGCAGTGACCTGGAGCCATCTCTGGCTTCTTGTATCACTAAAAGTTCGGGGTTAGTAGAGACCTTATGTATTTCCCAGGACATTGCCTTCCTAAGTGTGGTGTCAGTACGGTGGGTTATAGCGAAGATTGTTTTAGGTGGTACATGGACAGCATGAAGTAATCCTTCAGTCAGTTGTGAGAGACTCCTCTTGGACCATCTTCCAGGTCACAGACATCTCATTGTGTCCTCACATGCTGGAAGGGACTAGGGAGCCCTCTGAGGCCTCTTATAAGAGCACTAATCTCATTCATGAAGGCTTCACTGTCACAACCTAAGAACCTCCTGAAGGCTCCATCTCCCAATACTAGCACATTGCGGGTTAGGAGTTCAACATAAGAAGTTTGGTGGGCAAGGGAAAGGGCACCAACATTTGGACCATAGTAGGTGGTATGCAAATGGTGGGAGTTCGGAGAAACACAGAACTTGGTCGGGGGACAGGATTGGAAGAAGTGTTATACAACTCAGGGAATGAAGGTTATTATAGGAAGAAAAGAACCTTATGTTGTTCCCTTTTGAACAGCTCCAATATCAGATCCCTGTGCTGAAGTAAAGAGCTGGCACACTGCCTTCAAGCCCCCTTTTGAGTTTTTACTCTAGACCAGAGTTTGTCCACCTTGGCACTGTTTACATTTGGGCCAGGTCATTCTGTGTTGTGGGGGCATCCTGTGCACTGCAGGACATCGAGTGGAGTCCCTGGCCTCTACCTACTAGCTGCCAGGAGCATCCCCTCACTCCCCCAAAGTTGTGACAATGAAAATGTCTCCAAACATTGCCAAATGACTCCTGGGGACACACTTGTTAGAAACAGGCTTCATTTTTACCTCTGAATTTGCACCTTCCTTACCATGACAGCCTTTAGAGCCCAGGCTGGGAAGTGCTATAGGTTTAGGACAGAACCCCCAAGTCACTTGTCTTTTTCTTACACAGGGTACCAGTTCTCTAAGCCTGATATCATTTCACAGCTGGAGGAGGAGGAGTCACGTGTGATGCAGGAAGAAAGTGCTACAGAGACAGGTCAAGGTGAGTAAGGTGGGGTAAGCCTGTGGAAACTGAAATCATGGGACGACAACACCCCCAGTCAGTCAAGGGAAGGGCCTAGAGCTGTTAATGAGGGAACATTCTTCAAAGTCCACTCAGATCAGGGAGAAGGCTGTTAGTAGCTCTCACCTCCAGAGGCGTCACTACCTTGTGTTTGCTCAGTACTTCCTTTCCTCCAGTTTCTGAAACTCATCTCTTTCTGCAGCACGACTTCTACCCTGCCCAGCTCCAGGGATATCAGTTTCCATTTTCTCTAGTGCCCCAAGCCCTCCATTCATCCATGCCTTTGCTCTTGCAGCTAGAAATCATAGGTCTTTCCTCTTTAACTGAGACTAGCCAGAAGCTATGGTGTGATGCCGCTGCTTCCAGCTCCTCAAACTTGTTGAACCCTCAGGCTCCCTCCCCCTTCCCTCCTTCACCCCACAACCTGGTTTCCATCTCCTACCTCTACCATCTCTCTCTCTCTCCCTCCCTCTCACTCACTGTACAACTTCCCCTAAAGGTCTCTAATGTGGACAAGAACCTTCTAGACTACCTTCTCCAAACTCTATGGCTGCAGGGTGATAACATTTACCATTTTTATGAAATCCTCTCCTTTGAGTTGGGTCCTCATGTGTGTCAGCCAGGATCAAGGTTGTCCTTCAGTTGCTGTTAACAGAAAACTACACCCGAACTGGCATGAATGGAGAGATTGTTAGCTTCAATGCTGGCCCCTTCAGGGATGGTTGGCTTTAGAGGCTCTGTGATGTTATCAGACATAGTTTCATTTTCTGTTTTCACTCTGCCAACAAATCCTAGATGTACTTTTTGTTCCCACCCAAAGAGAGGATGAGAGAGAGCAGGTGTCCAAGAAGCCTTCTAAAGAGTGGGGAAGCTTTTTTCCTAAAGCTATTGATACACCCTCCTCTTTCTCAGTGTTCCATGTTGGGCCACATCCCACTCCTGAACCTGTAGCTGTGCCTGGTGTAGTGCTAGCTAACACAACACTCCTGCCTTTTCCTGGGTGGGCGGAGAAGTGGGCACCCAAACAAAAATTTAGGAATGACCAAGGAGACTCCTCTACCTGCCTCTCTGTTTCGTTCATTGTCTTCTTGTCTTTTCTCTAATTTGTTCATTCCTTCTTTGATTCTTTCAGTCATTGCACAGATATTTATTGAGCCTCTGTGGTGGGCCAGGCCCTGTCCTAGGTTGTATGGATGCAGTAACAGACAAGGCAGACTGTGGGGCTGATGGTCTAATGGGGGTGATCGGTTATGGGTAAAGAGACAAATAATAGATGAGTGTACAGTAGACAGAGTGACCTGGGAGTCTGTTTACAATGGGAGAGTCAAGAACAAACACACTGAGCAAGATGTGAATGAGACAGGGCGGGGGCAGGTAGTAATTTGAGGAAGAGTGTTACAGGCAGGGGGAATAGCATATACAGAGACCCTGAGTTTAGAATGAGCTTGGGTGTTCTAGAAACAGGAAGAAGAGTGATATGGTCTGGGTTAAGAGGAGGGGATAAGAGATGAGGTCGCAGAAATATTCACGGGGCCAGCCCATGAAGGGATATATTAAGGTATGTGGATCTTGTTCCAAGTGAGATGTGAAAAAGGTATTGAAAGTTTTGAGCTGGGAATGAGGAAATATTATTGACACCTTGGAACTGTGGCAGCCACTAGCCACACATGGCTACTTAAATTTACACTAATCAGAATTACATAAAATATAAAATTCCTCACAAGTACCAGCTACATTTCAAGTGTTCATTAGCTATGTGTAGCCAGTCGCTGCTATATCAGACAGCAAAATATAGTCCATTTACATTATCCCAGAGCATTCTGTTGGGCAGCTCTCTTCTAGAAAGATCTTTCTGGCTGATCTGTGGAAAATGGGCTTTAGAAAGACCAGAAGAGGAACCAGTAGGGAGGCTGCTGAAGTTGGCCAGGCTGAAGTTGACGGAGGCTGGAGCTGTGGTCATAGGGTGCTCAGGATTGCGGTATATTCTCTGAAAGGGGACCAGCAGAACATGCTGGAACATTGGTCCTACAGCAGGGCAAGGAAACAGAGGCGTCAGTGAGGGCTTCTTAAAGACCATTTTTAAAAATTGAATCCACTGTGTTGGGTCATTACCCACTTCTGATGACTTCCTAGTCTGTTTTCTTAGTCTGCTCACATATTTTGAGTGTCTGCTGGGAGGCAACCACTGTGTTCATTATTGTGTCTTCTAATCTACAATCCTATACTTGATTTTCTTGGCTTCAGTTTCTTTCCTACCTAGGGAGTTGCCTTTCTAAAGCACAAACTTTTGGCCAGCTTCTTACTTTCCTAAAAGAAAATACAAACTTTTAGCAAAACATTTAAATCCTTCCCAATTGCCATAAGATCTGTCCTGTTATTTTTGGTCCCTTTCTTCTGTTTCTACTATAATGATGTACCTATGTGAGTTAGAGTAGAGAACCTTCTACATTTCTTTTAGATTGGGAAAGAGGACCTGAAACCAAAGATCTAACTCCAGAGCAAAGCCAGCCTGTAGAAAAATCATCCTTGGAGGCAGGAATGCAGGATTTGGAAATAGGTAACTGCTGGCAGGTAGGACACACAGGAGAGTCTTCCCCTGCTGATCCATTGGATTTGTGTCAGGTCAACAAAGAGAAACCTATAAGCCCTGGAACAGTGAGTGAGCCCAAGACCCTTGCTCAAGAAACAAGCCTTGACAGAGATGACTGTGAGAGAAGTTCACATCTTACTAAACAATCAGCAGGCCCTCCAGGAGCGGATCCCCAGGAATGCACTGATCCTGGGACTTGCACCAGTCCACTACCAGTGGTCAACAAACCTTTCCTCCAAGAGCCCAGAATCAACAGATGTGAATTTTGCAAGAGAACCTTTAGTACCCAAATGGCCCACAAGAAACATGAGTGGATCCATACTGGCAAGAAACCCTCTGAAGGTAAACAATGTAGAGAAGTCCTCTACCTCATGCCATACCCCACCAGAAGTCCGGGAGCTCATTCCAGTGACAAGTCCCCTGGAAAGTCCTTCATTCAGCGTGCTCGTATCTGTGGCCTTGTGAGAATCCACAGTCAGGGGGACTACTATGAATGTTGCCAGTGCGGCAAAGCTTTTATCCAGAATGAGCATCTTTTTCAGCATCTCCAAGACCACGAAGCAGCAAAAGTCCTTCCACCTGGGTTGCCCTGCAAAAAGACATATTTAATTCGCTATCAGAGGAAACATGACTATGTTGGAGAGAGAGCCCATCAGTGTTGCGACTGTAGCAGAACCTTCCATCGGAGTTCACAACTCATTCAACACTATCGGGTTCATGCACAAGAGAGGCCCTTCCAGTGTCAGCTTTGTGGGAAATGTTTCAGCCGACCCTCACAACTCACTCAACATTATCAACTCCATTCTCAAGAGAAACCCGGTGAGTGAAATTGCTAATGAGAAACCTTCAGAGAACATTCTCAGCATTTCTGGCTTCATCCTGGAAAAAGACCATCTGTATGCTCTGAATGTGAGAATGCTTTCCACCAGCCCTTATACTTTGTAAACAACTTGAAAATTCATCATTGTGTGGTCAAAAAACAGGGGATGGTTGCAAGAATGTATAACAATCTTCTTGCAAAAGGAAGTTTAACACATGCATCAGTAGTCACATAGGCCAAAAACCTCACAAAGAATATTTTTGTTACATAGGGAAGAATCTAAGAGAGTTCATCCTTCTTTGGTGGTATTCATAGACCAGAGAACCTTGATTTTGACATCCTGACACAAAAAAAAACTTGTGACCAGCAGTTGGGCTCCAGACAGGTGATCTGTTGCCTGAGCTTTTATAGAAGTGTTTACATACAACATTTTCACCACATGGGATGTGTCAGAACAGGGCATGGTGAAAAGATTTTCAAAGTGTATTTGTATTGATTCATCCACAAAGCTGATGCAATTGGTAATATATTTTACACAGTGCCTCATAATTCACAAAATATTGCCACATATATTATTTGATCATTTAAGGAATGTCGCAGTGTACCTAGTGAGGATATTTATTCTGTTTTGCAGATAAAGCAAACTTGAAATCCGAAGTTGTCGGTTGATTTGACCTAGGTTGTAAGTGATAGAGCAGGAAACTGAATCTGGATCTGGGGGGGGTTTCCATTTCTTTTTTATTCCTGCCATATTCTCTCTAAAGAAAAGGCACAGTTCTATGCTGACCGCAGCACCTTCCTCGTTAAGTACTGCTCTTGTTTCACGTTAAATCAGATGAGGCACTTACAGTATCAGAGGGTCCAAAAACTTTCTTTGGGTGAAGTGTTGATAGCCATTTCTTTCATGACTTAGGGTTAGATGATGACTTTTGGAGACACTAATTCAGGGAATTATATTTCTGCTAAACACTTTCTTCTAGATCATAAAGCTGTTATTGATCATATGTTGGTTTTGGGTGTTTTTTTTGGTAGTTGGCTGTGGTTGCTTCTTTTAGGGGTTGGAGTTTCTCCTTTTCCTTTTCTCTCCTTTTTAAAATTTTCATTCGGAAGCAATATTTTTGCCTTCCCGGGCTCTTGCATCATCAGCACGACCAACTTTACCTAAAATCCTAATCCTGTGCTGGGCATACTTTACTCTTTAAAGGTAGGAGCCCTCAATCGCACTAAAATCTCTTTCATAGCATATTACTATAGTGTCAAAAGCTTTCCATCACTGACTTGAATGATGGTCAAATACAAAGACCCACAGTAAACAATGGGCCCGGATTCCCTGGCCTGATTCCTTGCCTAGAAGTGTGGGTTGTCGCTCTTGCTATTCACTGCCCCGCTTTTCCTCATACAGTCATTTTTGAGGTTGATCTATGATGGGTGATTCCAAAGTCATAAAATTAAGAACAAATATGACTACACCAGCCAAAAGAATGCTCACTACACCACCCCACTTCTTACCTTTAGGATGGTTTCTACCTCATCATTGTCATGTGAGATCTACTTACTTTCATGGGATCATTATTAATCTCAGTTGTTTCATTTCTCCCTTTGCCATTTTGACATTCTACCTGGATACACTTTCTTTCAATTGCCTTATCTCTATTTTATTGAACTTTAATACCTCTACTTGAAAAAATATTTTATTGATTTTAGAAAGAGAGAGAGAGAGAGAAATTTGTTGTTCCACTCATTTGTGCATTCATTGGTTGATTCTTGTATGTGCCTTTACAGGGGATCAAACCTGCAATCTTGGCATATTGGGACAATGCTCTAACCAACTGAGCTAACTGGCCAGGGCAAAAAGGAAAATTTTAAATCATCTCAAACAAAGGGTTTTACTCAGGCCATAATCAGATTTCCCTGATTTTCTCCAAGATGGGTTATTTTTTGCAGTTGGCTCATTTGAATCCGTGTCCAGGCATGGTCCACAGATTGCATTTGGTTGTCTGATCTCTTGAGTTTCTGTTAACCTAAAGCAATCTCCTCTGTTTTTTAATGTTTTGTGTGACCCTGAAGATAATGTAGAGATATACTTCTCTCCTCTCCCTACCCAGTTTCTAATATGTCTAACTGTTTTGGTACGTTTCTATAACCAGGTTTAATTTTTTAAGTTTAGAAGCACTCATTTTATTTTATTTTTTTTAAATGTTTTTTAAACTATTTTTTATTGTTGAATGTTAGTGATTAGCTTTTTTAAAAAGATTTTATTTATTTATTTATTTTTAGAGAGAGAGGAAGGGAAGGAGAAAGAGAGGGTGAGAAACATCAATGTGTGGTTGCCTCTCACGTGTCCCCTACTGGGGACCTGGCCTGCAACCCAGTCATGTGCCCTAGACTGGGAATCGAACTGGCAACCGCTTGGTTTGCAGGCCTGCGCTCAATCCACTGAGCTACGCCAGCCAGGGCTAGAAGCATTCATTTTAAAATAATGTTATTTATTTATTTTTTGTCATAATTCTATTTTATTTTATTTATTTTTTATTGTATTTTCCCCATTACCATTAAATTTTGGTAAAAAAACCCATAATATAAAATATATCATCTCAACATTTCTAAGTGTATAGTTCAGTACTGTTAAGTACAGTCATATTGTGCAACAGATCCCCACGATGTTTTTATCTTGCAAAATGAAAACTCTGTACCCAATAAACAATAACTCCCCACTTCCCCATCCCCCCAGCCCTGGCAACCATTATTCTGGCACTTATATTTTTTCCTTTCAAGCTTTGTGTGATTATGTAAGTTATACTGGAAGAAACTGGGTCAGTTGTCCTGTAGAATGTCCCCCACTCTAAATCTCTTTACTTTCTATGGTGTCCTTAAGCTTGTTCCTCTCTCCTCTGTATTTTCTGTTAGCTCTAAACTCTGGAGACTTAGATTGACCTTCAACTTCCTTGGCAAGAACACCTCCTAGGTGGTTTTGTGTGTTTTATATCAGATCCCGTCAGGAGGCACATGGTATTGGCTTTTCCCAGAGGCCCGGCCTTTTGAGGTCATTCTCCAGGCCAGTGCCCCAGTCCCCAGCAATGAGGTCTAAGAGTTTCTGTTGTCACTAGATTCTTCATGGGCCAGCTGTGGTAGTCCCCTTTCATCACCTACCTCTTCCAGACTTTTCTCTACATCACTCCATCACTCCTGCCTGGTCTTCAGACACTTGAATTAAGAGGTGGTAGAAACTCCTTGAAAGCAATGGATGAGGACCCTAGGCTGGGGTGTCAGGTTTCTTGAGGAGCCTTAGCTAGAGAAAGCCAGGAAACATCAGCCTTAACTAACTCTATTCCGATGCTTCTTTCCCGTCACACACGGCAGCAGTAACAACAGGGATACTTAGTTAACCTGCCTGTCACCCAGGACTGTTGGCAACACATGGAAGATACTGCCTCCACATTTTACACACTTGGCCGGACTGCGAGGTGGACACCCAGCCTGTTCCTTTGACTCTTGGCTTGCTGCTTTTCTTGCTGCCATCCCCATGGCTTCTGGTGGTAATGCTTTTCCACCTCCCTGCTTTTCCTACCCAGTTCCTCCCATATCTAACAGTTTAGACACTGCTCTTAGTCAGTTTTTTTTTCCTTTAGAAACACTCATGTTTTAAGCATTTTTTGTGAATATGCAGGTAGTGCATATTCCTTGAAGATTAGAAAATAATGGTTTTTCTTTGAATGTTTGTATTTCCCTCTCCAGGATATACTTACTACTAAAAAGCGTATAAAATTATCCATTTTCCTGTGCATAGATCTGTATAGATCTGTAAAAAAGATAAAGATGTTTTTATGCAATAGTATCATACTGTTAACACTATTTTGAAAATTGTTTTTATTCTAATATATTGTGAATGTCTTCTTATATCCATAAATAAACCCCTCAGTTTCATCTTTAAGGTATGTGTCTGTGTCTTCATTTACTTCACTAGCCTTCTAGGACTGGAAACTGGGTTGCTGGTAATTTACCCCTTTGTGTATGTTGCTGCTATAGTTATACTTCCTGCTCTCTTGAGCCTTAGAGTTTCTCTTATCAATTTGCTCTAATGTCTTTACATATGGTTGTGTTTCCTAAGGGAATGTTCCCAGCAGTGGAATTTCTAGGCCAAAAAGTACATGTATCTTGAAGGCCTAGGAAACACTCTTGATCTCATCCCAGTAAGGTCTAAAAGTTGTGCTGATTTTTTTTCTATAGGGAACAACTGAACTATTCAACTCTCCCCCACACCCCTTCTTAAAGAATTTTCCCTGTGAACCCAGGACTGAAGCCAGGCCTGGAAGGAGCCACAGATGAAGTAGTTTGTTAGAATTTTAACATAGTTTTTGTTAGGCTTCTTTCCCTCACTAAACAAATAACATCAAGCATATTAAAATTTTAGGAATCAAGAAATGCTTAATAAACTTTCTAATAGTCTCAGACACTTGAGTCCCAGCCCAGGAATGTGGTTAATTTTACAGGCAGAAGTGCCCTTGGCACAGAAGGGAGAGCGTGGCCCAGGCCAACCTCAGACCAAATCTCAACCCCCTTTGAGAATGTGACTAAACCTTGGTTTCCAGGAAATGAGATAATAGTGTCTCCCCCTGGAACTGTTGAAAGTCCTGGAGTTCATCTGTGTGAAAAAACCTAACAGTGCCTAGTATATAGTAAGCACTCCTACTATGTTTTCATATACTTTACATTTACTTTTTTTTAATCCTCTCCTTAGGACATTTTTTTCACTGTTTTTAGAGATAGAGGAAGGGGGAAAGAAAGACAGAGAAACATCTGTATGAGAGACAAATATTAATTGGTTGCCTCCCTTACATGCACCCACAGGGGATCGAACCCGCAACCTTTTGATTTACGGGATGACGCTCCAACTGACTGAGCCACCCGGCCAGGGCTTATTTACTTTTTAAAGTTTTCTTAGTAACAGTTAATAAACTATAGAATTTACACATCAAGATACAGCCACATTTTATCATTTCAGTATTCTTTGTATTAAATAAGGTTTTCTATGTGTAAGGGTTTTTCATATACATGTCACAGATTTGAAGTTCTCTTTTTCTCAGTTATTTTGTAAAGGACGCATTACATACAGTTTTGATGAACACAGCATGAAGCATTGAAGCATAATTTTCTTAGGACAGATTTCCAAAAAGTGGTATTACTAGGCGAGATGTTATAAACAGTTCTGTGGCTCTCAAAAGATCCTCCTGAATTTGGTTCTGGAGGGGCTATGCCATATCCAGCCCTCAGTAAACAGTTGCCAGGGTTGTGAAATAGGTGGCAAGCCATCCTCCCTCCTGAGTGAGTGACCCTCTCTCAGTTCACTGCCCCAGAGAGTCTCCGCACAGCACTCCAGGCTGACAAGACCATCTGAGCGAAATTTGTATATGCACAGAAATGCCTTTGTCATACTTGGTATAAATAAGCATTTGAACAACTTTACCAGCATTTGGACATGTATCACTCAAACCAACAAAAAAAGTTTGCCTATTTGATAAGCCAAAAAGTGATTATTTGCTTAAAAGTGATTATTTTGCTTACAAAAAAGTGAATTATTTCCCCCACCTGCCTTTAAACTTCTCTGGGTATAATCCAGGCCCTTTACCTATTTAGCTATGTGACTTTGTGCTTGTTCTTACTGATTCGCATCAACTCAGTTTCCATCATTGCACTTGCGAAGGATTAATGTTTGTTTTTCATTTTAAAGTAATACTTGATTCATTAAAGACAATTTCTGTTTTATTGAAAGGCGTAAGATCTCTTTTCTGCTCTCTGCAACCACCAGCTCCAAATACATCACAGACACCATTAATGTTTTGGCTTGTTTTGTTATGATTTAAACATAATTAGGAGATGCTTGGCTGGTGTGGCTCAGTGGATTGAGCGCCAGACTGAAAACCAAAGGGTTGCCGGTTCAATTCCCAGTCAGGGCACATGCCTGGGTTGTTGCCAGGTCCCCAGCAGGGGACACGTGAGAGGCAACCACAAATTGATGTTTCTTTCCTTCTCTTTTTCCCTCCATTCCCCTCTCTCTAACAATAAATAAATAAAATCTTTAAAAATAATAATAATTACCAGAATATAGTGAGGAGAGGTCTAGTTTTTACGGTACATCTATGCCTTTTCACCCTTTTACTCATGGGACTGTACAACTTATTCAGAGGTGTTTAGTTTTCATAAAGCCATGGTTGTTCAATGTACAACAGTATCTTATGTTTGCACCTGCCTTATAGCTGACACACTGCTTTGTCACCCCTTGTCTGTCGTTACCACCTCATTAATAACTGCAAAGTATACCCAGAGCTTTGTATAGGTGGCACTCTGTCTCTGTTTGAGCACTTAATTTAGTTCTGATTTTTCCTAACTATAAATGATACTTTAAGGAACATTTTAGTGCTTAAGGTTAGATATAGCCAAAAGGGGAATTTCTGGGTCAGAAGGGGTATAATTTTTTGAGGTTCTTGATACGTATATATTCAAGTCCCTTTGAAAACATTTCACCAGTTTGCACTGTTGGAACACGAGGCAGTGGGAGTTCACACAGCCTTTCTGGTATTGTGTAGTAAGAGCATTTGTCATTTTCACTAATTGACTAGGGGAAAGGGAATTTAATTAATTGCATGTATTTGATTGTTAAGGAGGTTGCACATTTTGTTTTCTTTCTTTTTTTAAATAAACAGAGCAGTGAAACATTTCTTTTTCTTCACCTAGACCTACATCAATACATATAAATAAAGTCTGGTGTTTTCTGTTTTTATTGCGGGGGGCGGGGAGTAGAAAATACAGGGGTAGAGAAAAGGGCTGGAGGACAGATGACCCCTTCGTCTTTATTTTTTCTCAAATACAAGTACTGTCAATCTGATGGCAGGATCACCTGAAGGGAACAGCTTGAGTTTTAATAGCATCCAGGACTATTCTGTTGAATTTCAAAATGAGAAAAACCTTTTTTCCTTTAGGCAAACAATGCACACCTAATAGGAATCAGGCTTGAGGGGTCTGGCCGGATTTCCAATGCACAGCCAGCGGTGCACATGTGTGTCTCTTGCAGCGGGCGGTGGGGCTGCAGGCAGAGCCAGCTGCCTGCCTGCTCACCTGCGGGGAAGAAGGGGCAGAGCAGATGAGCACACTGGAGGAGGTTGAACATTTTCCTCTAAGACTGTTAGGCAATTATATTTGCTCTTCCCATCAATTCAAACAAGCTCTTTATAGAATAAAGATATTAGCTTTTTCTCTTCACTTTGTTTATACTTTTCTGTTTGGAATTTTTTCGAAATACTTCTTTTGACAAGGTTTCAATTTTTATATAGCTCAAACATCTGTTTTCAAAGCCTACAAAATCTAACTTTTTCCTAAACATTAGTGTTTTATTCTGCAGTTTTCAGTATTTTGTTTCACTGTGCTTTAAACATTCTTAATTTTATTTTGGTGTACTGTGTGAAGAAAGGATCAAAATTGCCATCTCCCATTGTTAATTGTCCCCACATTAATTAGTGTCAGATCTGGATCTGGATCATCTACTTTGTTTCACTGTTTTGTTGCCCTATTTTATTCTAGCTCTGTAGTTGAATTTTTATGTATTTAATGAATTTTCCATCATTACCCCTTAAAGCAGATGTATGTATATTTATATGAAAAACTATAATTTTATGTTATTCTTCTAGAATATTTGTTTATTCTTATAGAAAATTTGTTTATCAATTAAAAACAGCCTTTAGATAATTATTGAACTTATAAATGAATTAGGGAGAATTAACATTGTTATAGTTAATCTTAGCACCTACAAATATGCTCTTGTCCTTTCATGCATCCAAGCTTTTATATCAATCAGTGAAGTTTTGTAGTTTTCATATAAGACCACATGTTTTCCTTCATTATTCCTACATATTGTTGTAGCTGTGGGTTTTCTTGTGTAGGTTTTTTTTTTTTTTTGATTTCTCATAAAAAGCCAGCATCCCAGGAATGGGGTCACTTCAGCATTGCCCCACTGCATGCATCCAAGGCAACCAAACACCAGGCTTCCAGAAACAGTTGAGGGGCCACAGATACTCTTATTTTTTAAGGATTCTTTTCTTTTTAAAGATTATTTATTTTAGAGAGAGGCGGAGAGAGGGAGAAACATTAATGTGTGGTTGCCTCTTGCACACCCTCTACTGGGGACCTGGCCTACGACCAAGGCATGTGACCTGACTGGGAATTGAACCAGCAACTTTTTAGTTCACAGGCCAGCACTCAGTCCACTGAGCCACACCAGCCAGGGCCACAGATGCTCTTGAAATGTTAGTGAAAGCTGGGAACCCTCTCTCCGTGAAAATGCAGAGAAGCCTAGCAGTGTGGGTGGGTAAGTGCACATGCCCACACTTGCACACACTTATGAAAACCACCTGAAGGGAGCAGCCCAGCCCCACCCTCACATTAACAGATCCAGGCAGGAAGCTCTGGTCCAGGCTGGTACCCAGGCCTTTGGTATTCAGATCTCCTCCAAGTGGGACCTTTGATGAGGGAAGTACAGGACCCAGGCCATGGTACCTAGCCCACTTCAGCCTTCCAGGTTAAAAAGACAGGTTTGGGTTAAAGGAAAGAAATAATGCAAACTTATGCTCCTCAGAGAGCCAGGTGGGTAGGATGGCGATGTGGTGAAGAGGAGGAGGAATAGTCCCAACCACAGACCCTCCTGTTACCAGATCTTCTGATTTGTCAAGAGGATCTGGAATGCTTAATTTTTAAGGGAGGTCTCTCAATATTTTAAGTTTTTTATTTATTGATTTTAGAGAGAGAGGAAGAAAGAGAGAAACAGTGATTTGTTTTTTCCACTTATTTATACTTTTACTGGTTGATTCTTATATGTGCCCTGACCAGGAATTGAACCTGCAACCTTGCATATCAGGACAACACTCTAACCAACTAAGCTACCCAGCCAGGGCAAGTATCTCAGTATTTTAATATGGACAAGTAATTTTTAAAAACCCAACTCAGGCCCTGTCTGGGGGCATCCCATGAGGGTGGGTTTCTGAGTCCCTCCCATGTCCTAGAATGACACCTGCAGGTAGAGCTTCCACAGGGCTCCCTTCATGTCCTTGTTCCTCAGGCTGTAGATGAGTGGGTTCAGGGTGGGGGTGAGGATGGAGTAGAAGACAGCAGCCAGGCGTCCTTGCAGTGGGGAGGAATGGGCACTGGGCCTCATGTAGGCAGAGCTGCCAGCGCCATAAAACAGCATCACAGTGGCCAGGTGGGAAGAGCATGTGGAGAAGGCCTTCAGGCGGCCAGCCACAGAGCGGATCTGAGCAACCGTGGCCAGAATTCGGACGTAGGACAAGACAGTGAGGGCAAAGCAGCTCATGATGACACAGCCGCTGACTGCAAATCCAGCAGCCTCGTGGGCATCCTCATTGGCACAGGCTAGGCGCATGATTGGAGGGATGTCACAGAAAAAGTGGTCAATCACAAGGGGATCACAGAAGGGTAGGGAGAAGGTATTGGCTGTGTGGAAGGTGGAGAAGAGGAGCCCACCAACCCAGGCCACTGCCACCAGGGACACACAGGCCCTGCGGCTCATAGCTACCCCGTATACCAGGGGCCTGTAGATGGCCAGACAACGATCGTAAGCCATGGAGGTGATGAGAAAACACTCCGTGGACCCAAGGCTGACAAAGGCAAAGAGTTGGGAAGCACATGCAAGGAGGGAAATGTCCCCAGAGCCCAGCATGGTGGCCACCAGGGCCCGGGGCAGGGTGGTGGACAGGGAGCAGATATCCACCAGGGAAAGGTGCTTGAGGAAGAAGTACATGGGCGTGTGCAGGTGGGCATCGAGGGTCACAGCAGCCACGATGGAGACATTTCCCAGAATTGCAGCCAGGTAAAGGAGAAGGAAGGCGACCACACTGAGCAGCTGTAACTCAGGGACAGCTGAGAAGCCCCGGAGGAGGAAGACAGATACTGCCGTGAGGTTGGTCATGTTCTGGAGGGTGCTCTGGTAGCAGCGCATGAGAAGAACCAACAGTATTTAAGACCTGGGAGGAAGTGGAGAAGAAGCTGGGTGAGCAGAGGCTGGAAGGAGGCTCAAATATTGTTCATTAACCATACATACATGCCCTGGTGAGGTGGCTAAATTCATTGGAGCAACTTCCCACGCACCAAAAGTTTGCCGGTTCAATCCCAGTCAGGGCACATACAAGATTCAACCATTGAGTGCATAAATAAGTAGAACAATAAATCAATCTCTCTTTTCTCCCCCCCCCCTCTCCAAAATCAGTAAGTTTTTTTTAAGGCAAAAGAACAAGTTCTACTGGGCCCTCCAGGAAAAGATGCAGCTAGCCAAACCATTGTTTTCAGCTCTGTGAGATCCTTTTCGGACTTTGGGTTTCTGAACCTGCAAGAAAGCACATGTGTGTTGTTTTAACAACAGCAGCCCTAGACAATGAAACAGCCTCCCGCCTCCTCAGTCCTCTTGCTTGTATCACAAGATACTGTTCCTCCTCAGGAAGTGGAGCCTTCCCATGTTGAAGTAAAAGAAATAAGCAACATAGCCGCATAGCTAATGCCCTTTGTCCCCTTCTCATCCCCCACAAGATCCTGGGAAACAGATATTGTAACCTGGTTTCCCTCAGCATCCCACAGGTACCCATGTGAGATGGTTTCATGGGGTAAATGGATGAACATTGCTAATTGTGCAGTTGGGAATTATTATTTTTTTATCCTGACCCAAGGACATGCTTATTGATTTTAGAGAGAGAGGAAGGGAAGGGGAGAGAGAGAAACATCAATGTGAGAGAGAAACATTGATTGGTTGCCTCTTGCACACACTCTGACTAGAGACCAAACCTGCAACCTAGGCATGTGCCCTGACGGGGAATCAAACCCATGACCTTTTGGTTTACAGGATGACACTCCAACCAAGTGAGCCACACTGGCCAGGGCTGTGAATTACTTTAATTTAATTTTTTTATTTATTGAATTGAGCAAGAGAGAGATATAAAGGGAGAGGGAGAAACAATGATTTGTTGGTCTACTTGGTTGATTCTTGTATGTACCCTGGCCAGGGATCAAACCCACAACCTGGGCATAGAGAGAAGATGCTCTAATCAACTGAGCTACCTGGCTAGGGCTATGAATTATTTTAATATGCGCCTGGAGAGACAACAACACGCCCCCAACTTTCCAGATGTTGCATTCAGGAAGGAGATGAAATGTGTGCTGATGTTCTGCAAAGAGCTGATGAAAAGAAACTTGGCAACATCTGTTACCACCATCAAGAATTATGGTGTTGCAACAGAACACAGCTTGCAGGAGATCAAATTCTGCACGCCTTGGCCAACTCATCTTGCCTTCTCTACACATATTTTTCTCATATCATTCACGTTTTTCCAAATTTACTTAAAAAAGAAATATGGTATTTATGCGTGCATCACTTGGAAAGGACTGATATTATGCTCTGACCTGGTAAGCCCTTGCACTTATTATTTTTTTTAATCTTCATCAGAAGATATCTGTTTTTTAAAATTGATTTTTTTTGGGGGGGTGGAGAGAGAGAGAGAAAGAGAGAGAGAGAGGGAGAGAAGGAAAACATTGATGTGAGAAAGAAACATTGATTTGTTGCCTCCCATACATGCCCTGACCAGGAATCCAACCCACAACCTAGACATGTGCCCTGATCAGGAATCAAACCTGCAACCTCTTTATGTACGGGATGATGGTCCAATCAACTGAGCCACCTGGCCAGGGCTCTTAGTTGTTATTATTGTCCTACTTTGTTTCAGCATTCTCACCTGCAAATCCAGTGGCTTGCAAAGGCATTTCCACACAGTTC
Organism: Desmodus rotundus; assembly: GCF_022682495.2. Lineage (NCBI taxonomy): Eukaryota > Metazoa > Chordata > Mammalia > Chiroptera > Phyllostomidae > Desmodus > Desmodus rotundus. The sequence goes on along the minus strand of NC_071398.1, from coordinate 50,727,439 downwards.
CACAGAGCCTTCGGGGGCCAAGACACAGGGACCTTGTCTGGCAGGGATCCAGCCCCTTTCCTTCAGCTGGAGGCAGTCCGTGTTTATTATTAAATTGTTATTGGATTATCAGCTCAGCTTTTGTTGGATGGCAGGATCCTGTCATGAGAAAATAGGTTTCACCAGCACTGGCACAACCATGAGGCAGTTTGTGTCATGGTTTACAGCACAGACTAGGAGAGAGGCTGCCTGGGTTCAGACCCCAGCTCTGTCACTTACTAGTTGTGTGACCTCAGATAAGTTACTTAACCTCTCTGGGCTTTGATTCCTTCTCTTTTCTTTTATACTTTTTGTTTTTAATTGAGTTTATTGGGGTGACATTGATAAACAAAACTGTATAGGTTTCAGGGGAACAATTCTATAGTACATCATCTGTATACTGTATCGTGTGTTCACCACCCCAGGTCTCCTTCTATCACCATTTATCCCCTCTTTATCCTCTTCTACCTACCCCACTCCCTTCCCTCTGGTAACCACCATGCTGTTGTCTGCATCTGTGAGTTTCATTTTTTTTGTTTTGCTTAATCCCTTCACCTTTTTCACCTAGCCCTCATTCGCCCTTCCCTCCTACAGCTGTCAGTCTGTTCTCTGTATCTGAGTCTGTCTCTGTTTTGTTTGCACTATGGTTTCTTTATCTGTAATGCACAGAAATAATGATGACACTTCCCACCATGAAAGTGGAATCAAATGTAGCCCTCAGAACAGTGCCTGGCACGTAAAACACAGTGCGCCTGTATCATTTTCTCCAAATAGCTGATTCTGCGTTTCTCAGAACTTCCTGGATGTAAGTTAATACCCCATATGTCATAGTTTGAAATAATGGAGACAAGCAGAGTCTCCAGATCAGAGCCATCAGCCCTGGGAGAAATGAGCCTGGCTGATGTGGGACACAGAAGTATCAGTTCAGGGGTAGAATAAGATTTCAGGAACTCCCTCTTCCCCAAAGCCTGTGTGTCTCCCAAAGTACCGCCGCCCTGCAGTCTCATAGCCTCATGCACACGCCTCCACTCATGGGGAGCTCACTCAGAGCAGTGGTTCTGAACTGGGAGTGACCGTGTCCCTACCATGGGGTGTGTGGCAGTGTCTGGAGACATTTTTTATTGTCACAACCAGGGAAGATGCTCCTGGCTTCCAGTGGGCAGAGCCCAGGGCTGCTACTGAATATTCAACAATGCACAGGGCAGCCCCGCAGCACAGTAATCTGACCTCACAATGCCAATAGCTCCAAGGGTGCTGCGCTAACTTAGTCTTGAGTTCTTTGTATCACATCAGCAGAGCAATCTCCAGCATTTAAACCTCACTTCCCGAGAGCCTGGGTGCTTTTCATGCATATTATGCAATCCTCCCAATAGCCCTTGATGGCAGGAACTGTTTTTTAAAAAACAGCCCAATGATATGTTTACTGATTTTAGAGAGAGGAAAGGCAAGAGAGAGAGAGAGTGAGAGAGAGAAACATCAATTGGTTTTCTCTCGTATGTGCCCTGATCAGAAATCTAACCTGCAGACTTTCGCTGTACAGGATGACACTCCACCCAACTGAGCCACCTGGGAAGGCAGGTACTATTTTATCAGTCCATTTCACAGATAGAAAAACCAAGGCACAGAGAGGTTAAGCAATTTGCCCAGGGTCTCATAGCTAGTAGTGGCCATGCTGGAGTTCAAACCTGGCTGATGATTCTGCAGGTTTTAATGGCTGCTCTGCTGCTTCAAGTCACCCCAGATGTGAGATGGGAGGCACTAGAAGGTTGAGCAGCAGGACCTACCTGGCTGAGCCTCCTGGCTACTCCCACCAGTAACAGGCAAAGCCACCTTTGCTGAGTGGGGCTGGTGGAAGGCTGGATCTCCAAGGGATGGAGGTGAGTGTTAGAGATCCAGGCTGGGATTCCTCATTCAGGATGAATCCTCACTTATAAGCTGTGGACAAGAAAGACCTTGGGGATGGGCCAGCATTAATGACTTCAGGTGGGATTGGCTCTGAGCCATCCATCCCCTCTTGGTTGTTTCTCTCTCATCTTCTTGGGAATTTGTCTAAGGGCTCCTCTGGGGACTTTCTGTCCCATGATGGCTCTAGGCTCTGAGAACAAGACTCTTTGACAGGTAAGGCATCAGCCATGCTTCCTGACCACTTTCTAGAGTGTTCTCTAGAAATACCAAAATATTTCTTATATCAAAAGCCACAACAGTCCATATATGTCATTGAACATTCTTTTTTTAAAAATTTTATTTATTGATTTGAGAAAGAAAGAGAGAGAGAGAGAGAAACATTGATTTGTTGTTCCACTTATTTATGTTTTCATTGACTGACTCTTGTATGTGCCCTGACTGGGAATAAAACCCGCAACCTTGGCATATAGAGATGATGTTCTAACCAACTGAGCTACCCAGCCAGTGCTCATTCTTGAGCTTTAAAATTTAATTCATCTATATATTTTTTTTAATTTTTAAGGACCACTGTAAACCAGAAATCCCAGATCACTTAAATCATAGATATTATATTCTAGTTGGAAATCAGACAGTAAATAAGTAAACAAATAAATATATTTTCAAGTTCTAGGTGGAGGTAAGTGAATGACAAACAATAAAGCAGAGTGAGGGGCGTAGAAAGACAGCAGGGGGCTTATTGAGTCAGGCTGGTCAAGGACAGCTTAATGAGAAAGTGACAACTGAGCTGAGGCCTGTATGAAGTGACAAAATGAGCCACACAGTGAACTGAGGGGAGAGTATGGAAGCAGAGGGAACAACATATGAAAAGTCTTAAGGTTGGGAGGCACTCGGCATGTTGAGCACCTGAAAGAAAGGCCTGAGGTGACTGGAGCTGAATGCAGGTGAGAAGCAGCAAGAGATGAGGAGCAGAGGTAGGGAGTGGGGAGACCATGAGGTTCCTGTGGGCCATGCTGAATAGTGTGGGTTGGAGAGTCAGCATGATAAGTAGGGCTGGGATGAGAGCATGACACCATCTGAATTCTGAGTTTGCGAGACCACTGTGCCCTGGTTGGGTTGCTCAGTTGGTTAGAGTATTGTCCCAATATGCCAAGGTTGTGGGTTTGATCCTCCATCAGGCCACGTATAAGAATCCACCAATGAATGCATCAGTAAGAGCAAAACCAAATTGATGTTTCTATCTCTCTCCCCCCTTTCCACTCTAAAATCAATAGTAAAAAAATAAAGACCACTGTAATTGCAGTGGAGAGACCAAACTTTAAGGGGGCAACAGTAAAACCAGGGAGTCTAGGTAGTCTGGCTGGGGTCTGATCAAGGATGGTGGCGGCTTGGACTCGCATGGTAACACTCAGGGCGGTGATGGTGGGCATACATGTACGTGTTGTGAGGATGGAATAGACACTTCTTGCCCACAGTTGCATGAGGGCTGTGGAAGAAATAACAATGCCCTGGCTGGGTAGCTCAGTTTGTTAGAGCGCTGTCCCAACACACTAAGGTTGTGGGTTTGATCCCCAGTCAGGGCACATACAATAAGCAACCAGTGAATGCATACATAAGTGGAACAACAAGTTGATGTTTCTCTCTCTTCTTCTCTCTCTAGTATCAATGAAGACAATTTTTGAAAAAGAAATAATAGAAATATAATACAAGACAATACATAACATCATAACAATATGGTAATATCTACATAATAGTAATATAATACATGATGATACATAACATAACAATATACTAATTTAATATGATACAATAACATACTAGTAATATAATGACTAATAATAACATGCTTACTCTGTGCCATGCACTGTCACATACATCTGGTATGTATGATCCTATACATAAATGGTTACACACACATACACACACATTTGGACCTCTCAATAACCCTATCTGGTAGGTCCTAATATTGTCCCAGTTTACAGGTGAGGAAACTGAGGCAGAGTGAATTGTATCCAAAGCCACAGAGCAAGTAAGTGGGGAAAGCAGGATTTGAACCCGGCCACATGACCCCATACTTCTAACCATCATGTGTGGGTCATGGGGTGAGTTCCAGGCTTTTGGTCTGAGTCCCTGGTGAACAGTGATGCCACTTATTGAACTGGGGGAAATTGTAGGAAGAGCAGATTTGGGGACCTAACATCAAGGTTCTACGTACTGTGTTAATTGTGAGATGGCTGTTAGAAATTTAAGTGGAGAAACCGAACAGCAAAGGGGACACACGGGATGGGCGTCGGTGGCAGGGGGAGGTCCTGACTAGAATATAAATTTGGGGGCATCATCAGCACATCAATGTTAATTAAAGCCACAGGGCTGGGTGTTTTTGCTCAGGAAATCATGGCAATTAGAGAGAGCCCATCCTTAGCATTGCTATTTGGGCTGACTATTAAGTTTAGTGTCCACAGAGAAACAAAGTAACTTATTAAGAACCCAGAAATGCAACTAATGCCAATTCTTCATTAAGCTGAAGCCCCTGGTGGCTCCCCAAGGATGAGAACTCTGCTAACAGGTTCAGCGCCCAAGAGAGGTCCCCTCCTGGTGATGGGGGGCTGGGGTCTGCAGCAGGAGATGCCAGGCATGACTGGAATAATTAGCCTCCACTGACTTCCAATAGCCGCTGGGGACTGGGGCTCTGAGCTCGTTAGGAATAGGCAAGCGAGACTGGCCTGGGAATCTTGAAGGAACTTTTTGATTTGTTGAACTCATTAACAAGGAAGCCTGGCAGGTGCCTCCTTCCCACAGGTGTCTTTGGTCTGAGAAAACACCTGCCAGGATTGCCAGAGAGGAAACGAGTTTTCAGCGTGTGTAGTTTTCAACTAGCTGTGTGTAGTTGAGCTCTTTCGGAAGTGATTTCTTCTTCTTAAATTGGGCACATGGATGAGGATGGGCGTTGGCTATCTGGTTTTTCTTTCCATCTTCAGTGCTGAGAACAGAACCCAGCATGTATCAGAGACTCAATGAAAACTTGTGGAATGACTGAAGGACTAAAACGATCTTTGTTTCTTTACTGCAGTGGTTCTCAATAGGGGTGACTTTGCTCCCCAGGGGACACTTAGTAATGTTTGGAATATTTTTGGTTGTCCCACTAGAAAAATAGGTTGTTCTTGGTGAGTAGAAGGCAGGGATGATGCTCAAAATCCGACAACATGCAGGACCGCCCCCTCCCCACAGCAAAGGGATTCAGCCCCAATGTTAATGGTGCAGAGGTTGGGAAACTGATTTACTGGTTTATAACTGACCTCCCTCAACCGGAGCAAAAGATCCAGAGACTTTTGTCCGACTTGTTTGCTGCTGCCTCTCCAGCAAGTAGAACCTTGTCTGACTCAGTAGATGCCCCATAAATACATACTGGGTGTAATGAATGACAATATGCTTTGTCCACCTGCTTCACATTATGTTCCATTTATAGAAAGTTTAAAACAGGCAAAACTAATCAATGATAGTAAGAAGACCAGACTGTGGTTACCTTTGTAGGAGAGTAGAGTCTAGTGGTGTGTATGGGGTGGTTCTGGGGTGCAAATTTGTGTCTAGATCTGGTTGCTGGTTACAATGGTATGTTCATTTGTGAAGATTCATCAAGCTGCACAATTAAGGTTCATGTACTTTTCTGTATGTAGGTAGTACTTGTATGGTAAGTTTACTAAAAAATGAACTAGGTTATTTTATTTTTGAGAACTCATGCACCTAATCACTATGCTATTAAGATAGCAAGAGTCCTACCATTTCTTCAGCAAATAAATTGTAAGTAAATTTTGCAGAGGGGAATCCTTACAGATTAAAACATTTAAAAGCAATAGTATACATGTCCTGGCTGGTGTGGCTCAATGGATTGAGTGTCAGCCTGTGAACCAAAAGGTCTCTGGCTCGATTCCCAGTCAGGGCACATGCCTGGGTTGCAGGCCAGGTCCCCATTTGGGGTGCGCAAGAGGCAACCAATCAATCTGTGTTTCTCTCATACATGGCCACGTTTCTCATCCTCTCTTTCTCCCTCCATTCCCTTCTCTCAAAAAAATAAATAAATAAAATATTTTAAAAAATAAAAGTAATAGTATACCACCTACCACCTCACACCTGTCAGGATGGCTATTATCAATAAACAAGTGTTGGTGAGGATGTGGAGAAAAGGGAACCCTCACACATTGTTGGTGGGAATTCAGGTTGGAGCCTTGTGCCATACACCAAAAAGATTGCAGGTTCAATCCCTGGTTGGAGCACAGTTGGCAACTGATCGATGTTTCTCTGTTGCACCGATGTTTCTCTCTCTTTCTCTCCCTCTTCCTCTTGCTCTAAAATCAATAAGCATATCCTCAGGCAAGGATTTAAAAAAAGAAAGAAAGAACCAGGAGAAACTACATTCCTTATTCTTCCCCTTCCTCTGTTTTCTTCTTACCTGAAGCTTTTGGATGTTCTGAGGATGGGGCACTGGCAGCCATTTTGTAACCATGAGGGAGAAACCTAGAGAATCACAGAGAAGCAAATTTGAAGCACTGGTATCATTGATACATTGGATTTACCAATCCTGGAACTACCCATGTGTAATTATTTTATTATATGAGGTAGTAGGGTTGTCAGATTTAGCAAATAAAAGTGCAGGATGCCCAGTTAAATAGGAGTTTTAGATAAATGAAGTTTTAAAAAGTATAAGTAGGGCCCATGCATTATTTGGTACATACTTATGTTAAAAATTCTTTGTATAATTATACTTTAAAGAAAGTTCATTTATATGAACTTTAAATGTAGTTGGGTGTCCTGTGTTTCACCTGGAAACCCTAAGAGATGGTAAATTCATTGTTGTTCCATGAGGCAATAGAATGTAATGGATGTGTGTTCTCTGAGGCAAGACTGCATGAGTCCAAATCCAGGCTTTTTAATTTTAATTTTAATTTTTTTAGTGGCTATGTGGCATTGGGCTAATGTCTTATCCTGTCTATGACTTACTTGATTTTCCTCATCTGTAAACTGGGGATGATGAGGATGATGATGATCAGCTCACAGTATTTATTTTATTTTATTTTATTTATTGGTTTGATTTGAGAGAGAGAGAAAGAAACATTGCTTTGTTGTCCCACTTATTTATGCATTCATTGGTTGTTTCTTGTATGTGCCCTGACCAGGGATCGAATCCACAACCTTGACCTATCAGGATGATGCTCTAACCAACTGAACTAGCTGGCCAGGGCTCTGCCCACGGTATTATTATGAGAACTAAATGGACACTCATAAGGCATGCATAAGGGAAGACGTGTTTTAACTTTAGTTTGGTTCTGCTAGCTGGCCCACCATTGGCGCTTCCACCAGAAGAACGAGTGAGGACTCACTTGTTCATGCCCTTGCCAACATCAAGCATAGATATGTTTTCCGTGGTGGAGAGCTGCCTCCTCAACACCTGTGTCATGGAAGGCAGGTGTGGGCAGAATGCAGGGGCCATCTCCCTACTGCTGTGAGGGGCACAGAGGGTAGATAATGAGCTCTGATTCGGAGGTCTTCCAGAAGAACAGCCCCAAGGTCCCTGGCTTCAGCCAAGATGCTGAGGTGTGAACACACTGGGAGCTGCGACTTCATCTTTGTCCTCCTTGGGACCAGAGCATTCTTTGGTTATTCAGGGAGAAAAGGGTGGTTCTTCTGAGGATCTGACTGGGGACAGGAGCTGTTGATTCCACACACACACACCCATTTTGCTCTGTAAGCTGATGAAACTGACTTGGCTGCTGTTTCCTGCCTCGTCCACCATCTGAAGATAACCTGGCTGGACAGCATAGTGGTAGGAATACGGCGTGAGGAAGAAGATGGCTGGGCCTGAGGCAGAGGCTCACCCTCTCTGAGCTTCACTTGTGCTGCTCTGAAAAGGAAGAGCAGTGGCTCACCTACACCAGAACTGTAAAATGATCCTCCCTCCCTCCCTTCCTCCCCTTCTCTCCTTCCTTCCTTCCTTCCTTCTTTCCTTCCTTCCTTCCTTCTTCCCTCCCTCCCTCCCTCCCTCCCCAGTCTGTCTCTCCCCACTCCACCTCCTTCCTCCCTGCCTCCACTTCAAAGGGAGGATCCATGAGTAATGCAGGTAAGTTTCCATAACCCTAATTTTTCTCTGATTCTAAAGTCTTATATGAAATTATGGGAGGAGTCAAATCCCATAAAACATTTTGTATACATAACAAATATCTGGAGGATAGAAGCTAAATGATAAACCCTAAAAGTAGAGATTGCTTTCTGGGAAATGTTCTCTTTCTATTTCAAATATATTTATTTATTTTATTTTATTAAATTGGAGTAAAATACACATAGCGTATTTACCATCTTAGATATTTTTAAGGGCACAGTTCAGTGGTACTAAGTGCATTTACATTGTGCTCTGTTTGGTGTGGCTCAGTGGATTGAGTACCAGCCTGTGAACCAGGGGGTCGCCAGTTCAATTCCCAGTCAGGGCACGTGCCTGGGTCCCCAAGAGGGGCCATGTGAGAGGCAACCACACATTGATGTTTCTCTTCCTCTTTTTCTCCCTCCCTTCCCCTCTCTAAAAATAAATAAATAAAATCTTTTAAAAAATAAAATGAAAGTACATTCACATTGTTGAACCATTGATGGTGGGAATGAACCATCCCACCATCATCTCCAAAACTTTTTCATCTTGTAAAACTGAAACTCTGCCCCCATTTAACATTAACTCCCTCTCCCTCTCCCCCAGTCCATGGCAGGGATCTACTTTCTGTCCCTATGAATTTGGTGACTCAAGGGACCACATGCAGGTGGACCAAATATTTTCTTTAATCCTCACCTGAGGATATGTTTATTGATTTTATAGAGTGAGGAAGGAAGAGAGAGAAGAAAAGAAAAACATTGACGTGAGAGAGAAACGTCAATGAATTGCCTCCCATAAGTGCCCTGAAACCTAGATATGTCCCCTGACCCGAATCAAACCCTGGCTAGGTAGCTCAGTTTGTTAGAGCATCATCTTGATGTTCCAAGTTTGTGTGTTCAATCCGCTGTCACGGCACACACAAGGATCAACCAATGAATGTATCAATAAGTGGGATAAGAAATCAATGCCTCTCTCTCTGTCTCCCCCTTTCTCTTTCTCTAAAATTAATGAACATATCTCAGGTGAGGATTAAAGGAAAATGAGGGTGATAATAATGGCATACATGCGGCACCGAGAGCACAGTTAAGGGGAGCCTTTCCTACACCCTCCTCCACTGAAGGAGAGAAGCTGGAGAAATTAGACCAACATTGTCTTCCTGAGCAAGTTCATGCAATCGTTGACCTTGAAAAGTGTCTCTGTGCCAACAATGCCTGGGTGTTTATCCCCATCCTGAGCTCTCATCCAAACCCCAACCTATAAATCCAGCTGTGTTTAATGCAACCCGACTAGAGGTCTCAGAGATCTTGCATACTTGTGTGCAAGCTGAACCCTCATTCTCCTCCCCCCACCTCAAACTTGGCCATCTCAGTAAGTGACATCATCCCATGGCTCAGGGCAAACATCTACGAGTGACCCTTCATTGCACCCTTTATCCCTCATATCCAATCCACCAGCAACATCTGTGGACTCCATCACCAAAGTTTATCCCGCTGAGTTGCCTCCTGTTCTAGAACAAAGGGGTTTTTTTTTTTGAAGATTTTATTTATCTTTTAGAGAGAGGAGAAGGGAGAAAGAAAGAGAGGGAGAGAAACATCGACATGCAAGAGACACATTCATCAGTTGCCTCTGCCACGCACCCCAACTGGACATCAAACCTGCAACCCATAGGCATGTGTCTGACTGGCAACTGAATCGGCAACCTTTCAGTTCACAGGCTGGAGCTCAACCCACTGAGCCACACTGGTCAGGGCTGTTCTAGCACAATCTTGGGATTAGAATAGGTGCTCAGTAAATATCAGCTGAATGAATGAGACTAGGGAGAAATTTTCGGAAGAGCAGAGGCAGATATGGGTCCCTGGAGAGGTGATGGGGACCTTTGTTGGTTCAGGTACCAGGAGAGGAATCTAAACTGTCCATCAGGAGCTCGGGGCAGGCAACTGAGTTGGTTGGAGCATCATTCCCTGTGCCAAAATGTTGTGGGTCCCCCTCCTGGTCAGGCATGTAGGGGATGCAACCAGTCGATGTTTCTCTCTCACATTGAAGTTTCTCTCTCTCTCTCTCTCTCACACACACACACATCAACAAACATATTCTCAGGTGAAGAATTTTTAGAAAGTGACACGAACTCCAGGGAAAAGCATTTCCAGGGGAGGGAATGGGCAATGCAAAGACCCTTAGGCAGAAGGAGCTATTTTGGATGCAGCTCAGTAAAGATGAGGTCACAGATAGAGGCAGGGCAGGGGAGGACAACATGGAAGATGCTGGGCATTGGAGAGGCCTTTAGATTCATTCCAGGTTTATAGTGGGGACTTTAAAAGAGGCCCTGCCTGCACTGGGGGACAGGGCAAGGTGGACTCTATTCTCCTGTTCATTCTTTCCTTCTCCCTCCCCAGACTCCTCCGCCCTGGGTGTGCCCACAGGCCTGTGCCTCCCAAGTGCCTGTGCAACCCAGCCCTGGTCCTTGATCACAATTATTTGGTAATGGTGGACAAACAAAACTAACTTGGGTCAACTACCGTGTACCAGTCAGCTGTGGCCACAGAACACTGTGAAACAAACCTTCCTAAAATGTAGTGTCTTACAACATGTCGTTCATTCTCATGACCGTTAATCCTAGCAGATTAAAAACTGGAAACAATGCAGATATCCAGCCATTGATGAGTGGGTAAACAGAACATGGTATATACATAAAACGGAATATTATTCAACTTAGAAATGGACGACATACTGACACCCACGTGCTACCACCTGCACAAACCTTGGAAACATTATGTTAAGTGAAAGATGCCACACAAAAGGCCAAATGTGACATGATTCCATTTATGTGAAACATTCAAAACAGGCAGATCCATACAAACAGAAAGATTAATGACTCAGGGGCAGGGGATTGGGAGTGACTTCTAATGGGTAAGGGTTTCTCTTGGTGGTGACGAAATGCAGAATTCGATAGTGGAGACAGTCGCACAACTTTGTGAATATACGTAAAACCCCAGAAGTGTACATTTGCAAAGAGTAAAATATATGGTGTGTGGATTCTATCTCCATACAAAGATAAAGTATTCATAGTGTGAGAGCTCCAACACGCCCAGTTGTTTGGTCAGCCTCGGGACCAGTGCAGGGTTCTGTGGAGAGCTGCCTGGACTGCCTTGTTCCTCAGACAGTAGATGACAGGGTTGCACATGGGTGTGATCACCGTGTAGATGACAGACAGAATCTTGTTTAGATCCATAGCTTCCATGCGGCTTGGACGGGCGTAGATGAAGAGAGTGGCTGAGTAGAAGATCCCCACCACCACCAGGTGGGAGGCACAGGTGGAGAAGGCTTTGCGGCGGGCAGCAGCCGATGGCATACTCAGCATGGCCCTACCGATGGCCACATAGGAGGCTGTGGCCACAAGGAGGGAACCCCAGAGGATGATGATGGCGGAGATGAAGTCCACCAGTTCTGTCAGGGCCACGTGGGTGCAGGACAGGTTGAGCAGAGGGGAGACATCACAGAAGAAATGGTTGATGACATTGGGGCCACAGTAGGACAGGCTAGCGATGCATGATGTCTTGACCACCGAGACCAGCAGCCCACCAAGCCATGAGGACAAGGCCAAGGCCAGGCAGACCTGGGGCCTCATGAGCAGTGGGTAGTGCAGTGGGTGGCAGATGGCAACATAGCGATCATAGGCCATAGAGGCCAGGAGGGTGCACTCAGTACAGATGAGGGAGATGAAGAAGAAGAGTTGGGTCATGCAGGCTGTGAAGGGCACGGGGCCGGGTCCACTCCACAGCCCCGTGAGCAGGCTGGGCATGGTCACTGACACGTAGCTTACCTCCAGGCAGCTCAGGTTGCCCAGGAAGAAGTACATGGGCTTGTGGAGATCACTGTGAATGCGGATGAGGTGGATGATGAGGCTGTTCTCCAGCAGGGTCACCAGGTAGAGAGTCAGGAAGACAGCAAACAGGACATCCCTTACCTCTGGCCTCGTGGACAAACCCAGCAAGATGAATTCTTGTACTCTGGTCATGTTTCCCGGCTCCTGGGACATCCCCATCTGAGAACAAAATACATCAATAAAATATGCAAATCTATCTCTCTACACCTTGCCTCACCCTACAACCAGCCATTGTCTCACCTGAGTCAGTGAAATAACCTTGCCTGGTTCCTCTGCTTCCAGTCTTGCCTTCCACAGTCCTCATCCACGTGGCAGCTAGTGGGGTCTTTCAAAATAATTGAACGTAGCCCTGGCTGGGGGGCTTAGTTGGTTAGAGCATTGTCCTGTACACCAAAAGGCTGTGAGTCTGATTCCCAGTCAGCACATGTGACTAAGTTGTGGGTTCAATTCCCAGTTGGGGCTCATACAGGAGGCAACTGATCAAAGTTTCTCTCTCACATGGAGTCTTCCTCTCTGTCTCTCAAAATCAATAAAAACATATCTCCTGGTGAGGATTTTAGAAAATCATAGACCATCCCTGGCTGGTTTGAGTGAGTAGATTGAGCACAGGCCTGCGACCCAAAAGGACACCAGTTCTATTCCCAGTCAGGGCACATACCTGGGCTGCAGGCCAGATCCCCAGTCGGGGGCATGTGAGAGGCAACCTATTGATGTATCTCTCACACACATACACGTTTCTCAGCCTCTCTGTCTTCCTCCCCTCTCCTCTCTCTAAAATAAATAAATAAAATCTTTTTAAAAATCATAGATCATATGGGGTCACTCTCCAGTTTAAACCTGACAGATTTCCCCACTATTAGAATAATCATCATGTTTCTTATCATGGCCTCAGAGACCCTCAATTTTTGGATCCCTGCCTGGTGCTCCAGGCTTAACACACGTTGTAAATCCTGATCTCCCATCTACTGAAGCCCCATGGGCACCCTTTCACTTCCTCTAATGCTCCAAGACCCTTCATACCTAAAAGAATTCCTACATAAAGTTCCTTCTGCCTGGAACATCTTACCCCTGGTTCTCACCTTAATTGTTTCTGGTAATCTTCATCATCCTTGGCATACATTTTTCAAAGTATTGGCTTCAGATAAGGCTTACTTGTGCACCCTTTATCAAACCCTGTCCTTGCTCTCTGTCCCCACATCCCCTCGCTCCCTTTCAGAGTGATCCTTATTGTTTTCAATTGCTCATGTGCTTGTTAAGTGATTCAGTGTCTCTTCAAATGAGTTGTAAGCCTGGGTAGAAGGCTGGGTCTGTCTGACTGAGACCTGCATCGTCGGCACCTAGTGAGAAAAGCACACCACTGCCCAGTATAGAGTACATGTTCTTTATCCATGGCAGATCAAAGCTGGATGGCCAGGCATCACTGATCTTAATATATGCAGCAAGAAAGAGTAGGGGAGCCCTGACTGGTGTGGCTCAGTGGGTTGGGCATCATGCTGCAAACCAAAAGGTTGCCAGTTCAATCCCTGGTCAGGGCACATGCCTGTGTTGCAGGCCAGGTTCCCGGTTTAGGGGCCTGCAAAAGGCAATTGATTGATGTTTTTCTCACACATCAATGCTTTTCTCTCTTTCTCCTTCCCTGCCCCTCTGTCTAAAAAAATTAATAAATAAAGTCTAGAAAGAAACAGTACAAATGGCCAACAATAGAAGATTGGTTTAAATAACTCAGTCAACCAGTACCTTGTCTAATATAAACAGTTAAAATTAAGTTTTTTAAAGTAAACTATAAAATTGTATATGTACTATTTCTTATGTAATTATGTTTAAAGAAAGGACTCATAAGAAAAAATAGACTGTTAGTGAACACACCATCAATGTTGGAAGAAGGAGGAGGAGGAGGAGGAAGAGGAGGAGAACAAGAAGAAAAAGGAAAGAACAGTAGAAGGTGATGGCTGGGAGCATCGGGACTCTTTTTATCTGGCCTTCCCTTCATTCTCTGATGGTTGCTGATTTGGAAGGGAGTCAGTGGAGTGTCACCCTGAGCTCAGAAACCTGCCTAATCTGCTTATTGCAATCTTTAGCACATTGCTTGATTTGTTCAAGTTTTTTTTTTGGGGGGGTTGTCTGAGAAATGGGGGGAATGATATTGGCTCCCATGAGACATTGTGAATTTTACATAAAAACAAAGGGGAAAGTTCTAGACAAATGGGTTTTCAGTTTTGATAGACTTGGGTCAGTGTGTTTGTAGGTGTCATTTAAAAACACAACTCTACAGTGAACTTGAGTGATTCTCCTGGGTATCTTGAAGTAGAGAAAAATCCTTATCTCCCTATGCTGGGGTTTCTCTATTGATGTGCTATCATTTATTCAAGTTTACCACCATTTATTAACAAATAAGGTCAGCTAGGGATATTTTCTAGAAAAAACAATGGAAATTTGATTCCTGATCTACTCTACAGAGGACTACATTCCCCCTCCCAATCTCTCTTACTATAAAGATGGAGATAACATTTATTGCATATATCTATGTCCAGGGTGGGTCCTTTTAATAAAAGATTTCATTTATTTTCAATACCCTGCAACACAGGTGTCATTTTTCTTATTATTAAAGACCCAAACCCGAGGGTCCCAGAGGCTACAAGTTCAAAGTGAGAAGCCTGGTATTTTTCATCTCAGTTCTATCAGCACCTTGCTTGAGATTGGCGTCATTGACGAATCATGCCCTTGGTGTGTGCCAGGGCTGCCTGAAGACTCATCTAACCCCAGAGAAGATTAAGTGAAACCCCGAGGTATTTAAAGCTCAACTCGGACCTGTTGTGTCCAGTAGTGTTTGTAGCTGTCCCCGGTCCTGACCCGAGCCCTGCACAGCTGCCCTGGGGACAACACCCCACGCAGAGGCAGCTGTCCATGGTGGTGAATAAGACAGCAGCCCAGCAGGTTTAGTGCTGGCTGGTGGGGCTCCCCTTGGTTCCAAGCAAGAACTCCTCAATGGCCCTCTTCCTTGGCCTTTCCCTCCCCTCGTCTGACTGTTCTCTTCTGTGACCCACTTTCCCTCTGCTTCCGAGTATGTTCCTAATTCCCTTCCTTGTCCCTGGGTTAGATTTAACTCTGCTGTGAAGTCTCAGCCACTTACTTTAGATGCTGAGAGGTGTTTATCACTTATCTCGCATAAGAACCAATCAATTTAATTCCAAGGGCCTCTTTGGAATTTTGTAGCCGAGAATCAGAGTGTACAGAGACTACTTAGGATTTAAGTGTTCAGAGCCAGGTCTCCCTGACTCTTATTTAAATAGTGGAGCTATTAAGAATCTGAGATGAAGATAAGCTCCATCTACCTTTTTCTTAGAAAAGGCTGTTGCAGGTCAGAAATGTTATGTAACAGGTCCAAGTTTGGCCAATGAAAGAGCATCAGATAAGCCCTGGCTGGGGTTGATAAGACCCTGACTTTCATCCCATAAGCAGTTATCGAGCATGAACTGTGTACTGAACACTGTGCTTGGCCCCTCTCGCTCCTTACCTGAACAGCTAGGCACAGACAGGACAAGAAGATAGAAAAGATGTAGGGGTTCTATCTGATGCTTTCTTTTTAAATTTTTTAAAAATTTATTGAGACAGAGAGTGAGATTTGTTGTTGCATTTGTTGATGGATTCATTGCTTGCTTTTTGTATGTGCCCTGACTGGGTCTCGAGCCTGCAACCTTGGGATATCAGGGACGACGCTCCAACCAGGAGCTGCCCAGCCAGGGCTTATCTGATGCTCTTTCATTGGCCAAACTTGGACGTGTTACATAACATTTGTGACCTGCAACAGCCTTTTCTAAGAAAAAGGTAGATGGAGCTTATCTTCATCTCAGATTCTTAATAGCTCCACTATTTAAATAAGAGTCAGGGAGACCTGGCTCTGAACACAAGATCTTTCACTGAATAGCTGTGGGATTTTGGACAAGTTACCTGTCCTCAGAGAACTTCAGTTTTCTTATATACAAGTTGGAGATTATTGGATGACTTATCAGGTTGCCATGTTCCAAGTTTCTGGCACATGGTAAACAATAAATATTAGCTGTTATTATTAAGTAGTATGTCATACAAACACAGGTATGTGTTCATGATATGTACATTGTTTCCTTAACCCAGGTTGTAGCTACCTGTGATTGCAATGTTATTCTCTGCATTTTTCAGAAGAGGAACTAAAGCTGAGAGGGGACTTGACTAAGTCACACAGAGAGGGGCAGCCACACCTGGGTCCCTGTGATTCTGAAGCAAGTGGTCCTTTTTCTAGACTTTGTTGCCTCTCTGTGTGGAAGAAGTTGCACGTGTCTGAATCTGTAAACTGAAGTGATTCTTTGGCCTGACTTCCGAGTGATTTCAGCGCTGGCATATTAATGCAGTCCTTTCTAACAGAGAAGGGAGCCAGACAAGCAACAAGGCAGGGTAGGGGTTTGATGAGGAGTATTTACTTCCAGAGAAGGGAGGGCTGGGGACACCTCATGCAGGATCTGACATCTTACCTGAATCTTTCTCCCCGTGCTTAAAAAGTCATTCTTGTTTATTGTATTAGAGTTGTCCCAGTTTTTCCCCCTTTGCCCTCCTCCACCCAGCCCACACCCCACTCCCACAGTCAACCTTGAAGGATTAGCAGAAATTTGAAAGTTAGATTATGTGCAGGGTGATGGGCAGCCCAGGAGCAATGAACGGCACCGGCACAGATGTAAAAGTGAGAGCACAGTTTGGCCAAAGTCACCCAGGTACTTGGGAACTTCAGCCCAGGTTTTCTGCTCCCAACCCAGCCCTTCCTTCCTGGTAGAAAGAATTCAGGTTTTAGAATCACACGGCCCTGGACTCCAATTCCAAATCCTGTCCTGCCTGCTTGTGTGAAATCAAGCAAAGTTGGAGGTTTCTTGTTGGTTTTTCTCGTTGTTGGGTTTTTGTTGTTGTTGTTGTTGCTCTTATTTATTTATTTATATTTAAGTAAAATAGAAACCACGCAGTTTTAGAAGTCCTTTCCCTTTGCCCCCCCAAATGAGCTGTCCGGTCTCCTTACCTCAATAGCTTGAGTAAGATGGGTCTCTCCGAATGGATACAGCTGGACTCCTTTCTTCTTCAGGATGTCCGGGCAGTGCCTCAATGACCTGACCATTTGCTCCAGGACAGAATTTTCAGGAACAGAGCCAGAGGCCTCAGTCATCAGAAGAACAGGAGGTCCGGAGGTCACACCCGCCTGCAAGGAACTGTCCTTCTTCCTGAGCAGGAGTTCCCACCAGACACGCCTCACACTCCCCACCCCCCCATGGCAGCAGGTTCTGAACTGGGTGTGGCTTGAGGCACCAGGTTGCCTCCGTCCTGTCCTCAGTGCCAGAGAAGCCAGCTGTGCACCAGAGCTCAAGCTCTCTGAGACCTCTCTCCCCTAATCTCTGTGGACTCCAAGGACAGATGAGAAACATTCCACCACCCCCCACCACCCCCGAATCTCTATTGGGCAATGGCAAACCTCACTGAGAATCCACCTTTAGGACATATCAGTAAGCATGCACTGATACCCTACTGTGTGCTAGAATGTGTTCTGTATGCTTGGGTACTCAAAAATTAACCAGGCTTCACTTCTGCTGTTTTTTTGTCTTTTTAAACATTTTATTTATTGATTATGCTATTACAGTTGTCCTGAGTTTCTCCCTTTGCCCCCCTCCACCCAGCATGCCCCACTCTCTAAGGCAATCACACCACCATTGTTCATGTCCATGGCTCTTGTGTATAAGTTCTTTGGCTACTTCATTTCCTATTCTGTACTTTACATCCCCATGGCCATTCTGTCACTACCTATTTGTACTACTTAGTCCTCTCACCTCTTCACCCATTCTCCCCTTCCCCCTCTCATCTGAAAACCATCTGGTAACTAACTTCTTTTCTCTTGCTGCTTTTAAGAGTCTCTCTCGCCCTGGGTGATGTGGCTCAGTGGATTGAGCACCAGCCTGTGAACCAAAGGGTTGCTGGTTCGATTCCCCATCAGGGCACATCCCTGTGTTGCAGGCCAGGCCCCCAGTTGGAGGTGTACCACACACTGATGTTTCTCTCCCTCTGTTTCTCCATACCTTTCCCTCTGTCTAAAAATAAATAAATGAAATCTTTTTTTTTTTAAGAGTCTTTATCTTTAACCTTTGGCCTTTAATTATGCTGTGTCCTGGAGTGGGCCTCTTTGCATCCATCTTGTTTGGGACTCTCTGTGCTTCCTGGACTTGCATGTATATTTCCTTCACCAAATTAGGGAAGTTTTCTTTCACTATTTTTTGAGACAGATTTCCAGTTTCTTGCTCTTTCTCTTCTCCTTCTGGCACCCCTGTTATGTGAATGTTGGATCTCTTGAAGTTGTCCCAGAGGCTTTTTATCCTATCCACATGTTTGGGTTCTTTTTCCTTTTTGTTCTTCCTTTTTTGTGTAGTTGCTTTTTGCTTCCTATCATTGGCTTCGAAATCATTGATTTGATTCTCAGCTTCATCCACTCTACTGTTGTTTCTCTGTAAGCTGTTCTGTATTTCAATTAGTGTAAGCTTCATTTCCGACTGGGTCTTTTTGATGCTGCTGGGGTCTTCACTAAGTTCCTTGAGCATCCTTATATCCTGAGTTTTGAACTCTGCTTCTGATAGATTGCTTATCTCCATTTTGTTTGGCTCTTTTTCTAGAGTTTTGATGGGTTCTTTCATTTGGAACATGTTTCTTTGTCTCCTCATTTTGGCAGCCTCCCTGTGTTTGTTTCCATGTATTAGGTAGAGCTGCTTTGACTCTGTGTCTTGGTAGTGTGGCCTAATGTAGTAGGTGTCCTGTAGGGTCCAGTGGCACAACCTCTGTTATCACCTAAACTGGGTACTCAAGGTGCACCCTTCATGTGTGCTGAGTACAGCCTCCTCTTGTAGTTGAGCCTTGGTTTCTGTTCACACATCAATGGGAGGGATTTACCCAGGCCAGTCAGCTGCAAGGAATGGCTGTCACAACTGATCACCAACCACCACCCTTCATGGGGGACCAGCTGTGCAGGAGCATGTTGGTGGTGGTGCTCTGCTGTAGTCCTTAGCTGTCCACTGGGTGTGCTGGCCCTGAGGTTTCCTGGGTGGTACACACCAAGGTCATCCCCCACCTGTGTTTTCCTTGGGGCACATGCCTGAGCTGTAAAACAGTCTGAGATGGCCACTACTTGTGCTGGGCTTGGAGATTCCCAGGCAAAGCTAAACTGTGAATCTAATCTGGCTGCTGCTTGAGCTCACTGAAGCCAGCTGTTGCTTGTTTGATAGGATTTAGGAGACAAGACCAGCCATTCTTCTAGAAAAGCAACTTGAGCAGGCCCATAAATTGAGTTGGGTAGAGCCTCAGGGGATTTCCAAGGCAGGCCAAACAGGGTTAGTCAGGATGGAGTCTTAGATATGGCACCAGCTTACTGGATCCTTGGCTCTGTGGGCTATTTAGCAAAATGACAATGGCCTCTCCTTGCCTTGTTGCCAGACACTTCAGTTCCTTCCCTGTATACCACTGGTGTCTTTCAACCTGCTCCAGTGCTGGAGCTCTGTGGAAGTGAGTCTGAGTAGTTGAGTCTGTGTGGGTTCTTTAAGAGGAACTGCTTGGGACTCCAGAAGTTTCTTCCACTGACTCAATCTCTGCTGGGTTTTGCAGCAGAAGTTGTGGGAACTTATCTTCCTAGCACTGGAATCCTGATCTGGGGGCTTGATGTGGGCCTCGGATTCCTTGCTCCTGAGTTATCCCTCTGGAATTTTTATCCAGCCCATTCTGTGTCTGCACCCCTCCTACCAGTCTGGATGGATGTGGTTTTTTGAATTCCATAGTTGTCAGACTTCCATTCAGCTCCATTTCTCACGTTCCTGAGCGATGGTTGTTCTATATTTTAGTTGTAATGTTGATGTGGTTGAGCGAAGAGGTGAGCCATGTCTGTCTGTGCTACTACCTTGACTGGAAACCCACTTCTGCTTTGAAGGTTTGTGGCAAAGGTGGATATGGAAACAGATGAGGACCAGAGATTGTGGAGGGAAGCTAGTCTGGTATGAGGACCTCCAGGAAACTTTCAGGAGAATGTGGTAACTGAGATGAAGTTTCAGAAAGCCTTCTAGTGAAGATTATCTTCACTAGACATAAAGCAAGAAACACTGTGTAGATGTGCCCTGACTGGTGTGGCTCAGTGGGCTGGGCATCCTCCTGCAACCCAAAAGTTTGCCAGTTCGATTCCCAGTCAAGGCATATAATTGTGTTGCAGGGACCAGAGCTGTGTGAGAGGCAACCAATTGATGTTTCTCTCCCTGTCTCTCCCTCCCTTGCCCTCTCTCTAAAAATAAATAAAGTCATTTAAAAAAACACTCTGTATGTGTAGCAGGCACATACTACGTCATATGTAAGCTGTGTTGTTTTTGTAATGCACTCTCTTCTTTTTCTTCTGAATAAATGTAGAATTTCCAGGGCAGTATATCAGGCCCTACACTACATGTGCCCAAGCAAGTTTCCATGCCTCACTTTCTGTGGCTCTCCACTATCTCTGACTCCTCCTGCACCTGAAACATGCGGTTCCCTTTCATACTTCCATACATTGGTGTATTCCAACTCTTCTGCTTTGAATACTCTCCCCTGCCCCCTTTTCTCCTGCAGAAACTATTCATCCTTTAAGGTTGAACACTTGGAACAGCTATCACTAGCCTCCTTTATCATTGGCCTGGTCCCCTCTTCTTCCTTTATGGATTTTTTTAATTGGTAAAATAACACATAACACAAAATTTGCTATCTTAGCCATTTTTTAAATTTCATATCTTCACCCAAGGATATGTTTATTGATTTTAGAGAGTGAGGAAAGAAGAAAGAGAGAAAAAGAAAAACATTGACGTGAGAGAGAAACATCAATGAATTGCCTCCCATAAGTGCCCTGAAACCTAGATATGTCCCCTGACCCGAATCAAACCCTGGCTAGGTAGCTCAGTTTGTTAGAGCATCGTCTTGATGTTCCAAGTTTGTGTGTTCAATCCGCTGTCACGGCACACACAAGGATCAACCAATGAATGTATCAATAAGTGGGATAAGAAATCAATGCCTCTCTCTCTGTCTCCCCCTTTCTCTTTCTCTAAAATTAATGAACATATCTCAGGTGAGGATTAAAGGAAAATGAGGGTGATAATAATGGCATACATGCGGCACCGAGAGCACAGTTAAGGGGAGCCTTTCCTACACCCTCCTCCACTGAAGGAGAGAAGCTGGAGAAATTAGACCAACATTGTCTTCCTGAGCAAGTTCATGCAATCGTTGACCTTGAAAAGTGTCTCTGTGCCAACAATGCCTGGGTGTTTATCCCCATCCTGAGCTCTCATCCAAACCCCAACCTATAAATCCAGCTGTGTTTAATGCAACCCGACTAGAGGTCTCAGAGATCTTGCATACTTGTGTGCAAGCTGAACCCTCATTCTCCTCCCCCCACCTCAAACTTGGCCATCTCAGTAAGTGACATCATCCCATGGCTCAGGGCAAACATCTACGAGTGACCCTTCATTGCACCCTTTATCCCTCATATCCAATCCACCAGCAACATCTGTGGACTCCATCACCAAAGTTTATCCTGCTGAGTTGCTTCCTGTTCTAGAACAAAGGGGTTTTTTTTTGAAGATTTTATTTATTTTTTAGAGAGAGGAGAAGGGAGAAAGAAAGAGAGGGAGAGAAACATCGACATGCAAGAGACACATTCATCAGTTGCCTCTGCCACGCACCCCAGCTGGACATCAAACCTGCAACCCATAGGCATGTGTCTGACTGGCAACTGAATCGGCAACCTTTCAGTTCACAGGCTGGAGCTCAACCCACTGAGCCACACTGGTCAGGGCTGTTCTAGCACAATCTTGGGATTAGAATAGGTGCTCAGTAAATATCAGCTGAATGAATGAGACTAGGGAGAAATTTTCGGAAGAGCAGAGGCAGATATGGGTCCCTGGAGAGGTGATGGGGACCTTTGTTGGTTCAGGTACCAGGAGAGGAATCTAAACTGTCCATCAGGAGCTCGGGGCAGGCAACTGAGTTGGTTGGAGCATCATTCCCTGTGCCAAAATGTTGTGGGTCCCCCTCCTGGTCAGGCATGTAGGGGATGCAACCAGTCGATGTTTCTCTCTCACATTGAAGTTTCTCTCTCTCTCTCTCTCTCACACACACACACATCAACAAACATATTCTCAGGTGAAGAATTTTTAGAAAGTGACACGAACTCCAGGGAAAAGCATTTCCAGGGGAGGGAATGGGCAATGCAAAGACCCTTAGGCAGAAGGAGCTATTTTGGATGCAGCTCAGTAAAGATGAGGTCACAGATAGAGGCAGGGCAGGGGAGGACAACATGGAAGATGCTGGGCATTGGAGAGGCCTTTAGATTCATTCCAGGTTTATAGTGGGGACTTTAAAAGAGGCCCTGCCTGCACTGGGGGACAGGGCAAGGTGGACTCTATTCTCCTGTTCATTCTTTCCTTCTCCCTCCCCAGACTCCTCCGCCCTGGGTGTGCCCACCAGCCTGGGCCTCCCAGGTGCCTGTGCAACCCAGCCCTGGTCCTTGATCACAATTATTTGGTAATGGTGGACAAACAAAACTAACTTGGGTCAACTACCGTGTACCAGTCAGCTGTGGCCACAGAACACTGTGAAACAAACCTTCCTAAAATGTAGTGTCTTACAACATGTCGTTCATTCTCATGACCTTTAATCCTAGCAGATTAAAAACTGGAAACAATGCAGATATCCAGCCATTGATGAGTGGGTAAACAGAACATGGTATATACATAAAACGGAATATTATTCAACTTAGAAATGGACGACATACTGACACCCACGTGCTACCACCTGCACAAACCTTGGAAACATTATGTTAAGTGAAAGATGCCACACAAAAGGCCAAATGTGACATGATTCCATTTATGTGAAACATTCAAAACAGGCAGATCCATACAAACAGAAAGATTAATGACTCAGGGGCAGGGGATTGGGAGTGACTTCTAATGGGTAAGGGTTTCTCTTGGTGGTGACGAAATGCAGAATTCGATAGTGGAGACAGTCGCACAACTTTGTGAATATACGTAAAACCCCCAGAAGTGCACATTTGCAAAGAGTAAAATATATGGTGTGTGGATTCTATCTCCATACAAAGATAAAGTATTCATAGTGTGAGAGCTCCAACACGCCCAGTTGTTTGGTCAGCCTCGGGACCAGTGCAGGGTTCTGTGGAGAGCTGCCTGGACTGCCTTGTTCCTCAGACAGTAGATGACAGGGTTGCACATGGGTGTGACCACCGTGTAGATGACAGACAGAATCTTGTTTAGATCCATAGCTTCCATGCGGCTTGGACGGGCGTAGATGAAGAGAGTGGCTGAGTAGAAGATCCCCACCACCACCAGGTGGGAGGCACAGGTGGAGAAGGCTTTGCGGCGGGCAGCAGCCGATGGCATACTCAGCATGGCCCTACCGATGGCCACATAGGAGGCTGTGGCCACAAGGAGGGAACCCCAGAGGATGATGATGGCGGAGATGAAGTCCACCAGTTCTGTCAGGGCCACGTGGGTGCAGGACAGGTTGAGCAGAGGGGAGACATCACAGAAGAAATGGTTGATGACATTGGGGCCACAGTAGGACAGGCTAGCGATGCATGATGTCTTGACCACCGAGACCAGCAGCCCACCAAGCCATGAGGACAAGGCCAAGGCCAGGCAGACCTGGGGCCTCATGAGCAGTGGGTAGTGCAGTGGGTGGCAGATGGCAACATAGCGATCATAGGCCATAGAGGCCAGGAGGGTGCACTCAGTACAGATGAGGGAGATGAAGAAGAAGAGTTGGGTCATGCAGGCTGTGAAGGGCACGGGGCCGGGTCCACTCCACAGCCCCGTGAGCAGGCTGGGCATGGTCACTGACACGTAGCTTACCTCCAGGCAGCTCAGGTTGCCCAGGAAGAAGTACATGGGCTTGTGGAGATCACTGTGAATGCGGATGAGGTGGATGATGAGGCTGTTCTCCAGCAGGGTCACCAGGTAGAGAGTCAGGAAGACAGCAAACAGGACATCCCTTACCTCTGGCCTCGTGGACAAACCCAGCAAGATGAATTCTTGTACTCTGGTCATGTTTCCCGGCTCCTGGGACATCCCCATCTGAGAACAAAATACATCAATAAAATATGCAAATCTATCTCTCTACACCTTGCCTCACCCTACAACCAGCCATTGTCTCACCTGAGTCAGTGAAATAACCTTGCCTGGTTCCTCTGCTTCCAGTCTTGCCTTCCACAGTCCTCATCCACGTGGCAGCTAGTGGGGTCTTTCAAAATAATTGAACGTAGCCCTGGCTGGGGGGCTTAGTTGGTTAGAGCATTGTCCTGTACACCAAAAGGCTGTGAGTCTGATTCCCAGTCAGCACATGTGACTAAGTTGTGGGTTCAATTCCCAGTTGGGGCTCATACAGGAGGCAACTGATCAAAGTTTCTCTCTCACATGGAGTCTTCCTCTCTGTCTCTCAAAATCAATAAAAACATATCTCCTGGTGAGGATTTTAGAAAATCATAGACCATCCCTGGCTGGTTTGAGTGAGTAGATTGAGCACAGGCCTGCGACCCAAAAGGACACCAGTTCTATTCCCAGTCAGGGCACATACCTGGGCTGCAGGCCAGATCCCCAGTCGGGGGCATGTGAGAGGCAACCTATTGATGTATCTCTCACACACATACACGTTTCTCAGCCTCTCTGTCTTCCTCCCCTCTCCTCTCTCTAAAATAAATAAATAAAATCTTTTTAAAAATCATAGATCATATGGGGTCACTCTCCAGTTTAAACCTGACAGATCTCCCCACTATTATTAGAATAATCATCATGTTTCTTATCATGGCCTCAGAGACTCTCAATTTTTGGATCCCTGCCTGGTGCTCTAGGCTTAACACACGTTGTAAATCCTGATCTCCCATCTACTGAAGCCCCATGGGCACCCTTTCACTTCCTCTAATGCTCCAAGACCCTTCATACCTAAAAGAATTCCTACATAAAGTTCCTTCTGCCTGGAACATCTTACCCCTGGTTCTCACCTTAATTGTTTCTGGTAATCTTCATCATCCTTGGCATACATTTTTCAAAGTATTGGCTTCAGATAAGGCTTACTTGTGCACCCTTTATCAAACCCTGTCCTTGCTCTCTGTCCCCACATCCCCTCGCTCCCTTTCAGAGTGATCCTTATTGTTTTCAATTGCTCATGTGCTTGTTAAGTGATTCAGTGTCTCTTCAAATGAGTTGTAAGCCTGGGTAGAAGGCTGGGTCTGTCTGACTGAGACCTGCATCGTCGGCACCTAGTGAGAAAAGCACACCACTGCCCAGTATAGAGTACATGTTCTTTATCCATGGCAGATCAAAGCTGGATGGCCAGGCATCACTGATCTTAATATATGCAGCAAGAAAGAGTAGGGGAGCCCTGACTGGTGTGGCTCAGTGGGTTGGGCATCATGCTGCAAACCAAAAGGTTGCCAGTTCAATCCCTGGTCAGGGCACATGCCTGTGTTGCAGGCCAGGTTCCCGGTTTAGGGGCCTGCAAAAGGCAATTGATTGATGTTTTTCTCACACATCAATGCTTTTCTCTCTTTCTCCTTCCTTGCCCCTCTGTCTAAAAAAATTAATAAATAAAGTCTAGAAAGAAACAGTACAAATGGCCAACAATAGAAGATTGGTTTAAATAACTCAGTCAACCAGTACCTTGTCTAATATAAACAGTTAATATTAAGGTTTCTTAAGTAAACTATAAAGTTGTATATGTACTATTTCTTATGTAATTATGTTTAAAAAGGACTGTTAGTGAGCACAGCATCAATAATTGGAAGAAGGAGGGGCAAAAGGAGGAGGACAAGAACAAAAAGAAAAAGGAAAGAACAGTAGAAGGTGATGGCTGGGAGCATTGGGACTCTTCTTAGCTGGCCTTCCCTAAATTCTCTGATGGTTGCTGATTTGGAAGGGAGTCAGTGGAGTGTCACTCTGAGCTCAGAAACCTGCCTAATCTGCTTATTGCAATCTTTACCACATTGCTTGATTTGTTCAAGTTTTTTTTGGGGGGGGGTTGTCTGAGAAATGGGGGGAATGATATTGGCTCCCATGAGACATTGTGAATTTTACATAAAAACAAAGGGGAAAGTTCTAGACAAATGGGTTTTCAGTTTTGATAGACTTGGGTCAGTGTGTTTGTAGGTGTCATTTAAAAACACAACTCTACAGTGAACTTGAGTGATTCTCCTGGGTATCTTGAAGTAGAGAAAAATCCTTATCTCCCTATGCTGGGGTTTCTCTATTGATGTGCTATCATTTATTCAAGTTTACCACCATTTATTAACAAATAAGGTCAGCTAGGGATATTTTCTAGAAAAAACAATGGAAATTTGATTCCTGATCTACTCTACAGAGGACTACATTCCCCCTCCCAATCTCTCTTACTATAAAGATGGAGATAACATTTATTGCATATATCTATGTCCAGGGTGGGTCCTTTTAATAAAAGATTTCATTTATTTTCAATACCCTGCAACACAGGTGTCATTTTTCTTATTATTAAAGACCCAAACCCGAGGGTCCCAGAGGCTACAAGTTCAAAGTGAGAAGCCTGGTATTTTTCATCTCAGTTCTATCAGCACCTTGCTTGAGATTGGCGTCATTGACGAATCATGCCCTTGGTGTGTGCCAGGGCTGCCTGAAGACTCATCTAACCCCAGAGAAGATTAAGTGAAACCCCGAGGTATTTAAAGCTCAACTCGGACCTGTTGTGTCCAGTAGTGTTTGTAGCTGTCCCCGGTCCTGACCCGAGCCCTGCACAGCTGCCCTGGGGACAACACCCCACGCAGAGGCAGCTGTCCATGGTGGTGAATAAGACAGCAGCCCAGCAGGTTTAGTGCTGGCTGGTGGGGCTCCCCTTGGTTCCAAGCAAGAACTCCTCAATGGCCCTCTTCCTTGGCCTTTCCCTCCCCTCGTCTGACTGTTCTCTTCTGTGACCCACTTTCCCTCTGCTTCCGAGTATGTTCCTAATTCCCTTCCTTGTCCCTGGGTTAGATTTAACTCTGCTGTGAAGTCTCAGCCACTTACTTTAGATGCTGAGAGGTGTTTATCACTTATCTCGCATAAGAACCAATCAATTTAATTCCAAGGGCCTCTTTGGAATTTTGTAGCCGAGAATCAGAGTGTACAGAGACTACTTAGGATTTAAGTGTTCAGAGCCAGGTCTCCCTGACTCTTATTTAAATAGTGGAGCTATTAAGAATCTGAGATGAAGATAAGCTCCATCTACCTTTTTCTTAGAAAAGGCTGTTGCAGGTCAGAAATGTTATGTAACAGGTCCAAGTTTGGCCAATGAAAGAGCATCAGATAAGCCCTGGCTGGGGTTGATAAGACCCTGACTTTCATCCCATAAGCAGTTATCGAGCATGAACTGTGTACTGAACACTGTGCTTGGCCCCTCTCGCTCCTTACCTGAACAGCTAGGCACAGACAGGACAAGAAGATAGAAAAGATGTAGGGGTTCTATCTGATGCTTTCTTTTTAAATTTTTTAAAAATTTATTGAGACAGAGAGTGAGATTTGTTGTTGCATTTGTTGATGGATTCATTGCTTGCTTTTTGTATGTGCCCTGACTGGGTCTCGAGCCTGCAACCTTGGGATATCAGGGACGACGCTCCAACCAGGAGCTGCCCAGCCAGGGCTTATCTGATGCTCTTTCATTGGCCAAACTTGGACGTGTTACATAACATTTGTGACCTGCAACAGCCTTTTCTAAGAAAAAGGTAGATGGAGCTTATCTTCATCTCAGATTCTTAATAGCTCCACTATTTAAATAAGAGTCAGGGAGACCTGGCTCTGAACACAAGATCTTTCACTGAATAGCTGTGGGATTTTGGACAAGTTACCTGTCCTCAGAGAACTTCAGTTTTCTTATATACAAGTTGGAGATTATTGGATGACTTATCAGGTTGCCATGTTCCAAGTTTCTGGCACATGGTAAACAATAAATATTAGCTGTTATTATTAAGTAGTATGTCATACAAACACAGGTATGTGTTCATGATATGTACATTGTTTCCTTAACCCAGGTTGTAGCTACCTGTGATTGCAATGTTATTCTCTGCATTTTTCAGAAGAGGAACTAAAGCTGAGAGGGGACTTGACTAAGTCACACAGAGAGGGGCAGCCACACCTGGGTCCCTGTGATTCTGAAGCAAGTGGTCCTTTTTCTAGACTTTGTTGCCTCTCTGTGTGGAAGAAGTTGCACGTGTCTGAATCTGTAAACTGAAGTGATTCTTTGGCCTGACTTCCGAGTGATTTCAGCGCTGGCATATTAATGCAGTCCTTTCTAACAGAGAAGGGAGCCAGACAAGCAACAAGGCAGGGTAGGGGTTTGATGAGGAGTATTTACTTCCAGAGAAGGGAGGGCTGGGGACACCTCATGCAGGATCTGACATCTTACCTGAATCTTTCTCCCCGTGCTTAAAAAGTCATTCTTGTTTATTGTATTAGAGTTGTCCCAGTTTTTCCCCCTTTGCCCTCCTCCACCCAGCCCACACCCCACTCCCACAGTCAACCTTGAAGGATTAGCAGAAATTTGAAAGTTAGATTATGTGCAGGGTGATGGGCAGCCCAGGAGCAATGAACGGCACCGGCACAGATGTAAAAGTGAGAGCACAGTTTGGCCAAAGTCACCCAGGTACTTGGGAACTTCAGCCCAGGTTTTCTGCTCCCAACCCAGCCCTTCCTTCCTGGTAGAAAGAATTCAGGTTTTAGAATCACACGGCCCTGGACTCCAATTCCAAATCCTGTCCTGCCTGCTTGTGTGAAATCAAGCAAAGTTGGAGGTTTCTTGTTGGTTTTTCTCGTTGTTGGGTTTTTGTTGTTGTTGTTGTTGCTCTTATTTATTTATTTATATTTAAGTAAAATAGAAACCACGCAGTTTTAGAAGTCCTTTCCCTTTGCCCCCCCAAATGAGCTGTCCGGTCTCCTTACCTCAATAGCTTGAGTAAGATGGGTCTCTCCGAATGGATACAGCTGGACTCCTTTCTTCTTCAGGATGTCCGGGCAGTGCCTCAATGACCTGACCATTTGCTCCAGGACAGAATTTTCAGGAACAGAGCCAGAGGCCTCAGTCATCAGAAGAACAGGAGGTCCGGAGGTCACACCCGCCTGCAAGGAACTGTCCTTCTTCCTGAGCAGGAGTTCCCACCAGACACGCCTCACACTCCCCACCCCCCCATGGCAGCAGGTTCTGAACTGGGTGTGGCTTGAGGCACCAGGTTGCCTCCGTCCTGTCCTCAGTGCCAGAGAAGCCAGCTGTGCACCAGAGCTCAAGCTCTCTGAGACCTCTCTCCCCTAATCTCTGTGGACTCCAAGGACAGATGAGAAACATTCCACCACCCCCCACCACCCCGAATCTCTATTGGGCAATGGCAAACCTCACTGAGAATCCACCTTTAGGACATATCAGTAAGCATGCACTGATACCCTACTGTGTGCTAGAATGTGTTCTGTATGCTTGGGTACTCAAAAATTAACCAGGCTTCACTTCTGCTGTTTTTTTGTCTTTTTAAACATTTTATTTATTGATTATGCTATTACAGTTGTCCTGAGTTTCTCCCTTTGCCCCCCTCCACCCAGCATGCCCCACTCTCTAAGGCAATCACACCACCATTGTTCATGTCCATGGCTCTTGTGTATAAGTTCTTTGGCTACTTCATTTCCTATTCTGTACTTTACATCCCCATGGCCATTCTGTCACTACCTATTTGTACTACTTAGTCCTCTCACCTCTTCACCCATTCTCCCCTTCCCCCTCTCATCTGAAAACCATCTGGTAACTAACTTCTTTTCTCTTGCTGCTTTTAAGAGTCTCTCTCGCCCTGGGTGATGTGGCTCAGTGGATTGAGCACCAGCCTGTGAACCAAAGGGTTGCTGGTTCGATTCCCCATCAGGGCACATCCCTGTGTTGCAGGCCAGGCCCCCAGTTGGAGGTGTACCACACACTGATGTTTCTCTCCCTCTGTTTCTCCATACCTTTCCCTCTGTCTAAAAATAAATAAATGAAATCTTTTTTTTTTTAAGAGTCTTTATCTTTAACCTTTGGCCTTTAATTATGCTGTGTCCTGGAGTGGGCCTCTTTGCATCCATCTTGTTTGGGACTCTCTGTGCTTCCTGGACTTGCATGTATATTTCCTTCACCAAATTAGGGAAGTTTTCTTTCACTATTTTTTGAGACAGATTTCCAGTTTCTTGCTCTTTCTCTTCTCCTTCTGGCACCCCTGTTATGTGAATGTTGGATCTCTTGAAGTTGTCCCAGAGGCTTTTTATCCTATCCACATGTTTGGGTTCTTTTTCCTTTTTGTTCTTCCTTTTTTGTGTAGTTGCTTTTTGCTTCCTATCATTGGCTTCGAAATCATTGATTTGATTCTCAGCTTCATCCACTCTACTGTTGTTTCTCTGTAAGCTGTTCTGTATTTCAATTAGTGTAAGCTTCATTTCCGACTGGGTCTTTTTGATGCTGCTGGGGTCCTCACTAAGTTCCTTGAGCATCCTTATATCCTGAGTTTTGAACTCTGCTTCTGATAGATTGCTTATCTCCATTTTGTTTGGCTCTTTTTCTAGAGTTTTGATGGGTTCTTTCATTTGGAACATGTTTCTTTGTCTCCTCATTTTGGCAGCCTCCCTGTGTTTGTTTCCATGTATTAGGTAGAGCTGCTTTGACTCTGTGTCTTGGTAGTGTGGCCTAATGTAGTAGGTGTCCTGTAGGGTCCAGTGGCACAACCTCTGTTATCACCTAAACTGGGTACTCAAGGTGCACCCTTCAGGTGTGCTGAGTACAGCCTCCTCTTGTAGTTGAGCCTTGGTTTCTGTTCACACATCAATGGGAGGGATTTACCCAGGCCAGTCAGCTGCAAGGAATGGCTGTCACAACTGATCACCAACCTCCACCCTTCATGGGGGACCAGCTGTGCAGGAGCAGGTTGGTGGTGGTGCTCTGATGTGGTCCTTAGCTGTCCACTGGGTGTGCTGGCCCTGAGGTTTCCTGGGTGGTACACACCAAGGTCATCCCCCACCTGTGTTTTCCTTGGGGCACATGCCTGAGCTGTAAAACAATCTGAGATGGCCACTACTTGTGCTGGGCTTGGAGTTTCCCAGGCAAAGCTAAACTGTGAATCTAATCTGGCTGCTGCTTGAGCTCACTGAAGCCAGCTGTTGC
Organism: Desmodus rotundus; assembly: GCF_022682495.2. Taxonomy (NCBI): domain Eukaryota; kingdom Metazoa; phylum Chordata; class Mammalia; order Chiroptera; family Phyllostomidae; genus Desmodus; species Desmodus rotundus. Next base: position 50,696,276 of record NC_071398.1, on the reverse strand, counting down.
TTGTTTGATAGGATTTAGGAGACAAGACCAGCCATTCTTCTAGAAAAGCAACTTGAGCAGGCCCATAAATTGAGTTGGGTAGAGCCTCAGGGGATTTCCAAGGCAGGCCAAACAGGGTTAGTCAGGATGGAGTCTTAGATATGGCACCAGCTTACTGGATCCTTGGCTCTGTGGGCTATTTAGCAAAATGACAATGGCCTCTCCTTGCCTTGTTGCCAGACACTTCAGTTCCTTCCCTGTATACCACTGGTGTCTTTCAACCTGCTCCAGTGCTGGAGCTCTGTGGAAGTGAGTCTGAGTAGTTGAGTCTGTGTGGGTTCTTTAAGAGGAACTGCTTGGGACTCCAGAAGTTTCTTCCACTGACTCAATCTCTGCTGGGTTTTGCAGCAGAAGTTGTGGGAACTTATCTTCCTAGCACTGGAATCCTGATCTGGGGGCTTGATGTGGGCCTCGGATTCCTTGCTCCTGAGTTATCCCTCTGGAATTTTTATCCAGCCCAGTCTGTGTCTGCACCCCTCCTACCAGTCTGGATGGATGTGGTTTTTTGAATTCCATAGTTGTCAGACTTCCATTCAGCTCCATTTCTCACGTTCCTGAGCAATGGTTGTTCTATATTTTAGTTGTAATGTTGATGTGGTTGAGCGAAGAGGTGAGCCATGTCTGTCTGTGCTACTACCTTGACTGGAAACCCACTTCTGCTTTGAAGGTTTGTGGCAAAGGTGGATATGGAAACAGATGAGGACCAGAGATTGTGGAGGGAAGCTAGTCTGGTATGAGGACCTCCAGGAAACTTTCAGGAGAATGTGGTAACTGAGATGAAGTTTCAGAAAGCCTTCTAGTGAAGATTATCTTCACTAGACATAAAGCAAGAAACACTGTGTAGATGTGCCCTGACTGGTGTGGCTCAGTGGGCTGGGCATCCTCCTGCAACCCAAAAGTTTGCCAGTTCGATTCCCAGTCAAGGCATATAATTGTGTTGCAGGGACCAGAGCTGTGTGAGAGGCAACCAATTGATGTTTCTCTCCCTGTCTCTCCCTCCCTTGCCCTCTCTCTAAAAATAAATAAAGTCATTTTAAAAAAACACTCTGTATGTGTAGCAGGCACATACTACGTCATATGTAAGGTGTGTTGTTTTTGTAATGCACTCTCTTCTTTTTCTTCTGAATAAATGTAGAATTTCCAGGGCAGTATATCAGGCCCTACACTACATGTGCCCAAGCAAGTTTCCATGCCTCACTTTCTGTGGCTCTCCACTATCTCTGACTCCTCCTGCACCTGAAACATGCGGTTCCCTTTCATACTTCCATACATTGGTGTATTCCAATTCTTCGGCTTTGAGTACTCTCCCCTGCCCCCTTTTCTCCTGCAGAAACTATTCATCCTTTAAGGTTGAACACTTGGAACAGCTATCACTAGCCTCCTTTATCATTGGCCTGGTCCCCTCTTCTTCCTTTATGGATTTTTTTAATTGGTAAAATAACACATAACACAAAATTTGCTATCTTAGCCATTTTATTTTATTTTATTTTATTTTATTTTTTATTTATCTTCACCCAATGATATGTGTGTTTATTTTAGAGAGAGGGGAAGGGAAAGAGAGATCAAGAGATATGTAGAGAACCATCTCTCAGTTCCTTACATGCCCCCCACCAGGGATGGAACCTGCAACTTAGGTATGTGCCCTGAATGGGAATCGAACCTGCAACTTTTTTTTTCATGTACAGGGTGATACTCCAAGCAACTGAGCCACCCGCCAAGGCCATCATAGCCATTTTTATTGGCATTAATTACATGCACATTGTTGTGCAACCATCTCCACCGGCTATCCACAGAACTCTTCTTCCTGCAAATTTGAAACTCTGTCCCCAGTAAACATTAATTCCCCCTTTATTCCACCTCCATCCCCTGGCATCCACCCTTCTACTTTCTGTCTCTATGAATTTGACCACTCTGGGGACCTCATATAAGGGAATTCATAAAGTATATGTGTTTTTATGCTTGGCTTATGCCACTGAGCATAACATCCTCAAAATTCATTCATGCTGTCACTCTTGTCAGAATTTCCTTCTTTTAAAATAAATCATGTTTATTGACTTTAGAGAGAAAAAAGGGAGAGGGAGAGATAGAGAGAAACATTGATGTGAGAGGGAAACATTGATTGGTTGCCTCCCTTCTGTGCCCCACCTGGGGATCAAACAAGGCAAACCACACCTAAGTCAGGTAAGCGTAAAGTGAAGACTTTGGGGCAAGGCTTAGGTTAGAATCCTGATTGTGCCAGATACTACTTGTGTGAAACTCTTTCTCCTATTGCTTACTGTATCTTTTGTGTTAATTTAGTTGCTATTTTCCTGCCTTAGTAGTGGAAGTCTTGGCGTAGATTTCTACCAATATAAAAAGATTGGAGGTGTCCACATACTTGGAGAAAACTGTCAATTGTTTAAGTTATAAAGCAAATATTTACTTTTTATAAAAGAGTTTGAACCTTATGGAAGTAAATATTCCCTTTTTTCATTTTCAAATCAGCTATCCATAGTCAATATAAGAAACCGTTGTTATATATCTTTCCAGAAATATTTCTACACACAAATATATATGTATACATGCTTTTGTTTTTCACAAATGAGACCATACTATACATACTTCTACGATTTCTTTATTTAACCTTCTAATGTGGCTCATCACTCCGTGTCAGCATGTGTGGGTCTCCCTCATGCTTTTTAAGTTGTATCACACTCCCTTGTATTTAGGTGTCCTAATTTATTTTACCATCCCAGTGATATAAATTCAGGATATTTCCCATTTTATTACCACATTAAACAATTCTAAAATAAATTTTTGTACAAATGTCTCTGTATTGGTGCAAGTGTGTTTGTAAGGTGTATTCCTAGTTGTGGCATTTTTTTTTGGATCAAGAGAAATATATAATATAAATGTGGACAGCTGCAGACAAATTGTTTCCTAGAAATTTGTTTTAATGTACCTTCTGATTGACAGTGAATGAGAGAAGGGAATAATCTTTATAAAGCCTTATTGGAGCACCTCAGATCAGGAAGTTAGTGCTATGACACGAGATCCTTGAAGACAGGATACAGTCTTGGCCATCCTCCATCCTTGGCATGCAGCTCGGAGACTACACATAAATATTTGCAGAAAGTAAAGAAGGAAGGAAGGATATGCTGAGGTTTTACTGAGAGGACTGTGCAGTCAGGTGGGGATGACTTCTGGTTGCAGGAAATGGATCTGAAGGACAAACACAGTGTCCAAACTGTAGCTGTGTCCGGGCTGTGAGCTGGGGCTCATGTAACAGGTGGGAAAATGGATGCATCCGGTGTGGACAGAATTCAGGAATCTGAGAGCTTCTTTAAAATCTTGGAAAGCCTCTTTCAGTTGCAAGCAAAAAAAAATTCAGTTGGATTAAGATTTAATAAAGGGAATTTTTTTTTTTTTTTTGTCTCATGAACTGAACACCTGGGCTCATGCAGCACAGGAAAATCCAGATTCTCTAACAACAAGATCAGCATTCAGTGTCTCAGGCCCACCACCCAGGCATGGGCCCTGACCAGGAATCGAACTGGCAACCTTTTGCTTTCCAGGATGACACCCGACCCACTGAGCCATGCTGGTCAGGGCTGAAGAACCTTCTTGCCTGTATGTGGGTTTTATTGCACACGTGCTCCTTCTAGGTGCCTCTTGGCAGGTCCTAGTCTACATCCCACCAGTCTCAAGTACACAAGAAGGACAGCCAGTCCTCCCCCAGTGGGACCAGCACAGATTTCAGCATTTATTCTGACTGGAGTGACCTGAGTCCTGTGTTAATCTCAGAAACAAAAACCAATCACAGAGATAAAATATAGTAGTGGCTCCAAGGAAAGGTCAATGCCAACTGAAATAGCAAGGGTGGGGAGCAATGGATCCCCCAAAACTGGACTCCAGCCGTGTTAAGGCATCACACCAGGGCTGACTGGTCTGTGAGAGACCCCATCCCCTCAAAGAGGGCATGTCCTGAGGGCACATCTGAATAGTCACTCATTCTCCATTTATTCTTGGGGCAAAAATTTATTGAGTGACTGCTTAGTGCTGGACATGGTGCCAGGGTCTGAGGAAAAAATAATGAGTAGAAATGGACGCAGCCAACTTGCAATTTAATCACTGCACATATATAGTTAAAATTGTAACAGGATAGATGTTTTTTCCAAAGAGGAAGACATGCAAATGGCCAACAGCTGCATGAAAAGATGCTCAACATCGCTAATTGTGAGAGAGATGCAAATTAAAACCACAATGAGATACCACCTCACACCTATCAGAATGTCCATCATCAATAAATCAACAAACAACAAGTGTTGGAAAGGATGTGGAGAAAAGGGAACCTTCGTACACTGTTGGTGGGAATGCAGGCTGGTGTGGCCACTACGGAGAACAGTATGTTGTTTTCTCAAAAAATTAAAAATGGAACTGCATTGTGACCCAGGAGTCCTACTTCTTGATAAATACCCAGAGGAAATGAAAACAGAATATCAAAGAGATATATGCACACCTGTGTTTATTGCAGCATTATCCACAATAGCCAAGATATGGAACAACCTAAGTATCCATCAAAGGATGAATGGATAAAGAAGAGGTGGACACATACACAATGGAATATTACCCAAACACGAATAAGGAGAACATACTTATATTAAAAACCAATTGCAAAAAAAACATTGCCTGGAACATACTCATACTCAAAAACTATTGGCTGAAATTCAATTTTAGCAGGGTGTCTGCATTTATAGTTGCTGAAGCTAGCAACAGGACTTCACACACAACCTGTGCTATTACCCTGCTTTTAAACGTGGATACAGTTCCTGTTCTACTCCCAGGAACAGAACCCTATCACACTCTCCTGGAGGATGGCTGGATTCAAGGCAGCCATTAGGGATGTTGGCGCCATTGTTAAAACAGGGAACTGTTTTAACCAGAGGAGGATCAGAAAGAATTCAGGTTGGTGTGGTCTGAGGCACTAAAGACCCCTCCGGGTAGCAGGGGATGTCCAGCAGAGGACTGGAGGAACAGGTCAGGGGCTATGGGTCCCTCTTCTTTGAAGACACACCCGGCGGAGAGCGGCTTTCACCTCCTTGTTCCGAAGGCTGTAGATGAGCGGGTTGAGCATAGGGGTCACCAGGGTGTAGGAGAGGGACACTACCTGCTTGCTCTCCGGGGAATAGCTGGCCTTGGGTCGCAAGTGGATGACCCCTGTCGTGCCATAAAACAGAGTGACCACGACCAGATGGGAGGCACATGTGGACAGGGCCTTGTGGCGCCCGGTGGCTGATGGCATCCGCAGGACGGTGGCCACAATCCTGGTGTAGGACATGGTTATCAGACAGAAGGGGACAATCATGATCAGCACCGTGGCCACCAGCACATTGGCCTCAAAGGTCCTGGTGTCCGCACACACCAAGCTCAGCAGAGGCGCGATGTCACAGAAGAAGTGGCGGATGCCACGGGGCCCGCAGAAGGGGAAGCGGAACAGCCAGATGGTGAAGACCAGAGACACAGGGACACCTGCCAGCCAGCACATGCCAGCCAGCACGTGGCAGAGCCGTGGGTTCATGATGGCTATGTAGTGCAGGGGCCTGCAGATGGCCACATAGCGGTCCCAGGCCATGGTGGTGAGGAGGAAGCACTCGGATGTGACGCAGGACAGCACCAGGAGCAGCTGCAGTGCACAGCCCACGGCGGACACACCGCGCCCGGGCTGCAGCAGTGTCAGCAGCAGCCGAGGCACCACGTCCAGCGAGAAGCAGATCTCCAGCAGGGCCAGCTGGCGCAGGAAGAAGTACATGGGCATGCGCAAGGCCGAGTCCAGCGCGGGCAGCAGCGCAATGAGCATGTTGCCCAGCAGCGTGAGCAGGAAGGCGGCCAGGAAGAGGGCAGCGAGCAGTGGGCGCAGCGCGGGCACGTGCGCAAACCCCAGCAGCACGAACTCGCGTGCCCAGCTCTGGTTGGCCCAGAGCGGGCCTGCGAGGGTGCCGGGGGGACTTGGGGCCAGCTGCATGAACCTGCTGCAGAGGAGGCACCCAGTCTGGGGGATCCTGGGGCAGGAGGAGGAAAGGAGAACAAACAGGAGAACAGAGCCCTTCTCACCTTGTCCCCCAGCCCAAGCAGGGCTTCCTTGAATGCCGCCCTCCACCCCCACCCCATGAACCTGGAATGAATCTAAAGCCTTCTCCAAGGCCCAGCAGCTCTGGCTGGCCTGGCCCCAACCCGCTGTGTGACCTCATCTCCACGGAGCTGCATCCGATGGCCTCAGGGCCTTTGCACTGCCCATTACTTCCCCTGGAAATGCTTTCCCCTGGATGTTCTATCACTGTTTCCCTTTGACAAGGACCCGGGTGGGCTGGTGTTTGGCTACCTCTTCGTTCCCCTCTCCTTATGATCTTACTCACTGAGTCCAGCCTCAACGACCTTTGCATTTTCCGTGGCACCTGCCACATCCTTACCCCAGGGCCTTTGCTTGAGAGGTTTCCTTCCTGAATTTGCATAACTTTTTTTTTCTCTTTCTGCAAATGTCAGCCAAGATGCCCTTTTTTGTCAGACAGTCCTTTCTCAATGACCTGATTTAAAGTGGCGCCCCCACCCCCCAGCCCTGGCTTGGTAGCTCAGTTGGTTAGAGCGTAGTGCTGATACACCAAAGTTGCCGTTCAATCCAGGTCAGGGCACATACAAGAAGCAACCAATGAATACATGAATAAGTGGAACAACAAATCAATCTTTCCCTCTCTCTCTCTCTTTCTCTCTCTCTCATCAATAAAAGAGTAGCCCCTCCCCTACATGTTCCAACACTAGTCACTGTCTATGACTCCAAGTGATTCCGAAAAGCACATCCGAAGTAGCCTGGTTTATGTGCTTGCTTGCCATCCATCTGCCCCCACTGTGAGTGCCTCATCCCTGAGGGCTTCCTGCCTGGTGTGCAGCTGTGTTTGTGGCGTGGGAAAGAGTGCCTGGCACATAGTCGGTGCTCAGTAAGTGGCTGAGTCTCTTCTCCAGTAGAAAATGAACATAATATGTACTTTCTCCCCACACAGTATTTTCTATACTATTTGGTTTGAATCCATTCTATCTCATTTTTTTTAATATTGGTTTTGACTGTTTAAATCAGTTTATCTCCACTGGGAATGGTTGCCCCACCCAGGGACATTTGGCACCATGTGGTGACATTTTAGGTTGTAACAACTGCGGTGCTACTGGCATATAGCAGGGATGCTGTTAAACACCCTACAAGTCTCAGGACAGCCCCCTGCCGCCCCCCACACACACACACTGAATGAGTCTATTGGGTTGGCAAAAAAACCCATTTAGTTTTTTCCATAAATAAAAGACACATTTTTCATTTTCAACCATGATTTGGATATTTTGAGTATGTCAGCTATCTCCTGCTATTGGCTTCTAGTGTGTGGAGGCCAGGGGTGCTGCTACACACCTCCCAATGCCTAAGACAGCCCCACAGCAGAGAATTGTTTTGCCAAACTGTCAATAGTACCAAGACACTTCGCGAACCACTTTTGACATGTTTGATCACTCACGGTGCCTTGTCCATATACTGTACAAATCTTTTGTGTGTGTGTTTCAGTTGCATTTTTACCTTTCTTGAAATAATAAAGCATAATACTCTGAAAATGTAGCGTATTTTCTTCCATCTTCAATATTAAAACGGCTGCACAAAAGTTCACCAATTTTGATAAGTTTTTTTTAAAGCATGGTGATATGACAGCTGTCACGATACAATCTAACAAAATTGTTTCAAATGAAGTTAAAAACAACTAAGCACCAGGAGGACCATCATATGGAAAAAACGTAATGGACTTTTTGGCCAACCCAGTACTCCCCATGTGAGTAGAACTGAGGCTGAGAAGCTCTGATATAAATTGATCTCAGGATCTGCTAGTGGTCCACGGCCTGCACCAGTAAACAGGAAAGTGTGATAGAGCACTACTGGCAGGTGGAGAGACAGGGTGATAGAAAACGTGGGGTTATTCTCAGCCCTGCTGTGTGAACTTGGTAAACCAGACAAGTTTCATCACCTCTAAGGCCTGTTTTCTGATCTGTGAAGTGGCGATAAGATTTCTCTCACTTGGAGAATGGCATGAAATTGTCCTAAAGCACTTAGCACTCATCTAAAAACAGAGACAGCCCTGGTGATTTAAACAAATATCAGATCATGTTCTGCTCCACTTCAGAATGATGGCTTTGGTGAAGGGTTTGTATCTTAACTCATTTTATTCTATGTGCTGGGGAAAGCTATTTGGAGGTGGCAGAATTATGGCAGATCCGTGTGGGATACTATGCAGTCATTAGAAAGGGATGCAGCCTAGATACAGTGAAATAGAAGATATTCAGGAAATACTATGTTTTTAAAAAGCCAGCAAGTTGTGGAAAGACAGGAATGGTATGGTATAACTTACGAAAAACAGACATCCAGAGTAATACCCCATATTACTTCAGGCTCATATATATGTATAAATGCACAGAAAAAGTAGAGACGGGCACTTACTGAACTGATGATAGAGGTCCCCTCAAGGGCGAGGATTGCAATTGGAAGTGAAAGTCAAGGGGTTTCACAGTTACCCTTTTTTACATTTTATTAGGAGTCTGTAATCATTGGTTCCTGCAAAATTAAACTTTATCAAGTCTGGTTTCATCTATGCATTATGAAATTGACCTGTAGGGTTGGACTCGGAGCTTTGAGGAGCACCAGACACCACGCTTCCTTAGATCTTTACCTCTGTCCTTTCTGGGAGGGCGAAGAAAATAAACTGGAATTTTACTGAAGGGGAAGTGGACTTAGCTGAGCTTGGACACGATAGATTTTGGGCAGAGGGCAGAGGTGTGAAGGCTGTAGTGATGGTCCCGGAGGGGACTGTTGTAGAAGGAAGAGAGTTTCAAGGGTACATTTATGAAATGAGTTTTAAGCATAATTTGCTTTGCCAAATGGAATCATTAAACTAAGAAGAGGCTGCACATCAGGGCTCATTGCTGTTTCGTGCTGTGATTTCTCCTTAAATTTCCTGACACCTGAGAGGAGGCATAAATCCTTTCTATGCCCTGGAAGAGTGCTTTCCAAATCCAGGTGGGAAGCCACCAATGGGTCAGGAAATAGATTTAGGAGAGAGTGACCAGCATCTTTTAATGAAGGGCCAAACAGCAGATTTTTAAAACTGAGGTCATGGGGTATAATAATATGGGTGAGAATTGCTTCATGAAATTTTATTTCAGTTGTGTGTGCGTGCGTGCGCGCTTAACCAGAAAGTAAACTCTATTCCTTCCTAGTTCTCACTATCCAAAGGGATTTGAGGAATGCCATGACAGACATTGCTTTCTATTGGAGAGGAAACGCGTGCTAGAACCTCCTTTCATTTGAGCCACACGGAAGGCCCAGGACCATTGTTTTCGGTCTTTGCCCAAAAGTAACAAAACACGGGCAGGTGGGGAAAATCTGTGGCAGCTCAGAAATTGTTTCCATTTGTCTAAAGGACTCAGCAGTTTACCAAGTCCCTGTCTGGCCCGGTTACCTTGGGGTCTGCGGAAAGCTCAAACAGCTCCTGCAAGACAAGGGCAGGGCTGCTGGTTCCTCTTCCTGCTGCGGCTGTGCTCTCAGTTTTCTTTTTAATACAATGTCTGCGAGTTTTAGTTTAACCTGCACGCAGTTTTGGAAACTCTCTTCCTTCTACAACAGTCCCCTCTGGGACCATCACTAGAGCCTTCACACCTCTGCCCTCTGCCCAAAATCTATCGTGTCCAAGCTCAGCTAAGTCCACTTCCCCTTTGGTAAAATTCCGGTTTATTTTCTTCGCCCTCCCAGAAAGGACACAGGTAAAACTTCAAGCAGGAAGTTCTGCCCAGGGAGGGAAAGACAGGGGCTCAGTCTGACCCAGGCGAGCACTCCTGTGGGACCTGCTCTGGACCAGGTACTGCCTTATGCACGTTACCAATGCACTGAATCCTCCCAATAGCCCTACCTACTAGGTACTACCACCCCACCTACCAGCGCAGGGGACCAAGACTTGAAAAAGTTAAGTAACGTGCTGGGGTCTCCGCGGCTTATAGGGGACATGACAACCGAGGTCTGAACCTCGGTCAGAATGCTGGACCCTTGCTGCCCGGAAGATGTCCGGGCCCTGGTCTGGTCATCCCCACTGTTGCTTTTGGCAGGAGTGGCTGTTGGCAACTTAGAAGCTTTTGTTAGGAAGAGACCTCCTAGAGGCTGTCTCCTCAAACTGTGTTCGGGGGCCAGCACTCTCAGCACCGCCTGGGAGTTGTCTAGAAACGTAGAGTCTCAGGCCCCACCCAAGCCCTCTGAATCAGATCCTATCTTTTAACAGGAGGGCCCGGGATTTGGGTGTCCCTGGACCACCCTGCTTCTCATGCGCTACACTCTGTGTGACTGGCTTTCGTGAGAAGTGTCCACACTCTGTGTGGGGGGCTAATGGACAAATGACGACTATCGCCCATAATGTGTTAATTCCATCTTCTTTTTTTAAAAGACTTTATTTATTTATTTTTAGAGAGAAGGGAATGGAGGAAGAAAGAGAAGGAGAGAAACCTCAATGTGTGGTTGCCTCTCATGCGCCCCCTACTGGGGACCTGGCCCACAACCCAGGCATGTGCCCTGACTGGGACTCGAACTGGTGATCCTTTGGTTTGCAGGCCGGCACTCAATCTGCTGAACCACACCAGCCAGTGCTAATTCCATCTTCTTATACAGAGAATGAGAGAGACAGACAAAGAGAGACACACAGAGAGAGAAACAGAAAGACAGACAGAGACAGAGTGAAATGGAGACAGTGAGAGGCAGAGAAAGAAACAGGAAAAAAAAGGAGACAGAGACAGGTACAGAGAAATCATTAAAATCCTGGTGAATCTTGGAGAATTTTTCCAGAGACTTTTAGGCTAGGCAGAGGAATTTGACCAGTGGTCCATGCAACAGTAAGAATATTTTTAACCTGATAAAAGACTCTCAAATTCTCTAACTGGGTCCACCAGTTTGAAAAAGTTCACAGAATGACCCCTTCTGAGAGCAGATACTGAATGCCCAGTGCCTGACCCGGTACCTGGCACATAGAGGTGACCCCTCTGTTTCAGGATGCTCACCTCTGGACAGGAGAGGAACCATCGGCCTTGAAGTTATTCTCGGAAACAGATCGAACACCAACGGCCTTAAATGGGAAGGTGGAGTTAAAGCTGAACTATCCCAAGCGCTAGGGTGAGAAGGGTTAAGAGTGAGGCCTTGGGCAAGTGGCTTAACCTTGAGGAGACCTCCATTCCCTCACCTGGAAAAGAGGAACAAAACCTATGGCTCAGGGCTGGCAACGAGGAGGTGCCCCAGGGAGCTGGCTTTCAAGCCAGCAGATAAAACCCCAGCTCTGCCATTGTTCGACTGCGTGAGTTACTAAAACTTTCCGAGCCTCTGTTTCCGCCCCTGCAAGCTGACGAGAACAATGGTGTCTACCCTGTGAGACTGTTGTGAGAATTCATTGAGATTATGTACAAACTTTGGGACACAGTTGGCCTTCAGTAACTAAGCAATGGTCACAGCCTCATCACTACCACCATCATCATCATCACTACCATGATCACCTCCATCTTCGTCACCATCATCACCATCAAAGAAAGATGATAACACCAGGGTGCACTGTTAGGAATTGTCATTAACATCTGGAAAGCGGCTGTGGCTATCCCAGCATCTCAGAGGCAGGCAGGACCCCATCCTCTCCCCGCTCCCAGCCTGCAGCCCTGCCCCGTCGCAGAAGATCCCCTCACCTTCTGCTTCTCCGTCTGGAGTGGAGGACAGCTCCTTGATCCAGGAGCTGCTGGGGCTGACACGGATCAGAGGAACCAGAGATTTCTATCTTTGGCTCTGGCCACAGGCTGGAGCCCCAAGGACTCAGCCCACAGAGAATACTGCTCATTACCAACACCGGGCCCACACACCCTGTGTGTGGAGGCAGAGGGGGGCAGGGAGAGTGCAGCCTGCGCTTCCCAGGAGGCTGAGGTCTCCACCACATTCCTTCTTCCTGAGCTTCTCCGTCCCATGGCCCTTCTGACTTCCTTCCTCCAGGATGTCCCAGAGGGGCTGGATTCTGTCTGTTCCTATCACCACCGCCCCCCAAGAAATCCCCACTCTTCACTCTGGCATTCGAGGCCATAAGAACATTCCTCCCACCTACCTCCCCATCTTCATGTCTCACTGCGTCCTTGCCACACTGTGCCCCACCCCGCGACTCCTGGTTCTGTCTGGGAAGCTGAAGTCAGCTGCACGCTTGTGATCTGTGCTTCAATGACAAAAGCAACAAGAGGCATTTGAAGGGCCTTATTGTCGAAAATGGAAATGCTAGCTATTGACAACAGTGATTGGGTGTGTGGGCTCCGCCTTCAGACCTCTTCCCTTGCTCGCATGGGGAAAGGCTTTGAACTCCGTAACTCAGTTCTGTCTTCTGTACATGAGTCATAAAAACACGACCTGCCTCCTGATGTCGTGCGTGCAGGTGACGATCGTCTAAGTAATTGTAGCACGACACCCGGTTCTTCCCACACTGTCACTAAACCTTCTCCAGGACGATTAGCTCTGTGTGCCCAGCCACATGCCACATGTCCAGGGCCTGCAGTAGTTCACGTCACGTTGGGAACGCTCCATACGTGTCTGTGGAATGAATGAGTGAGTGAGCAAGTGACCGTTGCCATATGTTAAATGCCCTCTGTATGCCAGATGCCTGTTTAAGTGTTTTGACAACCTTGGATCAGTAAGGCACAGATGGCATTAAAAATGGAAGGGGGCAGCCCTGGCTGGATAGCTCCGAAGGTTAGAGCATCGTCCCCATATGCCAACGTCGCAGGTTTGATCCCCAGTCAGGGCACATGAATGCATAAATAAGTGGAACAACAAATTGATGTTTCTCTCTCTCTCCCTCTGTCTGTCTAAAATCAAGGAACATATCCTCTGGTGAGGATTTTTAAAAATGCTTGGCACGTGACAAATCCATGTAAAGTGTTACATGTAAAGTGTGCCCAGGTGCTGATGAAAATGAGTGTGCTGGCCTATCTTTTCTGTTTCTTCCTGGCAGTGATTCTATGGGGCCCATCTTTTGTCCTTTATCAGGAATCGGCAAATGACAACCTTTGCTGAAAGTGGTCTTCACGTTATTTTTAAGTGGTTGAAAAAAATCAAAGGAAGAATATTTCGTGAAATGTGAGCATTATATAAAATTCAAATTTCAGTGTCCATAGATAGAGGATTTGGGGATATTTTTGTTTTGTTGTGGGTTTTTTTTTTTTTATCCTCATCCACGGATGTGATTTTTATTGATTCTAGAGAGAGAGAAAGAAAGGGGGGGGAGAAAGAGAGAGAGAGAGATCGGTTGCCTCCTGCACACACCTCCACCAGGGATCAAACTCACAGCCTTTTGGTGTATTGGACAACGCTCCAACCAACTGAGCCAGCCGGCCAAGGCCTGTTCAGGGTCACAGAGATAGACACAGCACGAGGTGCAGGCAGATTCCGAGAGACAGTGATGCGCATGGGGTCACACAGCTGTGTTACCTCCCAGCTCTGCGTTTCCAGCTGTTCCCATTAATTAGCCCAGCTCAGTGCGCGGCCCAGCCACCGAGACTTGGACACTGCAATTCTGAAGGCTGTAGGTGCGTGGCTTCAGGACGGGCATGGTGATGAGATGAGGCAGAAAATGACCACCAGCTTGTGGCGCTTGGCGGGGAGGGCTTTGGAGCCCCGGGGGCCTCCGGGACCTAGCGGTCACCGTGCAGTAGGTGAGAGCCATCACAGCCAGGTGCCGGGGAAGGTGGACAGTGCCTTGAGGCGGCTCCTGACCAAAGGCTGCGTGCGCCGGACCTCCAGAATCACGGTGTAGGAGGGGATGGTGAAGGTCCACTGTGCCGAAAGGGTGGGTTTGCCCAAGCCACGGGCCGACCTCTGGGTGGCTGTGGTACCCGCCGGCTTGGACCGCAGCACCCGGGGCAGCTTGCAGAGGAACTAGGCCCCCCGCGGCCTCCGGGGCAGAGTGGCAGGCGCAGCGCGGCTCTGTCACAATGACCCCCCTGGCGCAGGTGTGGCGCACCGCCAGGCCGCAGTCCAGAGCTCCCTGGCAGCCAGGAGAATGGCCTCGTAGATGCCTGGGGAGGTCCCCACGTAGAGCTGGCCCCTGGGCGCGTCAGCATGGACACCAGGATCTGCGGGCGCGCGCGGTGCTCACGGACGCCGGGTCCAGCAGCGCCGGGGGAGGGTGGAGGGGGCTCATGGGCTGGTCCAGCCTCAGGTCCGGGGGCGCTGGCCACAGCAGGAGCCGCAGGGGTGGCGGCGCCCACAGCCCCGGCAGCACAGTCCGAGGGCTCGTCCTGGGGTAGAAGCGCCGCTGTGAGGCTCCACTGTATGCACTGATCCTTCAGCCTCTCTGCTCTCACGCCCACCCTCGCTCCCCGCTCCTCCTCTCCCCGCCCTCTCTGTTCGTTTCTCTCTCTTCCTCCCTCCTCCCAGCTCTCTGGTCCTCTCGACACCGCCCCAGCCCCCCACCCCCGCCTTTTCCTTCTGTAATTCCTTTTTTTTTTCTCATGGACTTTCATCCTCTGCCTCCACTTCTGTCTCTGCCGCTCGCTTGCCAGCCGTGTGACATCGGGAAGGTAACTGCTGACCTTTCCAAACCTGACTTTTCTCTCTTAAGGTTAGGATTCTGACACCCACCTGGCAGGGTGGAGACGGTGGGAGGCGTGGACACACCCAGCACTGTGTTGCTCCCGTTACCTTGTTTTTCTTCTTTGCTTTGTCTTCAAGTTGGGGCTCAAACCTGACGTGTCACCCCACGGACATCCCGGACATGTTGATACCTCATCTAAACATCACTGGGAGAAACCTTACTTGTTTCGTGCAGGGTTGGTTTAATTACAATTTTATTTAGAACTTCTCTTTCACACTCGCTACACTCTTTTTCTGACAGCACATTTCCACCAGTTATTGCACCAAAGTCACCCATGCCCAACAAAGTTAGGTCGGCCGGGCCCTGGCCAGGTGGCTCCGTTGACTGGAGCGTCATCTTGTGCGCCAGAGGCTGCAGGTTCAGCTCTCACTCTGGGCACACACCTGGGCTGTGTGCTCGATCCGTCCAGAAGTTTGTGGGAGGGAACTCGATTGATGTTTCTCTCTCACAATGATGTCTATCTGTCTGTCTGTCTCTCCCTCTCTCTTCTTCCCTTCCTTCTTCCCTCCCTCTCTCTCTAAAATCAATAAGCCTGATCTCGGGTAAGGATTTAAAAAGTAAAGTTAGGTCAACTCTCCGTCTTTTGGCTAGTTGTCAATCAAAGTCATTCATGGCTAAAATAAACTAGACAGCTTTCTCTCTCTTTTTTTTTTTTTTACTTTTTGTAATATTTTGCAGAGAATTGCTTTATCAATCATTTGGAAGATTTAGTAAGACACATTCTGCTCTCTCTCCGTTTCTCTCTCTGTGTCATCTATTTTATTTCCTCGTCCTCACCCGTCTCCCCCATTCCTGTCTTCATCTCTCTTGCTAGTCTATCCCTTCCTCGCCATGCGGCAGGGATGCGTGTTTGTGTGTGGGAAGGCCACGGAGCCCATCCCCAGTGCATCCTGCCCCCCGCACCCAAACAGAAGCTCCGGGGTCGCATTGGGTCGCATACACACCTCCACATCCGACACTGCCACCCTTTGTCTCCCATCTCCTACCCTCCCTCCATTCCTGTCTATGCCTCCCCGTGATTCTGACATCTCTTCACTTCCTGTACAAAGCCCGGCTCACCTGAGGCCCGCAGCTGCACTTCCGGAGCCTGGAACCCCACATTCAATCACAGGGGCCTTTGTGCGTTTTGCTGGGAGGAGGGAATCTCGCTCAAGGGCCCCGGGACCCTCAGGACTTGCTCCTCTCTCCCTGCATCTCTGCAGGCATCTGTCCTTTGGCACCACATCCCCTCTGGGGCTCACTAGACCCATCCAGATTCCCCTTTCCCAGGCTCTCCCCATCTTTCTGCTTTGCTTCCCCACATTTTCCTTCCATTTCTGTTTATCCCTGTGTTTGATTTTATGTCTGTCTCCGCGTCTCCAGCTGTGGGTCCTCTCATGGGGTCTTCTGTTGTCCCTCTTCCTCCTGCCCTTCCTTGGTCTTCTTCTCTCTTCTCCGCTCCCCTTCCCAGCTCTATTTGTCCTTATGGCATTCTCCTTCTCCCTCTGCCCAGCCCTCACCTTGTCTCCCCTTTCGCCTGCCTTTCCTTCCTTCCCTCCCAACACCGTCACCATCCCCACAGTTCTCCACATCCCTGTTCCTACCGATGTCTCTGATGGTCTCTCTCCACCTCCTCTCAGGTGGTCTCTCTGCCTCAGCTGCCTTCCCCCTCATCACCCTGCTTTTCTCTCCCATCGTCTCTCACCATTATCCCCATCTCGTCCCGCTGGCTCCCCCTTCTTCCCCTCTTCAGTACACTGGCTGATGTCACTCCACTGTGGGGACAGCCAGGTTCAGGACGCAGGTCTCCACTCCTCCCCTCCCCTCTGGACACCAGGGCCTGGAATGGACAAGCACGGAGCAGTGAACAGATGACAATCTATCCATCCCTTCCCCTTCGGCCATTGAGAATGCCTGGGACAGTCTCCTTCTTGTCCACGTCCCACCCACACACGTGCGTGCACATGCGCACAGTCTAGGCTCTTGCTTCACATCCTCAGAGGGGATAGCATAGGACCACTTTTTAAAAGTACAGTTGGTGGCCCTGGCTGGGTAGCTCAGTTGGTTAGAGCATCATCTCGATGCACCACGGCTTCCGGTTTGATCCCTGGTCAGGGCACATACAAAAATCAACCAACGAATGCGTAAATAAGTGGAACAACAAATTCATGTTTCTCCCTCTTTCTCTCTCTCCCCCTTTCTGTTTTTAAAAATCAATAAATAAAAGATAAAAAATGGTAAGCAAGGCTTATTGGTGATTTTTTCTAATACAGTCATACCTCGGTACTCATCCACGTCAGAACCGGTCAAGCCCTGCACTCACTGGTTTCAGCACTCGTCACGAGTTCCAGAACAAATTAACAAGGAGTAGTGGGGTGCCGCTGTAACAATGAGAGCTACCATTTATCTCATTTGTCTTTCTCTGTCCCTTCTCTCTAGCTTTCTACCTACTTGCCCAGGACGTTCCTGTGATGGTTGTTTTATGCGTTGACTTGGCCAGGGTCCAGCACCCAGTGATTGAATCACACACTAATTCAGGTGTTGCCACGACGGTATTGTGGAGGTGTGGTTAACATCAACAGTCTGTCCGCTCTAGGTAAAGCTTGCCCTTAGTAACGTGGGTGGGCTTCATACAATCAGCCGAAGGTCTTAAGAGCAAAAACTGGGCTTTCCTGCAAGGACGAAGAAATTCTACTGCATAGTCAGCTCCTGCCTGAGCCTCCAGCCCGCCGGCCAGCCCTACAGACTGTAGACTCCAGTTCCCACAGTCACCTGAGCCGATTCGTTCCAGTAAAACCCAGTCTCTCATAGATGGGTAGACGCGTATAAATAGATACATACACAGAGAGGGATCTGTCTGTGTCTGAACGGGGCTGGCCCTGATAGGAAAGTTCTGGGAAAACCTCCCTTGAAGAGCAGTTAGAAGATCCTTGCACATTTTTTACAGTGGAGGAGTGTGTGCGAACCCAATCTGTATGTGTGTGCCACATTTAAGTGTGTGTAACAGAGTGCAAGAAATGCCCTTCATTTTCCTCCCCTCCTTGAGCCCACCCACTTTGCAATGTGTGCGAATTCCCACTCCCGGCTGTCCTTGCAGGTGACTTTGGCCAGTGGAATGTTGTGAAGGTGGAAACGTGGCCATGCCGGGCCTAGGACTCAAGAGGCTTTGTGGTTTCGGTGCACTCTCTGTGAACCCCAGCCGCAGCCACGGGAACAGGCCCGGGCTGGTCTGTTGCAGGGGGACTGAGTTCAAGGAGCAGAGGAGCTGACTCAGCAGAGGCTGGCCACTCAGGGGACCCAGCCCCTGGAGGCCCAGCAGCGACCACAGATGGCGGGCGTGGGCCCAGCCGAACCCAGAAGGACCTAAACTGAACTTCTTGCTCACCCCCAAAGGGGGACCCGCCCCGCAACCCAGGTTTGATAGCCACACCACCTGTAGCCCCCTCTTGTTTTTCTAAGCCTGTGAACTGTGGCCGCTCCTGAGGAAGAAGAGTCCAGCCCTCACGAGACTGGTCCTGCCCACAGCCCTGCTTCCAGGACGCGGTGGGCGGAGCTCTGGGCAATCCAAGCCCCGCCCCCATCCCCCCGCCCCTGCTTAGGCCCGCAGGGACTCCTAGTCCCACTCAATTCCGACGCAGGGTCTTCTGGGTGTTGTAGTTTGGTTGACTCAAGTGCTGCGGGACTCAGTCTTTGCACAGACGGAGCGCGGTGCCTTGTGGGAGTTGTAGTTTTTAGAGCCGTGTGCGGGCCAACCTCTCTCTGTGCGCACGCGCAGCCTTACCGACTTGGCACTGGGGCTCCTTCCAAGGGACTTGTGCGGGCTGCACGTCAGTGCCACCGCGGGGCGAGGGTGTCACAGGAGGTCTGCGCGAGCCTGGTAGAGCAGGAGACAGAGGGAAATCCGGCCCGAACCCACGAGGCTAGGCGGCAGCCACCCCAGGCCTTTAGAACTGGTACCAGGGGGCGAGGGCATGGGTATGTGGTGCGTGCATGCGGGAGTGGATATGCCCGTGTCCGTGTTGTGTGTCTCTGTGGAGACACTCCGTGACTCCAACGGCGTGTGCATGGGTAACCGTGTGTTTGCACCTGCGTGACTCCAGAACTTTGTGCCCGTGCAGGTGTGTAGCTTGTTCGTGCCACTCAGCCTTAGCGCACCAGTCTGTCCCCACATGTCACTGTGTAGTTTGCGCCTGCCTGACCCTGGTGGCTGTGCATAAACGAGCGTGTGTCTATGCATGTGGGGACCTCTGCCCGTGTGTGACTTTGGGCACGTGTACAGCTTGTTCTCCTGGATGTGAGGGGTGTGATTCCACGTATATGTGTCTGGGTGTGCAAATGTGCGGAATGCTTAGTGCGTGTCCCTGTCCGCGTGCAGCTGGGCGGCTTGGGTGTGCTTGTGTCACTCTGTGTGTGCGCCCAAGCGCGAGTCTGCGTGCTGGAGTTGTGTGTCACCTGTGTGTGTAGCTACACGTGCATGTGCAACAATGCAGATGCGCTTGGAGCGGTGCCCGTGTGCAATACTGCCTGCCTCCTGTGTGGGGGGGTGTGCGTGCCAGGCCAGAGTGAGGGGTGCCATAACTGCCCCCCGAGATGTGATTCTATACAATTCCAGGTGTGTCTGTGTGTGACATGATGTGTGTCTGCCCCTGAGCATGTCTGTGTCTCCCCTTCCATCGCCTGTGTGTGTGTGTGTGCTCTTCCTGGGCTTGCCCCGCTGACTCCACCTGCCTCTCACATGTGCACACCCACTGAACACCCTGCATTTTTGCTCCGCCTGCCCGTATCTGCCTCAGAATCCTCCTTCACAGGTCCCTATTTCTTTCTCCCACAGATGCCGACTGTACCCATTGAGGTGTGAGGCCAGAGCAGGGCCCACAGCCTGAGTGACATGGACAGCACCTGATGCCCGGAGACCATGAGGTGGGCACCATGCCCTCAGCTGGGCTGGCACGGGCCTGCAGGCGGCCCTGGGGGTGCAGCAGAACTACAGGTCCCGGCTCAGAAGTCCCTGTGCTCCGAGGCCTGTGCTGGGGGAAGAGCACTCCAGGCACCTGGGACAGCGGGTGCGAAGGCCCCAAGACAGGAGCACGCCTGTGTTTCTGGAACGAGAGCAGTGCACGCCCCAGGCAGGCGGGGGCGTTGTAGAGGATGAGGTCTGCAGCCTGGAGGCCCCAGCATGGGCCCTGGCGTTGCCACTTCTAGGGCCCTCGCTGAGAAATAAACGAGCTAATGTGTGGGCTTAAAGAGTGCCAGGCACATAGCTCTGTGTCCAGTGAGTGCTGGTCATCATTCTGCCATGCTAATACTGTCGCGTTGGCTTCAGAATGGCCAAGACCAGCGCCTCTCAGATGATGCTGTGCCCACAAGTCCCCTGGGACTTTTTGTAAGTGGCCAAGCCTGTAGACAGACTGATCTCTGCATCTGTCACAGGCGATGGTCCCAGGCCAGGGTGGGCCTGTAAACCTTTGCCACATAATCCTTAAAAAAAGAAATGGCTTCATGTTGCCTGTTTTAAAGCCTAAACTGTATTATACCTGCGTTGTTGCTTCTGGTGCGCCCCGTACTGGGGACCTGGCCCACAACCCAGGCATGTGCCCTGACTAGCAATCAAACCCGTGACCCTTTAGTTCACAGGCCCGCACTCAATCCACTGAGCCACACCAGCCAGGGCCCTATTATACCTGATAAATTCTGCGTCCTACCTCGTTTGCAGACCCCGTATTTGAGGTTCTGAGCTGGTGCATTAGCTGACAGTCATTTGTATTTATGCCGTGAGCTGTTCCGTCGTGTGAACATACCCAGGTTAGTTGTCTAGTCTCTTGCTGATGGGTGGTTGGATTGATTCTGATGTTTGGCTGATATAGTCTCCAATAGGCCTCCTGGCACACATGTGTACCACATTCCAGAAATTGTAAGCCTGGGCCACTGGGGATGTGTGTCTTCAGCTATCCTAGGGAATGTGGTTTCCCCAGCGCACACTCCCCTCAGCATTATATGGTGCGTGGGATGTGGGGGCTAATTTTTCCTCTCGGTGTGGAGTGGACTGACTTTTCTCCCAAAAAGGGAACCGTCCTTGTGGGTGTATGAGTCAGTTCAGGCTGCTATGACAAAATACCATGGACTGGGCAGCTTGAACGACAGATATTTATTTTGTCACAGTTCTGGAGGTTGGAAGGTTGAGAACAGGGTTCCACCATGGTCCAGGTCCTGGCGAGGACTCTCTTCCTGGCTTGTAAATGGTCACCTTCTCACTGAGTCCTTGCATGGTGGGGAGAGCCAGCTCTGCTCTCTTTCTCTAATGAGGACACTGATCCCATCGTGGGGGCCCCACCCTCATGACCCCATTTAACCCCAAACACCTTCCAAAGGCCCCACTTCCAAATACCATCAGTGAAGGGTTAGAGCTTCTACATATGGAAGGAGTGGGGACTCACATTTTGGTCCTGGTACGAAGCTGCATGTGAGAGCTGAAGGGTTTATGTTTGTGCAGGATCTTTTTTAATTGTTTTTAGTTCCATTAAGTCAGTGATTCTCAACCATGGGTGGTCTTGTACCCCAGAGAATACCTCGCAATGTCTGCAGATGTTTTTGGTTGTCACACCTGGGTGGTGGCGGCAGGGCTACTGACATCCAGTTGTATAGAGGCCAGGGATGTTGCTCCTGCCCTCCAAGACACAGGACCATCTCTGGCCACAGTGATCTGATCCAAACTGTCACCTTTATAGAGATTGAGACCCAGTGCTGGCCTCTTCCCAGCAGAGGACAAATGACAGACCTCTTTGGCTTTTTCCTTCTATTTTTTCCAGATCTGGCACCGAGGGGCAAAATTGAGGCAGCAGCTCAGGAGCAGGGATGGATGGACTCCCGGTGACTGCCGTCTGCCGGGGCTCCCAGTTGGGAGAAGCCTGGATACATGAAAGTCACTTCAAGGAGCAACAGGAAAACCAGGAAGGCAGTTTGAAGGCAGAGGCCCATGAGGAAGACCCCACTGGGGACAGTGCCCTGGGGAGTGATGACTTTGGAGATGTCCCAGGAACCAGACCAAGCCCTCCCATTACCCAGGCCACCCGCGGGCCCCAGAAGCGCGGTGCACAGGGAAAGAGCCCAAAGGATGCAGCAGCCAGGGCCCCCCGGGAGCCTTGGAAGTGCGAAGACTGTGGCAAGGCCTTCCGCTACTGCTCGGCGTTCACCCTGCACCGCAGGACACACACAGGGGAGAAGCCGTTTGCGTGCCCGGAGTGTGGGCGTGCCTTCAGCCAGCGCGTGCACCTGACCCTGCACCGGCGCGTGCACACGGGTGAGCGGCCACACACCTGTGACAAGTGCGGCAAGGCCTTCAGCCAGGGCTCCTACCTGGCAGCGCACTGGCGCACGCACACGGGCGAGCGGCCGCACGCGTGTCCTGACTGCGGGAAGGCCTTCGTGCGCCCCGCGCACCTGGCACAGCACCGGCTCATGCACACGGGCGAGCGGCCTTTCGCCTGTGGCCAGTGTGCAAAGGCCTTCCGCAGCCGCGCGGCCCTGCTGGAGCACCAGCGCGTGCACACCGGAGAGAAGCCGTTTGCCTGCGCCCAGTGCCCCAAGGCCTTCCGCTTCTCCTCGGCGTTGCTGCGCCACCAGCGCACACACACGACCGAGCGGCCCTACGCCTGCGGCCAGTGCGCCAAAGCCTTCACGCAGGTGGCGCACCTGGCGCAGCACCGGCGTGTGCACACGGGCGAGAAGCCCTACACGTGCTCGGAGTGTGGCGCGCCCTTCAGCCAGAGTGCCTCGCTTGCCGAGCACCGGCGCATCCACACAGGTGAGAAGCCTTTCGTGTGCACACAGTGTGGCAAGGCCTTCACGCAGGTGTCGCACCTGAGTCAGCACCGCCGTGTGCACACGGGTGAGCGGCCCTACGAGTGCGGGGACTGCGGCCGCGCCTTCAGCAACCGCTCGCACCTGGCGCAGCACCACCTGGTGCACACCGGCGCCAGGCCCTACAAGTGCCTGGAGTGCGGATCCGCCTTCAGCCACGTGTCCTCCCTCCTCGAACACCAGAAGATTCACACTGGCGAGAAGCCCTTCCGGTGCGGGGACTGCGGCAAGGCCTTCAGCCAGGGATCTGCACTCACGCTGCACCGGCGCATACACACCGGGGAGCGGCCCTACGCGTGCCCCGAGTGCGGCAAGGCCTTCCGCAACCGCGCCTACCTGATCCAGCACCACATTGTGCACACGGGAGAGCGGCCCTACGAGTGCTGCGGCTGCGGCAGGACTTTCGGCTTCTCCTCTGCCCTTATTCGGCACCAGAGGACGCACACCGACAGGAAGCCCCACCAGCACAGCCTGTTCAGGGACAGCACTGCCCAGCCGCCACACTTGACTGAACACCTGCACTCGCCCGGGGAGGAGAAGCCTGTTAGCAGTTAGTGACCCTGCAAAAACCTCCAGGGACCAGCAGAATAAGAGCCGAGGGTTAACGCGGACTCCTGGACCAGGCACTGTGCTGAGCGTGTTTACGCCTTATCTCCAACCTCACGGCACTGCGGGGAGATACCCTCTCACCCCCGCGCTGCCTGTGAGGACACCGAGGCTCGGAGAAGCTTGGTGACTTGCCCAAGGTCACATAGGGAGGATGTCACAAGGCTGGGACTGCGCCCTACATCTGCTGGACTCCCTGACCCCTCCTCCCCACCACCTCTCAGTTATAAACGTGACCCACCAAGGCAGACCCAAATAAGTACCTGTGGGTCTCTGGCTGGCCTTGTAGTTGATTTCATGATTGAGCAGGCATTTGTTCAATAAATTAATGAAAGGTTCAGCCTCGTTGGTGAGGGCCTGGGAGGAGAGAGTGCCTTGTTTACTTGTAACATCTTCTGGACAGGCCTGGCACACAGTATTTCCTCAAGAAGTGCTGGGTGACTGACTGAATGAACAGTTGTACATCCCAGCACCAGCCTTGAAATCATTCAGGGTTGGGGCTGACATACCATATTTGCTGTGTATAATGCGCTCCATTGTGTAACGTGCACCGATGTTTTTGTGTGCATTATACACAGGATGATTATGCCTATAGTATGTGATCATTATATCCATTTATAATGTGCATCTTTTTCCCCTCAAAAATTTTAGCAAAAAAGTGCATATTATACACAGCAAAATATGGTAGTTGCTTCCTCCCTGTACCCCAGACATCGCCCAACCCAGGTCTCAGCACACAGTAGGTCCCGTCCTTAGTGGATATAAATTTAATAGGCCAGGTAAATGAATGAATAGTAGGCCAGCATCCTCAGTAACAGCCCTAAATCCCCTAAGTCAGACGCCACACATTCTGGTTCTTTCCTGTGACCCAAACTTGGCAGAGCTCAGGCCTCAGCACATAATAGCCCTGGAGTCATTCATGGGTGAGGACGACACAGTTGTTTCCAACCTGTTCCACAGACTTGACCCAGCTCGAGCCTCAGGAGATATAAATTAATAGGCCAGGGCCCCAGGTGGCGTGGCTCCTTTGGTTGGGCTTTAGTCTGCAAACTGAAAGGTTGCCGGTTGGATTCCTAGTCAGGGCACGTGTCTGGATTGTGAGTTTGGTCCCCAGTCTGGTTGCCTACAGAAGTCAGCCAATTTATGTTTCTTACATCGCTATTTCCCTCTCCTCCCCCCCTAAAAAAAAAGTTGATAGGTCGATTGTGTGAATAACAGGTGAACATCCTCAGCACCAGCCCTAACATTCCCTCCGGACTATGGACCACATGGTCTGGCTCCTCCCTCTGACCCAAACTCGCCCAGCTCCAGCCTCAGCGCACGGCAGGAGCTCAGGGAATGCCGGGTGAACGGAGGAATGAGCGAAATGAGTACCAGAGAAACGCCCTCCGCAGCAGAGGCGTTTCTATAGTTGGCCTAAACTCTCACAGCTGCCACCAGAAGTGGCATTCTTTAGAATGACCTAATTCACTGAGACCGTGGGAGGGGCCTGCCACGTTGCCAGATTCCCTGCTGCTTGTAAGAAAACCGGCCTGATCACTGTGCGCAAGCGCAGGGCAATGTCTGCAGGGCAAGAGGTGCAGGAGGTGGTAAGAGTCTGCCCTGGGTCCTTCATGCTGTGGGAGAGGCTGCGCCCCCTGGTGGAAGAGTTAGGCAAAAACCTCGTTTCGGAGCGTTTGAAACTGGGTTACAGAGAAGGCAAAAAACATGAATTGGCACGCGGCTTTTTTTCCCGTTGATTTTACACTGGCCATATTTGATACATTTCCCCCTCCGCCGTGTTCACCAGATGCGACGGACAGACGCTACTGTGGGTCCAACATGTCCCTTTCCAGGAGGGGACAGGGAAGCTTCAAGTGCGTGGGATGGAGGTCGGAAAGCGTGGCGTCCCACAAGCTGGTGTAGGTATGGGGGGGGCGGGGGGCTACTGTGAGACACAGCCTGAACTTTACAACCCCCTCCCCAGCTTAGCCTTCCTAGGACTCAGTTTCCCCAGGGAGAGCCACCAGACGAGAAGTGGCTGTTAAGATCTTAGACAAGAATACATTGATGCATAATTGTAAAGACAGGGAGATGGTGACCTACAGGGGGAGGTCAGGGGAGGGCTCTCGAAGGAGGTGACCACGTTTGAGCAGAAACCTGAAATGGTAGAGCACGTGAGCTTCTGGGGGAAGAGCTTTCCAGGCAGAGGGAACAGTCAGTGCAAATGTCCTGAGGCAGGCACGTGATAGGCTGTGTGAGCAGCACAGAGGTCAGTGAGTCTGGAGTGGAGGGAAGGGGACAGAAGGGTGACACCCATGGCAGGTCCTGTGGGTCTGGACAGCCACTGTGAGGACTTTGACTTTTACTGCTGAAGTGTGTGAGGATTTTTTTAATCCTCACCTGAGAGAGGGAGGGGAAGTGAAAGATGTGAGAGAGAAACATCCATCAATTGCCTCTGGTATACACCTGCACCAGGGAATGAACCCACAACCTACGTGGGTGCCCTGACTGGGAATCGAACCTGCAAACTTTTGGTGTATGGGAGGGAGGACACCCCCACCAACTCAGCCACCTGGACTCAGCTACCCGGCCAGAGCTGAATGGTGTTTTTTTGTTTTTTATTTTTTAAATATTTTATTTATTTTTAGAGAGAGGGGAAGGGAAGGGAAGGAGAAAGAGAGGGAAACATCAATGTGTGGTTGCCTCTCGTGCGCCCCCTACTGGGGATCTGGCCCGCAAGCCAGGCCTGTGCCCTGACTGGGAATCAAGCTGGTGACCCTTTGGTTTGCAGGCTGGCACTCGATCCACTGAGTCACACCAGCCAGGGCTGAATGGTGTTAATTATGGTTTAATGGGGGACTTTCTGGCTGTTGTGTGGAAAACAGACCTTCAAGGGTGTAGTGGCTGCATCCACCATCAATGAGATGGTGTTCCTGCTATATGATACAGCCCAAGCGAGTGGCCACAGCTCATGTGATTTTTATTAGCATCATGATTACTTTCAATATCCCACAAATTTTATCGGGACTGTGGCACTGTCTGAGCTCAGGAGCCCCCAGGATGGTCTCCACGTGCATCCCCCACCTCCATTTCCATCTCACCCACCTGCAGCCCATTCTCCACCTGCTCCTCCTAAGCTCATCTTTGTCTCAGGCCTTTGCAGCTGCTGTTCCTTTAACACTAAGTAAAGACTCTGGTCCCAGCCACAGAGCAGCTACAGGGGTGGGGTGCGTATGACCAGAATCTGCCTCCAGTGCCCCACTTTGCCACGTGGCAGAGGTGAGCACAGGGGCATTGACAGCCACCCCATCCAGCCATGTGGAAGAGAGAGAGGTCACCCCTAAAAGGTAGGCGCTGGAGGGCCATGGAGAGGAAAGGCCCGAGGAAGGAACCTGCTATAAATTAAGCCAATTTCAGCCTGAACTTTGGCACAACGTGAGTGAATAATTCATCTTTTTACTTAAGCCAGTAGAACAGTTAAGGAAGGGCCGAATGTAATTTCAACCCCTTAACAGTTAAGGAGCAGTTACATTTATACAGTCCTAACTGTTAAGGAGTTGAAATTACATTCGGCCCTTTGAAAGCAACCATGAGGCTGATGTGGCCCCCGGGGAAAATGAGTTTGACATCCTTGGCTTAGGCTCATTTGAATTGAGCTTCTCTATTTGCAACCAATCAAATCCTAAGGAATCTAACAGTGGAGAAGTATGTTCCTCAGGTGTGGCTCGTTGAATACAACCAGCCCGAGAAAGGACTGAAGAGAGAGGATCTGATACTTCTCCAGAATTCCGCCAGCACACTCAGGAGAGGCCGCCGGAAGTCCTGTCAAAACAAGATGACACAGAGTCTGCACGCACAAAGGAATTTTAAAAATCAGGACGGCAGTGTCAACCACTATCAGACAAGTTAAGATTTAAGGCAAAGGATTAAATTGGTTAAAGACCATTTTATATTTGACAAAGGAGTCAGAATCAGGTTTTCACTAACATTTATTGAGTTCCTACTGAATGCCAGGCACTGTGCATGGTGTGTACATATATTATTTGGCAAAGACATAACAATGCTATACTTATATGCATCAAATACACAGTCTATGAATACATAAAGCAAAGATTATAAAAATATATTGACAAACAATTGTACTAACAGATTTTCACATCACCTTTTTTAAAATTTTTTTAAAAATACATTTATTGATTTTAGAGAGAGAGGAAGGGAGAGAGAAAGAGAGAGAAACATCAGTTGGTTGCCTCCCATACATGCCATGACCGGGATCAAACCCGCAACCTAGTTATGTGCCCTGACCGGGAATCGAACCTGCCACCTTTTGGTGTATGGGCTGATGCTCCAACCAACTGAACCACGTGGGCCAGCGCTCACATAACCTTACTGGTTTCTGACAGATAAGATAGGCCAAAATTAGGTAACGCCTGACCCTGAACAACATGATAAGAATGAGTTTATTAACAGACATGTAGAGTTTTGAATTCTGCAGACAGAATTTTCCACTTAAATGTCCATGAAACACACAGAAATGCTGGACATGTTCTAGGCCACAATAAAAGCTTTTTCTAAATGTTTGGAAAGCAGATACATTATAGGCCACATTCTCTGTTCATGGTGCAGTAAATCAAGGAAGCAAAACTAATTTTAAGTAATCCCAATCACCGAGTTTCAAAGTACTCTTTAGAAACACTACAATCTAGTATTTAGGCAACATGAACGGTCAGACGTTAAGACGGCCGGGCTATAGTTAAAGTACATTTGTATGACTAAGTGTGGGGTCATGGCAAGTAATGTTGTCAAAAGAGAACACAAGTGAATTTACTCAAAAACAGAGACAAGGAATCGAAATAAAGGATAAACCCGATACATATGAAAGAAAAACAAAAGGTACAGAAATAATGGGCACACATAAATCCTAATACTGTTTTTTCAGAAAAATAATAATAAACTTGAAAACCTTTGGGAAAAATCTAATAATGATGGGTAAACTGCAAACAGACATTGAAAGGAAGAAAGGGGATAGAACCAAAGAAAGATAAGATTTTGTTTAATTATAAAATAATATTAATAATTGAGCTGATACTCTGAAAAACTGAACGGAATGAAGACTGTTCTAGGGGATAAAAGAAGACTAAATTGTCAAAATTAGTAAATCAAAAAGGATTAATAAGCAGATAACACGGGGAGAAACTGAGAAAGCCATCCAAGGATTAGCTGGACCGTCCCTCAACAGCTCTAGGGCCTGACACATTGACCGGTGAATTCTCTCTAAATGTCAAGGGATTGATATTTCTCAAGCTACAATTTTTACCTTCTCTGAAGTCACGCTGCATCTCGCGCTTGGTGGCATCTTACCATTAAATAGCACTTCTTTCTTTCCCCGTGGTGTATAAAATTACACATTTTACAGTCACTGATGCCTTAAGTTCAATGAAATACAGTGATGCAAAACCTCACACCAAAGATTAAATACCAAAAATAAAATCATGTGGATGGGTGGTGAAAGGCATTTGATATGATTCAGTACCCACTCCTGGCATTTCACCAGGATGCCTCCCTCTCAGGACGTCGGGCGTCCCTCTCTGAAGGACTCAAATGTAGAACGCCATGGGCATCCCTGTCAACACCAGGAACAGAAAGAGCACGCAGACGATCAGGAGTAAGGTGGTTTGTTGAGGGGATCTTGGCCACTCCGTGGTGCCCTGAAACAGAATGGAAGAAAGTATCAATACAGGAACAAAAAGGGGGGCCACCATTGTTGCCTGTGGGAAAGCGGGATCACTTTGTGGCATGCGGACTGAACAGCTGTTTGAATCAAGTGACTAGATTATAAGATAAAGTACATAGTATCCCTTTGCCCCAAAAGAGGAAAGATCAGATGTGATTAAAATTCCAAAGTGCAGCCCTGGCTGGTGTGGTTCAGTGGATTGAGCCAGCTTGTGAACCAAAGGGTCACTGGTTTGATTCCCATTCAGGGCACATGCCTGGGTTGCAGGCTGGGTCCCCAGCTGGGGGGAGTGTGAGAGGCAACCACACATTCATGTTTCTCTCCCTCTCTTTCTCTTCCCTTCCCCTCTCTGTAAAAATAAATAAATAAAATTTAAAAAAAAAGAAAATTCCAAAGTGCAATATAAAGTCTCACTGTTTTATTTTTTTTTAAGATTTTATTTATTTATTTTTTTAGACAGAGGGAAAGGGAAGGAGAAAGAGGGAGAGAAACATCAATGCATGGTTGCCTCTCATGTGCCCCCAACTCGGGCCCTGGCCTGCAACCCAGGCATGTGCCCTGACTTGGAATCGAACTGGTGACCTTTGATTCAAAAGCCCATGCTCAATCCACTGAGCCACACCAGCCAGGGCTGTTTTAAATACCATCTAGACTCTAATGACCCCTAACTGTGCATGGGTTTTTTGGCCCATCCCCCTCCTGAATTCCCACCTTATAAATTTCACTGTGTTCTTGCCATTTTGATACTTGGATATCTAATGGGCATCTTAAACGGGACATGTCCCGGATATCGTAAAATCCCTCCCTTCCACCCCCAAAAGCTCCCTAGGCTCTTATCTACATCTGTCCTTTGGACCTCCTTGACACGCCTTTCTCCCCCCACCCGCATCTGCGCCAACAGCATTTGCTCTAAACGTAGCCAGGAGCTGAGCACCTCTGTTCCACCGCCTCCCACCACCCTGGCCAAAGCCACCATTATCTTGTTTCTGACCTTGATACCTGCCCAACCCCAATCTCTTCTCCACAGGGCAGCCAGGCTGCTCCTTCTAATGCTGCGGTCACGCCCTGTGCTGACCTCTCAGCCTTTGTGGTTCCTTCTGCCTTAACTGCCTCTCCTCTGCTGTCTGCCACATCTGCCACCTCTCAGTTCCCATCACCTCCCTTGGAGACCCTCTCTTCACTGCTCTATTAGAATGGCACACCCCAATACCTGCGCACGGAAGACGCCAGCCCTACCCACCTCCCATGCCCAGCTTTCTCTTTCTCTGTGCCGCGTGAGGGCAAAGCCTTCGGTGATCACGGCCGCCTCCCCGGTGCCTGGAACAGTACCTGGCCCAGAGTGTGAGCTCCATAAATATTTGCCCAGTGAATGGATGGATGGAAAGACAGACCATGATAAAGATGGGAAGACAGGTGGCTCACAGTGGCAATTCTCTGAATTAATGATGAGTTTAGTGCAATTGCTAAACTCATCATTAGCAAGATATCAGGCAAGCTATCTGCAGAGCTGCGCAGTAACGAGCATCCAAAAACAATCCCGTAAAATGGGATAAATAATTGCAGGTTGAACGAGGCATGACGGGGTGAATGGGTGAATGAATGAACGACATCACAGGCCATAGTTTCCTTACCTTAAAGGGCAGGAAACCATAGTAACTACCTCACAGGGCTCAGGAGTTAATAATGAGTGAGCAAGCGTCAAGCTAATGAATGAGTTAGCAATGAGAAGCGCTTCAAATCGCCTCCAGCTTGTACCAAGCAAGTGGCAGCTCTCATCTGTACCATTCCCACTCATTTTTTTTTCCTACCTGGAGGTCCCTGAGTGGCTACTACACCTCTCTCTTGGCCTCATCCACCCCTCTTCCTTCCACATGGGCCACCAGGGTGGCTGCGGTGACCCTCACCTCCCTCCGATGACTCCCACTGCCCATGAGAATCACCCAACCTCTTTGTCATGGAAGGAGGCAGCGAGAGGGATCCTGTTACAATGTGCGTGGGAACATGACCCTCCTCACTGACAGCACTCCTACTGCTCCCACTTCCACGTGTAAGAGCTAAATTCTTACTTTGGTCGATAAACCCTGTGTCATCCACCCCCTACCCCCGTCACCTCTGTGACCTCATCTCTACTGCTCCCTCCCCTCCTCCCTAGTTGCAGGGATAACCCTGGCTGCCCCTCACAGGTGACAGTCAAGTTCCTGCCTCAGGGCCTTTGCACATGCTGCGCCCCTCTGCCTAGAACCACTTCCCCCTAGAAATCTGCCCAGCTCGCCCCCTACCTCCTTCCTGCCTTTACCCCAGTATCTCCCCCTCCGTGGGGACTTCCCTAGACCCTCTTCTTAAAATAGCACCCCATCCCACCCTGTACTCCTTCTGCCTGCTTTGTTTTTATCCGTAGCACTTACTGCCACTCAGCATAAGTTCAGTGACTTCGTTAGCTTATCATCCGTCTATGACTGGAGCCCCGTGGAGGCAGGAGCCATTTCTATCCCACTCGCTGTACTACCTTTGGTGCCTTGGACAGTGCCTGGCACATAGTAGTTGCTCACTAAATAGCTGTGGAAGGAATGAACCATCTTCACCAGGCCAGGGTTTCACCCACATCTCTCACCGCTCTCCCCTTAACTCCAATGTTTCCCCGATGGGTCTTGCAATGTCATGCTGCCATGTCTTTGTGTATGTGTCCCCTCCCCTGTTCTGCCTGGGACATTCCTACTCATCCCCAAACCCCAGGTCTATTGTGTCCTCTCGTCTGGGATATTCTCCAATAGGCCTCCTGGCCACAGTTAACGTCTTCTTCCTGTAACCAGCACTTATTTCTGCACAGTCCTGGTGTGCTACCCGCCGCTCCCTCCCTCAAGGCAACAAGTGTCTCTGGGGCAAACCACTCTGAACCGGGCCAGACACGTACTCGGGAGATGGGACACTCGTGTGCTGCTGAAACTGGTTATGTGATTTTGCTAATGCGTAAGATAAATATTTAAAGAACCACAGTTATTATTTCACATATTAATGGCTTATACGCTGACCAATCCCCCCCCCAGGAAAATATCAGGTCTTTAAATGAAAGGAATGTGCTTGATAATTTGGTTTGGTTTCACTCGTAGTATTTGGATTAAAACTCAGTAGGCGTTTACATAGATGGATAGATGGATGATTGAGTGGATGGATGGATGGATGGACAGACGGACGGACGGAAGGATGGATGGATGGATGGATGGACGGATGGACGGACGGATGGATGGGCAGATGGACAAATAGACAGATGGGATGAATGGGTGGTAAGCGGAATGGACATATGGACAAGTAGACAAATGAAAGTTTGGGCAGGAGGAAAGGGGGACAGACGAACAAATGGGCAAATCGTGATGAGTGAAGAGGGTACACTGTGAAGTTACACACACCACATGGACCCCCCACGCCATGTCTGACTGCCATAGGAGTGTGTTCTGTTCCCCATGAGTGACCTCTTGGGGCTCACATCCCTGAACAGACTTTTGTGAGCAGGGAAGTTGCCGGGAGGGAATGTGACAGCTCACTGAGATCTGTAGGGTGGGGCATTTGTGAAAGAGGAGGGAACCCCAGCTTACCTTGCATTCCTCTGACTCAT
This sequence comes from Desmodus rotundus, assembly GCF_022682495.2. Taxonomy (NCBI): domain Eukaryota; kingdom Metazoa; phylum Chordata; class Mammalia; order Chiroptera; family Phyllostomidae; genus Desmodus; species Desmodus rotundus. Next base: position 50,663,764 of record NC_071398.1, on the reverse strand, counting down.
CTTCTTCCACTGAGTTCCACTCTTGGGGACGCCTGCTCTCTTGAGAAGACAGGTCTAGATGGGGTGGGGGGAGTGGAGGAGAAAGGAGTCATGCGTGAGTGACCAGGCCAACTGGGGGCCTCTAGTTGCCCTTCCCACCTGGCATCCTATCCCTTATCTGCTAATCTCTCTCTCTCTCTTACAAACACACACACACACACACACACACACACACAGTGAGCCCATGAGGTTCAGGTGGGGCAGAGAAAATCGGAGACCTGAAGTCTGATCCCATTTCTGTCCCTAACTACCTGGAAGGCTCGCAGCGGATCACTGGCAGAGCTGTGCAGCCTGAGTCTCTGCTCCTTCACCTACCAAATGGGTAAGACAGCCCCCACGCACAGGCCGCCCACCAAACGGAGTGAGGGAGCAGGTGCACAGGGCTGCAGAGCCGCGCCCAGGTGAGGGAGGCTTCCCCAGCTCTGGGCCGCTGGGGGGTAAATCTCCCCACATTGAACTTCAATGTCCTCCTCACCCCTAAGCTGGTGAGAACTAGGGGTCAGACCAAAGATGGGCATTTCCCGCTTTCCCTCCACAGGGCCCAGCTAGGAGCCCACACTAACTCCTCACTACAGAACAGGGGTCCCTATTATCCACAACTCTATTCCAGGCCTGCTCCATGCTATGGAAGAAGAAAGGACCCTACCCCTGGTAGAAGGTCCAACCCCATTCTGCTGTGGGGGACTTTCAGGGGCCCCCATCTCAGCAAATGGCACCCCCTTTGTCTTGCTGTTTGGGCCCATATTTCAGGACTCATCCTTGGTATCTCTTCTGTCCTCCCCTCGCCCACGAGCAAGACCTCTCTTCTCAGGTCTCTGCATGTACCCCATGTCCTCCGTCACCACATCTGACTAGGTCACCTGTCTCCCGGGCGTTTGCAGGGGTCTCCTAACTGGCCTCCCAGCTTCATCCTACAATTCATTCTCAATGGACGCCGGGTTTCTCCACCTCGCTGTGGGCATTGCTGCTGCCTGACTCCTAGTGGTGGAGCTGCCCTGCACCTGGCGGGATGTCTGGTGGCCTCCCTGGCCTCCACCACTCATCTTCCCAGAGATGGCAACTCAAATTGTTTCCTGACATCCTCGCGTCCCGGGGGAGGGCAGTGGGGTGCGCCATCGCCCCCAGTTCAGAACCACTGGGTTAGAGAAACCTTTTGGAAATTCACAGTAGATTCTGTTTATCTCCTCTGCAAAGCCTTCCCGCGTTTCCCGATACTCAGAGACCAGAATACCCAGCACACTCCTTGCCGAGGTCTGCAGGCTGCCCCTACCCGGCCCGCAGTGGCTCGTCACTCCTACATTCACCGCGATTCCTCCAACTCAGGCAAATTCCACGCCACTGCGGGTTGCTGCGTGTTTGGCACAGGCTGCCCCAGGCTCTCCCCCCAGCACTGGGGACAGCTGAGTCCCTCTGCCCTGTCACCTTCCCCGACCACGGTACTCTCTGTGCATCACCCTGTTTTACTGTCTTCGCAGCTCCTGTCAACTTGTCTTTGTATTTAGTAACGTTTTTATGGTCGGTTTTCTCCACTAAAATCTGAGCTCCAGCCCTGGCCGGGTGGCGCAGTTGCTTGGAGCATCCCACTGTGCACCAAAAGGTTGCAGGTTTGATCCCCGGGTGGGTGTGTGTGGGAGGCAACTGGTCGATGTCTCTGTCTCTCTTCTCCCTCTTCTCTCCCCACCCCCTTCCTTTCTCTCTAAATCAACAAATATATCCTTAAGTGAAGGTTTTTTTTTAAGATTTTAAAAAATCTGAGCCCCACTAGGGCCATTTGCTCATGGCTAGACCCCTCAAGCCTGACAGATAGTAGGTGCTTGTGGTACATTTGTGCCCCCAATGCCTCCAACTTGCCCATTCCTCCTGTGTCCACACTCTTGGCAGCTTCCTCCCTCACTGACGCTGACCTTGGCCAGGTGGCTTATTTTGGCCAATGGCCCGAGAGCAGCTGGGTTGCCAATAGAGGCTTAATAAGTGCTTGTGAATTGAGGTTTTGGTCTGTTGCCTGGCCACCACCTCTGAGAATAAGCCTTGGTTGGGGCTTCTGGGAACAGGGAGACTACAGTCAGCACCCTCAAACCAGACAGGCATGTGAGTAAGTTCATCTTCCATCAACCAGCTGTCCCCTGAGGCCACTATGTTTTTGGGGTGACTTGTTATGCAGCAGAAGCTGACTGTCACAAGGCTCCATAAAAATGTGTTGAATAAATGAGTGAAGTGATGAGTGTCTTACCTTTCCCAGGTTTGGCCACTAACGTTCCTGCCACCTCCCATGGAACCCCTGCTACTCACCTTTCTGGTCATTGTCACAGACGGATGACCCAACCTTCACTGCCACCCAGTCTTTGAGGAAGGTGGCACGCTTCTCCCAGGCCCTGCTCTCCCGAGGCAGCAGCGTCTTGGTCCTCTCAGGCTCCAGCAGCCCCCGCAGCTGCTCAGGTCTGAGGGTCTTCATGTCTCCAGGAGGTGAGGCTTCCAAGGCAGACTTCTGTCCGGGGGTCCTGTTGGGTTCCCCGGGCACAGGACTCGGAACCTAGTGATTGACAGACATTTAGTCATTCAACAAATATTTTCAGAGTGCTGCTGTATGCCAGACACTATTTCTAGGTGCCTTGATAGGAATGGAGCTCCCTGCCCTCATGAGGCTTACACTCTGGTAGGGGGAAGAGAGACAGACAGTGTGTCAAATGATGAAATGATGATAAGGCTTCTAGAGACAAAGAAATACACACACACATACTCATTCCACGTCTCAAAGCACAGAGCCTGGAGATTTTAGGAGACGGTCACATACAGAATCCCTGAGGCTGCAGAGAGAAAAGTACCCATCTTTCCCCCAGCCTCCTGTAGCCCCAACTTTCTGCTTTGTTGTTGTAAGTAAAAAAAAAGAAAGCATTTGCCAGGTTCAGGTTAAAAAGTCTAGTTTAAAACTAAATGTTCTTCAGTGTTCTCATTTTATAGCTTGTCAACCAAAATTCGGGAATTTGTTTGCAAAAAGCTATCTGAACTATGACTTATGATTAAGAAACCCTTTACCTGAGAATCTAAAGACTTTGGTTTAATGTTCTTGTTATAGGAATGGTATGTATTACTGACCTTGCATTGTGTAACCCTCTGCCTGCCCTCACGAATAGTAATTTTTTTAAAAGATTTACTTATTCTTAGAGAGAGGAGAAGGGAGGGAGAGAGAGAAGAAGAGAAACATTGATGTGAGAGACAAACATCATCAGTTGCCTCTCTCACATGCCCCAACTACAGACCGAACCTGCAAGCCAGGTATGTGCCCTGGCCAGGAATCAAACCTGGGACCTTTTGCTTTGTGAGACAATGCCCAGTGAGCTGAGCTACACTGCTCAGGGCATGCATAGTAATTTTTTAAAATCCTTATCCAGGAATGTTTTTATTGATATTAGTGAGAGAGGGAGGGGGGGAGAGAGACAGAAATATGGATCAGTTGCCTCCTGTATGCACCCCAGCTGGGGGTCGAACCTACAATCTTTTGTTGCATGAGACAACACTCTAACCAACTGAACCACCTGGCCAGGGCTATAGTAATTTTTTTAAGAAAAGAAGTAAATCCACTTGGTGAAAACACAAACAAACAAACCAAATAACACCAAAAAAAGCAACCTCTTATAAGCATTTTCTTCTTGCTTAGGTTGATGCAAATAGAAATTGTTAGATTACATTTAAAAACCACAAGGCAGACTTCCGGGCAAGATGGAGGCATAGGTAGACACACTGTCCTCCTTGCACAACCAAAAGAAGGACAACAACAAATTTAAAAACAAAAAATCAGAACTGACAGCATATCGAACTGTATGGAAGTCCAACAACCAAGGAGTTAAAGAAGAAACATTCATCCAGACCAGTAGGAGGGGTGGATATGGGTAGCCAGGTAGAGAGGACTCCCAGCAAGCTGGTGGCTGGAGGACCAGGGCAGTCCCATATTTGCATGCAGATAAACCGGGAGGAACAACTGGGGAGCAAGATAGACCACACAACCAAGGGTCCCAGCATGGGGAAATAAAGCCTCAAAACCTCTGACTTAAAACACCTGTGGGGGTTGAGGCGGGAGAAATTCCCTACCTCACAGGAGAGTTCATTGTAGAGACCCACAAGGTCCTAGAACATACACAAACCCATCACCCAGGAATCAGCACCAGAAGGTCCCAATTTGATTGTGGGTAGTAGGGAAAGTGACTGAAAACCCGCAGAGAGCAGAGCAAGCAGCACTGTTCCCTCTCGGACCCCTCCCTCACATATAGCATCACAACCCAGTGATGTGGGTTGCCCTGCCCAGGTGAAAACCCAAGGCTCCTCCCCTTACTATGTAGCAGGCATGCTGAGGGGGAAAAAAAAGGCCCAAAAGAAAAAACAGATCAAAGCTCCAGAAAAAATACAACTAAGATATGAAGAGATAGCCAACCTATCAGATATGCAGTTCAAAACACTGGTAATCAGGATGCTCATAGAATTGGTTGAATATGGTTGCAAACTAGAAGAAAAAATGAAGACGATGAAAAGTGAAAAAAGGAAAATGAACAGGGAACCAACACTGCTTGGAAGGAAACTGTGGCTAAAATCAACAGTTTGTAGCAGAAGGAAGAAAGAAACATTCAACCAAAACAGAATGAAAAAACAAGAATTCAAAAAAATGAGGAGAGGCTTAGGAACCTCCAGGACAACTTGAAACATTCCAACATCCGAATCATAGGGGTGCAAGAGGGGGAGAGGAAGAGCAAGAAATTGAAAACTTATTTGAACAAATAATGAAGGAGAACTTCCCTAATCTGGAAAAGGAAATAGACTTCCAGGAAGTCCAGGAAGCTCAGAGAGTACCAAAGAAGTTGGACCCAAGGAAGCACACACTAAGGCACATCATAATTACGTTACCCAAGATTAAAGAGAAGGAGAGAATCTTAGAAGCAGCAAGAGAAAAGGAGACAGTTACCTACAAAGGAGTTCCCATAAGACTGTCAGCTGATTTCTCAAAAGAAACCTTGCAGGCAAGAAGGGGCTGAGAGGAAGTATTCCAAGTCATGAAAGCCAAGGATCTACATCCAAGATTGCTCTACCCAGCAAACCTATCATTTACAATGGAAGGACAGATAAAGTGCTTCCCAGATAAGGTCAAGTTAAAGGAGTTCATCATCACAAAACCCTTATTATATGAAATGTCAAAGGGACTTATCTAAGAAAAAAAAGATAGAAAATATGAACAGTAAAAATGACAACAAACTCACAGCTATTAACAACCAAACCTAAAAAACAAAAAACAAAAGCAAACTAAGCAAATGACTAGAACAGGAACAGAATCACAGAAATGGAGATCACATGGAGGGTTATCAATGGGGGAGTGGGAGGGGGAGAAAGGGGGAAAAGGTACAGGGAATAAGTAGCATAAATGGTAGGTAGAAAATAGACAGGGCGAGGGTAAGAATAGTATAGGAAATGTAGAAGCCAAAGAACTTATATATATGACCCATCGACATGAACTAAAGGGGGGGGGAAGGCAGGTGGGAGGGGGGTGCAGGGTGGAGGGGAATGAAGGGGGGGAAATGGGACAACTGTAATAGTATAATCAATAAAATATATTTTTAAAAAGAAACCCACAAGGCAGATGTTCTAGATTCAAAGAAAAGTTAGCAACTCAGCAATCAAATGCTGGTGAGTCTCTTCCTTGTTTCCAACAACTGTAATAGAATAAGCAAGAATTAAAAAAATGAAATTAAACAAACTTTAAAAACACCTGTGAGATCATTTCTGGAGTCTGATTCAAAGAAACATGATATTAAAAAAAATGTAGGACCTGGCCAGGTATCCCAGTTGATAAGAGCATAGTCCCTATATACCAGAGTTGCAGGTTTGATCCCTGGTCATAGCACATACAAGAATCAATCGATAAATGCATCAATAAGTGGAACAACAAATTGATAGTTCTCTCTCTCTGTCTCTCTCTCTCTTCCCCCTTTCTTCTCTCTCTCTAAAACCAATAAGTTTTTTAAAAATTAATTTAAAAAAGATAATCAAGGAAGCTTGATTATGGACTGAGTATTCTATGACATCAAGGAATTCTCATTGATATTGTTTTTGGTTTAGTTTTTTAACATATTTTATTGATTATGTTATTACAGTTGTCCTATTTCCCCCCCTTCACTCCACTCCATCCTGCCCACCCCCTCCCTCCCACATTCCCCACCCCTATAGTTCATGTCCATGGGTCATACTTATAAGTTCTTTGGCTTCTACATTTCCTATACTATTCTTACCCTCCCCCTGTCTGTTTTCCACCTACCATTTATGCTACTTATTCTCTGTACCTTTCCCCCCTCTCTACCCCTCCCACTCCCCTGTTGATAACCCTCCACGTGATCTCCATTTCTGTGGTTCTGATCCTGCTCTAGTTGTTTGCTTAGTTTGCTTTTGTGTTTGTTTTAGGTGTGGTTGTTAATAACTGTGAGTTTGCTGTCATTTTTACTGTTCATATTTTCTATCTTCTTTTTCTTACATAAATCCCTTTAACATTTCATATAATAAGGGTTTGGTGATGATGAACTCCTTTAACTTGACCTTATCTGAGAAGCACTTTGTCTGCCCTTCCATTCTAAATGATAGCTTTGCTGGATAGAGCAATCTTGGATGTAGGTCCTTGGCTTTCATGACTTCAAATACTTCTTTCAAGCCCCTTCTTGCCTGTAAAGTCTCTTTTGAGAAATCAGCTGACAGTTTTATGGGAACTCCTTTGTAGGTAACTGTCTCCTTTTCTCTTGCTGCTTCTAAGATTCTCTCCTTCTCTTTAATCTTGGCTAATGTGATTATGATGTGCCTTGGTGAGTTCCTCCTTGGGTCCAGCTTCTTTGGGACTCTCTGAGCTTCCTGGACTTCCTGGAAGTCTATTTCCTTTTCCAGATTAGGGAAGTTCTCCTTCATTATTTGTTCAAATAAGTTTTCAATTTTTTGCTCTTCCTCTTCTCCTTCTGGTACCCCTATAATTTGGATGTTGGAACGTTTAAAGTTGTCCTGGAGGTTCCTAAGCCTCTCCTCATTTTTTTGAATTCCTGTTTCTTCATTCTTTTCTGGTTGGATGTTTCTTTCTTCCTTCTGGTCCACAGTGTTGACCTGAGTTCCAGTTTCCTTCCCATCACTATTGGTTCCCTGTACATTTTCCTTTGTTTCTCTTAGCATAGCCTTCATTTTTTCTTCTAATTTGCGACCAAATTCAACCAGTTCTGTGAGCTTCCTGATTACCAGTGTTTTGAACTGTACATCTGATAGGTTGGCTATCTCTTTGTCACTTAGTTGTATTTTTTTCTGGAGCTTTGATCTGTTCTTTCATTTGGGCCATTTTTTTTTTTGTCTTGGCGCACCCGTTTTGTAGAGGGGCAGAGCCTTAAGTGTTCACCAGGGCGGGGTAATGCTCCTCCCTGCACTGTGACGCTGTATGTTGGGGAGGGGTCCAAGAGGGAGCAATGGCGCTTGCTCCGCTCTCTGCCAGTTTTCAGTCACTCCCTCTGCTACCCACATTCAAATTGGGCCCTTCTGGTGCTGCTTCCTGAGTGGGTGGATTTGTGTATGTTCTAGGACCCTGCAGGTCTCTCGAAGGAACTCTCCTGTGAGGCTGGGAGTTTCTCCCACTGCTACCTCAACCCCCACGGGTGTTTTCAATCAGTGGTTTGAGGCTTTATAGCCCCGCACTGGAACTCGCTGCCAGCTGCAGCTTTGCCTGCCCCGCTCCACAATCCACCACCTCACTGAATCTACCAGTCACAGCCTTGCCTTGTGTCCTCTCCGCCCGGCTGCTTGTCTCTGCCCCTCATACCAGTCTGGATGAATGTTTCTTCTTTATCTCCTTGTTGGTCAGATTTCCATATAGTTCAATTTTCTGTCAGTTCTGGTTGTTTTTTGTTTTTAAATTGTTGTTGTCCTTCTTTTGGTTGTGCGAGGAGGCACAGCGTGTCTACCTACACCTCCACCTTGGCCAGAAGTCTACTTCTCATTGATATTTTTAAAGTGTGTAAATGCCTTTAGAGATATTTAAGAAAATGTCTATTTTTTAAAGATTTTATTTATTTATTTTAGAGAGGGGAAGAGAGGGAGAAAGAGAGGGAGAAAAACATCAATGTGTGGTTGCCTCTTGCATGCCTCCTGCCTGGCACCTGGCCCGCAACCCAGGTATATGCCCTGAATGGGAGTCAAACCAGTGACCCTTTGGTTCTCAGGCTGGCACTCAATCCACTGAACCACACCAGCCAGGGCTGTCTTTTTTTTTATTGTTTCCATGTCTTGGTTTCCACATCATATTGGGTGTGTACATTGGTTTAATCACTTTGGAAAACAATTTGATGAAATCTCCTAAAACAGAACACGCAGTCTCCCCAGCAGCCCGTGCTTCCACTCCTAGATCCTCAGCCAAGAGAAACATGAAACCGATGTCCACACAAACACTTGCCCCTGAATGTTGCCATCAGCTGTATTCCTCACACAAACTGCTCACATTCATAGTCAAAGCTACTCATAGTCATACCAGAAACCATTAACAACCCAGATGTGTCTCAGCCAGAGAATGGATAAGGAAATATAATGGAGTACTACTCAGGACAAAAGGACAAGAACATACATGCAACGACACGCAAAAACCTAAATATATATATTGGGCTGAGTGAAAAAGACCAGGCACCTAGAAGTATATATGTATGTGATTTTATTGATTAAAATCAAAGCCTAGTACAAGCAAAATGAATCAATGTTGATAGAAGCCAGAACAGTGGTCATGCTTGGGGGGGCATAGGGAGCTTTGGGGGTGGGGACTGGAGATTTATTACATGATTATTTTATTTTATTTTTAAAACTGATTCCAGAGAGAAGGAGAAAGACAGATCGCTTTGTTATTCCATTCATTTATGAATTCATGGGTTGATTCTTGTATGTGCCCTGACCCGGGATCAAACCTGCAACCCTGGAACATCAGGACGATGCTTTAATCAACTGAGCTACCCAGCCAGGGCCTGGAGATGTTCTGTATCTTGAGCTGAGTGGTGGCCCCAGTGGTGGTGTCATTTATGCACATTCACTGAGCTTTACCTGGACTGAATTGGACACTTCATGCCCATTACTCAATGTATTTTAGACCCCGCTAAGAACAGTAAAATGCAAATTGTTTAAATTTCAGGTAACTTCACCTGTGATTTGCTGCACGTGTGTGTGTCAATATACATGTAAATAAATGCTGGCTTTTGGAATTACACACTGCATGAATTTCATTGTGTTGTTTGAACCTGGTTCTGCTGAATCCTCAGCACCGTTGTTGGGTCTTTTATAAAGTCCTGACTGTAAACATAGAAATACTCCTCTCTTATAAAGAAAATGTGAACAAGTGGCAAAGGATGCCTGGTCTGGGGAGAGGTCATGGGGAGTAGTGGGGATTGCAGCAAAGGAGAGGTCAGTCACCCAGTCTGAAGAAGCTGCCCATTCAGCTCAGCCGATGTTGGCCAAGTGAAAACATAGGACCCAGTGTGTCCCGACTTCTGATTTCTCACAAGAACAATGGAAATGTGTGTTTTTAGGTGACATCTTCTGCATTTGAAAATGCCAATGATCATTGCAAATATTTAAAAGGAAGACACTCGCACTGGCTTGGTGGCTCAGTTGGAGCATTGTCCCCGAACATCAAAAGGTTAAGTACAGGTTTGATTCTGAATCAGGCAACCAATCAATGTACCTCTCTCACATTGATGTTTCTCTCCCTCTCTCTCTCCTTTTCCCTCTCTCTAAAATCAATGAACATATCCTCTGATGAGGATTTAAAAAAAAAAAAAAAAAAAAGGAAGACCTTGGGAGCCAACTAGCACAGGTGCGGGGGGAGGGTGAGGCGGGGCGCTGGGCACTGGGCTGCCAGTCAGTGTGGGTTGGGGAGGACGTAGGGGGCTGGGGAGGATACAGGGGGGTGGGGAAGGAGGCTGGAAGCACAGACAACAGTTTCCAAGAAACCACAAATTGGCCTTGAACACCCAGGTGCGTGTTCAAGGGAGTTTACACCCACAGCTTGTGTGCCCGGTGGCACAGCAAACAAATCCTCCTTGAGAAGAAAGGATGGAGATGGGGCAACAACGAACGCCACCACAATAATAGTAATCGCAACCCAGCGGCCCTGGTCCCTGCAGTGCTCCAGGGGTCCAGGGACCCCGCGGCGCTCCACGTCCTTTGGCTAATCTAACGTGCACAATGGTTTTCCGCGGCAAACACGGTATGATTCCAATGTGCCGACAGAGGAGGCCCTTGGTCAAAGCCACAGGGCTAAATGGGAGCTGGGCGGGGAGCCGAACCCTGTCTGCCTCCAGTCCCTGAGCGCCCAACCATTGTGGGGGTGGGTACTCAGACACACACGGTGCCCACGGAGACGGAGCTCACTCGAGATCAAAGCACAAGTGCGTGCAGACACAGACCCAGGGTCATCCTGCCCTCCTCGCGCCAAGGCCTAAATTCAGGGCCAAGCCACTGACCGGTGGACAGACAGCCCTTGGCCGAGAAACAGACCCAACCCAGCCTTCGCCCACCGGATGGGCTAGAGACCCCTCCCCGCAGCCGCCTCCCTGGGGAGACCCTGGCCCCTCACCCCAGGCACACACACGCGCTCACGCATTCACTTTCTCACACGCATTTACTTTCTCCTGCGCGTCCTAGAATCACCTCCCGCGCCCCCAGCCCCATTTCCCCGCCCCCTTCCGCCCTCAGGGTCCCTGCAAGGACTCACCCTCCCCAACCAGACTCTGTCCCGGCACTGCAGAGCTGGCGCAGCAGCGACTGACAGCTGCGCAGACGCCGAGGCTGCGGTGGGAGGTGGGGTTGGTGATGGGTGGGGGGAAGGGGAGAAGAAGCAGGTGGGCAGCCTTCTCCCCTCCTCCAGCCCCAGCCCCGAGGAGCATGCGCCTGCCGGGAGGTGCGGGCAGGGGTGGAGAAGCGACAGTGACGATGCACCCGCGATGCCGTGGGATGTGGGGTGTGGGGTTTTGCTCGCTATGAGGTCGGCCACGGTGGAATGAGCCGTCCCTACCCTGCCGATAGGCACGGATGTTATCTTTGTCCCGCTAAGACATAAACTTCACACAACCGGAGTGGGGATGGGGGAGGGCGAAGGAAGGAGCTGGACAGGGGTGTGGCATCCCCCAGGGACCCTGGGGTCAGAAGCTGGCTTTGCCCTTTGTCGCTGGTGTGTTGTTAGGTGTGTCACTTATCTCTGCGCCTCAGTCTCCCATTCCGTTCGGGGGAAATAATATGCTGACTACATCGCAGGATTGCTGTGAAGGTAAAAATTAAATAATGACTATATACTATTTAATAGCTAATAGCTGTTCTTATTATTCACGTTGACAGTGCAGCGACTACCTCCAAATTGCTCTCAAGGTGGCTACATCAAAATTTTATTTTATTTTTATAAAGCCATAGCTGAGGGCGGAAAGATCTCCTTTTACAGAACCATTTCGTCATTTCCCTGCTCTGCTGGTAAGGTGGAGAAAATTTACATGTTTGTTGACCAGGTTTCTCTTCTCTTCTGTGAATTCCCTGTTGACAACATCCTTGCTTTGTGTAGAGGTTACTTATCGATTTGTAGGATTTCCTTTATATGTTCTGGATATCAGTCCTTTGCCTGTTTATCTGGAACAGGTATATTCTCCTGGCCTGTGTGTCCAGAGTGTTCTGGCAAGAAAGGGAATGATGGGAGATGAGACCAAAGAGGCATCCAGGGTCTTAAAAGCCACAGTAACATCTTTGAGCGTTACCAGGGGGCTCTGGGAAGTCATGGAAGGAAGGGCGCGGAGGGAGGGTGTGACAGAACCGGACTAACAGTTTCAAGGCATCACCGAAACTGCTGTGTGAAGACTGCTTGAGGAGAACCAATGGGCACAATGGGAAGAAGACCCTTAAGGAGGGTGTTGCAATAAACCAAATGAGAATGATGGTGGCTAGGATGAGGTGGTGGCAGAGAGATGGCGAACAGGGGACAGATTCCGCATTTACTTTGGAGATGGAGCTGAGAGGACTCACTGATGGACAGATGTGAGAGGTGAGAGGGTGTGAGAACTCAGGGAAGACTTTCAGACTTTGAGCCTGAGCAGCTGAGTGCCCTGAGTGCACTGAGTAGGATCAAGTTCATTAATATTAATACTACTTGCATGCATGAAGAAAATCTAGAATTCCGCCCTGGCAGGGTAGTTTAGTTGCTTGGAGCGTCGTCCTGATACGCCATAGTTAAGGGTTTGATCCTTGGTCAAGGCATGTAAAAGAACCGACCACTGAATGCATACATAAGTGGAACAACAAATCGATGTTTCTCTTTCCCCCTTCCTCTCTCGAAAATCAATCAAGAAATAAAAACTTTTTAAAAATCCAGAATTGCCTTTGGGGCACGTTAAGCATTTGATGCCTGTGTTTCTGAGGTGAACACCAGGAGAGCCTGTATTCCTGACATGCCAGCAATTGGAGATTCTAGGGTGAGGGTTAGGGAATGGGCTCAGAAAACTGCTCAGAAGAGCACATGCGACCAGCAGAGCAAAGCAGGCTCTTTGTTACTATCCGCGGTGCTGAAAACCCCAGCTCTACGTCTCCAGGCACTGAACCCCAGTGGAAAGGCTTGTCCATTGTGTCGATCTCCCTTCCCAATTTAGATCTGTCCGTGGTGCTGAAACCTGTCCCCCACAGACCTGCCCGTGGTGCTGAACCCCTTTCCTGACAGAGGTGCCGTGGTGCTGATCTTCCTTCTTCCTCTAGCTCTCTCCGTGGTGCTGAACTCATTTCCCCATAGGCCTTCCTATGGTGGTGAACCACTACAGTAGACCTGTCCACTACTGCTGAACCCAACTAGTGGGGGCTGTTTGAGGTGCTGAACCCCCTTTAATTATTTTATTTATTTTTTCTTTTTTTTAATTCTTTTTAGAGAGAGGGGAATTGAGGGAGAAAGAGGAAGAGGAATATCAATGTGTGGTTGCCTCCCTCACATGTCCCCCACTGGGGACCTGGTCCACAACCCAGACATGTGCCCTGACTGGGAGTCAAACTGGTGACCCTCATTATTTTATTTAAAATCTTTACCCAAGGAAAGACTATACTTTCAGGGATCATATCTAGAGTTTGTTAAAATCTTTACCCAAGGATATGTTCATTGATTTTTAGTGAGACAAGAAGGGAGAGAGAGAAAAATTGATGTGTGAAAGAAACATTGATCAGCTTCCAGCCAAGATGGAGGCATAGGTAGACACAATGTGCCTCTTCGCACAACCAAAAGAAGGACAACAACAATTTAAAAACAAAAAACAACAAGAACTGACAGAAAATTGAACTGTATGGAAGTCCAACAACCAAGGAGATAAAGAAGAAACATTCATTCAGACCGGTAGGAGGGGCAGAGACAGGCAGCAGGGATGGGGAGGACTCATGACAAGGTGGGGACTGGCGGACCCAGCGAGGTGGTGGATTGTGGAACTGGGCAGGCCAGGCTGCAGCTAGCAGACCCCATAAGGTGGTGGCTGGCAGACCCTGCGGTCCCATATTCGCGCATAGATAGGCTGGGAGGAACGGCGGTAGAGTGAAGCAGACCATGCAACCCAACTCGGGGAAATAAAGCCTCAAACCTGATTGAAAACACCCGTGGGGGTTGCGGCAGCAGTGGGAGAAACTCCCAGCCTCACAGGAGAGTTCCTTCGAGAGACCTGCAGGGTCCTAGAACATACACAAATCCACCCACTCAGGAAGCAGCACCAGAAGGGCCCAATTTGAATGTGGGTAGCAGAGGGAGTGACTGAAAACTGGCAGAGAGCGGAGCAAGCGCCATTGCTCCCTCTTGGACCCCTCCCCAACATACAGCGTCACAGTGCAGGGAGGAGCATTACCCCGCCCTGGTGAACACTTAAGGCTCTGCCCCTCTACAAAACGGGGCTTAGGAACCTCCAGGACAACTTTAAACGTTCCAACATCCAAATTATAGGGGTACCAGAAGGAGAAGAGGAAGAGCAAAAAATTGAAAACTTATTTGAACAAATAATGAAGGAGAACTTCCCTAATCTGGAAAAGGAAATAGACTTCCAGGAAGTCCAGGAAGCTCAGAGAGTCCCAAAGAAGCTGGACCCAAGGAGGAACTCACCAAGGCACATCATAATCACATTAGCCAAGATTAAAGAGAAGGAGAGAATCTTAGAAGCAGCAAGAGAAAAGGAGACAGTTACCTACAAAGGAGTTCCCATAAAACTGTCAGCTGATTTCTCAAAAGAGACTTTACAGGCAAGAAGGGGCTTGAAAGAAGTATTTGAAGTCATGAAAGCCAAGGACCTACATCCAAGATTGCTCTATCCAGCAAAGCTATCATTTAGAATGGAAGGGCAGACAAAGTGCTTCTCAGATAAGGTCAAGTTAAAGGAGTTCATCATCACCAAACCCTTATTATATGAAATGTTAAAGGGATTTATGTAAGAAAAAGAAGATAGAAAATATGAACAGTAAAAATGACAGCAAACTCACAGTTATTAACAACCACACCTAAAACAAACACAAAAGCAAACTAAGCAAACAACTAGAGCAGGATCAGAACCACAGAAATGGAGATCACGTGGAGGGTTATCAACAGGGGAGTGGGAGGGGTAGAGAGGGGGGAAAGGTACAGAGAATAAGTAGCATAAATGGTAGGTGGAAAACAGACAGGGGGAGGGTAAGAATAGTATAGGAAATGTAGAAGCCAAAGAACTTATAAGTATGACCCATGGACATGGACTATAGGGGTGGGGAATGTGGGAGGGAGGGGGTGGGCAGGATGGAGTGGAGTGAAGGGGGGGAAATGGGACAAGTGTAATAGCATAATGAATAAATATATTTTAAAAAGAAAAAAAGAAACTTTGATCAGTCACATCTCACATATACCCAGAGGATCGAACTCACAACATTTTGGTGCATGGGACAAGGGTCAAACAAAATGACTAACCTAACAAGAGCTGAACCCCTTTTCAGATCGACCTGTTCCCGGTCTGAACCAGGCTAGCTGAGCTGCCCCTGGAACTGAACTCTCTCCATACACTTGGCCGTGGTGCTGGGCTTCATGTGGGAGCCTATCTGTGGTGCTGATTCAGACCAGCTGGAGCTGTCAGTTATTGAATCTCTAGGAAGAACGCACAGCTCTGTCTACCCCTGACTTCTTCAAAGAACAGATCTGCCTGGGAAAGAGCCCTGCTATTGTCTGGACACAAAGCTCTCTGGTCCGTGGGGAGCGTGGGATGAAAGCAGATGAGGGCAAAAACTGCACAGTCACTTTTAAGAGGAAGCTTAGGCTTTCAGCATGGTAGAGCCTAGTTACAATCTGACTGAAATTAGTAACACGGAGCTTCTAAAACATTTCTGTAGGGGAAAAAAGTACCCTGCTGAAAGATAAAAGCAAACACAGATGTGCCAAGATCCAGGGTGATGATTACCTTGCACTGGAGGAACTGAGGGAGCGCTACAGCTATATGGGAGTTATTGGCCAGGTTCTAGTTTTTATGTCGGGGGGGGTGTGTGTGTGTGTCAAAAGAAGCATATTATAATGTATTCATTAAAATACAGCATGGCTATATTTTATGCTAACTTGAATTATAAATATTTGAAATCATGATATTTGGCTTTTTTTTTTCTGGATTACAAGACCTGCAATTTAAACTTTCCTAAAAATCCTTACTTTCTAATATGATGAATTGTGTAAATTGTAAACCGTTTGTTACTTTCGGGTCATTAGTAGGAGAGATATGCCATTCATCCCATTAGGGTTGGCCTTGTATTAGGCAGGTTTGGATGGTGCGAGGTCTTCAAGAATGAGCCCCTGGCACAAAACTCCAGCCACTCTAGAAACTGATGACTGAATGGATGGATGTGTTTGTTCTTCCCAAAGACCTGTTCTCCGGGGAAGCCACAGCTGCCCCCATCACTCAAGATACATTCATAAAACACCCACAATGTGCTGAACATTGCAAGAGACACTTGAGGTGTGTCCCCTCCCCCTAAGAGGATAATGTCCACTCCTCGCTAAGGGGCAGGAAGCCTTCACTGTCTGGTTTGAGCTCTTGATCACTTAGACCCAGTGGACTCCGGCTCTGCCCTAGTTTTCAAAGGGAGTTGTTGGCCCAGTGGGTTTTGGTATTCCAAATTCTCTAAGGAAATTGGAACTTATTATATTAAAATCTTTCTTTATTAGTGTTTCCCTTGCTTTCTGTAACTTGGCCTCCATGATGGTAGGGTTTTTTTAATTTTTAATTTTTTTAATTGTTCATGCTATTACAGTTCCAATTATTTCCACTTTGGCCCCCTCCTTACAGAGCACCCCCCTTCCCACAGCCAGTCCCTACACTGTTGTTCATGCCCATGGGTGATGGGAGAATGTATTTTATAATACACTGCTGCATCTCCACCTCTTAGGAGTATTCTCAGAACATAAGATACTTAAAAACAAAACAAAACATTTTACTTATTTTAGAGAGGGGGTAAAGGAGAAAGAGAAGCATTGATGTGTGAGAGAAATATCAATTGGTTGCCTCTTGCATGCCTCCAACTGGGGCCCTGGCCCACAACCCAGGCATGTGCCCAGAATGGGAATCAAACTGGTGATATTTGTTTGCAGGCCGATGCTCAATCCACTCAGCCCCACCAACCAGGGCAACCAGATGTTTTATAATCTTTTTCCTGAAGGACTAAATGAATAAAGTGTGATGCTTGTAAATGTAAAATATCTCAACGACAACTCTTTACATTGAAAATAAACTGAGGGAGCTGAATCAAGTCCATCCGTTCTCTGGGTGCAGCCTATGCTCTGCCCAGCTGAGCCATCCATGATCATGGAGTCCCAGTGGGGTAAGACTGCAGGGAGACCACTCCATGGGCAGGGACTCTGTTGTCCCCTCCTCTGGGCCACTGAGGAGGCAAGATTGTGTGGCACCAAGTAAAGACTCCTGTAAAGTTCACTCCACAAGAAAAATATACTTCACTTTTTAACATTGTTATTTGAGACAGAGAGACATAGATTTTTTTGTTCCACTCATTGAAGGGTTCATTGTTTTGGGGTTTGTTTTTTTTTTTCCCTTATGAGACCTGACCAGAGATCAGACCCTCAACCTTGGCGTATCCAAGCAATGCTTCACCAACCAAGGCACTGGAGGACCCCAGCTTCAGGCCAGGCGGGTAAGCGCGCTGTGCTCTGCCTGTCCCCCTACACCACTGCAGTAGATGAGCAACTATACGGAAGTGGGAGCCAGTCTAAGTACTGGTCACCACCAGTTGGCAACTGTCGGTGATGAGCAGGAGGGTACAAGGCTACAGGGCCCAGTCAGCAGTTATTTACCAACGTTCACAGAATCGTCTTAAAGAATTAACAACCTGTATAAAAGTAGTAACTAATTACCCATTTATTAATAAATGCTTTATTGTTGTTAATACAGCACAATGCTTATATCGTTTGTTATTTATTATTGGTAATAGATCACTACTAGCAGCAGTAATGAAATATTAACTGAAACATGACCCAGGCTGTGGGTGAGGCATAGACTGAGTAACACCCCCGTCTGACTGAAGGCACTTTATTTTCACCGGAATTCCGGCCTGCAGGGGGTGGGTTGGGCACATTCTGTGATGTGAGAGAGGATTTCTCTGCTGTAACTGAACAGCCCTGCAGGGTGGGAGTCCACAAGGCTGGGTTTCTACAAGAGGGAACCTTTCCCCGATCTCCTTGAAGAGGGCCTGGGCCGTGCCACCTGGTCCGACCATTCCCAAGCCAGAAATGCAGGGATGGGAGAGGCAGGTGGCCTCATACCTTGAGCAGGCTTGCTGGGTTCCTGGGGTTCCTCAGAATTTGTACTCCCTCCCCTCAAGTGTTGGCACTCATTTTGACAGGAAAACTGGTACCTGTACCTTTTGCTCCTGATGAGTATTTGAAATGACATTGGTCTCCCTTAAAATTTCAGTGACTGAGACATCACTGAACCTCCTAATGCTGCTGGTAGGAATGTGTGTAGTGGGGTGATGGACAGATGTAATTTCCTGCTCATATTTCTCCTTTGTCATGGGAGACAAGCAAACCCCAAGGTCATCTATTTTGATAACAGGCCTGAGATGTGGTGTGACCATTCCCAAGCCAGGAATCCAGGGCTGGGAGGGCCAGGTGGACTAGTATAGGCTTGCTGGTTTCTGGGGGTTCCTGTGGGGTATTCACGCTCCCTCTCCCCAATTGTTGCCACTCATTTGCACAGGACAACCGTCCCTGCATCTTTTGCACCTGTGACTGTTTAAAATGACATTGGTCTCACTTAATTAAAAGTCTTACTTAAAAAGAATTTTTAGTAGACCACTATGAGAAACTGACATATGAAGCAACTACTGTTACGTCTTAATCCCCTCCAAAGTGTTTCTCCTCGTGACCCGCCTGGTTACTTCTACACAGTACAAGTGTGAGACTCTCCAGTTGGTGTTGCAGGGAAACTAGGGACTGGGTGTGGGGAAAATGAGCAAACACACAGGCATGTGTGACAAAGTAACAATGTCCCCATGGAGCCCACCTCCCTGTTCCTTCCTCTTCCTAATCGTCCACTTTACTATCAAGGAGATGAAAACCCTGAGACACTAAATGTCTTGTCCAAACTCATAGGACAGTTTACTTCAGCTCAGTCTGCGGCCACAGTGCCCCTGGCCAAGCTTCCAGATATAAACCTGTAGGGGGACTTACTTTCCACGAAGCCATACAGATGCTATGGAAGCAAATGGTGAGCATGGCGTGGCCTATCCCCAAGGCCCACATTCCTATGACCTATCTGGGTAGGACTTTTCTTTTGTCCTACCCATGGGCTCCAAATGTCAAGTCCTGCACTTTCCCAAGGGCTCAGGACCTTCCAGTAGTGTGGGGCTTCTGAGATTCCCTGCCCCTCTTCTACGTGTGCATCCTCCTCTGGTGTAGCATGAGGTTGAAGTTCCTGCTGAAGGTTTTCTGTGTAGGATAAATGGAAGCTGTTTGGCTCCCTCATCCAGCTATCTGGGGAACTACGATAACCTGTGTTCTCATAGCCTTGAGATCACGTCTGATAATTGGTTCCCGTAACATTGAGCGGGCTCACATGTGCGGAATCATGCTGTTATACAATAGTCTGGCTTTCTGTTGGCTTTGTCTGTATTTAGTATTTAAGAGGGACATGCAGCTTGCAGCGTGCATAGATCGCCCACCATTGAATAAAGGCATGTCAAGCCTCCCCATGGCTCCCCCCACTTTTTTTCCATCTGCCTGAATCCAGAGTGAACCTGCCAGGCCTTGAGAGGCTACAAGATATTCTGCACTTGCCCGACATGTAGGCCTTGTCTCCCATGTAGATCCTCTAGTGGAGAGGAACAAAGAAGTTCCTGACCTAGGCTTTGCTGCACTGGGCTCACTTATAGGGCTTCTCGAATGCGTGGTTGGTTTGGTGCTCCTGCAGGGTTGAGTGTCCCATGAAGCAATTCTGGCTTGAGGCACTGGTAGGGCTACTCCCTGGTGTGCATGAGGCTGTGCCTCCAGAGTGAAGAGTTTTGCCTGAAGGACTTGCCACACTGACCACAGGTATAAGGCTTTTCCCCAGTGTGCGTCCTCTGGTGTGCGATGAGGTACTCGTTCCTGGTGAAGGC
Source organism: Desmodus rotundus (assembly GCF_022682495.2). Taxonomy (NCBI): domain Eukaryota; kingdom Metazoa; phylum Chordata; class Mammalia; order Chiroptera; family Phyllostomidae; genus Desmodus; species Desmodus rotundus. The sequence goes on along the minus strand of NC_071398.1, from coordinate 50,644,078 downwards.
CTTGCCGCAGTCCCTGCACGCATATGGCTTCTCCCCGGTGTGAATCCTCTGGTGCACTATAAGATTCCTGTTCATTCTAAAGGCCTTGCCACAGTCCTCGCACATGTACGGCTTTTCCCCAGTGTGTGTCCTCTGATGCAGGACGAGGCTCCTGTTATCGCTGAAGGCTTTGCCGCAGTCTGCACACTCATACGGCTTCTCCCCGGTGTGCGACCTCTGATGCACTATGAGGCTCCTGTTCCGGGTGAAGGCCTTGCTGCACTGCCTGCATAGGTAAGGCTTCTCTCCAGTGTGTGTCCTCTGGTGCACGCTGAGTTTCCATTTCTGGCTGAAAGCCTTTCCGCACTCCTCACAAGCAAACAGCTTCTCCCCAGTGTGCGTGCTCTGGTGCTTGATGAAGTACTTGTTCCGGGTGAAGGCCTTCCCGCAGAACCCACATGAATATGGCTTGTGCCCGGTGTGCCTCCTCTGGTGTGCGATGAGGCTCTTGTTTTCCCTGAAGGCCTTGCCACACTCCCCGCACTCGTATGGATTCTCCCCAGTGGGCACACACTGGTAGACGGTGACATGCGACTGCCAAGTGAACTGCTTCCCGCATGTGGTGTGGGAGAAGGGCTTTTCCCTGCTGTGGGTTTGTTGCTGCTCCTTCAGGGACGAGCTACAGCTGAAAGCCTTGCTGCAGTCCCTGCAATTGGAGGACACCTTCTCAGAGCTGAGTTTGGAGGGAGGACCAAGGCTTGGAGTACTTGAGTTATTCCTACACGTGGTGAATAGGTGCGTCCCCGGTCCCCTCAGTCCTTCAGATCTTGGTGGGGCCGGCATGAGGCTTTGGTGCACAAATGCTTTAAATTCTCCACATTCAGGGGCTAACATGTGGGACAGGTCCAAAGGCCCCAGACAGGTTCTTGGGCTCCCCTCTCGCCATCCCACCCAGTCATTCTGTGTCCCTGCTCCTTCACAGATGCAACCCTGGTCACCAGTCCTCATAGGTCCTTCGGCCACTACAGCAATGGATGGTCTGTCTTCCCAATCGTCCTCCTGTGGGTCTGATTCTTTCTTGTCAGGTCTAGTCTCCAAGTCTGAGGGGAGGGGAAAGGGATGAGTACACACATGTAGTTAACCACGCTGGGAGGGAGGACCGTCCCAAGACACAAGGCACAAGCTGAGAGTAATGGACAAACAGTCAGGGGAAGAAGAAGGAAAGCAGTGAGCTGAGACAATATGTAGTAGGGAGGTGAGCACAGACAGAGAAAGGTCCCCTTAGAAGTGGGTGTAATGCTGGCCAGGGAGCTCAGAGCTGAGCAGAAAGACCCCTGGAGAAAGAGGAGGAAGGCAGGCTTGGAGGAGCAGATCAAAGGCCCCCACAAACCCAGTGAGGGTTCGCTGCACCCTGTTCCTGCTTCCTGGCCTCGACCTTCATGCTCCCAGCCACCTGTGCTTCTCAAACCATTGACTGTGATTAGAAACAATAAAGTGAGAACCGACTCACATGTGGGTGTGCTGGTTGTGCTCTGTATCCCCAGTTATGTCCCCAGGCCAGCCAGGCTCTCACCTTCCTACACTGCCCAGGAGCGTCCTGGCCCTGGCTGCTGACTCCTCAGCCTCCTCTTTGCACACTCATCCCTCCCTGCTGACCACAGCTGCTCCAGACCTCTCCTGAGTGTGTCCCATGGGATCCTCAATCACTGTTTCCACCTAGGGGACTGTCCCGAGTTCTGGACTCTGCACATGGACATCAGGGTTCCTCCCAATATTAAAAACTGTGAGAACTTTGGGAAAAATCTCATTCAAAAAGGGAAGATCTGGCCACATGGTGCCCTCCTTCCTGGGAGGCAATAAAGAAAGCAGAAACAGTAAGCAGCTGACCTTCTCCCATTTAAGCCCCCACTGCTCCTACAACATCTGAGTTTGACACCTATCCCCTGAGTACTAGAAGGCCAGATTTGTGTCTCTTCTCCATGCTGATATCTCCTAAATAGACGACCCCACCCAGACCCCCCTCTCCGAGCTCTGCTGAGGCATAATCCAAGGCCTAACAGGCACTCCTCTCCGGTATCCCAACCTAACACATTGGATGTGAAACTTGATTTCAGAACCTCCAGTCCCAAATAATAAAAGGAATAAGAAAAGCCATCAAACAGACTTAGCAAAATATGTTAGACACACAATGGCCAATACTGTATGGTTCCGCTCATACGAGGCAAGTAAAATCAAATTGATATAGACAGAAAGTAGGACATGGGAGCCCGTGCTTGGGGAGGGGGAAGGGGAAGCTGTTCTTTACAGGTGACAGATTGTCAGCTTGGGACAATTAAGAATTCTGGACGTGGATGGTAGTGATGGTTGAACAACAGATTGTACTTCATGCATGGAACTGCACGTAAAAATAGTTAAACAGTCAAAAACAAAATAGTTGAACAGTTAACTTTATGTTATGTATGTTTTGTAACCATTGAGAAAATAAATTTTGCCCTGGCTTGTGTGGTTCAGTGGAGTGAGCACCGGACTGTGGACAAAAAGGCTGCACGTTTGATTTCCTGTCAGGGCACACGCAAGGGAGGTGGGCCAGGTCCCCAGCTCGGGCATGCGAGAGGCAACCCATCCTTGTTCCTCTCCCATGTCAATGTCTCTCTCCCTCCTTCTACCTCCCCTACACTCTAAAAAAAAATAAACAAAATATCTTTAAAAAAAACCAAATTTTTTATAATTAAAAAAAAAAAAAAGATTTAGCAGTCATCCTTGACTCACTCCTTCCCTCCCACCATCCAGACTGTTAACAAATGCCACCTCGCATGACAACTTGAACTGGACCAGACACACCGATACACCACCACTGCTGCCAATGCAGCAGCCTCCCCCACTCTCTACAACCCACAGTCCACTCCGTGGGAAGAGGACCACAGAGTCAGACCAAACCCTCCAGCACCTTCCCTGTACCCTGGCGTCCAGAGGCAACACCTTCTCTCTTCCCTACTCCTGTCTGTGATCCAGCCATACTCATCCTTGTTTCCCTTTGATTTCCTTGTGTGTGCCCAGTGCTTCCTGCTTCAGGGCCTTTGCTCCTGCCCTTACCCCAGCTACCCCATGGGAGCTCACCCTCGAGCTTCAGTGAGCCTTTGTTCCCCACAAGGAGGCCTTCTCTGTCCACCCTACTGTGAAAAGGAAGCTCCTGACTGCCTCTCTCTCGCCTGTGTCATTGTGAGTGCCCATTACAGGCTCTCTTCCTTGATGTGCACACTGCCAGCTCCCATAGCGGGAGGTGACCTCCGTGAAGGCAAGGGCCTCACCAGTCTCAGCTCCCACACAGTGTCCAGCACACAGAAGACACCTGATAAACCTTCAGTGAGAGTTGGCCACGTGCTGGCATGGTAAAAAGCACCCCTCACAGCACATGACTAGGTGCTGGTAAGATTACTCTCAGTGTACAGATGGGGAAACTGAGGCTCTGAGAATGGAGCCACACCCTCAAGATCAGCCAGCACATTCCATAATGGGGTCCGATCCCTGAGTCACTATCTGGCCCCCTATAACTATTCCATCCCGGAGGAAAGGATTTGAAAAGTACGTAAGGTAGAGTGATCCTGGTTTTGTGACCTTGAGGTGTGGGGGTAATGCCGGATGTCAGAGCAGGTGGTGGCCTGGGACATGGAGGCTGAGGGTAACTCTCTAGGGGAAAGAGGGAAGAAGGGCGAAAGTTGGTGTGTTTGGGGCCCATGTGTCTGAGATACACTGGGGACATAACTGGTCTGTAGCTGCAGAGATTGGAGAGAGGAGTCTCCTTGGTGAACATGGTCAGACTGCAAACCTGAAGAAAGTAATTGAAAAACTGGGCTTCATCCAATTGCAAACTTCTGCTCATGAACAAGTGGTGCTGGGGCACCTGGATGTGCACGTTCAAAAGAACGACAACATGTGATGATTGAAGATGATGTGACTCTGGGTGACGGGAACACAATGTAACAAACAGATCATTTATCATGGAAATGTACACTTGAAACCTATTGGACCCCACTAGCCAATGTCACCACAATGAACTTCATTTAAAAAACAAGAACAGTGACGTTAGCCCCTTTATACACTATTCACAACAATTAACTCAAAATGGACCAAAGACCTAAATAAGTAGCTAAAATTCTAAAACCTGTAGACAGAAGAGTAAATCTTCATGGCGATTGGTAAGGCAATGGTCCCTCAGATATGAAGCCCAAAGCACAAGCAACAGCAAAATAACTAACTAGACCCCATCACCATAAAAAACGTTTGCGTTCCAAACGCTGCCATCGAGGAAGAGAAAAGACTCCCCACAGAGTAGGAGAAATAGTTACAAAGCACATATCTGATAAAGGACTTAGAGCAACGATTAACAACAGAAAGAATATGTAAAGAACTTTCAAAATTGAATAATAAGGAAGCAAACAACACAACTAAACACACAGGCCAAAGACTTGAACCAGCCCTGGCTGCTGTGGCTCAGTGGATTGAGTGCTGTCCTGCAAACCACAGGGTTGCAGGTTCAATTCCCAGTCTAGAGCACATGCCTGGGTTGCAGAACAGGTCCCTAGTGGAGGGCACGCAAGAGGCAACCACACAATGACGTTTCTCTCCTTCTCTTCCCCTCTCTAAAAATAAATAAAATCTTAAAAAAAAAAAAAAGACTTGAACCAGACACTTCACTGCAGAAAATATACTGATGGCGAAGAAGCACCTGGAAAGGTTCTCAGTACCAGCTGCCAGCTGGAGTGGGAAAGACTGCACGCCCACGAGCACGGCTGCAATGACAGACTCGGCATGTTGAGTTCTGACAAGCGCACGGAGCAATGAAATTCCCCATGAGTACTGGTAAAAATACAACACAAGACAAAGGCTTTGAGAAAAGTTTGGTAGCTTTTGAAAAAGTAAAATATGCATATTTGTATGACCCAACCATTCTGAACAGCAAGGACTTCGCCGGTTTGATCCTATGTCGGGGCCTGAACAGGCGGCAACCGATTGATCTTTCTCACACTCTCTCTCACTTTCTCTCAAACCAATACACATATCCTCCAGTGAGGATTTAAAAATAAAAGGAAAGAAAGAAAAAAAACAGAACTCTTAATACAGATGGACAATGTGGGCGAACCTCAAAGAAATAATGCCAAGTATAAGAAATCAGGTGAAAAAAAAAAGAGTGTGTGCCATGTGATTGCATATACATGAAACCCTAGGACAGGCAACCTAAACCACAGTGGTGGCCGGGGGATGGAGGGTGGGGGAAGGAAAGAACAACTTTTTGGGCTAATGGACATGTCTGCACCACATGTCCATTTGTGGATGATTTCTCAGATGTATACAAATGTCAAAATGCATCAAACTGTTCACTTTAACTATGTGCAGTTTACTGGAGATCAGTTAAACCTCTAGAAAAGCTGCTAATGAAATGGGACCATATACTAATTCTGAAAGTTACTGTTTTTCCTGAAAATATTACCCAGGGACATGTTTCTGTGTCAGTGACTACAAAGGGTGCTCACCTTGGAAGAACATCATCACTTCCATGGTAATGCTACACCATGATTTCTTTGGTGAGTCTCATAGGTGGGCATCTACGGCATTTCTCTTGATTTTTCTTCTTATGGAAAAACCCTGCACGCTTATAGAAAAAATTTTAAAGGCTATATTCTAGAAATGGAATCATTTGAAATTTAGTTGAAAACACCAAACTGCCTTCCAAATGAGTTGTCCCAACTTCATGCTCCTAAAATGAAGAGTCCCTTTCCCTGCACCCCCCTAATACAGGATGATGTTACTCTTTTTTTTTATACCTCATCCAGGATACGCTTAGACAGGGAGGAAGTAGGTGAGGAGGAAGAGGTGGGGAGAGAGGCAGAGAAAGAGGAACATTGATGAGAGAGAGGAACATGGATCGTTGCTTCCCGTAAGTACCTGTCTGGGGATCAGACGCACAACCTCTTGGTGTACGGGATGACGAAATGAGCCACGCCAGGCCAGGGACGGTATTCTTTTTCATCTCTGTGTACCTCATGGGCAAGAACTGTATTTCTCTGACTCAACTGGTACTTCTTTGACTATTAGTAAGGTTTATAAATCTTTTGTAAAGTGTAACTCCATGCATTTCTACATCTGTGAATTGCACGCTGATAAGCTAGGTCCATCTCTCTATCATTCATTTAATCTTTTTCTCATTTATTCCTAAGAGCTCTTTATGTATTTATAATCCTGACTGTAAATACTCTTCCCCACTTCATCACCTATCAATTTTACTTTTAGCTTCAAGTAATCTGAATGTCCTACCGAGTCAGATCTGTCCACCTTTTCCATTTCTGAGTCATCCTGAAGTGACAGGCACATGGTGAGTGACATGGTGAAGCTGCCCCCTTACCCAGCGACACCAGGTTCCAGTAGATCTCCATCATCACGTCCCTGTACAGGTCCTTCTGCGCAGGCTTCAGCTGCTGCCACTCCTCCTGGGTGAAGTCCACAATCACATCCCTGAACGCCACTGACCCCTGTAAAGGAAGCGCACACCACTCACCACAAGGCCCTCCTCACAGAAGTTGGGGACGTGGCCAGAAGGGCAGAGAGGATCACAAAGGCACACAGGAGGAACCTGACCTGGTGTCAACAAGGTTTGGAGCTCTGAAGGGCCTGACCACTCAGTACCCTCCGTTCCTAAGCACATTGGATATTCCTCAGAGGGACAAATAAACTAGGGGCTGCTCACCAGAAACAGAAACAATCCCTTATACAACGGGCAAAGGGCCTGAACAGACACTTCTCCAAACAGGACATGCACGTGACCAACAAACCTATGAAAAAATGCTCAACGTCACTAATCATGAGGGAGCTACGACTTAAAACCCCATGAGACATCACCTCACAGCTGTCAGATGGAAGTCCCCATAACGGAACAACAACTAGTCGATGCCATCGTGACAGCTCAGAGCAAGGGCAGCTGCAGGGGACTTCCCGGAGCTGGAAGGTGTGGTCTGTGGTTGGGTCATTCGGGGCATATTCCAGGTGGGGGCAGGTGGGTCAAGACCTGAGGCTTACAAGGCAGACTGAGCACTGAGGACCCTATGCCATGACCCTGTGCGGGAACTGAATGTGGCTCCAAAGCACGGGGGACGATGAGAGGACATCATGACAACAATGTCATCAACATAGCAGTAAAGACACCTGTCACTCACTAGGTGGTTCCTCAGAGCTTTTAATCTAAGCCACGTTACCAGTTTAGTTCCGTGTTGAAATGCACCTCAGGATGGGACCTGATTGGGAACAGGGTCATTCAGGTGTATTGAATTAAGATGAGGTCACACTGGAGAAGGGTGGCCCATAAGGCCATAGAACTGATGTTCTTATAGAAAGGAGAAATTTGGATGCAGAGACAGGCACGCAGGGACACATCGCATGAGGATGGGGTTATGGTGCCATGAGGCCCTGGACCAGCAGAAGCTGCCAGTGATGCTGGGAATAGGCCCTTCCCTGGTGCCTTCAGAGGGGGCAGTGCCCTGCTGAGGCCTGAATTCCAACTTCCAGAACCCAGATGTGGGAAAACAGATTCCTGTTGTTCAAGCCTCCCTGTCTCTGGTGCTTTGTTCGGGCAGCCCCGCACTGGAGCAGAGTAACGTATCTGTTGTGCACCATGAACTGTGGCTCACCTTCCCCGAGAGGAGGCCTCACCTGTGGGCCAGTCCCTCTGTGCTCCCAGTGCCCACCAGGGACTCAGGGCTCACACTGGCCTCCTGTGTCTTGGGGCCACCACTACATGATGAAAGGGCAGTACCAGGCAGCCAATGGTTCACGGTCTAGGCTTGGGAGCCTGCAATGAAATTCTGCCTCTGTCCCGGACCCCTTCAGCTGTTTCCTAGGACAACTATCTTATTAAACTTTCTGAGCCCCTTTGTTCAATGGACCTCCTAGTAACGCCTCCCTCTGTAGCTGCTCTGAGGTTGAATGAGCTCACGCATGTGTGATTCCAGTGTGGTATGGCTGCAGGAAGATCTCGGAAATGTCTATTACTGCCCTTTTCATTTGATTAATAGGACATTTCATGTATCTTTTCTGTATGTTCCTTATTGTTACTACTTATTTTATGTTATTTTTTTTTTATTCTTTGCCCCATTCAACTTTTGGTAGGGAACAGGGAAAAATTTCTTTCTTTTGTAATCCTTTTCTGTATATTTATTGATTTGAGGGAGAGAAAGGGAGAGAGTGAAACATCAATCGACTGCCTCCTGAACACGCCCTGACTGGGCATGGAACCCGCAGCCTCCTGGTCCACAGGACGATACTGCAACAAGCTGCATTACACAGCCGGGGCCGTAACTTCTCCTTTTAAACCACTTTATTAGGTATGATTGGCATACTAAACGCTGCATGTTATAGAGGTACACAGGTATACAGGTATACAATTTGATAAATTTGGAAGTATTTATTGGCCAAAAAGCCTGTTATATTTTTTCCATATACTGGATCTAATAGTGCTTAGTTGTCTTTATCTTCACAGGAAACAATTTTGTTAGATTTATTGTAACAGCTGTCGTATCAGCGTGCATTATCAGAATGCATTTCATAAAAAACTTATGAAAATTAGTGAATTTTTGTGCAGCCATTGAATAATGAAGATGGAAGAAAATATGCAACACTTCTGGTGTATTTTGTTCTATTATTATGATAGTAAAAATGAAACTGAATTGCAAAAGATTTGTGCAGTGTGTGGAGAACATGCTATGACTGATCAAATGTGTCATAAGTGGTTGGCAAAGAGTCTTGGTACTATTGACATTTTGGCAAAATAATTCTTTGCTGTGGGGCTGTCTTAGGCATTGGAAGATGTGTAGCAGCACCCCTGGCCTCCACCTACTAGAAGCCAATAGCGGGAGAGAGCCGACATACTCCAAATATCCAAATCAATAGTTATTGGTGAAAATGAAAATGTGTCTTTTACTTTATCACCTACCAAAGTTTCCTCTAGCCCCCCTTTATTGTGGTACTTATTTCATTTCAACATTTTACATATATCTCTTGGAGAAAATCTTTCCGAAGTCTTCCCACCTGATTGAACTCACTCAATGAAATTTTTACCAAGCAGACTCTATGCGCCAAGCCCAGGCTGGGACAGATTGAAAACCAGAAGGTCCTGGGCATCTGGGAGCCCACACTGTACATCAATGATATAGAGGTGAGAACTGGGCCTGCCTCAAAAAAGTGGGGAGATTCCCCTAGAAATGGAGCTTCTGCCCTGGCTAGTGTGGCTCAGTAGACTGAGCACTGGCCTGTGAACCAAAGGGTCACCGGTTCAATTCCCATACTTCAAAGGTTGTGGGTTTCATCCAGAGTTAGGAAGTGTGAGGGAGGCAACTGATCGATGTTTCTCTCTCACATCTATGATTCTAACTCTCTTCTTCTCTCCCTAAAACTCAATGAACACTTCATCTGGTGATGATAAAAAAGATTTACTCCCGGATATGTATATATGTGTATATATATATATAGTATTGATTTGAGAGACAGAGAGAGAAAGAGATGTTGTTCCACATATTGTTAAATTCCTTGCTTCTCATATGTACCCTGACTATGGATCGAACTCACAACCTTGGCATACCAAGATGATCCTCTAACAAACTTAGCTACTACATCTGTATGTTTTTATTGTAAAGTGTTTCTTCCATAGAAGGAAATTGGGAAAAAAATACCACAAATAGCTCCCCACTAAAACATCATAAAGCATGGCCACGACCAGAGACATTCATGGGTCCCTCACCACAGGCATCTCCCACCCATCCCTCTCCAGTCCCCTGAGCATTTACTGCCACCTCCCACTTCTGAAGGTCCCTCACGAAGTATGTCCTGCCCGGGGGCTCTGTCACATTTTATCAAATGTATTTAAGCCACTACTTCCCAGGTGCCCACTGGTGTCTCCTGAGAGCCCCCAGGGTAGGACAGGTCACTCCCAAGCTATTCTGTTCCCTGTGGTAGAAAAACGCCAGTGTCAAGACAGAGCTCTCTCAACTCAGGGTGCACACAACCCCAGGAGACCTGTACATGGGCCTGGTCCCTGAGGGGTTTGGAGTGGCATAGGGTCATCACTGTCCAGAAGCCTGGCCCTAAAGAAGGAGGTTCCAAAGGTGACATGACTCACCAGGGCCTTTGTGGTCAACGGCTGGGTGGCCATCCTTCCAGTGACCATGGTGACTAGTGGACAGGTGGGCTGTGAGCAGGGGGAGAAAGAGAAAGGTACAGTGAGAGACCAGGTCAAGGCCTGACCCGTAGTACAGACAGAACACGCAGACACACCCACTAGCAGACAGTCAGACAGGGACATGCACACACATAAATAGTTAGCGCATGCGGGGGGCCTATGCATCCAAAGCACTGGACAAACATCTCTGATTTAATCCTCCTCACACCCTACAAAGCGGGGGCTGTTTCCACTCACCCCGTTTCACAGATGAGGAAACTGAGGCCCACAAACATAAGAAATGTGCCCAAGAAGGTAAGGGTGGGATTAGGGTTGAGCTGAGTATGTCAGGGTCTATGTGCTTCCTGCACACGTCACACCCACACACTGACACTCCCCCAACACACGCAAGCGCACACAGCCACTCCCACAGCCTGGAGGGAGGAACAGGACCCTCTGCCTCGGCCCTGGGTCTGACTGCTGGCCCTGAGCCAGAAGACATCCTGGCACTGAAACACCCTCCAGATCTCCTGGGGTTACTGTGAGGCTCACTGATCCCTCACATGCAGGGAGCCTGGAGCCGAGTGACTGTACTGGTAGGAGCATCGTCCTGAACACAAAAGGTCAAGGTCAATCCCTGGTCATGGTCTGGATCTAGGCTGTTGGTTTCATCCCCTGATACCAGGTTGGGGTGCCAGTGGAAGGCAACTGATCAATGTTTCCCTCTCTCTACTTCCCTCTCTCAAAATCAATAAACATATAAACATATAAACGATGTTTACTGTAGCACTATTCCTAGAAACAAACACCAACCTACCAATGAACCAACCAAACCTGTATATACGGATAAATGTCCAGCCTCAAAGTCCAGGTCGCCTCCCAGAAGCAGGAGTTATATTATATCTCTGTGTGCAGTGACTTCATGATTTTTTACACAGAATTCTTATAAATGTATTCTCTGTGGACTTGTGGTTTCTGTCTCCTACCCCTGAACCACAAGGTCAACAACACGGGCTGCTATTGCACAGCCGACTTACCCAGGAGGCACAGTGGGCCTGGGGCCCCTGACACCTGTAGGAGCCTTTGATAATATCATCATTTTTTTAATATTATAAGAGAAAACGTGAATCATATTGAGTTTGGGCTGTTTTTGTCCTTACAGCAGTGCAATCACAACTCTAATTTTTACTACATTTAAAAGGATGTCATGAAGGCACAGCGGCCCTGGAAGTGGCAAGTGCATGGGGCTGATGACCTTTGAACCCCGTGTGGCATAAAATCTGTATCTGCAGAGCCAGGGATGGCGGCTGCTCCCATAACTCCTCCTCTGTCCAAGGTTTCTGGCATTTCCTTCTGCCCCTGGTTTCTAAGGGGAAACAAAGATTTGCTACTTGTGGGATGGTTAGTGTGGGAGCTCTGAAACACAGATGCCTGAGATTCACTTAAAGTCTCTGAACCTCAGTTTCCCCATCTGCAAAATGGGGGTGGTGAGGGTCCCTACCTCAGAGTTACAGGCAGGCTATAAAATGCCCAGAACCATACCCTGAGCACCCAACACACCCGCCCTGAACAAATACAGCCCGGTCAGCATGGGGTAGGGTCTCTGACCCTCTTTCTTGACCCCACACCTGGCTACCACACCCGTTCTGTCCTCCCAGACCCAGGGGAGGCTCTGAGGGCAGGAAGGAGATGGGCTCTGGGGCCCGCAGCAGGCAGCTCCGCCAGGCCCTCCTGTCCAGGAGGACCGTGTTCCCCACGCTCTCGAGAGGGCACCCCTGACGCACCCCCACACACGTCAGCCATGCCCAGAGACAGAGGTGCAGGTGCACACGGACAGGGGAAGGCTCGGACAAGAGAGACCCCCACACCCTCACACGCAAACACTCACAGCAGACACACAGGCTCAGAGGAAGAGACCAGGCACGGGTGGACACCTGAATCGCACCCTCACGCTGGGACACCGCGGACGGAAACAAAAGCAGACACGCACACAGACGTGGACACGGACAGACCCCGGAGAGACCTAGACAGGCAGCCGACACACACACGAGCAAAGGCAAGAGAGTGGAGGCCACCTGGACACAAGGGGGGGAACAAAGAGAGACACAGTCACGGCACAACACACCCTCACCACCGCCACAGGCATCATCCGCACCTACTCGCATCACCTCCTGCCTCTGCTAGGTCAGCTTCTGGACTCACTCGGCTACGAAAATGAAGGGCCTCCACTAGACGCCACCCCCCCCCCCCCCGCCCCCCGCCCCACCGCAATGCGCCCGCGCGAACCCTACAACTACACTTCCCAGAAGCCCGCGCGCCGCCCGGTAGACTCAGGCTCCGCTCAGAGCGAGGGACCCTGACAGGACTTGATGCTGAAAGGCGTGCCACGGCTCCATTTCCCAGAAGCCCCCGGGGCACCTGCGCCAGGAAAGCAGTATTCGTGGGGGATCAGGCGCTTCAGGGGAAGGGGAGCCAGAGGAAGACGAAAGAGCACGTTGGGGGTCAGGCAGGAGTGGGGTGGGCCAGAGAGTGGGGGCCAGGGAGGGGGAGGGGCCAGAGAAGTGTAGGGAGATGGGGATCGGGACGGGGAGCAGAGCGGGCTGGAGAGGAGGGAAGGGTAAGGGAAATTGCAGAAAAGGGAGGGCGTGCGTAGAGGCACGAAAAAAAGCTGTAGTCTTCCTGCAGACATCCTGCGTCCACCCAGAAATCCTGATAGTCAGGCTGACTTACAGAAAAATTTGTAAGACGTGCAGAGACGCAAGACAACAAAGGACTGTAACCAGAAAAGAAGTACCGGCCTTTTGCGTTACGTGCCAGCTCCTTCTCAGGGCATGTTACTGTTACAGAACCAAAGGGGCGTTCCGCTGCCCGTCGCCCCCAATAGGCAAGCTTTAGAGGCAGAGGCTGGTGAGAAAGTAAAGAGGGTTTTCACTCAATGCCCAAAGCCGAACCCCTCCGGAAAACCCGAGGAAAAACCCAGCCGTCCTCAGCCAGACCAGAACATAAGGCAACGTCCAGAACTTCTGTTCCCAAAGTGCTGCCTTTTGGAAATAGCAGGTGTCGCTGAGCGGTCACCTAGGCAGCTCAGCTCGCTCCCAGCCGCTGCCAGGTATCAGGTTCTCTCTTAGAACCCGCAGGTCCCGACGTCAGCTAGGCCGCTTCCAGGGCCACAAGATCCCGCCAACTCACCAGGTAGTACGTTCTCCAGGTGAGCGAGAGAACGGCCCCTCCTTGCCCTGCGCTTCTGTTAGTTTCCGGTGTGGGACGGTCTGAATGGCAATTACTTCCCAAGTTTCGGTAGTGCTAGGGACCGGCGGTCTACCCCACACCAATCACTTCTTTTCCCCAGGCTAGACTGACAGGCTAGTTTTCCGTCCTGCCCCGCCCCGGTGCTGACATCTGACATGTGTGCCTGTCTTCCCTGGTCCAACCACAATAAGGTATCAGTAGGGTATAGGACTTTTCCCCTGTGCAATCCTCTTGCTAGCATTGCGCCTACTTGGTGCAATACTTCCTTCCTTCCGCTGCCCTCTTGACCAGGGCAGGTTATCTTGGTCCAGGATAGGATCCTCCAAGTACGTGCAGGAGCTCGGTTACCAAGGAAATGCGGCCCCAACTGCCGCCTTGCCATCGCTCAGGACTACTCAGGTGGACCCTCCTGTTCCTGCCCTTGCCGTCTCCCAGTGCGCTGGCCTGTGAGCTGTATCATTTAGATGTACAGAGGCATTTACTCCTGGCAAGCAAACTACTTTCCAGATGAGGACAGTGATATACACAAGGGAGGTCACAGGAGGGGAAAGTGGGGGCGCTGGGGTGGGAAAGCCTGGGGCCCTTTTACATCAACTACAAAGCCAAGTGTAAAAGCATTTGCTGAATGTCCCCATGACAAGAAAAAAATGCAAATTGCAGCCGCCTTAGGTATTGATTAATGACTTCTTTTTCATTCTTTCTTTTTTAATCCTCACTATAATATCTATAATGATTTTAGAGAGGGAGAGAGAGAAATCGATATGAGAAAATTGCTCTGTTGTGACCCACAACCTTTTGGTGCACGGGACGATGCTTCATCTGAGTGAGCCGCCAGGCCAGGGCAGAGCTGGTGCCCTTTCGTACAGACCTGTACATGTACACGACGGAACACTACGCATCAGAAAGAAAGGAGGAGTTCCTACCCTTCACGACAGCATGGATGGAACTGGAGGGTACTCTGCTAAGTGAAATAAGCTTGGCAGTGAAAGACAAACACCATATGATCTCACCTATAAGTGGGACCTAATCAACAAAACAAACAGACCAGCAAAATAGAACAAGAGACAGGGAAATAAAGGACAAACTGACAGAGGCCAGAGGGGAGGAGGGAAGAGGATAACGAGGGAAATAAGGGGAAGGGTCAAGTTAAGGAACATGTATAAAGGAACCATGGACAAAGACAACAGGGGTGAAGGAAAGGATTGAAAGTAGAAGATTGGGGGTCAGTAGGGCAGGGGAGAGAAAGGGGGGGCGGTGAGAACAACTGTAACTGAACAACAATTTTAAAAAAAAGATTTGAGCCAGACTGACTGAGCTGTCCCTGTTACTGGACCCTTGCCCCATAGACCAGTCCCCCTGCTGAACTTCATCGGAAAACCTCCCCGTGGTGCTGATTCACACCCATGGAGCTGTGCCTGATTAAATCTTAGGCAGAATGCACAGCTCTGTCCACCTGACTTCTTCAAAGAACCGATCCGCTTGCGAAAGAACCCTGCTGTTGTCTGGATACAAAGCTCTCTGGGCCATGGAGAGTGTGAGATGTAAGCAGGTGAGGGCCAAAACCGCAGTCATTTTTAAGAGGCAGCTTTGCCTTTTAGGATGACAACCTGACTGAAATTATTAACACGGAGTTTCAAAAAATTTATGTCGGAAATAAGTACCCCCAAAAATGAAAAACAAAATACAGATATGCAAGGATTCCAGATGATGATGTCCTTGGCTTGGGGGAAATTGCCCCAGGGCTTTGAAAGGATGCGTGAGTTATTGGCAAGGTTCTAGTTTTTATGCTGTGGAGTGGGGTCAAATAAGGGTATTGTGTAGTTACAAGAATACAACATGGCTATATTTTATGCTAACTTTAATTATAGAAATCTGAAGTCATGTTTCAGTGGTTTTGTTTTTTTTCAGAATAACAATAATCTTTGCAATTTAAAATTTCTTAAAATTCCTTGCTTTCTCATATGGTCCATTATGGGCATTGTATGCTGTTGGTTATTTTGATATCAGCTTCCTGTGTGAAGAGACATGCCAATCACCTCGTTAGGGTTGGCCTTGTATTAGGCAGGTTTTGGATGGTGCAAGGTCTTCAAGAATGAGCCCCTGGCATAAAACTCCAGCCACTCTAGAATTGAGGACTGAATGGGTGGATATGTCTGTTCTTCCCAAAGACCTGTTCACCAGGGAAGCCACAGCTGCCCCCATCACTCAAGACACAGACATTTATAAAACACCCACAATGTGAACATTGCAAGAGACACTTGAGGCGTGCCCTCCCCCCCAAGAGGATAATGTCCACTCCTTGCTAAGGGGCAGGAAGCCTTCACTGTCTGGTTTGAGCTCTTGATCACTTAGACCCACCGAACTCTGGCTCTGCCCCAGTTTTCACAAGGAGTTGTTGGTCCAGTGGGTTTTGATATTCCAAATTCTCTAAAGAAATTGGAACTTATGTTAAAAATCTTTTCTTCTTTATTAGTGTTTCCCTTGCTTTCTGTAACTTGGTCTCCACAATGGTGGGGATTTTTTTTTAAATAAAAATTTTTTAAATTGTTCATGCTATTACAGTTGTCCTGATATTTCCACTTTGGCCTTCTCCTTAAGAGCCCCCCCTTCCCACAGCCAGTCCCCACACTGTTGTTCATGTCCACGGGTGATGGGGGAATGTATTTTACAATACACTGCTGCGTCTCCACCTCTTAGGAGTACTCTTGGCACGTAACAGATATATTTTTTAAGATTTTATTCATTTTAGAGAGGGGGTAAAGGAGAAAGAGAAAAGAAGCATCGATGTGTTAGAGAAACATCAATTGGTTGCCTCTTGCATGCCTCCATCTGGGGCCCTGGCCCACAACCCAGGCATGTGCCCAGAACAGGAATCAAACCAGTAATATTTCAGTTTGCAGGCCGAAGCTCAATCCAGTGAGCCACACCAGCCAGAGTAACCAGATGTTCTATGATTTTTTCCTGAAGGATTAAATGGATAAAGTGTGATGCTTGTAAATGTAAAATATTCCAATGACTTAAGGTGAACAACTCTTTACACTGAAAATAAACTGAGGGAGCTGAATCAAGTCCACCTGTTGTCTGGGTGCAGCCCATGGTCTGCCCAGCTGAGTCACCCACGATCATGGCATCCCCGTTGGGTAAGACCCTGCAGGGAGACCACGCCATGGGCGGGGTACCTGTTGTTTCCTCCTCTGGGCCATAGCAGTGGCCCAGAAGGCAGGACTGTGTGGTACTAAGTAGACTCCTGTAAGGCTCACTGCACAAGGAGAAGAATCTACTTCACTTCTTAAAATTGTTATTTGTCAGAGAGTAAGCGATTTTTTTGTTCCACTCATTGAAGAATTCATTGTTTGTTTTTTTTCTCATGAACCCTGACAAGAGAACAAACCCTCAACCTTGGCATATCCAGGCAATGCTTCACCAGCTGACACCCGCAAGGCCCCAGCTTCAGGCCGGGTGGGGAAGCGCACTGTGCTCTGTCTGTCCCACTGCAGCACTTCAGTGAATCAGCAACTAAACAGAAGTGGGAGACAGTCTAAGTATTGGTCACCACAGGCTCACACCGTTTTGGCGATGCTCAGGAGGGCGCAAGGTGACAAGGCCCAGGGCAGGGGTTTCAGGGGCCTCAGTCAGCAGCTATTTATGATGTCCACAGAAGCATCTCAAAGAATTAACCTATACAAAAGTAGTAACTAATTACCCACTTATTAATAAATGCTTTATGTATTATTTCATTGTTAAGTAGAGCACCATTCTTGTATCGTTTTCTATTTATTATTGGCAATAGATCACTATCAGCAGCAGTAATGAAATATTAAGTAAAATATGACTCAGGCTGCAGGTGAGGCATAGACCGAGTAACGCCCCCACAGGACTAAGGCACTTTATTTTCACCAGAATTCCAGCCTGCAGGGGGTGGGTTAGGCATGTTCTGTGGTGTGAGAGAGGATTTTCTGCTGTAACTGGAACAGTCCTGTAGGGAGGGGGTCCACAAGGCTGGGTTTCTGCAGGGGGGGCCTCTTCCCCGATCTCCTTGTTGAGGGTCTGGGCCCTGCCACCTGATCTGACCATTCCCAAGCCAGAAATGCCGGGCTGCGAGGGGCAGGTGACCTCATACATTGGGCAGGCTTGCTGGGCTCTAGGGTTCCTGAGGAGTATTTGTATCCCCTCCCGCCAAGTACTGAAATCATTTTCACAAGACAACCTGGACATGTACCTTTTGCACCTGATGAGTGTTTACAATGACATTAGTCTCCCTTAAAGTTTTATTTTATTGTTCAATTACAGTTGTCTGCTAAAGTTTAATTTTAAAAAATTAACAGACCACTATGAGAAACTATGGCATCTGATGCAATTATTGCTACTACCGAATGCTGAGAAAAAAATTTCTTCCCTACATGAACTACCTGGCACCTTCTACTGTTGCAGGGAAACTGGGGGCTGGGTGTGGGGAAAAGGAGGGCACCCACAGATGTGACCTGACATCTGGACTAGATCCAATTGTGTGACACCACGAAGTGACAATGTCCCCATGGAGCCCACCTTCCCTCCTCCTCCTCCACTTTACTATCCAGGAGGTGGAGACCAGAGACACTGACTGTGTTGTCCAAGCTCCTACAGCAGTTTACTGGATCTGGGTCTGGAGCCTGAGGACCCCTGGCCACACTCCCAGATGCTGGACCCGTGGGGGTGCTTGCCTTCCACACAGCACTGCCATTGCTACGAAAGCTGCTTGCGTGCATGGTGTGGCCTGTCCCCAGTGGCCACATTCTTTAGACACGTCAGGGCAGGACTTCTCTTGAGTCCTACCTGTTGGCCCCAATGTCATTTCTGGCCCTGGCCCATGGGCTCAGGATGCACCCACCAGTTGTGGATTTTGAGAATTGAGGATACGCTCCCCCACTACAGGTGCATCTTCTTCTGGTGTTGTGTGAGGCTGAAGTTCCCAATGGAAGTTTTTTCCACACTGGCCACTCTTGTAAGGCTCCTCCCCCATGTGGATCCTCCAGTGGAGGATGAGCAAGAACTTCCTGACAAAGACCTTGTTGCAGTGGCTGCACCTGTAGGGCTTCTTGCTGGTGTGGCTGGTCTGGTGTGCCTGCGGGGACGAACGCTTCAGGAAGATGAGCACTCCTCCCACTGGGATTCTCCCTGCTGTGCATGCACCTGTGCTGCAACAGCAGTTCTTCCCAAAGGCCCCACCCATTGTCTGAGCTTTAAGGCTTCTCTATGGGGTGCACTCGCTAGTGCTCCATGAGATGGAGCTGTGACTGAAGGCCTTGCCCCAGTCCATGCAGGCACATGGCTGATCCCCAGTGTGCACGTGCTGCTCTAGGCACAACTGCTCTGTGAGCTGCATCCCACACGTGGCATGTGGGGCTTCTCCCTGTGTGGCTTACTTGGTGCTTCTTCAGGCACGAGTCATAGCCATAAGCCAGCCGCACTCCACACATTTACAGGGCCTTTTCTCTGTGCAGAGTTTGGAGGGAGGACGAGTGTTGAATTACCCGAGTTCTTCCCACGTGTGGTGAATGTGTGCGTACCCACCCCTCTCGGACTTTCCCGTCTTGGAGGGGCCAGCAAGTGGCTTTGGTGTTCAAATGCCTTAAATTCATGATACTCAGGGTCTAACACCTGGGACATGTCCAACCACCTGCGACAGCCCCGCTCAGTCACCCCGAGTCCCCATTTCTTTATAGGCACCATTCTTTGTGGGTGCTTCCACTGCCACACCAAAGGATGGTCTGTCTTCCTAAACATCCTCCTGTGGGTGTGATTCTTCTCTACCAGGTCTAGTCTCTTAAGTCTGAGGGGAGGGGAGATGATACACATGTAATTAACAATGGTGCCCTGGCTGGTGTGGCTCAGTGGATTGAGCGCAGGCCTGCAAACCAAAGGGTCGCTGGTTTGATTACTGGTCAGGGCACATGCCTGGGCTGTGGGCCAGGTCCCCAGTAGGGGGCGCTTGAGAGGCAACCACACGATGTTTCTCTCCCTCTTTCTCCTTCCCTTCTCCTCCTTCTAAAAAATAAATACATAAAATCTTAAAAAAAAAAAGGTGGGAGGGAGGACCTTCCCAAGACACCAGAAGGCACAACCTGAGAGCAGGGATACTTGTCTCCTGTATAGTAACTGCGAATGTGCTCCAGTTACTATTGTCACCTTCACCTCCAGTCACCTTCTGAGAGCGGTCCTCCCTGAGTGCCAAAGCTGAAAGAGCTCCTCCCTTCACTTGATACCCCATCACCTCTGATCTTGCTCAGAAATAAGCAGCGGGGGCTCCCTGAGACAAGGGGCTATGTGCTTTGCCCATTATTGGACTCCCACTGCCTGGAACAGCACCTGGCACAGAGGAGGCGCTCGATACTTGTTGAATAAGTGATTCACTGTTCACCTGAAGCCTCTTGTCTCGAGATGCCTGCTTATCAGAGGATGCAGTGAATCTAGGTCTTCATGTATTAGGCATCAACTTTCTTACTTCTTCAAACAGCCTCTTCCCCGACCATTCAGCAGGAAAGGAAACTACTCAGGATCCTTCTTGACCCAACACCCCCTCCGCCCCATCTCACAAGTTCACTGTCACATAAACATCCCTGTGCCACATGGAATTTAACAGAGAAAAAATGCCAACTTCACTCTTGCCTCTCCTTCACTTCTCGTCACCTCTCAGGCTCTCTTTCCTTCCAGGCAGCTCTTTCAAAGAAACATGGGCCAAAGAACATCCCCCCGATAAAATTTCATGCCATGGGGGATGTTTATTGGGTAAACAGAACATCCAAGATTACAGATGAGACATCACTGAATCTCCTAATGCTGCTGGTGGGAATGTGTGTGTGGTGGGGTGATGGACAGATGTAATTTCCTGCTCATACTTCTCCTTTGTCATGGGAGATGAGCAAACCCCAAGGAAAACTGTTTTGATAATAGGACATGACCATTCCCAAGCCAGGAACCCAGGGCCGCGAGGACCAGGTGGACTAGGGTAGGTTGCTGGGTTCTGAGGGTTCCTGTGGGGTATTCATGCTCCCTCCCCTGAATCACTGACACTCATTTGGACAGGACAACTGGTCCCTGGATCTTTTGCACCTGACCACTGTTTAAAATGATGTAGGTCACACTTAATTAAAAGTTTTATTTGCAAAGAATTTTTAGTAGACCACTATGAGAAACTCTGATATATGAAGCGACTACTGTTACTTTGTAATCCCACCCTCCCAAATTTTTTTCTCCTCATTAACCACCCCGTGGCTTCTACAGCTTGAGTTGGAGGCACTGCAGTTGGTGTTGCAGGGAAACTAGGGACTGGGGGGGGGGGGGGGGGGGGGATGAACAAACACACAGATGGAGACAACCTGATCTTTAGACTAAGCCGAATCATGTGTGCCAAAGTGACAATGTCCCCATGGAGCCCGCCTCCCCGTTCCTTCCTCTTCCTAATCCTCCACTTTACTATCGAGGAGATGAAAACCCTGACACACTAAATGTCTTGTCCACGCTCATAGGACAGTTTACTCCAACTCCTTCTGTAGTCACAGTGCCCCTGGCCTTGCTCCCAGACACTAGACCTGTAGGGGGGCTTGCTTTCTGTATGGACCTGCAGATGCTGCACAAGTAAATGATGAGCATGGCATGGCCTGTCCCCAAAGCCACCATTCCTACGACCTGTTCGGGCAGGACTTCTTGTGTCCTACCCATGGGCTCAGAATGTAAGTATCGCACTTGCCCATGGCCTCAGGACCTTCCAGTAGTAGTGTGTAGATTCTAAGATTCCCTGCCCTTCTATTAAGCGTGCATCCTCCTCTGGTGTAGCACGTTGAACTTCTTGCTGAAGGTTTTCCTGTACTTGGCACATGTGTAGGGCTTGTCTCTCACATGGATTCTCTGGTAGACGGGGAGGAAAATGTTCCTGACCTAGGCTTTGCCACATTGGGTGCACTTATAGGGCTTCTCTAGTGTGTAGTTCTGGTGCTCCTGAAGGGAAGAGCATGCCATGAAGCTCCTCTGGCAGATGGAACACTGATACTACTACTCGCCAGTGTGCACACGCCTGTGCTTCTTGAAAGAGGAGGACTGCCTGAAGGCCTTGCCACACTGGCCACATGTGTAAGGCTTCTCCCCAGTGTGTGTCCTGTGATGCATTTTGAGGCTACTCTTCTGGCTGAAGGCCTTGCCACAGTCCTGGCACACGTACGGCTTCTCCCCGGTGTGCGTCCTCTGGTGTAGGCTGAGGTTCCAATTCTTGCTGAAGGCCTTTCCACAGACTCCACAGGCATACCGCTTCTCCCTGGTGTGCGTCCTTTGGTGCACGATGAGGTCCTTGTTCCGGGTGAAGGCCTTTCCACAGACCCCACATGCATACGGCTTCTCCCCAGTGTGTGTCCTCCTGTGTGCGATGAGGCTCCTCTTCTGCCTGAAGGCCTTGCCACAGTCCCAGCATGCGTATGGCTTCTCCGTGGTGTGCGTCCTCTGATGCTGCATGACGTGTACCTTCTGGCTGAAGGCCTTGCCACATTCCCCACACACGTAAGGCTTCTCCCCGGTGTGTGTCCTCTGATGCACAATGAGGACCCTGTTCTCACTGAAGGCCTTGCCGCACTCCCCACACACATAAGGCTTCTCCCCAGTGTGCGTCCAGTGATGCACTACGAGGCTCTTGTTGTCCCTGAAGGCCTTACCGCACACACTGCACACGTAAGGCTTCTCCCCAGTGTGTGTCCTCTGATGCACAATGAGGCCCCTGTTCTCCCTGAAGGCCTTGCTGCACACACCACACACGTAAGGCTTCTCCCCTGTATGTGTCTTCTGATGCACTATGTAGCTCCTGTAATAGCTGAAGGCCTTGCTGCACTTCCCGCACGCATAAGGCTTCTCCCCGGTGTGTATCCTCTGATGCACTAAGAGGCCCCTGCTTTCCCTGAAGGCCTTTCCACAATCCCAGCACTTGTACGGCTTCTCCCCGGTGTGCGTTCTCTGATGCACTATGAGGCTACTGTTCCGTCTGAAGGCCTTGCCACAATCCACACACACATACGGCTTCTCCCCAGTGTGCATCCTCTGATGCACTATGAGGCTCTTATTTTCCCTGAAGGCCTTGCCACACTCCCCGCACTTGTACGGCTTCTCCCCAGTGGGCACGCACTGGTGGAGGGTGACATGCGACTGCCAAGTGAACTGTTTCCCACACGTGGCGCAGAAGGGCTTCTCCCTGCTGTGGGTTTGTTGCTGCTCCTTCAGGGACGAGCTACAGCTAAAAGCCTTGCTGCAGTCCCTGCAATTGGAGGACACCTTCTCAGAGCTGAGTTTGGAGGGAGGACTGAGGCTTGAAGCACCCGAGTCCTTCCCACACATGGTGAACGGGTGCGGCCCTGGTCCTCTCAGTCCTTCCGATCTTGGTGGGGCTGGCGTGGGGTTTTCATGCACAAATGACTTAATTTCACGACATTCAGGGGCTAACATGTGGGACAGGCCCAAAGGCCCCAGACAGGTTCTTGGGCTCCCCTCTCGCCACCCCACCCAGTCATTCTGTGTCCCTGCTCCTTCACAGATGCAACCCTGGTCACCAGTCCTCATAGGTCCTTCGGCCACCACAGCAATGGATGGTCTGTCTTCCCAATCGTCCTCCTGTGGGTCTGATTCTTTCTTGTCAGGTCTAGTCTCCAAGTCTGAGGGGAGGGGAAAGGGATGAGTACACACATGTAGTTAACCACGCTGGGAGGGAGGACCGTCCCAAGACACAAGGCACAAGCTGAGAGCAATGGACAAACAGTCAGGGGACAGAAGGAGAAGGAAAGCAGTGAGCTGAGACAATGTAGTAGGGAGGTGAGCACAGACAGAGAAAGGTCCCCTTAGAAGTGGGTGCAAAGCTGACCAGGGAGCTCAGAGCTGGGCAGACAGACCCTTGGAGAGAAAGAAGAGGGAGGTGGGCTTGGAGGAACCGATCAAAGGCCCCCACAAACCCAGTGAGGATTCTTGCACCTGGCTCCTCACTTCCAGGTCTCACCCTGCATGCCCCCAGCCACCTGTGCTTCTCAAACCATTGACTGTAATTAGATACTGTAAGTAAGGGCTGACTCTCGTGTGGGTGTGCTGACTGTCCTCTGTCTCACCACAGGCCAGCCAGGCCCCCACCTTCCTATGCTGTTCAAGAGCATCCTGGCCCTGGCTGCTGACTCCTCACTCTCCTCTTTGCACACTCGTCCCTCCCTGCTGACCACAGCTGCTCCAGTCCTCTCCTGAGTGCGTCCCATGGGATCCTCAATCACTATTTCCACCTAGGGGCCGTCCTGAGTTCTGGACTCTGCACAAAGACATCGGGGTTCCCCCCAACATTTAAAACATGAAATCTTACATAAAAATCTACTTAATAAAATGAAGATCCGCCCACATGGAGCCCTCCTTCCTTGCAGCAAGAAAGCAAGCGGGGAGTGGTAAGCAGCTATTCCCCTTCCTCCATTTAAGCCCTCACTGGCTCCATAACGTTTGAGTCCCCTCCCCTGAGTATTGGGAGGCTGGATTTGTGTTTCTCCTCCATGCTGACACCTCCTAAATAAATGCCACCGCTAAGACACCCCGTCTCTGAGCTCTGCTGAGGAATAACCTGAGGCCTACTGGGCACCAGTAAAAGGCTGCAGGTTCCATTTCCTGTTGGGGCTCATGCCTGCTTGTAGGCCAGGCTCCCGGTTGGGGCCGTGCAATAGGCGATCCATTGATGCTTCTCATATTCTAGAAATGGAGTCGTTTGCAATTTGGTTGATAACACCAAAGTGTCTTCCAAATGAGTTGTCCTAACTTCATGCTCCTAAAATGAAGAGTCCCTTTCCCTGCACCCCCCTAATACAGGATGATGTTATTTTTTTTTTTTTATACCTCACCCAAGGATATGCTTAGAGAGGGAGGAAGTGGGTGAGGAGAGAAACAGAGAAAGACAGAAACATTGATTAGAGAGAGGAACATGGATTGTTGCTTCCCGTAAGTACCTGTCTGGGGATCAGACGAACAACCTTTCTGTGTACGGACAACACTCCCACCAAACGAGCCACGCTGGGCCAGGGACGGTATTCCTTTTCATCTCTGTGTATCTCATGGGCAAGAACTGTATGCTCTGACTCAATTAGTACTTCTTTGGTTATCAGTAAGGTTCATAAATATTTTGTAAAGTGTAACTCCATGCATCTCTACATCTGTGAATTGCACGCTGATAAGCTAGGTCCATCATTCATTTAGTCTTTTTCTCATTTATTCCTAAGAGTTCTTATACATTTATAATCCCCCACTTCATCATCTATCAAGTTAAGTTTTAGCTTCAAGTAATTTGAATGTCCTATTGAATGAGATCTGTCCACCTTTTCTATTTCTGTGTCATCCTGGAGTGACGGGCACATGGTGAGTGACATGGTGAAGCTGCCCCCTTACCCAGCGAGACCAGGTTCCAGTAGATCTCCATCATCACGTCCCTGTACAGGTCCTTCTGCGCAGGCTTCAGCTGCTGCCACTCCTCCTGGGTGAAGTCCACAATCACATCCCTGAATGTCACCGACCCCTGTAAGAGGAAGCGCACACCACTCACCACAGGGCCCTCCTTACAGAGGTCGGGAGACATGGCCAGAAGGGCCGAGAGGATCAGGAAGGCGCACAGGATGCACCTGGCATGGTGTCGACAAGGTCTGGAGCTCTGAAGGGCCTGTCCACTCAGTGTCCTCGGTGCCTAAGTACACTGGATGGTACTCGGACGGGCAAATAAACTAGGGGCTGCTCACCAGAAACAATCCACTTATACAATGGGCAAAGGGCCTGAACAGACACTTCTCCAAACAGGACATACAGACGGCCCACAGACATATGAAAAAATGCACATCACTAATCATCAGAGAGCTGCAAATTAAACCCACAATGAGATATCACCTCACACCTGTCAGACGGGAGCCCTGTAATGGGATTGCAATCTAGTCAATGCCTTAGTGACAGGTCTGAGCCACGGCAGCTCCAGGGGGCATCCAGGAAGCTGGAAGGTGTGGTCTATGGCTGGGTCCTTGGGGGGACATTCCAGGTGGGGGCAGGTGGGTCAAGACCTGAGGCTTACAAGGCAGACTGAGCACTGGAGACACCAATGCCATTACCCTGTGCATGAAATGAACATGGCTCAGCAGTAAGGACACCTGTCATTCATAGGTGATTCTACGGAGCCAGGTTTTAGTGTAAGCCATGTTACCAGTTCAGGTTCGTGTTGAGTTCCTGTGTTAAAGTGCCTACTCTCAGCATCTCAGGATGGGACCTGATTGGGAACAGGGTCATTGCAGGCATACTGTGTAAGATCACAGAGGTCACACGGGAGAAAAGTGACTCCTAAGGCCATAGGACTGATGTCCTTATAAAAAGGAGAAATTTGGATGCAGAGACAGGCACGCAGGGACACATCGCATGAGGATGGGGTTATGGTGCCATGAGGCCCTGGACCAGCAGAAGCTGCCAGTGATGCTGGGAATAGGCCCTTCCCTGGTGCCTTCAGAGGGGGCAGTGCCCTGCTGAGGCCTGAACTCCAACTTCCAGAACCCAGATGTGGGAGAACAGATTCCTGTTGTTCAAGCCTCCCTTTCTCTGGTGCTTTGTTCGGGCAGCCCCGCACTGGAGCAGAGTAACGTATCTGTTGTGCACCGTGAACTGTGGCTCACCTTCCCCGAGAGGAGGCCTCACCTGTGGGCCAGTCCCTCTGTGCTCCCAGTGCCCACCAGGGACTCAGGGCTCACACTGGCCTCCTGTGTCTTGGGGCCACCACTACATGATGAAAGGGCAGTACCAGGCAGCCAATGGTTCACGGTCTAGGCTTGGGAGCCTGCAATGAAATTCTGCCTCTGTCCCGGACCCCTTCAGCTGTTTCCTAGGACAACTATCTTATTAAACTTTCTGAGCCCCTTTGTTCAATGGACCTCCTAGTAACGCCTCCCTCTGTAGCTGCTCTGAGGTTGAATGAGCTCACGCATGTGTGATTCCAGTGTGGTATGGCTGCAGGAAGATCTCGGAAATGTCTATTACTGCCCTTTTCATTTGATTAATAGGACATTTCATATATCTTTTCTATATGTTCCTTAGCTTTAATACTCATTTTCTTCATTCTATGCCCCATTCATCCTTTGGTAGGGAACAGGGGAAAATTTCTTTCTTTTGTAATTCTTTTCTGTTTATTGATTTAAGGGAGAAAAAGGGAGGCAGTGAAACATTGACGTGAGAAACATCAATCAACTGATTCCCAAACATGCCCTGAGCCAGGGATCAAACCCACAACCTTTTACTGCACAGGAAGATGCTCTCAACACCTGTACCACACGGCCGGGGCAATAATTTCTTTTTAAGAAACCACTTTATTAAGGTATGATTGGTATACTACAAGCTGCACATTGTAGAGGTGTAAAATTTGATAAATTTTGAAGAACTGTATTGGCCAGTAAGTCCATTACATTTCTTCCGTATGATGGCTCTAGTGCTCAGTTGCCTATCTTCATTCAAATAAGTGTGTTAGATTGCATTTTGACAGCTCTCATATCAGTGTGCGTTATCAGCATGCGTTTTATAAAAAGCCTTTCAAAATTAGTGAATTTTTGTGCAGCCATTTTAATAGTGAAGATGGAAGAAAATATGCAACATTTCTGGTGTATTATGCTTGATTATTTCAAGAAAAGTAAAAATGTAACTGAAACACAAAAGAAGATTTCTGCACCATATGGAAAAGGTGTCGTGACTGATCGAATGTATCAAAAGTGGTTTGCGAAGTATCTTGGTACTATTGACATTATGACAAAAAAATTCTTTCTGTGGGGCTGTCTTATGCATTGGAAGATATTTAGCAGCACCCCTGGCCTCCACCCACTAGAAGCCAATAGCAGGAGATAGCTGACATGCTCCAAATATCCAAATCAATAAAGATACTGGTGAAGATGAAAAATGTATTTTTTACTTTATTACCTCCCAAAAGTTCCTCCAGTCCCCCTTTACTGTTGTAGTTATTTCATTTTAATTTTTTAAATATAACTTTTTAAAATCTTCCCTAAGTGCCTGCCTGAACTCGCTCATTCAATGAAATTGTTACTGAGCAGGCTCCACGCACTGAGCCCTGGCTGGGATAGGCTGAAATCCAGAGAAGGTCCTAGATGTCTGGGAGCCCACACGGAACAGCAAGGGTGTGGAGTTGAGACATAGGACCCCACCTCACAAGGGTCAGGAGATTCCCCTAGAAATGGGGCTTCCCTCCACGTCCACCAAAGCCCTCTGAGTGCTCTGTGGCCACGTGTCTGAGGTAACGCCTTCCAGGGCTCCATCTGTTTTGGGTTCTTGTCTAATGGCACAAACCACTTACCCACAGAAAAACCTCACCCAGTTCCACATATCAGAAATCAGGCTCTATTTTAATTTAAATCCTCACCCCAGGATATGTTTATTAATTTTAGAGGGAGAGGAAGACAGGGTCACAGAGAAAGAGAGGGAGGGGTTGTGATTTGTTTGCCTCATGCAGGTGCCATTACCAAGGATTGAACCCCCAACATTTTGGTGTATAGGACAATGTTATCACCAACTGAGCACCAAACCAGGGCAGGCTCTAATTTTAGAAAAATCAGAATGTAATTACACTAAAAGAAACCATGAAAAAGAAATTAAACCCCTAAACCCAACCACACAAAAATGACAACCATGAGGAAATCCCAAACGATGTTGGTGAAGGAGGAAACCAAGGCAATGATCACAGGGAAGGTCACAGTGGAGACACCGTGGTGCAGCCGCATTGGAAACAGTCAGATCGTTCCCTAAATGGTTAAATATACTGTTTTCAAAGGACCTATTAATTTCCACTCCTACACCCTAGAGAAATGAGAAGTTCAAGTACAAAACTGTACATGAACTTTCATAGCAGCAATGCTAGGAACAAGCAAAAAGCAGAAACAACCCAAATTTACACCACCACATAAACACCGACACACAGGGTCTATGTGTACAGCGGAATAGCATACAGCCATGAAATGGAGGAAAGCAGCCAGATACAAAACCATGTGTTGGGATTCCATCGATAAGAAATGCCTGGCTCTGGCCGGGTGACTCAGCTGGCTGGAGCTTTGTCTGTACAACCAAAGGCTGAGGATGTGGTCCCCACTTGGGCACCTATGGGAGGCAACCAATTGTTACCCTAACACATCAATGTTTCTCTCCCTCGCTTTCTCCCTTCATTCCCTTCTCTCTAAAAGTAAATACATAAAATCTTTTTAAAAAATTTAAAACTTCAAGAATACTAAGATTCCTAAGGACCAGCAGAGCACAAGATAATTTACCTACCCACATAAATGGCAAATAAACATTTTCCAAACACACAAAAAAGCCTTACTAATACCAAAAATGATACTACTCAGAAAGACATCATATTACTTCAGTTGTCATCTATGATAAGGTTAATTATTTTTTTTAAGATTTCATTTATTTTTAGAGCAAGGAAGGGAGGAAGAAAGACAGAAAGACAAACATCAATGTGTGGTTGCCTCTCACGCGCCCCCTACCAGGGACCTGGACTGCAACCCAGGCATGTGCCCTCGCTGGGAATCCAACCAGCAACCCTTTGATTTGCATGCTGGCACTCAATCCACTGAGCCACACTAGCCAGGGCTACAATAAAGTTAATTTATACCACTTGTTATTAATATTCAATGATCAGAATAAGCACCCAACAACTGCCAACAGGAAACAGCGGCAGCCATTTTCTATATATATGTAATACATTATGCATAGAATGTATTTATATACACAATATACTGGTTTGAGAAACAGAGAGAAACAGGTGTTGTCCCACTTATTGATGAATTCACTGGTTGCTTCCATACGTGCCCTGACCAGAGATGGAACTGAAAACCTCGGCATATCAAGATGACCCTCTTACCAACTGAGCTACATCTGTGTGTGTGTGTATTCATACACATATATGTGCGTGCACACACACACACTTTTGTAAAGTATTTCTTCCATAGAAGGAAATTTAGAGAAAAATACCACAAATACCCACCCACTAAAACAACGTAAAATTATGGCCACAGCCAGGGACATTCACGGTTCCCTCACCACAGGCGTCCTCCTCCCATCCCCCTCCAGTTCCCCAGGCATTAGTGCCGCCTGCTCACTTCTGAAGGCCCCTTGCCCAGCACGTCCTGCCCAGGGCCTCTGTCCCATTTCATAAAATGTGTTTACGTCGCCATTTCCTAGGTGCCGACGGGTGTCTCCTGAGAGCCCCCAGGGTAGGACAGGGCACTCCTGAGCTATTCCGCTCCCTGCGGTACAAAAACACCAGTGTCAGGACGGTATTCTCCCAACTCAGGCACGTGGAGAGGGGAATGCGCCCTGAGGGGTTGGGGGCAGTGGGCGAGTCATCTCTGCGCAGAAGCCTGACCCTACGGAAGGAGGGGCAAGAGGGTGACGTGACTCACCAAGGCCCTCGTGGTCAGCGGCTGGGGGGCCATCCTTCCAGTGCCCATGGTGACCGGGGAACTGGCAGACTGTGTGCAGAAGGAGGAGAAAGCCACAGTGAGAGGCCAGGTCGAGGCCTGACCCACAGTGCAGTCAGGA
This sequence comes from Desmodus rotundus, assembly GCF_022682495.2. Taxonomy (NCBI): domain Eukaryota; kingdom Metazoa; phylum Chordata; class Mammalia; order Chiroptera; family Phyllostomidae; genus Desmodus; species Desmodus rotundus. The sequence continues at coordinate 50,614,056 of NC_071398.1, read as the reverse complement.
CAGACGCACCAACTAGAAAACAGGCAGAAACACACGCAGGCATGTGCGCAGGGAAGAGGTTCCGGCCACACTGCGCCTGCGCGCCGACTACAGTTCCCAGAATCCAACACGCCACCGCCTCCGCTTGGGCCTCCCAGTCGAACGTAGCGGACTGGACCCGAATTCCAGAAGCCGCGGCTCGGCTACAGGTCCCAGAAGCCCCCGCGGCACCTGGGTTAAGAAGGCGGGGTCCTGGGGGATCTGGCGCACCTGGGGGAAGGGAAGGGAACAGAGCGGAGAGGGGTTCCCAGGGAGTGGGAGGAAGGCGACAGAGCATGTCGGGGGCCAGGCAGGAGTGTGGTGGGCGAGGGAGGGGGGAAGGCGGAAAGAGAGGGTAGGGAGTTAGGGATCGGGATGAGAAGCAGAGCGAGCTGGAGCGGGGTGGGGAGGGAAATTGCAGAAAAGACGGAGCGTGGGTGGAGGAGAGAAAACACGCTGTACGCCCTCCGCAGACCTCCTGCGTCCACCCAGAAATCCTGATAGTCAGGCTGGCTTACAGAAAATTTGTAAGACGAGCAGAGACCCAAGACACAAAGGACTGTAACCAGAAAAGAAGTACCGGCCCTTCGCGTTAAGTGCCAGCCCTTCTTCAGGGCATGTTACTGTTACAGAACCAAAGGGGCGTTCCGCTGCCCGTCGCCCCCAACAGGCAAGCTCTAGAGGCAGAGGCTGGTGAGAGAGGAAAGAGGGTTTTCATTCAGATGCTCAAAGCCCAACCTCCCCGGAAAACCCGAGGAGGAACCCAGCCGTTCTCAGCCAGACCAGAACAGAAGGCAACGCCCAGAGCTCCAGCTCCCATTCAAAGTACCATCTTTTGGGAACCGCAGGTGCCGCTGAGCAAGTCACCCGGGCAGCTCAGCTCACTCCAGGTCACTGTCCCGTTTCAGGTTCCCTCCTGGAACCCTCAGGCCCCGGCTTCGTCCAGGCCGCTTCCAGGGCCACAAGGTCCTGCCAACTCGCCAGGGAGCACGTTCGTCAGAGAGAGAAAGGCCCTTCCTTCTCTGGGTTTATATTACTTTCAGGTGTGGGAAGGTCTAACTGGCCGATTAACTCCCCAAATTTGTGCGTGCTGAGGAATTCTACCCACCGACCAATCGCTGCTTCTCCCAGGCTAGACTGACAGGCTAGTTTTCCCCTCCAGCACCTAGTCCCGGCCTCCGTTCTGACCTCTACGGTGCACGTGTCCATCTTCCCTGGTCCCAGCCCCAATCAGCTATCCGAAGTGAGTAGGAGGGCTTTCCCCCTATCCATTCATCTTGCTAGCATTGCGCCTGCCTACTCAGTGCAATACTTACTTCCTCCTGTCCTCTTCCCTGGGGCAGGATGAAGGGGTCAGGCCAGCTTTCCTGTCCAGCCTGACTGCTCATGGACTTAGTTATCCCGACTGGCTTGATAGCTCTTGGCTTAATGGAAACTCCTATCTTGCACAATAGACATCTGGCTCCATCCACAATGGCTGGTGGTCAGACTGACCTTTCTGCACCCGGGAACAGCCTGGCCCTTTACCTAACCTGTTGTCCTGACTCACATTCTGAAACCCTGAGGACAGTCCAGAAGAACGAGAGACTAACCACTCCCTTATTCCCCCACGGACCTCGTGTTTTTTCATTTTTTAAAAAGATTTTATTTATTTTTAGACAGAGGGGAAAGGAGGGAGAAAGAGAGGGAGAGAAACATCACTGTGTGGTTGCTTTTCATGCACCCCCTACTGGGTACCTGGCCCACAACCCAGGCATGTGCCCTGACTGGGAATTGAAGCCGTGACCCTTTGGTTCACAGGCCGGCGCTCAATCCACTGAACCACACCAGCCAGGGCCCGCCACCGATCTTGCTAGACTACGGGAAGTCCTCCAACGTTTTACTAATCTGAACCCAGGCTCCCGAATGGCACCCTACCCCTTCCTATGCATTTCATCTCCCAAATTGGCTCCAGACATACATCAAAGGTTCCAAACATTAGAGGCAGGCCCTCAAACTAGCCAGAATGAGCTAGTTAATCTAGCTTTTAGGGTTTTCAACAACAGAGACGAGGAAAAAGCCCATCAGGAAAGACAAAGGGAGGAAGCTAAGGCCAAGTCCCATGACCAGGCCTACCAGCTGCGTGCGTTAGCATTAAAATGGACCCAAGATTTCCCCCAGACAAAATGGAAAAACCCTTCCGGGGACCTGTTTTAACTGTGGGAAACCCAGGCATTGGGCCAAGTAATGTCCAAACTGCCAAGCCCCTCTGCAGCCATGTCAAATTGTGAAAACTAGAGGGCCACTAGAAGTCTGACTGCCCCCGGGCCTCTCAAGGTGAGGGGATGTCGGTTATCCACTCTTATCAGACCTCTGGTTTTGAACTCCCGGACCTTCAGGGATTAGCGGCAGAAGACTGACGGTGCCTGGGAACCACACATGGCCCCACCATAATGAACAGGATGGAACCTTGGGTAAATCTCTTTTCTCATCCACACAGGAGCCACTTATTCTGCTCTTCCTGAATACTTTGGGCCAACAACCCATTCCTCGGTCTCAATAGTAGGAGTGGATGGCATAGTCTCACAGCCATTAGCTACCCCTCTCCTACCCTGTTCACGGGCGGACCGCTTATTTGCTTACTCATTCCTGGTCCCCCCACGATGCCCTATACCAATTCTTGGAAGAGACATTCTCACCAGGCTTAAGGCCCAAAGACTCATTCCTTCTCCTCAAAACTTGCAGGGTATTTTCCTTCTCCCTCTAACAGATGCACCCCTAGCCCACTCCCCACCCCCCACCCCCCGCCTGACTCTTTTAATCCGGAGGCATGGAACACTGAAACCCCAGTCATTGCCAGCCACCATGAACCAGTCACTGTGAAACAGGGCGCTGAGCTAGAGGTTCCTCCCAAATGGGAAAAACCCCCATAGCTATTACTTGGGGGACCAGGGCCATTGAGAACTACTTTGCATATCTGAAGAACTTGGCCAGTGTTTCAGTAATGTTAAAAGTTGTGCCTGCACTTGGAGCTGGGGAGATGGGCATGACTCTAACCCGTGATGCGAAGTACTCAGAGGGGCTTCTTGTGCCTGGGAGAACAGCTTGGAGGCAGATCCTATGTCACAGGGCCATGCTTGCCAGGAGTAACAATGGCAGCTGAGAAAGGCAGAAGAAAGCAGACTACTGTAACCCAGTGTGGGAGGAGTTGGAAATGGGGTTATGGGGGAAGATCCGCACTGGGATTTACACCCAGGCATGGCAGCCACACTGGAGCTTTTTACCATGTGGTTTGGGAGCGGAGAGGTGGCTCTCTTGACCACGTGGATGAGAAAGCAGGAAAACAAGATGTAGCAGCCTTGTGGAGCTCTCTCTCTTGGCCATGCAGTTTGAAAGAATGCAGTACTCCTGCTGACCTGCCGTGAGGAAGTGCCACGTGGTTTTGGATTAAGAATGGGAGTCTGGCCAAGCTATGAATTGCTATTTTCATTTCCTGAGATACGGTACCCCTGACTGGCCTGGCTTGGCAAGGGGAGGCAGGACTGTGTGTGTGTGTGTTTGTGGGTGTTTTAAAGGGACTTTGGGATTTAATGGCAACATTCTGCTGTTATTCTGAACCTGTATAACTTTTGAATAGTTCCTTCCCTTTTTACCAAACCCTGGCATTGAGAGCCATAGTTCTAATCAGCCGTGGGCAAAAAGAACCATAGAATAACAAGACCCCCAGGGCCGGGGGTGGGGGGAAGGATTCTGTAACAACTATACATGTAAGGGATCCAGTGCAGAACCCAGCCAAGTCCCAATACCCAATACCCTTGGAAGCACTGCAAGGACTTAAACCTGCAATTACTCGCAGGCAGAACTACAACCGTCTAATTCCCCATATAACATCCCAATTTTAACGGCAAAAAAAAAAAATCTAATGGAATTTACTGCTTAGTCCAAGACCTACAAATCAGTAACCCGGCTGTAATTTCTATACATCCAGTAGCTGTGAACCCCTACACTATTCTCTCCTTCATACCGCCCTCCACCACCCACTACTCTGTCCTAGACCTTAAGAACGCCTTCTTTACCATCTCCCAAGACCTATTTGCCATCACCTGGACGGACCCAGACACACGTCACTCCCAACAGTTAACCTGGACCGCCCTCCCCCAGGGGTTCCAAGCCAGCCCCCACCTTTTTGGGCAGGCATGGGCCTGTGACCTGCGCAACATCAATCTCTTCCCCTCTACTCTCCTACAATATGTAGACGACCTCCCACTATGCAGCGCATCCTTACCAGACTCTCAACAAAACACCACTAAACTCATAAATTGTCTAGGACAACCAGAATATCAAAAGTAGTAGGGATTGGCATTGAGCCCAAGAGGCTTAAATATCACAGACATCAGTCACCTACCTAGGTTTCACCTTCACACCCTCGGAGAAGGGAATGACACCAGAGAGTCAAACACTAATAATAGCCTCAATGCCAATCCCTACTACTAAGCCAGACCTCCTCTCCTTCCTGGGCCTGGCTGGATACTTTAGAAATTGGATTCCGAGCTTCAGCATTCTGGCCAAGCCCTTATATGAAGCAATAAAAAGACCCCTACAGGGGCCACTACTGTTTGGGAAGCTCATTGAATGCCCCTTCTGAGAGAAAGGGGGCTCTCACCAAAGCCCCTTTGAGGTTCTCTGGTCCTCTCTGACCTCAATAAACCCTTCATCCTCTACACAGACCAAATACAGGGCATTGCTCTAGGTCTCTTAGGACAGAAGGCAGGCCCAGACCTAAAGATCATAGCCTATTTATCCAAACAACTAGACCCCACAGCCCGAGGGTGACCTACTTGTCTCAGAGCTTTAGCTGTAGCGGCTGCCATCACCCTCAAGGCACAAAATCTGATCTACGCTCAACCAACAACTATATTCTCCTCATGCTATTTCTGATCTAATATCCAATCAGGCAGAAAAATTCCTCTACCCCACCCGACTCCAGCAAACTTTCCTTACTCTACTGAAAGCCCCCCACGTAACAGTCGCGCGATGTACCACAGTCAGCCCAGCCACTCCTCCCCTTGCCTGACCCCTTTCTCCACATCTCTGAAACACTCCTACCCAACTCAGACAACACCCGGTTCATTGGTGGCAGCTCTTTGGTCACCAGTGGAAAAGAAAAGCAGGATATGCAATAGTCTCTCACACCCAAGTCATAGAATCCAGAGCTCTTCCTCCAAAACCTCATCCCAACGGGCTCAACTTACCAGATTAATACAAGCCCTGGCACTCACACAAAACAAACAATATTTACACTGATTCCCACTATGCCCACTACATCCTGCACTCACACGCAGCAATCTGGGCAGAGGGGAGGTTTCTTGTGACCAAGGGATCCCCCATCACAAATGCTGACCTGATCTCCAAACTCTTACAAAAGGCACAAGAGGTCTCCCAAATGGCAGTTATCCACTGCCAGGGCCATCGAGGCCCATCCTCAGACACCGCACTAGGAAATGAAGAAGCTGACTGGCAGGCTAAGCGAGCTGCAGCCACAGAGACCCCAGAGTGTCAGCTCCTAGCCATTCCCTCCGTTATTTCTCAGCACACAACTAAAGAGATCCAGTCACTACCCCAGGGCGGGTGGTGGTGTGGGAAGGGGCATGGCTCACAGCTGGAGGAGGGCTAATACTCCCTAGTAAACGGGAGGAACAAACCCTTAAACAGTTCCATGTAGGACTTAGGCCAATTCCTCACCCCTTTGGTCACCTGCCCTCTCCTGGCCTCCACACTGCAGAGCACCACCCAGCAGTACAACATTTGCAGCCAGGCATCCCCCAAAGAGGGGTTAGACCTCCTCCCCCATTCTAGGGGACAGGTTCCCGGACAAGACTGGCAAATTGACTTTACTCGTATGCCCCCCATTAAAAAGCACAAATACCTCCTATCCCTAGCAGACGACTTCTCAGGGTGGGTAGAAGGCTTTCCTACCACCTCAGAAATGGCAGCTAAGGTAACCCGCATCCTGCTGGACCATGTTTTTTCCCACTTTGGGGTCCCTACCTGCACACAATCTGATAATGTCCCTACCCTTATATGTCAAATAACGCAGGAAGTAGCTACCTTACTAAAAATCCGGTGAAAACTTCACATTCTCTTCTCTCCTAAGCACTCACCAGAATCTGAGCCACTCCCTGGGTGCCCACCTTCCTTGGCCCCTTTGAACTTACATATGGCAGGCCCTTCCTGCTTGTTAATTTTCCAAATTCCCACTCCCCGCTTGGAGACTACCTCCCCACTCTTGCCCTAACCAGGCAGCTTCTGTGGGAACACACCAACAAGGTTCTCCCTAAACCAGCAGAAGGCACGCTTGCTCCCACCCTCCTAGAACCGAGGCACTGGGTCCCGCTGAGGACACCCTCAGAAGCATGAGGAACTCACCCTCTCACTGGGAAGGACTTTACCAGGTCATCCTCACCGCACAGTTTCAGTGGATACCTGCCTCCAGGATAGAGACCTTCCAGTCTGAATCCACTGCTTCTCCAAAGACTGATCTGCCTCTGTAGGTATTGCCCAGAGGCCCTAACACGCACCCCTTGATGGCTAACTAGGATCCAGGAGGAAGATGACAAGGAGGTAAGAGACCTCCCGCCACCCCCGGACACCCCTAATCCTCCCATAACCAGTGGGTCTCTTCACCACACCACTCTCCTGGGGAGCCTGAGCGGAGTGTGTCCTGCCTGCGATATGAGCACTGCAGTGGCTCTGGGGATTCTTTCTTTTTAATTTTTGTTTTTTAAAATATTTTATTTATTTATTTTTAGAGAGGGGGAAGGAAGGGAGAAAGAGAGGTAGAGAAACATCAGTGTGTGGTTGCCTTTCACGTGGCCCCCACTGGGGACCTGGCCTGCCACCCAGGCATGTGCCCTGACTGGGAATCGAACTGGCAACCCTTTGCTTTGTAGCCCACACTCAATCCTCTGAGCTATATCAGCCAGGGCTAAATTTTAAAAAATTGTTTATGCTATTACAGCTGTCCCAATTATTCCTGCTTTGGCCCCTTCCCACATGTTCATGTCCATGGTGATGGAGGAATGTATTTTACAATACACCTCTTAAGAGTATTCTTGGCACATAATATTCTTTTTTAAAAATATTTTATTTATTTTGGGGGTGGGGATAAAGGAGAGAGAACGAGAAAGAAAGAAGCATCACTGTGTGAGAGAAACATCAGTTGGTTGCCTCTTGCATGCCAGCAACTTTGGATGTGGCCCACAACCCAGGTGTGTGCCCTGACGGGGAATAGAACTGGACACCTTTTCAGTTTGCAGGCCGACACTCAGTCCACTGAACCATGCCAGCCAGGGCAACCAGATATTGTATGATTTTTTCTTGAAGGATTAAATGAATAAAGTGTGGTGCTTGTAAATGTAAAATATTCCAATGACTTAATGGGGACAACTCTTTAAACTGAAAATAAACTGAGAGAGCTGAATCAAGTCCTTCTGTTGTCTGGGTGCAGCCCATGGTCTGCCCAGCTGAGTCACCCATGATCATGGCATCCCCGTTGGGTAAGACCCTACAGGGAGACCATGCCATGGGCACGGGATCTGTTGTTCCCTCTGAGCCACCAAGGAGGCAAGATTGTGTGGCACCAAGTAAAGTCTCCTGTAAACAACGCTGGTCTCACTTAATTAAAACTTTTATTTTGAAAAACTTAACAGACCAATGTGAGATACTTTGGAATCTGAAGAAATTGTTACTTCCTAATCCTGAAAAAAGTATTTTTTCTCCTCATGAGCCACCTGGTAACTTCTACAGCTTATAAGCTTGGGGCCTTCCAGCTGGTGTTGCAGGGAAACTGGGGGCTGTGTGGGGGGAGAACAAAGAAACACTCAGATGGTGACATACTGATCCCTGGACTACGTCCATGCATTGTGACAAAGTGACAATGTTCCCATGGAGCCCACCTCCCCCTCTTCTTTCCTCCTCTCACTCCTCCACTTTAGTGTTGAGAAGATGGAGTCCCAGAGACACTAAATGCATTGTCTAAGCTCATAGGACAGTTTACTCCAGCACAGTCTGGAGCCGCAGTGCCCCTGGCCATGCTCCCAGATACTAAACCTGTAGGGGAGCTTGCTTTCCACACGGCCCTGGGCACGCTGGGGAATCAAATGGTGAGCATGGCGTGGCCGTCCCCAGGGCCTACATTCCTATGACCCATCTGGGCAGGACTTCTCTTGCATCTACTCGTGGCCTCCACTGTCAAGTCTGGCACTGGCCCATGGACTCAGGATCTGCCTGTTGGGTGTGGATTGAGATCCCATGCACATCTGCTACGTGTGAATCCTCTGGTGTCATGTGAGGTTGAAGTTCTTGCTGAAGGTTTGCCTGCACTCGTCACACTCATAGGGCTTGTCTCCCAGGTGGATCCCCTGGTGGACGGGGAGCAAGAGGTTCCTGACCAAGGCTTTGCCACACCAGCTACACTTACAGGGCTTTTCCATTGTGTGCTTGGTCAGGTGCTCCTACAGGGACGAGAGTGCCATGAAGCACTTCTGGCAGACAGAGCACTGGCAGGGTTACTCCCTGGTGTGCACGTGCCTGTGCTTCCTGAGCAAGCAGTTCTTGCTGAAGGTCTTGCTGCACAGGCTGCACTTACATGGCTCCTTGCTGCTGTGGCCAGTCTGGTGCACCACAAGGGACCTGCGTGTGGCAAAGTGCATCTGGCAGATAGAGCACTTGTAGGGCTTCTCCCCGGTGTGCATGCGCTGGTGCACTCTGAGCGAGGAGCTGTGGCTAAAGGCCTTGCCACACTGGCCGCACTTGTAGAGCTTCTCCCCAGTGTGCACATGCTGGTGCGCCTTGAGTGAGGAGCTGTGGCTAAAGGCCTTGCTGCACTGGCCACACTTGTAGGGCTTCTCCCCGGTGTGCACACGCCCGTGTTCCCTGAGCAAGGAACTGTTGGTGAAGGCTTTACTGCACTGGCCACACGTGTAGAGCCGCTTGCCCATGTGGGTCCTGCGGTGCAGAGTGAGTGACGAGCTCCTTTTAAAGGCCTTGCCACACTCAGGACATGTGAATGGCTTCTCGCCTGTGTGTGTCCGCTGGTGCTCTGTTAGGTGCACGCTCTGACTGAAGGTGCGCCTGCACACGGTGCACTCGTATGGCTTCTCCCCAGTATGCACACGCTGGTGGATGGTTAGGTATGACTTACAGAGGAACTGCTTCCCACATGTGGCACAGGAGAAGGGCTTCTCCCCAGTGTGCATCCGCTGGTGGATAGTGAGGTAAGACTTCCAGAGGAACTGTTTTCCACACATGGCACAGGAGAAGGGCTTCTCCCTCGTGTGTATTTGTTGGTGCATCTTCAAGGATGAGTTATAACCAAAAGCTTTGCCGCATTGCCCGCAATGATACGGCTTCTCCCTGGTGTGGATTCGTTGGTGCTTCTTCAGGCAGGAGTTATAGCTAAAAGCCTTGCCACAGTCTCCACACTCATAGGGCTTCTTCTCCACACAGTGTTTGGAGGGAGGATCTAGGCTTGAAGTACCTGAGTCCTTCCCACACATGGCAAAGGAGTGCGTCCCCGCTTCTCTTGGTCCTTCCGATCCTGGCAGGACTGGCATGGGGCTTTGGTGCATGAATGCTGTACGTTCACAACACTGAGGAGCTAAAGCATGGGACATGTCCAACCACTCCAGACATGTCCCTGGGCTGCCTTGTCGCTGCCCCACCCAGTCACCCTGTGTCCCCGCTTCTTCACAGTTGTAACCCTGGGCACCATTCCTCTTGGGTCCTTCCACCACCACCACCACAACAGATGGTTTGTCTTCCCATTCGTCCGCCTGTGGGGCCAATTCTTTCATGGCAGGTCTTGCCTCCAAGTCTGAGGGGAGGGGGAAGAGATGATGACACACATGTAGTTAACCACGCTGGGAGGGAGGACCTTCCCAAGACATGACAAGGCACAACCTGGGAGTAGAGGGACACCCTGTCGAAGAGACAGAGGGAAGATGTGAGCTGAGACAGTGAGGTGTAGGGAGGTAAGCAGAGAGTGAGAAAAGTCCCCTTGGGAGTGGGTACAAAAGTGGCCAGCAGAGCTCAGAGCTGGGCAGATAGACCCCTGGAGAGAAAGAAGAGGAAGGCGGGCTTGGAGGAGCGGATCAAAGGCTCCTGCAAACCCGTTAAGGGTTCACTGCACCCAGCTCCTGGCTTTCAGGCCTCATCCTGCACGCCCCCAGCCAGCTGTGCTTTCATAGCATAGACTGTAATCAGAAATGATAAAGAAAGAGCTGACTCTCATGGGGCTGTGTTAGTTGTCCTCTGCTGCTCTACCGGCTAGCAAAGCTCCCGCCTTCCTACCCTGTCCAGGAGCGGCCTCGCCATGGCAGCGGGCCCCGGACCCCTCTTCTTTACACACTCATCCCTCCCTGCTGACCCCAGACACTCCAGTCCTCTCCTGGGTGTGTCCTGTGGGTTCCTCAATTGCTGTTTCCAGCCTAGGAGGCTGTCCTGGGTTCCAGACTCTGTACATGTATCTCACGGTTCACTCCAGCATTTGAAAACTGTGAGATCTTATACAAAAATGTCATTAAAAAAATGAACATCCGGCTACCTGGAACCCAGCTTCCTAAGAGGTAACCAAGTAAGTGGGAGTGGTACGCATCTGACAAGGGACATCTCTCTGTGTCAGAGACTACAAAGAGTGCTCCTCTTTGAGAATCTCGTGATTTCCATCATATTGCTACACCCTGATATGGTCGGTCAGTCCTGTGGGTGGGCATCCAGGCATTTCTCTTGATTTTTCTTCCTATGAAAGCTCTGCACACTTACAGGAAAACTTTTAAGGATAGATTACAGCAATGGATTCATTTACAATTTGGTTGATGATGCCAAAGTGTCTTCCAAAATAGCTGACTGAACATGAAGCTACAAAAATACAGAGTCCCTTTCCCTATGCACTCATACTACATGCTGCTGTTAATATTTTTTTAAGCATCGCCCAAGGACATCCTTAGAGGGGGAGGAAGGAAGTGGGGAAGGAGGGAAGGGCGGTAGAGAAAGAGAGAGAGGGGGAAACATTGATGTGAGAGAAAAACATCCATTGGTTCCTCCTGGATGCTCCCTAATCAAAAATCAAACTGGCAACCTAGGTATGTGCCGTAACTGGGGATCAAACCCACAACCTATTCATGTACAGCGTGGCACTCTGACCAACTAAGCCACACCTGGACAGGCTGTTATTGTTTTTCATCTCTGTGTGCCTCATGGGCAACAACTGTATTTCTGTGCCTCAACTGGTACTTCTTTGACTATTAATAAGGTTTATAAATCTTTTGTTAAGTGTAACTCCATGCTTTTCTACATCTGTGAATTGCACGCTCATAAGCTTTGCCCATCTTTCTATCATTCACTCGGTCTTTTTCTTCTTTTTATTTTCCTCTGGTTTTTTTTCCCTAGGAGTTCTTTATATATTTAGAATCCTGTTATACATGAGGTAAATACTCAACTCCATTTCATCACCTATCAACTTTATTTTTAGCTTCAAGTAATTTGAATATCCTACATGTCAGATCTGTCCATCTTTTTAATTTTCTGTGTCACTGTGAAGTAACACACCATGTGTGAGTAACATGGTGAAGCTGTCCCCTTACCCAGCGAGACCAGGTTCCAGTAGATCTCCATCATCACATCCCTGTACAGGTCCTTCTGCGCAGGCTTCAGCTGCTGCCACTCCTCCTGGGTGAAGTCCACAATCACATCCCTGAACGCCACTGACCCCTGTAAGAGTAAGCGCACACCACTCACTGCAGGGCCCTCCTTAGAGTTTGGGAGATGCCCCTAGAAGGGCCGAGAGGATCAGGAAGACACACAGGATGCACCTGACGTGGTGTTGATAAGGTGCAGAGCTCTGAAGGCCCTGCCCGCTCAGTGTCCTCGGCGCCTAAGTACACTGGGTGGTCCTCAGAGGGTCAAATAAACTACAAGGTTATTCACCAGGAAGATAAACAACCCATTTAAACAAGGGGCAAAGGTCCTGAATAGACACTTCTCTAAAGAGGACACACACATGGCCCATAAACATGAGAAAATGCTCAACGTCGCTCATCATCAGAGAGCTGCAAATTAAAACCACAATGAAATATTACCTCACACCCGTAAAATGGAAACACCCGTAATGAACCCACAATCTGGTCAATACCATCGTGACAGGTGCCCGAGCAGTGGCAGCTGTAGGGGGCGTCCAGGAAGCTGGAAGGTGTGGTCAGCAGTAGGGTCCTTGGGGGGAGATTCGGGTGGCAGGAGGTAAATCTAGACCTGAGGCTTAAATGGCAGACGGGAGTACCGAGGACACACCACCATGAGCCCATGCTGAAATAAACATGGCTCTACAGCACAGTGGACAACAAGATGACATGATGATTACAATGTCATCACCACCGCATTAATGACGTGTCACTCACTCAGTGGTTCCTCTGTGTCAGGTATTATTCTAGGCCATGTTACTGGTTGAGTTTCATGCTGAGTTCCTGTGTTGAAGTGCTAACCCCCAGCTTCTCAGGATGGGACCTCATTTGGAAACAGGGTCATTGCAGGTGTAGAGTTAAAATGAGGTCACACTGAAGAAGGTGGCCCCCAAGGTGATAGGACTGATGTCCTTATAAAAAGGAGAAGTTTGGACACAGAGACATGCACGCAGGGACACGCCACATGAGGATGGGAATTATGGTGCCACGAGCCACAGGTCCAGCAGAAGCTGTGAGAGATGCTGGGAACAGCCCGTTCCTGGGCACCCTCAGAGGGAACAGTGCCCCATAGATGATTTGGCCTTGGACTCCTGGGCCCCAGACCCTTGGGAAGATAAGAGTCCTGTTGTTCAGGCCTCTCCATCAGTGGTGCTTTGTGACAGCAGCCCCACGGCCCACGCACAGTAACATATCTGTTGTGGACCATGAACCGTGGCTCACTCTCCCTGAGAGGAGGATGCAAGTGCTAGCCAATCCCTCTGTGGTCTGAGTGCCTGCCAGGGACTCATGCTGGCCTCCTTCTCTTGGGACAACCGGCATGGGATCAGGGAGCAGTACTGGGCAGTGGTTGAGTCCGGGCTTGGGAGAGTGCAACAAAATTCCGGCTCTTTCTCCCCATCTGTGTTTCCTTGAACAACTGTCTTAACCTTTCTGAGCCTGTAGATCAATGGACCTCCTAGTAATGACACCACCTCTGTAGCTATCATGAGGTTAAATGAGGTCATACATGCGTGATTCCACAGTGTGGCATGGCTGAAGGAAGCTCTCAGTAAGGTCAACTAGTACTGTTTATCATTTGATTAACTGGACATGTTATATATGTTTCTTATCATTAATACTTGTATTATTATTATATGATTCTTTGCCCCATTCATCCTTTGGTAAAAGAATAACATCTTTTCCTTAAACTACGTTATTGAGGTATGACGGGCACACAGAAAGCTGCACGTAATTAAAAAACACAATGTGATAAGGTTGAAGTAAGTACACATCTTTGAAATCATCAACACTAATGAGGCCACAAGCTCATCCACAACCTCCCAAAGTTTCCTCCTGCCCCCCTTTATGTTTGTATTTATTTCTTTTTAACTTTTTAAACATAACTCCTGCTGAAAGTCTTACCTAAGTCTTTCTGCCTGAATGAACTCACTCAATGAAATTGTTACTGAGCAGGCTCCATGCACCAGCCCAGACTGGGACAGGCTGACAACCAGAGATGGTCCTGGGCATCTGGGAGCCCACACTGAACAACAAGTTTATTGTAGGGGACACACAGAGTACCCCTCCAAAGGGTACTCTGATTCCCATGGAAATGGGGCTTCCCTCCAAGAGCTCCCAACCCCTCTGACTGCTCTGTGTGTATGACTGAGGCCACTCACTCCAGGGTTCCATCTGCTTTGGATTCTTGTCTAATGGCACAAACCTCTTCTCCACAAGAAGAAACTCACCCCCATTCCAAAGAGGTGAAGTCAGGCTCTATTTTTTAAAAATTCCAACCCGAGGATATTTTTGTTGATTTGAGAGAAACAGGAAGAGAGGAAGAGACCGGAGGCTTTGCCCCTTTGCTAAACATGGCGGCTGGAAGAGGGGCAAAGGCAAATGTCTGACAGCAGCCCTCATTGGTTGGAAAGGTGGACATGCCCACTGGCTTCCAGAGCATGTGGGATTCTGGGACAGATTTAAAGAAACAGGATTCTGTTTAAAGAAACAGAAGGTGGGCAGAAGCTCCCTCCCTTGGGCTTGGAGTCTCTTGCTCTCTTCACTTCTTGGGCTCTTGCTTTGCCCAGCAGGGATGAGAGCACTCGCGAGACCAGCAGATGCCTAGCCCACAGCGGGCTTAGACTCCACATGGCTGGAAGCCAGCTCCCCCTAAGCAGGGTCCCACCCGGGGATGCATGCTTCACCAGGCTCCAGCCCTTGGAATATTAGAACACAGTACAGTGCAGCACGGCACACAGGTCCTAGATGGCTTCCTCTCTCTTGCCGTAAGAGCAGCGCACAGACTGAGAGCAGACATGGAGGCCTGAGCTGGGAGGTCCCTCACGGATGGAGCTTACCCTGCACCACTCTTTGGAGTGATCTGGCAGTGCACCCCAGACCCTGAGAGACAGAGCTGATGCAAGATGATGGCAACTCTTGAAGCCACTAGTGCATACCCCAGAGAGGATGGAGACCCGTTTGCATGGCCAGCTTAAGCTCCCCCAAAACAGATAAGCACTAATGGGGAACTTCTGGCCACGGCTTTGGTGTGTAATCTTTTTGGGAGCAAGGGAGTTTCTGTGTCTTGCAGAAAAGAAGGGATCAGAGCAGGAATGGTCCAGCCCACCCAAATTGGGAACCCTACTAATAAAACTTATTTCCTTCCATACAATCTTTGTGTTATGTGTACACATGGCAACAACTGACGGGACCCCAGGTCACCTGGTCACCCTGCTACAACATAGATGAACATCAAAAACATATGCTCAGTGAAAGCAGCCAGAAACACAAAAAACAAATGTTTTGTGATTTCATTTATAATAAATGTCCATCCCTGGTTAGGTGGCTCAGTTAGTTGGAGCATCATCTGTACAACCAAAGATTACGGGAGCAGTCCCTGGTTGCAGTGCGTATGGGAGGCATCCGATGAATGTTTCTCTCTCACATCAATGTTTCTCTCTCTACTTTCCTCTCTCTCTAAAATCATAAGTATATGCTAGGGTGAGGATTAAAAAGAAAAAAAAGAGGGCAAAATAGTCGAATCCAGAGGCAAAAAGTAAATGACTAGTTGACAAGGCCTGGGTGTTGATAGAAAAAATGAGAGTGATGGTTCCTTTCAGGGTGATGGAAATACAGGGTGGGGCAATAGTAGGTCTACAGTTACTCATATGGAAAAAACACAACATTGAATAAATAATAATACAAGAATAAAGTGGGTTTTGCATACTCACAACTGTACACCTACTTTGGCCCCAGCCTGTATTCTCCAATTGAATGTGGCGATGGTTGCACAACCAAAAACCAATGAATTGTACACGTTGTAGTGTGTGGGGTGTATCTCAATGAAGGTGTTAGAGGACACGACACCAAATTTCACAGGTAAGAGAACTGACATGTTTATACAGCAAAACAAATTCCAGGTGGGTAGAAAACGTTTGAAAGTTCTCTGTTAACATCCAAATGATAAATGGAAAAAAGGAAGACATATACGTGGTGGGCAGATTGCGGATGAAGAAATGCTTTCTCTACTTAAAGACAATGGGGGAGAGACCGACAGATTGGACTTTAAAAATATGCAACGCTTTTAGACTTAAAAAAAAATAAAGTAAGTTGATGCCCTGACCAGCATGGTTCAGGTGGCTGGGCATCATTTTGCAGAAAGGAAGATCACCAGTTCCATTCCCAGTCAGGGCACATGCTCAGGTTGCAGGTTTGGTCCCCAGATGGCATACATATGAGAGCCAACTGATTGGTGTTTCTCACATTGATGTTTCTCTCCCTTTCCTTCTGCCCCCTTCCCATCTCTCTAATAATAAATAAAATCTTTTAAAAAATGACAAGAATGCTAAGATTCCTTTAGACTGATAAAGCACAGAATAGGTAATTCGCCTGCCCACAGAAATGGCCAATAAACATTTTCTAAAATTCAAACCTCACTAATACCACAAATGATGCTACTCAGTAAAAGATCATGTGAAATCACTTGTCACCTACCATGTGGAAGGTTTATACCAGTTGTCATTTTATCCAGTGAGTGGAATAAACACTGCATAACAGCCAACATGAAAAAGTCACAGCCCCTCCTCCACACTGGTGGGAGTATAACCTGTCCCAACCCAGAACTACAAAGACTTCAGGAAGGCCTTAAAAATACCCACCCCAATCTTCCTCTGCAAGGAATAGCTCCTAAAGAAATGATAAAAAATGCAGGGGAACTATTTATGCCCAGCGCTGGTCAGGTGATTTGGTTGGTTAGAGCATTGTCCCATACCCCACAAGGTTGTTGGTTTGATTACAGGCTGGGGCGTGTACAGGAGGCAACTGATCAATGTTTCCCTCCACATCTATGTTTCTTTTTCTCTCTCTCTCCCTCTGAATCTAAAAATCAATAAACAGCCCTGGCTGGTATGGCTCAGTAGATTGAGCGCTGGCCTGTGAACCCAAGATCGCCGGTTTGATTCACAGTCAGGGCACATGCCTGGGTAGTGGGCCAGGTCCCCACTGGGGAGCGTGTGAGAGGCAACCACACATTGATGTTTCTCTTCCTCTCTTTCTCCCTCCTTTCTCCTCTGTTTAAAAATAAATAAATAAAATCTTTAAAAAATGTTTTAAAAAATCTATGAATATATCCTCTGGTAAGTAAAAAAAAAAAAAAGGTTTATGCCTAGCTATATATAAAATTTATTGATATTAGAGAGAGAAAGAGAAAGAGATCAAATTTGTTGTTCTACTTATTGATGCATTCATTGGTTGATATTTGCATGTGCTGTGACCAGGGATTGAATTCACAACCTTGGTGCATCAAGTAGATCCTCTAACCAACTGAGCTACCCAGCCAGGACCATGTATATATTTTTTCTTGTAAGGTATTTCTTGCATAAAAGGAAATTTAGAGTAAAACACCACAAATATTCGCTCACTAAAATATGGCAAGAGATAGGGATGTACACAGGTCCCTCCCACAGTCATCCTCCTCCCAACCCCTGGGTATGTATGCCGTCTGCCCACTTCTGAAGGTCCCCTGTCCAGCACATACTGCCCATGGCCTCTGCAGGGGCCTTTGTCACACTTGATGGAATGTGTTTAAGCTTCCACTTCCCAGGTGTCCAACAGTGTCTCCTGAGAGGCCTCAGGTCGCTCCTGAGCTATCCTGCCCCCTGCAATTGACAAAATCAGTGTCAGGCCAGTACTCTCCCTCCTCAGAGTAGACAAAATCCCAGGAGACCAGGACAGGAACCTGATGGGGGTGCAGAGGGTCATCCCTTCTGGGAAGCCTGACCCTTATCATGGAGGTACAAGAGGGTGACATGACTCACCAGGGCCTTCTTGGTCAGAGGCTGAGTGGTCATCCTTCCAGTGCCCATGGTGACTGGGGAATGGGCAAGCTGTACACAGGGAGAGAAAGAGAAAGGTACAGTGAGAAACCAGGTTGAGGACTGACCCACAGTGCAGACAGGAGAGACAGACACACCCATCGGAAGCCAGGCAGACAGGGACATGCACACATGTTAACAGTGAATGCGTAAGGGGGTATGGCGTCCAAGGCACTTGACAAAGATCTCTGATTTAATCTTCCTGACACCCAGAGTGTAGGTGCTTTTTTCTCTTATCCCGTTTTACAGATGAGGAAACTAAGGCCCAAAAAGATAAGCCACATGCCCAAATGACAGCTAGGATTGGGGCTGGGCTCTGTATGTCTGATTCACATGCTTGGTGCACTTCACACCCACACACTGATGCTCCCCCAACAAACACGCATGTGCACACTGCCTGTTCCACGGCCTAAAGGAAGGAAAAGGACCCTCTGTTTTTACGCTGGCTCTGAGTGCTGGACCTGGCCCCTAGAAGACACTCCTAGGGCTCCCCCAGAAATGTGGGATATGTGAGGCTCAATGAAAAGATACACATAGGGAGCCTGGGGCTGTGTGGCACACAGTAAAAACTCAGTACCTGGCTGGGTAGCTCAGTTATTTGAAGTGTCAACACATACACCAACAGGTTGTGGGTTTGATCCCCAGTCAGGGGCTGTACATAGGTGGTGGGTCTGATCCCCCAATACCTGGTTGGGGTGTGTGTGGGAGGCAAATGGCCAATGTTTCTCTCTACTTCTCTTTCTAAAATCAATAAACATAAACAATGTTTATTGTAGCACTGTTTCTAGAAGCAAAACACCAACAGACCAACAAACAACACTGCGGAGGGCAGAAGGCTGAGTGTCCAGTCCGAAATCCCACGTTGCCTCCAGTCAGTGACTTCATGATTTTTTAAACAGAATTTAATTTTTACAAATGTATTCTTTCTAGACCTGCAGCGTCTGACTCCTATCCCTGAACCACCAGGTCAAAAACAAGGACTTCTTTTGCCAGAAAGCCACCAGAGCCAACTTACCCAGGAGGCACCATGGGCCCAGGGTTTCTGATACCTGTAGGAGCCCTAGAAAATATCATCATTTCTCTTCAAATTCTAAGAGAAAAAGTGTCTAATCCAGTCTGGGCTATATTTGTCCATATAGCAATGCAATCACAACTCTAATTTTTACTTTACTTAAAAAGAGGCCATGAAGGCACAGTGGCCCTAAAGTGACACGTGCACAGGGCTGGTTACCTCTGAACCCAGTGTGGCTTCAGATTTGTGGCTGCAGAGCCACGGGCGGAGGGTGCTCCTACTCCTCCTCTTCTATCCAAGCTTTCTGGCATTTCCTTCTGTCTGTTATTTCTCAAGGATCTGTGGGGTGTTTAGGGTGAGGGCTCTGAATGCCTGGGTGTTGTATTGGGTGATTCACTTAAGTCTCTGAGACTGTTTCCCCATATGCAAAACGGGGATGGTGAGGGTCCCTACCTTAGAGTCACCGGGAGGCCTATAAAATGCCCAGAAGGATATCCTGAGCACCCAACACACCCTCCCTGAACAAATGCACTCAGGTCAGCAGGGGTAAGTTCTCTGACCCTCTTCCTTAGCCCCACACCTGGCTACCACACTCATCCTACCCTCCCGGGACCAGGGGAGGCTCTGAGGGCAGGAAGGAGATGGGCTCTGGGGCCTGCAGGCAGGCAGCTCCCCCAGGCCCGTCTGTCCAGGAGGGCCGTGTTCTCCATGCTCTCAGGAGGACACCCCCAACGCACCCACTCACGCACGTCTGCCATGCCCAGAGACAGAGGCGCAGGTGCACGGACAGGGGAAGGCTTGGACAGGAGTCGCACCCCCACACGCACACACACTCACACCACACACACATAAAGGCGCAGAGGAAGAGACCAGACACAGGTGGACACCTGGATGGCGCCCTTGTGCGGACACCGCGGACGGAAACAAAAGCAGACACACACACAGACGTGGACACAGACGGGCCCCAGAGAGACCAAGACAGAAAGCCGACACACCCACGAGCGAAGGCGAGACACAGGAGGCCAGCCACCTGGACACACGCGGTAACAAATACGGAGACACACTCAGAGTCCGCCCGGGAGTCTCAGCGCAACTCTCACTCTCTCTCTGTCTCTCTCTCTCTCACACACACACACACAGAGCCTCAGGCATCACCTTCACCCGCACAACCCTCCCGGATCCACACTGGCTCCCGAGTGCTCACGCCCCTTCCCTGGGCACTCACCACCCGTCTCCTCCGCCCCGCTAGTCGGAGCAATTCCCTCAGATAAAGGACCAGTGTCAGCGAGGAGCCCCCGTCGCACAGCGCCTGCGCCCACCAGCAGACTACACTTCCCAGCAGCCCGCGAGCCACCACCCCCACCCCCCTACAGGCGGCTGATAGGAAGAACCGGAGAAGCGCAGGCCAGCAACACCTCCCAGAAGCCTTGGCGGCATTGCGTTCAAGAAGGCGGCGCCCGTCAGAGATGGGGTAAGATCCTGCTGGGGAGTGAGTAGATACTAGATACAGTGTGAGAGGAGAGAGCAGGACTGGGACCAGGCAGGAACGCGGTGGGCAGAGGGTGAGGAGGGGAGGGGAGAGAGGGACGGAGCTGGGTGAGCTGGAGAGGGCGGGGGAGGGTCAACCAGGCAATTCAACCAGCTCCAGGCCGCTGTCTGGCTTCAGGCTCCCTCCTTGGATCCGCTGCTGGGCAGGCGCCACGAGGGACGCAGCACCCTCGAGGGAGGCAGCACCCTCGGCAGAGCCGCACCAGTGCCACACGGCCCCGGGAACACTCATGGTGTTGCCCAGGTTCGCAAGAGCGCATCCCTTTCTTCCACTGGGTTTATTAGTTTGGGGTGTAGGACGACCTGAATTACCAGTTAATTTTCCAATCTCTGGCGTGCACCTGGAAAGTCCACCTGTGACCATCGATCGCTTCTTTATCCCCAGAGTAGACTGACAGGCTAGTCTTGGGTCCAGCAACTCCCCTCTGCATCCGTTTTGATCTCTATGGCGTATGTGTTAGTCAGGATAGATAGTAAACCAAGACAGGGAGCAGAAGAGACACTTTTCAGCAGTTAATTCAGCAGCCCTGAGCCAGGCGTTTAGAACATCACAAGCTAACATAGCACAGGAGGAGGGGAGTACTTGAAATTCTGTGCTGGGAAAGGGAGCCTCTGTAGCAATTCCCCTAGCTAAGAAAGCCTTCCTGCTCTGGCTGGTGTGGCTTACTGGATTGAGTGCAGGCCTGTGAACCAGAGGCTCACTCGTTCGATTCCCAGTCTAGGACACGTGCCTAGGCTGCAAGCCAAGTCCCCAGTTGGGAGTGCCCGAGAATCTGATGTTTCTCTCCCTACCTAGCTTCCTTCCTCTCTCTAAATAAAATCTGAAAACAAAACAATTAAAAAACAAATGTACTGCTCTCGTAAGAGCCAAAACCCTCCATGACCACACCCAATATGCAAATGATTGCAGCAGCATTACTGATAATAACTAAAAAGTGGAAATGACCCAAATGCACATCACCTGATAAATGCAGTCAGAATAGTATAGAGTCATGAAAAAGGACACCTGCTAAAACACAGATGAACATCAAAAATATAACAGCCAGACACAAGAACCACATGTTGTGTGATTCCATTTATAAGAAGTGTCCAGCCCTTGGTTGCAGAGTCTTCTGTACAACCAAATCTGATTCCTGGTTGAGGAGCGTATGGGAGGCAACTGCTCAATTCTCTCTCGCATCGATGTTCTCCTCTCCCTTCATCTCTCAAATCAATAAACATATCATCCCAGTCCACTTTAGGAGAATCCAGTGGCAAAGAGTAGAAGATGGGTAGAAATGAGAGCGAAGGTTCCTTTTCAGGATGATGAAAATGCAGGGTATGTATGAAAACAACACAATAAACAATAAACTCCGCATTTCATGTACTCACAACTGTAAACCTACTTTGGCCCACCCTGTATTGTGAAATTGACTGTGGGAATGGTCGCACAACCAAAAACCAATGAATTGTACACACTATGGTGTGTCGGGTGTATCTAAATAAATATGTTAAGAGGACATGACAAACCAAAACTCACGGGTAAGGAAACCAACATGTTTATACAGCAAAACAAATTCCAGGTGGAGAGAAAATACTCAAAAGTTCACTTAACACACTAATGACAAATGGAAAAAAAGAGAGACATGTAGGTGGCGAGCAGCCTGAGGGTGGAAAAGTGTGTTCTCTGCTTAAAGACAATGGGAGACACAGGAAGGAGGAGAGATTGGATTTTTAAAATATGTAATGCTTTTGGACTTAAAAAAATATAAAATAAGTAGATGTCCTGACCAGTCTTGCTCAGTTCCATTGGACATTGTCCTGCGAAGAGGAAGTTTGTGGGTTTGACTCCCAGTCAGGGCACATGCCTAGGTGGCAGGTCTGGCCCCTGGTCAGGGTGCATACGAAAGGCAGGAGATTGATGTTTCACACTCACATCGATGTTTCTCTCCCTCTTTCTGCTTCTCCTCCCTTCTCTCTAAAGAATAAATAAATAAAATTAAAAATATAAAATAAGCCCTGGCTGGTGTGGCTCAGTGGACTGAGCTCCAGCCTGCGAACCAGAGTTGCCGGTTCAATTCCCAGTCAGGGCACATGCCTGGGGTTCAGGCTAGGTCCCCAGTAAGGGATGAGCGAGAAGCAACCACACATTGATGTTTCCTTCCCTCTCCCCTTCCCCTGTCTAAAAATAAATAAAACTTAGGGGGGAGAAAAGAAAAAAATTGCAATAAAAGTGCTTTATGCTGGCTTTTCTCAAACAAACAAACAAACAAAAAGGACCACTATGAGAAACTTTGGTATCTAAAGAAATTATTACTTCTTAATTCTGAAAAAATTTTTTCTTTTCAAGACCCATCTGGTAATTTCTACAGCTTATGAGCTTGGGGCCTTCCAGCTGGTGTTGCAGGGAAACTCGGGGCTGTATGTGGGGAAAATGAGCAAACACACAGATGGGAACAACCTGATCTCTAGATGAGATACAGGTACGTGTGACAAAGTGTCCATGTGCCCATGGAAACCACCTCCCCTTGTTCTTTCCTCCTCCCCCTGCTCCACTTTACTATACAGGAGATGGAGACCCTGAGACATTAAATGCTTTGTTCAAACTCATAGGACAGTTGACTGCAACTTGGTCTGCAGCCACAGAGCCCCAACCCACACTCCCAGATACTAGACCTGTAGCAGGGCTGACTTTCCGTATGGCCATGCAGACGCAGCAAAAGCAAACAGTGAGTATGACGTGGCCTATCCCCAGAGCCCACATTCCTATGACCTGTCTGGGCAGGACTTCTCTTGTGTCCTACCTGTAGGATCCAAATGTCAGTTTGGGACTTGTCCATGGCCTCAAGACCTGCCAGTCTGAGATCCCCCACCTCCCTGCTATGTGTCCTGTGAGGCTGAAGTTCCTGCAGGTTTTCCCCAACTCAACACACTCATAGGGCTTGTCTCCCACGTGGATCCTCTGGTGAACGGAAAGCAAGAAGTTCCTGATGAAGACTTTGCTGCACTGGCTGCACTTACAAGGCTTCTCTACAGTGTGGTCCGTCAAGTGCTTCTGCAGAGACAAGTGTGTCATGAAGTGCTTCTGGCAGATGGAGCACTGGTAAGGCTACTCCCTGGTATGCACGAGCCTGTGCTTCCTGAGAGAGCAGTTCTTGCTAAAAGCCTTGCCACATTGGCCGCATTTGTAGGGCTTCTCTCCAGTGTGCACGCGCTGGTGGTCCCTGAGCGAGGAGCTTTGCCTGAAGGCCTTGCTGCATTGACCACACATGTAGGGCTTCTCCCCCGTGTGCAAGCGCAGGTGGTCCCTGAGCGAGGAGCTTTGCCTGAAGGCCTTGCCACATTGACCACATGTGTACGGCTTCTCCCCTGTGTGCGTCCTCTGATGCAGGATGAGGCACTCATTCTGGCTGAAGGCTTTTCCGCAATCCCCACACAAGTATGGCTTCTGCCCGGTGTGCATCCTCCGATGCACAATGAGGCTCCTGTTCTGGCTGAAGGCCTTTCCACAGTCCCCACATGTGTATGGCTTCTCCCCAGTGTGCGTCCTCTGGTGCAGGACGAGATTCCCTTTCTGGATGAAGGCCTTGCCACAGTCTCCACATGCGTACGGCTTCTCCCCAGTGTGTGTCCTCTGGTGCCGGTTGATGTGAGCCTTCTGGCTGAAGGCCTTGCCGCAGTCCCCACACACATATGGTTTCTCCCCGGTGTGCACGCGCTGGTGGATGGTGAGGGAAGACCGCAGGGTGAACTGCTTACCGCATGTGGTACACGAGAAGAGCTTCTCTCTAGTGTGGATTCGATGATGCTTACCCAGGGACGATTTATAGCTGAAAGCCTTGCCACAGTGTCCACACCTGTATGTCTTCTTCTCTGCACAAAGTTGGGAGGGAGGCCCGGGGCTGGAAGTACCTGAGTTCTTCCCACACATGGTGAATGGGTGTGTCCTGTCTCCTCCCGGTCCTTCTGATTGCAGTGGGGCTGGCATGGAACTTTGGTGGACGAATGCATTAAATTGACAACATTCAGGGGCTAACACTTGGGACATGTCCAAATTCCCCATACAGGTCCCTGGACTCCCCTGTTGCTGCCCCACCTGGTCACCCTGTGTCCCTGCTCCTTCACAGGTTCCTTCAATGGTGCCCTGGGCACCATTCCCCATGGGTCCTTCCTCCACCACTACAACGGATGGTTTGTCTTCCCATTTGTCCTCCTGTGGGTCCAATTCTTTCAAGTCAGGTCTAGTCTCTAAGTCTGAAGTGAGGGGGAAAGAGACAACACACATGTAGTTAACAATGCTGGGAGGGAGGACCTTCCCAAGATATGACAAGGCACAGCCTGATGGCAGAGGACAGCCTGTTGTGGGAACAGAGGGAGAAGGGAAGCAGTAAGCTAAGATAGTAAGTTGTAGGGAGGTGAGCACAGAGCAAGAAGTATCTGCTTGGGAGTGGGTAGAAAGGTGTCCAGCTGAGCTCAGAGCTGGTAGGAAAGACCATGAAGAGAAAGAGGAAGAATGTGGGCTTGGAGGAGCGGATCAAAGGCTCCTGCAAACCCAGTGAGGGTTCACTGGGCCCAGCTCCTCACTTCCAAGCCTCGTCCTGCATGTCACTAGCCAGCTTTGTTTCTCAATGCATCGACTGTGATCACTCACAATAACAAAAGATCTGGCTCTCACATGGGTGTGCTGGTTGTCCCGTCTCCCCATCCACCAGTGAAGCTCCCGCCTTCCAATGCTGCCTGGGAGTGCCCTGGCCCCTGGTCTAGCGCCTCACCCCTCCACTTAGCACACTCAACCTCCCTGCTAACCACACCTACTCCAATACCCTCATGCCTTATTCCATGGGTTCCTCAATCTCTGTTTCCAGCGTAGGGAGATGTCCTGAGTTCTGGACTCTACATATGGACTTTAAGGTTCATGCAAACATTTAAAAACTGTGAGGTCTGACCTGGCTGGTGTGGTCCATTGCATTGAGTGCCGGCCTACAAACCAAGGGGTCACCTGATCGATTTCCGGTCAGGGCATGTGCCTGGGTTGTGGGCTGGGCCCCTAGTGGAGGGTGTGTGAGAAGCAACCACACAGTGATGTTTCTCTCCCTCTCTTTCTCACTGTCTTCCCCTCTCTCCAAAAATAAATTTAATCTTTACAAACTAAAAACAAAAAAAATAAAAACTGTGAGATCTTACACAAAAATCTCATTAAAAAAGGGAAGATCCTGCCACATGTACCCTTCTTCCTCAGAGGCAATAAAGAAAGCAGGCATGGTAAGCAGCCATCTCCCTACCCCCACCAAAGCCCTCACTAGCACCACAAACCCCTGAGTTTGAGACCCCTCCCCTGGGTCTAGAACTGGAAACAAGCCTTATGTTCACCATCAAGTGAAAGGATAAACACATGGTGGCCTATCCCTGAAGCAGATTATTGCCTTGGCCATGTGGCTCAGCTGGTTGGAGCATCGTCATGTGCACCAAAGACTGCAGGCTGATCCCACTGCAGGGCTTGTATGGGAAGCAACTGACTGATGTTTGTCACACTCACACTCTCTCTCTCTCAAATCAAAAAAAAGAGAAAGGAAAAAAATGAAGAGAACAATTCATACATACGGTTGGTGTTGAGTGAACCTCAAAGAAATGATGCCAAGTGTAAGAACTCAGATAAAAAAAAAATTACGTGGCATATGATTCCACATATATAAAATTCTAGAATAGGCAACCTAACCACAGTAGTCATGGGGATGAAGGGTGGTCAAAAGGAAAAACCTTTTGGGCTAATGGACACGTCTGCATCACAATGATGATTTTCCAGGTGAATACAAAAGGTAAAATGCATCAAATTGTTCGCTTTAACTATGTGCAGTTAATTATAGGTAAGTTACCCGTCTAGAAAAACTGTTAGAGAAACGGGACCTTTTACCATTCTGAAAGTTAGAGTTTTTCCTGAATAATACCATCCAGACACATCTGTCTGTGTCAGTGACTACAAAGTACGCTCATCTCTGAAGAGTGTCGTGATTTCCATCATATTTCTACACGCTGATTTGTTCGGTCAGTCTTCTAGGTGGGCATCTAGGGCCTTTCTCTTTATTTTTCTTACCATGAAAAACTCTGCATACATATAGGAAAATTTTTAAAGGATACATTCCAGAAATGAATCATTTGAAATTTAGCTGATAACGCAAAACTGTCTTCCCAAACAGCTGTCCCAACTTCACATCTAAGATAAGGAGTCCTTGCCCTGACCGCTATGGCTCAGTGCACTGAGTCCCGGCCTGCGAACCGAAGAGTCGCTGGTTCCATTCCCAATCAGGGCACATGCCTGGGTTGTGAGCCAAGTCCCCGGTCGTATCTCTCACACATCAGACATTTCTCTCCCTCTTTCTGCCTCCCTTCTCTCCTTAAAAACAAACAAACAAATATAATCAGGAGTCCTTTTCCTATACCCTCATAATACAGGATGCTGTTACTCTCTTTTTCTTTATGCCTCAGTTGAAGAAATGCTTAGAGAGGGAGGAAGCAGGTGGTGAGGGAGAAGTGGAAAGATAATGAAAAATTCATGAGAGAAAAACTATGATCAGTTGCTTCCCAGGTGTGCCCTGCCTGGGGATCAAACTCACAACGTAGGTATGTATCCTGACAGGAAATCGAACCCACAACCTTTCTGGTCTAGACGATGCTCCAACCAACTGAGATCACAACTGGCCAGGGCTGGTAGTCTTTTCATCTCTGTGTACCTCATGGGCAAGAATTGTATTTCTGTGACTCAATTGGTACTTCTTTGGCTATTAGGAAGGTTTAAAAATCTTTGATAAAGTGAAACTTCATGCATTTCTACAACTGTGTTTGCATGCTCATAAGCTTGGTCCACCTTTGTATCATTCATTTGGCCTTTTTCTTGTTTAATCCTTGGAGCTCTTTATATATATATAATCCTCTAACTATAATACATGTGGTAAATACTCTTCCCCACTTCATTACCTATCAACTTTCTATTTAGCTTCCTGTAACTTGAACATCCTACATGTCCAATCTGCCCAACTTTCCTATTTCTGTGTCATCCTGGAGTGACAGGCACAAGGTGAATAATGTGGCGAAGCTGCCACCTTACCCAGAGAGACCAGGTTCCAGTAGATCTCCATCATCACGTCCCTGTACAGGTCCTTCTGCGCAGGCTTCAGGTGCTGCCACTCCTCCTCGGTGAAGTCCACAATAACATCCCTGAACGCCACTGACCCCTGTAAAAAGGAAGCGCACACCACTCACTTCAGGGCTCTCCTCACAGAGGTGGGAGATGCTGCCAGAAGGGCTGAGAGGATCGGGAAGGCGCACAGGATGCACCTGACATGGTGTCAACAAGGTTTGGAGCTCTGAAGGTCCTGACCACTCAGTGACCTCAGTGCCTGAGCACACTGGATCGTCCTTGGACAGGCAAATAAACTATGGGGCTGTTTACCAGAATGACAAAAAACCTACTTAAACACTGGGCAAAGGGACTGAAAAGACACTTCTGCAAAGAGGACATACACACACATGGCCAACAAACATGAAAAAATGCTCAGCGTCACTCATTATCAGAGAGCTGCAAATAAAAACCATAATGACATATCATATCGCACCTGACAGAGGCCCCACAAAGGACCCTTATTCTGTTCAATACCATTGTGACAAGTGGACTGAGCGGCATTAGCTCTAGGGGTGTCCGAGAAATTGGAAGGGGTGATCTGAGGTTGGGTCCATAGGGAGAGATTCTGGGTGGCACTGGTGGTTCAAGACCTGAGGCTTAAACAGCAGGTGGGAGCACTGGGGATGCCATTGCTAAAATATCCAAATCAATAGTTACTGGTGAAAATGAAAACTGTGTCTTTTATTTTATGGAAGACACATAACGGACTTTTTGGCCAAACCAATAAATACACACCTTTGAAATGACCATTGAGGCTACAAACTAATCCACCACCTCCCAAAGTTCCCTCCTGCCCTCTTAGTTGTTGTATTTATTTCAATTTAATTTTTTCAATATGACGCCTCCTGAAAGTTGACCCTAAGTCTGCCTGGCTGAATTAATTCACTCAATGAAATATTTACCGAAGAAGTTCCACACACCAAGGCCAGGCTGGGACGGGCTGAAGATCAGAAAAGGTCCTGGGCATTTGGGGCCCACACAGAACAGTAAGGGTGTGGGGAGGTGAGACTCGGAGACCCTCCTCAGAAGGGTGGGGAGATTGCCCCAGAAATGGGGTTTACCTCCAAGTGCACCCAAGCCCTCTGAGCGCTCTGTGGGCATGTGACTGAAGGCACTAATTGGAGGGCTTCAGCTATTTTAAATTCTTGTCTAATGGCACAAACCACTTTAGCACAAGATAAACCTCACCCAGTTCCAAAGAGCTAATATCAGGCTCTATTTTTTTCAATCCTCAGTTGAGCGCATATCTATTGATACAAGGAGAGGAAGGCAGAGGGAGACACTGATTTGTCTGCCTCATGCACATGCTTCATGCAGGCATTGAACCTGTAACATGCTGGGTGCAGGACAACGGGACAACCCACCGAGCGACCCAGCGAGGGCAGGCTGTCTTTTTAGAGAAGTCGGAAGGTAATTACACTAAAAGAGTTTAAGAAAAATCAATTGAACCCTGGCTGGTGTGGCTCAATAGACTGACAGCTGGCTTGGGAACCAAAGTTTTGCTGGTTTGGTTCCCTGACAGGGCACATGCCTAGGTTGCAGGACAGGATGCTAGCTGGGGGCATGCAAGAGGTGACCACACATTGATGTTTCTCTCTCTTTCTCCCCACTTTCCCTTCTCTCTAGAGATAAATCAATAAAGTCTTTAAAAGAAAAAAAGAAAAAGAAATTAAATCCCCAAATCCCAACAGGAAAATGAAAACCATTGGGAAATCCTAATGAACGTTGGTGAAGGAGGAAACCAAGGCAACCATCACAGAGAAGGGAACAGTGGAGACATCGTGGTGCAGCCGCGCTGGAAAACAGTCGGATTGTTCCCTAAATGATTAAATATACTGATATCGAAGGACCCATAATTTCCTCTCCTACACACAAGGGAAATGAGATCAAACAAAAAACTGTACGTGAGTGTTCACAGCAGCATGACTAATAAAACCAACGAGGTGGAAACAACTCAAGCATACACCACCTGACAAATGCATACACACGATCTACCTTTGCAGTGCAATAGTATACAGCCATGAAAAAGGAAATCTTCTATAACATGCATGTTTTTAGCAGATTTTGAGCATCAAAAACATGATGCTCAGTGAGGGCAGCCACATTGTGTGATTCCATTTATATAAATGTCCAGCCTGACTGGGTGACTCTCAATTGGATGAAGTGTTGCCTGTACAACTAAAGGTTGAGGGTGTGGTCCCTGATTAGGGGGCAAATGGGAGAGAACCAATCAATGTTTCTCTCATTCATCAATGTTTCTCTCCCTCCCTTCCTCCTTCCATTCCCTTCTAAAAATAAATAAAATCTTAATAAAATAAAAACAATTTGACCATCTGCAAAAATGGCGAATAAACATTTTCTAAACATCAAGCCTGACAGCCCTGGCTACTGTGGTTCAGTGGATTGAGCACCTGACTGCCAAACAAAGGGGTCGCCAGTTTGATGCCCAGTGGGGGCACACGCCTGGGTTGCAGGCCAGGTCCCCAGGTGGGCGCTTGCAAGAGGCAAACGATTGCTGTATCTCTCAGACATTGAAGTTTCTCTTCCTCTCTCTGCCCCTCCCTTCCCCTCCCTCAAATTGATAAGCAAAATCTTTAAGAAAGAAAAAATGTTTATAGTTTGCTCCACCTTTCATAATTTAAAAAATAGAAAAAGAAAAAACAAATCAGCCCTGGTTGCTGTGGCTCAGTGGATTGAGCACTAGACTAGGAACCAAAGGGTTGCCAGTTCGATTTCCAGTCAGGGCACATGCCTCAGTTGTGGGCCAGGTCCCCAGTTGGGGGCGCTTCAGAGGCAACGACACATTGATGTTTCTCTCCCTCCCTTCCCCTCTCTAAAAATAAATAAATAAAGTCTTTAAAGAAAATACAAAACAAATGACAGAACAAAGATTTATGTCTGGCCCTGGTTGGAATATTGGCCCTCACACCAAATGGTTGCAGGTTCCATACGAGGTTACGGTGCATGTGGGAGGCAACCCATTGATGTTTCTCTCTCACATGTTTCTCTCTCTCTCTTCCCCTCTCCCTAAATCTCAATGAACATATCCTCTGGTGATGATTTAAAAACAAAGTTTTATGCCCAACATATGTATGTAATTTATTGATTTGAGACACAGAGAGAAAGAGATGTTGTTCCACTGACTGATGTATTCATTGGTTGCCTCTGTATGTGCCCTGACCAGAGACTGAACCGACAACCTTGGCATATCAAGATGATGCTCTAACCAACTAAGTGACATCTGTATGTTTTTATGTTTTTTAATTTTTTTTTTTTTTTTGAGAGAGAAAAGGGTGGGAGAAAAAGAGGGAAAGAAATATCAATGGGTAGTTGCTCCTTGCACATCCCCTACTGGGGACCTGGCCTGCAACTCAGGCATGTGCCCTGACTGGGAATCAAACATGCAACCCTTTGATTCGCAGGCTGGTACTCAATCTACTGAGCCACACCAGCCAGGGCTGTATGTTTTTATTGTAACGTATTTCTTCCAATGAAGGAGATCTAGTGAAAAATTCCATACATAGCCACGCACTAAAATATCGTGTAACACCATGGCAACAGCCAGGGATGTTCACTGAGCCATCACCACAGGTGTCCTCCTCCCGTCCTCCTCCAGTCCCCCGGGCATTTAGTGCCCCTGTCTACTTCTGAGGTCCTTTGTCTAGCACATCCAACTCAGGGCTTCTGTCACACTTGATGGAACTTGCTTAAGCCACAACTTCCCAAGTGCCTGCCAGGGTCTCCTGAAGCCCCCAGGGTAGGACAGGTCACTCCTGAGCTATCCTGTCCCCTGAAGTTGACAAAAGCAGTGTGATGACACTACTCTCCCTCCTCAGGGTGGACAGAACCCTAGCAGACTGGGCTGGGGGCCTGGGCCCTGAGTAGGTCAGGCAGGCAGGTCATCACTGCCCAGAAGCCTGATCCTAGGAAGAGGTGACGTGACTCACCAGGGCCTTCGTGGTCAGTGGCTGGGTGGACATCCTTCCAGTGCCCATGGTGACCGGGGCACAGGCAGGCTGTGTGCAGAGGGAGAAAGAGAAAGGCTCAGTGAGAGATCAGGTCAAGGTCCGACCCACCACGCAGACAGGACAGACAGACACACCCACTAGACGACAGGCAGACAGGAACATGCACACAGGTTAACAGGGAACGCATGTAGGGGGCCAAAGGCATCCAAGGCACTCGACAAACATCTATGTTTTAATCCTTCTGACACCCTACAAGGTGGGGGCTATTTCCACTCACCCCATTTCACAGACAAGGAAACTGAGGCCCCAAAAGATAAGCCACTCATCCAAGATGACAGAGCAGAGATTGGGGTTTGACTGAATATGTCAGGGTATATGTGCTTGGTGCACACCTGAAACCCACACACTGTTACCGCCCCCAAAAACACACACATGCTCACACTGCCTGTCCCACATTCTAGGGGAACAAGACCCTCTGACCCTTCCCTGGGTCTGAGTGATGGCTCTGGGCCCCAGAAGACACCCCAACTCCACCCCCACCCTCCTGGTCTTCCCCAGATCTCAAGGGGCTACAGTGAGGCTCAGTGAACACATACATGCTGGGAGCCTTGGCTGTGTGGCACAAGGTAAAGACTCAGTTCAGCCCTGTCTGGGTGGCTCAGTTGATTGGCACATCATCCTGTACACCAAAAGGTTACAGGTTTAAACCCTGTTTGGTGCACGTACCTAGGCTATAAATTTGATGCCCTGATCCCTGGTTGGGGTGCCCGTGGGAGGCAACTTGTCAGTGTTTTTATCCCTTCTCCTCTCTCTGTAAAACCAATAAACATATGAACAATGTTACTATAGCACTGATCCTAGAAGCACACCACCACCCACCACCCAACAAACCCCAGGTACGCAGACAGATGCCAGGCGTCCAGCCTGAAAAGCCAGGTTGTCTCCAGGAAAGCAGGAGTTATGTCATGTCCCTAGGTGCAGTGGCTTCATGATTTTTTAAACACTTTAATTTTTACAAATGTGTTCTTTCTTGCGGTCTCTGATTCCTAACCCTGAACCGCAAGGTCAACAACACAGGTGCCATTTGCCAGAAAAAGATCCACCAGGCGGCACAGTTGGCTGAGGGCTCCTGACGCCAGTAGGTGCCCTTCAAAATACCATTTCTTTTAAAACTTTAAGAGAAAAAGAGAATCCAATCGAGTCTGGATTATTTTTGCCTTTACAGCGATGCAATCACAACTCTAGTTTTTCCTTCATTTGAAAAGAGGCCATGAAGGCACAGTGGAAGTGCGTGTGCACGGGGCTGGTGACCTCTGAACCCTGTGTGGCTTCAGATACGTGTCTGCAGAGTCATGGGTGGTGGCTGCTCCTCTGTTGAAGCTTTCTGGCATTTCTTTCTGTCTTTGTTTATACGAGGAAACAAGGATTTCCCATTGTGGGGTGGTTAGTGTGGGGGCTCTAGGACTCGGATTCCTGGGTGTCCAGTTGGTTGATTCACTTTAAGTCTCTGAGCCCGTTTCCCCATCTGCAAAATAAGGATGGAGAGGGTCCCTACCTCAGTCATCGGGAGGCCTATAAAATGCCCAGAACGATACCCTGAGCACCCAACACACTCCCTGACCAATCCACAGTGGTCAGCATGGGGTGGGGTCTCTGACCCTTTTTCTTGACTCCACACCTGGCTACCACACCCGTCCTGCCCTCCCGGGTTCAGCGGAGGCTCTGAGGGCAGGAAGGAGATGGGCTCTGGGGCCCGCAGGCAGCAGCTTCGCCAGGCCCGCCTGTCCAGCAGGACCGTGTTCTCCACGCTCTCGGGAGGGCACCCCTGACGCACCCCCACACACGTCAGCCATGCCCAGAGACAGAGGTGCAGGTGCACACAGACAGGGGAAGGCTCGGACAAGAGAGACTCATCCCCACACGCACACACACTCACACCGGACACAAAGACAGGCGCAGAGGAAGAGACCAGACACAGGTGAACACCTGGATGGTGACCTCACGCTGAAACACCGCGGAAAAAAAAAAAAAGGCAGACACACACACTGTCGTGGACGCAGAGGGATGCCGGAGAGAACCAGACAGGCAGCCGACACGCCCACAGCTGACACGCCCACAAGCAAAGGGGTGGGTGACACGGGAGGCCACCCAGACACACGCAGTGACAAACTCGGAGCCACTCAGAGACGGCCCGGGAGTCTCAGCCCAACACACCCTCACACATACACAGCGACAGGCATCACCTTCACCCGCACGACCCCGCGCCGATCAGCACCCGCTCCCGAGTCCACCCGCCCCTCCCCAGGACCCGCATCCCAGTGCCCTACCAACTCAAAACGTCACCAGCCTGACTCACTCTGCGTCTCCCTGAGAAAAAAGAATGGCGCCCGCCGGGCCGCCTCACCCCACCGCATCACACTGAGTCTGCGCACAGCAGTCGACTACACTTCCCAGAAGTGCGCGCGCCACCGCGGCCTCCAACCAGCCTCCCCACAGAGTGGGCGTTGCTCACTGGACCGGAACCGGAGTTGGTCGCACAGGGCACCGGGTCCCTGAAGTCCCCTCGGCAGCTGGGTCAGAAAGGCGGGGCTCGTGTGGAATCAGGTGGGATGTTGTGCAAGGGCTTGTAGGGAGGGAAGAATACGGGAGCGCGTACTAGTGCCAGACAGGACGGAATGGATGGAGGGAGTGGGGACCACGGAAGAAAATGAGAAAAGGGAGATGGGTGCGGGGAGTTGGGGAGGACGAACTGGGGAAGTGGGGAGGGAAATTCTACAAAAGTCGGTGCTGTGGGTCCAGGTGGGACAAGAAGCTGTAGCCAGTCTGCATACATCTTATGTCCACCCAGGGTCCCTGATAGACGTGCTGACTTACGGGAAGCTTTCCCTTTCTGCTGTGGTTCAGTGGTTTGAGTGCGGGCCTGCGAACCTGGGGCCACAGGTTCGATTCCCAGTCAGGGCACATGCCCAGGTTGGGGGCGAGGTCCCAATTAAGAGCCTGGGAGAAGCAAGGAACTGACATTTTTTCCCTGTTTCTCCCTCCATTCCCTCTTTCTAACAATAAATTTAAAAATCTTTTTAAACAAATAACAGACCACTATGAGAAACTATGGCATCTGATGCGATTACTGTTACTTCCTAAAGCTGAAAAAAAATTTTCTTTCCCTCATGAACCTCATGGCATCTTGTACTGTTCCAGGGAAGCTGGGCGCTGGGTGTGGGGAAAATAAGGACACCCACAGATGGTGACAATTCGCACTCTGAACTATATCCACGCACATGTGACAAAGTGACAATGTCCCCATGGAGCCCACTATCTCACCTCTCTCTCCTCCACTTTACTATCCAGGACACAGAGACCAGAGACACTGACTGTGTTGTCCAAGCTCCTGCAACAGTTTACTGGATCTGGGTCTGGAGCCTGAGGACCCCTGGCCACACTCCCAGATGCTAGACCTGTGGAGGGACTTGTGTTTCATGCAGCACTGCCATTGCTACCAAACCTGATGTGTGCATGGTGTGGCCTGTTCCCAGCGGCCACATTCCTAAGACACGTCTGGGCAGGACTCCTCTTAAGTCCTACCTGTGGGCTCCAGTATCATTTCTGGCACTGTGCATGGGCTCAGGATGCGTCCACAGGTGAGGGTTCTGAGGTCCCAGGACCCCTTCCTGGTTCAGGTGCATCCTCCTCACAAAGTCATTGCTGCATCTGTAGGGCTTCTCGCTGGTCTGGCTGGTCTGGTGGGCCTCTGGGGATGAGCGTTTCTGAAAGATGAGCACTCCTACGGCTTCCCCCCACTGTGCATGCACCTGTGCCACGAGAGGGAAGAGTTCCTGCTAAAGGCCTCACCACACTGGCTGAACTCAGAAGGCTTCTGTGCGGTGTGTGCTTGCCAGTGCTCAGTGAGATGTAGCTGTGCCTTGACACAGTTCCATGGGGAGGCCTTGCCCCGGTCCAAACAGGCACAAGTCTCCCCAGTGTGCACCTGCTGGTGGGTGGTGAGGCAGGACTGCTGGGTGAACAGTTGCCCACGTGGTGCTCAGGAAGGGCTTCTCCCCATGTGGATTATTTGGTGCTTCTTCAGGTACCAGTTATAACCATAAACCTACCACACTCCATGCACTCGAAGGGCTTTTTCTCTGCGAGGAATTTGGAGGGAGGTTGAGCCTTGAAGTACCTGAGACATCCCATGCCTGGTGAACGTGTGTGTACCTATCCCACTCGGTCCTTCCCATCTTGGTGGGGCTGGCAAGTGGCTCTGGTGTTTGAATGCCTTAAATTCATGATATTCAGGGTCTAAAGCTTGGGTCATGTGACTGGTGACTGGTCTCCAGTGTCACTGCCCCACCAAGTCACCCTGTGTCCCTGCTCCTTCACAGGAACAATCCTGGGAACCATTCCTCCTGGGTGCTTCCACCAGCACTGCAAGGAATGGTCTCGTCCCAAATATCATCCTGTGGGTCTGATTCTTTCACACCAGCTCTAGTCTCCAACTGTGACGGGAGGGGGAAACAGCTGACAGCACACACAGAGGTAACAACGCTGGGAGAAAGGACTTTCCCAAGACACCACAAGGCACAGCCTGAGAGCAGGAGACAGCGTTCTTCTGTTTAGTAACTGGGAATGTGCCCCAATGTCCCCTTCTGAGAGAGACCCTCCTTGACTGCCAGAGATGAAACAGCCCCTCCCTTCACTTTCTACCTCATCACCTCCGATCTGGCTCAGAAATGAGCAGTGGGGGCTCCCTGAGACAACAGGCTTGGTACACTCACTGCTGGACTCCCAGCACCTGGAAGTGCCTGGAAGGGAGGACGCGCTCAGATACTTGAGTGATTTGCTGTTCACCTGAAGCCTCTTGTCTCTCGAGATTCCTGCCTACCAGACGATACAGAAATTCTAGGTCTTCATGTATTAGGCCTCCACTTTCTTATTTCTTCAAATGGCCTCTTCCCTCACCACTCAGAGAGAAAGGAAAAAAAACAAACAACTCAACCTACTTTTTGACTCAAGTCCTCCTCTACCCCCATCAGGCACAGCTGTCACTGTCACATGAACGTCCCTGTGCTACATGGCATTCAGCAGGGAAAAAAGGAAAACTTCACTCTCACCCTCCTTCTTCACTTCTTGTCACCTCTCAGCCCCTCTGGAAAACAGGTGATCACCAGTAAGGACACACTCCCTTCCTTCTACACAGCTTTAGAAAGTTGCGCCAAAGGAAAATTCCCCTGATGAAATTTCATGCCATGGGGAATGTTTACTGGGTAAATGAGCATCCGTGATAAAGGAAATGGGAAATCCTTCAAGTCTATTGATGGGTGTGTGTGTGTGTGGTACAGATGGACAGATGTAATTTTCCACTAATATTTCTTTCTGGTCATGGGAGACCAGCACACCCCAGGGAAACCTGTTCTGATAACTGGTATGAGAAATTGTGGGACCATTCCCAAGCCAGGAATCCAGGGGTGGGAGGGGTAGGTGGCCTTTGGTCGGCTTCTTGGGTTCTGGGGGTTTCTGTGGGGCATTCGACCTCCCGCCCCATAAGAGCTGACACTCATTTGGACAGGACAACTGGTCCCTGCATCTTTCGTACCGGATGACTGTATAAAATGACACTGGTCTCACTTAATTAAAAGCTTTATTTAAAAAAATTTTTTAACAGACCACTATGAGAAAGTGGTATCTGAGGTGACTAGTGTTACTTCCTAATCCTGTAAAAATTTATTTCTCCTCAGGATCCACCTACTAACTTCTATAGCTTATGAGCTTGGAGCTTCTGCTTGGTGTTGCACGGAAACTGGGGGCTGTGTGCAGGGAAAACGAGCAAACTCACAGATGGGCACAACCTGATCCATCTAGATTCAGGCACGTGTGACAAACTGACAAATTCCCCATGGAGCTCACCTCCTCCCGTTCTTCCCTCCTCCCGCTCCTCCTTTTTCTGTTGAGGTGAAGACCCAGAGACTAAATGCACTGTCCAAGCTCATAGGACAGTTTACTCCAGCTCAGTCTGAGCCACAGTGCCCCGGGCCATGCTCCCAGATACTAGACCTGTATGGGGCCTTGCATTCCACAGGGCCCTGTGGATGCTGCAGAATCAAATGGTGAGCATGGTGTGGCCTGTCCCCAGAGCCCACATTTTGTGACCCATCTGGGCAGGACTTCTCTTGCATCCTGTGTCAAGTCTGGTACTGACTCATGGGCTCAGGACTGGCCAGTTGAGTGTGAATACTGAGATTTCCTGCCTTTCTGCTATGTGTGCATCCTCCTCTGGGGCTTCCAGCTGATGGAGCACTGGTAGGGCTACTCCCCCGTGTGAACACGCTGGTGCTTCCTGAGAGAGGATTTGAGGCTAAAGAACTTGCCACACTGGCTGCAGTTGTAAGGCTTCTCCCCGGAGTGCACGCGCCTATGGTCCCTGAGCGAGGAATTTTGCCTGAAGGCCTTGCCACACTGGTCACACATGTAGGGCTTCTCCCTGGTGTGCACATGCTGGTGCTCCCTGAGTGAGGAGTTTTGCCTGAAGGCCTTGCCACACTGGTCGCACGTGTAGGGCTTCTCCCCGGTGTGCACGCGCTGATGCTCCCTGAGAGAGTAGTTTTGTGTGAAGTCCTTGCCACACTGGCCACACATGTATGGCTTCTCACCCGTATGTGTCCGCTGATGTACCATAAGGTGCTCACTCCGACTGAAGGCCTTTTCACAGTCTGAACATGCATATGGCTTCTCCCCAGTGTGCATCCTCTGATGGACAGTGAGGCTTCTGTTCCGGCTGAAGGCCTTGCCACAGGTACTGCACACATATGCCTTCACCCCTGTGTGAGTCCTCTGGTGTAGGTTGAGGTTCCCCTTATGTCTGAAGGCCTTGCCACAATCTCTACATGCATACAGCTTCTCCCCGGTGTGTGTCCTCTGGTGTGCTTTGAGGCACTCCTGCCGGCTGAAGGCCTTGCTGCAGTCCCTGCACACATATGGTTTCTCCCCAGTGTGCGTCCTCTGGTGGGCAATAAGGCTCCTGTTGTGCATGAAGGCCTTGCCACAGTCCCCGCACACATAAGGCTTCTCCCCGGTGTGTGTCCTTTGGTGTGTGATGAGGTAATCATTGCGACTGAAGGCCATGCCACAGTCCCTACAGAAATAGGGCTTCACCCCGGTGTGCATACTCTGATGCTCAATGAGTTTCCTGTTCAGCCTGAAGGCCATTCCGCAGTCCCTGCACACATATGGCTTCTCCCCAGTGTGCGTCCTCTGGTGCCGGATGATGTTCCCCTTCTGGCTAAACACCTTTCCACAGGTCCCGCATGCATATGGCTTCTCCCCGGTGTGTGTCCTCTGGTGCTGTATGACGTGTGCCTTCTGGCTGAAGGCCTTGCCACATTCCCCACATGTATATGGACTCTCCCCGGTGTGCGTCCTCTGGTGCTGCATGAGGTGAGCCTTCTGGCTGAAGGCCTTGCCGCAGGCACCACACACATATGGCTTCTCCCCGGTGTGCAGGCGCTGGTGGGTGGTGAGCGAAGACCTCAGGGTGAACTGCTTACTGCATGTGGCACATGAGAAAGGCTTCTCCCCAGTGTGGATTCGTTGGTGCTCCTTCAGGGATGAGTTATAGCTGAAAGCCTTGCCACACTGTCTGCACTTATAGGCCTTCTCTGCATGGAGTTTGGAGGGAGGACCAAGGTTTGGAGCATCTGAGTGTTTCCCACACATGGTGAACGGGTGCATCCCCACTCCTCTCGGTCCTTCCGATATTGGTGGGACTGGCATGGGACTTTGGTGGACGAATGCCTTAAATTCACAACATTCAGGGGCTAATCCTTGAGACATGTCCAGACACCCCTGACAGGTTTCTGGGCTCCCCTGTCGCCACCCTATCGAGTCACCCTGTGTCCCCACCACTCCTTCCCAGGCGCAACCCCGGGCACCATTCCTTGTGGCTCCTTCTGCAAGCACCGTTGTGGATGGTCTGTCTTCCCAATCGTCCTCCTGTGGGTCTGATTCTTTCCTTTCAGGTCTAGTCTCCAAGTCTGAAGTGAGGGGGAAGAGATGACGACACACATGTAGTTAACAAAGCTGGGAGAGAGGACTTTCTGAAGACGTGACCAGGTACAGCCTGAGAGCAGGGGACAGACTGCTCTGGGAACCAAGGGAGAAGGGAAGCAGTGAGCTGAGACAGTAAATTGCAGTGAGGTGAGCAGAGAAAGAAAGATTCCCTTGGGAGTGGGGGTAAAGGCGGCCAGGGGAACTCAGGGCTGGGCAGACAGACACTGAAGAGAAAGAAGAGGAAGGCAGGCTTGGAGGAGCAGATCAAAGAACCCCACGAGCCCAGTGAGGGTTCACTGCACCCGGCTCTTTGCTTCCAGGCCTCATCCTGCACACCCCCATCCAACTGTGCTTCTCAAAGCATTGACTGCTGATTAGAAATGACAAAGTAAGATCTAACTCACATGTGGGTTCTGGTTGACTGTGTCTCCCCTCTCCCCAGCCAAGCTACTGCCTTCCTACATTGCCCAGGAGTGGCCCAGCCCTGGCTGCTGGCTCCTCACTCTCCTCTTTGGACACTCGTCCCTCCCTGCTGACCACAGCTGCTCCAGTCCCCTCGTGATTTGCCCCTTGGGTTCCTCATCTCTGTTCCTAGCCTAGGGGGCTGTCCTATGTTCTGGACTCTGCAGATGGACATAAGGGTTCCTCCCAGTTCTAAAAACTCTGAGATCTTACACAAAAATCTCATTTAAAAAGGAAGGTCCTTCCCTGGCTGGTGTGGCTCAGTGGATTAAGCACCAGACTGTGAATTGAAAGGTCACTGGTTCAATTCCCAGTCAGGGCATATGCCTGGATTGCAGGCCAGGTCCCCAGTTGGGGGTTTTGAGGGGCAGCTGATCCACTTATCTCTTGCATGTTGATGTTTCTCTCCTGTTCTCTCTCCCTTCCCCTCTCCAAAAGTAAATAAATAAAATATTTTTTAAAAAAGGGAAGACCCTCCAACACAGAGCTCTCCATCATAGGAGGTAACAAAGAAAGTGGCAGTAGTAAGCAGCTGTCCTCTTCCCCCTTTAAGCCCCCACTGGCCCCACAAACCCTGAGTTAGAGACCCATCCCCTGAGTACTGGCAATCCAGATTTCAGTCCCTTCTCCATGCTGACACCTCCTAAATGCATGTGCCCGCCTGCACCCCCTCTGAGCTCTGCTGAGGAATAACCCAAAGCCTACAGGGCGTCCCTCTCGGGTATCACAACCCAACACATTGGATGAGAGACTTGTGATTTCAGAACCTCTGGTCCCAAATAATAAAAAGAAAAAAGTCCCATCAAAAAGACTTAGCAAAATAAGTCAGACACATGACCAATAGTGTATGATTCTACTCACAGGAGGCAACGACAACCATCCAAGTGATAGAGAGTAGTAGGACATGGGTGCCAGGGCTCAGGGACGGGGACAGGGATGGGGACCTGGTCTTCAGAGGTGACAGATAGTTAGTTGGGGACGATTAGTAATTCTGGAGATGGGTGGTGGTGATGGCTGAACGATAATGTGAAGGTACTTCATGCCATGGCACTGTACACGTCAAAATAGTTGAAGAGTCAGAAACAAAATAGTTAAATAGTTCATTTTATGTTATGTATGTTTTCAACCATTAAGAATATAAATATAGTTATAATTTTTTTAAAGAAGATTCAGCCCTGGCTGGTGTGGCTCAGTGGATTGAGCGCTGGCCTGCGAACCAAAGGGTCGCTGATGTGATTCCCAATCAGAGCACATGCCTGAGTTACTGGCCAGGTCCCCAGTTGGGGGCGCATGAGAGGCAACCACACATGGATGTTTCTCTCTCTTTCTCCCTCCCTTCCCCTCTGTCTAGAAATAAATAAGTACATACATACATACATACACACATAAATAAATAATATCTTAAAAAAAAAAAAAAGATTCACTAGTCATCCTTGGCTCACCCCTTCCCTCCCTCCGCCCAGACTGTTAACAAATGCCACCGCACAGGAGAACAGCTTGACCCGGACCAGACTGAAGCACCTCCGCTGCCTCGATGCAGCAGCCTCCCCCACTCTCTACAACCCACTGTCCACTCTGCAGGAAGAGGAGCTCAGGAGTCCCCAAACCCTCCAGCACCTTCCCAGTACCCGGGGACCAGAGGCAACACCTTTATTGTTTGAAATTTGGTTAATGACACCACACTGTCTTCCAAAAGAGCTATCACAACTTCATGCTCCTAAAATGAAGAGTCCCTTTCTCTGCACTCTCATAATACAGAATGATGTTACTCTTTTTTTTTTATGCCTCACCTGAGGATACGCTTAGAGAGGGAGATAAGGAATGGGCAGGAAGATGTGAGGAGAGAGAGAGAGAGAAAGACAGAAACGTCCATCGGTTACCTAACAGGTGTGCCCTGCCTGGGGAGCAGACTCACAACCTAAGTACGTATCCTGACAGGAAATCAAACCCACAACTTTTGATGTACAGGGTGAAGCTGCAACCAACTGAGCCACACCTGGCCTTGTCTCACATCTTTTTCATCTCTGTGTACCTCATGGGCAAGAATTGTATTTCTGTGACTCAACTGGTACTTCTTTGACTATTAGTAAGGTTTACCAATCTTTTGTAAAGTGTAACTCCATGAATTTCTGCAGCTGTGAATTGCACGTTCATAAGCTGGATCTATACATTTTCATCTGGTCCTTTTTTCATTTATTCCAGGGAGCATTTTATGTATGTATAATCCTCTCAATGTTATACATGCAGTAAATACTCTTCCCCACTCTATCACCTATCACCTTTATTTTTACTTTGAGAAATTTGAATATCCTATTGTCAGTTCTGTCCATCTTTTCTATTTCTCTGTCCTCCTGAAGAATCAGGCAGACAGTAACGTGGTGAAGCTGTCCCCTTACCCAGCGAGACCAGGTTCCAGTAGTTCTCCATCATCACGTCCCTGTACAGGTCCTTCTGCGCAGGCTTCAGCTGCTGCCACTCCTCCTGGGTGAAGTCCACAATCACATCCCTGAACGTCACCGACCCCTGTAAGAGGAAGCGCACACCACTCACCACAGGGCCCTCCTCACAGAGGTTGGGAGATGCTGCCAGAAGGACCAGGAGGATCAGGAAGGCACACAGGATGCACCTGACGTGGTGTCAGCAAGGTGCAGAGCTCTGAAGGGCCTGACCCCTCAGTGTCCTTGGTGCCTAAGTACACTGGATGGTCCTCAGAGGGTCAAATAAACTATGGGGGTATTCACCAGGAAGAAAAACAACCTAAGTAAACAAAGGGCAAAGGGCCTGAATAGACAATTCTCCAAAGAGGACATACAGAGATGGCCAAAAACATGAAAAAATACTCAATGTCATTCATTATCAGAGAGCTGCAAATTAAAACCTCAGTGAGATATCACTTCACACCTGTCAAATGAAAACATCTGAAAAACACCCACAACCGGCAATACCACTGTGTCAGGGGCCCTGAGCAGCAGCAGCTCTGGAGGGTGTCCGGGAAATTAGAAGCTGTGGTCTGTGGTTGGGTATATGGAGGGAGATTCCGGATGGGGGCAGGTGAGTCAAGACCTGAGGATTAAACAGCAGAGTACTGAGAACGCCAGCGCCAAAGTATGCAAATCAATAGTTACTGCTGAAAATGAAAAATGTCTTTTAATTTATGGAAAAAACATCGGGAACTTTTTGGCCAACCCAGTAAGCGCACACCTTTGAAATGACCATTGAGGCCACATGCTCATCCACCACCTCCCAGTGTCCTCCTGCCCCCTTTATTACTGTACTTATTTTGGGGGGTTTTGGTACTTATTTCATTTTAATTTCTTGTTTTTAAAAATTATTTTTTAGATTTTTTTTACTTTTTTCTTTTTACAGAGGGGAAAGCAGGGAGAAAGAGGGAGAGAAACAAATGTGCGGTTGCCCCTCGCATGCACCCCACTGGGGGCCGTACACAACCCAGACACGTGCCCTGACTGGGAATCAAACTGGTGACCCTTCGGTTGGGAGGCAGGCACTCAATCCACTGAGCCACACCCCCAGGGCTCATTTTAATTTTAATTTTAAAAAATACTTTACTTATGCCCTGGCTGGTGTGGCTCAGTGGATTGAGCGCCAGACTGCGAAGCAAGGGGTTGCTGGTTCGATTCCCAGTCAGGGCACATGCCTGGGTTGCAGGCCAGGTCCCCCACTGGGGGGCATGTGAGAGGCAACCACACATTGATGTTTAAAAAAGAAAAGAAAAAAATATATATATTTTACTTATTTATTTTTAGAGAGAGGGGATGGGAGGGAGAAATAAAGGTGAGAAACATCAATGTGTGAGAGATACATCAGTTGGTTGCCTCTTGCACACCCCCAACTGGGGACCTGGCATGCAACCCAGGTGTGTGCCCTGACTGGAAATCAAACTGGTGACCTTTTGGTTCGCAAGCAGGCACTCAATCTACTGAGCCACACCAGCCAGGGCGTCATTTTAATTTTGAAATATAACTGACACTTAAAGTCTTCCGGCCTGAATCAACTCACATAATGAAATTTTTACCGAGCAGCCTCCACGCACTGAGCTCTGGCTGGAGGAGCTGAGAAGCAGAGAAGATCCTGGGTGTCTGGGGGCCCACACGGAACAATAAGGGTGTGGAGGTGAGACACAGGGCCCCTCATCAGAAGGGTGGGGAGATTCTCCTAAAAATGGGGCTTCCCTTTGAGTGCGCCCAAGCCCTCTGAGTGCTCTGTGGGCACATGACTGAGGCCACTCGTTCCCAGGTTCCATCTGTTCTGCATTATTTTCTAATGGCACAAACCACTTTGCCACAAGA
This sequence comes from Desmodus rotundus, assembly GCF_022682495.2. Taxonomy (NCBI): domain Eukaryota; kingdom Metazoa; phylum Chordata; class Mammalia; order Chiroptera; family Phyllostomidae; genus Desmodus; species Desmodus rotundus. The sequence goes on along the minus strand of NC_071398.1, from coordinate 50,569,979 downwards.
AAAACCTCACCCAGTTCCAAAGAGTTGCAATCAGGCTCTATTTTTTTCTTTTATTTCTCACCAAAGGGTATCTTTACTGATTTTAGAGTGAGAGGAAGGTTGTGTCAGAGAGAAACAGACAGACAGACAGACAGACATCAATTCGTTGGCCTCATGCATGTGCCCTGACTGGGGATCCATTCTGTAACGTTTTCGTGTGCAGGACAATGCTACAACCACCTGAGCCGCCAAGCCAGGCAAGATTCCATTTTTGGAAAAATGAGAATATAGTTACACTAAAAGAGATTTAAAAAAAACAATTGAACCTCCAAACCCCAACCACACAGAAATGACAAAAGTTGGGAATCCTATACAATGTTGTTGAAGGAGGAAACCAAGGCAACCATCACAGGGAAGGTAACAGTGGAGACATTGTGGTGTAGCCGCGCTGGAAAACAGTTGGATAGTTCCCTAAATGGTTAAATACGGTTATGAAAGGATCCATAACATCCTCTCCTACACTCTCAAGAGAAATGATAAGTTCAAACAAAAATCTACACGTGAAATGTTCATAGCAGCATTACCAATAACAACCAAAAAGTGGAAACGACCCAAATGTACACCACCTGATAAATCCATACACACAGGGTCTACCTGTACAGCGGAATAGTATACACCCATGAAAAAGCACACCTGCTGCAACACAGAGGAACATCAAAAACATGAAGCTCAGGGAAAGCAGTCAGATACAAAAACCACATGTTGTGTGAGTCCACTGATAAGAAATGTCCAGCCCTGGCCAGGTAGCTCAGGTAGTTGGAGCACTGTCTGTACAACCAAAGATTGAGGGTGCAGTCCCCTATTGGGGCGCATATGGGAGGCAATCCATCGATGTTTCTCTCAAACATCAAAGTTTCCCTCTCTTTCTTGGTCTATTCCCTTCTCTCTAAAAATAAGGAAACTTAAAAATTAAAACCTTCAAGAATACTAAGATTCCTGATGACCAGCAAAACACAGGATAATAATTTGCCCTCCTGCATGAATGGCGAATAAACAGCTTCTAAAAATCAAACCTCACTAATATCACAAATGATGCCACTCAGAAAGAGGTCATGTGACATCCATTGTCATGTATCATATGGATAGTTTATACCACTTGTTATTTATAGTTAATGAGCAGAATAAGCACCTACCAAACACCGATGTGAAGCAGTGGCAGCTCCTGCTGCACCGTGGTGGGACAGTAAACTGTCCCAGCCCAGAAATACGAAGACTCTTTCAGGCCTTAAAAATACCTACACCAACGTTCCTCTGCAAGGAATCACCCGCAAAGAAATCTTAAAGACCTGGCTAATGTGACTCAGTGGACTGGGTGCCTGTCTGCGAACCATAAAGTCTCCTGTTCCATTCCCACTCAGGGCACATGTCTGGTTTGGGAAACAGGTCCCCATTTGGGGTCGTGCAAGAGGCAACCCATCCATGTTTATCTCCCACAACATTGTTTCTGTCCCTCTATTTCTCCCTCCCTTCCCATCTCTAAAAAAATAAATAAAATCTTTACACAGTTCCTCCCCCTTTCCCTAATTAAAAAGAAATTAAAAAAAATATCATACGAAATGCAAAGATTTATGTGCAGCTGTGGCTGGGTGGCTTAGTTGGCTGCAGTATTGTCTCCTACACCAAAAGGCTGTGGGTTTGATCTGGGGTTGGGGCGTGTGTGGGAGGCCACAGATCGATGTTTGTCTCTCACAACCCTGTTGCTCTCTCCCTCTCTCCTTACAATTCAGTGAACATATCCTCTGGTGATGATATAAGACAAAAAAGACTTACCTCCAAATATATATGTGTGTATATACATACATAAAAATATAAATTTATTGATTTGTGCCCTAGCTGGTGTGGCTCAGTGGATTGAACACTGGCCTGTGAACCAAAGGGTCACCAGTTCGATTCCCAGTCAGGGCACATGTCTAGGTTGCAGGCTGAGAGGCAACACATCAATGTTTCTCTCACACACTGATGTTTCTCTACCTCTCTTTCTTTCTCTCTTCCACTCTCTCTGAAAATTAGTTACTTAATTAAATCTTTAAAAAAAAATTACTGATTTGAGAGGAACGAGAGAAAGAGATGTTGTTCAACTTATTGTGGAATTTATTGCTTCTTGTATGTGCCCTGACCAAGGATGGAACTCACAAACTTGTCATATCAAGATGACCCTCTAACCAACTGAGCTACATCTGTGTGCTTTTATTATGAAGTATTTTTTCCATAGAAGAAAATTTAGAGAAAAATACCACGAATAGCCGCCCACTAAAACATTGTAAAACATCATGGCCACAGCCAGGGACATTCACGGGTCCCTCACCACAGCGTCCTCCTCCCATCCCCCTCCAGTTCCCCAGGCATTTAGTGCCACCTGCCCACTTCTGAAGGCCCCTTGCCCAGCACGTCCTGCCAAGGGTCTCTGTCGCACTTCACAGAATGTATTTAAGATGCCACTTCCCAGGTGCCCACTGGTGTCTCCTGAGAGCCCCCAGGGTAGGACAGGGCACCCCTGAGCTATTCTGTTCCCTGTGGGATAAAAAGTGTCAGGATGGTACTCTCCCAACTCAGGGTGGACACAGTCCCAGGCACGTGGAGAGGGGCATGCGCCCCGAGGGGGTTGGGGACAGTGGGCGAGAGTCATCTCTGTGCAGAAGCCTGACCCTACGGAAGGAGGGGCAAGAGGGGGACATGACTCACCAGGTCCTTTGTGGTCAACGGCTGGGTGGCCATCCTTCCAGTGCCCATAGTGACCGGGGAAAGGGCAAGCTGTACGCAGGGGCAGAAAGAGAAAGGCACCCTAAGAGATCAGGTGAAGGCCCACCCAAAGTGCAGACAGGACAGACAGAAACACCAACCAGGAGACAGGCAGACAGGGATGCACACTCATTAATAGTGACCACACTGCAGGGGGCCTATGGCATCCAAAGCTCTGGACAAACATCCCTGATTTAATCCTTATGACACCCTACAAGGTGGGGGCTATTTCTACTCACCCCATTTTAGAGATGAGGAAACTGAGGCCCAAAAAGATAAGTCATACCCCCAAGAAGATAAGGCTGGGATTAGGGTTGGACTGAGTATATCAGGGCCCATTTGGTTGGTGCACCTGTCACTCACACACACACACACACACACACACACACACACACACACACTCCACCAATGCACATGTGGTCACACACAGCCAGTCCCATAGCCTGGAGGAAGGAACTGGTCTCTCTGTCCCATGCTGAGAACACACCCCAACACCAAAACCATCCTCTAGGTCTCCTCCAGATCTCCTGGGGTTACTGTGAGGCTCGCAGATCAGTCACATGCAGGGAGCGTGGAGCCGCGTGACTGCATTGGTGAGAGCATCGCCCTGAACACAAGAGGTCGGGGTCAATCCCTGGTCATGGCCTGGGTCTAGGTTACAGGTTTTATCCCCTGATCCCAGGTCAGGGTGTAAGTGGGAGGTATCTGTTCAATGCTCCTCTCTCTCTAAAATCAATAAAAATATAAATGATGTTTATTGTAGCACTGTTCCTAGAAAGAAACCCCAACCAACCAACAAACCCTAGATAGGTGGATAGAGATGCTGGGCATCCAGTCTGAAATTTCATGTTTGCCCGCTAGAAGCAGGAGTTATGTTATATCCCTGGGTGCAGTGATTTCATGATTTTTTAAACAGAATTTAATTTTCACAAATGTATTCTTTCTGGACTTGCGGTTTCTAATTCCAATCCCTGCACTACGAGGGCAACAACACAGGCTCCTATTGAAGGACAAGGAGGCCCCCCAGAGCCAACTTACCCAGGAGGCACAGTGGGCCCAGGGCCCGACACCCCTATGGGACCTTGAAAATATAATTTCTTTTAATATTATAAAAGAAAACATGAATCTAATCCATCCTAGGCTGTTTTTGCCCTTACAGCAATGCAATCACAACTCTAGTTTTTACTTTATTTAAAAGGAGGTGATGAAGGCGCAGTGGCCCTGGAAGTGGCATGTGCACAGGGCTGGTGACTTCTGAACCCAGTGTGGCCTCAGATCTGTGTCTGCAGAGCCAGGGGTGGCAGCTGCTCCTGCTCCTCCCTCCTCTGTCCAAGGTTTCTGGCTTTTCCTGCTGTCCACTGTTTCTAAGGGAAACAAGGATTTGCCATCTGTGGGGTGGTTAGTGTGGGGGCTTTGCAACCCAGATGCCTGGGTGTCCAGCTGGGTGAGTCACTTAAAGTCTCTGAGCCTGTGTCCCCATCTGCAAAATGGGGACGGTGAGGGTCCTGACCTCAGAGTTACTGGCAGGCTATAAAATGCCCAGAACCATACCCTGAGCACACAACACACCCTGCCTTAACAAATCCACCCCAGTCAGTATGGGATAAGGGTCTCTGACCCTCTTCCCAGTCACGCAAGTCCTGCCCTCCCGGGACCAGGGGAGTCTCTGGGGCCCGCAGGCAGGCAGGCAGCTCTGCCAGACCCACCTATCCAGGAGGGCTGGCTTTCCCACGCTCTCGCGGGGTGGGGGGCACCCCCGACGCAGCCACTCACACATATCAGCAATGCCAGAGACAGAGACGCAGGTGCACAGAGGCAAGGGAAGGCCTGGACAGGAGAGACGCACCCCCCACACACACACACAGACACACTCACATCAGACACACAGACAGGTGCACAGGAAGAGACCAGACACAGGTGGACACCTGGATGACGTCCTCATGCTGACACCGCGGACGGAAACAAAGGCAGACACGCACACAGACGTGCACAGAGGGGCTCTGGAGAGACCAACACAGGCAGCCGACATACCCACAATCAAAGAGGAGACACAGGAGGCCACCAGGACACACGTGGTGACAAACACGGAGACACTCACAGCAAAGGCCTAGGTTTCTCAGGCCAACAAACACAAACACACACAGCCACAGGCATCACCTTCACCCACACGAACTGGCTCCGATCCGCACCCCCTCCCGAGTAACACTCCTCATCCCCGGACCAGCAAGCTCTCTCCTTCCGCCTCAGACTCTTCAGCAGCCGGATTCAGGACGGGGCACCCTCAAGAAGGTGACCGGCTTCCGCTAAGCCCCAGGATCGTACTGCGCCTGCGCGAAAGGCGGACTACACTTCCCAGAACCCTATGCGCTTCTGTGTCCTCTGCTCAGGTCTACGCTAAGGGACCGGCGCGGCAGACCTGACGTGACCCGTACGTTGTTAACCGGACAGGCGGGCGCGCTAGGTTCCAAGTCCCAGAAGCCCCCGAGGCACCTGGGTCAAGGAGGCGGGTTTAGTGGGTTATAAGGGGGAAGGTCGTGCAGGGGAGACGGGGACGGAACGTAGACTAGGGACTCGGAAGGCTGCTTGGGAGGTGCAGGGTGAGCGGAGGAAGTGGATCCCCAGGGAGTGGGGAGAGAGGAAGAGACGGGTGCAGGGCGGTGGGGATGGGGACAGGGAGCGGAGGAAGCTGGAGAGGAGGGAGGGGGAGGGAAATTGCTGAGAAGGCGGGGCGTGGGTGGAGGCGGCAAAAGACGCTGTAGCCCCTCCGCAGACATCCTGCGATGAGCCACGGGGTCCTGATAGTCGTGCGGACTTGCACAAAGTTTTAAAACGTGCAGAGACAAAAGAAAGTAAAGGATCGTAACCAGAAAGGAAGTATCAGCCCTTCCCATTATGTGCCAGTTCGTGTTCTGGGCATGTTATTCTTACAAAACCAAAGTGTGGGTCCCGCTGCCTGTCGCCCCCAATAGGCAAGCTCTAAAGGCAGAAGCGGCTGAGAAAGGAAAGAAGTTTTTCATTCAGATGCTTCAGGATGGGGAAGAATGGCAGACTCTTGTCTCAAAACTCATTCCCTGCGGAAGACTGAGGCAATCTCCAGCCGTCCTCAGCCACACCAGAACAAAAGGCAGTGTCCAGAGTTCTGCTCCTATTGAAAGTACAGTCATTTGGGAACCGCAGGTGCCGCCGAGCAGTCATCTAGGCGGCTCAGCTTACTCGTGGCCACTGTCCTGTTTCAGGCTCCCTTGTGGAAACCGGTGGGGCTGAAGTCGGCCAGACTGCTTCCAGGTGTACAAGCTTCCTCTATAAGTTCTATCAGCTATAAGTTCTCCAGGTGGGCGAGAGCATCCCCCTCAGTTCTGCAGGTTTATGTTAGCGTCCGGTGTAGGATGGTCTGAATGCCTAATGAACTTTTAAAATTTCAACACTGAAGAGGGGGGTGGTTCACCAATGACCAGTTGTTTTCTCCCCTGGCTAGACTGACAGCTAGGCTTTGGTCCAGCAACTCTCGCCTTCTACCATTCTGACCTGTATGGTGCACATGCCCGACTTCCCATGGTCCCATCCCCAGTCAGGTTCCAATACAGTTTAGATTTTTTTTCCCCCTATCCATTCATCTTGCTAGAATTGTGCCTACTCAGTGCAATAAAGTTCCTCCTGCTGCCCTCTTGCCCCAGGCAGGGTATCTGCCTCCAGGATAGGATGCTTCACCTTCCAAGCAGGTGCTCGGTTACCAAGGCAACTCCACCCTCCCCACAGCCTAGCCTGGGCCCAAGGAAGATGGAGATTTCCTCAGGTGGCCCCTCCTGTTCCTGCCCTTGCCTCCTCCCCGTGGTCCTGCCTGGCTATCTGTATCATTAAGATGTAGAAAATAATTTATTCCTGGCAATCAAGCTACTCTCCAGATGAAGACACTGATACAGATAATGGAGGTCACAGCAGAGGAAAGTGAGGGAGTTGGGGTGGGAAAGAGGTCTCCAAGCTGGGGCATTCTTACACCAAAAACTACAAACCAAGTGCAAAGGCATTTGCTGAATGTCTCTGTAACCATAAAAATGAAAACTGCAGCCACCTTAGGTTGTGATTGACTTTTTTTTCTTTTTTGCTTTTTTATCCTCAACCAAAGATATACTCATTTATTTTGGTGAGAGAGGAAGGGAGAAATTGATGTGAGAAAGGTTGATCTATTGTGACCCACAACCTTTTGGTGCACAGGACGATGCTTCATCTAAGTGAGCTGCTAGGACAGGGTTGAACCACCTTTCACATAGACCTGTTCAAGTAGTGGAGACAGGCCAGCTGAGTTGTCTGTGGTTCTGAAGTCTGTCATGCCGAACATCATTGGGAAACCTGTCCCTGATGCTCAGTCAGACCGGCTGGAGCTGTGCCTGATTAAATCTCTAGGCAGAACACAGCTCTCTCTACCTCTGCTTCAAAGAACAGGTCTGCCTGTGATGGAGCCCTGCTGTTGCCTGGAAACAAAGCTTTTTGGGCTGTGGGGAGCGTGGGATGAAGGCAGATGAGGGCAAATACTGCAGTCACTTTTAAGAGGCTGCTTTGTCTTTTAGGGTGGCAGGGCCTGGGTAAAACCTGACTGAAATTAATATGGAGTTTCAAACACATTTCTGTGGGGGAAAAAATTTACGCCCCAAAAATGAAAAACAGGACAAACATGCAAGGATTCAGGGTGATGGAGCCCTTGGCTTGGGGAAAATTGCAGGAGTGCTACGTAGAGGGATGTAAGTTATTGGCAAGGTTCTAGTTTTTATGTTGGGAGAAGTCAAAGAAGGATATTACTATGTTTCTATAAGAATACAGCATGGCACCCTGGATGGTGTGGCTCAGTGGATAGCGCCAGCCTGTGAACAGAAAGGTGGCCTGATAGGCTCCCAGTTGTGGGCCTGTGAAGGGCAACCAATTGATGTGTGCTGGCTGTTTCTCTCCTCTCTTCACCTCTAAAAATAAGATCTTTAAAAAAATTTATGCAGGAACTATTATAAAGGACACATGGACAAAATCAGGGGGGATGGTGGGGGTGGGGGAGGGAGATGGGTTCAGCTGGGGTGGGGGGGAGGGAAGGGGAGAAAAGGCATACAACTGTAATTGAATAACAATTAAAAAAAAGAGAAAATATAGAAAAAAAAATTTAAAAATGCTTTATGTTGCCCTGGCTGGTGAGGCTTAAGTGGATTGCGTGCCAGCCTGTGTACCAAAAGTTCACTGGTTCAATTTCTAGTCAGGGCACATGCCTGGGTTGCAGGCCAGGTTCCCAGTTGGGGACGTGCAAGAGACAACCAATCAGTGTATCCTTGGAACACTGATGTTTCTCTCCGTTTCTCCTCCCTTCCTCTCTCTAAAAATAAATAAAATCTTTTAAAAATGCTTTATGTATTGTTTTATTGTTAATATAGCAACACTTATATTGTTATTTAATATTAGTAATAGATTACTGTCATCAAAAATGAAACCTAAAGTACACCATGAGTATGGCTGTGCATGAGGCATAGATTGGATAGTACCCCCTTCTGACTGAAGGTACTCTGTTTTTACAAGACTTCCAGCCAGCGGGGTGCGAGGGGCAGCCTGTGATGTAAGAGGATTCTTCTCTAGTTACAGCCCTGCAGGGCGGGGTCCACAAGGCTGGGTTTCTGCAGGGGGTGCCCTTCCATCATCTCTGCTGCTGAGGGCCTGGGTCCTGTCTTCTGGTCTGACCATTCCCAAGCCAGGAATGCAAGGCTGGGAGGGGCAGGTTGCCTGGGGCTGGCTGGCTGGGTTGCTGGGGTTCCTGTGGGGTATTCCTGCCTCCTCCCCCTAAGCTTTCACACTCATTTTGACAGGACAACCTGTTCCCGTACCTTTTGCACCCAGAGTGTTTAAAATGACATTGGTCTCCCTGAATAATAGCTAAAATTCTAAAACTTATAAACAGGAGTGCACAAGGAACAATAAAATAAATAAACTGTACCCCATCAACATTAAAAATGTTTGCATTCTAAATGATACCATCAAGGAAAAGACTACTCACAGAATGGGAGAAAGAGTTGCAAAGCATATATCTGATAAAGGACTTAGGGCAAAAATTAACAACAAAATATGTACAGAACTTTGGAAAATTAATAGGGGAGCAAACAACCCAATTAAAAACAACAGGCTAAAGACTTGAACCAGACACTTCACCGAACAGAATACACCGACGGCAAATCAGTAGCAGCTGCCAGCTGGAGTGGGTAAGACTGCACACCCACGAGCACGGCTGCAATGACAGACTGAGCATGTTCAGTTCTGACAGCACACGGAGCAATGAAATTCCCAGAGCGTGCTGGTGGGGAGACAAAAAATGAGATGACAACTTTGGAAAAAGTTTGGCAGTTTCTGAAAAAGTTAAATATGTACCTACGTGTGACCCAACTGTTCTCAACAGAAAGGTCAGACTGTGTCTACAGAAAGATGTCCATAACTGGACACGCCCCATATGCATACCATCAAGTGAACGGGGGAACACGCCACGGTCTCCGCACGATGTAGAGTATTACTTAGCAGTAAGGAGTCAGTTATAGACCTCACTGGGTGGCACAGTTGAGTGTCACCCTGCGCACCAAGAGACTGTGGGTTTGATCGCGTGTTTTGGCCTCTATGGGAGGCAACTGATTGATGTTTCCCACACTCTTTCTCAAGTCAATAAACATATCCTCAGGTAGGACTTAAAAATAAAAATAAGAAAAACAGAGGGCACAATTGATACACACGGACAACATAGGTAAACCTCAAGAAAGAAAAAGCCAAGTATAAGAAGATAAAAAGAGTACATAGCATATGACTCCATATATATAAAATTCTAGAATAGGCAACATAAATCACAAGGGTCACTGAGGAATGGGGGATGGGCAAAATGAAAGAAAAACTTTCTGGGCTAACAGATGTGTCTGCATCACAAAGATGATTTTCTGGGCGAATAAAAATGTCAAAATGCATTTTTCATAGCAATTTCTCTTCACTTTCTCTCAAATTAATAAACATCCTCAGGTGAGGATTAAAAAAAAAGATGGTAGATCTCATGAGTTTTTGCCCATAAGAAAATAAAATGCCATTTTAAAGGCAATATAATAGTGAAAACGTAAGTTTTCTACTTTTCATACTGTCCTGCTGGTCTTAGGTGTTTTTATGATACAATGCAATAAATTTCAATGAAGTCGTATTTCTTCCCCCCAAAAGAAAAAAGGTAAAATCAAAGGAGTGCAGATACTATTGTCCATTGTTCTTTCATTTAATGCTGTATCTCAGAGAATCTTATATTGTCGGTATCTTCAGCTCTTCCTCACCAGTTCTTACCCAGATGGTGTGAATATACTTTGGCCAACCTGCTAAGGATCCTTGGGTGATGCCATCGTTGCCACTCTTTCGAGCATGGCACCTTCACGCTGCTGGGGGGGCTGTGTGTGTTGTGGACGGATGTAGTTTCCTGATAATATTTCTTCTTCATCATGGAAGACCAGCAAACCCCAAAGAAAACTCTTCTGATAGTAGGCATGAGGCATGGTGTGACCAATCCCAAGCCAGGAATCCAGGGCTACCAGGGGCAGGTGGCCTGGGGCGGGCTTGCTGGGTTCCTTAGGTTTGGGTGTCCTATTGGTGCTCCCTCCCCTCAAGCACTGACCCTCATTCGGACAGGACAACTGGTCCCGCATCTTTCACACCTGATGACTACTCAAAATAACGTTGGTCTCACTTAATTCAAAGTTTTATTTAAAAAAACTTTAGCAGGCCACTATGATAAACTTTGGTATCTGAAGCAAGTACTGGTACTTCCTAATCCTGAAAAAAATATTTTTTCTCCTCGCGAACCACCTGGTAACTCCTACAGCTTATGAACTTGGGGCCTTCCTTCTGGTGTTGCAGGGAAACTAGGGGCTTCCCTGATGTGAGGAAAACAAGCAAACACACAGATGGTGACATCCTGATCTCTGGATAAGATCCAGTCTTGTGTGACAAAGTGACAGTGTCCTCATGCAGACTACCTACCCCTCTCCCTTTCTACTCTTGACTTCTCCACTTTTCTATTGAAGAGATGGGAGATCTAGAGACACTAAATGCCTTGTCCAAGCTCATAGGTCAGCTTTCTCTAGCTCAGTGAGGAGACACAGTGCCCCAGGCCACACTTCCAGACACAGGACCTGTTAGGGGCTTCCTTTCCACATGGCCCTGCAGATGCTGTGGAAGCAAAAGTGAGCATGGTGTGGCCTGGCCCCAGTGCCCTGATGACCCATCTGGGTAGGACTTCTCTTGTACCCTACCTGTGGGCTCCAATGTCAAGTCTAGTACTGACCCATGGACTGAGGACCTGCCAGTTGGGTGTGGATTCTGAGATTTCCTGCTCCTCAGCTATGTGTGCATCCTGCTCTGATGCTTCTGGCTGAGGGAGCACTGGTAGGGCTACTCCCCAGTGCTGACATGCTGGTGCTTCCTGAGATAGAATTTGAGGCTAAAGAACTTGCCACACTGGCTGCAGTTGTAAGGCTTCGCCCCGATGTGCAGGTGCGGGTGCGGGTGCTCCCTGAGTGAGAAGTTTAGCCTGAAGGCCTTGCTGCACTGGCTACATGTGTAGGGCTTTTCCCTGGTGTGCACTCACCAGTGCATACCAAGCGAGAAGTGTCACCTGAAGGCCCTGCCGCACTGGCCACAGTATACGGCTCCTTGCCTGTGTGCGTCCTCTGATGCATGATGAGGTGATCATTCCGGCGGAAGGCCTTTCCACAGTCCGCGCAAGGGTACGGTTTCTCCCCTGTGTGTATCCTCTGATGCATGACGAGGCTCCTGTTCCGGCTGAAGGCCTTGCCACAGGTACTGCACATGTATGGCTTCACCCCAGTGTGCGTCCTCAGGTGTACGGTGAGGTACCCTTTATGCTTAAAGGCCTTGCCACACTCCCCGCATGCATACAGCTTCTCCTCACTGTGTATCCTCTGGTGTGCTTTGAGGCACTCCTGCCGGCTGAAGGCCTTGCCACAGTCCCCACACATGTATGGCTTCTCTCCAGTGTGCGTCCTCAGGTGGTCGATGAGGCTCCTTTTCTGCCTGAAGGCCTTGCCGCAGTCCCAGCACACATAAGGCTTCTCCCCGACGTGCGTCTTTTGGTGTGTAATGAGGTAATCATTCTGACTGAAGGCCATGCCGCAGTCCCTACAGAAATAGGGCTTCACCCAGGCGTGCGTCCTCTGATGCTCAGTGAGTTTTCTGTTTAGCCTGAAGGCCATTCCACAGTCTTTGCATGTGTAAAGCTTCTCCTTGGTGTGCGTCCTCTGGTGCCGGACGATGTTTGCCTTCTGGCTGAAGGCCTTTCCGCACTCTGCACATGTGTATGGCTTCTCTCCAGTGTGCGTCCTCTGGTGCTGCATGACGTGCGCCTTCTGGCTGAAGGCCTTGCCACATTCCCCACATGTGTACGGATTCTCCCCAGTGTGTATTCTCTGATGTACAATGAGGCTCCTGTGCTGGGTGAAGGCCTTGCCACAGTCCTGGCACACGTACGGCTTCTCCCCAGTGTGTGTCCTCTGGTGTATGATGAGGTACACATTCCGGGTGAAGGCCTTGCCGCAGTACCTGCACGTATAAGGCTTCTCCCCAGTGTGTGTCCTCTGATGCACAATGAGGCTCCTCTTCCGTGTAAAGGCCTTTCCACAGTCCAGGCACATGTATGGCTTCTCTCCAGTGTGCAGCTGCTGGTGGGAGGTGAGGGAAGACTGCAGGGTGAACTGCTTACCACACACGGTGCACGAGAAAGGCTTCTCCCTGGTGTGGATTCGTTGGTGCTCCTTCAGGGACGAGTGGTAGCTGAAAGCCTTGCTGCAGTCCTGGCACCCACTGGGCTTCTCTGCAGAGTATTTGGAGGGAGGACTGAGACTTGAAGTACCTGAGTGTTTCGCACACGTGGTGAATGGGTGCGTCCTCTCTCTTCTCTCTACTTCCCATCTCGGTGGGGCATACATAGGGTGTTGGGGCACCAATTTCGTAAAATCACAACATTCAGAGGCTAATGCTTGGTACATGTCCAAACGCCCTAGATAGGTCACTGGGCTCCCACGTGAGCACCCCAAGTTACCCTGCATCCCTGCTCCTTCACAGGTGCAACCCTGGGTACTGTTCCTTCTAGGTCCTTCTGCAGTCACCGCAACAGATGGCCTGCCCTCCCAGTTGTCCTCCTGTGGGTCAGATTCCTTCAGGTCAGGTCTAGTCTCCAAGTCTGAGGGGAGGGGGAAAAAGATGACAACACAGATAGTTAAAAATGCTGAGAGGAAGGACCTTTCTAAGACACAAGGCACAGCCTGAGAGCAGGGGACAGCTTGTCATGGGAACCAAGAGAGAAGTTAAGCAGTGAGCTGAGACAATATATTGTAATGAGGTGAGCAGAGAGCACCAAAGGTCCCCTTGGGAGTGTATGCAAAGGCAGTCAGGAGAGCTCAGAGCTGCACGGACAGACTCCAAAGTGAAAGAAGGCAGGCTTGGAGGAACAAATCAAAGGGTCCCACAAACCCAGTGAGGATCCACTGCACCGTCCTGCACGCCCCCAGCCAACTGTGCTTCTTAAAGAATCAATTGTTATTAGAAACAATAAAAGTAAGAGCTGGCTCTCCTGTGGATGTGCTGGTTGCCCTCTGTCTCCCCACGCCCCAGCAAAGCTCCTCCTTACTACACTGTCCCAGAGAGACGTGGCCTTACAGCTGGCTCCTAACCCTCCTCTTTGCACAATCGTCCCTCCCTGCTGACCACAGCTGCTCCAGTCCCCTCATGCTTTGTCCCATGGGATCCTCAATCTCTGTTTCCAGTCTAGGGGGCTGTCCTGAGTTCCAGGCTCTGCACATGGATATCAGGGTTCCTCCCAAATTCTAAAAACTGTGAGATCTTGCACAAAAATTTCATTAAGAAAGTGAAGATCCAGCCCTGGCTGGTGTGGCTCAGTGGATTGAGTGCCAGCCTGAAAATTGAAAAGTCACGGTTTGATTCCCACTCAGGGCACGTGTCTGGGTTGCCCGCCAGGTCTCCATTTGGAGTGCTATGAGAGGCAACTAATCAATGTATCTCTTACACATCTGTGTTTCTCTCCCTCTATTTCTCCTTCCCTTCCTCTCTCTCTATAAATGAATAAAATCTTAAAAAAACAAAACAAAACCCAAAAACGTGAAGATCCAGCCACGCAGATCTTTCCTTCTTATGAGGTAACAAAGTGGGAGTGGTAAGCAGCTCTTCTCCTTCCCCCATTTAAGCCCCTAAAAGCCCCACAATCCATAAGTTTGAGACCTGTCCCCAGAGTATTGGGAGAATGGATTTGTGTCTCTTCTCCATGCTAATACCTCCTAAATGTATTAGGAGGTATTAATACCTCCTCACACAACCCCTCTCTGAGCTCTGCTGAGGAATACTCCGAAGCCTTCTTGGTGCCCCTCTCGGGTATCACAACCTAATGCACTGGATGAGAGACTTATGATATTGGATCCTCCAGTCTCAAGTAATAAAAATAAAGGCCCATCAAAGAGACTTAGCAAAATAAATCACACAATGACCAACACTGTATGATTCCACTCATATGAGGCATTTGATAGAGACAGAAAGTAGGACATGGGTACCAGGGCTCAGGGAGGGGGATGGCAAGCTGTTTTTTAGAGGGACAGATTGTCAGCTGGGTATGATGAAGAAGTGGAGGTAGATGGTGGTTATGGATGAACAATAATGTGAAGGAACTCATGTGTGGAACTGCACACGTCAAATAGTTCAACAGTCAAAAACAAAACAGTTAAACGGCTAATTTTGTTATGTATGTTTTCAACCATTAAGAAAATAAATATTTTTATAATTAAAAAAAAAAGAGACTTACTAGCCATCCTTGACTCACCCTTTCCCTTCCACCACCCACATTGTTAACAAATGCCACTGCACAATAGCTTGAACTGGACCAGACCGACGCACCACTGCCGCCGATGCTGCAGCCTCCCCCACTCTCTACAACCCACTGTCCACCCCATGGGAAGAGGAGCTCGGAGTCCGACCAAACCCTCCAGCACCTTCCCAGTACCGTGGGGACTACACACATCACACCTTCATCTTTTGAGATTTAGTTGATAACACCAAACTGTCTTCCCAATGATTTGTTCCAACTTCATGCTCCTAAAATGAAGAGTCCCTTTCCCCGCACTCTCATAATACAGGATGCAGTTGCTGTTTTCTTCTTTATGCCTCATTTGAGGATATGCTTAGAGAGGGAGAAAGGGAGTGAGCAGGAAGAATGGAGAAAGGGAAAAAGACAGAGAGAGAGAGAAAGAGAGAGAAAGATGGAAACACCCCTTGGTTGCCTCCTGTATGTGACCAGCTGGAGAACAAACTCACAACCTAGGTATGTATCCCGAAAGGAAATCGAACTCACAGCCTTTCAGTGTACAAAACGAAACTGCAACCAACTAACCTACACCTGCCCGGGGCTGTTATTCCTTTTCTTCTCTGTGTATCTCATGGGCAAGAATTGTATTTTTGTGACTCAACTGGTACTTCTTTGAATATTAGTAAGGTTTAAAAATCTTTTGTAAAGTGTAACTCCACATGTTTCTACATCTGTGAATTGCACACTGATACGCTATATCCATCTATCATTCATTTGGTCTTTTTCTTATTTACTCCAAGGATCTATTGATATATTTATGATCTTCTAACTATTATATACATGTGGTAAATACTCTTCCTCACTTAATCATCTATTACGTTTATTTTCAGCATCAAGTAATATTAATATCCTGCATGTCAGACTTGTGTATCTTTTCTATTTCTGTGTCATCCTGAAGTGACGGGCAGATGGTGACTAATGCAGCTCCCTTACCCAGTGACACCAAGTTCCAGTAGTTCTCCATCATCACGTCCCTGTACAGGTCCTTCTGTGCAGGCTTCAGCTGCTGCCACTCCTCCTCGGTGAAGTCCACAATCACATCCCTGAACGCCACCGACTCCTGTAAGGGGAAGTGTACACCACTCACCACAGGGCCCTCCTCACAACGGCTGAGAGGTGCTGCCAGAAGGGCCGAGAGGATCAGGAAGGCACACAGGATGCACTTGATGTGGTATCTATAAGGTGTGGAGCTCTGAAGGGCCTGATCACTCAGTGTCCTTGGTGCCTGAGTTCACTGGATGGTCCTTGGATGGACAAACTATGGGGCTGTTCACAGGAAGGCAAACACAATCCAAGAATGGGCAAAAAACCTAAGCAGACAGTTCTCCAAAGAGAACACACAGATGGCCAAAAACATATGAAAAAATACTCAACATGACACATCATCAGAGAGCTGCATATTAAAACCTCCATGAGTTATCGTCTCACACTGTGAAACAAACACCCGTAAAGGACCCATTACTGGCAAGACCATGGTGACAGGTCTGAGCAGCATTAGCTCTAGAGGGTGTCTGGGAAGCTAGAAGGTGTGGTCTGGGGTTTGGTCCTTGATGGCAGATTCCAGGTAGGGCATGTGCATCAAGACCTGAGGCTTAAATGGTGGACGGAGAGCACTGAGGATGCTGATGCTAAAATGTCCAAATAAACAAAGTGACTGGTGAAGTGATACATGTCTTTTACTTTACGGAAAAAAACCTAACAAACTTTTTGGTCAATCCAGTAAGTACAAACTTTTGAAATAACCATTGAGGCCACAAACTCATCTACCACCTGTCCCCCTTTATTATTGTACTTATTTCATTTATAAACTTTTAAAATATAACTCATGCTCACAGTATTCCCATCTGAATAAACTCACTTAATGACACTTTTAACGAGCAGGCTCCATGTACCAAGCCCAGGCAGGGACGGGCTGAAACCCAGAGAAGGTCCTGGGCATCAGGGGGCCCACACGGAACAATAAGGATGTGGTGAGTGACACACACGGCCCCTCCTCAGGATGGTCGGGAGATTCTCCTGGAAATGGGGCTTCCCTCTAAGCGCTCCAAAGCCCTCAGAGTGCACTGTGGGCTCATGATGGAGGCCACTCATTCCAGGGCTCCATCTATTTGGGATTCTTGTCTAATGGCACAAACCACTTCGCCACAAGAAAAACTTCACACAGTTCCAAAGAGTTGAAATCAGGCTCTATTTTTTTTTTTAATTTCTCACCAGAGGATATTTTTGTTGATGTTAGAGCAAGAGGAAGGTAGTGTGAGAGAGAGACAGACAGACAGACATCGATTTGTTGGCCTCATGCACATGCCCAACTGGGGATCCATTCCACAGCATAGTGGGGTGCAGGGCGATGGGACAACCAAATGAGCTACCCAGCCACGGCAGGCTCTATTTTTAGAAAAATGAGAATGTAATTACACTAAGACAGATTTAAAAAAATTGAACTTCCAAATCCCAACCACGTGGAAATGACAACTGTTGGGAATCCTCTACAATGTTTTTAAAGGAAGAAACCAAGGCAACTATCACAGGGAAGATAACAGTGGAGACATCATGGTGGAGCCGCGCTGGAAACAGTCAGATTGTTCCTTAAATGACTGGTGTGCTGTTATGAAAGGACCCATAATTTCCTCTCCTACACTCAAGAAAAATGAGGAGTTCAAACAAAAAACTATACATCAATGTTCATAGCAGCGTTACTAACAACAACCAAAAAGTAGAAACAACCCAAAAGTACACTTCCAGGTAAATGCATAAACACAGGGTCTCCCTGGACAATAAAAATTGTATACAGCCATGAAAAATAACACCCAATACCACATAGATGAACACCAGAAACATGAGGCTAGGTGAAAGCAGACAGATTTTTAAAAAACCACACGCTGTGGGATTCCATTGATAAGAAATGGGAACCCTGGCCGGGTGACTCAGCTGCCTGGAGGGTTGTCTGTACAACCAAAGGTTGAGGGTGCAGTCCCCGATGGGGCACATATCAGAGGCAACCGATCGATGTTTCTCTCATATGTTGACGCTTCTTTTCTCTCCCTCTCTTTCTCCTTCTATTCCCCTCTTCTAAAAATAAATAATAGTTTAAAAATTACAGCTTTCAAGAAAACAAAATTTCCTGAGGCTCAGAAAGCACAGGATAATAGTTTGCTTTCCTGCACAAATGGCGAAAAAACATTTTCTAAAAATCAAAGCTCACTAGTACCACAAATGATGCTACTCAGAAAGACATCAGTTGCCACCTACCACACAGCTAGTTTATGCTACTTGTTATTTGTACTCAATGAGCAGAACAAACACCAACAACCGCCAATGTGAAACAGTGGCAGCCCTTGCTGCACCGTACTGGGGGAATAAACTGTCCCCAACTTGTAACTATGAAAACCCTCTGAAAGGCCTTAAAAATACCCACTACCACCCCTCTACAAAGAACCACCCCTGGAGAAATCATAAAGACCTGACTGGTGTGGCAGGCCGCATGCCTGGCCTGCGGGCCAGGTCCCCAGATGGGGTTGTGCAAGAGGTCACTCATCGATGTTTGTCTCCCATAAGGATGTTTCTCTCCCTTTACTTCCCCCTCCATTCCACTCCCTCTAAAAAAAACCCTTAAATCTTTACATGGTTGCTCCACCTTCCATAATTTAAAAAAATATATTAAAAAATCATAAAAAATGCACGGTAAATATATACACCTAGCCCTGGCCAGGTGGCTCAGTTGATTGGAGTGATCCCGTACACCAAAACGTTGCTGGTTTGCTCCAGGGTTAGGGTGTGTACGGGACTAACCAATTGATGTTTCTTTCTCACATCTGTTTCTCTCTTTTTCTCTCCCTGCAATTCAGTGAACATCCTCTGGTAATGATGAAAACAAGGAAAGAGCCCTGGATGGTGTGGTTCAGTGGGTTGAGTGCAGGCCTGCAAACTAAAGGGTCGCTGGTTCGATTCCCAATCAGGGCACATGTGTGGGTTGTGGGCCAGGTGCCCAGTGGGCAGCCACTCAGTGATGTTTCTCTCCCTTTCTTTAAAAATAAATAAATAAAATCTTTTAAAAATTAAAAAAACAAAAAACAAGACACACACAATTGATTTGAGAGAAGACGCGAGAGAAAAAGATGTCCTACTTATTGTTCACTTCACTGCTTCTTGTACGCTCACCAGGGATCAACCCACAGCCTTGGCATATCAAGATGATCCTCTAACCAACTGCGCTACATTTATATGTTTTTATTGTAAAGTTTTTGTTCCAATGAAGGAAATTTAGAGAAAAATACCACAAATAGCCACTCACTAAAACATCGTAAAACATCATGGCCACAGCCACGGACTCTCAGGTCCCTCACCACAGGAGTCCTCCTCCAGTCCCCCTCCAGTCCCCTGGGTACTCAGTGCTGCCTGCCCGTTTCTGAAGGTCCCTCAACCAGCATGTCCTGCCCGGGGCCTCTGTCACACTTCATTGAATGTGTTTAAGCCACCACTTCCCAGGTGCCCACTGGTGTCTCCTGAGAGCCCCCAGGGTAGGACAGGGCACTCCTGAGCTATCCTGTCCCCTGCGGTAGAAAAACACCAGTGTCAGGACGGTACTCTCCCAACTCAGGGTGGACACAGTCCCAGGAGAATAGGCCAGGGGCCAGGGCCCTTAAGGAGTTTGTGGGGCAGAGGGTCATTCCTGCTCGGAAGCCCAACCCGAAAGAAGGAGGTGTGAGAGGGGGACATGACTCACCAGGGCCTTTGTGGTCAGCGGCTGGGTGGCCATCCTTCCAGTGCCCATGGTGACCGGGGAACAGGCAGGCTGTAAGCAAGTGGAGAAAGAGAAAGGAAAAATGAGAGACCAGGTAGAGGCCCAATCTACAATGCAGAAAGACAGACAGACACACCCACTAGAGGACAGGCAGACAGGGACAGGCACATAGCTTAATAGTGAAAGCATGCTGGGGGCCAATGGCATTTAAGGCCCTCCACAAACGTCGCTGATTTAATCCTCCTGACACCCTACAGTTTGCAGGCTATTTCCATTCACCCCATTTCACAAATGAGGAAACTGAAGCCCAAAAATAGAAGACATGCACCCAAGAAGATAAGGCTGGGATTATGATTGGGCCTAGTATGCAGGATCCATGTGCTTGGCGCACACGTCACATCCACATAGACACGCCCCCAACACATACGCATGCGCACACAGCCAGTCCCACAGCCTGGAGGGAGGAACAGGACCCTGTGCCCCAGCCCTGGTTCTGAGTGCTGCACCAGGCCCTAGAAGTCACCCCAACACCAAAACAACCCAGACGGGAAGGCTGGAACAAGAGGGGTGCAACCCCACACGCACAGACACATTCACACCCAGACCACAGACAGGCGCAAAGGAAGAGACCAGACACAGGTGGACAACGGGATGGTGCCTTCATATGGAGACACCGCGGAAGGAAACAAAGACAGACACCACACAGACGTGGACCTAGGAGAGACCAAGACAGGCAGCCGACACACACACACACACACACACACACACACACACACACACACACACACACGAGCAAAGGCAGAAACAGGAGGCCACCCGGGCACATGCTGTGACAGACATGGAGACACAGAGACCGCCTGGGGGGGGGGGGGTCTCAGGACAACACACACAGCCACAAGCACCACCTTCACCCGCACATCCCCAACCCATCCATCCCCCTCCCGAATCCTCAGGCCCCCTCCCCTGCGCCGCAAGCTCTCTACTTCCTCCCCGGCCCCCTCCGCAGCTGACTCACCACAAGGCTGCCTCAGGAAAGTGACGAGCGTCCGCGAGGACCTCCGCTCATACCGCGCCTGCTCAGGCCAGTAAGACCACACTTCCCAGAACCCCCTCTGGCCTGCGGTCAGATGGAGCGCTGCTGACCAGTTGTGAGCTTGAGACACGGGTATGTGGCTCCCTGTCCCAGAAGCCCCCGCGCGGCAAGGATGTCAAGAAGGCGGGGTCCGCGGGTGATCTGGGGTAGAGACAGTAAGGGTGCCGGCAGCGGGAGGAGGAGAGAGCAGGACAGGGGCCAGGCAGGAGCGCGGTGGGAGGACGAAGTGGGGGCCAGGGCGGGGGAGGAAAGGAACAGAAGCGAGCAGGGAGATGGGGAGGAGGGAAGTTGCAGAAAAGGCGCAGCGTGGGTGGAGGCCGGAAAAGACGCTTCAGACCCTCTGCAGACCTCCAGCATCCTGCCAGAGGTCCTGATAGTCACGCTGACTTGCAGAAAATTTGTGAAGCGTGCAGAGACGCAAGAAAGCAAGTGAGAGTAGTCAGAGAAGTATGAACCCTTCCCGTTGTACAGCTCCTGCTCTGTTCATGTTATTGTTACAGAACCAAAGTGGGGGTTCTGCTGCCCGTGCCGCCCTCCCCCCAGCAGGCAAGGGAACAAGGTTTTCATTCAGTTGCTTGCAGGGTCACGGAGAATGGCAGATTTCTGTCTCAAAACCCATCCCCTCCGGAAAACCTCAGGAAAAACAGCCGCCCTCAGCCAGACCAAAACAAGACCGTGTCACGTTCCTGCTCCCATTCAAAGTGCCGTCTTTTGGGAACTGCAGGTGCCCAGGAGCAGTCACCCAGGCAGCTGAGCTTGCTCCCGGCCACTGTCCTGTTTCAACCTCCCTCTTAGAACCCGCAGGAACCGAAGTCGCCCAGGCCGCTTCCAGGGCCACAAGGTTGCTCTAACTCACCGCTAAGTGCGCCAGGTGGGCAAAAGAAAGGACCTTGCTTACTCTGGGTTTATATTAGTTTTAGGGGTGGGACGGTCTGAATGCCCAATGAACTTTACACATTTCCGCATGCTGGGGACAGGGGTGGTCTACGCACGACCAATCACTTGTTCTCCCCAGGCTAGACTGACAGGCTAGTCTTAAGTCCTGCACTTCCCCGGCTGCGGCCAGTCTGACCTCCAAGGTGCAGGTGCCTGTCTTTCCCAGTCCCACCACCAATCAGTTATCACTAGGGGGTAGGAGGGCTTTCCCCTCCTCCACTCACCTTGCTAGCATTTTACCTAGTCAGTGCAATACTTACTTTCTCCTGCTGTCCTTTTGCCTGGGGCAGGATATCTGCCTCCAGGACAAGGTGCTCCTTGGGAAAAGCAGGAGCTCAGTTACCAAGGCAACGAGACCCCACCCACCGCCTCACTTGCGCGCAGGGAGATAGAGATCTCATCAGGAGGCTCCTTCTTTTCCTGCCCTTGCATCCCCTCAGCGGTCCTGCCTGGCTATCTGTATCATTAAGATGCACAAACTCTTTTAGTCTTGGCAACCAGGCTACTTTCCAGATGAGGACACTGATACAGACAAGGGAGTTCACACAGGAGGAATAAGGAGTGGGGATGGGAAAGAGGTCACCAGGCTGGGGGACTCTTACACCATAAACCACAAAGCCAAGTGCAAAAGCAGTTGCTGCCCCAGCTGGTGTGGCCGCCTGCCTGCGAACCAAAGGGTCACCGGTTGATTCCCAGTCAGGGCACATGGCTGGGTTGCAGGCCGGATCCCCAGTGGGGGCGGGGAAAGGGGCACACATTGATGTTTCTCTCCCTTTTTCCCTCCTTTACCCTCTCTAAAAATAAATAAATAAAATCTTTTTTTTAAAAAAAAGCATTTGCTGAAAGTCTCAAGGACCACAAAATTGCAAACTGCAGCTGCCTTAGGTGGTGATTAGTGACTTCTTTTTCTTTCTATTTTAATCCTCACCTAGGGATATGTGTATTGATTTTAGAGAGAGAGGAAGGGATAGAGAGAAAAATAATCGATGTGAGAGAGAAGCATCACTCGGTTGCGACCTGCAACATTTTGGTTCACCATGTGATGTTCCATCTAAGTGAGCTACTGGGCCAGGGCTGTAACCCCTTTGAGAAAGACCCATTCAAGCTGTTGAGCCAGGCTACCTGAGCTGTCTGTGGTACCGACCCCTCCTCCCATAGACCACACCATTGTGTGAACGCCCTCCCCCGACATGTGTCTCGGTGAGACTGGCTGGAGCTGTCCCTGATTGAATCTCTAAGCAGAATGCAAGGAGCTCTGTACCTCTTACTACTTCAAAGAACCGAGCCTCCTAGGGAAGAGCCCTGCTATTGCCAGTAAACAATGCTCTCTGGGTCATCGGGAGTGTGGGATGAAAGCAGATGAGGGCAAAAACTGCACATTTTTAAGAGGCATCTTTGTCTTTCGTAATGGCAGGGCATGTCTACCACCTGACTGAAATTATTAACATGGAGTTTCAAAAACAATTCTGTGGGAAAAAATGTACCCCCCAAAATTAAAAACAAAGCACAGACATGCAAGGATCCATGATGATGGTTACTTGGATTGTGGAAAATTGTGGGAGGCCTATGTCGATATGTGAGTTGCTTGCAAGGTTCTAGTTTTTACATTGTGAGGCGGGGTCAAAGAAAGATATCATTGTGTATCAGAATACAGCATGACTATATTTTATACTTTGAATTATAAACACTTGAAATCTTATATGAGTGGCATTTTTGAATGACAAGAACTCTTGCAATTTAAAATTTCCTAGAAGTCTTTACTGTCTAATGTGATCACTTGTGTAAATTGTAAACAGTGTTTGCTATTTTAGGATCACTTTAGCTGGTGAAGAGACACGCCAATCATCTCTAGTTAGGGTTGGCCTTGTATTATGCAGGTTTTGAATGGTGCAATGTCTTTGAGAGTGAGCCCCCCGGCATAAAAATCCAGCAACTCTGGAAATGGTGAATGGATGGATGTGTTTTTTCTTCCGGAAGATCTGGTCACCAGGGAAAGCACAGCTGCTCCCATTGCTCAAGATACAGACATTCATAAAACACCCACACTGTACTAAATATTGCAAGAGACACCACAGGTGTGTCCCCTTCCCCTAAAAGGATGATTTCCACAACTACTTAAGGAGCAGGAAGCTTTCAGGGTCTGAATTTAGCTATTTATTTTTAGAGAGAGGAAAAGGAAGGAAAAATAGATAAACATTGACATGCTAGAGATACATCGATTGGTTGCCTCTCACACGCCCCCAAATGGGGACCTGGGACCTGAACACAGGCATGTGCCCTGATTGGGAATTGAACTGGTGAACTTTCAGTTCACAGGAGGGCAATCAGTCCACTGAGCCACACCAGCCAGGCCCTGACTTGAGCTTTGATCATAGACCTACAGAACTCTGGCTCTTCCCTACTTTTTGAACTTTTCATGGAGTTGTTGGCCCAGTGGCTTTTGATCCCAAATCCTATAAAGACACTAGATTTCTTTATATTAAAAATGTTTTTTCTGCCCTGACTGGTGTGGCTGAGCGGACTGAGTGTCACCTTGCGAACCAAAAGGTTGCTGGTTCGGTTCCCAGTCAGGGCACATGCCTGGGTTGTGGGCCAGGTCTCCAGTTGGGAGCATGCGAGAGGCAACCCATTGATGTACCTCTTGCACATCAATGTTTCTCTCCCTCTCTTTCTCCCTCCCTTCCCCTCTTTCTAAAAATAAATAAATAACATCTTTTAAAAAAGTTTTTTCTTTATTGGTGTCTGCCTTGCTTTCTGTAATTTCATCTCCATGACAGTGGGGACTGTATGTTTCTAATACACCACCGAGTCTCCAGCTGTTAGGACTATTTTTGGCACATGCAAGACATTCCATAACTTTTTTCTGAAGGGTTAAATGAGTAAAAGGTGCTGCTTATGAATGTAAAACATTCCAAAGTCTCAATATGGGCAACTCATTAAGTTAAGAATAAAAATGAGGGAGCTGAATCAGTGCAACAGTTGTCTGGGTGCAGCCCATGGTCTGTGCAGCCGAGTCACCCATGATATTGGACACCCGGTTGGGTAAGACTCTGCCAGGAGACCAAACTACAAGCAGGGGATCTGTTGTTCCCTCCTCTGGGCCATCCATCAATGGGGGCCTAAAAAGCAAGGCCATATGGCACCAAGTAAAGACTTCTGTCAGTCAGGATCACCCCACAAGGAAAAGAATCTACCACATTTTTCAGACTATAAGACACCCCCCCCAAAATCTGGGAGGAAAAGGGGGGTGTGTCTTATAGTCTGAATGTAGCTTACCTGGCTCACTTGGGGGTTGGGGGGGCGGCAGTGGAGCTGGGTCACAGGAGGCAGGAGCAGGACCACATTTTTTACTTCAAAATTTGTTTTCCTATTTTCCTCCTCTAAAACCTATGTGCATCTTATGGTCCAGTGTGTCATATAGTCCGAAAAGTACGGTACTCCACTTTTTAAAATTTTCTAATTATTTGAGTGAGAGAGATTTGTTGTTCCAATTACTTAATGCATTCATTGAATTTTTTTCCAATTTTAGAGAGAGAAATCTATCTGTTGTTCCAGTTTTTATGCATTCATTTAATTTAACTTAAACTTAATTTAACCATAAATGGGCATAAAGTCTAAACTATGCAGGAGAAAAAGTCCTAGAGATCTACTGCTGTACAAAATTGTCCTCTAATGAATGGTACCATCTTGTACAAATAAAATTGGGTTAAGAGGGTACATCTCATGCCCTGTCCGGGTGGCTCAGCTGGTCGGAGCGCTTTCCCATACAACAGCTTTCAGGTTGTATGGAATTCCTGGTCAAGGTATATACCTCAGTTGTGGGCTGGATCCCGTATCAAGGCGCATATGAAAGGCAAAGGATAAATCTCAAATCTATTTCTCTCTCTCTATTCCCATAAAATTAATAAGCATATCCTCCAGTGAGAATTAACAACAACAAGAAAAGGATGGTAGATCTCATGAGTTTTTGTCCACAAGAAATGACATTTTAAAGGCAAAATACAAAAAATGTAAGCTTTCCACTTTTCATATTGTCCTTCCTGTCTTATGCTCATTTGCTAACATGTAACAAATGTCAGTGAAGTTGTATTTCTTAAAAAGAAAAAAAAACAATAAAAACACAAAGGGGAGCGCACAGTAGATACTACTATCAACTCTTTGTTTTTTCACTTAATGCTGTATCTCAGAACATCTTCAGTTACCAGTATCCTCAGTTCTTCCTCACCATTTTTAAAGATTATTTATTTATTTTTAGAGAGAGGGGAACGGAGGGAGAAATAGAGGGAGAGAAACATCAACGTGTGGTTGCCTCCCACATGCCCCCCACCGGGGACCTGGCCTGTAACCCAGGCACATAGCCTGACTGGGAACTGAACTGGCAAACCTTTGTTTCACAGGCCGGCACTCAATCCACTGAGCCACACCAGCCAGGGCCTCACCATTTCTTACGTAGATCCTAATGGATTTGGCCAACCTGCTAAGGACAAATCCATGGATGTTGTCCTCTCTTCCAATCTCTACTGAGCCCTGGACTGAGAGGACACTGCCCTGTCCCCCAGTATCTATACAGCTGTCTTCTCTTTGCCGATTGGGGCTGTGCTCCAATGTCATCTTCTGATATACCCTCCCTGACTGCCAAAGCTGAAACAGTCTCTGATCACTTTCTACCTCATCACTTGTCACCTCGCTCAGTAATGAGCAGCAGGGGCTCCGTCAGACCAGGGGCTGTGGCTTGCTCACTGCTAGACCCACAGCACCTGGAACACAGGAGGCGCTCAGACACTTATTGAATGACTCACTGTTCACCTACAGCCTCTTGTCTCTTGAGATTCCTGCTCATCAGAGGATGCAAAAATCCTAGGTCTTCATGTATTAGGTATTCACTTTCTTATGTCTTCAAACAGCCTCTCCCCGACCACTAAGCAGGGAAGAAAACAACTCAGGCTCCCACGTGACCCAATTCCATCACTCCCCTGTGCATGACATCAGTCATATGAAGCTCCCTGTGCCACATCGAATTCAGCAGTGAAAAAAATGCCAGCTGCACACTTGCCTCTCCTCCTCCACTTCTCAGCACCTCTCGGCCCCTCGGAAAAGCAGGTGATCACCTGTAAGAACACTTTCCCTTCTAGGCAGCTCCTTAAGAAACTTGGGCCAAAGGAAAATTCCCCTGATGACATTTCATGCCATGAGGGGATGTTTATTGGGTAAATGAGCATCCATGGAAAGGAGATGAGAAATCAATGAACCTCCTAGAGCTGCTAGTCTGGGTGTGTGTGTGATGGGGAGAGGGAGAGATGTAATTTCCTGCTACTAATATCAATGGTCATGGGAGACCAGAAATCCCCAGGGAAAACCATTCTGATAATAAGCATTAGACATGGTATGACCATTCCCAAGCCAGGAATCCAGACGGCAAGAGGGAAGTGGCCTGGTGCAGGCTTGCTTGGTTCTGGGTGTTCCCATGGGGTATACGTGCTCCCTCCCCCCAAGTGCTGACACTCATCTGGACAGGACAACCAGTACCTGCACCTTTCACACCTGACGACTGTTTAAAACGATGCTGGTCTCACTTAATTAAAACTTTCATTTTGAAAAATTTAAGACCAATGTGAGATACTTTGAAATCTGAAGAAATTATTACTTCCTAATCCTGAAAAAAGTATTCTTCCTCCTCGTGAACCACCTGGTAACTTCTATAGCTTATAAGCTTGGGGCCTTCCAGCTGGTGTTGCAGGGAAACTAGGGGCTGTGTGTGGGGAAAACAAGGAAACACAGACAGGGCAACAACCTGATCTTTGGACTAGACCCAAGCACGTTGGACAAAGTGACAATGTCCCCATGGAGCTCCTCTCCATTCTCTCCCTCCTCCACTTTACTGTGGAGAAGAGGGAGACCCAGAGACACTAAATGCGTTGTCCAAGGTCACGAGTCAGCTTACTACAGCTCAGGAACCACTGTGCCTCTGGACACACTCCCAGATACCAGACCTGTAGGAGGGCTTACTTTCCACATGGCATTGTGGATACGAATGGTGAGCAAGGCGTGGCCTATCCCCAGCACCCACATTCCTAACACCACTATGAGCAGGACTTCTCTTGCGTTCTACCTGTGGGCTCCAATGTCAAGTCGAGCACTTGCCCATGGGCTTACGACCTGCCCATCGGGTGTGGATTCTGACCTCCACACCTCCCTGCTATGTATCTGGTGAGGTGTAAATTCCCACTGAAGGTTTTCCCCCACACATCACACTCGCAGGGCTTCTCTCCCACGTGGATCCTCCAGTGGACAGAAAGCAAGAAGTTCCTGATGAAGGCTTTGCCACACTGGCCGTACTTAGAAAGCTTCTCCTCAGAGGTGGTCGGTCACATTCTCCTGCAGGGACAAGCGTGTCATGAAGTTCTTCTGGCAGAGGGAGCACCGGTAGGGCTACTTCCCGGTATGCACGTGCCTATGCTTCCTGAGCGAGCAGTTTTTGCTGAAGGCCTTGCTGCACTGACTGCACTTATAGGGCTTCTCTCCAGTGTGCACACGCCGATGTGTCCTCAGCGAGGAGTTTTGGCTAAAGGCCTTGCCACACTGGCTGCACATGTAGGGCTTCTCTCCAGTGTGCACACGCCAGTGCGTCCTGAGGGAGGAGTACTGCCTGAAGGCCTTGCCACACTGACTACATGTGTACGGCTTCTCCCCAGTGTGCGTCCTCTGGTGCAGGATGAGGTACTCGTTCTGACTGAAGGCCTTGCCACAGTCCCCACACACGTATGGCTTCTCCCCAGTGTGCATCCTCTGGTGCTCTTTGAGATTCCCTTTCTGTCTGAAGGCCTTGCCGCAGTTGCCACACATGAACGGCTTCTCGCCCGTGTGCGTCCTCTGGTGCCGGATAAGGTGCCCTTTCTGGATGAAGGCCTTTCCACAATACTCACACGTGTACAGCTTCTCTCCATTGTGTGTCCTCTGGTGTTCATTGAGGGTCTCCTTCCGGGTGAAGGACTTGCCGCAGTCCCCACACTGGTATGGCTTCTCCCCAGTATGAGTCCTCTGGTGCCGGATGATGTTCGTCTTCTGGCTGAAGGACTTGCCGCAGTCCCCACACACATACGCCTTCTTCCCACTGTGCATCCTCTGGTGCTCTTTGAGATTCCCTTTCTGTCTGAAGGCCTTGCCACAGTCCCCACACATGAATGGCTTCTCCCCAGTGTGTGTCCTTTGGTGTAAGATGATGTGCGCCTTCAGCCTGAAGGCCTTGCCACACTCCCCGCACACATACGGTTTCTCCCCGGTGTGTGTTCTCTGGTGCTGGATGATGTTCACCTTCAGCATGAAGGCCTTGCCGCAGTCCCCGCACATGTAAGGTTTCTCCCCGGTGTGCACACGCTGATGGACGGTAAGGGATGACTGCTGGGTGAACTGCTTCCCGCACGTGTGGCATGAGAAAAGCTTCTCCCCGGTGTGGATTCGTTGATGCATCCGCAGGGATGAGTTATAGCTGAAGGCCTTGCCACATTCTCCACACTCATATGGCTTCTTCTCTGCACTGAAGTTGGAGGTAGGAACGAGGACTGAAGTACCTGAGTCCTTCCTACACATAGTGAATGGGTGCGTCTCCACTCCCCTGCATCCCTCTGATATCATTGGGGCCCACGTGCGGCTTTGGAGGACGAATGTCTTAAATTCACAATATTCAGGGGCTAATGCCTGGGACATGTCCGACTGCCCCATACAGGTTCCTAGACTCTCCTGTTGCCACCCCACCCAGTCACCCTGTGTCCCTGCTCCTTCACAGGTGTAACCCCGGGCACCATTCCTCGTGGGTCCTTCTGCAATAACCACAACAGACGGTCTGTCTTCCCAATCATCCTCCTGTGGGTCCGATTCTTTTGCGTCAGGTCTAGTCTCCACATCTGAGGGAGGGGAAAGAGATGACGACAAACATGTAGTTAACCACGCTGGGAGGGAGGACCTTCCCAAAGCGCCACAAGGCACATCCTAAGAGCAGGGGACAGCCTGTCATGGGGACAGAGAGAGAAGGGAGGCCGTGATTTGACACAGTGAGGTCGAGGGAGGTGAGTAGAGAATAAGAACTGTCCCCTTGGGAGTGGGTACAAAGGTGGACAGCACAGCTCAGATGGGAAGACAATCCCAATCCCCTCCTATAGATTCCTCCATTTCTGTTTCCACCTAGGGGCTACTCTGAGTTCCAGACTGCACATGGACATCAAGGTTCCTCCCAACATTAAAAACTGTGAGATCTTATGCAAAAATCTCATTTAAAAAAGGAGCACGGAGCCCTCCATCACAGGAGGCCACAAAGATCGGAGTGGTAAGTAGCTGTACCCCTACCCCCATTTAAGGCCCCACTGGCCCCACAACAAGTGAGTTTGAGACCCCTCCCCTGAATCCTGAGACCCCAGGTTTCAGTCTCTATGCGGACACCTCCTAAATGGATGCCCCTGTCCAGACCCCCTTTCTCATCTCTGCTAAAGAATAAACCAAGGCCTAATAAATAAATAAATAAAACAGGGCCTCCTTCTCTGTTGTGCAAACCTAACACACTGGATGCAAACCAGTGATCTAGGAACCTCCAGTCCCCAATAACAGAAACGAGAAAAGACCTATCAAAGTAACTTAGCAAAATAAGACAGACCATTATGACCTGTACCATATGATTCCACTCATGTGAGGCAAACAGAACTGTCAAAGTGACAGAGGCAGAAAGTAGGACGAGGGTGCCAGGAACAGGGGCGGGGGATGTGACGTTGCTCATTAGAGGAGACGGATCGTCAGTTGGGGATGAATAAGTGTCCTGGTGGTGGATGGTGGTGATGGTTGAACAATAACATGATTACATATCAAGCCATGGAACTGTGCATATAACAATAGTTAAATGGTCAGAAACAAAATAGTTAAACAGTTAATTTAATCTTATGTCTGTTTTGCAACCATTAAAAAAAATATTTTGCCCTGGCTCGTGTGGCTCAGTGGACTGAATGCCAGTCTGAGAACCAAAAGGTCGCTGGTTCTATTCCCAGTCAGAGCACAAGCCTGGGTTGTGATCCAGGTGCCCAGTTTGGGGCTTGCGACAGGCGACCAATATATGTATCTCTCACATACTGATGTTTCTCTCACTGTGTTTCCCTGTCTTCCCAGTCTCTAAAAATAAATAAATAAAATGTTTAAAGAAAATAAAGAAATTTTCCTATAATTAAAAAATAAGATTTATCAGTCATCCTTGACTCACCCATCCCCTCCCACCATCCAGACTGTTAACAAATGCCACCGCACAGGAGAACAACTTGAACTGGACCAGACCAACGCACCATCACTGCTGCCAACGCAGCAGCCTCCCCCACTCTGTACAACCCACTGTCCACTCTGCGGAAAGAGGAGCTCAGAGCCGGACCAAACCCTCCAGCACCTTCCCGGTACCCTGGGGGTCACAGGCAACGCCTTCCTACTCTTCTGACTCCTCTATGCCATCCAGCCCCACTCATCCTTGTTTCCCTTTGATTTCCTCATCCATGCCCAGTGCTTTCCGCCTCAGAGCCTTTGCACCTGCCTTTCCCCCAGCCTTCCCATGGGCGCTCATCCTCAAGCCTCAGTGAGCCTTTGACCCCCACAGGGAGGCCCTTTCTGTCCACCCTGCTGTGGAAAGGAAGATCCCACCTGCCATTCTCTCGCCAACATCATTGTGAGTGACCATTATAGTGCTCTTCCTCCTTCTACCCACTGCCTGCTCCTGCAGTGGGGGGTGAGCTCTGTGAAGGCAAGAGCCTCACTGGTCCCCAGCTCATACAGTTTTCAGCACACGGAAGGCACCTGATAAACCTTCACCGAGTGTCGGCCATGTGCTGGCATGGTACAAAGTAGCCCACACTGCACGTGAGTAGTTGCTGGTAAGATTATACTCACTTTACAGATGCTGAAACCAAGGCTTTGAGAATTGAGCAACAGCCAAAATGTCACCCAGCAAATTTGATCACGTTAACAAACACCTGGGTCACTATCTGGCCCCTGTAACTATCTTATCCTGGGGGAAAGGATTATGAGAAGTATGCAAGGTAGAAAGAGTAGAAAGACCTTGGATTCATGACCTGAGGTGTGGGGGAGATGCCGGATGTCAGAGCAGGTGGTGGCTTGGGACATGGAGGCTGGAGGTAAGTTTCCAGAGGGAGGAGGGAAGGAGGGTGACGGTGGGTGTGTTTGGGGCCCATGGGTCTGAGACACACTGGGGACATAACTGGCCTGCAGCTGCACAGACTGGAGAGAGGAGTCTTGGTTGTGAACACGCTCAGAAACGCAATCCCCAAAGAAAGTAATTGAAAAATTGGACTTCATCAAATTACAAACTTCTCATCAACAAACAGTGCTGGGGCACCTGGGTACGTACATTCAAAAAAGCAACGACATGTGATCAAAGGTGACATGACTTTGGGTGGTGGGCACACAATGTAATATACATATCAGTCATCATCGAAATGTACACTTGAGAGCTATATGATCCTATTAGCCAATGTCACAATAAATTTAATTTAAAATAAAAACAGTGACACTAGCCCCTTTTTACATCATTCACAACAATTAACTCAAATTTGACCAAAGACCTAAATAAATAGCTAACATTCTAAAACTTGTAGACAAAACAAGAGTAAGCCTTCATGGCCTTTAGTTAGGCAATGGTCCCTCAGATATAACACCAAAAGTACATACAACAACAAAATAAACTGGACTCCATCAATATTAAAAAAGTTGGCTTTTCAAATGATGCTATCTAGGAAGAGAAAAAACTACCCACAGAGTGGGAGAAATAGTAGGAAAGCACATATCTGATAAAAGACTTAGAGAAAGAATTAACATCAAAAGAATATGTACAGAACTTTCAGAACTGAATGATAATGAAGCAAACCACCGAAGTGAAAAAAAAAGGCAAAAGACTTGAACCAGACATGTCACCGAAGAGAACATACTGATGGCAAATAGTCACCTGAACAGGTTCTCAGTATCAGATCAAAGGTGGAATGTGGTAAGACTGCGCACCAACGAGAATGGCTACCATGAGAAAGACTGAAGTTGTTCAGTTTTGATAAGCACACGAATCAATGCAATACCTGGTTCGCGGTGGTGGAATTAAAAAATGAGAGAGCTAGGGAAAGAATGCGGCAGGCGGAAAACTTGGGAAGAAAAGAGCAGTAATCCCTTCCACAAGAGAACATACTTTCTTCCAAGGAACCGCAGTTGTGTGGATGCGGGTAGACTTTTTACACGGGGACAAGTTCTTCCAGCATTTTTACCTGCACGTTCCGAGACAGTCCAGCGCATGGGTCATTTCAGCAGAACCTGCCTTAGGCACTTACCTTTCGTAGCTCAGGCACCCCAAGACAAAAAAAAAAAGCCCAAATGAAAGAACAGATCAAAGCTCCAGAAAAATACAACTAAGCCACAAAGAGATAGCCAATCTATCAGATGCACTGTTCAAAACACTGGTAATAAGGAAACTCACAGAATTGGTTGAATTTGGTCTCAAATTAGATGAAAAAATGAAGGCTATGCTAAGTGAAATAAAGGGGTACCAGAAGAAGAGGAAGACCAAGAAATTGAAAACTTATTTGAACACATAATGAAGGAGAACTTCCCCAGTCTAGCAAAGGAAATAGACTTCTAGGAAGTCCAGGAAGCTCAGAGAGTCCCAAAGAAGCTGGACCCAAGGAGGAACACACCAAGGCACATCGTAATTACATTACCCAAGATTAAAGACAAGGAGAGAATCTTAAAAGACGCAAGAGAAAAGGAGACAATTACCTACAAAGGAGTTCCTATAAGACTGTCAGCTGATTTCTCAAAAGAAACCTTGCAGGCAAGAAGGGGCTGGAAAGAAGTATTCCAAGTCATGAAATGCAAGGACCTACATCCAAGATTACTGTATCCAGCAAAGTTTTCATTTATAATGAAAGGGCAGATAAAGTGCTTCTCAGATAAGGTCAAGTTAAAGGAGTTCATCATCACCAAGCCCTTATTATATGAAATGTTAAAGGGATTTATCTAAGAAAAAGAAGATAAAAAATATGAACAGTAAAAATGACAGCAAACTCACAGTTATTAACAACCACACCTAAAACAAACACAAAAGCAAACTAAGCAAACAACTAGAACAGGAAAGAATCACAGAAATGGAGATCACATGGAGGGTTATCAGTGAGGGAGTGATGGGGAGAGAGGGGGAAAGGGTACAGAGAATAAGTAGCATAAATGGTAGGTAGAAGATAGAAAGAAGATAGAGGGGGAGGGTAAGAATAGTATAGGAAATGTAGAAGCCAAAGAACTTATAAGTATGAATCATGGACATGAACTAAAGGGGGGGAATGTAGGTGGGAGGGGGTGTGCAGGGCAGAGGGGAATAAAGGGGGGGAAATGGGACAACTAATAGCATAATCAATAAAGAGTATGCACCATATGATTCCATATATATAAAATCCTAGAATAGGCAAACTGAACCACAGTGGTGGCTGGGGGACTGAGGGTAGGGGAAAGGAAAGAAAAAGATCTTGGGCTAATGGATGTGTCTGCATCATGACAATTTCCCAGCTGGATATAAATGTCAAAATGCATCAAATCACTTGCTTTAACTAGGTGCAGTAATTGTAGGTCAGTTAAACCTCCACCAAAGGCTGTTAAAGAAATGGGACTGTACACTAATTCTGAAAGTTAGAGGAACAATATTATTCAGGGACATCTCTCTGTGTCAGTGACTACAAAGTTTGCTCATCTTTGAAGAGTGATTTCCATCATATTGCTACATCCTGATTTGTTCAGTCAGCCTTGTAGGTGGGCATCTAGGGCCTTTCTCTAGATTTTTCTTCCTTTGAAAAACTCTGCACACTTAATTAAAGGATTTATTTTAGAAATGAAATCGTGTGAAGCTTGGTTGGTAACACCAAACTGTCTCCCGAAATAGCTGTCAATTCAGGCTCCTAAAATGAGGATACCTTTCCCTACATTTTCATACTACACGCTTGTCTTACTCTTTTATTTCATGCCTCACCAGAGTATATGCTTCCAGAGGGAGGAAATAAATGGGGAGGGACAGGGGGAGAAAGAGAGAAAGATTGATCAGTTGCCTTCTGTATGTGCCCTGCTAGGGTTCAAAGGGACAAGCAAGATATGCACCCTGACAGGGAATTGAATCCCCAATCTTCTGGTGTATGGGAGGGCACTCCAAACAACTCAGCCACAAGCGGCCAGGGCTGGTATTCTTTTCCATGTCTCTGTACCTTATGGTTGGTAATTCTTCAACTAATAGTAATGTTGAAAAATATTTTGTAATGTGTACCTCCATGCATTTCTACATCTGTGAACTGTCTGCTCATCAGCTTGGTACATCTTTCTATTATTCATTGTCTTTTTCTCATTTAATCCTAGGAGCTCTTTATATATTTATAATCCTGACTGTTATACATGCAGTAAACATTCTTCCCAACTTCATCACTTTATTTTTAACTTCCAGTAATTTGAATGTCCTACATGTAAGATATGTCTACCTTTTTATTTCTGTGTCATCCTGAAGTGACAGGCAGGTGGTGAGTAACACAGGGAAGCTGCCACCTTACCCAGCGAGACCAGGTTCCAGTAGACCTCCATCATCACGTCCCTGTA
The DNA here is from genome assembly GCF_022682495.2 of Desmodus rotundus. Classification (NCBI taxonomy): domain Eukaryota; kingdom Metazoa; phylum Chordata; class Mammalia; order Chiroptera; family Phyllostomidae; genus Desmodus; species Desmodus rotundus. Next base: position 50,534,861 of record NC_071398.1, on the reverse strand, counting down.
CAGGTCCTTCTGCGCAGGCTTCAGCTGCTGCCACTCCTCCTGGGTGAAGTCCACGATCACATCCCTGAATGCCACCAACCCCTGTAAGAGGAAGCGCACACCACTCACCACAGGACTCTCTTCACAGAGGTCAGGAGATGTGGCCTGAAAGGATGAGGGGATCAGGAAGGCACACAGGATGCACCTGACATGGCACCAATAAGGTGCAGCGCTCTGAAGGTCCTGTCCACTCAGTGTCCTTAGTGCCTAAGCACACTGGATGGTCCTCAGCGGGACAAATAAACTATGGGGATGTTCACCAGGAAGACAAAAAACCCACTTAAACAATGGGTAAAGGATCCATGGACTTGAACTAAGGTGGAGGAAATTGCTGGAGGGAAAAGGGATACCAGACACAGAGGGGCAAAGGGGGAAATATTGGGACAACTGTAATAGCATAATCAATAAAATATACAAAAAAAAAGATAAAGAAAACCCTACTTCAATATCAAAAAAAAGAAGAAAAAAACAAGGGCAAGGACTCTGGATAGACACTTGTCCAAAGAGGACATACAGATGGCCAACAGACATATTAAACATACTCGATATCATGAGAGAGCTGCAAACTGAAACCACAGTGAGACAGCACCTCACACCTGTTACACGGAAACCCCTGTAGCTGACCCACAATCTGGTCAATAGCATCATGACAGGTGCCTGAGCTCTAGGGGGTGTCCAGGAAGCTGGAAGGTGTGGTCTATGGCTGGATTTTGGGGGGACAATCTGGGTGGGGGCAGGTGGGTCAATACCTGAGGCTCACATGGTACATGGGAGCACTGAGGATGCTATGCCATGACCCCATGCAAGAAACGAACATGGCTCAGCACTTTGTGGATGACGACAAGATGACATAATGACAATGTCATCACCACAGCAGTAATGACATCTGTTAGTCACTAGGCAATTGCTCTGCACCAGGTGTTAGTCTAAGCCATGTTACGGGTTCAGTTTTGTGTTGAGTTCCTGTGTTGAAGTACCTACCCTCAGCACCTCAGGATGGGACCTGATTGGGAACAGGGTCACTGTAGGTGTAGAGTTAAGATGAGGTCACGAGAAGGTGGCCCCTAAGGCCATAGAACTGATGTCCTTTTAAAAAGGAGAAATTTGGACAGAGAGACATGCAAGCAGGGACATGCCACGTAAGGATGGTAGTGATGGTGCCACGAGCCAGAGGACCAGCAGAAGCTGAAAGTGACACCTGGAACAGACCCTCTATCAGTGCCTTTAGAGGGGGCATGGCCCTGCTGATGCCTTGGTCTCTGACTTCTGGGCCCCAGAACTGTGAGAATAGAATCCTTTTGTTCAAGGATCCCAGCCTGTGGTGCCTTGATACAGCAGCCCCACGCCAAGCTGAGTAATGTATCTGTCAGGGACCACGAATCACAGATCACCGTCCACGAGTGGAGAACTTACCTGCAAACTAGCACCATGTGACAACAGAGCAGTACGAGGCAGTCGGTGGTTAACTGTGTGGGCTCGTGAGCCCATAACCAAATCTAAGCTTTGCCCCACACACCAGCTGTGATGCCTCTGACAACTGTCTTAACCTCTCTGAGCCCCTCTGTTCAATGGACCCCCTAGTAACAATGCCCCCTCTGTAGCTGTTACAAGGTTAAATGAGGTCACATATGTGTGATTCCACAGTGTGGTATGGCTGCAAGAAGTCTCAAAAATGGCAACTAGTGCTCTTATCATTTCATTAATTGGACATTTTATATACACCTTCTATATGTTCCTTATCATTAATACTTAATTTATATAATTACTTGATTGTTCACCCCATTCTTCTTTTGGGAAAACCAAGGAAATAATTTCTTTCTTTTGCAATCCTTTTCCAAAGGTGTTTATTGATTTGAGAAGAGAAAGAGGGGGAGAGGGAAACAGTGACATGAGAAACATCAATCAACTGGCTGTCAAATCTGCCCTGAGCTGGGGATCACACTCACACCCTTCTGTGCACAGGACGATGCTCCAACCACCAGCGCCACACGGCCGGGCAATCATTTTGTTTTTAAAAAAACCACTTTATTGAGGTATGACTGGTGTACTAAAAGCAGCAGGTATTACAGCTACACAATTTGATAAATTTGGAAGTACTGGATTGGCAAAAAAATCCATTACATTTTTTTCTGTACGATGGCTCTAGTAGTGCTTAGTTGTGCCTTTAACTTCATTTGAAACAATTTTGTTAGATTATACCATGAGAGCTGTCACCGCAGTGTGCATTTTATAAAAAACTTATCAAAAAGGGTGAATTTTTGTGCTGCCACTTCAATAACGATGATGGAAGAAAACATGCAACATTTTCGGTGCAATATGCTTTATTATTTCAATAAAGGTAAAAGTTAAACTGAAATGCAAAAAAGATTTGTGCAGTGTATGAAAAGGTGCTGTGACTGATGGAACATGTCAAAAGTGATTTGCGAAGTTCTTGGTACTATCGACATTTTGCCCAAATAATTCTCTGCTGTGGGGCTGTCTTATGCATTGGAAGATGTGGAGCAGCACCCCTGGCCTCCACCCCCTAGAAGCCAGTAGTGGGAGATAGCTGACATACTCAAAGTATCCAAATCAATAAAGATATGGGTGAAAATGAAAAATGTTTCTTTTACTTTACCACTTCTCAAAGTTTCCTCCTGCGCCTCTTTATTGTTGTACTTGTTTGATTTTAATTTTTTAAATATAATTCTTGCTGAAAGTCGTCCCTAAGACTGCCGCCTGGAAGAACTCTCTCAGTGAAATTTTTACCAGTCTCCACGCATCAAGCCCGGGCTGGGACAGACTGACAATCAGAGATGGCCCTGGGCTTCTGGGAGCCCACAATGTACGTCGCAAAGATGTGGGTGGTGAGACAGAGGGTCCCCTGCCTCGGAGGGATTGGAAGATTCCCATAGCAATGGGGCTTTCCCCCAAGTGAACTAATGCCCTCTTGAGCGCTCTGTGGGCACATGACTGAGACCACTCACTCCAGGGCTCCATCTGTTTTGGATTCTTGTCTAATGGCACAAACCACTCACACAAGGAAAACCTCACCCAGTTCCAAAGAGCTGAAATCAGGTTCTGTTTTTATTTAGTTATCGGTCAAGGACATATTTATTGAGTTTAGAGGGAGAGGAAGGCAAGGTCAGAGACAGAGACATCAATCTGTTTGTGTCATGCACATGCCCAACGAGGGACTGAACCATTAAGCTTTTGGTGTGACGATAGGGCTACAACCAACTGAGCAACACAGCTAGGACAGGTTCTTTTTTTAAGAAATATCAGAATGTAATTATGCTAAAAAGAGATTAAGAAAAGGAAACTGAACACCCAAGTCCCAACCACACGGAAATGACCATCAGGAATCCTAAGGAGGAAACCAAGGCAACATCACAGAGAAAGTAACAGTGGAGACATCATGGTGCAGCCACGTTAGAAACAGTCAGATCGTTCCTTAAATGGTTAAATATGCTGTTATCAAAGGACCCATAATTTCTACTCCTACACTTAAGAGAAATGAGAGCCTGAAACAAAAAACTATACATGAACGTTTATAGCAGAATTAGTAATAAAAACCAAAAAGTGGAAACAACCCAAGTGTTACCACCTGATAAATGCACACACACAGGGTCTACCTGTATAATAGATTAGTATACAGCCGTGAAAAAGCACACCTGCTGTAACTCAGAACATCAAAAAACATGATGCTAAGGGAAAGCAGCCAGACACAAAAACCACATGTTGTATGATTCCATTGGTAAGAAATGTCCAGCCCTGAATGGGTGATTCATCTTACTGGAGCTTTGTCTGTAAAAACAAAGGTTGAGGGTACAGTCCCTGTTTGGGGTGCATATGGGAGGCAATCGATCAATGTTTCTTTCACACATGGATGTTTCTCCCCTTCATTTCTCCTTCTATTACCTTCTCTATAAAAATAAATAAAATCTTAATAGAATAAAAACCTAGAAATACTAAGATTCCTGAGGATCAGCAAAGTAAAGGATAATTTGTCTACATAAATGGTGAATAAATATTTTCTTCCTTTAAAAAAAAAGATTTTATTCATTTATTTTTAGAGATAGGGAAGGGAGAGAAAAAGAGGGACAGAAACATCAGTGTGTGGTTGCCTCTCGAGTGCTCCCTGTTGGAGACCTGGCCCACGACCCAAGCATGTGCCCTGACTGGGAGTTGAACTGGGGACCCTTAGGTTTGCAGGCTGGCACTCAATCCACAGAACCATACCAGCCAGGGCCGAATAAATACTTTCTACAAAACAAGCCTCACTAATACCACCAACAATGCTACACAGAAATACATCATGTGACATCAGTTGTCACTTACGGTAAGATAGTGTATACCCCTTGTAATTTCTATTCAATGAGTTAGAATAAGCACTGAACGATGGCCAACGGGAAACATTAGCAGCCCCTGCTGCATGGTAGTGGGAGAATAAATGGTCCCAACCTGTAAATATGAAGACTCTTTCCGGCCTTAAAAATACCCTCCTCAAGGTTCTTGGCAAGGATACGCCCATAATGAAAACATAAAGCCCTGGCTGGTGTGTCCCTGTGGATTGAGCGCCAGCCTGTGAAACAAAGGTCTCCCGTTCGATTCCCAGTCAGGACACATGTCTGGGTTGTGGGCCAGGTCCCAAATGGGGTGTGCAAGAGGCAACCCAGTGACGTTTGTAGCCCACTACAATGTTTCTCTCCCTTTATTTCTCCCTCCCTTATACTCTCACTAAAAAATAAATAAAATCGTTACATACTTGCTTCACCATTCATAATTTAAAAAAAAAAAAGAAAGAGAAGAAAAATCATTCAAAATGCAGGACAAAGATTATTGCTCACCCCTGGCCGATGGTTCAGTCTGAGGAGCATTGTGCCGCACACCAAAAGGTAGCGGGTTTGACCCAGGGTGCGGTTCTATACAACAGATGGACGTTTCTCTCTCACATCTGTATTTCTTCTCTCTCACTCTATCCCTAAAACTCAAAGAAAATATCCTTTAGTAGACATAAAATAAAAAGATTCATGCCTACATGTATATGTGTGTGTATAAAAATAAAAAATATATGTATATGTATAATTTACTGATTTGAGAGATGGAAAGAGAAAGAGTATTGTTCCACTTATTGATGAATTCACCGACTGCTTCTCCTTTGTGCTGTGATCAGGGATGGAACCCACACCTTTGGCGTATCAAGATGGTTCTGTAACTAACTGAGCTACATATGTATATATTTTTTTGTAATGTGTATCTTTTATAGAAGAAAATGTAGAGAATAATACCACAAATAGCTACCCACTAAAACATCATAAAACATCATGATGACAGTCAGGGACACTCATGGGTCCCTCACCAGAGGCATCCTCCTCTAGTCCCCTGGGCATTTAGTGCCCCTGCCTACTTCTGAAGATCCCTCTTCCAGCACATCCTACAAAGGACGTCTGTTACACTCATTCAATATGTTTAAACTGCAACTTCTCAGGTGCCCACGGGTGTCTCCTGACAGCTTCAGGGTAGGACAGCTCACACCTGAGCCATCCTGACCCAGTGGTTCATAAACTGTCAGGACAGTACTCTCCCAACTCAGGGTGGACACAACCCTAGGAGACAGGAAGAGGGGCCTGGGGCCTGAAGGGGAGTGGGCCAGCCATGGGTCATCACTGCCACCAAGCCTGACCCTAAGGAAGGAGGAGCCAGAGGGTGACATGACTCACCAGGAACTCCTTGGTACGCAGATGGGTGGCCATCTTTCCAGTGCCCATGGTGACCCAGGCACGGGCATGCTGTACACAGAGAAAGAAAAAGGCACTGAGAGATCAGGTGAAGGGGTGACCTCAATGCAGACATGACACACCCACCTACTACAAGACCAGCAAACCAGGACAGGCACACATGTTAATAGCGAATGCATGCAGGGGGCCTATGGCATCTTACATCCTGGACTAATGTCCCTGATTTAATCCTCCTGACATCCTGCAATGTGGGGGCTCTTTCTAGGCACCCCAGTTCACAGATGAGGAAACTGAGGCCCAGAAAGATAAGCCATGTGCCCAAGAAGGTAAGGGTGGGATTAGGGTTGGGCTGAGTACATCAGAGTCCATGTGCTTGGTGCACACATCACACTAATACACTGTCACTCCTCCAACACACACACTTGTGCACACACCCAGTCCAATAGTCTGGAGGGAGGAACGGGATGCTCTGCCCCCTCCTCCCTGGCTCTGAGTTACTTAGGAAGCAGAGTGGGCCCAGGTCAGCTGACACCGGTAGGCACACTTGAAAATATTATCATTTATATTGGTATCATAAGAGAAAATGCAAATCTAATCCTGCTTGGACTGTTTTTGTCCTTATGGCAATGCAAACACTACTCCAATTTTACTTTATTTAAAAGGAGGCATGAAGGCACAGTGGCCCTGGAAATAGCATGTGTACTGGGCGAGCAACCACTGAACCCAGAGTGGCCCTAGATCTGTGGCTGCACAGCCAGGGGTGGCAGCTGCTCCTGCTCCTCCTCTTCTATCCTAGCTTTCTGACATTCCCTGACCTCCATGGTTTCTAAGGGGAAACAAGAATTCCCCAGTGTGGGGTGCTTAGGGTGGTGGCTCTGGTACCTGAATGCCTGGGTGTGGAGTTGGATGATTCACTTAAAGTCTCTGAACCTCAATTTCACTATCTGCAAATGGAGATGGTGAGGGTCCCTAACTCAGAGTCACCGGGAGGCCTGTATAATGCCCAGAACGATACTCTGGGCCCCCAACACACTCCCTGAACAATCCACAGTGGTCAGCATGGGGTAGGGTCTCTGACCCTCTTTCTTGACCCCACACCTGGCTACCACACACGTCCTGCCCTCCCAGGGCCAGGGGAGGCTCTGAGGGCAGGAAGGAGATGGGCTCTGACTACAGCAGGGAGGCAGCTCCGCCAGGCCCGCCTGTCCAGGAGGGCCGTCTTCTCCACGCTCTAGGTAGGGCACCCCTGACACACCCACCCACGTGTAAGCCATGCCCAGAGACAGAGGCCCAGGCGCACAAAGACAGGGAAAGGCTTGGACAGAACAGGCGCACCCCACACGCACTGTCACCAGAAACCCAGGCAGGCTCAGAGGAAGAGGCCACACACAGGTGGACACCTGGACGGCGCCCTCACAGGGAGACCCCGCGGACGGAAATAAAGGCTGACACGTACAGAGATGTGGACACTGAGGACGCCGGAGAGGCCAAGGCAGGCAGCCGACACACACACACGAGCGAAGGCGAAAAACTAGCCTCCCGGACACACGCAGTGTTACACCACAAGACACAAAGAGACCGCCCGGGAGTCTCAGTCCAACACACAAACACACACACACAGCCACAGGCAGCACCTTCAACCCCACGACCACGCCCAGATGCGCACCCAGTGTCGTCGCGTCTCGGTCTGGTCCCCGCAAAGGCCACGCAGCACCCCCACAATTCGAGTAGCGTCACGTAGGACCCACTGACAGCATTGCGCCTGCGCGGATCGGCTACTACACTTCCCAGAACCCCGCGCGCCGACATTGCGTCCTCACCTGGCTCCCGGGGAGTGAGAGCAGCTGAGCGGATTCGAGCCTGTGGGGCGGTCCAAAGGCTCCTTGTCCCAGAAGCCCCTGAGGCACAAGAGCTCGAAGGCGGGGTTCGCGAGAGGTCCGCGGCACCAGAGCCAATAAACCCCAGTGGATCGGGGAGCGGAAGGAAAACAGTGGGGCAGGACGGAGACAGGGAGGAGCGGGGTGTGGAGGAGGAGGATGGGAGGAAAGTGAGACTGGGGTGCGTTGCGCTACGCCGGAGGACCAGTGAGCTCAGCGAGCTGGAGGGGGAGAAATTGAGGAATGTAGGGGCGTGGGTGGAGGCTGTAAAGGACGCTGTACCCCTATACAGATCTCCAGCGTCCAGCGAAGGGTACTGACAGTCCTGCTGATTTGCAGAAAATTACTAGCACTGACTGGTGTGGCTCAGTGTATAGACTGCTGGCCTGTGAACTCAAGGGTCACTGGTTCCATTCCCAGTCAGGGCACGTGCCCAGGTTGGGGGCTAGATTCCCGGTGGGGGATGCGTGAAAGGCAACCACACATTGATGTTTCTCTCCCTTTCTAAACCAGTTTCAGGTGTAGGAACACCCAGGAAACTTGTCGCACTCATTAAAGGATTCATTGGTTTTTTCTTGTAGGCACCTGACAGTGATTGAACCTGCAATCTTGGCATATTGGAGCAATGCTTTACTAACTGAACCACCAGCAGGGGCCCAGTTTCAGGCCAGGGCATAACTGCACTGTGCTCTGTCTGTCCCACTGCAGCACTTCAGTAGATGAGCAACTATACAGAAGTGGGAGACAGTCTTAAGTATTGGTCACCACCAACTCTACCCTTTAGGTGATGAGCAGGAGGGCGCTATGCCACAGGGACCAGTCAGCAGCCATTTACCCACAGCATCATCTCAAATAACCACCTGTACAAAATAGTTAATAGTTTCCCATTTATTAATAAATGCTTTATATATTGTTTTATTGTTAACAGAGTACCATTCTTATATTGTTTGCTATTTATTATTAAGAGGTTGCTATCAACATGACTTAATGAAATATTAAGTAAGACATGACCTAGGCTGTGGTTGAGGCATAGATTAGGTAATGCCCCCGCCTGACTGAAGGCACTTTATTTTCACAGGAATTCTGGTTGCACGGGGTGGGTCAGGACACTGTCACGTGAGAGAGGATTTTTCTCCTGTAACGTAAATGGCCCTGCAGGGAGGGGACCAAAAGGCTGTGTTTCAGCAGAACAGGCACTTTCCCAATCTCTGCTACTGAAGGTTTGGGCCCTGCCACCTGGTCTGACCATTCCCAAGCCAGTAACGCCGGGCTAGGAGGGGTAGGTGGCCTCAAACCTTGGGTAGGCTTTCTGGGTTGCTGAGGTTCCTGGGGGAGTATTTGGATCCCCTCCTCCAAAGCATTCACACTCATTTTCACAGGACATGTACCATTTGCACCTTATGATTGTTTAAAATGATGTTGGTCTCTGTTAATGTAAAGTTCTATTTAAAAAAACCTAACAGCCCCTTATGAGAAACTATGGCTTCTAATGCAATTATTGCTAGTTCCGATGCCCCAATTTTTTTTTTCTTCCCCTCATACAATACTTGGCACCTTCTACTGTTGCAGGGAAACTGGGAGCTGGGTGTGGGGTAAATGAGGACACCCACAGATGTGACAACCTGACCTCTAGACAAGATCCAGGCATGTGTCACAAAGAGACAATCCCTCATGGAGCCCCCCCCATTCCTTTCTCCTTCCTCTCCTGCATTTTACGATACAGGAGATGAAGACCAGAGACACAGTGCCTTTGGCCATGCTCCCAGATACTATACGTGTAGGAGGGCTTGCTTGGCACCAGGTCCTGCAGCTGCTGGGGAACCAAATGTTGAGAATTCCGTGGCCTATCCTCACCACCCATATTCCTAAGACACATCTGATCAGGACTTCTCTTGCATCCTACCCATGGCCCCAATATCAACTCTGGCACTGACCCATGGGCTCAGAACCTACCAGTTGGGTTTGGACTCTAAGATCCCCCAATTCCCTGCTATGTGTCATGTGAGGTAGAAATTCCTGCTGAAGGTTTTCCTGCACTTGCCACACGCGTAGGGCTTGTCTCCCACACGATCCTCCTGTGGACAGGGAGCAAGATTCCTGATGAAGGCTTTTCCACACTGGCTGCACTTATAAAGCTTCTTCCCAGGGGGGCTGGTCAGGATATTCTGTAGGGAATGAGAATGTCATGAAGTCCTTTACTCAGATGGAGCACTGGTGGTGCTACTACCCAGTGTCTGGTGCCTGGGATGCCTGAAAGTAGTTCTTGCTAACTGCCTTGTCCAACTCCCCTCACATGCATGTCTTCTCCTTGGTGTGCGTCCTTTGATGCACAATGAGGTTCGATTTTTGGCTGAAGGCCTTGCTGCAGACACCACACGTGTATGGCTTCTCCCCACTGTGCGTCCGCTGATGCACATAGAGGCTCCATTTCTGGCTGAAGGCTTTGCTGCAGTCCCCACAAGAGTACGGCTTCTCCCCAGTGTGAGTCATCTCATGCAGGATGAGATACCTTCTCCGGCTGAAGGCCTTCCCACAATCCCCGCACGTGTAAGGCTTCTCTCCGGTGTGCGTCCTCTGATGCACCATGAGGCTGCCATTTGCAGTGAAGGCCTTGCCACAGTCCCCGCACACATACGGCTTCTTCCCAGTGTGCATCCCTTCATGCAGAACGAGGTACCCTTTCCTGCTGAAGGCCTTGCCACAATCCCCACACATGTATGGCTTCTCTCCGGTGTGTGTCCTGTGATGGGCATACTGAGTCGATTTCCTGCTGAAGACTTTGCCACAGTCCCCACACATGTATGGCTTTTCTCCAGTGTGCAACCTCTGATGCTCGATGAGGTGCCTATTCTCTCTGAAAGCCTTGCCACAGTCCCCACACACATAAGGCTTCTCCCCTGTGTGTGTCCTTTGATGAACACATAGGATCGATTTCTGTGTGAAGGCCTTACCGCAGTCCCCACAGGAGTATGGCTTCTCCCCGGTATGCATTCGCTGATGCAACTTGAGGCTTGATTTCTTACTGAAGGCCTTGCTGCAGTCCCCGCACACATATGGCTTCTCCCCAGTGTGCGTCCTCTCATGCTGCACGAGGTACTTTTTCTTCCTGAAGACCTTGCCACAGTCCCTGCACGTGTACTGCATGTCCCCGGAGTGCATCCTCAGATGCTTGATGAAGTGACTATTCCATCTGAACGCCTTGCCGCACTCCCTGCACACATAAGGCTTCTCCCTGGTGTGCGTCCTCTGGTGTAGGATGAGGTTATCCTCCTGGCTAAAGGACTTGCTACACGCCCTGCACAAATATGGCTTCTCCCCAGTGCGGATTTGTTGGTGCTTCCACAAGGAGGAACTATAACTGAAACCCTTGTCACAGTGTCCACACTTGGATGTCTTCTTCTCTGCACAAAGCTGGGAGGGAGAACTGAGGCTGGAAGTACTTGAGTTCTCCCCACACGTGGTGAATGAGTGTGTCCCTTCTCCTCTTGGTGGGGCCAGCATGGGGCTCTGGTGGACAAATGCATTAAATTCAGAACCACCACGGGCTAACACCTGGGACATGTCCAAATGCCCCTGACAGGTCCCCGTGCTCCTGTGTAGCTGCCCCACCCTGTCCCCCTGTATCCCCACTTTTTCACAGGCATAATCCTGGGCTCCATTCCTCATAAGTCCTTCCACCATCGCAATGGATGTTCTGTCTTCCCAAGAGTCCTTCTCTGGGTCCGAATCGTTCATGGCCCCTTCAGTCTCCAAGTCTGAGGGGAGGGGAAAGAGATGACAAAACATGCAGTTAACCACACTGGGAGGGAGGATGTTCCCAAGACACCATGAGGCAAGCCTGTTGTGGGCACAGAGGGAGAAGACAAGCTGTGATGTGAGACAGTGAGTTGTAGGGAGGTGAGCACAGAGCGAGAAAGGCCTCATTGGGAGTGGGTGCAAATGCGGCCAGCACAGCTCAGTGCTGGGAGGAAACCCTGAAGAGACAGAGGGAGAAAACAGGCTTGGAGGAGCGCATCAAAGGATCCCACACACCCAGGGAGGGTTCACTGCACCTGGCTCCTTCCTTCCAGGCCTCGTCCTGCATGTCCCCAGACAACTGTGCTTCTCAAAATATTGCCTGTTATTACTGAAGATAAAGTAAGAGCTGATACTCCTGTGCCTGTATGCCAGGAGTATCACCTGTGTACAGGAGTACGCCTGTACACAGGAGTGCCTGTCCTGTGCCTCCCCACGTGCCACTGAAGCTCCCAAATTCCTACACTGCCCAGGAGTGGCCTGGCCCTTGGGCTGGCTCCTCACACCTCCCCTTAGCACACTAAATCCCCCCTGGTGACCACACGCACTTCAAGCATGTTGTGCCTTGTCCCATGGGATCTTCTATTTCTGTTTAAAGCCTACGGGGCTGCCCTAAGTCCAGACTATGCACATGCACTTTAAGGTTCATCCAAACACTTTAAAAACTGTGAGATCTTACACAAAAAGTCACATTAAAAGAGGGCAGATCCTGGCACATGTAGTCCTCCTTCCTAGGCGGTAACAAGGAACGCAGCAGTGGTAAGCAGCTGTCTTCCTACCCCATGAAAGACCTCACTGGACACATAAATCCAGAGATTGATACCCACCCCTTGAGTCTAGAACTGGAAGCAATCCTAGCGTTCATCATCAAGTGAAAGGATAAACACATGGTGATGTATACAGGAAGTACAATATTACTCAGCAATAAGTAGAAGTCGGCTACAGTACAGCTGGTTAGAGCGCTGTCGAGTGCACCAAAGATTGCAGATAGGACCCAAGTTCAGGGCTTGTGCCAAACACAACTGATTGATGTTTCTGACACACTGTCATCTCTCTCTCAAAACAATAAAAAAGAAACAAGGAAAAAAAATGAAGGGAACGATTTAAATATATGTTAGGCATGAGAGAACCTCAAAGAAATGATGAGAAGGGTAAGAAATTAAGATATAAAAATAAACATATGTGCCATATGATTCCACATATGAAATTTTAAAATAGGCCCTGGCTAGTGTAGCTCAGTGGATTGAGTGCAAGCCTGTGAACCAAAGGGTCACCAGTTCAATTCCCAGTCCGAGCACATGCCTGGGTTTTGGGTTGGGTCCCCAGTAGTGGGTGTGCAAGAAGCAACCACACATTCATGTTTCTCTCCACCTTTTTCTGCCTCCTTTCCCTTCTCCCTAAAAATAAATAAATTATAAGAAAAAAATTATTAGAAAAAGCAAACTAAACCCAATGGTTGCTGGAGGTTGGAGGGTGTGCAAAATTAAAGAAAAACATTATGGGCTAATGGACGTATCTGCCTCATGACGATGATATCTCAAGTGGATACAAATGTCAAAAGGCGTCAAATCATTTGCTTTAACTATGTGCAGTTAATTGTAGGTCAGGTAAACCACCAGAAAAGCTGGTAAAGAAATGGGACTGTACACTAATTGTGAAAGTTAGTGTTTTTACTCCACCATAGTATTAGGGACATCTGTGTATCCATGAGTGCTAAGAGTACTCATCTTTGAAGACCTTCGTGATTTTCAACATTATTACACACCTTCATTTGTTTGACAATCTTGTATGTGGGCATCTTGGGCATTTTCTGCAATTTTCTCCCTTGAAAATCTCTGCACACTTACAAGAGACATTTTAAGGATATATTCCACAAATGGAATCATTCGAATTGGGTTAAGAACAAACTGTCTTCCCAAAGAGCTGTCGTCCCAACATCACGCATCTAAAATGAGTCCCTTTCCCTGCACCCTCATATTACAGGAAGATATTACTTCTTTTTTTATGCCACAGCTGAGGATATTCTCACATAGTGAGGAAGGGGGTGGGGAGGGAGAGGGGAAAGAGTGCAAGAGAAAGAAACATTCATTAGGGCGAGAAACTTCGATTAGTTTTCTTCCTGGATATGTGCCAACTGGGATCAAACTCACAACCCAGGTATGTATCCTGACATGGAATTGAACCCACATCCTTCAGGGTCTGGAAATGCTCCAAACAACTGAGCCACAATGGGCAGGGTTACTATTCTTTTCATATCTATGTACATCATTGGTAAAAATTGTATTTCTGTGACTCAATTGGTACTTCTTTGACGATTACCACAGTTCAAAAATCTTTGTAAAGTGTAACTCCATGCATTTGTATATCTGAGAACTGAATGATGAAAAGCCGGGTCCATCCCTCTATCATTCATTCATTTAGTGCTTTTCTCATTTGTGTGTAGCAGTTTTTAGCATACTTATGATACTCTGGCTGTTATAGATGCACTAAATACTCTTACCCACTTCATCATCTATCAACTTCATTTTTAGGTTCCAATAATCTGAACGTCCCATAAGTCAGATATGTGACCTTTTCTATTTCTGTGTCATCCTGGAGTGACAGGCACATGGTGAGTGACGTGGTGAAGCTGTCTCCTTACCCAGTGAGACCAGGTTCCAGTAGATCTCCATCATCACGTCCCTGTATAGGTCCTTCTGTGCAGGCTTCAGCTGCTGCCACTCCTCCTGGGTGAACTCCACCATCACATCCCTGAATGCCACTGACCCCTGTAGGAGGAAGTGCACACCACTCACCACAGTCAGGAGATGCAGCCAGGTGGACTGGGAGGATCAGGAAGGCACAAAAGCAGCACCTGTTGCGGGGTCCAGAAGGTGCGGAGCTCTGAAGCACCTAATGACTCAGTGTCCTTGGTGCCTAAGTACACTGGGTGGTCCACAGATGGACAAATAAACTATGACACTGTTCACAGGAAGGCAAACCAAACAGTTCCATAATGGGCAAAAAACCTGAACAGACACTTCACCAAATGGGACACACAGACGGCCAAAGTACATATGAAAAAATGCTCAACGTCACTCATCATCAGAGGGCTGCAAACTAAAACCACAATGACAATCACCTCAGACAGGTTAGACGAAAACCCCCTCTGTGGAACCTCAACTGGTCAATAGCAACATAACAGGGGCCTGAGCAGTGGCAGCTCTCAGAGCTGTCTCGGACATCGGAAGGGGTGATCTGAGGTTAGGTCCATGGAGGGAGATTCTGGGTGGAACTGGTGGGTCAAGTCCTGAGGCTTAAACAACACTGGAGCACTGAGGAGGCTGAAGCCAAAATATCCAAATCAACAAAGTCACTGGTGAAAATGAAAAATGTGTCTTTTACTTTACAGAAAAACATAATGGGCCTTTTGGCCAACTCAATAAGTATAATCTATTGAATTTATCATCGAGGTCACAAACTCATCGACTACCCCCAAAGTTTCCTCTTGCTCCCCTTTATTATTGTACCTATTTCATTTTAACTTTTTAACTATAACTCCTGATGAAAGTCTTCCCTAAGTCTCCCTGCCTGAATGAACTACTCAATGAAATTGTTACTGAGCAGGCTCCAGGCACTGAGCCCGGGACGGGAGAGACTGAAAGCCTGAGTCTGTCCTGGGCATCTGGGTGCCCACTCTCTACAGCACAAGTGTGGGAAGTGAGCCCTGGCTGGTGTGGCTCAGTGGATTAACAGCAAGCCTGAGAAACAATGGGTTGCTGGTTTGATTCCCACATTAGTCAGGGCTAATGCCTAGGTTGTGGGCCAGATCTCCAGTTGGGGGGTATGTGAGAGGCAACCACAGATTGATGTTTCTCTCCCTCTCCTTCTCCCTCCCCCTTCCTGTCTCTGTAAAAACAAATAAATAAAATCTTTAAAAGAAAAGTGTGGGAGGTGAGACATGGGGCCTCTCTTAAGAAGAATTGGGAGATTCCCCTAAAATTGGACTTTCCTCAAAGTGAACTAAAGGGCTCCGAGGGCTCTGCAGGTACATGACTGAGGTCACTCATTCCAGGGCTCCACCTGTTTTGGATTCTTGTCTAATGGCAGAAACCACTTTGCCAAAAGAAAAACATCACCCACTTCCAAAGAGCTGAAATCAGGCTCTATTTATTTTTCAATCCTCAGTTGAGAATATATATTGATTTTATTTTTATTTTTTAATGCATTTTATTGATAATGCTATTACAGTTTTCCCATCTTCCCCACTTTATTTCCCTCCACCCTGCACACCCCTTCCCACCCACATTCCCTCTCTTTAGCTTTGTCCATGGGTCATATATATTTAAAAGTTCTTTGGCTTCTACATTTCCTATACTATTCTTAACCTCCCCCCATCTATCTTCTACCTACCATTTATGCTACTTATTCTCTGTACCTTTTCCCTCTCTCTTCCCTCCCACTCCCCCACTGATTACCCTCCAGGTGATCTCCATTTCTGTGATTCTGTTCCTGTTCTAGTTGTTTGCTTAGTTTGGTTTTGTTTGTTTGTTTGTTTTAGGTTCTGTTATTAATAGCTGTGAGTTTGTTGTCATTTTACTGTTCGTATTTTGATCTTCTTTTTCTTAGATAAGTCGCTTTAAGATTTCATATAATAAGGGCTGGGTAATGATGAACTCCTTCAACTTCACCTTACCTGAGAAACACTTTATCTGCCCTTCTATTATAAATGACACCTTTGCTGGATAGACCAATCTTGGATGTAGGTCCTTGCCTTTCATGACTTCGAATACTTCTTTCCAGCTCCTTCTTGTCTGCAAGGTTTCTTTTGAGAAGTCATCTGATAGTCCAATGAGAACTCCTTTGTAGGTAATTGTCTCCTTTTCTCTTGCGTCTTTTAAGATTCTCTCCTTATCTTTAATCTTGGCTAATGTAATTATGATGTGCCTTGGTGTGTTTCTCCTTGGGTCCAGCTTCTTTGGGACTCTCTGAGCTTCCTAGACTTCCTAGAAGTCTATTTCCTTTGCCAGATTGGGGAAGTTCTCCTTCATTATTTCTTCAAATAAGTTTTCATTTTCTTGGTCTTCCTCTTCTCCTTCTGGCACCCACATGATTCAGATTTTGGAACATTTAAAGATGTCCTGGAGGTTCCTAAGCCTCTCCTCATTTTTTTGAATTCTTGTTTCTTCATTCTGTCCTGGTTGAATGTTTCTTTCTTTCTTCTGCACCAAACTGTTGATTTGAGTCCTGGTTTCCTTCCTGTCACTGTTGGTTCCCTGTAGATTTTTCTTTCTTTCACAGAAGTCAACCTTCATTGCTGCCTGGGTCTTTTTTATGCTGTTGATGTACCCAGAGAGCTTCTGGAGCATCCTGATTACCAGTGTTTTGAATTGTGCATCTGATAGGTTGGCTCTTTGTTGCTTAGTTGTATTTTCTCTGGAACTTTGAACTGTTCTTTCATTTGGGCCTTTTTTTTTTTTTGTCTCGGTGTGCCTGTTAGGTAGTAAGGGGAGGAGCCTTCGGTGTTCACCAGGGCAGGGCAACCCACCTTGCTGCGTTGTGATACTGTGCATGGGGTAGGGGTCCGAGAGGGAACACTGCGGCTTGCTCCACTCTCTGCCAGTTTTCAGTCACTTCCCAGGCTACCCACAATCAAATTGGGCCCTTCTGGGCTGATTCCCAGGTGGGTGGTTTGTGTAGGTTCTAGGACCCTGTGGGTCTCTCCAACGAGCTCTCTTGTGAGGCTGGGATTTTCTCCCTCTGCCGCCTCACCCCCCACAGGTGTTTTCAATCAGAGGTTTGAGGCTTTATTTCCCTTCAGTGGAACCCTGGGTTGTGTGGTCTATCTCCCTCCCTAGTTGTTCCTCCCAGTTTATCTGCATGTGAATGTGGGACTGCCCAGTCTGCAAGCCACCTGTCACCCAGTTCGACAGCCGCCACCTCGCCCGCCCTGGTCCTCCAGCCACTGCCTTGCCACGTGTCCTCTTCACCCAGCTGCCTGGCTCCACCCCTCCTACTGGAATGGATGAATGTTTCTTCTTTCACTCCTTGGTTGTCAGACCTCCATATAGTTCGATTTTCTGTAAGTTCTGGTTGTTTTTTGTTTTTACATTTGTTGTTGCCCTTCTTTTGGTTGTGTCAGGAGGCACAGTGTGTCTACCTATGCCTCTATCTTGGTCGGAAGTCTATATACTGATTTTAGAGAGAGTGGAAGCAGGGTCAGAGAGAGACAGAGACATCGATCTGTTCGCATCATCTATGTGCCCTGACTTGGGATTGAACCCCCAACATTTTGGTATTCAGGATGATGCCATAACCAATTGGGACACTGAGCCAGGGCAGGCTCTATTTTTAGAAAAATGAGAAGGGAATTACACTAACAGACATTAAGAAAGAGAACTTGAGCCCTGGTTGTTGTAGCTCAGTGGACTGAGCACAGGCTGCCAAGCAAGGGGTCACCGGTTCAATTCCCAGTCAAGGCACATGCCTGGGTTGCGGGACAGGTCCCCAGTAGGGGCCTCGTTAGTGGAAAACACACATTGATGTTTCTGTCCCTCTATTTCTCCGTCCTTCCCCTCTCTCTAAAAATAAATAAAATCTAAAAAAAAAAAAAAAAAAGAAAGAAAGAGAGAAATTGATCCCCAAGAGCCAACAACAGGGAAATAACAACCATCCGCAAATCCTAAACAAAGTTGGTAAAAGGAAACCAAGGCAACAATTACAGAGAAGTTAAAAATGGAGACATCATGGTGCAGCCACACTGGAAAACAGGAGGATTGTTCCTTAAATGGTTAAATATACTGAAATTAAAGGACCCATTATTTCCTCTCCTACACTCAAAGGAAGTGAGATCAAACAAAAAACTGTGCATGAATGTTCACAGCAGCATGAGAAATAACACCCGGTAAGTGGAAACAACCCAAATGGTACCACCTGATAAGCGCATACAACAGGGACTACCTGCACAATGGCATAGTGCACAGCCCTTGAAGAGGACACCTACTACAACCCGGAGTACATCAAATACACGGTGCTCAGTGAAAGCAGCGCGATACAAAAAACCACGTGTTCTGTGATTCCACTTATAGAAATGTGCAGCCCTGACCGGGTAACTCAGCTGGTTGCAACCTGTGTATACAACCAAAGGTTAAGGGTGTGGTCCTACTTGGGGTGCATATGGGAGGCAACTGATCAATGATTTACTCAGATCGATGTTTCTTTCCTACTATATCCCTCTACTCCCTTCTCTCTAAAATAAACAAAATCTCAATCAAATAAAAGCAATTTGCGCACCATAAATGGCCTAAAACATTTCTAAAAACCAAGTGTCACAGTCCCAGCTGGTGTGGCCCAGTGGAATGAACGCCTGCTTGCAAACCGAAGGGTTGCCGGTTCATTTCCCAGTCAGGGCACATGCCTCAGCTGTGGGCCAGATCCCCAGTTGGGGATGTGTGAGAGGAAAGCACACATTGATACTTCTCTACCTCCCTTTCTCTACAAATAAAATAAATGAATGTTTAAAAACCAAAACGAAATAAAAAGCTGTGACTGTTGTCACTCAGTGGATTGAGAACCAGCCTAAAACAGAAAGGTGTCTTGTTTATTCTGACTCAGTGCACACGAGTGGGCAGTGGGCAAGTACCAAACTGGGATGCTGCTAGTGGGACCCATGAATATTTATTTCACACACTAATGTTTCTCTCCCTATATTTCTCCCTCCTTTCTTCTCTCTCTGAAAAATAATTATAATCTTTACACCATTGTTCTACTTTCATAATTTAAAAAATGAAAAAATGAAACATACAAAAAGCATGGCTAGCACTGATGCCCAGCCCTGGACAACTGGCTCAGTTGGGTGGGACTCTCTGCTAGACACCAAATAGTTGCAGGATCTATACCAGCTTGGAGCGCATGTGGGAGCAACTGATCGAAATTTCTCTCACATCTGTGTCTCTCTCCCCTGCCCCTCTCTCTTCCTGTCTCCCTAAAACTCAACGAACATTCCTCTGTTGATTAAAAGAAAGATTTGCCCCCAGACACAAATATATAAATTTCCTGATTTGACAGAGAGAAGGCAAGAGATGTCCCACATACTGATGAATTCATTGGTTGCTCCTTAGAAAGTGTCCTGACCAGCGATCAAACCCACAACCTTGGCATATTAAGATGAACCTCTAACCAACTGACCCAAATCTGTACATTTTTGTGTGTTCTTTTTAAAGATTTTATTTATTTATTTTTTGAGAGAGGGGAAGGGAGGGAGAAAGACAGGGGGAGAAATATCAATGTGCAGTTGCCTCTCGCATGGCCCTACTGGGGACCTGGCCCACACCCAGGCATGTGCCCTGACAGAATGGAACTGGCGCCCCTTTGGTCCACAGTCCACGCTCAATCCACTGAGCTACACCAGCCAGGGCTACATCTGTACATTTTTTATTGTCAAGTTTTTCTTCCATAGAAGGAAATTTAGAGAAAAATACCACAAATAGACACCCACTAAAACATCACAAGGACAGTCAGGGACATTCACCACTTGTTGGGACCTGCCATGCCTGGTTTCAGAAGCTGTAACCCCCCATGGCTAAGGCTGAGTGAGTGACCTTGGGACCAAAGCCACTAGGGAAACAAAGCTAATCTTCCTGACAGGGGCACTGCCTCTGCCCCCTTTTACCTAACCCTGCTTGGCCCTGGGCAGATGACTGGTCATCCAATGACAGGTAAGATTCCTCAAGGGTCTATTGAGGCATGGTCAAGAAGGAGCCTTCAGGGAAGGACTTGGGCGGCTATAGAGAAAAGGGGTGATGGACCCTCATCCCTCAGCTTTGACAGAGCCTGAGTCCTCATTCTGTCTGCAAGAAGTCTCCTAATCTCTTGGATGCCTTACTTCCCCCACCTGACTTAAGCCTCAAACAATGCTGGGCAGGAACAGGCAGTTCCCTAGGGGGGATCAGGCCTAAGAAAGTGCACAAAATCCTGTGAAGCCTGCTTTGCTGAGATGTCCTCAATTTTCTAATAAGGGTCCAAGCAGAAAATTAGTTTATTGCCTAAAGTTTTATAGCCCTTTAGCTAACTGACCCTGACTCAGAATAAGCCCTCATACTTCTTGGAATGTTACCTATTGTTTGATCATTACTGCCTGACAATGATTCATGAGCTCTACCTGTATTCCTGTGCACATTGAACCCAATAAAAACCCTTTGAAGAACAGGCTCCTGGCCCTTCTCCTTTGAGAGATGGGCCACCTTCCCTCCCCAGCAGATCATGTCTTGGTAGACTTATTCTCATCTTTGGAGGTCCGGGGCAGGGGTGGTGGAGCCCCCCCACAACCACTCTCACACCACAGGTGTCCTCCTCCCCGCCTCCTCTAGGCCCCAGGCCTTTAGTGCCCCCTGCCTACTTCTGAAGGTCCCTCATCCAGCACTCTCTGCCAGAGGCCTCTGTCACACTTCATTGAGTATGTTGAAGCTGCCACATCCCAAGTGCCCACAGGTGTCTCCTGAGAGCCCTCAGGAGAGGACAGCTCAGTCCTAAGCCATCCTGTCCCCTCCTGTTGAGAAACGTCAAGGTCAGGACAGTACTCTCTCAACTCAGGGTGGACAAAACCCCAGGAGATGGGGAGAGGGACCTGGGGTCTGATGGGGTTTGGGGGGACGAAGGCCCTTCCCTCCCCAGAAGTATAACCCTCAGAAAGGAGGAGCCAAAGGGTGACATGACTCACCAGGGACTCCTTGGTCCGCAGATGGGTGGCCATCTTTCCAGTGCCCATTGTGACCTGGGCACGGCAGGCTGTGTGCAGGGAGAGAAAGAAAAAGGCACAGTGAGAGATCAGGTGGAGGTGTGACCCACAATGCAGACATGACAGGCACACCCACTGTAAGGCAGACAAGGACAGCCACAACATGATAGTGAATGCATGCAGGGGGCCTATGGCATCCAAGGTCCTCGACCAACGTCCCTGATATAATCCTCCTGACATCCTGCATGGTGGGGCTATCTTCACTCACCCCATTTCACAGATGAAGAAACTGAGGCCCAAAAAGGTAAGCCATGTGCTCAAGAAGATAAGGGTGGGATTAGGGTTGGGCTGAGTACAGCAGGGTCCATGTGCTTGGTGCACATGTCAGACCCACACACATGCACTGCCCCAAGGCGCACATTTGTGCACACACCCAGTCCAATAGCCTGGAGAGAGGAAAGGGACCCTCTACCCTCTACCCACTCCTCCCTGGGGTCTGACTTACCCAGAAGGCACAGTGGGCCCAGGTCAGCTTACACCACTAGGAGCCCTTGAAAATATCATCATTTCTTTTGATAATTTAAGAGAAAATGCGAATCTAATCCCACTTAGACTGTTTTTGTCCTTACAGCAATGCAATCACTACTCCAATTTTACTTCATTTAAAAGGAGGCCAGGAAGGCACAGTGGCCCTGGAAATAGCATGTGCATGGGGCTGGCGACCGCTGAACCCAGAGTGGCCCTAGATATGTGGCTGCACAGCCAGGGGTGGCAGCTGCTCCTGCTCCTCCTCTTCTATCCTAGCTTTCTGACTTTTCCTCCCATACATTGTTTCCAAGGGGAAACAAGAATTTCCCAGTGTGGGTGTTTAGGGTGGTGACTCTGGTACCTGGATGCCTGGATGTAGAGTTGGGTGATTCACTTAAAAGACTCTGAACCTCAGTTTTCCCATGAGAACGTGAGGGTCCCTACTTAGAGTCACTGGGAGGCATGCGTAATGCCCAGAACGATACCCTGAGCACCCAACACACTCCCTGAACAATCCACAGTGGTCAGCATGGGGTAGGGTCTCTGAGCCTCTTTCTTGACCCCACACCTGGCTACCACACACGTCCTGTCCTCCCAGGGCCAGGGGAGGCTCTGAGAGCAGGAAGGAGACGGGCTCCGACTCCCGCAGGGAGGCAGCTCCGCCAGGCCCCCTGTCCAGCAGGGCCATCTTCTCCACGCTCTAGGTAGGGCACCCCTGACACACCCACTCATGTGTAAGCCATGCCGAAACAGAGGCCCAGGTGCACAAAGACAGGGAAGGCTCGAACAGAACAGGTGCACCCAGAAACCCAGGCAGGCTCAGAGGAAGAAGCCACACACAGGTCCTGGATGGCCACCGCGGGTGGAAATAAAGGCTGACACACACAGAGATGTGGACACTGAGGGGCCTGGGAGAGACAGGCAGCTGACACACACACTAGCAAAGGTGAAAAGCTGTAGCTTCCCGGACACACGCGGTGTTACACCACGTGACACAAAGAGACCGCCCGGGAGTCTCAGTCCAACACACAGACACACACACAGCCACAGGCAGCACCTTCAACCCCACGACCACGCCCAGATGCGCACCCTGTGTCCTCACGCCTCGGCCTGGTCCCCGCAAAGGCCACGCGGCTACCCCTAGAAAGTGACCGGCACCAGCTAGAACACACTGACAGCATTGCGCCTGTGCGGGCCGTCTGGCTACACTTCCCAGAACCCCTTGCGCCGACACCGTGTCCTCCCCCGGCTCCCCTCGGAGTGAGTAAGCGCCAAGACAATGGAGCCTGAGGGGCGGTCCAAAGGCTCCTTGTCCCAGAAGCCCCTGCAGCACAAGTGCAAGAAGGCGGGTTCGTGCAGGGATCTGGGGTGTCGGAGCAAAGAAAGTGCAGGGGATCGGGGAGTGGAAGGAAAACAGGAGCAGCATGGAGACGGGGAGGAGTGGGGTGAGTAGGGGGTAGGTCAGAGGACAGCGCGACAAGGGTGCATTGCGCTACGCTGGAGGACTGGGGAGCTCAGCGGGCTGGAGGGGTGAGAGGGAAATTGAGGAAAGTAGGGGCGTGGGTGGAGGCAGTAAAAGACGCTGTAGCCCCTCTAAAGACCTCCAGCGTCCAGAGAGGGGTACTGATAGTCGTGCTGATTTGCAGAAAATTTGTAGCCTTGGCTGGTGTGGCTCAGTGCATAGACTGCTGACCTGTGAACTGAAGGGTCACTGGTTGGATTGCCGGTAGGGCACATGCCCAGGTTGTGGGTTTCGGGCTAGCTTCCTAGTGAGGAGCGTGTGAAAGGCATCCACACATTGATGTTTCTCCCGCCGTCATACTCCCTTCCCCCTATTTCTAAAAATAAATAAATTTTAAAAATTTGTAAAGCGTGCAGAGACGCTCCCACCCAGATGGGCAAGGGAATGGACCTTTCTTACCCTGGTTTTATATCAGTATAGGAAGGCCCAATAAACTTCCCAACTTCCAGCACGTTGGGAGGTTGTGGCGTGCCCACGATCATTTGCTTCTTCCCTCCACCACCTTCCTCCTTCCTCCTGTGGCCATTCTGACCTTTGCAGTGCTCCTGGCCATCTTGCCCTGGTCGCATCCCCAACCAGGTATCAGTAAGAGAATCAGTAAGGGATAAGAGGACTTTTCCCCTATTCACTCACCTTGCTACCTGGGCCTACTTGGACCCACTCAGTTCAAAACTTCATCCTGCAGTCCTGTTGCCTGGGGAGGGTATCTGCCTCCAACATAGGATGCTCCATGTGAAAAAAAGCAGAGGCTCTGTTACTAAAGCAATTCCCCTGCTCTTGCAGCCTCACCATTGCCCAGGGCACAAAGACTGAGGACTCGGGCTATAACAAAGCCAAGGGGTGAGGGTCTTTCTGCCCCTTCTCTGTAAATCCCTAAATCCTTCCCTGATGGCCCATCCCAACGGCTCCTATCTTTGGTTGACCTACACCTTGTGAGGGGTCTTACTGGTCGTTGGCTAACCAGCCATCCGCCTGGGCCATGGCTGGGTGTGGGGGGAGTGAGGGAGGCAGGGGCTGCACTCCTGCCGGGAGGAAATGTTCTGTCTCCTTAGTGGCTCATGTCCCCAAGGCCTTTTCACTCAGCCCTAGCCATGGAACCTTTCTCTCCGTTAATGAGGCTATAGTCCCTGAAACCAGGCTGGACGGCTCCCAACATCTCTCCCTTTTTTGTTTGTTTTGGCAGACGCAGGGGTTAAGTCCGATGAAGCCTTCTACTTGCCCATCGTGTACACGATCCATGGAAAACAATTTGTGTATACATTTCAAGGCACAAAACAGCACAATGATTAGGAGGCATTCCATAGCCCCTATGACCCAGATATGCAAATTCAGTCCTTCAAACCAAGTGTTTGGATTGAGCCATTGTAATATTATTATGCAGGGTCTGAAAGACCTCTAGTGCAGTAATTCGGTTAATGTCCTGAATCTGCTGCCGCAGCTTCAAGCTGTAGTTGATCAATTTGTCCTTTGAGATTGGAGGAAAAGGCCCCACACAAGCGATGTTGGACCTCCCCCTATGAATGTTGACTGGAGTTCCAGTTCAGGGGGATAATCTTCACGGGCAACTCCAAAGTCCTTCTGGAGAGGAAACAGAGCATATTCTCTTCCCCAAGTTAGTAAAGGAACAGATTCTTTGTGGTTGTTGAGGGAGGAAAAGCCATTCAATGATTTCAAACTTCTGGGACTATAAATAATCCTGCAAAGAAACATTGTCTTTAAGACAAAAGTAAACTTGCTTTAATTCTTCCTGAGATGCTGCAATTAAGATGTCATCCATGTAGAGATAAATAACCTTTGGGAAAATAAATTTCTTACTGGCTGAACGGCTTGATGGACAAAATGCTGACAAATCGTGGTGCTATTTAACATCCCTTGAGGTAAAACCTTCCAATGAATCTCTCTGAAGGTTGTGAATTATTAAATGCAAGTACTGAAAAAGCAAATCTCTCACTAT
The DNA here is from genome assembly GCF_022682495.2 of Desmodus rotundus. Lineage (NCBI taxonomy): Eukaryota > Metazoa > Chordata > Mammalia > Chiroptera > Phyllostomidae > Desmodus > Desmodus rotundus. The sequence goes on along the minus strand of NC_071398.1, from coordinate 50,509,711 downwards.
CCTTTTTAGCTCAGGGAATGGTAAAGAAATAGTCCATTGAATTAATAACAATGAGGGGCCAATCTTTTGGTATGCACACCGGGTTTGGGACTCCCAGTTGTAAAGCCCCCATGGGTTGTAATACTTCATTAGTCTCTCTGAGATTATGAATAAGTCCATTTTCCTGATTTCTTGGGGAGTATGAAAATGGGAGTGTTCCATGGGCCGCTGGATGGCTCTGTGTGTCCTCCTCCAGTTGCTTCTATACAAGCTCCTAGAGCTTTTCTAGCCTCTCCCTCTTTAGTGGCCATGGTCAACCCACTCAGGCACGTCAGATAGCCAAGGGAGGGGTAGGGGAGAAGCTTGGACAGTGGCCATTAAGGAAAAGGCAGCAGGGAGACCTGCATCCCCCGCTGAGGGAGGAGATCCCTGCCCCAAACATTAAGCGGAGAGGGAAGGACATAAGGCTGGATTCGTCCAAATTAACCGTCTGGACCAAAACATTTGAGAGACCACATACTTTTCGGGGGTTCAGAAACACCCCCTATCCCAGTTACAGAAATATCTGTTTCAATTCACGGCCACTCTGGGGGCCAATATTGGCTAGAAATAACAGACACATCAGCTCCTGTGTCTTATAGAACATGGAATTCTGTCCTTTATTTATTATTATTTCTAACTCAGGCTTTTTTTAGATTAATGGGAGCCGTCCAGAATATGGACTGATTGTGATGTCAAAGCCCTTCTTTCCTCTAGTTACTTTTTGAGCATCCGGCACCTCATGAGGTATGAGGGGGAGCTGGGCGATGTGGGTCTGACTGGAATAATACAATACCCGAGTGCCCTAAGCATAATTTTTATTTCTCCTTGATATTCAGAATCAATAACTCCAGGTTGGATAAGGATGCCCATAGTGGGCATACTACACAGTCCTAAAATTAGTCTTACTAGTCCTGGGGGCAACGGAGCAGAGACTACCTCATCTTATTCCTTTAAGATGAGTTCCACAGTGGTGACCAGGTCCAGCCCTGCCCTCTCCCTAGTGGCAGCGCAGAGATGGGAGACCCGACATTTTCCTGAGCCCAGAACAGCTGCTTGCTGCTGTGGGGGCTCCTGTTTGGGCTTGGAGCACTGGAGTACCTCTTGTTTCTCTGCAGGGAAGGCAGTAATTTCCCATCCATGTCATGGGTAGACCTGCACTGCTTGGCCCAATGTTTGCCTTTATGGCAACCCGGGCACTCCTTCCCTGGGAGTGGTTTATTCTTACTCCCACACTCTTTCCAAATGTGTCCTGCACTGCGGCAATTAAAGCACTTAATCTCGCCTTTTAAGGACACAGCAAGTAACATCGCCTTATGTTGTTCTGTTCCAACATTTAGACAGGCTTTGATAAACTGACCTATGTGGTAGAGGTTGACCAAACGGGTTGAAGGACAGCCTTGCGATCATTATTGGCATTCTCAACAGCTAGCTGCAGCTACAGGGCATCTGCAACATCTTGATTTTCCATTTGTCTTTGAATTGCCTCTTGTAATCTGTCAACAAAGTCTGAATAAACCTCATTGGCTGCTTGTCTAATATTGATAGAGGACCCTAAGCTGCGTGGCTTGGCTTCAGGTACAGCCTTAAAGGCTCAGAGAGCCGCTGAAAAACATTGGGGAAAAGTCTGAGGGTCCACGTGAGCCTGCTGGTCCAGCCTAGTATAATGTCCTAACCTAACAGGCAGGTCAAGAGTGACCGGATTCCCTGTCCTAACATTTTCATCCACCTGATGGCGACATTTCACCATATATTCAGAATGCCAGGCAGTAAACTGTGCAGGGGTTAAAGTTATTCTGACTAAGGCAACCACATCACTTGGAGCCATTTGAAATGCTTCTGTTATAACCAGAGACATTGAAGTTAAGAACAATCTAACAATAGCCAGGGCGGGGGGTGGGGGGGGAGAGTGGGAAGAGGGGATTACAGAAACTACTATAAAGGACACATGGACAAAACCAAGGGGGAGGGTGGGGGAGGGAGGTGGGTTCAGCTGGGGTAGGGTGGAGGGATGGGGAGAAAAGGCATACAACTGTAATTGAATAACAATAAAAATTTTAAAAAAGAAAGAAATGCTTCTGTTAATGCTGTTAACAAACCCACTGTGTTAAGGGGATTGGAGCCTGTTTTCCTTCATACTCATTTTTAAGTGTTTGAACATTTCATAAGGTACATGCTCATGTTGTGGATTTTGTCTGTCTGGCTGGGTGAGGGACAAGGAAGTCAGTGAAAGAATGCTAGTCCACCTCCCTGCCTGCATCTCTAAGACACTGGTACGTGGCACTAGATACCAGCAGAGGGGCCTGAAAGTTAATGATATGACGTTGACTCTTAAAACTTTCCTCCCATTAGAAGCAGAGGAAGGAGATGAATGGGGTAAAAGTTCTCCCTTTTCTGGAAAGAGTGGACTTAAGTCTTGGATCAGAAGCAATTGAAGCGGCCTCCCCTGCCTTATTGATCTTTTATCTGAGTCGGATATATGAATAGGCATCAGGGCAAGGGATTTTGATGACCGATAGGGGTCCCAGGTTCCTGGTGCCATTTCAACTTCTGCCCAACCTTTTCCTAAATAGCTAAGGCTAAAGATCCCTTATCCGGGAGCCAGGGGCAGTATTCCTTAACAACTTGAAGCAAATTAATTAAATTCTGCTCCTTGATGTGACAGCCCAAAGCCTTAAGGAGCTGCTGTATTTGCCTGAAATAATGCTCTTGTTCCTTTGAGAGCCCCTTTCCAGTGATCAAGGGGCTTGTAAATAACCTTTAAAATAATTGCTTAACCAATATATAAAAGAACCATTTCAGAAATTTCTCCCTCCACAAGCGTGGAAATTAAGAAACTAGTTTGACTTGCGCCTTCACTCTGCCAGCACCCTCAGATCCTACTTCTTGCTAATGAGAAGAATGCAGCGGGTCAAAAGTGTGCTGCTTGTGAGGAGGGCTCCCAAGGCTGTTACCCCTTGCTCATCCCTGCCTCTCTCTTACGTCCCTCAGTTTCTCCCCTGGCTGTGTTAGACAACCAGGGGGCTCAGAGTGATGGCTGACCAAACCTTGTGTGCAATTCCCCAGACGAGCTGAAATTAAATGACTATGATTGGAGATCCCTAAGAGGTTCCTGCACGTCTTAGGGATTGACCCCAGATACCTCTGCAAGGCGCCCCCCCCCCCGCCCCCATGTAGGGAGGCTTGAGAATTTGAGCCAGATGAAGAAGTGCCTCTTTTCTTCGGCACTCAGCAAGAAGAGACACTCATAAAGAACCCTGTAACTAGTAGGTGCTTTTAAAACTGAACAAAGTTAAAGTCTCAGCTCTTTCTCCCAAGACTAAACTTAGGTGTGCAATGTGCCACGGGGATGGGCTTGTGAGCGTTCTTACAGCGTGCCTCTGATCGCATGGACTTTTCCTTGCAGCTGGTGGGAAACCTGGTGCTCTGCCCCAGTGCATGTTTCCAGCCTTTCTTTTCACGGGTGTCATCTAGTGGCGAGCACATTAGTAGCTTTTACTGCTTGACCCATGCTCACGAGATGCGGCAAATGCTTGGAAGAGAGCAAGACTCCTATTCACTGAAGAGGGTGCACAGAACAGAAATGAAAAGAAAACCGCTTAAGGGGGGCAAGAGATAAACCTTTGCTGTTGAACACACGTGGCCACCTTACCAACACCAATATGGTACCAATGTCTCTCTGGGGATGATTAGCTCTGACTCCTGTCCTCTTAGGTGTGCCGACAACACAATAGGCTCATCTAGGACAAATGGCTAGTAGCCTGCACCTGTTTGGGCGCCAGATAAGTGGGGCTCCACCCACAGAGCTCCTCCAAAGACACCAATGAGAATAAATCTACCAAGACATGATCTCCTTGGGGAGGAGGTGACCAATCTCTCAGAAGAGAAGAGTCCTGGACATTTCCATTTCTGTGTTTTTATTGAGTTCAGCTCACACAGAGATACACAGTATGCACATAAAGCTCATCCACCCATGTTCAAAATACAGACATGAGAAACTGACATCACTGACAAATAATAGTTGAAGAAACAGAGGGATTCTCTCTGGTCAGCCTTGGCTTTAGCTCAGGTGTCTGTTTCATAGGAACAGGGCAGAGCAAGCCTCAAAGGAAACAATGTATATTCTTTCTCTGACCAGATTCACCCTAAGGGAGTGGTCTGTTCCCACAGAAGGTTGCAGCCCCCTCTGGCACAGTTCCCAGGCTAAGTCAGGCATGGAAAGCAAAGTAGCCGAGACTAGGAAACTCTTACAGAAAGACTGAGGACTCAGACTAGGACAAAGCCAAGGGGTGAGGGTCTTTCTGCCCCTTCTCTGTAGACCCCTAAGTCCTTCCCTGATGGCCCATGGCTACTATGCCTGTCTTTGGTTGCCCCTCCCTTTTTGAGGGGTCTCACAGGTCTTTGGCTAACTAGCCACCTGACCTGCCAAGAAGTGAGAAGTGAGGGAGGCAGGGTCTGTGCTCCTGCCAGGAGGAAATGTTGTCTCCTTAGTGGCTCATGTGCCCAAGGCCTTTTCACTCAGCCCTAGCCCTGGGACCTTTTCATCCATTTATGAGGCTACAGTCCCTGAAACCAGGCAGGACAGCACCCAACAACCTGTATGTCTACCTTTTGCATGATTGTTTAAAACGACACTGGTTTCCCTTAATGGAAAGTTCTATTAAAAAAAATTTAACAGACCCCTCTGAGAAACTATAGCATCTGATGCATTTATTGTTAGGTCCCATGCCAAAAAACATTTTTCTTCCCCTCATAAAATAACTGGCACCTTCTACTGTTGCAGGAAAACTGGGGGCTTGGAGGGCAAACAAGGACACCCACAGATGTGACAACCTGACCTCTAGACAGGTTCCAGGTATGTGTCACACAGTGACAATACCCCCATGGAGCTCACACCACATCTTCCTTTCTCCTATCTCTCCTCCACTTTACTACCCAGAAGACGGAGAACAGAGACACTGAATGTGTTGTCCAAGCTCCTACAATTATTCACTCTATCTGGGTCTGGAGCCACAGTGCCCTTGGCCACAGATACTAGACCTCTACGGAGCTTACTTTGCACCTGACCCTGCAGATGCTGGGGAAGCAAATGGTGAGAATGCCGTGCTGTCTCCTCAACACCTACATTTCTCACACAGGTCTGATCAGGACTTCTCTTGCGTCCTACCTGTGGGCTCCAATAACAAGTCTGGCACTGGACCGTGGGCTCCCAACCTACCAGTCAGGAGTGGATTCTGAAATCCCCCAGTTCCCTGCTATGTGCCCATGAGGTAGAAATTCCTGCTGAAGGTTTTCCTGCACTTGCCACTCTGGTAGGGCTTGTCTCCCACAGAAACAACCCAGTGGACGGGGAGCAAAACATTCCTAATGAAGGTTTGCCTCACTTCTCCAAGGTGAGGCCAGTCAGATGATTCTGTGCAGACGAGTATCTCATGAATTCTTCTGGCAGATGGAGCCCTGGCAGGGGACTCCCCAGTGTGCAACTGTCTGTGCTTCCTGAATGAGGAGTTCTTGCTGAAGTCTGTACTAGCCTAACATGTATGCCTTCAACTTAGGGTGCATTGCTTCCCACCCCACCATTTTTTCCTTCGGTTTTTAAAAACCATTTATTTTTAAATAGAGAGGGAGAAAGAGAGGGAGAGAAACATCAGTATTTGGTTGCTTCTCGAGCGCCCCCTATCGGGACCTGGCCTGAACCCAGACAGAACCCATACACGTGCGCTGACTGGGAATGGAACCAGAGACCCTTAATTCACAGTCCAGCACTTGATCCACAAAGCCACACCAGCCAGGAACGAAATCTGCATTCTTTGATGCTCAATGAGGTTCCTGTTCTGCTAAAGACCTCGCCACAATCCCTGCATATGTACAGTTCCAACCTAGCGTCCAATTTGTGATGCTCGATGAGGCACCTATTCGCTCTGAAGGCCTGGCTGGAGTCCCTGCACACACATGGCGTCTGCCCAGTGTGCGCCCTCTGATGCCTGATGAGGCTCTTCTTCCCTCTGAAGCACCTGCTAGCTGCAGTCTCCACACACCTATGGCTTCTCCTCTCTGTGTCCTTTAATGCACAAGCAGGCTGCATTTCTACCTGAAGGCCTTGCCAGTCACCACACACATAAGGCTTCTCCCCAGTGTGCATCATCTGATGCACTCTGAGACTCCATTAGTGGATGAAGGCCTTCCCGCACTTCCCGCATGTGTATGGCTTTCCCCGGCTGTGTGTCCTGTGTTGGTCAATGAGGTGTCCATACTTTATGAAGGCCTTCCCACATGCCTCACACACCTACGGCTTCTCCTCAGTGTGTGTCTTCTGATGCTTCTTGCGGCGCCTATTCTCACTGAAGGCCTTGCCACAATACTCACACACGTATGGCTTCTCCCCGGTGTGCGTCCTTGAATGCACACGGAGGCTGGATTTCTGGCTGAAGGCCTTGCCACACTCCCCACATATGAATGGCTTCTCCCCAGTGTGCATCCTCTCATGCACGAGGAGGCTGCATTTCTGGCTGAAGGCCTTGCCACAGTAACCACACCCATATGGCTTCTCTCCCGTGTGCGTTCTCTGGTGTAGGAAGATATTACCCTTATGCCTGAAGGCCTTGCCGCAGTAACTGCAAATATACGGCTTCTCTCCAGTGTGTGTCCTCTGATGCACAAGGAAGTCAGATTTCTGGCTGAAGGCTTTGCCGCAGTCCCTGCAGGAGTGCAGCTTCTCCCCAGTGTGCATCCTCTGATGCTCCATGAGGCGCCTATTTTGTCTGAAGGCGTGGCCGCAGTCCCCACATACATAGGGCTTCTCCCCTGTGTGCATCCTCTGATGGACAATGAGAGTCTGTTTGTGGATGAAGGCTTTGCCACAGTCCCCGCAGGAGTGCAGCTTCTCCCCGGTATGTATCCTCTGATGCTCAAGGAGGTGCCTATTGTCTCTGAAGGCCTTGCCGCAATCCCCGCACAAGAAAGGCTTCTCCCCAGTGTGCGTCCTGTGATGAACATTGAGCGTTGATTTCTGGCTGAAGGCTTTACCGCAGTCCCTGCACACATATGGCTTCTCCCCGGTGTGTGTTCTCTGGTGTAGGATGCTGTCACTCTTCTGGCTAAAGGACTTGCCACAGTCCACACACACATAAGGTTTCTCCCCAGTGTGCGTCCTCTGGTGTACGATGACCTTATCCTTCTGGCTGAACGCCTTACCACAGTCCCCGCACAAGAAAGGCTTCTCCCCGGTGTGTATCCTCTGATGAACACTGAGGGTTGATTTCTGGCTGAAGGCTTTACCACAGTCCCCGCACGCATATGGCTTCTCCCCAGTGTGCGTTCTCTGGTGTAGGATGATTTTACTCTTCCGCCTGAAGGACTTGCCGCAGTCCCCGCACACATATGGCTTCTCAACAGTGTGCGTTCTCTGGTGTACGATGACCTTATCCTTCTGGCTGAAGGCCTTACCACAGTCTCCACACACGTATGGCCTCTCCAAGGAATGGGTTCGTTGGTGCTTCCTCAGGGATGACTTTGAGCTGAAAGTCTTGCTGCACTGTCTGCACTTGTATGTCTTCTTCTCTTCACAAAGTTGGGAGGGAGGACTGGGGCTTGAGATACCTGAGTTCTTCTCACACATGGTGAAATGGTGTGTCCCTGGTCCTCTCGGTCCTTCCAATCTTGGTGGGGCCAGCATGTGGCTCTGGTGGACGAATGTCTTATATTCAAAACACTCAGGGGCTAACACTTGGGACATGTCCAAAGGCCCCAGAAAGGTCCCTGTGCTTCTGTGTTGCAGCCCCACCCTGTGACTCTGTATCCCCGCTTTTTCACAGGCATAATCCCGGGCTCCATTCTTCATGAGTCCTTCAACCACCATCGCAATGGATGGTCTGTCTTCCTTCTCTGGGTCCGGTTCATTCATGTTCTGTTCAGTTTCCAAGTCTGAGGGGAGGCGGAAAAGGATGACGACACACATGTAATTAACCACACTGGGAGGGAGGATCTTCCCATGACATAACAAGGCATATCCTGACAGCAGAGGACAGCCTGTAGTGGGGACAGAGGAAGCAGGGAAGCCATGACGTGAGACAGTGAGTTGTAAGGATGTGAAAACAGAGCAGGAAATGCCTGATTGGCAGTGGATGCAAACGCGACCTACACAGGTCAGAGCTGGGAGGAAAGGCCCAGAAGAGAAAGAGGAAGAAAACGGGCAAGGAAGAGCACCAGAAATGACCCACACACCCAGGGAGGGCTCACTGCACCTGGCTCCTTGCTTCCCAGCCTCATCCTGCACGTCCCCAGACTGCTGTGCTTCTCAAAGCATCGCCTGTTATTACTAATGATACAGTAAGAGCTCATTCTCATGTGGCTGTGCTGGTTGTCTTCTGCCTCCCCCCCCTGCCAATGATGCTCCTACATGTCCACACTGTCCCGGAGTGGCGGGGCCCTTGGGCTGGCTCCTCACCCCTCTGCTTAGTATACTAATCCTTCCCCGCAAAACCACACCAGCTCCCAGCCTGTTATGCCTTGTCCCATTGATTCTTCAATCTCTGTTTCCAGACAAGGTGGCTGTCCTGAGGTCCAGACTCTGCATATGCACTTTTAGGTTCATCCAAACACTTTAAAACTTTGCAATCTCACAAGAAATTCTCATTGAAAAGGCAAGATCCTGACATACATAGCCTTCTGTCCTCGGACATTACAAAGCAAGCAGAAATGGTAAGCAGATGTATCCCTACCCCCACTAAAGCCCTCACTGGCCATACAAAACCTGAGATTTAGACCCTTCCCTTGAGTGTAGAACTGGAATCAATCCCAATGTTCATCAAGTGAAAGCATAAACACATGGTGAGCTATCCCAGAAGTAGAATATTACTCTGCAATAAAAAGTCGGCTATTGCATTAGATGTCCAGCTCAGCTGGTTAGAGAGTCCACAAGTCCACCAAAGACTGCATGCGGGTTGGATCCAAGTTCAGGGCTTGTAAAGGAGGGAACGGACTGATTTTTCTCACATTGTCTCCTTCTCTGTCTCAAATCAATAAAAAAACATAAGGGAAAAAATGAAGGGAATGATTCATACACATGGTTGACATTGAGTGAACCTAAAAAGAATGATGTGAAGTATAAGAAATGAGATAAAAAATAAACAATATGTGCCATAGGATTTCATATATATAGTATTGTAGATAGGCAAACTACACAACAGTGGTCACTGAAGGATGGTGCGTGGGCGAAAAGCTTTCGGGTTAATGGATGTATCTGCGACACAATGACGATATCTTGGTGGATACAAATGTCAAAATGCATCAAACCATTTGCTTTAACTATGTGCAGTTAATAGTAGGTCAGTTAAACCACCAGGAAATCTGTTAAAGAAATGGGACTGTACCCTAAGTGTGAAAGTTAGTGTTTTTCCTTAAGAATATTATCCAAGGGCATCTTTCTTGTCCGGGAGGACAAAAAATGCTCATCTTTGAAGAATTTTCTGATTTCTATCACATTTCCACATCCTGATTTGTTCGTTTGGTCTCTTGGTGAAGATCTAGGTCATTTCTCTTGATTTTTTTTCCTATGAAAAATCAGGGAAATTTCTATCCACATGGAGCCGTATGTAAACAGGTTTGGCCTCTTGGCACAATGACAGAAAAAGTGACGACTAGACCATAAAATATATCACACACAACTGTCAGAAAATGGAGTGGTATTGACACCTGACAATAATGGACATACAGAACCCATATTCATCCAGAAGGTTTGAGGGGCAGAGTGACCAACATGAACACAGAAGAGCGGAGACGTGGCTTGGACAGGTGGCGGAAATAGTGGTCCCACATACCCATGTGGTGGATAATAATTGGGAGGGATACCTCAGGAAGGAAGAATCCCACCCCTGGGCCAGACCACACAGCCTGCTATTCCAGGCCAGGAAGATAAATCCCCATAAGTTCTGGCTGTAAATATCAGCGGGGTTGGGGTGGCAGGAGATACTGCTAGATTTTCAAGAGACTCCTCTAAAAGGCTCTCCACAGACTTAGGCCTTCCCAGCCCCACCCACTCTTGGATTAGCACCAGGGCAATAGCTGGAAGGGCACCAGTGGTACAAAAGCAGAAAGGGAAGTGTCTGGAAACAGGGCAAGTTTCACTAGACGGCTTCTTCCCCGGCAAACTTCCAGAAGCCAAGTGGCAGCATTATCCCCTCTCTGAGCCCTCCCTTGACACAGAGCCAAAAACTGGTGCTATTGGTTTCCCTACCTTGGCAATTACCTAAGATTCTGCCCACAAAATTCACATGCACCTCTACTACAACAGGTCACACAGCTCAGACAGGAAGTGAAAGTAGCTCGACTTCATACACAGAAACAAACACAGGGAGGCTGCCAAATTGAGGACACGAACTAACATGCCCCAAATGAAAGAACAGAACAAAACCACAGGAAAAGAACTAAACAAAACAGAGATAACCAACCTATTAGATGCAGAATTGAAAAACTGGTTATCAGGATGCTCAAAACTCATCAATTATGGAAACAGAATAAAAAAGACCCGGGAAGAAATGAAAGATACAAGAACCGAAATAAACAGAAATCTACAGGGAACTAACACTGGAGGGGATGAAGCTGTGATTCAACTCAAGGATTTGGAACATAAGGAAGAAATAAGCATTTAACCAAAGCAGCGTGAAGGAAAAGAATTTGAATGTACAAGCATAGCATAAATAGCCCCTGGGACATATTCAAACGTACCAACATCGGAATCATAAGGCTGCCAAAAGGGAAATAGGAAGAGCAAGAAACTGAACACTTATCTGAAAAAATAATGAAAGAAAACTTCCCTCATATGGTGAAAGAAATAGACATACGAGTTCAGGAAGCATAGAGACGCCCAAAGAACTTGGACCGAAAGAGGACCATGCCAACACACATCATAATTAAAATGCCAAAGGTTAAAGATACATAGAGAGAATCTTAAGCAGCAAGAGAAAAGCAGAGAGTTAACTTACAAAGGAATTCTCATAATACTGTCAGCTGATTTATCAAAATAAACTTTATAGGCAAGAAGGGACTGGCAGGAAGTATTCAAAGTGATGAAAAGTAAGGTCCTACAACCTACTTTACTCTAGCCAGCAAAGCTATCACTTAGAATCAAAATGCACTTTTTCGGGTCCTCGCTTCCAAGATGATGAAGAAAAGAAGGAACAACGGCCGTGCCAAAAAAGGTCGTGGCCATATGCAGCCTATTTGCTGCACCAACTGTGCCGGATGCGTGCCCAAGGATATGGCAATTAAGAAGTTCATCACTTGAAACATAGTAGAGGCCGCGGCCATCAGGGACATTTCGGAAGCGAGTGTCTTCGATGCCTATGTACTTCCCAAGCTGTATGTGAAACTGCATTACTGTGTCAGTTGTGCCATTCACAGCAAAGTGGTCAGGAATCTTTCTCGGGAAGCCCAGAAGGACCGAACACCACCACCCCGATTCAGACCTGCGGGTGCTGCCCCACGTCCTCTACCAAAGCCCATGTAAGGAGTCCTTAAGGACTGATGAAAAGTTCTCTGGAAAAAAATAAAATGGAAATTATACTTTAAAAAAAAAATTAAAGCGCAGAAAAATAGCTCCCAGACAAGGTAAAGCTATAGGAGTTCATCACCGCCAAGCCACTATTACATGAAACAAGAAAAAGATTTAAATGAAGATCAGCCCTGGCTGGTGTGGCTCGGTGGATTGAGTACCAGACTACGAACCAAACAGTGGCAGGTTCAATTCCCAGTCAGAGCATATGCCTAAGCTGCACACCAGACCTCCAGTAGGGGGTGCGTGAGAGGCAACCACACAGTGATGTTTCTCTCCGTCTCTTTTTCCCCTCTCTCTAAGAATAAATAAATAAATAAATAAATAAATGAATGAATAGATTAAACCTATGAACATTACTATGAACATTAACATTCACAACTATCAACAACTGAATCTAAAAGCTAAACTAAGCAAACAACTGGAAGAGAAACAGAGTCATGAAAAGGAGATGTTGGAGGGTTATCAGCTGAGGCGTTGGAGGGGAAGGAGGGAGATATGGCAGAAAAGGTGTAGGGGTTAAGCAACATAAATTGGTAGGCACAGAATAGACAGGGGGGTGTTAACAATAGTATGGGAAATGGAGAAGCTAAAAAACTTACATATATGACCCTTGGACATGAAATAAGTGAGTTGGGAGTTGCTGGAGGAAAGGGGGCTAATGGGTAGAGGAAGACAAAGGGGAAAACACTGGGACAAGGATAATAGCATAATCAATAAAATATACTTAAAAAAAGACATGTACAATTGAAACTTATGTGATCCTATTAGCTAATGGCACCAAAAAAATTTAACTTAAAAAAAAGAAACAGTGATGTTAGCCCCTTTTTACACCATTAAAATAATTAACTCAAACTGGGAAAAAGACGTAAAGAAAGAGATAAAATTCTAAAAGTTGTAGACAAAACAGGAGTAAATCTGTGTGGCCTTTGGTTAGCAAATGGTCCTTCAGATGTGACACCAAAAGCACAAGGAACAACAACATAAATAAACTGGACCCATCTACATTAAAAACAAGCATGTTCCAAATGATGCCACCGAGGAAGAGAAAAGGAGTACCCAGAGGATGGGGGAAGTAGTTACAAAGCGCACATCTCATAAAGGTCTTGCAAAAATTAACAAGAGAATATGTAAGGAAATGTTAAAGGTGAATGATAAGGAAGCAAACAACCCAAGTAAAAAAAAAAGTCAAAACACTTGAACCAGACACTTCACCAAGGAGAATATACCAATGGGAAATAAGCACCTGCAAAGGTTGGCAGTATCAGCTGAAAGCTATAGATGGTGGTAAGACTGCATGCACATGATAATGGCTGCACTGAGAGAGACTGAGCATGTGCAGTTCTGACAGCACACGGAGCAACGCTACACCCAGCACTAGCTGGTGGAGATGAAAAATGAAGCAACTGCCTTGGAGAAAAAATTGGCAGTTTCTGAAAAAGTTAAATATACACCTATGGATAACTCAACCTTTCCAAACAGAAAGGACATCATGTCTCTACAGAAAGACATCCAGCCCTGGCTGGTGTAGCTGTGGATAGAGCGAGGGCCTGTGAAGGGTCACGGGATCAATTCCCAGTCAGAGCACATGCCAGGTTTGTGGGGCTCGTCCCCAGTTGGGGGCCATGTGAGAGGCAACCACACACTGACGTTTCTCTCCCTCTCTTTCTCCTTCACTTCCTCTCTCTCTAAAAATAAATAAGGAAAATTTTAAAAAAATAAAAAAATAAAAAGACATCCAGATGTAGAAACAATCCAAATGTTTGTCATCAAGTGAATGGATAAACACAAGATGTTCCACCCACGACATAGGTTATTACTCAGCAGTACCAGGGAGTGAGCTTTGCCCTGGTTAGGTGAGACAGGTGTTGACTCAGGAGTGTCACCACAGGCACCAAATGGCTGCCATTCCAATACCCAATATGAGCCTGAAGGAGGCAAGTGACTGAAATTTCTCTCTCTCGCTCTTTCAAATCACTGAAAATATCTGTGGGTGATGACTTAAGAAATTATATAGAAAAAAAAAGGAGACCTGGCTGGTGTTAGCACAGTGGATTTGAGCGCCAGTTCTGAACCAAAGAGTCACCAGTTTGATTCACACTCAGGGCACATCCTGGGTTGTAGTCCAGGTCCGCAGTTGTGGCCATGTGAGAGGCAACCACACATTGATGATTCTCTCCCTGTCTCTCTAAACATAAACAAGTAAAACATTAAAAAAGGCAGGGGCAATATTCATACATACAGACAATGTGGGGAAACCTCAAGAAATGATGCCAAGGGTAAAAACTCAGCTAAAAAAAAAAAAGCTGCCCCAGCTGGCATGGCTCAGTGACTTGAGTGCTGGCCTGTGAACCAAAGGCTTTCAAGTTCGATTCCCACTCAGGGCACATGCCTAGGTTGCAAGGCAGGTTCCCCCCAGGGGGCGGGTGAGAAGCAACCACACATTGATGTTTCTTCCCTCTCTTTCTTTCTCCCTTCCCCTCTCTCTACAAATAAATAAAGAAAATCTCAAAAAAAAAAAAAACTTCCTGCAATGATTGCACAGATATATAATTCTAGAACAGGTTAACTACACAATGGTTGTGTGGGATGTAGGGTGAGCAAAAGGAAAGAGAAACTATTTGGGCTAATGGGCATGTCTGCGGCTGTCCATCTGTTTTATTTCTGTGTCATCCTGAGATGACAGGCACACACTGAGTAACACAGGGAAGCTGTCCCCTTACCCAGCGAGACCAAGTTCCAGTAGACCTCCATCATCACGTCTCTGTACAGGTCCTTCTGTGCAGGCTTCAACTGCTGCCACTCCTCCTGGGTGAAGTCCACAATCACATCCCTGAACGCCACTGCCCCCTGTAAAAAGAAGCGCGCACACTCACTGCAGGGCCCTCCTCACAGTGTTCGGGAGATGTGGCCAGAAGGGCTGAGAGCATCAGGAAGGCGCACAGGGTGCATCTGATTGATGTCAACAAGGTGCAGGGCTCTGAAGGGCCTGACCACTCAGAGTCCTTGGTGCCTCAGTTCACTGTGAGTCCTCGGATGGGCAAATAAACTATGGGCCTGCTCACAGGAAGTTCAATAACACAATTCAAACATGGGCAAAAAACCTGAACAGACACTGCTCCAAACAGGATATGCAGATGGCCAGTATACATAAGAAAAAATGCTCAATGTCACTTATCATCAGAGAGCTGCAAGCTAAAACCACAATGACATATCACCTCATACATGTTAGACGGAAACCCCCACGATGGACCCTCAACTAGTCAATACCATCGAGACAGGTGCTTGGGCAGCGGCAACTCTCTGAGGTGTCAGGGAAATGGGAAGGGGTCATGTGAGGTTGGGCCCATGGGGGGAGTATCCGGGGGGGACTGCTGGGTCAAAACCTTAGGCTAAAACGACACACATGAGCACTGAGGAGGCTGTCGCCAAAATATCCAAACGAACAAAATTACTGGTGAAAATGAAAAATGTGTCTTTTACTTTACAGAAAAGAACATAACGGACCTTTTGGCCAACCCAGGAAGGACAATCTACTGAAATTACCATCGAGGTCATAAATTCATCCACCACCTCCCAAAGTTTTCTCCTGCCCCCACCTTATTATTGTATCTATTTCATTTTAAGTTTTTAAATATAACTCCTGCTGAAAGTTGTACCTATGTCCGCCCGCTTAAAAAAACTCACTCAGTGAAATTGTTACTGAGCAGGCTCCATGCACCCAGCCCAGGCTGGGACAGACTGAAAACCCCAGTGGGTCCTGGGCATCTGCGTGCCCACACCCTACAGCAAAAGTGAGGGAGGTGAGACACAGGGCCCCTCCTCAGAAGGGTTGGGAGATTCCCCTAGAAAGGGGGCTTACCTCCAAGTGAACTAAAGTCCTCTGAGCGCTCTATGGGTACATGACTGAGGACACTCATTCCAGGGCTCCAACTGTTTGGGATTCTTGTCTAATGGCAGAAACCTCTTTGCCACAAGAAAAACCTCACCCAGTTCCAAAGAGCTGAAATCAGGCTCTATTTTTTTATTTAAATACTCACTCGAGGACATACATACTGATTTTGGAGGGAGAGGAAGGCAGGGTCAGAGAGAGAGACAGAGACATCGATCTGTTCGCATCATGCACGTGCCCCGACCAGGGATCAAACCCATAACCTTTTGGTGTGCAGGATGATGTCATAACCAACTGGGACACCCAGCCAGGGCAGGCTCTGTTTTTAGAAAAATCAGAATGTAACTGCACCAAGATTAAGAAAAGAGAAACAGAAACCCCAAGAGCCAACAACAGGGAAATGACAACCACTCAGAAATCGTAAACAACGTAGGTAAAAGAGGAAACCAAGGCAACAATTACAGAGAAGGTCAAAGTGGAGAAATCATGTGCAGCCACACAGGAAAACAGTCAGACCGTTCCTTAAATGGTTAAATATACTGATATCAAAGGACCCACTATTTCCTCTCCTACACTCAAGGGAAATGACATCAATCAAAAAACTGTACATGAGTGTTCACGGCAGCATGACTGATAAAACCAAAAAGTGGAAACCACCCCAATGTATACCACCTGATAAATGCATACAACAGGGACTACCTGCATACTGGAATACTACACAGCTATGAAAGAGGACACCTACTACAACACAGATTTACACAGAAAACATGGTGCTCAGTGAAAGCAGCCTGATACAATAAAACACGGGTTGTGTGATTCCACTTATACAAATGTGCAGCCCTGACCAGGTAAGTCAGCTGGTTGCACCGTTGTGTGTACAACAGAAGGGTAAGGGTGTGGTCCCGATTAGGGCGCATACGGGAGACAAACAGTCCATGTTTTAGACACATCTATGTTTCTTTCCTACTCTTTCTCACTTCCTTCCCTTCTCTCTAAGATAAATAAATGAAATCTTAATGAAATAAAAACAATTTTCCCACCATAAACAGCGAATGAACATTTCCTAAAAGTCAAGCTTCACAACGCTAGCTGGTGTGGATCATTGGATTGAGCATCGGCCTTCAAACATGAAGTCTCTGGTTGGATTCCAAGTCAGGGCACATGCCTGGGTTGCAGGCCAGGCCCCCAGTTGGGAGTGTGCGAGAGGCAACCACACATTGATGTTTCTCTCCCTCCCTTTCTCTAAAGTAAAATTAAAAAAAAAAAAAAAAAAAAAGGAAGAAACCATAAAACGCCCTGGCTGTTGTGGCTCAGTGGAATGAGCACCAGTCCATAACTGAAATGTGTCCTATTTGATTCAGAGTCAGTGCACACGCCTGGGCTGCAGGCCAGGTACCACATTGGGGGGGTTATGAGAGACAACCCATGAATGTTTATGTCGCACGCCAATGATTTTCTTCTTGTGTTTCTCCCTCCCTTCTCTTCTCTCTAAAAAATAAATAAAATCTTTACACAGTTGTTCCACTTGCATAATTCAAAAAAATGATATAAAGAATGATACAAAATGAAGGACATATATTTATGCCCAGCCCTGGTTAGGTGGCTCAGTTGGTTGAAACAATGTCCTAGACATGAAATAATTGCAGGTTCTGTACCAGGTTGTAGCGCATGTGGGAGACAACCCATCAGAATTCCTCTCTCACATCTGTGTCTCTCTCCTTCTCTTTCTCTCAGTGTCTACAACTGAATGAACATATCCTCTACTGACGATGAAAACAATACACTTATGTGGCAGTTGGTGAAGGCTGGCGTCAAAGCTAAGGATGAGTGCTTGGCAAGGCCGTGCTTTACTGTTTGCATCTGCAAGGTGGATGAAGCCAGCTGCAACAGCCAGGACCAGCAAGGGGTTAACAAGGAAACAGTTAACTGCATGCTTCAGCTGAATGCGACTGTAACTTTTGCAGAAGAAATATTTATCACTTAGATAGCCTGGGAATGGAGCAATTATGCCTGAAGTTCTTCCCTGAGTCTGCAAAATGTCCTTCAGCTTTATCTAACTAACCCTTATAAAATAAACACAGAGACCATGTTCAGGGTCATTGTTTCTCCATCAGAGGACAACACCCCACCTGGCCCCCACCATTTCCTTAAACTGGGTCTTTCTTAATCTCCTGTCGTCCCCCTTCAGGGACCTCCTTCCCGGCTGGTCACCGCACACTTACCTCTAGACACACATATATATAAATTACTGATTTCAGAGACAGAGAGAAAAAGATCTGGCTCCAGTTCTTGATGATTTCATCGGTTGCTTCTCGAAGGTGCCCTGACCAGCAGTCGAACTCAACCATGGCATATCAAAATGATCCTCTAACCAACTGAACCACATCTGTATATTTTCTACTATGAAGTTTTTCTTACATAGAAGGAAATTTAGAGAAAAATATGACCAATAGCCATCCACTAAAACATCATGAAACATCACGATGACAGTCAGGGACATTCACCGGTCCCTCATGTCAGGCATCCTCCTCGCACCCCCCTCCATTCTCCTGGGCATGTAGTGCCCCCTGCATACTTGTGAAGGTGCCCCATCCAGCACATCCTGCCCGAGGCCTCTGTCACACTTCACTGAATGTTTAAGTGGCCACATCCCAGGTGTCCACAGGTGACTTCTGAGAGGCTTCGGGGTTGGACAACTCACTCCTGAGTCATCCTGTCCCCTGCAATTGGAA
This sequence comes from Desmodus rotundus, assembly GCF_022682495.2. Lineage (NCBI taxonomy): Eukaryota > Metazoa > Chordata > Mammalia > Chiroptera > Phyllostomidae > Desmodus > Desmodus rotundus. The sequence continues at coordinate 50,491,518 of NC_071398.1, read as the reverse complement.
AATGCCATGGTCAGGACAGTACTCTCTCAACTCAGGGTCAACGACACCCCAGGAGATGGGGAGGGGGGCCTAGGGACTGATGGGGTTTGGGCAGGGCCAAGGGTCATCCCTGTCCAGAGCATGACCATAAGGAAGAAGGAGCCAGAGGGTGACATGACTCACCAGGGCCTCCTTGGTCCGCAACTGGGTGGCCATTCTTCCAGTGCCTATGGTGGCCCGGGCACATGCAGGCTGTGTGCAGGGAGAGAAAGGAAAAGGCACAGTGAGAGATAAGGTCCAGGCCCGACCCACAATGCAGACATGACGGACACACACACTAGAACACAGGCAAACAAGGACACACACACGTTAACAATGAATGCATTCACTGAGCCTACTGTTGGGGGGGGTTCTGCACCCAGAGCTCCCCTGGGCTGTCCCAGATGAGAATAAATCTACCAAGACGTGATCTCCTTGGGAAAGAAGGGTGACCAATCTCTCAAAGAAGGGTCCCCAACTTCTCCTTCCCTGTGTCTTTATTGAGTTCAGCTCACACAGAGATACATAGTATGCACACAAGCTCATCCACCAATGTTCAAACAGCTACAGTCTTGAGAAACTGACTTCATTTACAAATAATAGTTGAAGAAACCCAGGGATTGTCTCTGGTCAGCCTTGGCTTTAGCTCAAGTGTCTGTTTCATAGAAACAGGGCAGAGCAAGCCTCAAAGGAAACAATATATATTCTTTTTCCAGCCAGATTCCTGCCCCAGGGAGTGGTCTGTTCCTGTACAAGTTCCCAGCTACCTCTGGCACAGTTCCCAGGCTAAGTCAGGTGGGGACAGCAAAGCAGCCAAGAGACTGGGAGAATTTTACAGAAAAACTGAGGTCTCAGTCTATGATGTAGCCAAGGGATGACGGTCTTTCTGCCCCTTCTCTGAAGAACCCTAAGTCCTTCTTGACGGGCCATGCCAACTGTGCCTGTCTTTGGTTGACACCCCCCTTCTAAGGGGTCTTACTGGTCATTGGCTAACTGTTAATCTGCCCTGAGCCAAGCACGGGGAAGTGAGGGAAGCAAGGGCTGTGTTCCTGCCAGGAGGAAAATTTCTGTCTCCTCAGTGGCTCATGTCCCCAAGGCCTTTTCACTCAGCTCTAGACCTGGGACCCTTATTGTCCATTAATGAGGCTACAGTCCCTGAAACCAGGCAGGATGCCTGCCAACAGCCTATGGCATCCAAGGTACTCCACTACCATCCCTGACTTGATCCTCCTGACATCCTGCATTGGTGGGGCTATTTTCACTTACCTCATTTCACAGATGATGAAGCTGAGGCACAAAAAGATAAGTCAGGCACGAAAGAAGATAAGGGTGGGATTGGATTGGGCTGAGTACATCATGGTGCACGTGCTTGGTACACACGTCAGACCCACACATACACTCCCCCAACACACAGACAAGCCCTCACAGCCAGTCCCAAGCCTGAAGGGAGGAACAGGACCCTCTGGCCCCTCCCCACTGGGTCTCACTTACCCAGGAGGCACAGTGGGGCCAGGGCAGCTGACAGCAGTAGGAGCCCTTGAAAATGTCATCATTTCAGCACTGGCTGGTGTGGTTCAGTGGACTGAGTGCCAGCTTACCAACCAAAGGGTCACCAGTTTGATTCCCCAGACTAGGAGGGTACATGCCCGGATTGCAGGCCAGGTGCCCAGTAGGGGGAGGCTGAGAGGCAACCACACACTGATGATTCTGTCCCTTTCTTTTTCTTCCCTTTCCCTCTAAATATAAACATATAAAATGTTTTAATTAAAAAAGAATATATCATCATTCCCTAAATGTGAATCTAATGCAGCCTGGACTATTTTTGTCCTTATACCAATACAATCACTATTCCAAGTATACTTTATTTAAAAGGAGGCCATGAAGGCCCAGTGGTTCTGGAAACAGCATGTGCACGGGGCTGGTGACTGCTGAACCCAGAGTGGCCCTAGATATGTGGCTGCAGAGCCAGGAGCGTGGGCTGCTCTTGTTCCTCCTCCTCCTCCTCCCACTCCTCTGTCCAAGCTTTCTGACATTTCCTGCCATCCACTGCTCTTAGGAGAAACAAAGATTTACCACTGTGGGATGTTTAGTATGGTTGCTCTGGTACTGGATGGTTGGGTGTGGAATTGGTTGATTCACATCACAGTCTCTGAGCCTCAGTTTCCCATTTTGCAGATGGTGAGGGTCCCTATCTCGGAATCACAGGGAGGCCTATAAAATGCCCAGAACTAGCACTGCCTGGTGGAGCTCAGTGCATTGAGTGCCAGACTGGGAACTGAAGGATCTCCAGTTCGATCCCTTGTCGGAGTACATGCCTGGGTTGTGCGCCAGGTCCCCAGCCGTCCCCGCGAGAGACAGGCACACATTGATGTTTCTCTTCCTCCCTTTTGCCTTCCCTTTTACTCTCTCTAAAACAAAATATGTAAAATCTAAAAGAAAAGAAAAAATGCCCAGAACCATACCCTTAGCACCCAACACACTCCCTGAACATCTTTCTTCTCCCCATACCTGGCTACCACACGGGTTGTATCCTCCCAGGGTCCAGGGGAGGCTCTGGGGAGGGTCTGAGGGCAGGAAGGAGACGGGCTCAGGCGCCCCCTCTCGGCAGGGCAACGTCGCTGCACTGCCCGGAAACAGACACAGGTGCACCCAGACAGGGGAAGGCTCGGGCAGGAGAGACGCACCCCACACGCACAGACACACTCACACCAGACACACAGACAGACGCAGGGAAAGAGACCAGACACTGGTGCATATCGGGACATCGGGATGGTGCCTTCACTTGGAGACACCGCGGACTGAAAAAAGGCAGACGCGCACACGAATGTACACAGAAGGACCCCGGAGAGACAAAGACCTGCAGCACACACACACACACACACACGAGCAAAGGCGAGACACAGGGGGCCTCCCAGACACACGCGGTGACACACACCCGGGGACTAACACGGACACACAAAGAGACCGCCGGGAGTCTCAGCCCCACACATGCACACACTCACAGCCGCAGGCATCACCTTCACCCGTGCGACCACCCCCAGAGCCGCGCTCGGTCTCCCGAAGCCCCAGCCCCGTGCGCGCTCCAACTCCCCACGCGGTTACCTCAGGAGAAAGACCCGCTTCCGCTGGGCCCGCCGACCGCACTGCGCCTGCGCGGAGCGGCCTACCACAATTCCCCGAAGCCCTGCGGGGCACTGGGCGAGCGCTGCGGGGCCGACCGGAGTCCGAGTGGCGGACGCGCGGCTCCACGTCCCTGCAGTCCCCGCGACACAAAGTCAATAAGACAGGGTTCGTGAGGGAGCTGGGGCGTCAGGGCGAAGGAAGCGAAGTGGATCAGGGAGCGGGAGGAAAGTACAGAAGAGCACGGGTCCCAGGGAGGAACGGATTCAGCGGTGAGTGTGGGAGGAGAGCCAGAGGGGGGTTCGGAGCCGTAGGTAGCTGGGGACTGAGAGGAGTGAGCTGGGGAGGAAGTAGGGACAAGGTAATTGCAGAAAAGGCGGGGCGTGTGTGGTGGCAGAAAAGAAGCTAGTCCCCGCCCCCTCAGGCGTCCAGCCCTCGGGTCTTGAGCTCGCTTGTGTGTGCTCACTTGCAGAAAATTTGTAAAGCGTGCAGAGACGCCGGGAAGCAAATGATCTTAAACACAGGGAGTATCGGCTCTTCGCCTTAAGAGCCAGCTCCTGGTCAGGGCGTGTTACTGCTACAGAACGAAAGCTGGGGTTCTGCTGCCGGTCTCCCCCTAACTGGAAAGCTCTAGAGGCAGAGGCTGGTGAGAAACAGGTTTTTCACTCAAATGCAGGGTCGGGAAGAATGGCAGACACTTGTCTCAAAGCCCATGCCCTCCGAATAGCCGAGAAAACCCCAGCCGTCCTCAGCCCAACCAGAACAGAAGGCCGAGTCCAGAGCTCCTGCTTCCAAGTACCATCTTTTGGGAACCGCAGCTGCTGCTGAGCAGTCACCCAGGCAGCTCAGCTTGTTGGTGGCTGCTGTCTGGTTTCAGGCTCCTTCCTGGAACCTGCAGGCTCTGACTTTAACCAGGTCTCTTCCAGGACCACAAAGTCCCGCCAGCTGACAGGGTAGTATCGTAGCTCCTTCCAGACCTAGCGCACCCTCGAACCAAAGGGTCACTGGTGTGATTTCCAGTCTAGGGCCCATGCCTGGGATGCAGGCCAGGTCCACAGTAGGGGGCACGTGAGAGGCAACCACACATTGATGTTTCTCTCCCTCTATTCCTCCCTCCTTTCTCCTCTAACATTAAATAAAATCTTTTTTTTTAAGATTTTATTTATTTATTTTTAGAGAGAGTGGAAGGGAAAGAGAAAGAGAAGGAGAGATACATCAGTGTGTGGTTGCCTCTCATGTGGCTCCCACTGGTGACCTGGCCTGCAACACAGGCATGTGCCCTGACTGGGAATTGAACTGACAACCTATTGGTTCACAGCCTGTGCTCAATCCACTGAGCTACACCAGCCAGGGCGAAATAAACTCTTAAAAAAAACCAAAAAAACTTGGAGCAAAGGAAAATGCGCCTATGGAAAATTCATCCCATGGAGAGTGTATATTGGGTAAATGAGCATCCAGGATAAAGGAGATGAGAAATAACTCACCTCCGGATATTGCTGGTTGGAATATGTGTGTGGTGGGGAGATGGACAAATGTGATTTCCTCCTAATATTTCTCCCAAAGCATGGAGACCAGCATACCCCAGGGAAACTGTTTTCATACTGGACATCAGACATGGTAAACCATTCCGAAGTCAGGATCCAGGGCTATGAGGAACACGTGGCTTGCAACCTGTTGCTGGGTTCTTGTGAGGTATTTGTGTTCCCTCCCCGCGATGGTTGACACTCATTTGGATGGGACAACCAGTAACTCCCTCTTGCACCCAACAACCATTTTAAATGATGTTGGTGGCCCTGGATGGTGTGGCTCAGTGGACTGGAAGCCAACCTGTGAACTGAAAGGTTGCTGATTTGATTCCCAGTAAGGGCATGTGCCTGGGTTTCAGGCCTTGTCACACATCGGTGTTCTCTTCCTGTCTTTGTCTCTCCTGTACCCTCTCTGAAAATAAATGCAATTAAAAAAAAAAAAAAACATGATGTTTGTGTCACTTAAGTTTTGTTTTTGTTTTTTTTAATTTTAAAGACCACTATGAGAGACTTAGGTGTCTGAAGCAAAGACTGTTACTTCCTCTTCATGAATATTTTTTCTCTTTGTGAACCACCTGGTAACTTCTACAGCTCATGAGCTTGGGGCCTTCCAGCTGGTGTTGCAGGGAAACTGGGGGCTGTGTTTGGGGAAACAAGGAAACACACAGCTGGCAACAATCAGATCTCTGGACTACATTCAGGCATGTGTGACAAATTTGACAATGTCCCGTGGAGCCCACCTCCCCCTCTTCTAATCCCTCGCTTCCACTTTACTATTGAAGAGATGAAGATCCAGAGACACTAAAGGTCTTCTCCAGTCTCATGGGAGTGTTTCTTCCAGCTCAGTCTGGAGCCGCAGTGCCCCTGGCCACGCTCCCAGATACTAGACCTGTATGGGGACTTGCTTTCCACATGGCCCTGTGGATGCTCTGGAAGCAGCTGGTGAGCATGGCATAGACTGTCCCTACTGCCCATAGTCCTCAGATCTGTCTCGGCAGGACTTCTCTTGCGTCTACCTGTGGGCTCCAATGTCAAGTCTGGCGCTGGCCCATGGGCTCATGAACTGTCTGACGGGTGTGGATTCTGAGATCCCATGCACATCGCCTATGTGTGCATCCTCCTCTGGTGTCACATGAGGTGGAAGTTTCTGCTGAAGGTTTTCTTGCACTTGTCATACTCAGGGCTTGTCTTTCACATGGAACCTCTGGTGGACAGGGAGCAAGATATTCTTGACGAAGGCATTGCAGCAGTGACTACCCTTATAGGGCTTCTGCATTGTGTCGTCGTTCTGCTGCTCTTGCAGGGATGAGCATTCAGGAAGATGGAGCACTGGTAGGGTATTCCTCAATGTGCACGTGCCTATGCTTCCTGAGAAGAGTGGTTCTTGCAACAGGCCTTGCAACACTGGCTGCACTTGTAGGACTTCTCCCCAGTGTGCATGCATCAGTGCTTCCTGAGAGACGTGTTCTGGCTGAAGGCCTTTCCACTCTGGCCACAGGTGTAGGGCTTCTGCTCGGTATGTGGACTGTGGTGTGTTAGGAGGTACTCTTTCCAAGTAAAAGTCTTGCCACAGACCCGCATACATATGGCTTTTCCCCCATGTGCGTCCTCTGGTGCATGAGGAGGCTCCTATTTAGTTTGAAGGCTTTACCACAGTCCCCACATGTGTCTGGTATGCGTCCTCTGATGTACAATGAGGCTCCTGTTTCTGGGTGAAAGCCTTGCTATAGCCCTGGCACAGATACAGCCTCTCCCCAGTGTGTGTCCTCTGGTATGATGAGGTACAGTTTCCGGGTGAAGGCCTTTTCACAGTCCCTGCACGTGTAAGGTTTCTCCCCAGTGTGGTCTTGTGATGCACCATGAGGCTGCTGTTTACAGTGAAGGACTTACCACAGTCCTGGCACACATATGGCTTCTTCCCAGTGTGAATCCTCTAGTGTCTGATGAGATTCCCTTTCTGGATGAAGACCTTGCCACAGTCTCCGCATGCATACGGCTTCTCCCCAATGTGCATCCTGTGATGCCTGATGAGACTCTTGTTATGTGTGAATGACTTGCCAAAGTCCCCACACATGTATGGCTTCTCCGTGGTGTGTACATGCTTCTGGATGGTGATATAGGACTGAAACCTGAACTGCTTTCCACTTGCTTTGCAGCATTAGGGCTGCTCCCTGGTGTGGATTCCTTGCTTCTCCTTCAGAGACCAGCAACACCTGAAAGCCTTGTCGCAGTAGGGCTTCTTCTCTACAATAGGTTTTGAGGGAGGACAGAGGCTTGAAGTCCCTGAGTCCTTCCTACACATGGTGAATGGGTGCATCCCCTGTCCTCTCCATCCCTCTGATCTTCCTGGGGCCAGCATGGGGCTTTGTTGAACAAATGCCTTAAATTCACAACATTCAGGGGCTAATGCTTGGTACATGTCCAAATGCCCCACACAGGTGCCTTGGCTCCCCTGGCACCGTCCTCACCTCCCATATTCCTAAGGCAAGTCTGATCAGGACTTCTCTTGCGTCCTACCTGTGGGCTCCAATATCAAGTCTGGCACTAGCCCATGGTCTCCCAACCTACCAGTTGGGTTTGGATTCTAAGATCCCCCAGTTCCCTGTGTGCCACGTGAGGTAAAAATTCCTACTGAAGGTTTTCCTGCACTTGCCACTCCCGTAAGGCTTGTCTCCCACACAATCCTCCTGTGGACAGAGAGCAAAGGATCCTCATGAAGGCTTTTACACATTGGCCGCACTTGTCCACAGGGGTCTGATGAGGATACTCTGAAGGGATGAGGGTGTCATGAAGCCCTTCCGGCAGATGGAGCACTGGCAACGCTACTCCCCGGTGAGTGGTGCCTGTGCTGCCTGAATGAGATGTTCTTGCTAAATGCCTTCCTGAACTACCCTCACATGTATGGCTTCTCCTTGGTATGTGTCCTTTGATGCACACTGAGGATAGATTTAGAGCTGAAGGCCTTGCTGCAGTCCCCACACAAATATGGTTTCTCACCAGTGTGCATCCTCTGATACCCAATGAGATAGCATTTCCTGCTGAAGGCCTTGCTGCAGTACCCACACACATACAGCTTCTCTCTGGTGTGTGTCCTCTGATGCTCCATGAGGCACCTATTATCTCTGAAGGCCTTGTTGCAGTCACCGCACATGTATGGTTTCTCCCCAGTGTACATCCTCTGCTGCATATAGAGGCTCCATTTTTGGCTGAAGGCATTGCTGCAGTTGCCGCATGTGTAAAGCTTCTCCCCAGTGTGTGTCCTCTGATGCGAGATGAGGGTGCTATTCACATTGAAAGCCTTGCCACAGTACCAACACACATAAGACTTCTCCCCAGTGTGTCCTTTGATGCACACATAGGATCCATTTCTGTGTGAAGTCCTGACTGCAGCCCACACACGAGTATGGCTTCTCCCCGGTATGCATCCGCTGATGCAAACTGAGGCACGATTTCTTACTGAAGGCCTTGCTGCAGTCCCCGCACACATATGGCTTCTCCCCAGTGTGCATCCTCTCATGCTGCACGAGGTACTTTTTCTTCCTGAAGGACTTGCCACAGTCCCTGCACGTGTACTGCATGTCCCCGGAGTGCATCCTCAGATGCCTGATGAAGTGACTATTCCATCTGAATGCCTTGTCGCACTCTCTGCACACATAAGGCTTCTCCCTGGTGTGCGTCCTCTGGTGTAGGATGAGGTTATCCTCCTGGCTAAAGGACTTGCTACACGCCCTGCACAAATATGGCTTCTCCCCAGTGCGGATTTGTTGGTGCTTCCACAGGGAGGCACTATAACTGAAACCCTTGTCACAGTGTCCACACTTGGATGTCTTCTTCTCTGCACAAAGCTGGGAGGGAGAACTGAGGCTGGAAGTACTTGAGTTCTTCCCACACGTGGTGAATGGGTGCATCCCTTCTCCTCTTGGTGGGGCCAGCATGGGGCTCTGGTGGACAAATGCATTAAATTCAGAATCACCAGGGGCTAACACCTGGGACATGTCCAAATGCCCCTGACAGGTCCCCGTGCTCCCGTGTAGCTGCCCCACCCTGTTGGGAACCGCCCTGCCTGGTTTCAGAGGCTGTAACCCCTCAGGGTTAAGGCTGAGTCAGAGTTGGGACCATAAGCCACTAAGGAGACAAAGCTTATCTCCCTGGCAGGTGTGCCACCTCTGCCCACTTCACCCTGCTTGGCCCTGAGCTTGGCCACTTAGCCAATGACGGGTAAAAATCCTCAAGGGAGGATCAACCTAAGATAGGCATGGTCACAAAAAAAGGCCCACAGGGAAGGACTCGGGGGGCTGTGGAAAAAGGGGGTGATGGACCCTCGCCCCTAGGCTTTGAAATAGCCTGAGTCCTCATTCTGTCTGCAAGAAGTCTCCTAATCTCTTGGCTGCCTTACTTCCCTTGCCTGATTTAAGCCTGAAGCAATAACAGAGGGCAGTGCAGTCCTGTGCTGGGAGGGGCGGATTCCCTGGGGAATCAGGCCTAAGAAAAACACATACATTCCTGTGAAACCTACTTAATTTGTACCCTCAGTTTAAAAGATAAGGGTCCAGACCTGAGATGAGTCTGGCGCCTAAAGTTTTATGGCCCTCTAACTAATTGGCTATAACTCAGAATAAGCCCTCAGAGTTCTCTGTAAATCTTGTATTGTTTAACCCTTACTGGCTGACAATGATTGATGAGCTTTATCTGTATTCCTATGCGAATGAACCTAACAAAAGCCCCTGGAGAGAGAGGCTCTGGGCCCTTCTCCTTTGAGAGAAACGGCCACCTTTCCTCCCCAAGCAGATCATGTCTTGGTAGTCTTTTTCTTCATCCGTGGCGGACCGGGGGGCTGCGTTAAAGCCCCCCAACATCTGGCGCCCGGAACAGGGACATGGGCACTGGACAGGGACCTGAGGATTTTCGGGACCTGCACGGACCAGAGGCTTCGAGCCACCATCGCCACGGACAGCACGCCTAGGAGGACGGGAATTAGCGCTTTCATCCCCCCAGGGACAGGGGCACCGCACAATAAGGCCCCCAGGCGTGTTACAGATCAGAGGAAAGGTTTCTGTCAGGCCGCCCCTTGAGCGGTTTTCTTTTCATTTCTCTCCCCTGCACCCTCTTCCATGAATAGGAATCTTGCTTTCTCTCTCCCAAGCATTTGCTGAGGTTTAGGCTTGGGGAGGAGAAAGCAAAGACTTTCCCTTTTATTAGCTTTCGTAGCGAGGTATTTATGAGCATCTCAGCTTCTTGCTGAGCGCCGAAGAAAAGAGGCACTTCCTCCCTCCAGCTCGAGATCTCGGGTGCCCCTACGTGAGTGGGGGCCTCGCAGAGGTGTCTGGGGTCGAATCCCTGAGACGTGCAGGGGCCTCATAGGGAATTCCATCTCACGTAATTTAACTTTTGGCTCATCCAGGGAAGCGCGATATAAGGGTTGGTCACCCAGCGCTTCCGAGCCCTCCCAGCTGGTTTAGACGGCTGGGAAGAGAAACCGAGACCCATAAGCGGGGTCTGGGTACCCCAAATATCGGGTAACCCGCCCTGACTGTGTTCCACCAACAGCACATTTTGACCCACTACACTCTCCTCCCTAGCAAGAAACAGGGTCTGAGGGTGCAGATGGGTTGAAAGCGAAATTGCTTTTGTAACCTCAGCGCTTGCGGGGGGGGGGGGGGGGGGGGGAGTTTCAGAAAAGGTTCTTTTAATTGTTAAGGAGTTTCTTTAAAAGTTTTTAAAAATCCTCAACGATGGGGAACGGGCTCTCTAAAGAACAAGAGCAATGTTTTAAGCTAATTCAGGAAGTTTTTAAGTCTGCTGAAGGTCTCCCTAGTAAGGGATCTTTAGACTTATTTAGGAACAGGTTGGGCAAAGATTCTAAGGCTTCCCTCTTGGCTACGGCAATTAAGGGAGATCCCAGATGTTACAATTGTGGAATGCCTGGCCACCTGCCCAGGGACTGTTAGGCCACCTTAAAAAAGAAGACAAGCTTCTCCCTGGGGATTGTCCGTGCTGTAGCAAAGGCAGGCATTAGGTAAAGGAATGCCTCTCTAAATTCGACCATATATCTTACCTGTGCCCCTTAATATTTAGGGCCGTGATCTCCTCAGTCAATAGGGTGTGTGATGTATTCAAAGAAATATTAAGAATCCTCCTTGTTTATGCCGGAGCCGTGACCTTTTATTATAAAAATGAAATATAGGAGTGCGATCTCCCGGGGAGAGCTAGCCCTTCTCCGCGGAAGATAAGCACCAATTTTTAACTCGGTACCTGTAAACACTGATCATTTCCTTAGGGAAGAACTGGCTATTCTCCCGGAGGAAAAGGTTAGTTAAGTCACTTAAGGCCCTTGGCGCGTAACCGCTTTTTTCTTTGGCGCTCGCACAGGCCCAGCTCCGAGCCCGGCTCCCCTGCCGGGGGTTCGGTGCCACCATCGAGCGCCACCACCCCCGCCGAGTGCTGCCATCCCTGTTCGCCCCTGTCCGGGCCGGCTGGCACCACGGCCGAGTCGCGCAGCACCGTGCTGCACCGGGGATGCGGGCCCCCGTGGTGCCACCGCCGCCATGGCCGCCACCGCCACCATCTTTTGCACAGGGTCTAGAGGTTAGGGTTCCTGGCTTTCACCCAAATGGCCCGACTAGCTCAGTCAGTAGAGCACGGGACCCTTAATCCTAGGGTCGTGGGGTCAAGCCCCGCCTTAGACTTTTACAAGGAGAGGCACTTTTAAAACTAAGGCTATTTTTTCAACAGCCACTTATAGAGCCGCCTTCCTTTGCGAACCGGGAAGCCAAAGTTTAAGGCCTTAAAGCCAAGAGGAGCCCTCCAATCAGGGCAAGAATCAGATAATCAGGTCCCTAGGACTAAATAGGAAAAACATAAGGGACTGTTTTTTTATCATTCCCCTAGCAGAAAGGGACCGCGAGAGATTTGCCTTCTCTGTAACCAATATCTTTCTTCCAGGCAGCTCACCAGGGTAAACAGACAATTACCTGTCAGACTTTTTTGCTTCCCCACACTGGGGACGCCTACTAGCCTAATATGTCCAGATTGTCAAGCTCTTGCAAAAGCGCCCCCTACTCTTACGATTAACCCTAGAGGGTTGCAACCTCGAATAATTTGGCAAACAGATATTACTCACTATCCCCTTTGACGCAGATCTCAGCCCGCAAGATCTGCTGTTGAGGTTTCAGTATTCCAATACACATACACACGGACTACAGACGTCCTGTAGGGGAAAAGGGACAGGGACGGTGTGGTCACTCTCTCAAGAGGAGAGTGCCTGTGAGTGCTTTGGCCACTCCCTCAAGGGGGGAGCGCCAAGAGCCTTGCAGTGACCAGCCTTTATAGGTTTTTTAGGCCCTTAACATCAAAGAAGGTCCTCTTTACTATACAAAGGTTTGTTTTGGGTGGTTATCTTTGCAGACAACAGAGAGGATGTCACTGAATACATCAAAGGAAGGAATTAAGAAAGTAAAGGAAAGTGTAGGATCAGGCTTTCTTAGAAAAATGGGGAATTCAGCATAAAACAGGTATCCCCTATAACCTTACGGGCCAAGCAATTGTTGAAAGAGCTCACCAGACTTTTAAGACATTATTAAACAAACAAAAAAGGGGGAGTCGGGAAATATCCTCCAGGAATTTAACCATGCTAGCCATATATACATAAAATTTTTTGAATTGTGATGATAATTTAAAGTCACCCATAGACAAACACTTTGTACAAAACAGGCCTCCAGGCCCACACCCTTTGGTCTTATACAAAGACCCATTAGGGGAAGGAAGATAGAAAGGCACAATTAGACTATTAACTTGGGGAAGAGGGTATGCTTGTGTTTACTCTCCAGAAGGACCTTTAGAGCTGGCAGCAAAAAGAGTGAAGCTATATCATAACAGACCCACCCCAACAACAGATGTGGCCATTCGTCAGGATTCTACAGCTGGGACAGACGGAACAGATTCCCCGAGAACCAAGGTGGAAGAATGTTGCCACCAGAAGACACAGACTCAGAGGAGCAACTCCCCAGATCAATCTCAGGGAGTAATTTGGGGTGACCTAAAAATTCTCAATACAAGGGCAGAACAGTATGCCCAGCAATTAAGAGTCTCAGCTTATTTGTCAGTTAGTTCTTCTAACCTCACCAAGGTGGCCCTAATCTTGGGCCTGCTCACGTGCCTCAGAGGGATAGGCCTAGCCTCTGAAACTAATCATATATATTGGAGCCATGTTATCGACCCACCTATGCTTAATCTCCATACTTGGTGGAATCCTGAGCCCCCTTTGTCTAGTAACGATACTGAGTGGACTGGAGGCACCTGGCTCCCTCCAGATGGACCGCTAGAGGAAAAACATCATTGGCTGTTTGCTCCGGAAGGCACTGTATATGTCTCTAACCATTTGCTTGCTTGCTTTTCCTTGTTAACCAATACCCTCTGTTTACCTATTATGTCTAAGTGGTATGCTTATGCAATGACTAATTATACTGTTCAACAGTCTTTGCCTGAAGTAAATCTTTCCTTAGTTGGAGCAATAGGATTTAAAGGAGAAAGGCCAGGGAAAAGTACTAAACCACCCAATTTTCCTTTATGTCAAATAGATGGTGGATCAGCCAAACTAGTCACTTGGAAGTTGTGTTGTGATCAAGCACCATCATTAATCAGTATCACTAACACCCCTTTAGTAGCAGAAAACTGGGGTGCTAAATGGAAGGTGTATGCCATAACAGGTTCAATAATTGAGAACCCAACGCCCTTCCAAATATATAACAAACTTAGTTGGCATGGTGGAGGAGCAGGAGCCCCTATTCTCAGAATAAAAAACCTCAATCATACCAGCCCATGGCATACTTCTACTTGGAAGATGGGGCTCCCCTTTATTGACCATCAGACAGGACAATTTCAGCTCATCCAAAGAGGAGATGATGCCTTTGGTTACTTTAACATTTGGAATATTAATCGTACTTGGGTTACTGTATGTACTTCTCATCCTTACCTGTTTGTAGCCGTCCCTGGTACACCTCAACTTATGTATAACGAGACTGCTACTGTATATACTTTAATTACTACCCCCGGCACTATATATACTAGCTGCTTAACCTGTGTGAATGTCACTCAATTGAATTTTACCACCATATTTGTCATCCGTCAACAGGCTCAGGCCTGGGTTCCTGTTAATCTTACTCGGAGTGGGCTGATTCAGGAGGAATAAGTGCTCTCAATAAGGCCCTTGCCCGTGTCAGGACCCGCTGTTTTATAGGCATGCCTATTGCCTCCACAGTTTCTGCTATTGTAATAATTGGAGCTGCTACTACTGCGTCTGTAGCCCTTACTGAATCCATTCAAACCGCGCATGCGGTTGATGTTCTTCTCACTAATGTTACTCAGCAAATGATCCAACAGAGCCAGATTGATCAGGAAATGCTTACTCAGCTCTCTGCCACAGAATCTGCTATTGTCTGGCTTGGAGAGCGGCAAGATGCTCTTGCACTAAGGCAACAACTTACTTGTGATCCTGATTTTTCTAAACTCTGTGTTACTCCATTAAGGTGGAATTCCAGTCAGCACTCCTGGGCAGATATTCGTCATCGCCTGCAGGGCGAGTTCTCTACCAATCTCAAAGGACAAATTGATCAGCTCCAGTTTGAGCTCCACCAGCAACTCCGTGACATCAAACGCTTAACTGAACGGAAAGTGTTCCAGACCCTCCACGACAATCTACAATGGCTAAACCCTAAGAACTGGTTTGATGGACTGAATTTACAAGTTTGGGTCATGGCAGCCCTTGTGTGCGTCTTTGTCTTAATCCTTATTTGTGCCTTACGATGTATTTGGAGGTTGTTTTCTCGAGATCACGTTCAGAAACAGCAAATGGTAGGTTTCACAGGCTTAACAACTACAACTGATTTCACAAACAAAAAAGGGGGAGATGTTCGGAACCACCCTGCCTGGTTTCAGAGGCTGTAACCCCTCAGGGTTAAGGCTGAGTCAGAGTTGGGACCATAAGCCACTAAGGAGACAAAGCTTATCTCCCTGGCAGGTGTGCCACCTCTGCCCACTTCACCCTGCTTGGCCCTGAGCTTGGCCACTTAGCCAATGACGGGTAAGAATCCTCAAGGGAGGATCAACCTAAGATAGGCATGGTCACAAAAAAAGGCCCACAGGGAAGGACTGGGGGGGGGGGGGGCTGTGGAAAAAGGGGGTGATGGACCCTCGCCCCTAGGCTTTGAAATAGCCTGAGTCCTCATTCTGTCTGCAAGAAGTCTCCTAATCTCTTGGCTGCCTTACTTCCCTTGCCTGACTTAAGCCTGAAGCAATAACAGAGGGCAGTGCAGTCCTGTGCTGGGAGGGGCGGATTCCCTGGGGAATCAGGCCTAAGAAAAACACATACATTCCTGTGAAACCTACTTAATTTGTACCCTCAGTTTAAAAGATAAGGGTCCAGACCTGAGATGAGTCTGGCGCCTAAAGTTTTATGGCCCTCTAACTAATTGGCTATAACTCAGAATAAGCCCTCAGAGTTCCCTGTAAATCTTGTATTGTTTAACCCTTACTGGCTGACAATGATTGATGAGCTTTATCTGTATTCCTATGCGAATGAACCTAACAAAAGCCCCTGGAGAGAGAGGCTCTGGGCCCTTCTCCTTTGAGAGAAACGGCCACCTTTCCTCCCCAAGCAGATCATGTCTTGGTAGTCTTTTTCTTCATCCGTGGCGGACCGGGGGGGCTGCGTTAAAGCCCCCTGACACCACCCTGTCCCCCTGTATCCCCACTTTTTCACAGGCGTAACCATGGGCTCCATTCCCCATAAATCCTTCCACCATCGCAATGGATGTTCTGTCTTCCCAAGAGTCCTTCTCTGGGTCCGAATCGTTCATGGCCCCTTCAGTCTCCAAGTCTGAGGGGAGGGGAAAGAGATGACAACACATGCAGTTAACCACACTGGGAGGGAGGATGTTCCAAAGACACGACAAGGAACAGCCTGAGAGTAGGGGACAGCTTGTCGTGGGCACAGAGGGAGAAGAGAAGCTGTGATGTGAGACAGTGAGTTGTAGGGAGGTGAGCACAGAGCGAGAAAGGCCTCACTGGGAGTGGGTGCAAATGGGGCCAGCACAGCTCAGTGCTGGGAGGAAACCCTGAAGAGACAGAGGGAGAAAACAGGCTTGGAGGAGCGCATCAAAGGATCCCACACACCCAGGGAGGGTTCACTGCACCTGGCTCCTTTCTTCCAGGCCTCGTCCTGCACGTCCCCAGACAACTGTGCTTCTCAAAATATTGCCTGTTATTACTGAAGATAAAGTAAGAGCTGATACTCCTGTGCCTGTGCTGGCTGTCCTGTGCCTCCCCACGTGCCACTGGAGCTCCCAAATTCCTACACTGCCCAGGAGTGGCCTGGTCCTTGGGCTGGCTCCTCACACCTCCCCTTAGCACACTAAATCCCCCCTGGTGACCACACGCACTTCAAGCATGTTGTGCCTTGTCCCATGGGATCTTCTATTTCTGTTTAAAGCCTACGGGGCTGCCCTAAGTCCAGACTCCGCTCAGCACTTTAAGGTTCATCCAAACACTTTAAAAACTGTGAGATCTTACACAAAAAGTCACATTAAAAGAGGACAGATCCTGGCACATGTAGTCCTCCTTCCTAGGCAGTAACAAGGAACGCAGCAGTGGTAAGCAGCTGTCTTCCTACCCCATGAAAGACCTCACTGGACACATAAATCCAGAGATTGATACCCACCCCTTGAGTCTAGAACTGGAAGCAATCCTAGCGTTCATCATCAAGTGAAAGGATAAACACATGGTGATGTATGCAGGAAGTACAATATTACTCAGCAATAAGAATAAGTCGGCTAAAGTACAGCTGGTTAGAGCGCTGTCGAGTGCACCAAAGATTGCAGATAGGACCCAAGTTCAGGGCTTGTGCCAAACGCAACTGATTGATGTTTCTGACACACTGTCATCTCTCTCTCAAAACAATAAAAAAGAAACAAGGAAAAAAATGAAGGGAACGATTTAAATATATGTTAGGCATGAGAGAACCTCAAAGAAATGATGAAAAGGGTAAGAAATTACGATATAAAAATAAACATATGTGCCATATGATTCCACATATGAAATTTTAAAATAGGCCCTGGCTAGTGTAGCTCAGTGGATTGAGTGCAAGCCTGTGAACCAAAGGGTCTCCAGTTCAATTCCCAGTCCGAGCACATGCCTGGGTTTTGGGTTGGGTCCCCAGTAGTGGGTGTGCAAGAAGCAACCACACATTCATGTTTCTCTCCACCTTTTTCTGCCTCCTTTCCCTTCTCCCTAAAAATAAATAAATTATAAGAAAAAAATTATTAGAAAAAGCAAACTAAACCCAATGGTTGCTGGAGGTTGGAGGGTGCACAAAATTAAAGAAAAATTTTATGGGCTAATGGACGTATCTGCCTCATGACGATGATATCTCGAGTGGATACAAATGTCAAAAGGCGTCAAATCATTTGCTTTAACTATGTGCAGTTAATTGTAGGTCAGGTAAACCACCAGAAAAGCTGGTAAAGAAATGGGACTGTACACTAATTGTGAAAGTTAGTGTTTTTACTCCACCATAGTATTAGGGACATCTGTGTATCCATGAGTGCTAAGAGTACTCATCTTTGAAGACCTTCGTGATTTTCAACATTATTACACACCTTCATTTGTTTGACAATCTTGTATGTGGGCATCTTGGGCATTTTCTGCAATTTTCTCCCTCGAAAATCTCTGCACACTTACAAGAGACATTTTAAGGATATATTCCACAAATGGAATCATTCGAATTGGGTTAAGAACAAACTGTCTTCCCAAAGAGCTGTCGTCCCAACATCACGCATCTAAAATGAGTCCCTTTCCCTGCACCCTCATATTACAGGAAGATATTACTTCTTTTTTTATGCCACAGCTGAGGATATTCTCACATAGTGAGGAAGGGGGTGGGGAGGGAGAGGGGAAAGAGTGCAAGAGAAAGAAACATTCATTAGGGCAAGAAACTTCGATTAGTTTTCTTCCTGGATATGTGCCAACTGGGATCAAACTCACAACCCAGGTATGTATCCTGACATGGAATTGAACCCACATCCTTCAGGGTCTGGAAATGCTCCAAACAACTGAGCCACAATGGGCAGGGTTACTATTCTTTTCATATCTATGTACATCATTGGTAAAAATTGTATTTCTGTGACTCAATTGGTACTTCTTTGACGATTACCACAGTTCAAAAATCTTTGTAAAGTGTAACTCCATGCATTTGTATATCTGAGAACTGAATGATGAAAAGCCGGGTCCATCCCTCTATCATTCATTCATTTAGTGCTTTTCTCATTTGTGTGTAGCAGTTTTTAGCATACTTATGATACTCTGGCTGTTATAGATGCACTAAATACTCTCACCCACTTCATCATCTATCAACTTCATTTTTAGGTTCCAATAATCTGAACGTCCCATAAGTCAGATATGTGACCTTTTCTATTTCTGTGTCATCCTGGAGTGACAGGCACATGGTGAGTGACGTGGTGAAGCTGTCTCCTTACCCAGTGAGACCAGGTTCCAGTAGATCTCCATCATCACGTCCCTGTACAGGTCCTTCTGCGCAGGCTTCAGCTGCTGCCACTCCTCCTGGGTGAACTCCACCATCACATCCCTGAATGCCACTGACCCCTGTAGGAGGAAGTGCACACCACTCACCACAGTCAGGAGATGCAGCCAGGTGGACTGGGAGGATCAGGAAGGCACAAAAGAAGCACCTGTTGCGGGGTCCAGAAGGTGCGGAGCTCTGAAGCCCCTAATGACTCAGTGTCCTTGGTGCCTAAGTACACTGGGTGATCCACAGATGGACAAATAAACTATGACACTGTTCACAGGAAGGCAAACCAAACAGTTCCATAATGGGCAAAAAACCTGAACAGACGCTTCACCAAATGGGACACACAGATGGCCAAAGTACATATGAAAAAATGCTCAACGTCACTCATCATCAGAGAGCTGCAAACTAAAACCACAATGACAATCACCTCAGACAGGTTAGACGAAAACCCCCTCTGTGGAACCTCAACTGGTCAATACCAAAGTGACAGGTGCCTGAGCAGTGGCAGCTCTCAGCTCTCAGTGTCTGGGAAATCGGAAGGGGTGATCTGAGGTTAGGTCCATGGAGGGAGATTCTGGGTGGAACTGGTGGGTCAAGTCCTGAGGCTTAAACAACACTGGAGCACTGAGGAGGCTGAAGCCAAAATATCCAAATCAACAAAGTCACTGGAGAAAATGAAAAATGTGTCTTTTACTTTACAGAAAAACATAATGGGCCTTTTGGCCAACTCAATAAGTATAATCTATTGAATTTATCATCGAGGTCACAAATTCATCAACCACCCCCAAAATTTCCTCCTGCTCCCCTTAATTATTGCACTTATTTTATTTTAATTTTTTTAAATAGAACTCCTGATGAAAGTCTTCCCTAAGTCACCCTGCCTGCATGAACTCGCTCAATGAATATTTTACTGAGCAGGCTCCAGGCACTGAGCCCGGGACGGGAGAGACTGAAAGCCTGAGTCTGTCCTGGGCATCTGGGTGCCCACTCTCTACAGCACAAGTGTGGGAAGTGAGCCCTGGCTGGTGTGGCTCAGTGGATTGACAGCAAGCCTGCAAAATAAAGAGTTGCTGGTTCAATTCCTCGTCAGGACTAATGCCTGGGTTGCGGGCCAGGTCCCCAATTGGGGGGGTGTGAGAGGCAAGCACACAGTGATATTTCTCTACCTCCCTTTCTCTACAAATAAAATAAATGAATGTTAAAAAAAAAAATCATAAAAAACCATGACTGTTGTCACTCAGTGGATTGAGAACCAGCCTAAAACAGAAAGGTGTCTTGTTTATTCCGACTCAGTGCACACGAGTGGGCAGTGGGCAAATACCAAACTGGGATGCTGCTAGTGGGACCCATGAATATTTATCTCGCACGTCGATGTTTCTCACCCTATATTTCTTCCTCTCTTCTCCTCTCTGAAAATAATTAAAATCTATACACCGTTGCTCTACTTTCACAATTTAAAAAATGAAAAAATGAAACATACAAAAAGCATGGCAAGCACTGATGCCCAGCCCTGGACAACTGGCTCAGTTGGGTGGGACTCTCTGCTAGACACAAAATAGTTGCAGGATCTATACCAGCTTGGAGCGCATGTGGGAACAACTGATCGAAATTTCTCTCACATCTGTGTCTCTCTCCCCTGCCCCTCTCTCTTCCTGTCTCCCTAAAACTCAACGAACATTCCTCTGTTGATTAAAAGAAAGATTTGCCCCCAGACACAAATATATAAATTTCCTGATTTGACAGACAGAAGGCAAGAGATGTTGTCCCACATACTGATGAATTCATTGGTTGCTCCTTAGAAAGTGTCCTGACCAGCGATCAAACCCACAACCTTGGCATATTAAGATGAACCTGTAACCAACTGACCCAAATCTGTATATTTTTGTGTGTTCTTTTTAAAGATTTTATTTATTTATTTTTTGAGAGAGGGGAAGGGAGGGAGAAAGACAGGGGGAGAAATATCAATGTGCAGTTGCCTCTCGCATGGCCCTACTGGGGACCTGGCCCACACCCAGGCATGTGCCCTGACTGGGAATCAAACTGGCACCCCTTTGGTCCGCAGTCCATGCTCAATCCACTGAGCTACACCAGCCAGGGCTACATCTGTACATTTTTTATTGTCAAGTTTTTCTTCCATAGAAAGAAGTTTAGAGAAAAATACCACAAATAGACACCCACTAAAACATCACAAGGACAGTTAGGGACATTCACCACTTGTTGGGACCTGCCATGTCTGGTTTCAGAAGCTGTAACCCGCCCCCGCCCCCCCCCCCCCCATGGCTAAGGCTGAGTGAGTGACCTTGGGACCAAAAGCCACTAAGGAGACAAAGCTAATCTTCCTGACAGGGGCATTGCCTCTGTCCCCTTTTACCTAACCCTGCTTGGCCCTGGGCAGATGACTGGTCATCCAATGACTGGTGAGATTCCTCAAGGGTCTATTGAGGCATGGTCAAGAAGGAGCCTTCAGGGAAGGACTTGGGCGGCTATAGAGAAAGGGGGTGATGGACCCTCAACCCTCAGCTTTGACATAGACTAAGTCCTCATTCTGTCTGCAAGAAATCTCCTAATCTCTTGGCTGCCTTACTCACTGTCCCCCTCACCTCCCCCCAACCCACCCACTTAAGCCTCAAACAATGCTGGGCAGGAATAGGCGGTTCCCTGAGGGGGAGGGGATCAGGCCTAAGAAAGAGTGCACAAAATCCTGTGAAACCTGCTTTGCTAAGAATGCCCTAATTTTCTGATACCGATCCAAGCATAAAATGAGTTCTTTCCCAAAGTTTTATAGCCGTTTAGTTAGTTGACTCTGACTCAGAATAAGCCCTCATACTTCTTGGAATGTTACCTATTGTTTGATCATTACTGCCTGACAATGATTCATGAGCTCTACCTGTATTCCTGTGCACATCGAACCCAATAAAAACCCTTTGAAGAACAGGCTCCTGGCCGTTCTTTGAGAGATGGGCCACCTTCCCTCCCCAGCAGATCATGTCTTGGTAGATTTATTCTCATCTGTGGAGGCCAGGGGCAGGGGGTGGTGGAGCCCCCCCACAACCACTTCCACACCACAGGTGTCCTCCTTCCCCACCTCCTCCAGGCCCAGGGCCTTTAGTGCCATCTGCCTACTTCTGAAGGTCCCTAATCCAGCACTCCCTGCCAGAGGCCTCTGTCACACTTCATTGAGTATGTTGAAGCTGCCACATCCCAAGTGCCCACAGGTGTCTCCTGAGAGCCCTCAGGAGAGGACAGCTCACTCCTGAGCCATCCTGTTGAGAAACGTCAAGGTCAGGGCAGTACTCTCTCAAATCAGGGTGGACAAAACCCCAGGAGATGGGGAGAGGGACCTGGGGCCTGATGGGGTTTTAGGGGGGGGTAAGGGTCATCCCTGCCCACAAGTATAACCCTCAGGAAGAAGGAGCCAGAGGGTGATATGACTCACCAGGGACTCCTTGGTCTGCAGATGGGTGGCCATCCTTCCAGTGGCCATGGTGACCTGGACACGGCAGGCTGTGCGCAGGGAAAGAAAGAAAAAGGCCCAGTGGGAGATCAGGTGGAGGTGTGACCCACAACGCAGACCTGACAGGCACACCCACTGTAAGGCAGACAAGGACAGCCACAACATGATAGTGAATGCATGCAGGGGGCCTATGGCATCCAAGGTCCTCGACCAACGTCCCTGATATAATCCTCCTGACATCCTGCATGGTTGGGGCTATCTTCGCTCACCCCATTTCACAGATAAAGAAACTGAGGCCCAAAAAGGTAAGCCATGTGCTCAAGAAGATAAGGGTGGGATTAGGGTTGGGCTGAGTACAGCAGGGTCCATGTGCTTGGTGCACATGGCAGACCCACACACATGCACTGCCCCAAGGCGCACACCCAGCCAAATTTCTGGGACTATAGATAATTCTGCTGAAGAAACATTGTCTTTAAGACACAAGTGAACTTGCTTTAATTCTCCCTGAGATGCTGCAGCAATTAAGATGTCATCCATGTAATGATAAATAACACTTTGGGGAAATAAATTTCTTACTGGCTGAACAGCTTGATGGAAAAAATACTGACAAATGGTGGTGCTTTTTAACATCCCTTGAGGTAAAAACCTTCCAATGAATCTCTCTGAAGGTTATTAAGTGCAGGGACTGAAAAAGCAAATCTCTCACCATCCCTTTTAGCTCAGGGAATGGTAAAGAAATAGTCCTTTAAACCAATAACAATGAGGGGCCAATCTTTTGGTATGCACACCGGGTTTGGGACTCCCAGTTGTAAAGCCCCCATGGGTTGTAATACTTCATTAGTCTCTCTGAGATTATGAATAAGTCCATTTTCCTGATTTCTTGGGGAGTATGAAAATGGGAGTGTTCCATGGGCCGCTGGATGGCTCTGTATGTCCTCCTCCAGTTGCTTCTATACAAGCTCCTGGAGCTTTTCTAGCCTCTCCCTCTTTAGTGGCCATGGTCAACCCACTCAGGCACGTCAGGTAGCCAAGGGAGGGGTAGGGGAGAAGCTTGGACAGTGGCCATTAGGGAAAAGGCAGCAGGGAGACCTGCATCCCCCGCTGAGGGAGGAGATCCCTGCCCCAAACATTAAGCGGAGAGGGAAGGACATAAGGCTGGATTCGTCCAAATTAACCGTCTGGACCAAAACATTTGAGAGACCACATACTTTTCGGGGGTTCAGAAACACCCCCTATCCCAGTTACAGAAATATCTGTTTCAATTCACGGCCACTCTGGGGGCCAATATTGGCTAGAAATAACAGACACATCAGCTCCTGTGTCTTATAGAACATGGAATTCTGTCCTTTATTTATTATTATTTCTAACTCAGGCTTTTTTTAGATTAATGGGAGCCATCCAGAATATGGACTGATTGTTTGTGATGTCAAAGCCCTTCTTTCCTCTAGTTACTTTTTGAGTATCCGGCACCTCATGAGGTATGAGGGGGAGCTGGGCAATGTGGGTCTGACTGGAATAATACAATACCCGAGTGCCCTAAGCATAATTTTTATTTCTCCTTGATATTCAGAATCAATAACTCCAGGTTGGATAAGGATGCCCATAGTGGGCATACTACACAGTCCTAAAATTAGTCTTACTAGTCCTGGGGGCAACGGAGCAGAGACTACCTCATCTTATTCCTTTAAGATGAGTTCCACAGTGGTGACCAGGTCCAGCCCTGCACTCTCCCTAGTGGCAGCACAGAGATGGGAGACCCGACATTTTCCTGAGCCCAGAACAGCTGCTTGCTGCTGTGGGGGCTCCTGTTTGGGCTTGGAGCACTGGAGTACCTCTTGTTTCTCTGCAGGGAAGGCAGTAATTTCCCATCCATGTCATGGGTAGACCTGCACTGCTTGGCCCAATGTTTGCCTTTATGGCAACCCGGGCACTCCTTCCCTGGGAGTGGTTTATTCTTACTCCCACACTCTTTCCAAATGTGTCCTGCACTGCGGCAATTAAAGCACTTAATCTCGCCTTTTAAGGACACAGCAAGTAACATCGCCTTATGTTGTTCTGTTCCAACATTTAGACAGGCTTTGATAAACTGACCTATGTGGTAGAGGTTGACCAAACGGGTTGAAGGACAGCCTTGCGATCATTATTGGCATTCTCAACAGCTAGCTGCAGCTACAGGGCATCTGCAACATCTTGATTTTCCATTTGTCTTTGAATTGCCTCTTGTAATCTGTCAACAAAGTCTGAATAAACCTCATTGGCTGCTTGTCTAATATTGATAGAGGACCCTGAGCTGCATGGCTTGGCTTCAGGTACAGCCTTAAAGGCTCAGAGAGCCGCTGAAAAACATTGGGGAAAAGTCTGAGGGTCCACGTGAGCCTGCTGGTCCAGCCTAGTATAATGTCCTAACCTAACAGGCAGGTCAAGAGTGACCGGATTCCCTGTCCTAACATTTTCATCCACCTGATGGCGACATTTCACCATATATTCAGAATGCCAGGCAGTAAACTGTGCAGGGCTTAAAGTTATTCTGACTAAGGCAACCACATCACTTGGAGCCATTTGAAATGCTTCTGTTATAACCAGAGACATTGAAGTTAAGAACAATCTAACAATAGCCAGGGCGGGGGGGGGGGGGGACAGTGGGAAGAGGGGATTACAGGAACTACTATAAAGGACACATGGACAAAACCAAGGGGGAGGGTGGGGGAGGGAGGTGGGTTCAGCTGGGGTAGGGTGGAGGGATGGGGAGAAAAGGCATACAACTGTAATTGAATAACAATAAAAATTTAAAAAAAGAAAGAAATGCTTCTGTTAATGCTGTTAACAAACCCACTGTGTTAAGGGGATTGGAGCCTGTTTTCCTTCATACTCATTTTTAAGTGTTTGAACATTTCATAAGGTACATGCTCATGTTGTGGATTTTGTCTGTCTGGCTGGGTGAGGGACAAGGAAGTCAGTGAAAGAATGCTAGTCCACCTCCCTGCCTGCATCTCTAAGACACTGGTACGTGGCACTAGATACCAGCAGAGGGGCCTGAAAGTTAATGATATGACGTTGACTCTTAAAACTTTCCTCCCATTAGAAGCAGAGGAAGGAGATGAATGGGGTAAAAGTTCTCCCTTTTCTGGAAAGAGTGGACTTAAGTCTTGGATCAGAAGCAATTGAAGCGGCCTCCCCTGCCTTATTGATCTTTTATCTGAGTCGGATATATGAATAGGCATCAGGGCAGTCCTGACCATCCCCCAAGTAAGGAGATTTTGATGACCGATAGGGGTCCCAGGTTCCTGGTGCCATTTCAACTTCTGCCCAACCTTTTCCTAAATAGCTAAGGCTAAAGATCCCTTATCCGGGAGCCAGGGGCAGTATTCCTTAACAACTTGAAGCAAATTAATTAAATTCTGCTCCTTGATGTGACAGCCCAAAGCCTTAAGGAGCTGCTGTATTTGCCTGAAATAATGCTCTTGTTCCTTTGAGAGCCCCTTTCCAGTGATCAAGGGGCTTGTAAATAACCTTTAAAATAATTGCTTAACCAATATATAAAAGAACCATTTCAGAAATTTCTCCCTCCACAAGCGTGGAAATTAAGAAACTAGTTTGACTTGCGCCTTCACTCTGCCAGCACCCTCAGATCCTACTTCTTGCTAATGAGAAGAATGCAGCGGGTCAAAAGTGTGCTGCTTGTGAGGAGGGCTCCCAAGGCTGTTACCCCTTGCTCGTCCCTGCCTCTCTCTTACGTCCCTCAGTTTCTCCCCTGGTTGTCTAAGACAACCAGGGGGCTCAGAGTGATGGCTGACCAAACCTCGTGTGCAATTCCCCAGACGAGCTGAAATTAAATGACTATGATTGGAGATCCCTAAGAGGTTCCTGCACGTCTTAGGGATTGACCCCAGATACCTCTGCAAGGCCCCCCCGCCATGTAGGGAGGCTTGAGAATTTGAGCCAGATGAAGAAGTGCCTCTTTTCTTAAGCACTTAGCAAGAAGAGGAGACACTCATAAAGAACCCTGTAACTAGTAGGTGCTTTTAAAACTGAACAAAGTTAAAGTCTCAGCTCTTTCTCCCAAGACTAAACTTAGGTGTGCAATGTGCCACGGGGATGGGCTTGTGAGCGTTCTTACAGCGTGCCTCTGATCGCATGGACTTTTCCTTGCAGCTGGTGGGAAACCTGGTGCTCTGCCCCAGTGCATGTTTCCAGCCTTTCTTTTCACGGGTGTCATCTAGTGGCGAGCACATTAGTAGCTTTTACTGCTTGACCCGTGCTCATGAGATGCGGCAAATGCTTGGAAGAGAGCAAGACTCCTACTCACTGAAGAGGGTGCACAGAACAGAAATGAAAAG
Source organism: Desmodus rotundus (assembly GCF_022682495.2). Classification (NCBI taxonomy): domain Eukaryota; kingdom Metazoa; phylum Chordata; class Mammalia; order Chiroptera; family Phyllostomidae; genus Desmodus; species Desmodus rotundus. The sequence continues at coordinate 50,465,484 of NC_071398.1, read as the reverse complement.
AAAACCGCTTAAGGGGGGCAAGAGATAAACCTTTGCTGTTGAACACACGTGGCCACCTTACCAACACCAATATGGTACCAATGTCTCTCTGGGGATGATTAGCTCTGACTCCCGTCCTCTTAGGTGTGCCGACAACACAATAGGCTCATCTAGGACAAATGGCTAGTAGCCTGCACCTGTTTGGGCGCCAGATAAGTGGGGCTCCACCCACAGAGCTCCTCCAAAGACACCAATGAGAATAAATCTACCAAGACATGATCTCCTTGGGGAGGAGGTGACCAATCTCTCAGAAAAGAGTCCTGGACATTTCCATTTCTGTGTTTTTATTGAGTTCAGCTCACACAGAGATACACAGTATGCACATAAAGCTCATCCACCCATGTTCAAAATACAGTCATGAGAAACTGACATCATTTACAGGTAATAGTTGAAGAAACAGAGGGATTCTCTCTGGTCAGCCTTGGCTTTAGCTCAGGTGTCTGTTTCATAGGAACAGGGCAGAGCAAGCCTCAAAGGAAACAATGTATATTCTTTCTCTGACCAGATTCACCCTAAGGGAGTGGTCTGTTCCCACAGAAGGTTGCAGCCCCCTCTGGCACAGTTCCCAGGCTAAGTCAGGCATGGAAAGCAAAGTAGCCGAGATTAGGAGACTCTTACAGAAAGACTGAGGACTCAGACTAGGACAAAGCCAAGGGGTGAGGGTCTTTCTGCCCCTTCTCTGTAGACCCCCAAGTCCTTCCCTGATGGCCCATGGCTACTATGCCTGTCTTAGGTTGCCCCTCCCTTTTTGAGGGGTCTCACAGGTCTTTGGCTAACTAGCCACCTGACCTGCCAAGAAGTGGGAAGTGAGGGAGGCAGGGTCTGTGCTCCTGCCAGGAGGAAATGTTGTCTCCTTAGTGGCTCATGTGCCCAAGGCCTTTTCACTCAGCCCTAGCCCTGGGACATTTTCGTCCATTTATGAGGCTACAGTCCCTGAAACCAGACAGGACAGCACCCAACAACCTGTATGTCTACCTTTTGCATGATTGTTTAAAACGACATTGGTTTCCCTTAATGGAAAGTTCTATTCAAAAAAAAATTTAATCAACCCCTCTGAGAAACTATGGCATCTGATGCAATTGTTAGTTCCCATGCCAAAAAACATTTTTCTTCCCCTCATAAAATAACTGGCACCTTTTACTGTTGCAGGAAAACTGGGGGCTTGGAGCGGGGCAAACAAGGACACCCACAGATGTGACAACCTGACCTCTAGACAGGTTCCAGGAATGTGTCAAAGTGACAATACCCCCATGCAGCTCACCTCCACATCTTCCCTTTTCCTATCTCTCCTCCATTTTACTACCCAGGAGACGGAGAACAGAGACACTGAATGTGTTGTCCAAGCTCCTACAACTGTTTACTCCATATGGGTCTGGAGCCACAGTGCCACTGGCTACATATGCTAGACCTCTAGGGGCCTTGCTTTGCACCTGACCCTGCAAATGTTGGGGAAGCAAATGGTGAGAATGCCGTGCTGTCTCCTTAACATCCACATTTTTCACACAGGTCTGATCAGGGTTCTCTTGCGTCCTACCTGTGGGCTCCAATATCAAGTCTGACACTAGCCCATGGGCTCAGGATCTGTCTGTCGGGTGTGGATTCTAAAATGCCCCAGTTCCCTGCTATGTGCCCATGAGGTAGAAATTCCTGCTGAAGGTTTTCCTGCATTTGCCACTCTGGTAGGGCTTGTCTCCCACAGAAACAACTTGGTGGATGGGGAGCAAAATATTCCCAATGAAGGTTTGGCTCACTTCTCCAAGGTGGGGCCAGTCAGATGATTCTGTACAGATGGGCATGTCATGAATTCTTCTGGCAGATGGAGCCCTGGCAGGGGACTCCCCAGTGTGCAACTGTCTGTGCTTCCTGAATGAGGAGTTGTTGCTGAAGTCTGTACTAGCCTAACATGTATGCCTTCAACTTAGGGTGCACTGTTACCCCTGCCCTTTTTTACTTCGGTTTTTAAAAATTTTATTTATTTTCAAAGAGAGAGGGAGAAAGACAGGGAGAGAAACCTCAGTATAGTACTTCTCCAGCGCCCCCTACTGGGGACCTGGCCCGAACCCAGACAGAACCCATACACGTGCGCTGACTGGGAATGGAACCAGAGACCCTTTAATTCACAGTCCAGCACTCAATCCACAAAGCCACACCAGCAAGGAACGAAATCTGCATTCTTTGATGCTCAATGAGGTTCCTGTTCTGCTAAAGACCTCACCACAATCCCTGCATATGTACAGTTCCAACCTGGCGTCCAATTTGTGATGCTCGATGAGGCACCTATTCCCTCTGAAGGCCTGGCTGGAGTCCCTGCACACACATGGCATCTGCCCACTGTGCATCCTCTGATGCTTGATGAGGCTCTTCTTCCCTCTGAAGCACCTGCTAGCTGCAGTCCCCACACACCTATGGCTTCTCCCCTCTGTGCCCTTTGATGCACAAGCTGGCTGCATTTCTACCTGAAGGCCTTGCCAGTCACCACACACATAAGGCTTCTCCCCGGCGTGCATCATCTGATAATGCACACTGAGACTCCATTAGTGGATGAAGGTCTTCCCGCACTTCCCACACCTGTATGGCTTTCCCCGGCTGTGTGTCCTGTTGGTCAATGAGGTGTCCATACTTTATGAAGGCCTTCCCACATGCCTCACACACCTACGGCTTCTCCTCATTGTGCGTCTTCTGATGCTCCATGCGGCGCCTATTCTCTCTGAAGGCCTTGCCACAATACTCACACACGTATGGCTTCTCCCCGGTGTGCGTCCTTGAATGCACACGGAGGCTGGATTTCTGGCTGAAGGCCTTGCCACACTCCCCACATATGAATGGCTTCTCCCCAGTGTGCATCCTCTCATGCACGAGAAGGCTGCATTTCTGGCTGAAGGCCTTGCCACAGTAACTGCACCCATAAGGCTTCTCTCCCGTGTGCGTTCTCTGGTGTAGGAAGATATTACCCTTATGCCTGAAGGCCTTGCCGCAGTAACCGCAAATATACGGCTTCTCTCCAGTGTGTGTCCTCTGATGCACAAGGAAGTCAGATTTCTGGCTGAAGGCTTTGCCGCAGTCCCTGCAGGAGTGCAGCTTCTCCCCAGTGTGCATCCTCTGATGCTCCATGAGGCGCCTATTTTGTCTGAAGGCCTGGCCGCAGTCCCCACACACATAGGGCTTCTCCCCTGTGTGCGTCCTCTGATGGACAATGAGACTCCGTTTGTGGATGAAGGCTTTGCCACAGTCCCCGCAGGAGTGCAGCTTCTCCCCGGTATGTATCCTCTGATGCTCAATGAGGCGCCTATTGTCCCTGAAGGCCTTGCCACAATCCCCGCACAAGAAAGGCTTCTCCCCAGTGTGCGTCCTGTGATGAACATTGAGGGTTGATTTCTGGCTGAAGGCTTTACCGCAGTCCCCGCACACATATGGCTTCTCCCCAGTGTGCGTTCTCTTATGTAGGATGATGTTACTCTTCTGCCTGAAGGACTTGCCGCAGTCCCCGCACACATAAGGTTTCTCCCCAGTGTGCGTCCTCTGGTGTAGGACAATCTTATCCTTCCGGCTGAAGGCCTTACCACAGTCCCCACACACGTATGGCCTCTCCAAGGAATGGGTTCGTTGGTGCTTCCTCAGGGATGACTTTGAGCTGAAAGTCTTGCTGCACTGTCTGCACTTGTATGTCTTCTTCTCTTCACAAAGTTGGGAGGGAGGACTGGGGCTTGAGGTACCTGAGTTCTTCTCACACATGGTGAAATGGTGTGTCCCTGGTCCTCTCGGTCCTTCCAATCTTGGTGGGGCCAGCATGTGGCTCTGGTGGACGAATGTCTTATATTCAAAACACTCAGGGGCTAACACTTGGGACATGTCCAAAGGCCCCAGAAAGGTCCCTGTGCTTCTGTGTTGCAGCCCCACCCTGTGACTCTGTATCCTTGCTTTTTCACAGGCATAATCCCGGGCTCCATTCTTCATGAGTCCTTCAACCACCATCGCAATGGATGGTCTGTCTTCCTTCTCTGGGTCCGGTTCATTCATGTTCTGTTCAGTTTCCAAGTCTGAGGGGAGGCGGAAAAAGATGACGACACACATGTAGTTAACCACACTGGGAGGGAGGATCTTCCCAAGACCTAACAAGGCATATCCTGACAGCAGAGGACAGCCTGTAGTGGGGACAGAGGAAGCAGGGAAGCCGTGATGTGAGACAGTGAGTTGTAAGGATGTGAAAACAGAGCAGGAAATGCCTGATTGGCAGTGGATGCAAACGCGACCTACACAGGTCAGAGCTGGGAGGAAAGGCCCAGAAGAGAAAGAGGAAGAAAACGGGCAAGGAAGAGCACCAGAAATGACCCCACACACCCAGGGAGGGCTCACTGCACCTGGCTCCTTGCTTCCCAGCCTCGTCCTGCACGTCCCCAGACTGCTGTGCTTCTCAAAGCATCGCCTGTTATTACTAATGATACAGTAAGAGCTCATTCTCATGTGGCTGTGCTGGTTGTCTTCTGCCTCCCCCCCTGCCAATGATGCTCCTACATGTCACACTGCCCAGGAGTGGCCTGGCCCTTGAGCTGGCTCCTCACCCCTCTGCTTAGTATGCTAATCCTTCCCTGCAAAACCACACCGGCTCCCAGCCTTGTCCCATTGATTCTTCAATCTCTGTTTCCAGACAAGGTGGCTGTCCTGAGGTCCAGACTCTGCATATGCACTTTTAGGTTCATCCAAACACTTTAAAACTTTGCAATCTCACAAGAAATTCTCATTGAAAAGGCAAGATCCTGACATACATAGCCTTCTGTCCTCGGACATTACAAAGCAAGCAGAAATGGTAAGTAGCTGTCCCCCTACCCCCACTAAAGCCCTCACTGGCCGTACAAAACCTGAGATTTAGACCCTTCCCTTGAGTGTAGAACTGGAATTAATCCCAATGTTCATCAAGTGAAAGCATAAACACATGGTGAGCTATCCCAGAAGTAGAATATTACTCTGCAATAAAAAGTCAGCTATTGCATTAGATGCCCAGCTCAGCTGGTTAGAGTCCTCAAGTCCACCAAACACTGCATGCGGGTTGGATCCAAGTTCAGGGCTTGTAAAAGAGGGAACGGACTGATTTTTCTCACATTGTCTCCTTCTCTGTCTCAAATCAATAAAAAAACATAAGGGAAAAAATGAAGGGAATGATTCATACACATGGTTGACATTGAGTGAACCTAAAAAGAATGATGTGAAGTATAAGAAATGAGATAAAAAATAAACAATATGTGCCATAGGATTTCATATATATAGTATTGTAGATAGGCAAACTACACAACAGTGGTCACTGAAGGATGGTGCGTGGGCGAAAATCTTTCGGGTTAATGGATGTATCTGCGACACAATGACGATATCTTGGTGGATACAAATGTCAAAATGCATCAAACCATTTGCTTTAACTATGTGCAGTTAATAGTAGGTCAGTTAAACCACCAGGAAATCTGTTAAAGAAATGGGACTGTACACTAAGTGTAAAAGTTAGTGTTTTTCCTTAAGAATATTATCCAAGGGCATCTTTCTTGTCCAGGAGAACAAAAAATGCTCATCTTTGAAGAGTTTTCTGATTTCTATCACATTTCCACATCCTGATTTGTTCGTTTGGTCTCTTGGTGAAGATCTAGGTCACTTCTCTTGATTTTTCTTCCTATGAAAAATCAGGGAAATTTCTATCCACATGGAGCCGTATGTAAACAGGTTTGGCCTCTTGGCACAACGACAGAAAAAGTGACAACTAGACCATAAAATATATCACACACAACTGTCAGAAAATGGAGTGGTATTGACACCTGACAATAATGGACATACAGAACCCATATTCATCCAGAAGGTTTGAGGGGCAGAGTGACCAACATGAACACAGAAGAGCGGAGACGTGGCTTGGACAGGTGGCGGAAACAGTGGTCCCACATACCCATGTGGTGGATAATAATTGGGAGGGATACCTCAGGAAGGAAGAATCCCACCCCTGGGCCAGACCACACAGCCTGCTATTCCAGGCCAGGAAGATAAATCCCCATAAGTTCTGGCTGTAAATATCAGCAGGGCTTGGAGTAGCAGAAGATACTGCCAGATTTTTAGGCGACTCCTCTAAGAGGCTCCCCACAGACTTAGGCCTTCCCAGCCCCACCCACTCTTGGATTAGCACCAGGGCAATAGCTGGAAGGGCACCAGTGGTACAAATGCAGAAAGGGATGTGTTGGGAAACAGTCGAGGGCTGGGAGACAGCTTCTTCCCCGGCAAACCCCCAGAACAAGTGGCAGCATAATGCTCTCTGTGAGCCCTCCCCTGACACAGAGCCAAAAAGTGGGGAGCTGGTTGCCCTACGCTGGCAATTAACTAAGACTCTGCCCACACAATTCACATTCACCTCTACTACAACAGGTCACACAACTCAGACAGGAGTCAAAGTAGCTCAACCTCATACACAGAAACAAACACAGGAAGGCTGACAAATTGAGGACACAAACAAACATGCCCCTAATGAAAGAACAGAACAAAACCACAGGTAAAGAACTAAACAAAACAGAGATAACCAACTTATCTGATGCAGAGTTCAAAAACTAGTTATCAATATGATCAAAACTCATCAATTATGGAAAAAGAATAAAAAAGACCCGGAAGAAATGAAAGACACACGAAGTGAAACAAACAGAAATCTACAGGGAACTAACAGTGGAGGGGATGAAGCTGAAATTCAATTCAAGGATTTGGACTATAATGAAGTAATAAGCATTTAACCAAAAAATCCTGAAGAGAAAAAGAATTTGGAAGTAAAAGGATAGCATAAATAGCCCCTGGGACATATTCAAACGTACCAACATTGGAATCATAAGGCTGCCGAAAGGGGAACAGGAAGAGCAAGAAACTGAACACTTATCTGAAAAAATAATGAAAGAAAACTTCCCTCATATGGTGAAAGAAATAGACATATGAGTCCAGGAAGCATAGAGACGCCCAAAGAACTTGGACCCAAAGAGGACCACACCAACACACATCATGATTAAAATGCCAAAGGATAAATATATAGAGAGAGAATCTTAAAAGCAGCAAGAGTAAAGCAGAGAGTTAATTTACAAAGGAGTTATCATAAGGCTGTCAGCTGATTTCTCAAAAGAAACTTTATAGGCAAGAAGGGACTGGCAAGAAGTATTCAAAGTGATGAAAAGTAAGGTCCTACAACGTACTTTACTCTAGCCAGCAAAGCGATCATTTAGAAACAAAGCGCTGAGAAACTGCTTCCAGACAAGGTAAAGCTAAAGGAGTTCATCACCACTAAGCCATTATTACATGAAATGTGAAAAGGATTTAAGATGGAGACCAGCCCTGGCTGGTGTGGCTCAGTGGATTGAGTGCCTCCCTATGAACCAAACAGTTGCAGGTTCAATTCCCTGTCAGGGCACATGTCTGAGCTACATGCCAGGCCTCCAGCTGAGGGTGCGTGAGATGCAACCACACAGTGATGTTTCTCTCCGTCTCTTTTTCCCCTCTCTCTAAGAATAAATAAATAAATAAATAAATAAATAGATTAAACCTATGAACATTACTATGAACATTAACATTCACAACTATCAACAACTGAATCTAAAAGCTAAACTAAGCAAACAACTGGAAGAGAAACAGAGTCATGAAAAGGAGATGTTGGAGGGTTATCAGCTGAGGCGTTGGAGGGGAAGGAGGGAGATATGGCAGAAAAGGTGTAGGGGTTAAGCAGCATAAATTGGTAGGCATAGAATACACAGGAAGTTGTTAAAAATAGTAGGAAATGGAGAAGCTAAAAAACTTACATGTATGACCCTTGGACATGAACTAAGTGGGTTGGGGGTTGTTGGAGGAAAGGGGGCTGATGGGTAGAAGAAGACAAAGGGGAAAACACTAGGACAAGGATAATAGCATAATCAATAAAATATACTTAAAAAAAGACATGTACAATTGAAACTTATGTGATCCTATTAGCTAATGGCACCAAAAAAATTTAACTTAAAAAAAAGAAAAATAGTGACGTTAGCCCCTTTTTACACCATTCAAAACAATTAACTCAAACTGGGAAAAGGATGTAAAGAAAGAGATAAAATTCTAAAAGTTGTAGACAAAACAGGAGTAAATCTGTGTGGCCTTTGGTTAGCAAATGGTCCTTCAGATGTGACACCAAAAACACAAGGAACAACAACATAAATAAACTGGACCCATCTACATTAAAAACAAGCATGTTCCAAATGATGCCACCGAGGAAGAGAAAAGGAGTACCCAGAGGATGGGGGAAGTAGTTACAAAGCGCACATCTCATAAAGGTCTTGCAAAAATTAACAAGAGAATATATAAGGAAATGTTAAAGGTGAATGATAAGGAAGCAAACAACCCAACTAAAAAAACAAAACAGTCAAAACACTTGAACCAGACACTTCACCAAGGAGAATATACCGATGGGAAATAAGCACCTGGAAAGGTTGGCAGTATCAGCTGAAAGCTATAGATGGTGGTAAGACTGCATGCACAGGACAATGGCTGCACTGAGAGAGACTGAGCATGTGCAGTTCTGACAGCACACGGAGCAACGCAACACCCAGCACTAGCTGGTGGAGATGAAAAATGAAGCAACTGCCTTGGAGAAAAATTTGGCAGTTTCTGAAAAAGTTAAATATACACCTATGGATAACTCAACCTTTCCAAACAGACAGGACATCACGTCTCTACAGAAAGACATCCAGCCCTGGCTGGTGTAGCTATGGATAGAGCGTGGGCCTGTGAAGGGTAACGGGATCAATTCCCAGTCAGAGCACATGCCAGGTTTGTGGGGCTCATCCCCAGTTGGGGGCCATGTGAGAGGCAACCACACATTGATGTTTCTCTCCCTGTCTCTCTAAACATAAACAAGTAAAACATTAAAAAAGGCGGGGGCACTATTCATACATACAGATAATGTGGGGAAACCTCAAGAAATGATGCCAAGGGTAAAAACTCAGATAAAAAAAAAAAAAAGCTGCCCCAGCTGGCATGGCTCAGTGACTTGAGTGCTGGCCTGTGAACCAAAGGCTTTCAAGTTCGATTCCCACTCAGGGCACATGCCTAGACTGCAAGGCAGGTTCCCGGTAGGTGAGAAGCAACCACACATTGATGTTTGTCTCCCTCTCTTCCTTTCTCCCTTCCCCTCTCTCTACAAATAAAGAAAACCTCAAAATAAAAGAATTTCCTGCAATGATTGCATAGATATAAAATTCTAGAACAGGTTAACTACACAATGGTTGTATGGGATGGAGGGTGAGCAAAAGGAAATAGAAACTATTTGGGCTAATGGGCATGTCTGCGGCTGTCCATCTGTTTTATTTCTGTGTCATCCTGAGATGACAGGCACACACTGAGTAACACAGGGAAGCTGTCCCCTTACCCAGTGAGACCAAGTTCCAGTAGACCTCCATCATCACGTCTCTGTACAGGTCCTTCTGTGCAGGCTTCAACTGCTGCCACTCCTCCTGGGTGAAGTCCACAATCACATCCCTGAATGCCACTGCCCCCTGTAAAAAGAAGCGCGCACACTCACTGCAGGGCTCTCCTCACAGTGTTCGGGAGATGTGGCCAGAAGGGCTGAGAGCATCAGGAAGGCGCACAGGATGCATCTGATTGATGTCAACAAGGTGCAGGGCTCTGAAGGGCCTGACCACTCAGAGTCCTTGGTGCCTCAGTTCACTGTGAGTCCTCGGATGGGCAAATAAACTATGGGCCTGCTCATAGGAAGTTCAATAACACAATTCAAACATGGGCAAAAAACCTGAACAGACACTGCTCCAAACAGGATATGCAGATGGCCAGTATACATAAGAAAAAATGCTCAATGTCACTTATCATCAGAGAGCTGCAAGCTAAAACCACAATGACATATCACCTCATACATGTTAGACGGAAACCCCCACGATGGACCCTCAACTAGTCAATACCATCGAGACAGGTGCTTGGGCAGCAGCAACTCTCTGAGGTGTCAGGGAAATGGGAAGGGGTCATGTGAGGTTGGGCCCATGGGGGGAGTATCCGGGGGGGACTGCTGGGTCAAAACCTTAGGCTTAAACGACACACATGAGCACTGAGGAGGCTGTCACCAAAATATCCGAACCAACAAAATTACTGGTGAAAATGAAAAATGTGTCTTTTACTTTACAGAAAAGAACATAACGGACCTTTTGGCCAACCCAGGAAGGACAATCTACTGAAATTACCATCGAGGTCATAAATTCATCCACCACCTCCCAAAGTTTTCTCCTGCCCCCACCTTATTATTGTATCTATTTCATTTTAAGTTTTTAAATATAACTCCTGCTGAAAGTTGTACCTATGTCCGCCCGCTTAAAAAAACTCACTCAGTGAAATTGTTACTGAGCAGGCTCCATGCACCCAGCCCAGGCTGGGACAGACTGAAAACCCCAGTGGGTCCTGGGCATCTGTGTGCCCACACCCTACAGCAAAAGTGAGGGAGGTGAGACACAGGGCCCCTCCTCAGAAGGGTTGGGAGATTCCCCTAGAAAGGGGGCTTACCTCCAAGTGAACTAAAGTCCTCTGAGCGCTCTATGGGTACATGACTGAGGACACTCATTCCAGGGCTCCAACTGTTTGGGATTCTTGTCTACTGGCAGAAACCTCTTTGCCACAAGAAAAACCTCACCCAGTTCCAAAGAGCTGAAATCAGGCTCTATTTTTTTTATTTAAATACTCACTCGAGGACATACATATTGATTTTGGAAGGAGAGGAAGGCAGGGTCAGAGAGAGAGACAGAGACATCGATCTGTTCGCATCATGCACGTGCCCCGACCAGGGATCAAACCCATAACCTTTTGGTGTGCAGGATGATGTCATAACCAACTGGGACACCCAGCCAGGGCAGGCTCTGTTTTTAGAAAAATCAGAATGTAACTGCACCAAGATTAAGAAAAGAGAAACAGAATCCCCAAGAGCCAACAACAGGGAAATGACAACCACTCAGAAATCGTAAACAACGTAGGTAAAAGAGGAAACCAAGGCAACAATTACAGAGAAGGTCAAAGTGGAGAAATCATGTGCAGCCACACAGGAAAACAGTCAGACCGTTCCTTAAATGGTTAAATATACTGATATCAAAGGACCCACTATTTCCTCTCCTACACTCAAGGGAAATGACATCAATCAAAAAACTGTACATGAGTGTTCACAGCAGCATGACTGATAAAACCAAAAAGTGGAAACCACCCCAATGTATACCACCTGATAAATGCATACAACAGGGACTACCTGCATACTGGAATACTACACAGCTATGAAAGAGGACACCTACTACAACACAGATTTACACAGAAAACATGGTGCTCAGTGAAAGCAGCCTGATACAATAAAACACGGGTTGTGTGATTCCACTTATACAAATGTGCAGCCCTGACCAGGTAAGTCAGCTGGTTGCACCGTTGTGTGTACAACAGAAGGGTAAGGGTGTGGTCCCGATTAGGGCGCATACGGGAGACAAACAGTCCATGTTTTAGACACATCTATGTTTCTTTCCTACTCTTTCTCACTTCCTTCCCTTCTCTCTAAGATAAATAAATGAAATCTTAATGAAATAAAAACAATTTTCCCACCATAAACAGCGAATGAACATTTCCTAAAAGTCAAGCTTCACAACGCTAGCTGGTGTGGATCATTGGATTGAGCATCGGCCTTCAAACATGAAGTCTCTGGTTGGATTCCAAGTCAGGGCACATGCCTGGGTTGCAGGCCAGGCCCCCAGTTGGGAGTGTGCGAGAGGCAACCACACATTGATGTTTCTCTCCCTCCCTTTCTCTAAAGTAAAATTTAAAAAAAAAAAAAAAAAAAAAGGAAGAAACCATAAAACGCCCTGGCTGTTGTGGCTCAGTGGAATGAGCACCAGTCCATAACTGAAATGTGTCCTATTTGATTCAGAGTCAGTGCACACGCCTGGGCTGCAGGCCAGGTACCACATTGGGGGGGTTATGAGAGACAACCCATGAATGTTTATGTCGCACGCCAATGATTTTCTTCTTGTGTTTCTCCCTCCCTTCTCTTCTCTCTAAAAAATAAATAAAATCTTTACACAGTTGTTCCACTTGCATAATTCAAAAAAATGATATAAAGAATGATACAAAATGAAGGACATATATTTATGCCCAGCCCTGGTTAGGTGGCTCAGTTGGTTGAAACAATGTCCTAGACATGAAATAATTGCAGGTTCTGTACCAGGTTGTAGCGCATGTGGGAGACAACCCATCAGAATTCCTCTCTCACATCTGTGTCTCTCTCCTTCTCTTTCTCTCAGTGTCTACAACTGAATGAACATATCCTCTACTGACGATGAAAACAATACACTTATGTGGCAGTTGGTGAAGGCTGGCGTCAAAGCTAAGGATGAGTGCTTGGCAAGGCCGTGCTTTACTGTTTGCATCTGCAAGGTGGATGAAGCCAGCTGCAACAGCCAGGACCAGCAAGGGGTTAACAAGGAAACAGTTAACTGCATGCTTCAGCTGAATGCGACTGTAACTTTTGCAGAAGAAATATTTATCACTTAGATAGCCTGGGAATGGAGCAATTATGCCTGAAGTTCTTCCCTGAGTCTGCAAAATGTCCTTCAGCTTTATCTAACTAACCCTTATAAAATAAACACAGAGACCATGTTCAGGGTCATTGTTTCTCCATCAGAGGACAACACCCCACCTGGCCCCCACCATTTCCTTAAACTGGGTCTTTCTTAATCTCCTGTCGTCCCCCTTCAGGGACCTCCTTCCCAGCTGGTCACCGCACACTTACCTCTAGACACACATATATATAAATTACTGATTTCAGAGACAGAGAGAAAAAGATCTGGTTCCAGTTCTTGATGATTTCATCGGTTGCTTCTCGAAGGTGCCCTGACCAGCAGTCGAACTCAACCATGGCATATCAAAATGATCCTCTAACCAACTGAACCACATCTGTATATTTTCTACTATGAAGTTTTTCTTACATAGAAGGACATTTAGAGAAAAATATGACCAATAGCCATCCACTAAAACATCATGAAACATCACGATGACAGTCAGGGACATTCACCGGTCCCTCATGTCAGGCATCCTCCTCGCACCCCCCTCCATTCTCCTGGGCATGTAGTGCCCCCTGCATACTTGTGAAGGTGCCCCATCCAGCACATCCTGCCCGAGGCCTCTGTCACACTTCACTGAATGTTTAAGTGGCCACATCCCAGGTGTCCACAGGTGACTTCTGAGAGGCTTCGGGGTTGGACAACTCACTCCTGAGTCATCCTGTCCCCTGCAGTGGAAAAATGCCATGGTCAGGACAGTACTCTCTCAACTCAGGGTCAACGACACCCCAGGAGATGGGGAGGGGGGCCTAGGGACTGATGGGGTTTGGGCAGGGCCAAGGGTCATCCCTGTCCAGAGCATGACCATAAGGAAGAAGGAGCCAGAGGGTGACATGACTCACCAGGGCCTCCTTGGTCCGCAGCTGGATGGCCATCCTTCCAGTGCCTATGGTGACCCGGGCACGGGCAGGCTGTGTGCAGGGAGAGAAAGGAAAAGGCACAGTGAGAGATAAGGTCCAGGCCCAACCCACAATGCAGACATGACGGACACACACACTAGAACACAGGCAAACAAGGACACACACACGTTAACAATGAATGCATTCACTGAGCCTACTGTTGGGGGGGTTCTGCACCCAGAGCTCCCCTGGGCTGTCCCAGATGAGAATAAATCTACCAAGACATGATCTCCTTGGGAAAGAAGGGTGACCAATCTCTCAAAGAAGGGTCCCCGACTTCTCCTTCCCTGTGTCTTTATTGAGTTCAGCTCACACAGAGATACATAGTATGCACACAAGCTCATCCACCAATGTTCAAACAGCTACAGTCATGAGAAACTGACTTCATTTACAAATAATAGTTGAAGAAACCCAGGGATTGTCTCTGGTCAGCCTTGGCTTTAGCTCAAGTGTCTGTTTCATAGAAACAGGGCAGAGCAAGCCTCAAAGGAAATAATATATATTCTTTTTCCAGCCAGATTCCTGCCCCAGGAGTGGTCTGTTCCTGTACAAGTTCCCAGCTGCCTCTGGCACAGTTCCCAGGCTAAGTCAGGTGGGGAGAGCAATGCAGCCAAGAAACTAGGAGAATTTTACAGAAAAACTGAGGTCTCAGTCTATGATATAGCCAAGGGGTGAAGGTCTTTCTGCCCCTTTTCTGAAGATCCCTAAGTCCTTCTTGATGGGCCATCCCAACCGTGCTTGTCTTCGGTTGTCACATACCCCCCTCACCTTCTGAGGGGTCTTCTGGTCATTGGCTAACTGTTAATCTGCCCTGAGCCAAGCAACGGGAAATATGCTCTTGCCAGGAGGAAAATTTCTGTCTCCTCAGTGGCTCATGTCTCCAAGGCCTTTTCACTCAGCTCTAGACCTGGGACCCTTATTGTCCATTAATGAGGCTACAGTCCCTGAAACCAGGCAGGATGCCTCCCAATAGCCTATGGCATCCAAGGTACTCCATTACCATCCCTGACTTGATCCTCCTGACATCCTGCAATGGTGGGGCTATTTTCACTTACCTCATTTCACAGATGATGAAGGTGAGGCACAAAAATATAAGTCAGGTACGCAAGAAGATAAGGGTGGGATTGGATTGGGCTGAATACATCATGGTGCACGTGCTTTGTACACACGTCATACCCACACATACACTTCCTCAACACAGACAAGCCCTCACAGCCAGTCCCAAGCCTGAAGGGAGGAACAGGACCCTCTGGCCCCTCCCCACTGGGTCTCACTTACCCAGGAGGCACAGTGGGGCCAGGGCAGCTGACAGCAGTAGGAGCCCTTAAAAATGTCATCATTTCAGCACTGGCTGGTGTGGCTCAGTGGACTGAGTGCCAGCCTACCGACCAAAGGGTCACCAGTTTGATTCCCAGACTAGGGCACATGCTGGGATTGCAGGCCAGGTGCCCTGTAGGGGAAGGCTGAGAGGCAACCACACACTGATGATTCTGTCCCCTTCTTTTTCCTTCCCTTACTCTTCCTCTAAAAATAAACATATAAAACTTTTCAATTAAAAAAGAAAGAATATATCATCATTCCCTAAATGCGAATCTAATGCAGCCTGGACTATTTTTGTCCTTGCACCAATACAATCACTATTCCAAGTTTACTTTAATTAAAAGGAGGCCATGAATGCACGGTGGTCCTGGAAATAGCATGTGCACGTGGCTGGTGACTGCTGAACCCAGAGTGGCCCTAGATATGTGGGTGCAGAGCCAGGGGAGGCGGCTGCTCCTGTTTCTCCTCCTCCTCCTCTCACTCCTTTGTCCAAGCTTTCTGACCTTTCCTGTCATCCATTGTTCTTAGGAAAAACAAAGATTTCCCACTGTGGGGTGTTTAGTATGGGTGCTCTGGTACTGGATGGCTGGGTGTGGAATTGGTTGATTCACATCACAGTCTCTGAGCCTCAGTTTCCCATTTTGCAGATGGTGAGGGTCCCTATCTCCGAGTCATGGGGAGGGCTACAAAATACCCAGAATTAGGACTTCCTGGTGGAGCTCAGTGCATTGAGTGCAGGACCGGGAACTGAAGGATCTCTACTTGGATGCCTGGTTGGGGTACATGCCTGGGTTGCCCGCAGGTCCCTGGCAGCGACAGACAGACACACATTGATGTTTCTCTCCCTCTCTTTTGCCTACACTTCCCCTCTCTCTATAACGAAAATATATAATCTTAAAAAAAGAAAAATACCTAGAACCATACCCTCGGCACCGAACACACACCCTCCCTGAACAAAATCCAGCCAGGTCAACCGGGGTAAGGTCTCTGACCCTCCTTCTTGATCCCAAACCTGGCCACCACACAGGCCCTGCTCTCCCAGGGCCAGGGGAGGCTCTGAGGGCAGGAAGGAGACCGGCTCCATCGCCCGCAGGCAGGCAGCTCCGCCAGGCCCGCCTGTCCAGGAGGGCCGTGTTCTCCACGCTCTCGGGAGGGCACGCCCGACTCACCCACACACCAATGTCGGCAACGCCCAGGAACAGAGAGACAGATGCACCCAGACAGGGGAAGGCTCGGGCAGGAGAGACGCACCCCACACGCACAGACACACTCACACCAGACACACAGACAGACGCAGGGAAAGAGACCAGACACTGGTGCATATCGGGACATCGGGATGGTGCCTTCACTTGGAGACACCGCGGACTGAAAAAAGGCAGACGCGCACACGAATGTACACAGAAGGACCCCGGAGAGACAAAGACCTGCAGCCCCCCCCCCCCCACACACACACACAAGAGCAAAGGCGAGACACAGGGGACCTCCCAGACACACGCGGTGACACACACCCGGGGACTAACACGGACACACAAAGAGACCCCCGGGAGTCTCAGCCCCACACATGCACACACTCACAGCCGCAGGCATCACCTTCACCCGTGCGACCACCCCCAGAGCCGCGCTCGGTCTCCCGAAGCCCCAGCCCCGTGCGCGCTCCAACTCCCCACGCGGTTACCTCAGGAGAAAGACCCGCTTCCGCTGGGCCCGCCGACCGCACTGCGCCTGCGCGGAGCGGCCTACCACAATTCCCCGAAGCCCTGCGGGGCACTGGGCGATCGCTGCGGGGCCGACCGGAGTCCGAGTGGCGGACGCGCGGCTCCACGTCCCTGCAGTCCCCACGACACAAAGTCAATAAGACAGGGTTCGTGAGGGAGCTGGGGCGTCAGGGCGAAGGAAGCGAAGTGGATCAGGGAGCGGGAGGAAAGTACAGAAGAGCACGGGTCCCAGGGAGGAACGGATTCAGCGGTGAGTGTGGGAGGAGAGCCAGAGGGGGGTTCGGAGCCGTAGGTAGCTGGGGACTGAGAGGAGTGAGCTGGGGAGGAAGTAGGGACAAGGTAATTGCAGAAAAGGCGGGGCGTGTGTGGTGGCGGAAAAGAAGCTAGTCCCCGCCCCCTCAGGCGTCCAGCCCTCGGGTCTTGAGCTCGCTTGTGCGTGCTCACTTGCAGAAAATTTGTAAAGCGTGCAGAGACGCCGGGAAGCAAATGATCTTAAACACAGGGAGTATCGGCTCTTCGCCTTAAGAGCCAGCTCCTGGTCAGGGCGTGTTACTGCTACAGAACGAAAGCTGGGGTTCTGCTGCCGGTCTCCCCCTAACTGGAAAGCTCTAGAGGCAGAGGCTGGTGAGAAACAGGTTTTTCACTCAAATGCAGGGTCGGGAAGAATGGCAGACACTTGTCTCAAAGCCCATGCCCTCCGAAAAACCGAGAAAACCCCAGCCGTCCTCAGCCCAACCAGAACAGAAGGCCGAGTCCAGAGCTCCTGCTTCCAACTACCATCTTTTGGGAACCGCAGCTGCTGCTGAGCAGTCACCCAGGCAGCTCAGCTTGTTGGTGGCTGCTGTCTGGTTTCAGGCTCCTTCCTAGAACCTGCAGGCTCTGACTTTAACCAGGTCTCTTCCAGGACCACAAAGTCCCGCCAGCTGACAGGGTAGTATCATAGCTAGGTGGGCAGGAGACCTAGTGCACCCTCGAACCAAAGGGTCACTGGTATGATTTCCAGTCTAGGGCACATGCCTGGGATGCAGGCCAGGTCCACAGTAGGGGGCATGTGAGAGGGGGCACCCACACATTGATGTTTCTCTCCCTCTATTCCTCCTCCCTTCTCTAAATACAAATAAAACTCGGGGCAAGGAAAATACCCCTATGAAAATTCACCCCATGAGGAATGTGTATTGGGTTAATGAGCATCCAGGATAAAGGAGATGAGAAATAACTCACCTCCAGATATTGCTGGTCCTAATATGTGTGTGGTGGGGAGATGCACAAATGTAATTTCTTCCTAATATTTCTCCATCATCATGTGAGACCAGCAAATCTCAGGGAACCTGTTCTGATAATGGACATCAGACATAGTGTGACCATTCCCAAGCCAGGAATCCAGGGCTACGAGGAGCATGTAGCTTGCAACCTGTTGCTGGGTTATTGTGGGGTATTTGTGGTCCCTTCCCCCAATGGTTGACACTTATTAGGACGGGACAACCAGTAACTCCCTCTTTTGCACCCAACAACCTTTTTAAATGATGTTGGTGGCCTTTGATGGTGTAGCTCAGTGGACTGGAAGCCAGCCTGTGAACTGAAAGGTTGCTGATTCAATTCCCAGTAAGGGCACAGGCCTGGGTTTAGGGCCTTCTCACACAACGATATTTCTCTTCTTGTCTTTCTCCTTCTTGTTCCCTCTTTCTGAATATAAATAAAATTTTAGAAAACAAGATGATGTTCATTTTGCTTAATTAAAAGTTTAATTTTAAAAAACTATTTTAAAGACCTCTATGAGAGACTTTGATATCTGAAGCAATGACTGCTACTTCCTAATCATAAAAAGAGTATTTTTTTTCTCTTTGTGAACCACCTGGGAACTTACACAGCTCATGAGCTTGAGGTCTTCCAGCTCCCCGTGAAAAAAGGCAGAAGCTCTATTACCAAATCATGGCCCTGCTCCTGCAGCCTCACCATTGCCCAGGACACAGGCAATGGAGATTCCCTCAGCTGACCCCTCCTGGTCCTGCCCTTGCCTTCTCCCTGTTGTGCAGCCTGGCTATTTGTATCATTAAGATGTACAAACACATTTAGTCCTGGCAACCAAGCTACTTTTTTTTTTTTTTTATTGTTATTCAATTACAGTTGTGTGCCTTTTCTCCCCATCCCTCCACCCCACCCCAGCTGAACCCACCTCCCTCCCCCCTCTCCACCCTCCCCCTTGGTTTTGTCCATGTGTCCTTTATAGTAGTTCCTGTAATCCCCTCTACCCACTGTCCCCGCCCCCACCCCCCATCCCCGCCCTGGCTATTGTTAGATTGTTCTTAACTTCAATGACTCTGGTTAAAATTTGTTTGCTTTTTCCTTCTATTGCTTATGTTCCAGTTAAAGGTGAGATCATATGGTATTTGTCCCTCACTTCCTGGCTTGTTTCACTTAGCATAATGCTCTCCAGTTTCGTCCATGCTGTTGCAAAGGGTATAAGCTCCTTCTTTCTCTCTGCTGCGTAGAATTCCATTGTGTAAATATACCATAGTTTTTGGATCCACTCGTTTGCTGATGGGCACTTCGGTTGCTTCCAGTACTTGGCTATTGTAAATTGTGCTGCTATGAACATTGGGGTGCACAGCTTCTTTTGGATTGGTGTTTCAGTGTTCTTAGGGTATAATCCCAGCAGCGGAATTACTGGGTCAAAGGGCAGTTCCATTTTTAGTTTTCTGAGGAAATTCCATACTGTTTTCCACAGTGGCCTCACCAGTCTGCATTGCCACCAACAGTGCACGAGGGTTCCCTTTTCTCCACATCCTCTCCAACATTTGTTTGTGGATTTGTTTATGTTGGCCATTCTGACTGGTGTGAGATGATACCTCATTGTGGTTTTAATTTGCATCTCTCTGATGGCTAGTGATGCTGAGCATCTTTTCATATGTCTCTGGGCCCTCTGTATGTCTTCCTTGGAGAAGTGTCTGTTCAAGTCCTTTGCCCATTTTTTAATTGGGTTGTTTGTCTTCCTGGAGTGGAGTCGTGTGAGTTCTTTATATATTTTGGAGATCAGGCCCTTGTCTGAGGTATCATTGGCAAATATGTTTTCCCATACTGTTGGTTCTCTCTGTAATTTGGTGCTGTTTTCTTTAGCCCTGCAGAAGCTTTTTATTTTGATGAGGTCCCATTTGTTTATTCTTTCCTTTATGTCCCTTGCTTTAGGGGATGTGTCTGTGAGGATGTTGCTGCGTGGAATGTCTGAGATTTTCCTGCCAATGTTTTCCTCAAGGACTTTTATGGTGTTACGACTTATATTTAAGTCTTTTATCCATCTTGAGTTTATTTTCGCGTATGGTGTAAGTTGGTGATCGAGTTTCATTTTTTTGCACGTAGCTGTCCAGATCTCCCAACACCATCTGTTGAAGAGACTGTTTTTGCTCCATTTTATGCTCCTGCCTCCTTTGTCGAATATTAATTGATCGTATAGATTTGAGTTTATTTCTGGGCTCTCTATTCTGTTCCATTGGTCTATGTGCCTGTTTTTATGCCAGTACCAGGCTGTTTTGATTACAGTGGCCTTGTAATACAGTTTGATATCAGGTATTGTGATCCCTCCTGCTTTGTTCTTCTTTCTCAAAATTGCTGCTGCTATTCGAGGTCGTTTATGGTTCCATATGAATTTCTGCAATGTTTGTTCTATATCTGTGAAATATGTCATGGGTACTCTAATAGGGATTGCATTGAATCTATAAATTGCTTTGGGTAGTATGGCCATTTTGATGATGTTAATTCTTCCAATCCATGAACATGGTACATGCTTCCATTTGTTTGTATCTTCCTTAATTTCTTTCTTCAGTGTTGTGTAGTTTTCTGAGTACAGGTCTTTTACCTCCTTGGTTAGGTTTATTCCTAGGTACTTTATTTTTCTTGTTGCTATATCAAATGGGATTTTTTTCCTGATTTCTGTTTCTGCAAATTCGTTGTTGGTGTACAGGAATGCCTTTGATTTCTGGGTATTGACTCTGTATCCAGCTGTTTTGCCAAAGCAACCAAGCTACTTTTCCAATGAGGATGCGATAAAAACAAGGGGAGGACACCGGAGAGGCAAATGGGGAAATTGGAGTGAGAAGTCTCAGGCCGAGGCCCTATTACACCATAATTGCAAAGCTAAGTGCAAAAGCATTTGCTGAATGTCTCAGTGACTGCATAAATGCCAGCTGCAGCTACCTTCGGTGGTGATTAATGATTTCTTTTCCATTTCATTCTTTTCTGTTCCTTATTGGAGGGTATGTGCTGGGAACTGTCCTGCCTGGTTTCAGAAACTATAACCCCTCATGGCTAAGGCTGAGTAAAAGGATCTTGGGACCAGAAGCCACTTAGGAGACAGTTTATCTTCCTTGTAGGGGAATTGCCTCTGCACCCTTTCACCTCACCCTGCTTGGCCCCAGGCGGATGACTGGTTAGCCAATGATGGGTATGATTCCTCAAAGGAGGGACAACCTAAGGCAGGCACAGTCATGAGGGGGCTCTCAGGGAAGGACTTGGGGGGGCTACAGAAAAATGGGGTGATGGGCCCTCACCCCTCGGCTTTGACATTGCCTGAGTCCTCATTCTGTTTGCAAGGAGTCTCCCAATCTCTTGGCTGCCTTACTTCCCCTCCCTGACTAAAACTTGAAACAATGCCTTAAGCCTGAAACAATGCCAGAGATGGATGAGGCCCTGTGCTGGAAAGAGTGGATTCCCTAGGGTGATTAGGCCTAATAAAGAATGCATAGAATCCTCTAAAACCTACTTTGCTAATACCTTTTGCTAATTTTAATAAGGGTCCAAGCAGGAAATGAGTTTGTTCCCCAAATTCTATGGCCCTTTAGCTATCTGAACCTGACTCTAAATAAGCCCTCATAGTTCGAGTGTTGATCTATTGTTTGATCATTTCTGCCTGACAATGATTGATGAGCTTTACGGATGTGCCTTGTATTCCTATGCAAATTAAACTTAATAAAAGTCTACACTAAGAGAGTGGCTGTGTCATCTCTTTTCCTCCACAGGATTTCTGTAGTCCGTGGGAATTTGTCTCATCTCATCCATAACACCACGGACACTGTGGGCCAGTGTCTGCATCAGATATGTATTTGATTTTAGATAGGGAGAGAGAGAAATCTATGTGAGAGAAAAATCCTTTTGTTGTGATCCCCAACCTTTGAATGCAAGGGACAATGTTCCATGTAAGTGAGCCACCTGACCAGGGATGACCTGGACCACTACCCAAACATGTGCCCTGACCAAGAATTGAACTGGACATCTTTCAGTTGGCTGGCTTGATGCTCTATCCACTGAACCACACCAACCAGGGCAACCACTGTCTATGCTTTTTTTCCTTAAGAGTTAAATGAATTAAGTATAATGGTTGTAAATGTAAAATATTAAAATGATTTAATGAGGACGACTCATTACATTGAAAATAAACTGAGTGAGCTGCATGAAGTCCATCTCTTTTCTGGGTGCAGCCCATGGTCTGCCCAGTTGAGTCACCCATGACCATGGAATCCCTGTTGGGTAAGACTTGGCCAGACCATTCCATGGGCACAGGATCTGTTGTTCCCTCCTCTGGGACATCAGTGGTGGCCCAGGAAAGGTGACTGTGTGGCACCAAGTAAAGTCTCCTGTAAGGATAACCCTTACAGGTAGAATACAGTTCCCTTTTTAAAATTTTATTTACTTGAGAAAGAGACACATCAATTTTTTTTGTCCCACTCATCAAAGGATTCATTGGTTTTGTTGTTGTAGGCACCTGACCAGTGATTGAACCTGCAAACTTGGTATACATGAGCAGTAACTGAGCTACCTGCAGGGCCCATTTCAGGCCAGGTGGGGAAGCACACTGTGCTCTGTCTGTCCCACTGCAGCACTTCAGTGATTAGCAACTATACAGAAGTGGGAGACAGTCTAAGTATTGACCACCACCAGCTCGTACCCTTTTGGTGATGAGCAGGAGGGCACCATGCCATAGGGACCAGATAGCAGCCATTTACCCACGTTCACAGCATCATCTCAAATAACCACCTGTACAAAATAATTAAGTTTCCCATTTTTAATAAATGCTTTACGTATTGCTTTGTTAATAGAGCACCATTTTTATATTGGTTGCTATTTATTATTGGTAATCATCGCAAACATCAATAATGAAATATTAAGTAAAACATGACCTAGGCTGTGGTTGAGGCATAGATTAGGTAATGCCCCCACCTGACTGAAGGCACTTTATTTTCACAGGAATTCTGGTTGCACGGGGTGTGTCAGGATACTGTCACATGAGAGAGGATTTTTCTCCTGTAACTTAAATGGCCCTGTGGGGAGGGGGCCAAAATGCTGCGTTTCAGCAGAACAGGCACTTTCCCAATCTCTGCTACTGAAGGTCTAAGCCCTGCCACCTGGTCTGACCATTCCCAAGCCAGGAATGCAGGGCTGGGAGGGGCAGAGGGCCTCGTATCTTGAGCAGGTTTGTTGGAGTCCTGGGGTCCCTGGGAGGTATTTGGACCCCCTCCCCCCAAGCAAGCGTTCACACACATTTTGACAGGACAACCTGTACGTGTACCTTTTTGCCCATGACTGTTTAAAATGACATTGGTCTCCCTTAATGTAAGTTTTTTAAAAAATTAACACATACCTATGAGAAACTATAGCATCTGGTGCAATTATTGTTAGTTACCATGCCAAAAAACATTTTTCCTCCCCTCATAAACTACCTGGCCCCTTCTACTCTTGCACAGGCAAACTGGGGGCTGGGAGTGGGGCAAACAAGGACACCCACAGATGTGACAACCTGACCTCTAGACATGATCCAGGCATGTGTCACAAAGTGACAATACCCCATGGAGCCCACCTCTACATCTTCTCTTCTGCTATCTCTCCTCTACTTTACTACCCAGGAGACGGAGACCAGAAGCACTGACTGTGTTGTCCAAGCTCCTACAACAGTTTACTCGATCTGGGTCTGGAGCCACAGGACCCCTGACCACACTCCCAGATACCAGACCTGTAGGGGGGCTTGCTTTCCACGACCCTGCAGATACTGGGGAAGCCAATGGTGAGAATGTCATGGTATGTCCTCAACACCCACAGTTCTCACACAGGTCTGATCAGGACTTCTCTTGCGTCCTACCTGTGGGCTCCAATTATCAAGTCTGGCACTGGCCCATGGGCTCAGGATCTGTCCATCAGTGTGGATTCTAAAATCCCCCAGTTCACTGCTATGTGCCCATGAGATAGAAATTCCTGCTGAAGGTTTTCCTGCACTTGCCACTCTGGTAGGGCTTGTCTCCCACAGAAACAACCCAGTGGACGGGGAGTAAAATGTTCCCAATGAAGGTTTGCCGCACTTCTCCAAGGTGGGGCCAGTCAGATGATTCTGTACAGAGAAGCATGTCATGAATCCTTCTGGCAGATGAAGCACTGGCAGGTGACTCTCCAGTGTGCAACTATCTGTGCTTCCTGAATGAGGAGTTCTTGCTAAAGTCTGTACTAGCCTAACATGTATGCCTTCTACTTACGGTGCATTGTGTTTTTTCCCTTTTAGGTTTTTTAAAAAATATATATTTAATTTTAGAAAGAGGGAAAGAATTTCAATATATGGTTGCTTCTGGAGCATCCCCCTACTGGAGACCTGGCCTTAAACCCAGGCACGTGCGCCGACTGGGTTTTGAACCAGACCCTTTGATTTGCAGTCCAGCACTCAATCCAGAAATCCACACCAGCCAGTGACTAAATCTGCATTCTTTGATGCTCAGTGAGGTTCCTGTTCTGCTAAAGGCTTTACCATAATCCCGGCATACATATGGCTTCTACCTGGTTTGCATCTTGTGATGCTCGATGAGGCACCTACTCTCTCTAAAGGCCTGACTAGAGTCCCTGCCCGCATACGGCATTTGCCCATTGTGTGTCCTCTGATGCTCAACGAGGCTCTTCTTCACTCTGAATGACTTGCCACAGTCCCCACACATGTATGGTTTCTCCCCTGTGTGTGTCCTTTGATGCACAAGCAGGCTGGATTTCTGACTGAAGGCCTTGCCACAGTCATCGCACACATATGGCTTCTCGCCGGTGTGCGTCCTCTGATGCACAATGAAGCCAGATTTCTGGCTGAAGGCTCTGCCGCAGTCCCCGCAGGAGTGTAGCTTCTCCCCTGTGTGCGTCCTCTGATGCAGGATGAGCTGACCTTTCGTGCTGAAGGCCTTGCCACAGTCACCACACAAATACGGCTTCTCTCCAGTGTGAGACCTCTGATGCACAATGAGCATCCATTTCTGGCTGAAGGCTTTGCCACAGTCCCCACATGAGTGCAACTTCTCCCCGGTGTGCATCCTCTGATGCTCCATGAGGCGCCTATTCTCTCTGTAGGCCTTGCCACAGTCCCCACACGCATAAGGCTTCTCCCCTGTGTGGGTTCTCTGATGCACAATGAGATTCCATTTGTGGATGAAGGATTTGCCACAGTCCCCACATGAGTGCAGCTTCTCCCCAGTGTGTGTCTTCTCATGCAGGACGAGGCACCTTTTGTTGCTGAAGGCCTTGCCACACTTCCCACAAGTGTATGGCTTTTCCCCAGTGTGTGTCCTGTGATGATCAATGAGGCGCCTATTCTCTCTGAAGGCCTTGCCACAATCCCCACACACATAAGGCTTCTCTCCTGTATGCATCCTCTGATGCTCAATGCGGCGCCTATTCTCTCTGAAGGCCTTGCCACAGTCCCCGCACACATAAGGCTTCTCCCCTGTGTGTGTCCTTTGATGCACAATGAGACTCCACTTGTGGATGAAGGCTTTGCCGCAGTCCCCGCATGAGTGCACCTTCTCCCCAGTATGCGTTTTCTCATGCAGGACAAGATACCTTTTCTTGCTAAAGGCCTTGTTGCAGTACCCACACAAGTATGGCTTCTCCCCGGTGTGCATCCTCTGATGCTGGATGAGGATCCAATTATCTCTGAAGGTCTTGCCGCAGTCCCTGCACACATACGGCTTCTCCCCGGTGTGCGTTCTCTGGTGTAGGGTGATATAACCCTTCTTGCTGAAGGACTTGCCACAGTCCCCACACACGTATGGTTTCTCCCCGGTGTGTGTCTTGTGATGCACATAGAGGCTCGATTTATGGCTGAAGGCTTTGCCACAGTCCCTGCACATGTATGGCTTCTCCCCAGTATGTATCCTCTGATGCTCAATGAGGCGTCTATTCTCTCTGAAGGCCTTGCCACAATCCCCACACGAATAAGGCTTCTCCCTGGTGTGCGTCCTCTGATGAACATTGAGGGATGATTTATGGCTAAAGGCTTTGCCACAGTCCCCACACACATATGGCTTCTCCCCAGTGTGCGTTCTCTTATGTAGGATGATGTTACCCTTCTGGCTGAAGGACTTGCCGCAGTCCACACACACATAAGGTTTCTCCCCAGTGTGCGTCCTCTGGTGTAGGACAATCTTATCCTTCCGGCTGAAGGCCTTACCACAGTCCCCACACACGTATGGCCTCTCCAAGGAATGGGTTCGTTGGTGCTTCCTCAGGGATGACTTTGAGCTGAAAGTCTTGCTGCACTGTCTGCACTTGTATGTCTTCTTCTCTTCACAAAGTTGGGAGGGAGGACTGTGGCTTGAGGTACCTGAGTTCTTCTCACACATGGTGAAACGGTGTGTCCCTGGTCCTCTCGGTCCTTCCAATCTTGGTGGGGCCAGCATGTGGCTCTGGTGGACGAATGTCTTATATTCAAAACACTCAGGGGCTAACAGTTGGGACATGTCCAAAGGCCCCAGAAAGGTCCCTGTGCTTCTGTGTTGCAGCCCCAACCTGTGACCCTTTATCTCTGCTTTTTCACAGGCATAACCCTGGGCTCCATTCTTCATGAGTCCTTCAACCACCATCACAATGGATGTTCTGTCTTCCCAAGAGTCCTTCTCTGGGTGTGATTCATTCATGTCCTGTTTAGTCTCCAAGTCTGAGAAGGGGAAAGAGATGACAACACACATGTAGTTATTAACCACACTGGGAGGGAGGACTTTCCCAAGATACAAGGCACAACCTGACAGCCTGTAGTGGGGACAGAGGAAGCAGGGAAACATGATATGAGACAGTGAGTTGTAAGGATGTGAAAACAGAGCAAGAAAGGCCTGATTGGGAGTGGGTGCAAAGGCGGACAGCACAGCTCAAAGCTGGAGGGAAAGACCCAGAAGAGAAAGAGGAAGAAAACAGGCATGGAAGAACACATCAAAGGATCCCAAATACCCAGGGAGGGTTCACTGCACCTGACTCCTTGCTTCTCAAAGCAATGCCTGTTATTACCAATGATACAGCAAGAGCTGATTCTCATGTGGCTGTGCTGGTTGTCCTCTGCCTTCCCATATGCCAATGAAGCTCCCACATTTCTACACTGCCCAGGAGTGGCTGGGCATGTGGGTGACTCCCTACCCCTTTGCTTAGTACACTGACATTTCCCTGGGGACCACACCAGCTCCCAGCCTGTTATGCCTTGTCCCATGTGTTCCTCAATCTGTTTCCAGACTAGGTGACTGTCCTGAGGTCCAGACACTGCATATGCACTTTAAGGCTCACCCAAACACTTAAAAACTGTGAGCTCTTACAGGTAAATCTTATTGAAAAGTGACATGTGACAGATCCTACCACATGCAGTCCTCCTTCCTAGGTGGTAACAAGCAACGCAGGAGTGGTAAGCAGCTGTCTCCATACCCTATTAAAGACCTCACTGGACACATAAATCCAGAATCTAGATTTCTGGAATCTAGAACTGGAACCAATCCTAATGTTCATCATCAAGTGAAAGGATAAACACATGGTGAGCTATCCTGGAAGTAGTATGTTACTCTGCAATAAAAAGAAGTCAGTTATTTCACTGGATGCCCAGCTCAGCTCGTTAGAGAGTCGTCAAGTCCACCAAAGACTGGGAGAGTCGTCAAGTCCACCAAAGACTGGGTGTGGGTTGGATCCAACTAAGTACAGGGCTTGTACAGGAGGGAATGGATAGATTTTTCTCACACACAATCCTTCTTTCTCTCAAATCAATAAAAAGTAAGAAAGGAAAAAAATGAAGAGAACGCTTCACACATACGGTTGATATTAAGTGAACCTCAACAATGTAAAGTTCAAGAAGTGTAAGTGAAGTATAAGAAATCAGATAAAAAAATAAAAAATATGTGCCATATAATTCCATATATATAAAATTCTAGAATAGGGAAACTAAACCACAGTGGCTGCTGAAGGATGGGGCATAGACAAAAAGAAATAAAATCTTTTGGGGTTAACTGACGCGGATCCCAGCCCGCAGGATCTGGTGTTGTGGTTGCAATATACAAACACACACGGACTACAGAAATCCTGTGCAGGAAAAGGGATGGCGCGACCACTCTCAAGAGGAGAGCGCACCGACCCTTGCCTTGACAGGCTTTTATTGCTTTTCTAGGCCCCTTACA
The DNA here is from genome assembly GCF_022682495.2 of Desmodus rotundus. Classification (NCBI taxonomy): domain Eukaryota; kingdom Metazoa; phylum Chordata; class Mammalia; order Chiroptera; family Phyllostomidae; genus Desmodus; species Desmodus rotundus. The sequence continues at coordinate 50,437,465 of NC_071398.1, read as the reverse complement.
TCAAAGATGGTCCTCATAGGTCTGTTTTGGGTGTTTATCTTTTACAGATAACAAAGGAGAGGATGTCACTAAATACATCAAAGAAAGATATTTGCAATGTAAAAGGAGAAATGGTCGAAACCTGCTATACTCCATACCTGGAAGGTCTAGCTCAGATTTTGGAAAAATAAAGATACGCAGTAAACATTTGCTGCCTCGGGGAGAGGGAGTTTTAGCAAGAGCAAGTCTCATAGTAGTCAAGATACAATGCAGGCCTGATTTCCCACTGGAGAACCTATTCATGGATGTGGGTCCTGCCCGCCAACCTCACTCCCCACTGGCTTTTCCGAGTGAGGGCTGAGCCACATTTCCCACGTGTGGAATACTTCCCCACAGTTAATGGATGTATCTGCACCACCACAATGATTTCGGGGTGGATACAAATGTCAAAATGCATCAAACCATTTGCTTTAACTATGTGCAGTTAATAGTAGGTCAGTTAAACCACCAGGAAATCTGTTAAAGAAATGGGACTGTACACTAAGTGTGAAAGTTAGTGTTTTTCCTTAAGAATATTATCCAGGGACACCTTTCTTGTCCGGGAGGACAAAAAGTGCTCATCTTTGAAGAGTTTTCTGATTTCCATCATATTTCTACATCCTGATTTGTTCGTTTGGTCTCTTGGTGAAGATCTAGGTCATTTCTCTTGATTTTTCTTCCTATGAAAAATCAGGGAAATTTCTATCCACATGGAGCCGTATGTAAACAGGTTTGGCCTCTTGGCACAACGACAGAAAAAGTGACAACTAGACCATAAAATATATCACACACAACTGTCAGAAAATGGAGTGGTATTGACACCCGACAATAATGGACATACAGAACCCATATTCATCCAGAAGGTTTGGAGGGGCAGAGTGACAAGACATGAGAGTAGGAGAGTGGAGATGTGGCATGGTGTGGACAGGTGGCAGAAACACTGGTCCCACATACCCATGTGGTGGATAATAATTGGGAAGAATACCTCAGGAAGGAAGAATCCCACCCCTGGGCCAGACCACACAGCCTGCTATTCCAGGCCAGGAAGATAAATCCCCATAAATTCTGGCTGTAAATATCAGCGGGGTTGGGGTGGCAGAAGATACTGCTAGATTTTCAAGAGACTCCTCTAAAAGGCTCTCCACAGACTTAGGACTTCCCAGCTCCACCCCCTCTGGGATGAGCACCAGGGCAATAGCTGGAAGGGCACCAGTGGTATAAGGGCAGAAAGGGAAGTGTCTGGAAACAGGGCGAGTTCCACTAGACAGCTTCTTCCCTGCAAACCTCCAGAAGCCAAGTGGCAGCATTATCCCCTCTCTGAGCCCTCCCCTGACGCAGAGCCAAAAAGTGGTGCAGCTGGTTGCCCTACCCTGGCAATTACCTAAGGCTCCGCCCCACACAATTTACATGCACCTCTACCACAACAGGTCACGCAACTCCGACAGGGAGTCAAAGTAGCTCAACCTCATACACAGAAACAAACACAGGGAGGCTGCCCAATTGAGGGCACAGAGAAATATGCCCCAAATCAAAGACGAGAACAAAACTACAGGAAAAGAACTAAACAAAACAGAGATAACCAACCTATCAGATGCAGAATTGAAAAACTGGTTATAAGGATGCTCAAAACTCATCAATTATGGAAACAGAATAAAAAAGTCACAGGAAGAAATGAAGGACACAAGAACTGAAATAAACAGAAATCTACAGGGAACTAACACTGGAGGGGATGAAGCTGTGATTCAACTCAAGGATTTGGAACATAAGGAAGAAATAAGCATTTAACCAAAGCAGCATGAAGGAAAAGAATTTTAATGTACAAGGATAGCATAAATAGCCCCTGGGACATATTCAAACGTACCAACATTGGAATAATAAGGCTGCCAAAAGGGGAATATGAAGAGCAAGAAACTGAACACTTATCTGAAAAAATAATGAAAGAAAACTTCCCTCATATGGTGAAAGAAATAGACAAGTCCAGGAAGCATAGAGACACCCAAAGAACTTGGACCCAAAGAGGATCACACCAACACACATCATGATTAAAATGTCAAAGGATAAAGATACAGAGAGAGAATCTTAAAAGCAGCAAGAGTAAAGCAGAGAGTTATCTTACAAAGGAGTTCTCATAAGACTGTCAGCTGATTTCTCAAAAGAAACTTACAGGCAAAGAAGGACTGGCAAGAAGTATTCAAAGTGATGAAAAGTAAGGTCCTACAACCTACTATACTCTAGCCAGCAAAGCTATCATTTAGAATGAAAGTGCAGAGGAAGTGCTTCCCAAAAAAGGTAAAGCTAAAGGAGTTCATCACCACCAAGCCATTTTTTACATGAAATGTGAAAAGAACTTATTTAAGAAGTAGATCAAACCTATGAATATTAATATGAAACAAATTCACAGCTATCAACAACTGAATGTAAAAACTAAACTAAGCAAACAACGAGAATAGGAACAGAATCATAGATAAGCAGATTGATTATTCAGAGTGTTATCAGCTGTGGGATAGGAAGGGAAGGAGGGGAATATGGAAGAAAAGGTGTAGGGGTTAAGCAGCTTAAATTGGTAGGTACAGAATAGACAGCAGGATGTTAACAATAGTATAGGAAATGGAGAAGCTAAAAAACTTACATGTGTAACCCATGGACATAAATTAAGGCGGGCAGGGGAATGCTGGAACAAGCATAATAGCATAATCAATAAAGTATACTTAAAAAAAGACATGTACAATTGAAACTTATGTGGTCCTATTAGCCAATGTCACTGTAACAAATTTAACTTAAAAACAAAAAAGTGATTTAGCAGTTTTTTACATCATTCAAAACAATTAACTCATAATGGGACAAAGGTGTAAGGTAAGAGGTAAAATGCTAAAAATTGTAGAAAAAACAGGAGTAAGTATTTGTGGCTTTTGGTGGGCAATGGTCCTTCAGACGTGACAAGGAACAACAAAATAAATAAACTGGACTCATCAACGTTAAAAAACAAGTGTGTTCCAAATGATACCATTGAGGAAGAGAAAAGGAGTACCCAGAGTATGGGAGAAGTAGTTGCAAAGCACATAACTCATAAAGGTCTTGGAGCAAAAACTAACAAGAGAATATGTAAGGAAATGTTAAAGTAGAATGATAAGGAAGCAAACAGCCCAACTAAAAAAAAAAAAGAGCCAAAACACTTGAACCAGACACTTTGCCAAAGAGAATATGCTGATGGGAAATAAGCACCTGCAAAGCTTATTGCAGGTTGTGGTAAGACTGCATGCCCACGACAATGGCTGCAATGAGAGAGACTGAGGATGTGTAGTTCTGACAGCACACGGAGCAATGCAACACCCAGCACTTGCTGGTGGAAATGAAAAACGAGGCAACTGTTTTGGAGAAAAATTCAACAGATTCTGAAAGTTAAATATACACCTATGTATAAGTCAACGGAAAGCACATCATGCCTCTAAAGAAAGACATCCAGCCCTGACTGGTGTAGCTCAATGGATACAGCATGGGCCTGTGAACCAAAGGGTCACTGGATCAATTCCCAGTCAGAGCACATGCCAGGTTTGTGTGGCAGGTCCCCAGTTGAGGGTGCACAAAGGCAACCACACATTGACGTTTCTCTCCCTCTTTTTCTCCTTCCCTTCCCCTCTCTTTAAAAATATCTAAGTAAAATTAAACCAAACAAAAAAGATAGACATCCAAATGTGCAAACAATCCAACTGTTTCTCATCAAGTGAATGGAAAAACACAAGGTGTTCTATCTATAAAGTAGAATTATTACTCAGCAATACAATGAGTGTGCTTTGCAACTCAGGTGGTTGGAGTGTCATAACGGGCACCAAAAGGCTGCTGTTTCGATCCCCAATATGAGCCCATATAGAAGGCAACTGATTGAAATTTCTCTCTCTCTCTTTCAAATCAATGAAAATATCATTGGGTGACGACTTAAAAAAATGTAGAGAAAAAAAGGGAATTATTCATACATACGGCTAATGTGAGTAAACTGCAAGAAATGATGCCAAGGGTAAGAACTCAGATAATAAATTTAAAAAATAAAGAGGCCCCAGCTGGTGCGATTCGGTGGCTTGAGTGCTGCCCTGAGAACCAAAGGCTTTCAAGTTCGATTCCCACTCAGGGCACATGCCTAGACTGCAAGGCAGGTTCCCCCCAGGGGGCGGGTGAGAAGCAACCACACATTGATGTTTCTCTCCCTCTCTTTCTTTCTCCCTTCCCCTCTCTCTACAAATAAATAAAATCTTAAAAAATAAAGACTTCCTGCAATGATTGCATAGATATAAAATTCTAGAACAGGTAAACTACACAATGGTTGTGTGGGATGGAGGGTGAGCAAAAGGAAAGGGAAACTATTTGGGCTAATGGACATGTCTGCATCTGTCCATCTTTTTTATTTGTGTGTTCATTCTGAGGTGACAGGCACATGATGAGTAACACAGGGAAGCTGTCCACTTACCGAGCGAGACCAGGTTCCAGTAGATCTCCATCATCACGTCCCTGTACAGGTCCTTCTGTGCAGGCTTCAACTGCTGCCACTCCTCCTGGGTGAAGTCTATAATCAAATCTCTGAACGCCACCGACCCCTGTAAGAGGAAGTGCACACCACTCACTGTAGGGCCCTCCTCACAGTGTTCGGGAGACGTGGCCAGAAGGGCTGAGAGGATCAGGAAGGTGCACAGGATGCATCTGATTGATGTCAGCAAGGTGCAGGGCTCTGAAGGGCCTGACCACTCGGAGTCCTTGGTGCCTAAGTATACTGGAAGGGAAATATTTACGCCCAACCCTGATCAGATGGTTTAGTTGGTTGGAACAATGTCCTAGACACCAAATAATTGCAGGTTTTGTACCAGCTTGTAGCACATGTGGGAGACAACTAATTGAAATTTCTCTCTCACATCTGTCTCTCTCTCCCTCCCTTTCTCTGCCTAACACTCAATGAACATATCCTCTATTGATGATAAAAAAAAAATACTACTTACCCGTATATATATATATATATATATATATATATATATATAAATTATAAATATATATATATAAATTACTGATTTCAGAGAAAGAGATGTTGTTCCAATTCTTGATGATTTCATTGGTTGCTTCTCGAAAGTACCCTGACCAGGGATTGAACCCAAACCTTGGCATATCTAACCAACTGAGCTACATCTGTACATTTTTTATTGTAAAGTTTTTTTTCATAGAACAAAATTTAAGAGAAAAATATGACACATAGCCATCCACTAAAACATCATGAAACATCACGATGACAGCCAGGGACATTCACAGATCACACACTTCAGGTGTCCTCTTCCCATCCCCCTCCATTCTCCTGGGAATGTAGTGCTTCCTGAATACTTCTGAAGGTCCCTCATCCAGTACTTCCTGCCCAAGGCCTCTGTCACACTTCACTGAATATGTTTAAGCTGCCATATCCCAGGTGCCTACAGGTGTCTTCTGAGATCCCTCAGGGTAGGACAGCTCACTCCTGGGCCATCCTGTGCCCTGTGGTTGAAAAACACCAGGGTCAGCCCTGAATGGTGTAGCTCAGGGGATTCTGTGTGCAAATCAAAGGGTTGCAGTTCGATTCCCAGTCAGGGCACGTGCCTGGGTTGCAGGCCAGGTCCCCAGCAAGGGGTGCACGAGAGGCAACCACACATTGATGTTTCTCTCCCTCCCTTTCTCCTTCCCTTCCCTCTAAAAATAAATAAAAATCTCAAAAAAGAAAAGACAGAAAGAAAAACAAACCCACTAGAGTCAGGACAGTACACTCTCAACTCAGGGTGGACAAAACCCCAGGAGTTGGGGAGAGGGGCTGTGCCCTGATGGGGTCTGGGGGGCAAAGGGTCATCCCTGCCCAGAAGCATGACCCTCAGAAAGAAGGAGCCAGAGGGTGACAGGACGTACCAGGGCCGCCTTGGTCCTAAGTTGGGTGGCCATCATTCCAGCGCTATGGTGACCTGGTCACTGCAGACTGTGTGCAGGGAGAGAGAGAAAAAGGCAAAGTAAGAGATCAGGTCGAGGCCTGACCTGCAATGCAGACATGACAGACATACCCACTAGAAGACAGGCAGACCAGGACAGGCATACATGTTAATAATGAATGCATGCAAGGGGCCTATGGCATCCAAGGTCCTTGATTCACGTCCTTGATTTGATCCTTCTGACATCCTAAATTGTTGGGGCTCTTTTCAGTCATCCCATTTTGCAGATCAGAAAATTGAGGCACATAAAGATAAGTCAGGACCCAAGAAAATAAGGGTGGGATTAGGATTGAGCTGAGTACAGCAGGGTCCATGTGCTTGGTGCACACGTCATACCCACACATACACTCCCCCAACACACAGACACGCCCACACAGCCAGTCCCAAGCCTGGAGGGAGGAACAGGACCCTCTAGTCCCTCCCCCGGGGTCTCACTTACCCAGGAGGCACAGTGGGCCCAGGGCAGCTGACAGCAGTAGGAGCTCTTGAAAATGTCAGCACTGGCTGGTATGGTTCAGTGGACTGAGTGCCAGCTTACCAACCAAAGGGTTGCCACTTTGATTCCCAGACTACCCCACATGCCGGGATTCCAGGCCTGCTGCCAAGAAGGGGGAGACCGAGGGGCAACCATACACTGATTATTCTGTCCCTTTCTTTTTCTTTCCCTTACCCTCTCTCTAAAAATAAACATATAAAATGTTTAAATAATAAAAAAAAAATGTATAATCATTCCTTAAATGCAAATCTAATGTAGCCTGGACTATTTTTGTCCTTACAGCAATGCAATCACTACTCCAATTTTACTTTATTTAAAAGGAGGCCAGGAAGGCACAGTGGCCCTGGAAATAGCATGTGCATGGGGCTGGTGACCACTGAACCCAGAGTGGCCCTAGATATGTGGGTGCAGAGCCAGGGGAGGCCACTGCTCCTGTTCTTCCCTCCTCTGTCCAAGCTTTCTGACATTTCCTGCCATCCATTGTTCTTAGGAGAAACAAAGATTTCCCACTGTGGGGTGTTTAGTATGGGTGCTCTGCTACCTGGATGAGAGGGGGTGTGGAGCTGGGTGATTCACTTAATGTTCTCTGACCCTCAATTTCCTATTTTGCACATGGTGAGGGTCCTTACCTCAGTCACCAGGAGGTCTGTAAAATACCCAGAACGATACCCTGAGCACCCAACACACCCTCCCTGAACAAATAGGCCTAGGTCAGCATGGGGTAAGGTCTCTGACCCTCCTTCTTGATCCCAAACCTGGCCACCACACAGGCCCTGCTCTCCCAGGGCCAGGGGAGGCTCTGAGGGCAGGAAGGAGACCGGCTCCATCGCCCGCAGGCAGGCAGCTCCGCCAGGCCCGCCTGTCCAGGAGGGCCGTGTTCTCCACGCTCTCGGGAGGGCACGCCCGACTCACCCACACACCAATGTCGGCAACGCCCAGGAACAGAGAGACAGATGCACCCAGACAGGGGAAGGCTCGGGCAGGAGAGACGCACCCCACACGCACAGACACACTCACACCAGACACACAGACAGACGCAGGGAAAGAGACTGACACAGGTGCACATCGGGACATCGGGATGGTGCCTTCACTTGGAGACACCGCGGACTGAAAAAAGGCAGACGCGCACACGAACGTACACAGAAGGACCCCGGAGAGACAAAGACCTGCAGCCCCCCCCCCCACACACACACACACACAAGAGCAAAGGCGAGACACAGGGGGCCTCCCAGACACACGCGGTGACACACACCCGGGGACTAACACGGACACACAAAGAGACCGCCGGGAGTCTCAGCCCTACACATGCACACACTCACAGCCGCAGGCATCATCTTCACCCGTGCGACCACCCCCCAGAGCCGCACTCGGTCTCCTGAAGCCCCTGCCCATTGCGCGCTCCAACTCCCCACGCGGTTACCTCAGGAGAAAGACCCGCTTCCGCTGGGCCCGCCGACCGCACTGCGCCTGCGCAGAGCGGCCTACCACAATTCCCCGAAGCCCTGCGGGGCACTATGAAGTCTTGTCTTCCTAGCTCCCCCCAGAGCGGGCGCATCCAAGCAGACGCGAGTTTGAATGGCGGATGTGCGGCCCCCCTATCCCAGAAGCCCCCGCGGCACAAAAATCAAGTGAGACAGAGTTCGTGAGGGAGCTGGGGCTTCCTGGCGAAGAAAGCGCAGTGGCTCAGGGAGCCGGAGGGAACTACAGAGAAGGACGGGACCTAGGGAGGAGCGGGTTTAGCGGTGAGTGTGGCAGGACAGCCAGAGAGGGGTACATATCCTTATGCAGTGGGGGACTGAGATTAGTGAGCTGGGGAGGAAGTAGGGGCAAGGAAATTGCAGAAAAGGCGGGGCGTGTGTGGAGGCAGAAAAGATGCTATAGCCCCGCCCCCGCATCCTCCCAGACGTCCTGCTCTCTGGTTGGGCGTGCTCATTTGCGGAAAATTTGTAAAACCTGCAGACGCCAGGAAGCAAATGATCTTAAACACAGAGAAAGTATCGGCTGTTTGCCTCCCATTCACGGCGTGTTACTGTTACAGAACCAATGTGGGGGTTCTGCCGTCCGTCGTCCCCAATAGGGAAGCTCTAGAGGCAAAGGCTGAAGAGAAACAGGTTTTTTATTCAAATGCAGGGTCAGGGAAAATGGCAGACACTTGTTTCAAAGCCCATCCCCTCCGAAAAACCGAGAAAACCCCAGCCGTCCTCAGCCCAACCAGAACAGAAGGCCGAGTCCAGAGCTCCTGCTTCCAACTACCATCTTTTGGGAACCGTAGCTGCCGCTGAGCAGTCACCCAGGCAGCTCAGCTTGTTGGTGGCTGCTGTCTGGTTTCAGGCTCCCTCCTGGAACCTGCAGGCTCCGACCTTAGCTAGGTTTTCTCCAGGGACACAAAGTCCCGCCAACTCATACTATCATGGACAGGTGAGCAAGAGACCGAGAGCAACCTGTCAACCAAAGGGTCACTGGTTTGATTCCCAGTCTAGGGCACATGCCTGGGATGCAGGCCAGGTCTGCAGTAGGGGGCACTTGAGAAGAAACCACACGATGTTTCTCTCCCTCTATTCCTCCCTCCCTTCTCCTCCAAAAAATAAAATCATTTTTAAAAATTTGGGGCAAAGGAGAACACTCCTATAAAAATTAATCCCATGAGGAATGTGTATTGGGTAAATGAGCATCCAGGATAAAGATGAGAAATAACTCACCTCCAGATATTGCTGGTCCTAATATGTGTGTGGTGGGGAGATGCACAAATGTAATTTCCTCCTAATATTTCTCCAAAAGCATGGAGACCAGCAAACCCCAGGGAAACTGTTTTCATAATGAACATCAGACATGGTAAACCAGTCCCAAGCCAGGAATCCAGGGCTATGAGGAGCACCTGGCTTGCAACCTGCTGCTGGGTTCTTGTGGGGTATTTGTGCTCCCTCCCCGCGATGGTTGACACTCATTTGGACGGGACAACCAGTAACTCCCTCTTTTGCACCTGACAACTGTTTAAAATAATGTTGGTGGCCCTTGATGGTGTGGCTCAGTGGACTGGAAGCCAGCCTGTGAACTGAAAGGTTGCTGATTCAATTCCCAGTAAGGGCACCGGCCTGGGTTAGGGCCTTCTCACACATTGATGTTTCTCTTCCTGTCTTTCTCCTTCTTGTTCCCTCTTTCTGAAAATAAATAAAATTTTAGAAAACAAGATGATGTTCATTTCACTTCATTAAAAGTTTTATTTTAAAAATATATTTTAAAGACCACTATGAGAGATTTTGGTATCTGAAGCTATGACTGCTACTTCCTAATCATGAAAAGAGTAATTTTTCTCTTTGCGAACTACTTGGTAGTTTATACAGCTTATGAGCTGGGGCCTTCCAGCTGGTGTTGCAGGGAAACTGGGGGCTGTGTTTGGGGAAAATGAGATACACACAGATGGTGACAACCTGACCGCTGGACTAGATCCAGGCATGTGTGAGAAAGTGACCATGTCCCCATAGAGCCCACCTCCAGCTCTTCCATTCTCCTCCCCCTCCTGCATTTTCCTGTTGAGGAGATGGATCCTCACACACACTGCTTGTGTGGTCCAAGCTCATAGGACAGTTTACTCCAGCTGGGTCTAGAGCCACAGTGCCCCTGGCCATGCTCCTGGGTATTAGACCTGTAGGGCGTCTTGCTTTGCACCTGGCCTTGCCGATGCTTGGGAAGCAAATGATGAGAACGCCATGGACTGTCCTCACCTCCCATATTCCTAAGACATGTCTGATTAGGAATTCTCTTGCATCCTACCCATGGGCTCCAATATCGAGTTTGGCACGGGCCCATGGGCTCAGGATCTGTCAGTTGGGTTTGGATTCTAAGATCCCCCAATTCCCTGCTATGTGTCACATGAGGTAGAAATTCCTGCTGAAGGTTTTCTTGCACTTGCCACACTCGTAGGGCTTATCTCCCACATGTTCCTCCCGTGAACGGGGAGCTAAAGTTTCCTGATGAAGGCTTTTCTGCACTGGCCACACTTACAAAGCTTCTCCACAGGGTGGCTGGTCAGGATGTTCTGTAGGGATGAGACGTCATGAAGTCCTTCTGGCAGATGGAGCACTGGCGGCGCTACTACCCGGTGTCTGGTGCCTGTACTGCGTTCATTTAGCAAGAATAAGGAGTTCTTGCTAAATGCCTTGCTGAACTACCCTGATGTGTATGGCTTCTCCTTGGTATGAGTCCTTTGATGCGCAATGAGGCTCGATTTGTGGCTGAAGGTGCTGCCACAGTCCCCGCACTCAAATGGCTTTGCCCCAGTGTGCATCCTCTCATGCACACTGAGGATAGATTTCCAGCTGAAGGCTTTGCCGCAGTCCCTACACAAATATGGCTTCTCACCAGTGTGCAACCTCCGATGCCCAGTGAGATTCCATTTCTTGCTGAAGGCCTTGCCACAGTCCCCACACACATGCGGCTTCTCTCCTGTGTGCGTCTTTTTATGCTCAGTGAGGCTACACTTATAGCTGAAGGCCCTGCCACAGTCCCCGCACGTGTATGGCTTCTCCCCGGTGTGCATCCTCTGATGGTTGTTGAGGTACCTATTCTCTCTGAAGGCCTTGCCACAGTCCCCACACACATACGGCTTCTCCCCAGTGTGCATCCTGTGATGCTTGATGAGCTGCCTATTCTCTCTGAAGGCCCTGCCACAGTCCTCACACATGTATGGCTTCTCCACACTATGTGTCCTCTGATGCTCCATGAGTTGCCTATTCTCTCTGAAGGCCTTGCCGCAATCACCGCACTTGTACGGCTTTTCCCTACTGTGCGTCCTCTGATGCATACAAAGGTTCCATTTCTGGCTGAAGGCTTTGTTGCAGTTCCCACAGGAGTACGGCTTCTTCCCCGAGTGCGTTTTCTCATGCACAATGAGGTACCTTTTTTGGGTGAAGGCCTTTCCACAGTACCCACACGAGTATGGCTTCTCCCCAGTGTGCATCCGGCGATGCAAACTGAGTCTCAATTTCTGACTGAAGGCCTTCCCACAGTCCCCGCACACATATGGCTTCTTCCCAGTGTGCATTCTCTCATGCAGAGTGAGGTTCCCTTTTTTGCTGAAGGCCTTGCCACAGTCCCCACACACATATGGCTTTTCCCCAGTGTGTGTCCTATGATGGGCATTCTGGGTTGATTTCTGGCTGAAGGCTTTGCCGCAGTCCCCACACACATATGGCTTCTCTCCCGTGTGTAACCTCTGATGCTCAATGAGGTGCCTATTCTCTCTGAAGGTCTTACTGCAGACCCTGCATGCATAAGGCTTCTCCCCATTGTGTGTCCTTTGATGCACACATAGCATTGATTTCTGTGTGAAGGCCTTACCACAGTCCCCACATGAGTATGGCTTCTCCCCGGTATGCATCCGCTGATGCAAATTGAGGCTCGATTTCTGACTGTAGGCCTTGCCACAGTCCCCGCACACATATGGCTTCTCCCCAGTGTGTGTCCTCTCATGCTGCACGAGGTACTTTTTCTTCCTGAAGGCCTTACCGCAGTCCCTGCACACATACTGCATCTCCCCGGAGTGCATCCTCAGATGCTTGATGAAGTGACTATTCCATCTGAACACCTTGCCACACTCCCTGCACACATAAGGATTCTCCCGGGTGTGCGTCCTCTGGTGTAGGATGAGGTTATCCTCCTGGCTAAAGGACGTCCTGCACTCCTCACACATATATGGCTTCTCCCCGGAGTGGAATCGTTCATGCTCCCCCAGGGATGAACTATAGCTCAAACTGTTGCCACAGTGTCCACACTTGCAAGTCTTCTTCTCTGCACAAAGTTGGGAGGGAGGACAGAGTCTGGAAGTACCTGAGTTCTTCCCACACATGGTGAAACAGTGCATCCCCGCTCCTCTCGGTCCTTCCAATCTTGGTGGGGCTGGCATGGAGCTCTGGTGGACAAATATATTAAATTCACAACTTTCAGGGGCTAACACTTGGGACATATTCAAATGTCCCAGACAGTTCCCCGTGCTCCTGCGTAGCTGCCCCACCCTGTCCCCCTGTATCCCCGCTTTTTCACCAGTGTAACCCTGGGCTCCATTCCTCATAAGTCCTACTACCGTAACAGATGGTCTGTCTTCCCAAGAGTCCTTCTCTGGGTCCGGATCGTTCATGTCCCCTTCAGTCTCCAAGTCTGAGGGGAGGGGAAAGAGATGATGACATACATGCAGTTAACCACACTGAGAGGGAGGATGTTCCAAAGACACGACAAGGAACAGCCTGAGAGTAGGGGACAGCTTGTCGTGGGCACAGAGGGAGAAGAGAAGCTGTGATGTGAGACAGTGAGTTGTAGGGAGGTGAGCACAGAGCGAGAAAGGCCTCATTGGGAGTGGGTGCAAATGCGGCCAGCACAGCTCAGTGCTGGGAGGAAACCCTGAAGAGACAGAGGGAGAAAACAGGCTTGGAGGAGCGCATCAAAGGATCCCACACACCCAGGGAGGGTTCACTGCACCTGGCTCCTTTCTTCCAGGCCTCGTCCTGCATGTTCCCAGACAGCTTGCTTCTCAAAGCATTGACTGTTATTACTAATGATACAGTAAGAGCTGATTCTCATGTGGCTCTGTGGCTGTCCTCTGCCTCCTCGCCTGCCACTGAAGCTCCCAAATTCCTACACTGCCCAGGAGTGGCCTGGCCCTTGGGCTGGCTCCTCACACCTCCCCTTAGCACACTAATTCCTCCCTGGTGACCACACCTGCTCCAAGCAGGTTTTGCCTTGTGCCATGGGATCCTCAATCTTTGTTCCCATCCCATGGGGCTGCCCTGAATCCAGACTCTGCATATGCACTTTAAGGTTCATCCAAACATTTAAAAACTGTGAGAAATTTCACAAGAGATCTCATTTAAAAAGGGAAGATCCTGCCACATATAGCCCTCCTTCCTAGGCAGTAACAAAGAACACAAGAGTGGTAAGCAGCTGTCTCCCTACCCCATTAAAACCCTGAAGGGCCACAGAAACCATAGATTGAGACCCTTCCCTTGAGTCTAGAACTGGAAACAATCCTGATGTTCATCATCAAGTGAAAGGATAACACATGGTGATGTATCCCGGAAGTAGAATATTACTCAGCAATAAGAAGAAGTCAGCTATTGTGCTGGATGCCCAGCTCAGCTGGTTAGAGTGCTGTCAAATGCACCAAAGACTGTGGGTTGGGTCCAAGTTCAGGGCTTGTATGGGGTGCAACTGATTGATGTTTCTAACATACTCTCATCTCTCTTTCTAAACAATGAAAAAGAAACAAGGAAAAAAATGAAGGGAATGATTCCTATATACAGTAGCCATGAGTGAACCTCAAAGAAATGATGTGAAGGGTAAGAAATCAAGAAAAAAAACCAAAACAATATGTGCCATATGATTCCATATATAAAATTTTATAACAGGCCCTGGCTAGTGTAGCTCAGTAGATTGAATGTGGGCCTGTGAACCAAAGGGTTGCCGGTTCAATTCTCAGTCAGGGTATATGCCTAGGTTGTGGGCTGGGTCCCCAGTAGTAGGCGCACAAGAGGGAACCACACATTGATGTTTCTCCCCTTCTTTCTCCCTCTTTCCCTCTAAAAACAAATAAAATCTAAAAAAATTTTTTCCTGAAAAGGCAACCTAAACCACAATGGTCACTGGAGGTTGTGGGGTGGGCAAAATGAAAGAAAAACTTTTTGGGTTAATGGACATATCTGCATCATGACGATTAATTCTTGGGTGGATACAAATGTCAAAATGCATCAAATTATTCGCTTTAACTATGTACAGTTGTGGAGGTCAGGTAAACTACCAGAAAACCTGTTAAAGAAATGTGACTATACACTAATTGTGGAAGTTAGTGTTTTTACTGAACCATATTACTAGGGACATCTCTCCACGTCAGTGACTACTAAGAGTACTCGACTTTGAAGACTTTTATGATTTCCACCACTATTGTACCTTCTTTTGCTTGACAACCTTGTAGGTGGGCATGTAGGACATTTCTCTGGAATTTTCTTCTTATAAAATCTCTGCACACTTATAGGAAAAATGTTAATGATACATTCCACAGTGGAATCATTCAAATTTGGTTGATAAGAACAAACTGTTTTCCCAAAGAGCTGTCCCAACATCATGCATCTAAAATGGGTAGTCCTTTTTTCTGCACCCTCATAATACAGGAAGATTAACTCTTTTTTTATACCACAGATGAGGATATTCTTACATAGGGAGAAAGAGGGTGGGGAAGAACAGGGTAAAGAGTGAAAGAGGAGAGAAACATTCATTACAGAGAGAAATGTCTATTGGTTTTCCTCTTAGATATGTGCCATCTGGGATCAAACTCAAGCCTACATAGGTACCCTGACAGAGAATCAAACCCGCAACCTTCTGGGTCGGGAAATTCTCCAAACAAGTGAGCCACACCTGGGCAGGGTTACTATTCTTTTCATACCTGTTTATCTCATAGGTAAAAATTGTATTTCTGTGACTCAATTGGTACTTCTTTGTTGATTAGTACAGTTCAAACATCTTTGTAAAGTGTAACTCCATGCATTTGTATATATGAGAATTGAATGCTGATAAGCCGGGTCCATCTCTCTATCATTCATATGGTGCTTTTCTCATTTCTGTGTAGCAGTTCTTTGTATACTTATAATACTCTGGCTGTTATAGATGCACTAAATACTCTTCCCCACTTCATCATCTATCAACCTTATTTTTAGCTTACAGTAATCTGAATATTCTATATGTTGGATCTGTCCATCTTTTCTATTTCTGTGTCATCCTGGAGTGACAGGCACATGGTGAGTGACGTGAAGCTGCCCCCTTACCCAGCGAGACCAGGTTCCAGTAGTTCTCCATCATCACGTCCCTGTACAGGTCCTTCTGCGCAGGCTTCAGCTGCTGCCACTCCTCCTGGGTGAAGTCCACGATCACATCCCTGAACGTCACTGATCCCTGTAAGAGGAAGCGCACACCACCCATCAGTCAGAAGACATGGCCAGGAGGGATGGGAGGGTCAGGAGGGTATACAGGTTGCACCTGTCATGGGGTCGAGAATATGTGGAGGTCTGAAGGGCCTGATCGCTCAGTATCTTTGGTACCTAAGTACACTGGGTGGTCCAGGGCCAGACAAATGAACTATGCCACTGTTCACAGGAAGGCAAACAACACAGTTCAAAATGGACAAAATACCTGAACAGACACTTCATCAAATGGGACACACAGATGGCCAAAGTACATATGAAAAAATGCTCAACATCACTCATCATCAGAGAGGTGCAAACTAAAACCACAATGACATATCATGTCAGACAGGTTAGATGAAAACCCCCTCTATGGACCCTTAACTGGTCAATACCAAAGTGACAGGTGCCTGAGCAGTGGCAGCTCTCAGTGGTGTCTGGGAAATCGGAAGGGGTGATCTGAGGTTAGGTCCATGGAGGGAGATTCTGGGTGGAACTGGTGGGTCAAGTCCTGAGGCTTAAACAACACTGGAGCACTGAGGAGGCTGAAGCCAAAATATCCAAATCAACAAAGTCACTGGTGAAAATGAAAAATGTGTCTTTTACTTTACAGAAAAACATAATGGGCCTTTTGGCCAACTCAATAAGTATAATCTATTGAATTTATCATCGAGGTCACAAATTCATCAACCACCCCCCAAATTTTCTCCTGCTCCCCTTTATTATTGTACTTATTTCATTTTAACTTTTTAAATATAACTCCTGATGAAAGTCTTCCCTAAGTCACCCTGCCTGAATGAACTCGCTCAATGAATATTTTACTGAGCAGGCTTCAGGCACTGAACCCAAGATGGGAGAAACTGAAAGCCTGAGTCACTCCTGGGCATCTGGGTGCCCACTCTCTACAGCACAAGTGTGGGAAGTGAGCCCTGGCTGGTGTGGCTCAGTGGATTGACAGCAAGCCTGTGAAACAAAGGGTCCCTGGATCGATTCCCAGTCAGGACTAATGCCTAGGTTGTGGGCCAGGTCCCCAGATGGGGGGGCAGGCATGAGAGGCAACCACACAATGATGTTTCTCTCCCTCTTTCTCCCTCCCTTCCTCTCTCTCTAAAAACAAATAAATAAAATCTTTTTTAAAAAGTGTGGGAGTTGAGACACAAGGCCCTCCTCAGAAGGGTTGGGATATTCCCCGAAAAAGGGGCTTCCCTTCAAGTGAACTAAAGTCCTCTGAGCGCTCTATGGGTACATGACTGAGGCCACTCATTCCAGGGCTCAATCTGTTTGGGATTCTTGTCTAATGGCACAAACCACTTTGTCACAAGAAAAACCTCACCCAGTTCCAAAGAGCTGAAATCAGGCTCTATTTTTTTTTTAATCCTCACTCGAGGACATACATACTGATTTTGGAGGAAGAGGAAGGAAGGGTCAGAGAGAGAGACAGAGACATCGATCTGTTCGCATCATGCACGTGCCCCGACCAGGGATTGAACCCACAACCTTTTGGTGTGCAGGATGATGTCATAACCAACTGGGACACCCAGCCAGGGCAGGCTCTATTTTTAGAAAAATCAGAGTGCAATTACACAAAAAGACAGTAAGAAAGAGAAATTTAATACTCAAGAGCCAACAACATGGAAATAACAACCATTTGCAAATCTTAAACAATGTAGGTAAAAGAGGAAACCAAGGCAACGATTAAACAGAAGGTCAAAATGGAGACATCATGGTGCAGCCACACTGGAAAACAGGAGGATTGTTCCTTAAATGGTTAAATATACTGAAATTAAAGGACCCATTATTTCCTCTCCTACACTCAAAGGAAGTGAGATCAAACAAAAAACTGTGCATGAATGTTCACAGCAGCATGAGAAATAACACCCGGTAAGTGGAAACAACCCAAATGGTACCACCTGATAAGCGCATACAACAGGGACTACCTGCACAATGGCATAGTGCACAGCCCTTGAAGAGGACACCTACTACAACCCGGAGTACATCAAATACACGGTGCTCAGTGAAAGCAGCGCGATACAAAAAACCACGTGTTCTGTGATTCCACTTATAGAAATGTGCAGCCCTGACCGGGTAACTCAGCTGGTTGCAACCTGTGTATACAACCAAAGGTTAAGGGTGTGGTCCTACTTGGGGTGCATATGGGAGGCAACTGATCAATGATTTACTCAGATCGATGTTTCTTTCCTACTATATCCCTCTACTCCCTTCTCTCTAAAATAAACAAAATCTCAATCAAATAAAAGCAATTTGCGCACCATAAATGGCCTAAAACATTTCTAAAAACCAAGTGTCACAGTCCCAGCTGGTGTGGCCCAGTGGAATGAACGCCTGCTTGCAAACCGAAGGGTTGCCGGTTCATTTCCCAGTCAGGGCACATGCCTCAGCTGTGGGCCAGATCCCCAGTTGGGGATGTGTGAGAGGAAAGCACACATTGATACTTCTCTACCTCCCTTTCTCTACAAATAAAATAAATGAATGTTTAAAAACCAAAACGAAATAAAAAGCTGTGACTGTTGTCACTCAGTGGATTGAGAACCAGCCTAAAACAGAAAGGTGTCTTGTTTATTCTGACTCAGTGCACATGAGTGGGCAGTGGGCAAGTACCAAACAGGGATGCTGCTAGTGGGACCCATGAATATTTATTTCACACACTAATGTTTCTCTCCCTATATTTCTCCCTCCCTTCTCCTCTCTCTGAAAAATAATTAAAATCTTTACACCATTGCTCCACTTTCATAATTTAAAAAGATGAAAAATAAATCATACAAAATGCCGGGCAAGTACTGATGCCCATCCCTGGCCAAATGGTTCAGTTGGTTGGGACTCTGTTAGACACTAAATAGTTGCAGGATCTATACCAGCTTGGAGCGCATGTGGGAGCAACTGATCAAAATTTCGCTCTCAGATCTGTATCCCTCTCCCCCGCCCCTCTCTCTTCCTGTCTCCCTAAAACTCAATGAACATTCCACTGTTGATTAAAAAAAAAATGATTTACCCCCAGACATATATATAAATTTACTGATTTGACAGACAGAAAGCAAGAGATGTTGTCCCACATACTGATGAATTCATTGGTTGCTCCTTAGAAAGTGTCCTGACCAGCAATCAAACCCACAACCTTGGCATATGAAGATGAACCTCTAACCAACTGACCCAAATCTGTACATTTTTGTGTGTTCTTTTTAAAGATTTTATTTATTTATTTTTTGAGAGAGGGGAAGGGAGGGAGAAAGACAGGGGGAGAAATATCAATGTGCAGTTGCCTCTCGCATGGCCCTACTGGGGACCTGGCCCACACCCAGGCATGTGCCCTGACAGAATGGAACTGGCGCCCCTTTGGTCCACAGTCCACGCTCAATCCACTGAGCTACACCAGCCATGGGTACATCTGTACATCTTTTATTGTCAAGTTTTTCTTCCATAGAAGGAAGTTTAGAGAAAAATACCACAAATAGACACCCACTAAAACATCACAAGGACAGTCAGGGACATTCACCACTTGTTGGGACCTGCCATGCCTGGTTTCAGAAGCTGTAACCCGCCCCCCCCCCCCCCCCATGGCTAAGGCTGAGTGAGAGACCTTGGGACCATAAGCCACTTAGGAGACAAAGCTAATCTTCCTGACAGGGGCGCTGCCTCTGCCCCCTTTTACTTCACCCTGCTTAGCCCCGGGCAGATGACTGGTTAGCCAATGACAGTTAGGATTCCTTAAGGGAGGGATGATCTAAGACAGGCACAGTCAAAAAAGAGCCCTCAGGGAAGGACATAGGAGGCTACAGAAAAAGGGGGTGATGGGCCCTCACCCCTCAGCTTTGACATAGCCTGAGTCCTCATTCTGTCTCAAGAAGTCTCCTAATCTCTTGGCTTCCTTACTTTCCCCACCTGACTTAAGCCTCAAACAATGCTGGGCAGGAACACGCGGTTCCCTGGGGGGGATCAGGCCTAAGAAAGAGTGCACAAAATCCTGTGAAACCTGCTTTGCTAAGATGCCCTCAATTTTCTGATAAGGGTCCAAGCATGAAAAGAGTTTGTTTCCAAAGTTTTATGGTCTTTAGCTAACTGACCCTGACTCAGAATAAGCCCTCATACTTCTTGGAATGTTACCTATTGTTTGATCATTACTGCCTGACAATGATTGATGAACCTGTGCAAATGGAACCCAATAAAAACCCATTGAGGAACAGGCTCCTGGCCCTTCTCCTTTGAGAGATCAGCCACCCTCCCTCCCCAGCAGATCATGTCTTGGTAGACTTATTCTCATCTGTGGAGGCCAGGGGCAGGGGGTGGTGGAGCACCCCCACAACCACTCCCTCACCACAGGTGTCCTCCTCCCCACCTCATCCAGGCCCCAGGCCTTTAGTGCCATCTGCCTACTTCTGAAGGTCCCTCATCCAGCACTCCCTGCCAGAGGCCTCTGTCACACTTCATTGCGTGTGTTGAAGCTGCCACATCCCAAGTGCCCACAGGTGTCTCCTGAGAGCCCTCAGGATAGGACAGCTCACTCCTGAGCCATCCTGTCCCCTCCTGTTGAGAAACGTCAAGGTCAGGACAGTACTCTCTCAAATCAGGGTGGACAAAACCCCAGGAGATGGGGAGAGGGACCTGGGGCCTGATGGGGTTTGGACAGGGGGTGCACGGGTCATCCCTGCCCAGAAGCATGACCCTCAGGAAGGAGGAGCCAGAGAATGACATGACTCACCAGGGACTCCTTGGTCTGCTGATGGGTGACCATTTTTCCAGTGCCCATTGTGACCTGGGCACGGCAGGCTGTGTGCAGGGAGAGAAAGAAAAAGACACAGTGAGGGATCAGGTGGAGGTGTGACCCACAACGCAGACCTGACAGGCACACCCACTGCAAGACAGGCAGACAAGGACAGCCACAACATGATAGTGAATGCATGCAGGGGGCCTATGGCATCCAAGGTCCTCCACCAATGTCCCTGATTTAATCCTCCTGACATCCTGCATGGTTGGGGCTATTTTCACTCACCCTATTTCACAGATGAAGAAACTGAGGCCCAAAAAGGTAAGCTGTGTGCTCAAGAAGATAAGGGTGGGATTAGGGATGGGCTGAGTACAGCAGGGTCCATGTGCTTGGTGCACATGTCAGACCCACACACATGCACTGCCCCAAGACGCACACTTGTGCACACACCCAGTCCAATAGCCTGGAGAGAGGAAAGGGACCCTCTACCCTCTGTCCCCTCCTCCCTGGGTCTGACTTACCCAGTAGGCACAGTGGGCCCAGGTCAGCTTATACCACTAGAAGCCCTTGAAAATATCATTTGTTTTGATAATTTAAGAGAAAATGCAAATCTAATGCAGCCTGGACCATTTTTCGTCATTACAGCAATGCAAACGTTACTCTAAGTTTACTTTATTTAAAAGGAGGCCATGAAGGCACAGTGGCCCTGGAAATAGCATGTGTACTGGGGGAGCAACCACTGAACCCAGAGTGTCCTGAGATATGTGGCTGCACAGCCAGGGGTGGCAGCTGCTCCTGCTCCTCCTCTTCTATCCTAGCTTTCTGACATTCTCTGCCCTCCATGGTTTCTATGGGAAAACAAGAATTTCCCAGTGTGGGGTGTTTAGGGTGGTGGCTCTGGTGTCTGGATGCCTGGGTGTGGAGTTGGATGATTCACTTAAAGTCTCTGAACCTCAATTTCACTATGCAAAATGGGGATGGTGAGGATCCCTAACTTGGAGTCACCGGGAGGCCTGTATAATGCCCAGAACGATACCCTGGGCCCCCAACACACTCCCTGAACAATCCACAGTGGTCAGCATGGGGTAGGGTCTCTGACCCTCTTTCTTGACCCCACACCTGCCTACCACACACGTCCTGCCCTCCCAGACCCAGGGGAGGCTCTGAGGGCAGGAAGGAGATGGGGTCTGGGGCCCGCAGGCAGCAGCTCCCCCAGGCCCGCCTGTCCAGGAGGGCCGTCTTCTCCACGTTCTCTGGACGGCACCACTGACGCACCCCCACACACGTCAGCCATGCCCAGAGACAGAGGCGCAGGCGCACACAGACAGGGGAAGGCTCGGACAAAACAGGCGCACCCCACACGCACAGACACAATCACACTAGACACTCAGGCTCAGAGGAAGAGACGAGACACAGGTGGACACCTGGATGGCGCCCTCACGCTGAGGCACCGAGGACAGAAAAAAAGACAGAAACGCACACAGACATGGACACAGAGCGGCCCCAGATAGATCAAGACAGGCAGCCGACACACACACACACACACACACACACACACACACACACACACACACGACTAAAGGCAGACACAGGTGGCTTCGCGCACCCGTACACCGTGACAAACAGGGACACAGCGAGACAACCCGAGAGCCACACACACACACACACACACACACACACACAGAGCTACAGGCAGAACCTTCACCCGCACGACCACGCCCAGATCCGCACCGAGTCTCCTCTGCCTGTTCCGCCCGGACTCACCACGAGGCTACCTCAGGAAAGTTCCGGCGTCCGCTGGAGTCCCTGGTCTCACTGCGCCTGTGCGGAGCAGCCTCGAACACTTCCCAGACCCCACGCGCTGCGGTCACGTCCTCTCCGGGCCTCCTTAGAGCCAGTGCTGCAGAGCAGACCGGAGTCTGAGCGGCGGTCGCCAGGATACAAGTCCCAGGAGCTGGAAACGAGGGAGGGAGAGGGAAATTGCAGAAAAGGCAGTGCGTGCGTGGAGCCTGGAAGACGCTATGTAGCCCCTCCCCAGATGTGTTGGTCTCTCGCCTTCGGTACGCGTAGGCGTGCTGACTTGCAGAAAATTTGTAAAGCGTGCAGAGATAACCAGGAAGCAAACGATCTGAAACACAAAGGAAGTATCAGCCCTTCCCGATAAGTGCCAGCTCCCGCTCAGGGCCTGTTACAGAACCAAAGCGGGGGTTGAGCTGCCCGTCGCTCCCAGTAGGAAAGCTCTAGAGGCAGAGGCTGGTGAGAAAGAGCTTTTCATTCAAAGGCAGGGTCAAGGAATATGGCAGACACTTGTCTCTAAGCCCATCCTCTCCGAAAAACCGAGGAAAAACCCCAGCCGCCCTCAGCCCAACCAGAACAGAAGGCCATGTCCACAGCTCCTGATTCAAAGTAGTAACTTTTGAGAACCAAAGTTGCCGCTGAGCAGTCACCCAGGCAGCTCAGCGTGTCCGGTACTGCTGTCCTGTTTCAGGCTCCCTCCTGGAACAAGCAGGCCCTAACGTTCGTCAGGTCTCTATCAGGGCCACAGAGTCCCGCCAACTGACAGGGCAGTATCAGAGCCAGGTGTGCAAGAGAACGGCTATTCCTCAACCGGCGTTTATATAAGTTTCGAATGTGGGACGGTCTGAATGCCCAATGACTTTCCCAAAGTCCCTCTGCTGGGGAGGGTGTGGTCTACCCAGGACCAATGACTTCTCCCAGACTAGACTTGAAACCGGACAGAACCGGCGCTGTTGCCAGTCACCGAACCTTGTAAAGCAAAGACAGGGAGTCGATCTTTACGGGCGCATTATTCCCACGGCTGGTGGTCTGAGAAGACAGTGGGTTCATACCCTAACGGACAGTCTTAAATTCCATTTTAAAATGGCCCTTTTTATAAGGAGAACAAGGTGTGGGTAAGGGGTTTAGAATTCAGGTGCAAGTAAATTGGAGTAAAAGAACTGCAGCATTCTCATTCTAGGCGGTGGTTTTTAGCTGTGTCCTGGGGCGTCATCATCCCACTCTGGAGTACAATGGCTCAGATACCATCTTAAATTGCTCACCGACCTCTTAAGACACAAAGTGGAAGTGCTTATGGTCTCCTGGAGTCAGGGCCGGTAATACCTTCAGTTCCTGGAACAATAGCTTTTATATGCATTGATTACTAACCTTATTAGCTATTACATAAACTAAAATTTTCCAACTCTTAAGTCCCCTATCAGACTGACAGGCTAGTCTTTGGTCCAGCACCTCCCCCAAGAGGACTTTCTGACCTTTTTGGTTGGGGCCCAATCAGGTATGAGTAGGGGATAGGAGGGCTTTTCCCCTATCCAATCATCTTCACAGCACTGCTCCTGCTCTTTGTGGTATTCACTTCCTGCTGCTGTCCACTTGCCTGAGGCAAGGTATCTGCCTCCAGGATAGGACACTACCTGTGGAAAAAAGTCAGGAGCTCTGTTACCAAGGCAATGCCCCTTGCTACAACAGCCTCACCAATTCCCAGGGCTGGTGGAGATCTACTCAAGTAATCCCTTCCGTTCCTGCCCTTGCCTTCTCGCAGTGGTTCTGCCTGGCTAGCTGTATCATTAAGATGTACATATACATTTAGTCCTGACAATCAGGCTACTTTCCACATGAGGATGTGGTACAAACAAGGGAGGGCACAGGAGAGGAAAATGGGGGCACTGGGGTGGGAAAGAGATCTCCTGGCCTGGGACCTTTTACACCATAAACTGCAAAGCCAAGTGCAAAAGTGTTTGCTGAATGTCTCAGTGACCACAAAAATGCCAACTGCAGCCGCCTTAGGTGGTGATTAATGACTTCTTTTCCTTTCTTTTGTTCTTTTTCACTGCTCACTGGAAGATATGTACTTGATTTTAGAGAGAGAGGAAGTGAGAGAGAGAAATAGGTGTGAGAGAAAAATCCATTTGTTGTGATCCACAATGTTTTGGTGCAAGGGACAATGCTCCATCTAAGTGAGCCACCTACCAGGGCTAATCTGGCCCACAACCCAAACATGTGCCCTGACCAAGAATCGAACCGGAGATCTCAGTTTGCTGGCAAACGTTCAATCCACTGAACCACACCAGCCAGGGAAACCGGATAGTCTATGATTTTTTCCTGAAGGATTAGGGAGTGAAATATGATGCTTATAAATGTAAAATATTACAAAGACTTAATATGGACCACTCATTTCATTGAAAATAATCATGAGCCCTGACTGATGTGGCTCAGTGGACTGAGCACCAGCTGGAGAACCAAAGGATCACTGGTTTGATTACCAGTCAGGGTACATGCCTGGGTTGCAGGCCAGGTCCCCAGATCGGGGGGAGGCATGAGAGGCAACCACACATTGATGTTTCTCTCCCTTTCTTTCTCCTTCTCTTCCCCTCTCTCTAAAAATTAATAAATAAAATCTTTTTAAAAAAGACTATTGAAAGGATCACCCCACAAGAAGAAGAATCTACTTCACTTTTTAAAATTTTTATTTATTTATTTATTTAAGAGAAAGAGACACATCGATTTTCTTCTCTTGTCCCCATCATTAAAGGATTCATGGTTTTTTTTTTGTTTGCGCCCCGACTGGTGATCGAACCAGCAACCTTGGCATACATGAGCAATGCTTCACCAAATGAGCCACCAGCAGGGCCCCAGTTTGAGGCCAGGTGGGGAAGCACTCTGTGCTCTGTCTGTCCCACTGCAGCACTTCAGTAAATGAGCAACTATACGGAAGTGGGAGGCATTCTAAGTATTGGTCACCACCAGCTGGCACCTGGTGGGTGATACGCTGGAGGGAGCCAGGGCAGGGGCTTCAGGGTCCTCAGTCAGCAGCCATTTTCTGATGTTTACAGAAGCATCTCAAAGAATTAACAACCTGTACAAAACAGTAACTAATTTCCCATTTATTAATAAATGTTTTATGTATTATTTTATTGTTAATAGAGCACCATTTTATATGGTTTACTATTTATTATTGGTAAGAGATCACTATCAACATCCACAATGAAATATTATGAAAAACATGACCCAGGCTGTGGGTGAGGCATAGATTAGGTAATGCCCCCGCCTGACTGAAGGCACTTTTATTTTCACAAGAATTCCTGTTGCACAGGGTGGGTCAGGGACAGTCTGTCATGTGAGAGATTGTTTTTTTTCCTGTAACTGAAACAGCCTTGCAGGGAGGGGGAGAAAATGCTGAGTTTCAGCAGAACAGGCACTTTCCCCATCTCTGCTACTGAAGGTTTGGGCCCTGCCACCTGGTCTGACCATTCCCAAGCCAGGAATGCGGGGCTGGGAGGGGCAGGTAGCCTCATACCTTGGGCAGGCTTGCTGGGCTCCTGCGGTTCCTGTGGGGTATTTAATCTCCTCCTCCAATGTGTTCACACTCATTTTGACAGGACAACCTGTACACGTACCTTTTATACCCGAAGAGTGTTTTAAATGACATTGGTCTCCCTTAATGTAAAGTTTTATTTAAAAAAAAATTAGAAGATCCCTATGAGAAACTATGGCATCTGATGCAATTATTATTACTTGTGAACATGAAAAAAATTTTTCTTCCCCTCATAAACTACCTGGAACCTTCTACTGTTGCAGGGAAACTGGGGGCTGGGTGTGGGGTAACGAGGACTCCCACAGATGTGACAAACTGACCTCTGGACTAGATCTATGCATGTGTGACAAAACGACAATATCCCCCTATGGCCCACATCTTCCTCTTCCTCTCTCCTTTCTCTCCTCCACTTTACTATCCAGGAGGTGGAGACCAGAGACACTGACTGTGTTGTCCAAGCTCCTACAGCAGTTTACTGGATCTGGGTCTGCAGCCACAGAGCGCCTGGCCACACTCCCAGATGCTAGACCTGTGGGGGTGCTTGCTTTCTACACAGCACTGCCAATGCTACGAAAGCTGCTCGTGTACGTGGTGTGGCCTGTCCCCAGCAGCCACATTTCTATGACATGTCTGGGCAGCACTTCTCCTAAGTCCTACCTGTGAGCTCCAATGTCCTTTCTGATACTGGTGCATAGGCTCAGGATGTGCCCACTGAGTGTGGATTCAGATGTTCCCAGGTCCCCTTCCCCCGTACAGGTGCATCCTCCTTTGGTGTTGTGTGAGGTTGAAGCTCTCAACTTTTTGCCCACCTGTCACTCTAGTAAGGCTTCTCTCCTGTGTGAGTCCTCCAGTGGAGGGTGAGCAAGAAGTTCATTGCAAAGACGTTGCTGCACTGGCTGCTCCTGTATGGCTCCCACTGGTGCGGCTGATCAAGTGCATGTGTAGGGATGAGCCCTTCTGGAAGATGAGCACTGATAGGGCTTCTCCCCAGTGTGCACACACTGGTGGATTGTAAGGCAGGACAGCTGGTTGAACTGTTTCCCGCACATGGCATGCAGGGACGGGTCCTCCCCGTGTGCATTACTTGGTGCTTCTTCAGGCACCAGTTATAGCCGTAAGCCTGCCACACTCCATGCACTGGAAGGGCTTTTTTCTGTGGGAACTTTGGAGGCTGGACAAGGCTTGAAGTACCTAAGATCTCCCCATGCTTGGTGAACAGGTATACACCCACCTCGTTTGGTCTTTCCCATCTCGGTGGGGCCTGCAAATAGCTTTGGTTTGAATGCCTTAAATTCACGATACTCAGGGTCTCACACTTAGGACACATACAACCTCTTGCTGCAGGTCCCTGGGATCCATTGTCACCAGCCTGTCTGGTCACCCGTGTCTCCAGTCTTTCACAGGCACAACCCCAGGGCCCAGTCTCCCTGGGTGCTTCTGCCTCCACTGCAACAGATGGTCTGTCTTCACAAAGGTCTTCCAGAGGGTCTGGTTCTTTCAGGTCAGGTCTAGTCTCCAAGTGTGAAGGGAGGGGGAAAGAGACAACATGTGTAGTTAACAACGCAGGCAGGGTGGACCATCCCAATATACCACAAGGCACAGCCTGAGAGCAGGGCACAGCTGTCTTCTCTTTAGCAACTGGGAATGTGCCCCAATGTCCCCATCTGGGAGAGGTCCTCTCTGACAGCCAAAGCTGAAACAGCCCCACCCTTCACTTTCTACTCATCACCTCTGATCTCACTCAGAAATGAGCAGGGGGGGCTCTGTAACACAAGGGACTGTGGTTCGCTCACTGCTGGACTCCCAGAGCCTGGAACATTCCAGGCGGAGAGGAGCTCAGTTACTTGTTGAGCAAGTGACTCACAGTTCACCTGGAGCCCCTTGTCTCTTGAGACTCCTGCTTATCAGAGAATGCAGAAATTCTAGTTCTTCATGTATTAGTCATCTACTTCCTTAATCTTCACACAACCTCTTCGGCCACCACTAAGCAGGGAAGAAAGCAACTCAGGCTTCTTCTTCTTCTTTTTTTTTTTTAAAGATTTTATTTATTTATTTTTAGAGAGAGGGGAAAGGAGGGAGAAAGAGGGAAAGAAACATCCATGTGTGGTTCCCTCTCATGCGCCCTTCCCCCCGCCACCAACTGGGGACCTGGTCCGCAACCCAGGCATGTGCCCTGACTGGGAATCAAACCGGCAACCCTTTGGTTCACAGGCTGGCACTCAATCCACTGAGTCACACCAGCCAGGGACTTAGGCTCCTACTTGACCCAACTCCCCTTCAACCCCATCACAAACAGTTGTCACTGTCACATGAACGTCCCTGTGCCATATCCAATTCAGCAGTAAAAAAAATTCCAACTTCACACTTGCATCTCCTTTGCTGCCCATTCTTGTCAGCTCTCAGCCCCCCTGGAAAGCAGGTGATCACCTGTAAGGACACATTCCCTTCTATGCAGCATTTTAAAGAAACTCAGGCCAAAGGAAAATCCCCCCCATGAAATTTCATGCCATGGGGAGTGTTTACTGGGTAAATGAGCATCCGTGATAAAGGAAATGGGAAATCCTTCAAGTCTCCTGATGCTCTGGTGGATGTATGTGTGTGTGGTGAGGAGATGGACACATATAATATCCTGCTAATATTTCTCTCTGATCATGGGAGATGAGCAAACCCCAGGGAAATCTCTTCTGATAACATATATGAGACATGCTTGTACTTAAACCTCCTGTCCATCTTAGGAAGTGATGACAAAATTAGAATGATGGCGCATAATAAAACAGGAAGGAGTTTAAACATACCCAGATTGGCCCTGGCTGGTTTGGCTCAGTGGATTGACTACTGGCCTACAAACCAAAGGTTCATCAGTTTGATTCCCAGTCTGGGCACATGCCTGGGTTGAGGGCCAGGTCCGAAGTGGGGGGGCATGTGAGAGACAACCACACATTGATTTTTTTTTCTCTCCCTCTTTCTCCCTCCATTCTCATCTTTCAAAATAATTTTTTTTTATTTAAAAAACAGAAAAATAAACATGCCCAGATTGTAGCCACCCTATCAGGAGAGACACATTCCACTACTCCTTCCAGGCCCACTACCAAGGACACTAAGTATTTCATATTCCCAGAGACTTGCCACTGGGCCAAGTAATGTCCAAAACATGACAAGCCACCTCACTGTGCCACCTCAGGCACTGTGCCATTAGTACAAAGAGGCACTGTATTCCTCAGACCAGAGGGCCCTTGGGTCTGAGGCTGCAACTGCTTTGCAAATAGTAAGTCAGGACTGAAGCTGCCCCCACCTCCAAGTGGGCCCCACCTGAAGAGGTCACCATTACTGGCCTGGAGCCTAGGGAGTTCATGGATGTGGCAGATAGGACAGTAATCTTCTTATGTAGTACTGGAGCCACCTACTCTGTCCTTACTTCCATCTCCAGACCCCTTTCTTCACAGTCCTGCACCATCCCAGGAGTAGCGGAAAGGCCTACAACCAGAACTTTCTCTTTAAATTGACAGAATCCCAGACACATAAGCAACAACTAACCTGGGCTGTCCTCTCTCAGGAATTTAGGGACAGCCCTCATTTACTGAGGCAAGCATCAGCAGAGGACTTAAGGTGGGCATCCAGTCACTTGAGCTGGGCAGCCTATAAAGCCATTATATAATTGACCTTATCTATTCCCCGACAGAGGGCCTGGATGAAGGGTTAAAGGGACTTGGAGAATTCTCCCTGTTTATGCCTGAGCTGTGACCTTCATTGGAAAAACAAATGTAGTGCTGTCTCCCAGGGAGAACTGGCCCTTCTCCCCGGGAGATTAGTTCCTTTTGATCTTTAGCTGTTCCCTTGGGAGAATTGGCCCTTCTCCCAGAGGGAACAGTTAGGTAGTCAAAATCACACAAGGCCCTTGGAATGTGGCCTTGGAATGTTGGTCTAAAATATATTTAGTCAGAGCCCCGAAAGTGAGACTTTGGAATCCCACCCGTGGGAAGCATGCATCACTCGGAACTGTTCCCAGATGAACCCCGACCACTGCTGCCTCTTGGGATTCCCCGGCATCTGTGTTCCAGTGTAGGTGATTTCCTGTCTGGTGATGGATGCTCTTGATTCTTGCTTTTCTTTTTGCTCTCCCTTAATAAAGTGCTTAACTATTCACCTTTGACTTGGGGTCTTTACTGTTTGCGAATCCGAACCTCTAAATTAAATGGCCACAATCTCACATGTGCCCCTTAACGGCACACTAGGCCTTAAACATAGAGTACAAACCCTAAATTGTCTTACACCATTAATCTAGGACCAATACAAAAGGCATTATGGGAATATAGAAACAAACTTAAAGCTACCAACACTAACAAGTCAAACCAGGGGCCATAGTCTATTTAAAAAACCTAGAAGAACAACTACTCTAAGCCTCAGCTACAACCCAGATGAAAGGGTCCTCTTCAGGTCCTACTAAACACCCCAACTACAGCAAAGCCCACAGGAATAGCCACTTAGGTCCACCTGTCTCACTTTAAACCTGTGTCTTGTAAGTACACACAGGAACCACAGCCTGAGACGTATGAACGCGTATGAACCCATCAAGGACCTCAAAGTCCTCTTCAACAGACAAAAAAAAGCTGTTACAGGTAAACAACACAACAGCTAGGCTTTAGTAGAATTGTCTTTCTCACATTTCTAACACTCTTTCTACCAGCCTGTCAATATGCTCAGCCTCCTCCCCCTGAAAGGAAATTTTCTATCCCTATTGGATTTAACCCTTGTCACACAGAGTCCCAGGTCTTCCGCTCCACTAATGCTTTTGTCAAATTCATTGGCTCCAGGACACAACAATTACCATCAACACCTGGGACCTGAGGCTTTGGACATCTATTAAGGACTGATGTACAGGCACTTCCCTCCACCTCCTCTGCTGGTGAGACCGCAGGGTGAACTGCTTCCCACACATGGTGCAAGAGAAAGGCCTCTTCCCAGTGTGGATTTGCTGCTGCTCCTTCAGGGATGAGTTATAGCTGAAAGCCTTGCCACAGTACCCACACTCGTCCGGCTTCCTGTCTGTGCAGAGTTTGGAGGGAGGATGGAGTCTGGAAGTACCTGAGTCCTTCCCACACATGGCGAATGGGTACGTCCTCACTCCTCTAGGTCCATCTGATCTCAGTGGGGCCAGCATGGGGCTTCGGTGGACAAATACCTTAAATTTATGACATATAGGGGCTAACACTTGGGACATGTCCAAATGCCCCACACAGGTCCCTGGGCTCTCCTGTTGCTGCCCCACCCATTCATGACATGTCCCCTATCCATCACATGCAGAACCCTGGACACCATCCCTCAGGGGTCCTTCTGTAACCACCGCAATGGATGGTCTGTCTTCCCAATTGTCCTCCTGTGGGTCTGATTCTTTCATGGCAGGTCTAGTCTCCAAGTCTGAGGGGAGGGGGAAGAGACGACAACACATCTGTAGTTAACCACACTGGGAGGGAGGATCTTCCCAAGACATAACAAGACACAGCCTGAGAGCAGGGGACACCTGTCATGGGGACAGAGAGCGAGGGGAAGCAGTGAGCTGAGACAGTAAAGTTGAGGGACATGAGCAGAGAGCAAAAATTATCCTCTTGGGAGTGGGTACAGAGGCGATCAGCAGAGCTCAGAGCTGGGAGGAAAGACCCTTAAGAGAAAGAGGAGGGAGATGGGCTTGGAGGAGCAGATCAAAGGCTCCTGCAAATCCAATGAGGGCTCAGGCCACCCAGCTCCTCATTTCCAGGCCCAGTTCTGCACATCCCCAGCCAGCTGTGCTTCTCAAACTATCGACTTTTATTACACAATAAAGTAAGAGCTGACTCTCATGTTGGTGCTGGTTGTCCTCTGTCTCCCCACTGGCCAGCCAAGCTCTCTGCTTCCTATGCTGCCCAGGAGCAGCCTGGTCCTGGCTGGTGGCTCCTCACCCTCCTCTTTGCACACTCGTCCCTCCCTGCTGACCACAGCCACTCTAATCCCCTCCTGTGTGTGTCCCATGGGATCCTCAATCTCTGTTTCTAGTCTGGGGAGACTAGAGTCCCTTTCCCTACACCTTCATAATACAGGGTGCTGTTATTCTTTTTTTTTTAAGCCTCAGCTGAGGATATGATTAGAGAGGGAGGAAGCCGGTGGAGAAGGAGAGGAAGAGGGAGAAAAACATTAATGAGAGATAGAAACGTCGATCAGTTGCCTCCCATTTATGGGAGGAAATTCCAACCAACTGAACCATACTGAGCCAGGGCTGTTATTCTTTTTTAAGAGTTGTATTTCTGTGACTTAATTTGTATTTCTTTGACTAGTAGGAAGATTTAAAAATCCTTGGAGCCCTAGCTAGTGTGATTCAGTGGATCGAGTGCCGGCCTGTGAATTGGAAGGTCACTGGTTGGATTCCTGCTCAGGGCACGTGCCTGGGTTGCAGGCTAGGTCCCCAGTTGGGGACGTGTGAGAGGCAACAGACTAACGTTTCTCTCACACATTGATGCTGCTCTCCCTTTGTTTCGCCTCACTGCAAGCCAATCCTCCTGTGTTTTGAGTGCCCACCAGGAACTCTGGGCTCACCTTGGTCTCCTCTGTCTTGGGGCCACCACCACGTGATGAGGGAGCAGTACAGGCTGGTCGGTGGTTAACAGCCTGGGCTCAGGAGTCTGGGACAAAATCCTGGCACTGCCCCACAGAGCTGGCTGTTTCCTTGGACAACTGTCTTAACCTTTCTGAGCCCCTTTGTACAATGGACCTCCTTGTACGGCCCCCTCTGTAGCTGTTACGAGGTAAAATGAGGTCAGGCATGTGTGATTCCACCGCGTGGAATGGCTGCAGGAAGATCTCGGAAATGGAAACTATTGCTGCTATCATTAGATTAATTGGACATTTCATGTATATCTTGTATATAGCTTTTATTATTAATACTATTTTATTTATTATTATTTGAGTCTTCGCCCCATTCATCCTTTGAGAAAGCCCAGTTAATAATTTCTTTTTCTTTAACCACTTTGTTGAGGTATGTCTGGCATACAAAAAGCTGCACCTATTTAAGGCAACACGATGTGATTAGTTTGCAAGTAAGTACACATCTTCGGTTCGCAGACTGGTGCTCAATCCATTGAGCCACACCACCCGGGCCTAACTAAGTACACACCTTTGAAATCATCAACACTAACGAGGCCACAAACTCATCCACCACCTCCCAAAGTTTCCTCCTGCCCTCCTTTATTTTTGTACTTATTTTGTATTAATTCTTAAAATATAACTTCTGCTGAAAGTCTTACCTAAGTCTTCCCTGACTAATGAACTGACTCAATCAACTTTTTCCCAGGAGGGCTACATGCGCCGAGCAAGCACACCTGCTACCACAGATGAACATCAAAAACGTGAAGCTCAGTGAGAGCAGCGGGACACACAAAGCACACAGTGTGTGATTCCGTTTACAGGAAATGACCAGCCCTGGTCAAGTGGCTTCGTTAGTTCGAGTCCTGTCTGTACAACCGAGGTTGTGGGTTCTGTCTCCAGTTGGGGGTGCATATGGGAGGCAACCGATTGATGTTTCTCTCTCACATCAGTGTTTCTCTGTCTCCCTTCTTCTCTCTCTAAAATCGATAAACATATCCTCCAATGAGGGCTAAGAAAGGGAAAAGAAAAGGAAAGAAAAGAAAAGAGAAAAGAAAAGATGTGTCCAGAATAGGCAAATCCAGAGGAAACAGTAAACAACTGGTTGCAAGGGGCAGGGAGGTGATGGGGAGGAATGAGGGCAGTAGTTCTGCTCGGGGTGATGAAAATACAGGGTGGGGCAAAAGTAGGTCTACAGTTGTTCCACTGGAAAATAACACAACAATTAATAAATGGTAATATAAGAATAAACCCGGCATTTCAGGTCCTCCCAACTGGTCAACCTAATTTTGCCCCACCCTGTATTCTGAAATTGACCGTGGTGATGATGCACAACCAAAACCCAATGGACGTACACACGCTGTGGTGTGTGGGTCACATATCAATAAAGGTGTTATATAGAGGACATGACAAGCCAAAGCTCATGGGTAAGGGAACTGACGTTTACACAGTAGAACAAATTCCAAGTGGATAGAAAGGATTCAAAAGTTCACTGTTAACACCCAAATGATAAATGGAAACAAGGGAATGAGTAGGTGGTGAGTGGCAGGCGGAAGGAAAGGTGCTTTCTCTGCTTAAAGACAATGGGAGACACCAGAGGGGAAGAGACTGACAGAATGGACTTTAAAAATATGCAATGCTTTTGGACTTTAAAAAATTATAAAATAAGTTGATACCCTGACTGGCGTGGCTTGGTTTATTGCACAACATCCCACAAAGCGAAAGGTTGCCAGTTTAACTGCTGGTCAAGGAAACAGCCTAGTTGCAGGTCTGGTCCCGACTGGGGCATGCACGAGAGGCGACCGATTGGCGATTCTCTCTCACATGGATGTTTCCCTCCCTCTCTTCCTCCTTCCCTTCCCCTCTCTCTCAAAAATAAATAAATAAAATAATTAAAAAAAATAAAATAACTTGAAAAACAAAAAGCAAACCAGGAAGAATATTTGCCACAAATATGTACACACACACACACAGTCACTTAATCACACTCTATTTAAGACATTCAAGAATGCTAAGATTCCTGTAGACTGGTAAAGCGTAGGATAGATAATTTGTCCACCCACAGAAAGGGCCAATAAACATTTTCTAAAAATCAAACCTCACTAATACCACAAATGATGTTACTCAGAAAGAGAACACGTGATATCACTTGTCAGAGAGTGGGGAGGGAGTTACATTTCGATTGAAGGGTGAAGGCGGTGCCAGCTTTCCCTGGGAGACATGAGTACCCACAGGTAGGTATGGGTGGGGGGGTCTGTTAGCCCAAATCCTTATCTTGCTCTAGACTCTGTTTGTTCATAAGTGACTGGGGCAGGCAATTAACCAAAGTTGTTTTATGGGCTTTTATCTGGGTACTGTAGACCCCTCCCTTTCCCCCTTCCAGGCCTTGAAATGAACACACAGTCCTAAGGTTTTCCCTTTCCTAGCTAGTGGAGACGACACACACAGACTTACAAGGGCTCCCCGGCTTCCAGCGCTACCATAGTTTTCCTTGTTGCTCGGGATGCCTGGCTGCCTTATCAGACCAGGCTCAGAATTACTGGGTCAACGGGTGAGACATGTCTTCCTTTGCTTTTAGCCTCTTGTATTAAGTTCTTTGTTAGACTGCAATGGTGAGAGCCCTGCCTTTATTTCCCCGCTGGCCACTCACTCCTAGCTGCTACAATGTATTCCCTAGCAACCAGGACACTAGCCTTTGACCAGCAACAGCAACGCGGTCTCAGAGTTCTTCCTATGCTGTCTCCTGCACCAAAGCCACCCTCCATTGTAAGAGACATTGTAACCTGTGTAGAATTCTTGCTGAGTTTATTTGAGCAAAACTGATGACAGTTGCTGGGAAGCGAAATCTCATCGGACTGAGAAATGCTCAGAAGCATGGCAGTTTAGCACCTTATTATATACACTACCATCCAAGGAGGAGACGTAAGGGTAAGTGTAAGGGTCACCAAAATGCCAGGGTGCCCCCACCCAATGCAGGATTTGAAAGAATTCACAAAGAGAAGAAAATGCAGAGGGCAAAGTGTTTTCACTTTGCAGGAGTGGAAAGGGGTCTAAGAGCATGAGAGGCGGCGGTAGTGGTGAAAGCTTGGGGCTGGAGCTTTACTGGGTGATAGAGGGGGAGAGGTAGTCCTGGCAGTTAGTGGTAAATCAGGAGGTTTCAGGTTTCAGTGCAGCTTCAGTTTGTTTCGCGGTTATCGTGTGGTTCAGGGTCCTGGCGCTCTGGTCTGGTCTGGCCTGTTTGTGTAAGTTTTAAAATACCTGTGTGGGATGGCGGAGTCGGGGAACGCTTTTAGTAATCTACCCTGTCCTGAGAATAGAGGCTTGGAGAAACAAGTTAATTATGCCTGGTGGGCTCAAGGAAAGAGAGAGCTAGTGCTGGTAGAGAGGGCCTTTTTTGTTTTTGCAAGGGGGTTACATGAAATCCGTTGGTGATAGAATAGGGAGGCAGGAGAAAGCAAAGTGGGGAAACCTCTGGGATTGTATAAAGGGTAAAGTGAAAGACACATCTTACACATAGCTGGGTACAGGATAGTAATAGTCCACAATTAACATGGCAACAACAACAGGGGATTTGTGATCTCAGCTCTGGTGTGGTGGTTGTGCCCGAGGGCAGAAAAAGCAAAGTTACCTTGACATTCCAAAGGTATGTTGTCATAGATGAAAAAAGAGGACAGGCTCAGTGTAGGGAAAGACACCTTTGTTAGGGAGAAACATCTGCCTTGGACATGACTACCCACAAAGAACTGCTTTTAGTTAATAAGTTTTAATTTCAGACTCTCTCCTCCATTGCTATAGCTATACAATACTCATCTAGATTGGATCCATATATGATTCTACCAGAGGAATTATCAGGGAGGTGTTCTTGGACTGGATGCATTTGTCATAATGGGTTCTTTGTAATAGATATTAACCCCCCCAAAAGTATCACAGCTTATATTGATAGTGAAACCAGAAAAGCTGATGTTCTTACTGCCTGTCACCTACTAGACCCAATAAGCAGAGACAGGAATTAAATCTTTATGGGCACTTTATTCAGATGGTCTGAGATCTGAGAAGATGGCCAGTTTGGCCCTGGCTGGTGTGGCTCAGTGGCTTGAGTGCTGGCCTGCCAGCTGGAAGATCGCGGGTTTGGCTACCTGTCGGGGCACATACGTGGGTTGCTGGCCTGGTCCCCACTTGGGGGCCAGCAGGAGGTGACCAACTGATGTTTCTCTCCCTTTCTTTCACCCTCCCTTCTGCTGTCTCTGAAAATAAGTAGATAAAAATCTAAAAAAAAAAAAAAAAGACGGCAAGTTTGTACCCTAACAGACTGTTCAATTCCATTTTAAACTGACTTTTTTTTATAAGGAGAAGAAAAGTGTAGGTAAGGGGTTTGGAATTCAGGGAAAAGTTAATCAGATAAAACCTGCAGCATTCTTTCCTGTGTCCTGGGCTGTGGTCTTTGTCTGTGTCCTGGGTATTGGGTGTCTCACCCTGGAGCACAGTGGCTCAAATACCATCTTGATTGCTTGCAGTCTTTGAGGCATAAAGGTGGAACTGCTTATGGTCTCCTGGAGCGGAGGTGAGTCATACCTTCAGTTCCTGAAATAATAGCATTTTACTTGCATTGATTACTGTGCTTACTAGCTATTACCTGAAACTAAACTTTTTCTAACATTTAAGTCCCCTGTCAATAATAAGAGAAGCCCAATGTGTGGCCAACAAAGCATTACCTTCATTATCCTAACTAATAATTAGAATACCATTGTCTAGTAGGTAGGAGAGATTAGCAGGTTAATTTTTTTTAAAGATTTTATTTATTTTTAGAGAGAGTGGAAGGGAGGGAGAAAGAGAGGGAGAGAAACATCAGTGTGTGCGAGAAATATCAATTGGTTGCCTCTCGAACACCCCCAACTGGGAACCTGGCCCACAGTTCAGGCATGTGCCCTGATTAGGAATCTAACCGTCAACTTTTTAGTCTACAGGCTGGCACTCAATCTACTGAGCCACACCAGCCAGGGCCCAAGTTAAATTTTTCATATCAAATAAGGGAGAGGGTATGGGGAGACAGATATTGTTTCCATTAGGAAGCCATAAAGAGGGTAATAACAATATAAAAATCATTTTATGAACATTCTATCAATAGAAGCATCAATTTGTGAGCATCCAGGTCTTGTTGGTATCGTCAACATTGGCATGATAACATGACAACGAGGGGCTTTGTGGTCTCAGCCCTGGTGTGGTGGTGGTACCCAAGGGTGAGGTGGAGGGGAGGGGAAGTTACCTTGACATTCTAAAGGTATGTTTATCATAGATGCAAATCTTGCTTCATGGACTCATTCTGACTTTTGTCCAAAAAATGTGTTTATTTGTTTATTTGACAGACCTAGCCAGGCCTAGGAGGAATGGAAAATCACCAGGCCGGAAACTACACTGTGGGAAACTGCCTGCCCACCCTACCCAGAACAAACAAATGTTCGGCTAAGACTGGGGTCTGGGGTTGGCCTATCCAGCATAACAGGATGCAGCTTTAACTTGAGCCTGACAAGATGTATCAAGAACAATGGTCACCAGAAACGGTGCCCAGCAACCAGCTCTAGCCAATCAGACTCTGACACCCCAACCAGTTACCCTTCGTGGGTTTTTGCACTTAAAAATCCTGCCCTAAGAACAACCGAGCGAGTCTTAACCTCTCTTGGTTGGCTCCACTTTTCCCATGTTTCCTTGCTAATTCACCCTGCTCCTTAGCTTGCTGTGTCCGTGCAGTTTCTTGAGCGACTCCAACCTAACATTATGAACTGTTTAAAAAAAAAAAAAAAAAAAAAAAGCCCTGGGTAGATGACTGGGTTGTTTGGAATGTCATCAGGGTTTCAGGTTTGGTCCCTGACCAGGGAGTGAGTGTGCAGCCGGCAACCCACTGCTATTTCTCTCTCACATCAACGTTTCTCTCTCTCTAAAATCAAAAATATATCCTCGGTAGGGATTAAAAGAAAAGAAATAAAAGAGTAATTGTAAAAAAAGGGATTTGGAGACAGGAAGTCCACCTCTGAGAGGTGGAGATTTGTAGGGTCTTGCTTGTCTAGATTCCCAACACCTGACACACAGCAAATCAGCAACTGTACAGAAGTGGGAGCCAGTCTGAGTATTAAACACAGCAGCTCACACACTTTTGTGATGCGCAGGTGCGGGCAAGGCCACAGGGCCAGGCCGGCCTTCAGAGCCCTCAGTCAGCAGCCATTTTACCAATGTTCACAGAAGCAGCTCAACTAAGTAACAACCTGTACAAAAGTAGTGGTATTTCTTCTACTGCTATGTATATATATATTTATAGAGTTACATAGAAAAGTATATGGATATACTTTTTAAAAACACAAATAATACCCTCTTACAAAGACGTGTAGGTTTCCCTGTCTTTGGATGCCTAAGAACTGGAGGCCAAGAAACATGGACTTGGAGAAGTCTGTGGCCAGCTTGCTCCCTGCAGGCTCAAGAGCAACGATCCCATACAGGAAAAAAAGAAGAGCAACATGAACATGAAAAGATTGAAGTTAATTTTAAAATAAATGGGCATATAGTCTCAGTTTTGCAAGGTGAATAAATCCTAGAGGTCCGCTGCTGTGCAAAAGTGTCCTCTAATTAATGATACTATCTCGTACACCTAAAACTGTGTTAAGAGGGTAGATCTCATGCCCTGGCTGGGTGGCTTGGATGGAGCATCACCCTGTACACCAGAAGACTGTGGGTTTGATCCCGTTGGGGTGTGTGTGGTAGGAAACTGATCAATGTTTCTCACATCGATTTCTCTCTCTACCTTCCTCTAAAATCAATAAAGATATCCTCCAGTGAGGATTTTTTTAAAAGGGGTGTAGATCTCATGTTCAATGATTTTGCCCACAAGAGAATAAAATGCCATTTTAAAGGCAAAATATTAAAAATGTAAGCTTTCTATTTTCTGCAGTGTCCTGCCTCTCTTATGCTTTTATATAACACATGTAATAAATTCCACTGAAGTTGTATTTCTTCAAAAAAAAACAATGGAAAAAATAAAAACATAAATGACAGGGCACAGTAGATACTGTTGTCAATTGTTTTGTCATTTAATGCTGCAACTCAGAGCATCTTCCATTATTGGTATCCTCAGCTCTCCCTCACCATTTCCTACCCAGACAGATTCTAATGTATTTATCCAAACTTCTAAGGACAGATCCTTGGGTGTCGTCAATGTTTCCTCTCTTCCAAGCACGGCTCCACTGAGCCCTGGACTAAAAGGACACTGTCCTGTCCCCCAATATCTACAGAGCTGTCTTCTTGTTATGGGAGAAATGCGGTACTTTTTTTTTTTTCTTGATTGCACACACACACATGTGCATATATATTTAGATTTTATTTATTTATTTTTAGACAAAGGGGAAGGAGGGGAGAAAGAGAGGGAGAGAAACATCAATGTGTGGTTGCCTCTCACACACCCACCCGGACCACAACCCAGGCATGTGCTCTGACTGGGAATTGAACTGGCAATCCTTTGGTTTGCAGGCAGGTGCTCAATCCACTGAGCCACACCAGCCAGGACTGAACATGTATACTTAACAACAGTTTTACAAAGACTGCTAAGAGCACTTCATTATTTTACAGAAGGACCTGAAACATGAACTTTCTATTAATATTCTTACCATAGCACAGCCTAACCTAACTCCCAAAGAAATGCATTGCAATTTGTTTAAAGTTTAAATGCTTAACTGGCAATAATGAGAGGAGAGAAAGCGTAAATTTGTTTTACATAAATGAATGAAAAATAAACTCAAGAAATAGTCAACGAAACTTAATATGGCCTCCTGTGCCCTGAAGGAGGTGGTGCCCGATTCGGAGGGTGATGGCCAGGTCCAGATAATCTATCTGAAACTTCCGAGACCGCAGGGTCATGGAATCGTCGGTCTCCTTTCGGGACATGGTTCTGCCAATCTCCTTTCCTTGATAGCCAGGTCTTTTAATATCCGTAAAAACAATTGCAAAATTGAAGTGTGTGCCCTTCTCCCTAGCTTCCGGGTAGAGTTCTTTTACTAAACTAGTTCTTTCAAGGTGGTGGCAGCCTTCCAGGTGTAGATCTGCAGCTTCGTTGAGGGCACGTTCCCACCAAAGAACACATCCATGTGGTGGTGGCGCCCCTTAGTGGTGATGAAGACGCACAGCAGCAGAGGGAACGTCTTTTTGATTGGCTTCTCCAATTCCGTCTTAATTTCCTCCAGGGTGATGCCGGACTCCACCACCATATCCTCCTGTGGCCTGCTAGATGATCGGAAACTCAGTTCTTTTTGCCAATGCAGTAAAGAATTAGAGATCAGCAAGTCAACTAGTGTGCAAGCAGGATTTATTGGTGGTACATTCTCATGGAAGAGAATGGGCCTTGCTGAGGTGGGGGAGGAAGGCAAGAGCAAGGGTGGCGAGAGAATCAGGTCCTTTGTTCTGAGGAGTTATATAATTGGTGGGATAGGGGTGAAGAAGTTACATATTGATTGACAGGTAAAGGTGGTACCAGCTTTCCTGGGGGGACGTGACTACCCAAACTTAGGTATGTGTGGGGGTCTATTAGCCCCAATCTTTTCAATCAGACTCTATTTCTTCATCTTGTTGTAAAACAGAAACGTGACACGAGGCAGTTAATTAAAGTTGGGACAGTTACCCAGAGTTATTTATGGGCTCTTGCTGCAAGAGGTAGTTACCAGAGGTAGGCAACTAATAAAAGTTGTTTTGTGGGCATCTTCTCTGGGCACTGTGGGCCCCTCTCCCACCTTCCAGACCTTGGGATGAATATATAGTTTCAAAGGCTTTCTTTGCCACATGGTGGAAACGATGCATAGAATTCCAAGGGCTCTCTCCTCCCGTGCTAACGTAGTGTTTCTGATGATGTTGGAACACCTGGCAATATAATCAGACCAGGCTCAGGACTGATGAGTTAGTAGGTGAGACATGTCTTCCTCCTCCTCCCTGCCTTGGTTCACTACCCTACCTAACATTCTCCTTGCAGACTAGAGCTGTATTCCAACGTCACCTTCTGAAAGAAGGCCCACTTCACTGCCAGAGCTGAAACAGCTCCTCTCTTCACTTTCTACCTCATCACCTGTGATCTGTCAGTAATGACCAGGGGCTGTGGTTTGCCCACTGCTGGACTACTAGTGCCTGGAATAGTACCAGACACAGAAGAGGCACTCAAATGCTTGTTAAATGGCTCACTGGTTTACCTGAAGCCTCTCATCTCTTGACATTCCTGCTTATCAGAAGATACAGAAATTCTAGGTCTTCATGTATTAGTCATCCACTTTCTTATTTCTTCAAACAGTGTTTGCCCCTGCCCCCCTGCCCCCCACTAAGTGGGAAAAGAACTCAGGTTCCTTCTTCACCCAGTTACCTCTTCCCCAGCACACACACACACACACACACACACACCTACCACATGAACCTCCCTGTGCCACATCGAATTCAGCAGTGAAAAAACACCAGCTCACACTTGCCTCTCCTCCTCCACTTCTTGCCACCTCTCAGCCCCTTGGGAAAGCAGATGATCACCTGTAAGGGCACATTCCCTTCTAGGCAGCTCCTTAAAAAACTTGGACCAAAGGAAAATTCCTCCTAAGAAATTACATGCCATGGGGGACGTCTATTGGGTAAGTGAGCATCCATGATGAAGGAGACAGGAAATCTATTGAGCCTCCTGTGAGGGTGGTGGTAGTGGTGTGTGTGTGTGGTGGGGAGATGGACAGGTGTAATTTCCTGCCAATATTTCTCTCTGGTCATGGGAGACCAGCACACCCCAGGGAAACCTGTTCTGATAACAGGCATGAGACATGGTTGTACTTAAACCTCCTATGCATCTTAGAAAGTGAGGATTAAATTATTACAATGATGAGTCCTGGCTGGTGTGGCTCAGTGAATTGAGTGCCAGTCTGAAAACTAAAGGGATGTCGGTTTGATCCCCAGTTAGGGCACATGCCTGGGTTGCGGGCCAGGTCCCTGGTAGGGGGCGCACAAGATGCAATCACACATTGATGTTTCTCTTCCTGTCTTCCTCTCTTTCTCCTTCCTTTAACCTCTAAAAATAAATAATTATTTTCAAAATATTTTATTTATTTTTTTAGAGAGGGGAAGCAAGGGAGAAAGGAAGAGAATCATCAATGTGAGAAAGACTGACTGGTTGCCTCTTGCATGCATCCAGACTAGGAACGGAACCTGCAACCCAGGCACGTGTTCTGACCGGGGAATTGAACCCATAATCTTTCAGTTTGTGGGACAATGCCCAACTATGTAAGCCACAGCAGCAAGAACAAAAATAGCTAAGGCTTTAGAGATGCACAGTCCAAAGCAGTAGCCAGTAGCCAGAATTAACTATGAAAACACAAATTAATTAAAATTAAACAAAGTTCAGGTCACATACAAGAATCAACCAATGATGCATAAATAAGTGGAACACTAAAAGCTTTTAATCTCTCTCCCTTCCTCTCTAAAATCAATTTAATAAAATTAAACACTGGTAAAAGTTCAGTTCTGAGGCTGCACTGGCCACACGTCAAGTTCAACTGCCCGTGTAGCCCCCACACGCACAGCACAGACACAGAGCTTTCCGTCCCTGCAGAAGTGCTGGGGGCAGCCCTGCTCCAGGGGGTCCCAGCATGTGTTGTAGGAACCGTGTGTGAATCAGCTCAGGAAACCCACCCAACACCATAGGACGCGTTTCCTTACTCAATCTCCGGGCAGACAAGGACACCGGGGCTCAGAAAACGCCCGCACTGGTCAGAGCACACAGCTGGGGTGTGAGTCTGGGCAGACCGGGTGCCAGAGCTCCTGCTCCCGACCTGTTCCAGTCAGTCACCTGCTTCTTCCTGATCTTGTCAGTGCTGCTGGATGGTTCCCCTTCCTTCCCTCCTTTCCTTGTTCCTCTCCTTCTCTCCCTGACCAAGTTCCTTCCCCTTCACTTGTCGAGGCCCACCACATCTGAGGGGGGTAAGTGGGGGTGGCCTCCAGACCATACAAGCTGATACTGTGCTCTATCTGGGAGTACAGGGCTTGAGAACCACCCACACGCACCCCACTAAGAAGCTGCCTTTGAGTCAGACAGCCTGCTGCGTTCACTGGCCCCTGGATTTTCATCCTGCGAAATATTACAGCTCTGAGCCTTGGTTTCATCAGAGGACAGCCTGGAATAATAACACGGCTCTGAGTAGTAGTTAGTTACCCATTTATTAATAAATACTTTATGTAGTATTGTTAATAGAGCACCATTCTTATATTGTTTGCTATTTATTATTAGTAATAGATCACTATCATCACCAATAATGGAAGTTAAGTACACCATGACCCAGGCTGTGGGTGAGGCACAGACAAGGTAACGCCCCCGCCTGACTGGAGGCACTTTATTTTCACAAGAATTCCTTCAGGCACAAGGCCGTGGGGGATGGCCTGGGGTCTGAGACAGGACTGTTCTGGAAGGGAAACAGCTCTGAGGGGAGGGAGGGGGCAGCCTGACTGGCTTACACCAGGGGGGATCCTTCCCCCAATCTCTGAGGCTGAGGGTATGGGCCCTGCCTTCTGGTCTGACCATTCCCAAGCCAGGAATCCAGGGCTGGGAGGGGC
Organism: Desmodus rotundus; assembly: GCF_022682495.2. Classification (NCBI taxonomy): domain Eukaryota; kingdom Metazoa; phylum Chordata; class Mammalia; order Chiroptera; family Phyllostomidae; genus Desmodus; species Desmodus rotundus. The sequence goes on along the minus strand of NC_071398.1, from coordinate 50,393,769 downwards.
AGGTGGCCTCATACCTGGGACAGGATGGCTGGCTTTCTCCGGTTCTGGTGGGGAATTCATGTCCCCTCCCTCCAGGCACTGACACTCATTTTTGACAGGACAACCTGTACCTGTATCTTTTGTCCCTGATGAGTGTTTAAAATGACATTGGTTCCCATTAATTCAAAGTTATTAAAAATAATTTAACAGACCACTATGTGAAACTTTGACATCCTTTCTAGTGCTGACAAAAAGAATTTTTTCCCCTTGTGAACCACTTGGAAACTGCTCCTGTTGCAGGGAAACTGGACGCTGGGTGTGGGAAGCCGAGGAAACCAAGGGATGGCAACACCTGACCTCTGCACTACATCCAGGCATGTGTGACAAAGGCAGAATGTCCCCATGGAGCCCACCTCCCTGTCTTTCTTTCTTCTCCCCCTCCCCCACTTTACTATCCAGGAGATGGAGACCCAAAGACACTAATTGCATTCTCCAAGCTCATATGTCAATTTATTTGAGCTCAGTCTCCAGCCACAGTGCCCCTGGCCACGCTCCTGATACTAGACCTGTAGGGGGCTTGCTTTCCTCATGGCCCTGCAGATGCTCCAGAAGCAGCTTGTGTGTATGGTGTGGCCTCTCCCCAGAGCCCACAGGCCTAATACCCATCTGGACAGGACTTCTCTTGAGTCCTACCTGTAAGCTCCAATGTCAAGTCTGGCAAATGGGCTCAGGACAGCCCTGTTGGTTGTGAATTTTGACATCCTGCCCCCCGCCCCGGCCAATACGGGTGCAACCTTCTCAGGTGTCCCAGAAGCAGATGTTCAGGCTAAATGTCTTCTCTCCCTTGCCACACTCGCAGGGCTTCTCTCCCCTGTGGGTCCTCTAGCGCAGGGTGAGCAAGGAATCCTATTAAAGGCCTCGCCACACTGGCTGCACCTGTAGGGCTCCTCCCAGGTGCGGTGGTGTGCTGCAGGAACTAGCGCTCTGGGAAGTGGATCTGTCAGATGGAGCACTTGTTGGGCCTGTCCTTGGGGTGCAAGCACACGTGTCACACGAGGAGGAAGTTCTTGCTGAAAGTCTAGCCACACAGGCTGCACTGGGAGGCCTTCACCCCCTTTTGGAAGCACTGGTGCTGGATCAGTCAGGCGTTCTCGCCGTGTGCTCTGGTCCACTGGTGCTCTGTCAGGTGCAGGCTCTGGCTGAAGGCACTCCTGCATAGGGTGCACTTGGATGGCTTCTCCCCTTTTTGTGTCCTTGTTGCACAATGAGCTGAGCCCTCTGCTGAAGGCCTTGCCATAGTCCCCACACATGGAGCTCTTCACCCAGTGTGCACACGCTGGTGGGCGGTGAGGTTCGACTGCTGGGTGAACTGCTTCCCACACAAGGTGCATGAGAAGGGCTTCTCTGCGGTGTGGATTTGTTGGTGCTTCTTCAGAATCGAGTTAGAGCTGAAAGCTTTGCCACACTGCACACACTGGTATGGCTTCTCCCCGGTGTGGATGTGTTGGTGCATATTTAGGCACAATTTGTAGCGGAAAGCCTTGCCACACTCCCTGCACTCATAAGGCTTGTCCCCGGTGTGGATTCGTTGGTGATTCTTCAAGCACGAGCTATAGCGGAAAGCCTTGCCGCACTCCCCACACTCATACGGCTTCTCCCCAGTGTGGATTCGTTGGTGCGTCTTCAACGAGGAGTTACAGCCAAAGGCCTTGCCACACTGGCTGCACTTGTAGGGCTTCTCACCGGTGTGCACACGCAGGTGCTGCATGAGTAAGGAGTTCTTGCTGAAAGTCTTTCCACAAACGCTGCACTTCAAGGGCTTTACCCCCATGTGGATGCGCTGGTGCTCGATCAGGTAGGCATTCTGGCTGAAGGTTTTGCTGCAGTGGCCACATGAGTAGGGCCGCTCACCTGTGTGGGTCCCCAGGTGCAGTCTGAGAGACGAGCTCCTGTTGAAGGCCTTGCCACACTCCGGACAAGTGAACGGCTTCTCGCCTGTGTGTGTTCGCTGGTGCACAATGAGATGCTTGTTCTGGCTGAAGGACTTGCCACAATCCCCGCACATGTATGGCTTCTCCCCAGTGTGCGTCCTCTGGTGACGGACAAGGTGTGCCTTCTGGCTGAAGGCCTTGCTGCACTCCACACATGTGAATGGCTTCTCACCAGTGTGTGTCCTCTGGTGCACAGTGAGGTACTTATTCTGGCTGAAGGCCTTTCCACAGTGCCCACACATGTACGGCTTCTCCCCAGTGTGTGTCCTCTGGTGCACGACAAGGTGCTTGTTCTGGTGGAAGGCCTTCCCACAGTCCACACACACATATGGCTTCTCCCCAGTGTGCACACGCCATCGATCCATAATTGAGGAGTTGTGGCTGAAAGCCTTGCTGCACTCTGGGACCATGAGTGGCTTCTCGCCCCTGTGAGTCCTCTGGTGCATGATGAGGTACTCGTTCCTGCTGAAGACCTTTCTGCAGTCTCCAGAGGCAAACAGCTTCTCCCTGGTGTGCACACGCTGGTAGATGGTGAGGGAAGATGGCCAGGTGAACTGCTTCCTGCACATGATGCATGAGAAGGGCTTCTCCCTGGTGTGAATTCGTTGCTGCTCTTTCAGGGACAAGTTATAGCTGAAAGCTTTGCAGCAGTCCCCACACTCGTAGGGCTTCTTCTCTGCATGGAGTTTGGAAGGAGGATTCAGTCTTGAAGCACCTGAGCCCCTCCCACACATGGTGAACAGGTGCGTCCCCGCTCCTTTTGGTCCTACAGGTCTCAGTGGGTCTGGCACGGGGCTTTGGAGGACAAATGCCTTAAATTCAAGACACTCATGGGCTAACATTTGGGACACATCCAAGCACTCCAGAGAAGTCCCTAGGCTCCCCTGTTGCTTCCCCAGTAGGTCACCCTGTGTCCCTGCTCCTTCACAGGCAGAATCCTGGGCACCATTCCTTGTGGGTCTTTCTGCCACAACTGCAATGGATGGTCTGTCTTCCCAAATGTCCTTCTGTGGGTCCAATTCTTTCATTTCAGGACTAGTCTCCAAGTCTGAGGGAGGGGAAAGAGATGACGACACACATGTAGTTAACCATGCTGGGAGGGGGGACCTTCCCAAGATGCAACAAGGCACATCCTCAGAGCAGGGGACAGCCTGTCGTGAGGACAGAGGAAGAACTAAGATAATGAGTTTTGTGGAGGTTAGTAGAGGGAGAAAGGTCCCGTTAGGAGTGGGTGCAAAGCTGGCGGCCAGCAGAGCTTAGAGCTGGGAGGACAGGCCCCTGGAGAGAAAGAGGAGGAAGGTCAGCTTGGAGGAACAGATCAAAGGCTCCCACAAACCCAGTGGGGAGTCACTGCACACAGGGTGGGGGGCTTCTAGCTTCTAGGCTCCATCCTGCACGACCCCAGTCAGCTGTGCTGGTTGTCCTCCATCCTGGGCAGGACAGTGGGGACTGCCCAGCCAAACTCCTGCCTTTCTATGCTGCCCAAGAAGAGCCTGGCCCTAGTGGCTGACTACTTACCCCTCCTCTTTAGATACTCGTCCCTCCCTGCTGACCACAGCCACTCCAGTCCCCTCTGGTGTGTGCCCTGTGGGTTCCTCAATCTCTGTTTCTACCCTAGGGGCTCTCCTGAGTTCAGGACTCTGCATATGGACCTCATAGTTCATCCCAACATTTAAAAACTGAGACGTCACACAAAACTCTGATAAGAAAAAGTGGAGATCTGGCCACACGGAGCCCTCCCTCCCAGGAAGCAACAAAGAGATATGGAGTGGTAAGCAGCTGTCCCACTCCCCTCATTTAAGCCCACAGTGGCCCCCAAACCCAAGTTTAAGAACCCTCCCTTCAGCCACAGAAGCCTGGATTTCAGTCTCTTACCTATGCTGACACCTCCGAAATGGATGCTCCCATCCAGACCTCCTCTGAGCTCCGCTGAGGAATAATCCAAGCCCTACTGCGCACCTCTTGGGTATCACAAACCTAACGCTTTTGACGCAAGACCTGTGATTTTGGAACCTCTTTTCCCAAATAATAAAAAAGCTCATCAAGACACACTTAGCAAAATAATTCAGACACACAATGGTCGATACTGATGATTCTATTCATATGAGGCAACTGGAACCGTCAAACTCACACAGACAGAAAGTAGGACATAGGTGCCAGGCTCCAGGGGGGTGGATGGGGAACTGTTCTTTAGAGGTGACATACTGTCAGCTGGGGACCATTAAATAGTTCTGGAGATGGACAGTAGTGATGGCTGAACAACAATGTGAATGTACTTAATGCCACTAACATCTAGTCCTAAAATTAAATGGTCTATTTTGTTACGTATATTTTGTGAGCATTAAGAAAATAAAAACTTTCAAATTATAAAAACAATCACAAGTCATCCTTGGCTCACACGTTCCCTCCCACTGTCCAGACTGTTAACAAATGCCACCGTGGCACAGGAGAACAGCTTGAACTGGACCAGACTGATGCACCTTCACGGCCACGATGCAGCAGCCTCCCTCACTCTCTACAACCCACTGTCCACTCCATGGGAAGAGGAGCTCAGGAGTCAGACCAAACCCTCCAGCATCTTCCCAGTACCCTGGGGGGAACACAGGCAATGCCTTCCCACTCTCCTGACTCCTCTCTGCCATCCAGCCCCATGCATCCTATGCTTCTCTTTCATTTCCTTGTCTGTGCCCAGTGCTTCCTGTCTCAGAGCCTTTGTATCTGCCCTTCCCTCGGCCTTCCCATGGGCGCTCATCCTTGAGCCTCAGTGAACCTTTGTCTCCCACTGAGAAGCCTTCTCTCTCCACCCTACTATGGAAAGGAAGCTCCCGCCCACCACTCTCTCACCTGCGTCACTGCGACACTCTTCCTCCATGTGCACACTGACAGATCCTGCAGCAGGAGGTGAGCTCCGTGAAGGCAAGGGCCTTGTTGGTCACCAGCTCCCACAGTGTCTGGCACATGGAAGGTGCCTGGTAAACCTTCACCGACCATCAGCCACTTGCTGGCATGGTACGAAGTAGCCCTCACAGCACGTGAGTAGGTGCTGGTGAGATTATACCAATTTTACAGATGGGGAAACTGAGGCTCTGAGAATGGAGCCTCACCCAGCACATTCCATCATGTGGTCCAATCCCTGAGTCACTGTCTGGATACACATCACTGTCCCATCCCAGAGGAAAGGATTTGACAAGTATCTACGTTGGAGAATGATCCTGGTTTCCTGACCCTGAGGTGTGGGGGTGATGCCACAGAAGATGGTGGCTTGGGACATGGAGGCTGAGGGTAACGTTCCAGAGGGTAGAGGGAATGAGGGTGATATTGGGTGTGTTTGGGGCCCATGGGTCTCAGACATGCTGGGGACCTAAGAGGCCAGTGAATTCAGAGATTGTACAGAGAAGAATCGCGGTTGTGAATATGGTCAGAAGCAAATCCCCAAAGAAAGTAATTCATAAACTAGACTTCATCGAATTACAAACTCCTTCTCATCAACAAAGAGCAATGATACGTGGTGGTGGGAGGTGACGTGACTTTGGGTCACATACAGATCGCTTATTCTAAAAATGTACACTTGAAACCTGTATGATCCTACTAGCCAATGTCACCACAATCAATTTAATTAAAAAACAAAACAAAACAGTGATGTTAGATCCTTCTTACATCATTCACAACAATTAACTCAAATTAGACCAAACACACAAATAAAGAGGTAAAATTCTAAAACTCGTAGAAGAAACTGGAGTAAATCCTCACAGACTTGGTTTAGGCAGTCCCTCAGATATAACACCTAAAGCACACGTAACAATAAAATAAATAAGCTGGACCCCATCAACATTAAAAATGTTCATGTTCCAAATGATGCCATCGAGGAAGAGAAAAGACTACCCACAGAATGGGAGAAATAGTTGTAAAGCACATGTCTCATAAAGGTCCTAGAGCAAGAATTAACGACAAAAGAATATGTAAAGAATTTTCAAAGTGAGTGATAAGGAAGCAAACAGCCTAGTAAGTAAAGATGCAAAAGACTTGAACCAGACACTCCACCAAAGAGAATATACGGATGGGAAATAAGCACCTGGAAAGCTGCTCAGTATCAGCTCAGCGCTGGGCTGAGGTAAGACGGCGCACCCACGAGCACGGCTGCAATGAGAGAGACTGAGCGCATTCAGTTCTGACAAGTGCACAGAGCAATGAAATTCCCAGTGTGTGCTGGTAGATGTAAAAAACAAGGCAACTGTTTTGAAAAAAGTTTGCAGTTTCAAAAAGTAAAATAGGCACCTACGTATAACCCAACCATCCTCCACAGAAAGGACAGATTTTGTGTCTATAGAAAAATGTCCAGAACTGGAATCAACCCGTATGTTTACCATCAAGTGAATGGATTAACACACCATGGTCTCTCCGTGAAGTGGAATATTACTCAGCAATAAAAAGAAGTAAACTACTGACCTGGCTGAAGGGCTCACTTGATTGGAACTATGTCCCCAGCACCAAAAGTTTACAGGTTCAGTCCCATCAAGTTCCAGATGGGAGGCAACTGATCCATGTTTCTCTCTCCCTCTCAAATGCATAAATGTATCCTCAGGTGAGGATTTAAAAAAAGAAAAACAGCCCTGGCTGGTGTGGTTCAGTGGATTGAGCATGGGCCTGTAGACTAAAGGGTTGCTGGTTTGATTCCCAGTCAGGACACATGCCCGGGATGGGGGCCTGGTCCCCAGTGGGGGGTGAGTGAGAGCCAACCACACATTGATGTTTCTCTCTCCCTCTCTTTAAAAAAATTTTTTTTAAATAAATAATAAAAAAAGAAAAACAAGATAATGAAATGGACTATTGATATATATGGACAACATGGGTAAACCTCAAAAACATGATACCGCCCCGGGTGGTGTGGCTCAGTGGATTTAGTGCCACCCTGCAAACCAAAAGGTCACCAGTTTGATTCCCAGTCAGGGCACATGCCTGGGTTGCAGACCAGGGCACCAGTTGGGGGTGCGTGAGAGCCAGCTGAGCAATGTTTCTCTCCCTCCCTTTCCCTCTAAAAATAAGTAAATAAAATCTTAAATAAAAAACAAGGATGCCACTTGTAAGAAGTCAGATTTAAAAAAGGGTATGTGCCATATGATTATATATATATATAAAATTCTAGAATAGGCAAACTAAACCACAGTGGTCACCAGGGAATGGAGAGTGGGCAAAATGGAAGGAAAACTTTTTGGGCTAATGGATATGTCTGCATTAGGATGATGATTTCCTGGGTGCATATAAATATCAAAATGCATCAAATTGTGTGCATTAACTATGTGCAGTTAATTGTAGGTCAGTTAAACCTCCACAAAAGCTGTTAATGAAATGGGACCATACACTAGTTCTGACAGTTAGTGTTTTTCCTGAACAATGTCATCCAGGGACATCTCTCTGTGCAGGTGACTACGATGGGCGCTCGCCGTTGAAGAGCACCGTGATTTCCATCATACAGCCACACCCTGATTTGTTTGGTCAGTCTTGTAGGTGGGTATCTAGGGCATTTCTCTTGATTTTTCTTCCAATGAAAAACTGCACACTTACAGGAAAAATTTTAAAGTTTATATTCTAGAAGCGGAATCATTTGAAATTTGGTTGATAACACCAAACTGTCTTCCAAAGTTTTCCCAACTTCATGCTCCTAAAATAAAGAGTCCCTTTCCCTGCATCCTCATAATACAGGATGCTGTTACTTTTTTTTTATGCCTCACCTTAGGATATGCGTAGAGAGAGAGAGGAAGCTGGTGGGGAGGGAGAGGGCGGTGGATAGAGAGAGAAAGAGAGAAACACAAATGAGAATCGTCGATCGGTTACCTCTGGTATGTGCTCCACCTTGGGATCAAGCTCACAACCTAGGTATGTACATGAACAGAACCGATCCTGCAACCTTTTGGTGTACAAGACAAAGCTCCAACTAACTGATCCACACATGACCAGGACTGTTATTTTTCATCTCTGTGTACCTCATGGGCAAGAAATGTATTTCTGTGACTCAATTTGTACTTCTGTGATGATTAGTAAGGCTTAAAAGTCTTTTATGAAGTGTAACTCCATGCATCTCTATATATATGAATTGCATGCCCTTAAGCTTGGTCCATCTATCATTCATTTGGTCTTTTTCTCATTTATTCCTAGAAGCTCTTTATATATTTATAATCCTCTGACTGTTATACATGTGGTAAACGCTATTCCCAACTTTATCACCTATAAAGTTTATTTTTAAGTTTGAGTAATTTGAAGTTCCTACTTAGTCAGATCTGTCCATCTTTTTTATTTCTGTGTCATCATGATGTGACAGGCAGATAGTAACACAGAGAAGCTGTCCCCTTACCCAGCGAGACCAGGTTCCAGTAGTTCTCCATCATCACGTCCCTGTACAGGTCCTTCTGCGCAGGCTTCAGCTGCTGCCACTCCTCCTGGGTGAAGTCCACAATCACATCCCTGAATGCCACCATCCCCTATAAGAGGAAGCGCAAACCACTCACGACAGGGCCCTCCTCACAGAGGTCAGGAGACTTGGCCAGAAGGGCCGAGAGGATCAGAGAAGAGACACAGTATGTGCCTGACGTAGCATCAACATGGTACAGAGCTCTGAAGGGCCTGACCACTCAGAGTCCTCAGTGCCTAAGTCACTGGATGGTCCTTGGAGGGACAAATAAACTATGGGGCTGCTCACCAGGAAGACAAACAACCCAACTGAAACATGGGCTAAGGGCCTGAATAGATATTTCTGGAACAGTAGATATCTGTCATGGACCATGAAGTATGCTGTACCCTCTGCTAGTGGAGTGCCACCAGCTGGCCAATCTCTCTGTGGTCTGAGTGTCTGCTAAGGAATCTGGGCTCACACTGGCCTCCTGTGTCTTGGGGACACCACCATGTGATGAGGGAGCAGTACGGAGTGGTCAGTGGTTCACAGTCTGGGCTGGGGAGCCTGTGATGCAATTCTGGCTCTGCTCCGCATCCCCAGCTGTGTTTCCTCAGACAACTGTCTTAACCCTTCTGAGCCTGTTTGTTCAATGGACCTCCTAGTAACAACACCCCACTATGTAGCTGTTAAAAGGTTAAATGAAGTCACACGTGGGTGATTCCGTAGTGTGGTACGGCTGCAGGAAGCTCTCAGAAATGGCAGCTATAGCTCTTATCATTTGTTTAATTGGACATTTCATATATGTCTTCTATATGTCTCTTATCATTAATACAAATCTTATGTTATTATTGATTCTTTGCCTGATTCATCCTTTGGGAAATCCAAGCTAAAAATATCTTTTAAAATCATTTTCTGAATATGTTTGTTGATTTGAGAGAGAGAAAGAGGGAAAGAGAGAAACTTCAATTGGCAGCCTCCTGAATGTGCCCTGAGCTGAGGATGGAGTCTGCAACTTTTCGTACACAGGGCAATGCTCCAACAAACTGGGCCACATGGCCAGGGCAATCATTGCTTTTTTTGAAAAACCACTTTACTGAGGTATGACTGGTATACTCACGTGACTGAGGCAGCTCATTCCAGGGCTTCATCTGTTTTGGATTCTTGTCTAATGGCACAAACCACTTCACCACAGGAAAACTTCACCCAGTTCCAAGGAGCTGAAATCAGGATCTATTTTGTTTTAACCCTCACCTGAGGGTATACTTATTGATTAAGAGGGGGAGGAAGGCAGGGCCAGAGAGAAAGAAACATTGATCTGTTTGCCTCATGCCTGTGCTTGGACCGGGACTGAACCTGCAACCTTTTGGTGTGCGGGATGATACTATAATCAACTGAGCCACCCACTCAGGGAAGGCTGTATTTTTAGAAAAAATAGAATGTAATTACAGTAAAAGAGATAAAGGAAAATAAAAATTGAACTCCAACATTCCAAGCACACTGAAATGACAACCACCAGGATATTCTAAAGAATGTTGGTGAAGGAGGAAACTAAGGCAACATCACAGAGAAGGTAACAGTGGAGACATCATGGTGCAGCCACACAGGAAAACAGTCAGACCGTTCCTTAAATGGTTAAATATACTGTTATCAAAGGACCCACACTTTCCGCTACTACTCCCAAGAGAAATGAGAATCTCAAACAAAAAACTGTCCGTGAATGTTCAAAGCAGCATTGCTAGTAACAACCAAAAAGTGATAGCAACCCAAATGTGTACCACAGTCTACCTGTACGATGGAATAGTAAACAGTAGTGAAAAAGCACACCTGCCACAACACAGACGAACACCTGAAACATAAAGCTCAGTGAAAGCAGCTAGTGACAAAAAAAACACATGTCATGTGATTCCATTTATAGAAATGTCCAGCCCTAGCCAGGTGACTCAGCTGCTTACAGTGTTGTCTGTACAGCCGGAGGTTGTAGGTGCACATATGGGAGGCACATATGGGAGCACATATGGGAGGCAACTGATCGATGTTTCTCTCACACATGGGTCTTTCTCTCCCTCTCTTTCTACTCCCCTTCCTTCTTTTTAAAAATAAATAAAATCTTTAAAAACCCCCCAAAAACCCTGGCTGGTGTAGCTCAGTGGATTGAGCATGGGCCTATGAACCAAAAGGTTGCTGGTTCGATTCCCAGTCGGGGCACATGCCTGGGTTTTGGGCCAGGGCCCCAGTAGGGGGTGCTCAAGAGGCAACCACACAATGATGTTTCTCTCCCTCTCTTTCTTCTTCTCTCCCCCTCTCTCTAAAAATAAATGAATGAAATTTTTTTAAAAATTAATAAAAATAAAAACTTTCAAGAATACTAAACTCCTGAGGACAAGCAGAGCATAGAAGAAATAATTTGCACACCCACTAAATCTCTAATAAATATTTTCTAAAAATCAAACCTCACCAACACCACAAACAATGTTATTCAGAAATAGATCATGTGACAGCAGTTGTCAGCTACCATGGGGAGGGTTTATATCACCTGTTACGCATTTCCAATGCACAGAACAAGCACCGAACAACAACCAATGCGAAACAGTGGCAACTCCTCCTGTACAACGGTGGGAGAACGAACTGTTCCAACCCATAAATATGAAGACTTTTGAAAGCCCTTAAAAATATCCACCCCCTCGTTCCTCTGCATGGAACCACCCTAAAAATATCATAAAGCCCTGGCTGGGTGTCCCTCAGTGGATTCATCACCAGCCTGGGAACGGAAAGGTCACCAGTTCAATTCCCAGTCAGGGCACAACTCTTGGTCGCAGGCCAGGGCCTCAGTAGGGGATGTGCAAGAGGCAATCGATCCATGTTTCTCTCACACATCGATGTTTCTTTACTTCTTATTCATCCTTCCTTCCCCTCTCTCTAAAAAATAAATAGTTTATTTTAAATAAATCTTTAAACAGTTGCTCCTCCTTCCATAATTCAAACAAAAAAGAAAAAACAGCCCTGGCTGGTGTAACTCAGTGGATTGAGCACAGGCCTGTGACCCAAAGGGTTGCCAGTTTGATTCCCAGTCAGGGCACATGCCTGGGTTGCGGGCCAGGCCCCAAGTAGGGGGTGTGTAAGGGGCAACCACACATTGATGTCTCTCCCTCTCCTTCTCCTCCCCTTCCCCCCCTCTAAAAACAAACATACAAATAAAAGAAAAAATATCACACAAAAAGCAGGGGAAAGATTTTGCCCAGTCCTGATTGGGTGGTTCAGTTGGTTGGAGCATTGTCCTGTACACCAAAAGGTTGCAGGTTCAATCCCAGGGCTGGAACGCATCCTGGGGGCAACCGATATATTTTTCTCTCTCACATCTTTGTTTCTCTTTCTCTCTCTCTCTCTCCCCCTTTCTGTAAAGCCTAAATGAACACATCCACTGGTGAGGATGAAATAAAAAAGATATAATTATGCCCGGACACACACACACATGTATAATTCATTGATCTGAGATAGAGAGATGTTGTTCCACTTAATGAATTCATTGGTTGCTTCTTAAATGTTCCCTGATCACAAATAGAACCTGTAACCTTGGCATATCAAGATGATGCTCTATAACACTGAGCTACATGGACTGGGTCATGTACATATTTATTATTGTAAAGTATTTCTTGCATAAGAGGAAATATAGAGAAAAATACCACAAATAGCCAACCACTAAAACATCATAAAACATCACGGCAAGAGCCAGGGACATGCATAGGTCCCTCTGTACAGATACCCTCCTCCCCTCCCCTGGGCATTTAGTGTCCTCTGACTATTTCTGAAGTCCCTTGTCCAGCATGTCCTTCCCAGGGCCTCTGTCACACTAGATGGAATATGTTTATACTGCCACTTCCAGGTGCCCATCGGTGTCTCCTGAGAGCCCCTAGAGCGGGACAGGTCACTCGTGAGCTATCCTCTCCCCTGTGGTTGACAAACACCAGTGTCAGAACAGTAATGTCCATCCTCAGGGTAGACACATCCCCAGTAGAATGGGCCAGGGACCTGGGTGCTGAGAGGATTTTGGGGCGTCAGAGGGTCATCCCTGCCCAAAAGGCTGACTCACAGGAAAGAGGTGCAAGAGGGTGTCATGACTCACCTTCTTGGTCAGTGGCTGGGGGGCCATCCTTCCAGTGCCCATGGTGACCGGGGCACAGGCAGGCTGTGGGTAGGGAGAGAAAGAGAAAGGCACAGTGAGAGATCAGGTGGAGGCTCACCTCACATTGCAGACATGACGGGCACATCCACTAGGAGACAAGCAGACAGGAACACACACACACATTAATAATGGACACATGCGGGGGGCAGGGGAATCTATGGCATCCAAGGCACTTACAAATATCTAGGATTTAATCCTCATGACACTTTATACGGTGGGGGCTATTTCTACTCACCCTATTTCACAGATGAGGAAAGAGGGCCAAAGACCTAAGCCACATGCCCAAGAAGACAGAGTTGCAACTGGTGTTGGGATGACTAGGTCCAGGTTCCCAGGCTTGGAGGACACCTGACATCCACACACTGACACTCCCCCAACACACACACACACACATGTACACAGCCAGTCCCACAGCCTGGGGGGCGGGCAACAGGACCATCTGCCTCACTCTGTGTCTGACTGCTGGCCCCAGGCCCCAGAAGACACCCCAACCCTGAATCTACCCTCTGGGTCTCCTCTAGGTCTCCTGGGGTTACTGTGAGGCTCAATGAACAGGTACATGCAGGGGTCCTGGAGCAGCGAGGCACGAGGTAATGACTCGGTCCAACCCTGTCCAGGTGGTTCCGTTGGTTGGAGCATCATGCCGAACACAAAAGGTCGGGTTCAATCCCTGGTTGTGGACCAGGCCTACGTTGCAGGTTTCTCCCCCCATCCCTGGACGGGGCACTAGTGGGAGGCAACTGATTAATATTTTTCTCTCTCTTCTCTCTCTAAAATCAATAAATAAGGCTTCCGGTCAACAGGGCGACATAGGCAGACATGGCTTGCCTCTTCGCACAACCACATCAGAATTACAACTAAAATATAGAACAACCATCAGTCAGCAACATCAGAAATTGAGTTGAATGGAAGTCAGGCAGCTACAAAATTCAAGAAACCACATCCATCCAGACTGGTAGGAGGAGCACAGACACAGAACCGGCTGGTCCCACACCCATGTGGACAAAAATTTGGAAGGGATATCTCAGGAGTGAGGAGTCCCAGACCCACACCAGGCCCTCCATCCCAGGATTCCAATGCCAGGAAGATAACTCCCCACAACTTCCGGCTGTGAAAACCAGTGGAGATTGAGTCAGTGGAGGAGGCTGCTGGAGCCCTAAGCAGTTCCTCTTGGAGAACCCACACACCTACTCACCCACTCAGACTTGCTCCCACTGAGCTCCAGCACTGGGATAGCAGCTTGAAAGGCACCAGTGGTACAGAGGGAGCGACTAAAGTGTCTGGCATCAGGGTGAGTAGAGGCCACTGTCTCTTTGCTGAGCCCCCCTCCCCGCCCCCCGCCAGAGCTGCTAGACTGGTGCCATATCTGAGACTCCATGAACCTGGCCAACACTGTGTGACTCACCTTGGAGATCCACAGAGGCTCCACCCCACTCAACTTCTGGGCTCACCAAAGCTGCTGTTCCATAAGAATGGCTGGTCTTGGCTCCTAAATCCTATCAAATAAGCAACAGCTGGCTTCAGTGAGCCCTAGACACAGCCAGATTAGAATCACAGCTTGGCTTCACCTGGGACTCTCCAAGCCCAGCAAAAGTAGCAGCCATCTCCAACTGCCTTACAGCTCAGGCAGGGTGCCCCAGGCAAAACAAGGGTGGGGACTGACCTTAGTCTGCACCACCCTGGAAACCCAAGGGCCAGCGCACCCAGTGGACAGCTACAGACCACACTGGAGCACTACCACCCTGCTCCTGCACAGCTGATCCTCCACAGAAGGCAGAGGTTTGTGGTCAGTGGTCACAGCCAGTCCTTGAAGCTGACTGGCCTGGGTAAATCCCTCCTGTTGATCTGCCAACAGCAACCCCAAGACTCAACTACAAGAGGAGGGTGTACTTAGCCCACATGAAGGGCACACCTAGATTACCCAGTTTGGGTGATAAGGGAGGCTGTGCCCCTGAATCCTACAGAACACCTACTATATAAGGCCAAGAAAAACAGAGTCAAAGCAGCTCTACCTAATGCATGGAAACAAACAAAGGGAGGCTGCCAAAATGAGGAGACAAAGAAACAGGGACTAAATGAAAGAACAGATCAAAACTCCAGAAAAAGAACTACACAAAATGGAGATAAGCAATCTATCAGATGCAGAGTTCAAAACACTTGTTATAAGGATGCTCAAGGAACTTAGCGAGGACCTCAGCAGCATAAAAAAGATCGAGTCAGAAATGAAGGATTAATGAATTGAGATAAAGAGCAATTTATAGGGAAACAACAGTAGAATGGATGAAGCCAAGAATCAAATCTATGATTTGGAACATAAGGAAGCAAAAAACAACCATGCAGAACAACCAGGGGGAAAAAAGAATTAAAAAAAAAATGAGGATAGTGTAAGCAGCCTATGGGACAACTTTAAGAGGTCCAACATTCAACTCATAGGAGTGCCAGAAGGAGAAGAGAAAGATCAGGAAATTGGAAATCTATCTGAAAAAATAGTGAAAGAAAACTTCCCTGGCCCTGGCTGGTGTGGCTCAGGGGACCAAGTACCAGCCTGTAAATCAAAGAACTGCCGGTTCAATTCCCAATCTAGGGCACATGCCTGCATTGCAGGCCAGGTCCCCAGTAGGAAGTGTATGAGAAGCAACCACACAGTAATGTTTCTCTCCCTCTCTCCCTCCCTTCCTTTCTCTAAAAATAAATAAATAAAATCTAAGAAAGGAAGAAAGAAAGGAAGAAAGCTTCCTTAATTTGGTGAAGGAAATAGACATGCTAGTCCAGGAGAACAGAGAGACCCAATTATGATGGATGCAAAGAGGCCCACTCCAAGACACATCACAATCAAAATGCCAAAGAGAGAATCTTAAAAGCAGCAAGAGAAAAGAAGTTAATTACCACATGGTTGCCAGAAGGGAGGGGGAGGGGGAGAACAGGTGAAGAGGTGAGGGGATTAAGAAGTACAAATAGGTAATACAGGATAGCCAAGGGGGTGTAAAGCACAGTATAGGAAATGGAGAAGCCAAAGAATTTATATACATGCCCCATGGGCATGAACAATGGTGTGGGGATTGCCTGAGGGAGTAGAGGGTGCTGGATGGGGGGTGGGGGGAGGGCAACAGGGGAAAAATCAGGACAACTGTACTAGCATAATCAATAAAATACAATTTTAAAAAAATGAAATAAAATAAACTTATAAACGACGATTATTGTAGGGCTGTTCCTAGAAAGAAACATCAACAAGCAAACCCTGGGTAAGCAGACAGAGGGCTGGGAGTTCATTCTAAGCTTTGAACTTGCCACCAGAAAGCAGGAGTTCCATCCCAGTGACTTCCTGATTTCTTTAAACAGAATTTTCAGAAATATTCTTTCTGGACTTGTGGTGTCTGACTCCTATCCCTGCACAGCAAGGGCAACAACACAGGCTCCTTTTCCCAGATGTGGACGGCACCATAGTCCACTTACCCAGAAAGCACAGTGGGCCTAGGGCACCTGACACCTGTACGGGACCTTGAAAATATCATCATTTCTTTCAAAATTAAAAGAGAAAACACGAATCTAATCCAGCCTGGACTGTATTTGTCCGTATAGCAATGCAATCACAACTTTAACTTCTACTTTATTTAAAAGGAGGTCATAAAGGTACAGTGGCCCAAAAGTGACATGTGCATGGGCCGGGTGACCTCTGAACCCAGTGTGGCCTCAGATCTGTGGCTGCAGAGCCAGGGGTAGCAGCTGCTCCAGCTCCTGCTCCTCTGTCCAAGCTTTCTAACATTTCCTGCCCTCCATTGTTTCTAAGGGAAACAAGTATTTGCCATCTGTGGGTTAGTGTGAAGGCTTTTGAATCCGGATGCCTGATTGTGGAGTTGGGTGATTCACTTAAAGTCTCTGAGCCTCAGTTTCCCCATCTGCAAAATGGGGATGTAGAGGGTCCCAAACTCAGAGTCACTGGGAGGCCTGCAAAATGCCCAGAATCATACTCTGAACACCCAACACACCCTCCCTGACCAGGTCAGCATGGGATAGAGTCTCTGACCCTCTTTCTTGACCCCACACCTGGCTACCACACTCATCCTGCCCTCCCGGGGTCAGGGGAGGCTCTGAGGGCAGGAAGGAGATGGGCTCTGGGGCCCGCAGGCAGCAGCTCCGCCAGGCCCGCCTGTCCACCCGCGACGCACCCACTCACACATCAGCCATGCCCAGAGACAGAGGTGCAGGTGCACACAGACAGGGGAAGGCTCAGACAGGAGAGACGCAGCCCACATGCACAGACACACTCACACCAGACACACAGGCGCAGAGGAAGAGACACAGGTGGACACCTGGATGGCGTCCCCACGCTGAGACACTGCGGACAGAAACAAAGACAAACACGCACACAGACGCGGACACGGACGGACCCCGGAGAGGCAAAGACAGGCAGCCGACACACACACACACAAGCAAAGGCGAGACACAGGTGGCCTCCCGGACACACGCAGTGACAAACACCAAACACGGAGACACACCAAGACAGCCCGAGAATCTGAGCTCTCACACACACACACACACACACACAGCCACAGGCATCACCTTTCCTCGCGCGACCCCGCCCCTTTCCCGGGCGCGCACTTTCTTCTCCCGCACCTGCCGGACCTCAGCTAGACTCACCTCGCGCCTCCCTCAGGAAAATGACTGGCGGGCGCCACAACCCCCTCCGCACTGCGCCTGCGCACACCTACAGACTACACTTCCCAGAAGTCCGCTTTTCACCGCCGTCGTCGCAAACGCTCGGGCCTCCGCGTAGTGCGAGCGTTACAGGCAACGCCGAACGCTATTGGCGGTCGCGCCCGGCTCTGTATCCCGGAAGATCCCGCGGCAACGACATCAAGCAGGCGGGCTCGAGCGGGATGCGGAGGACGGAGGTACGGGGGAACTTGGAGCGGGAAGAGACAGCAGGGGTGGGAACCAGAATGGACTGAGTGGACAGAGGGAGTAGGCCCCGGGACGAGGTGGGGGGTGGCGGTTGAGGGGAGGCTGAGAGAGGTGCAGGGCGGTGGTGAGGGAGGAATGCAGAGAGAGGGTCAGGAGGTAGGGAAATTGCAGAAAAAAATGGGGCCTTGGGTAGATGCGGGGAAAGAAACTAGTCCCACTGTAGAAATGCTGCCGTGCAGCCAGGGGTCCTAATGGTCGTGCTGACTTACAGAAAATTTGTAAAGCGTGCAGAGAAGCAAGAAAGCAAAGGATCGTAACCAGCAAAGAAGTATTAGCCCTTTGCGTTATCGGCCAGGCCCTGTTGTAAGCATGTTATAGTTACAGAACCAAAGTGGGGGTTCCATTGCCCACTTCCCCAAATAGGCCACGTCTAGAGGCAGAGGCTGGTGAGAAAGGAAAGAGGTTTGTCATTTAGATGCTACAGGGTCGGGGGAAATGGCAGACCCTTGTCTCAAAGCCCTTCCCCTCCGGGAAACTCCAGGAAAAAACCAGCAGTCCTCAGCCAGACCACAACAGAAGGCAGTGACCAGAGTTCCTGCTCCCTTTCAAAGTACCGTCTTTTGGAAACCACAGACGGCCGCTGAGCAGTCACCCAGGCAGCTTTGATCCCTGCCGTGTTTCGGCTTCAGACTCCCTCTTAGAACTCGCCTGGGGGGCTGGCACCACCATCTACCAGTCGGTTTCCAAGGCCAGAAGACCCACAACACAACGCCTATCTTGGTCGCCAGGGCTGAGGAAGCATCTCTACCTTCCCCTGGCTTTTATATTAGTTTCAGGTTTGAGAACGGTGAGACTGGCCAATGAACTTCCCAAACTTTCCCACGGGGAGAGTCCAACCGTGACCAACTGCTTCCTTTCCATAGTCTACAATGACAGGTTAGTCTTCGGTCCAGCGCCTCCCCGCCACTTTGGTCTCTGGTTTAAGTGGCCGCCTTCCCTTGCTACCCCACCCAATCTGATACCAGAAGCATGGTAGTAGGGCTTTTTCCCTATCCAATCTTGATAGACTAGCACGCGCTCAGTGCAATACTTCCTATTGCACTGGCCCAGCAGGAGATTGTGCTTCCAGAATAGAATGCTCCACTTTCAAGGCTGGTACTCGGTTACCTAGGCAACATGGTCCCTCCCTCTGACTCATCAAAGACTGGACAGTAGGGATTTCATCTGGTGGCTCCCCTTCTTCCCGCCCTCTGGCTTCTCCCAGTGACCGCGCTGGGCTATCGGTATCACTAATTTATTTAATCCTCAAATTCATTTAATCCTCAGAACCAAGCTACATTCCAGATGAGGAGAGTGACACAAATGAGGGAAGTCACAGGAGAGGAAACTGGGGGTGCTGGGGTGGAAAAGGGTGTCTCCAGGTTGGGCCCCCCTCGTACCATAAACAAAGCCAAGTGCAAAAGCATTTGCCAAATGTCTCAGTGACCACAAAAATGCCAATGGCAGCTGCCTTAGGTGGTGACTAATGACATCTTTTTCTTTCTTTTTTAATGTTCAGAGGAGGATATGTTCATTGATTTTAGAGAGAGAGGCAGAGAAAGAGAAACTGATAAGAGAAAAAATATCCTTCGGCTGCCTCCCATTGGCACCCCACCTGGAATTAAACCTGCAACCTAGGTCTGTGCCTTGACCAGGAATGGAAACTGCAATCTTTTGGTGCACAGGATGATGCTCCAAAGCAACTGAGCCACCGAGCCAGGCCTGAACCCCCCCCCTCCCCCCGCCGCCCCCTTTCAGATAGACCTGTTCCTGGCTTTGACCTAAGCCTGCTGATCTGTCCACAGTACTGAACTCTTTCCCCATAGACCTGGCTTTCATGCTGAGTCAGGATGTCCATGATTGCATCTCTAGGCAGAATGCACAGGTCTCTCTACCTCTGATTTCCTCAAAGAACCAATATGCCTGGGAAAGAGCCCTGCTGCCGTCTGGAAACAAAGCTCTCTGGGCTGTGGGGAGTGTGGGATGAAAGCAGATGAGGGCAAAACCTGCACAGTCATTTTTAAGAGGCAGCTTTAGCTTTTAGGGTGGCGGGGCCTGGCTACAACCTGACTAAAGTTATTAACATGGAGTTTCTAAAAAATTCTGTGGCAAAAAATGTATCCCCCAAAAATGAAAAACAAAAGGCAGATGTGCCAGGATTCAGGATCATGGCTGCCTTGGGTTGGGGAAACGGAGGGAGTGCTATGTAAGGATGTGTGGGTTATTGGCAAAGTTCTAGTTTTTATGTTGGGAGGTGGGCTCAAAGAAGGATGTTATTGTGTATTTACCAGAATGCAGCATGGCTGTACTCTATGCTAACTCAATTATAAACATTTGAAATCATGTTGCAGTGGCATTTATTGGTTTTGAATGATATGAAGCCTTGCAACTTAAAATTTACTAAAAATCCTTTCTTTTAAGTTTATTTATTTTTAGACAGGGGAAGGGAAGGAGAAAGAAGAGAAATATCCATGGGTGGTTGACTCTTCTGTGCCCCCTACTGGGGACCTGGCCTGAAACCCAGGCATGTGCCCTGGTCTGGGAATCGAACTGGTGACCCTTTGGTTTGTAGGCCAGTGCTCAATCCACTGAGCCGCACCAGCCATATCACAGCATATTTAGTAACGATAGTGAATATTTCATATTAAGAGGCTGATACACATTGGGCATTGTAATTATGGGATGGGGAATGTTACCTGGGTTCAATCTATGTGGAAGAAAAACAGGGTAACCCCCCACCACCACCACCAATTCCTGCAAAAAGGCAGGGGAACTAGGAATGGTGCCCAAGGAGAGGAAGGTAGTTTTTGAGGCACACTACATAAAAAGGCAGATTAACAGCTCTTGCCTTCCTGAAGGGCGGAGTTGGAGGAGGAGGAGGCTGCTGCCTGGTGCAAACTGTTAACCTGACTGTGAGGAAGTGAGCAGGCAGAGTTAACTCATGACAAAGTGGTGGGGGGGGGGCAGCTCATATAGCCACTGCTTGAGCTGCAGGGACCCAGATGCCTCCCCTTGGACAAACAGATGCATGTGCACCTGGGCATAGCTGGGAAACTTTTGAGCTGACTACAGATGGCAGCCAAAAAGAGGGTCAAAGAGACTGGGGAGCTGACAAAAATGGCAAACACTGAGGCACCCACAGGAAAGGCTGGATATTCCCACAGGCTTCCTGCGCACTTGGAATTTTGAGACAGCTTTTAAACATTCACACAAGCTCTCTTTTGCTCTCTCTCCCTTCTGTTCTGGGTATGGGCACTTAGTAAGAAGTTACTCTCTTGCCCTGGCTGGTATGACTCACTAGATTGAGCGCAGGCCCGTGAACCAAAGGGTTGCTGGTTAGATTCCCAGTCAGGGCACATGCCTGGGTTACAGGCCAGGTCCCCAGTAGGTGGCGTGGGAGAGGAGACCACACACTGATGTTTCTTTCCCTTTCTTTCTCCCTCCCTTCCCCACTAAAAATAAATCTTAAAAAAAAAAAAAGTTATTCTTTTGCTTTGCAGCTTGGTACAAGCTCTCTCACTGGGCTTTTGGCATTTGGACATTCTGTGCCTCTGTCCCTGCTCCAGGAATGGGTGGGAGCACTCCTGGGACCAGGAGATGCCAGCCCCACATGGATGGGCACCCGCTCCCAGAGGTGGGGAGTCTCACGGGGATGTGTGCCGCCCTGGGCTCCAGCATGTGGGACTCCATTCCAGTGCAGCACAGCACACGGCTCTGGACCACTACATGGAGACTGAGAACAGTGCACCCCAGATCCTGAAAGAGAGCTGCTGCCAGATGATGGTGACTCTGAAACCTACAAGTGCACATTCCAGAGAGGATGGGGATCTGTTTACATGACCGGCTTAAGGACAGATAAGGAAATGAAGAATTTCTGGGCATTGTTTTTGGCTTGAAGTCCTTTGGGTCTCACGGGAGAGGAGGGCTCAGAGCAGGGGTGCTCACCACCCCAAAGGTTGGAACCCTGTTAATAAAAACCCATTTCCCTCAATGCAAATACTAGGGTAACATGGATTCAAGGCACCAAGCAGCAGAAACCCAGTTTGCAAGGTTACAGTGGGTCCCAGTACCTGGTGTAGGATCTGTGTGTGAATTAGCTCACCGAACCCACACAGTGCAATAGGGTGTATTTCCTTACAAAATCTGCTTGCAGAGGAAGACACTGAGGCTCAGAAAATGACCGGAACACACTGGTTGGAGCACACAGACCTGGGGTTTGAGCCCAACAGACCTGGTCCCAGAGCTCCTGCTCCCAACACGATCCAGTCAGTCACCTGCTTCTTCCTGATCTTGTCAGCGCTGCAGGGGTGATTTCTCTTCTTCCCCTCTTCCTCTCCTCCTTCCAATCATCCCTGCTCACTGGGCCCAAGCAAGTAGAGGTGGGGATGGCCTCTGGGCTACACAAGCACAAGAGGGTGAGGTGAGCCCCTCCCACCACACAGCCACCATTGGTCCTGTTTGGCTAATTCATTGGTCCTGGTGTTTTCCTCATGCAGAGTATCAGACCTCTGAGCTGTGGTCTCCTCGGGAGAAATCCAGAAATAATAATAGGTCTCTGAGAAGTATTTAATTACCCATTTATTAATATAACACTTTACGTATTATTTTATTGTTAACAGCACCACTTTTAGATTATTTGCTATTATTAATAACAGATTGCTATCCTCATCAATAATGAAATTGTTAAGTACACCATGACTAAGGCTTCAGGGTAAGGCATAAATTGGCTAATGTGCCCGCCACACTGAAGGCACTTTATTTTCACAAAGTTCCAGCCAGCATGGAGTGGGTGGGGGATCGTTTGTGATCTGAGGATTGTTCTCCTGTAACTGAAATGGCCCTGTGGGGAGGGAGGGGGCAGCCTGGCTGGGGTTCTGGAAAGGGGGCCCTTCCCCATCTCTTGACACATAGGGTCTGGGCCCAACCTTCTAGTCTGACCATTCCCAAGCCAGGAATCCAGGGCTGGGAGGGGCAGGTAGCCTCATACTTGCAGCAGGATTGCTGGGTTCCTATTGGGTGTTCATGTCCACTCCCCCCAAGTGTTGACACTCATTTTGACAGGACAATTGCTACCTGTTATCTTTTGTATCTGCCAACTATTTAAAGTAATGCGGGTCTCCAATATTAAAAGATTTATTTAAACTGTCCTGGCTGGTGTGGCTTGGTGAACTGAATGCTGGCCTACAAAACCAAAGGGTTGCTGGTTTGATTCCCAGGGACATGCTGGGGTTGCAGGCCAGGTCCCCAATGGGGGTCATGTGAGAGACAACCACACACTGACGTTTCTCTCCCTTTGTTTCTCCTTCCCTTCCCCTCTCTCCGGAGATAAGGGGATAAAATCTTAAAAAGAAAAAGATTTATTTAAACAAAATACAACATACCACTATGAGAAACTTTGGCAACTGAAGCGAATACTGTTATTTCCTAACACTGAACAAAAATTATTTTCCCCTCACAAACAACTAAGCAACTTCTACTGTTCCAGGGAAACTAGGGGGTGGGTGTGGGGAAGACAAGGACACCCACAGATGGTGACACCCTAAGCCCTGTGTGACAAAGGGAGAATGTCCCCGTGGAGCCCACCTTCCATTTTTTCTTTCTCCTCCCCCTCCTCCACTTTACTATCCAGGAAATGGAGACCCAGAGACACTAAATGTGTTGTACAAGCTCTTAAAAGAGTTTACTAAATCTAATTCTGGAGCCACAGTGGCCCAGCCACATTCCCAGATGCTAGACCTGTTGGAGGACTTGGTTTCCGCGTGGCCCTGTGGATGCTCTGGAGGAAGCTCGTGTGCATGGTGTGGCCTCTCCCCAGCACCCACGTTCCTAAGACCTGTCTGGGCAGAACTTCTCTGCAGTCCTACCTGTGGGCTCCAGTACCAAGTCTGGCACTGGCGCATGAGCTCAGCCCACAGGTGTGGCTTCTGAGATCCAATGTGGCCACTGCTACGTGTGCACGCTCCTCTAATGTTCGTAATGTTTATGTTCCAGCTGAAGGTTTTCCTGCACTTGCTGCACAAGTCAACTTCTCTCCTGTGTGGATCCTCCGGCGGAGGGTAAACGAGAAATGCCTGATAAAGGCCTTGCCACACTTGTAAGGTATTTTGCTGATGTGGTCGACCCGGTGCATCGCCAGGGATGAGCACGTTGTGAAGTGCATCAGGCAGATGGAGCACTGGTAGGGCTTTGCCCGGTTATGCATGAGCTTGTGGTTGGTGAGGGTCAACTGCCACGTGACCTGCTTTCTGCACATGCTGCAGAAGGGCTCCTCCCTGGTGTGCATCCTCTGTTGCAGAGCAAACTGCGTGTTCTGGCTGAACACTTTTCTGTAGTCCCTGCATGTATATGGCTTGTGCTAGGTGTGGATACTCCAGTGGATGGTGAGGTACAATGGCCGGGTGAGCTGTTTCCCACACACAGAGTGTGGGAAGAAATTCTACCTGGAGTGCATTTGTTACAGCTTTTTCAAGGACGAGCTACAGCCGAAAAAAGCCTTGCAGCACTCCACGCACTCACATGGCTTCTCCCATTGTGTCTCATCTGGTGCAGTATGAAGTTCGCGTCCTGGCTAAAGGCCTTGCCACAGTATTTGCACTTGAAGGGCTTCTCCCCGGTGTGCACACGCTGGTGAACGGCAAGTTTTGAAGGCCGGGTGAACTGCTTCCCGCATGTATCGCACAAGAAGGGCTTTTCCCCGGAGTGAATTAGTTGGTGGTTCTTCAGGGACGAGTTACATCTGAAAGCCTTGCCGCAGTCCTCACATATGTACGGCTTCTCCCCAGTGTGGATGCGCTGGTGGATGGTGAGGCTCAACTGATGGGTGAACTGCTTCCCACACATGGAGCACAAGAAGGGCTTCTCCCTGGTGTGCGTCCTCTGGTGCAGCATGAGGTGCCCCTTCTGGCTGAAGGCCTTGCCGCAGTCCCCACATGTGTATGGTTTCTCCCTGGAGTGTGTCCTCTGGTGCACAATGAGGCTCTCATTCCGTGTGAAGGCCTTTCCACAGTCCCTGCACACATATGGCTTCTCCCCAGTGTGCGTCCTCTGGTGTGCAATGAGGTACTCGTTCCGGGTGAAGGCCTTGCCACATTCCTCACATGTGTACGGCTTCTCCCCGGTGTGCATCCTCTGGTGAACGATGAGGTTCCTGTTCTGGCTGAAGGCCTTCCCACAGTCCTCGCACATGTACGGCTTCTCCCCAGTGTGAGATCTCTGGTGCCGGATGAGGTGCTTGTTCTGGCTGAAAGCCTTGCCGCAGTCCACGCACATGTACGGCTTCTCCCCAGTGTGCACACGCTGGTGGATGGTGAGGCATGACGGCCAGGTGAACTGCTGCCCACACGTAGTGCACAAGAGTTTCTCCCCAGTGTGGATCTGTTGGTGCTTCTTCAGGGACGAGTTACTGCCGAAAGCCTTCCCACATGCCCCACAGGCATACGGCTTCTCCCCGGTGTGCACACGCTGGTGGATGGTGAGGCACGACTGCTGGATGAACTGCTTCCCACAAGTGGCGCATGAGAAGGGCTTCTCCCCGGTGTGGATTCTTTGGTGCTTCATCAGGGATGAGTTATAGCCGTAAGACTTGCCGCAGTCCCCACACTTGTAGGGCTTCTTCTCTGCGCAGAGTTGGGAGGGAGGACTGAGGCTAGAAGTACCGGAGTTCTTTCTACACATGGTGAATGGGTGACTTCCTGCTCCTCTAAGCCTGTCCGATCTTGGTGGGGCCGGAGTGGGGCTTTGGTGGACGAATGCCTTAAATTCATGACCTACCGGGGCTAATGCCTGGGACACGTCCAACTGCCCCAGACAGGACTTGAGGCTCCCATGTCGCCACCCCATCTGGTCATCCTGTGTCCCCACACCTTCAGAGGCACAACCCCGTGCACCATTCCTTATGGGTCTTTCTGCCTCCACCACAAAGGTTGGTCTCTCTTCCCAAATGTCCTCCTGTGGGTCCAATTCTCTCATGTCAGGTCTAGTCTCCAAGTCTGAGGAGGGAAAAAGAGATGTCGACACACATGTATTTAACAGCACTGGGAGGGAGGACCTTCCCAAGACACAAAACATGGCCTGAGAGGGGGGGACAGCCTCTCATGGGGTCAGAGGGAGAAGGGAAGCAGTGAGCTGAAGTCAGTGAGGTGTAGGGAAGTGAGCAGAGAGGCAGAAAGGTCCCCTGGGAGTGGGTGCAAAGGCGGATAGTGGAGCTCAGAGCTGGGCAGATAGACCCCTGGAGAGAAAGGAGGTAGGAGGTACAGATCAAAGGCTCCCGCAAACAGAGAGGGTTCACGGCACCTGGCTCCTCACTTCCATGCCTCGTCCTGGACACCCCCTAGCCGGTTGTGCTTCTCAAAACACTGACTTTTATTAGAAATGATAAAATAACACCTGACTCTCATGTAGCTTTGCTGGTTGTCCTCTGTGTCTCCACCTACCACCTTCCCACACACTGCCCAGGAGTGGCCCAGCCCCAGGTGCCGACTCCTCTCCCCTCCCCCCGTCCCTGCTGACCACAGCTACTCCCATCCCCTCCTGCTTCTGTCCTGTGGGTTCCTCAATCTCTGTCTCTGGTCTGGGGGTCTGTCCTGAGTTCCAGACTCTGTGTACAGACCTTAGGGTTTCAGCCAACATTAGAAAACTATGAAATCTTACAAAAAACTCTCATTAAAAAAGTGAAGATCCTGCCATATGGAGCCCTCCTTCCTAAGAGGCAACCAGAAAAGGAGGAATGGTAAGCAGCTGTCTCCATTCCCCCGTTTAAGGCCACACTGGACCAACAACCCCTGAGTTTGAGACCCATCCACAGGAGCCAGGGCTTCAGTCTGTTCTTTATGCTGACACCGAAATGGATGCCCCTGCCCGCACCCTTTCCCTGAGCTCTGCCGAGGAATAATCCAAAGCCTATTGGGCGCCCCTCTCCGGTACCGCAAACTGAACAAATTGGATGCAAGACTTGTGATTTTGGAACCTTCACTCCCAAATAATAAAGGGAAAACAAGGCCCATCAAAGAGACTTTGCAAAATAAGCCAGACACACAATGACCAATACCATATGCTTTCAATCATGTGAGGCAACTAGAACTGTCAAATTGATAGAGAGAAGGTAGGACATGGGTGACAGGGCTCGGCGAGAGGGATGGGTAGCTGCTGTTTAGAGGGGACAGTCTGTCAGCTGCAGATGTTTAAGAGTCCTGGAAGTAAATGGTGGTGATGGTTGAAATAATGTGAATGAGTGTAATTCATGCCATGGAACTGTACACGTAAAGGTAGTTAAATGGTTAATTTTATGTTACGCATATTTTGTGACCATTAAGAAAATGAGTTTGTGCCCTGGCTGGTGTGGCTCAGTGGACTGAGTGCTGGCCTGCCAACCAAAGGGTCGCTGGTTCGATTTGTAGTCGGGCACATGCCTGGGTCGCAGGCCAGACCCCCAGTAGGGGGGGTGTGACAGGCAACCACACATTGACGTTTCCCTCTCTCTTTCTCTCTCCCTTCCCCTCTGGATAAAAGTAAATAAAATCTTAAAAAATAATACAGTTGTACGAAGAATTAACAAAAACAGAATATGTAAAGAACTTTCCATATTGAATAATATGGAAGCAAACAACCCAACTAAATAAACGGGCAAGACTTGAACCAGACACTTCACCGAAGAGAATGTACTGGCGGCAAATAAGCACCCAGAAAGGTCCTCAGTACCAGCTGCAGGCTGGGTTGTGGTAAACTGCACACGCACAAGTGTGGCTGCAATGAGAGAGACTGAGCATGTTGAGTCTGACAAGCACAGGACACAATGCAATTTGGGGTGCCTGCTGGTGAAAATAAAAAACAAGACAACTCCTTTGGAAAAAAGGTTGGCGGTTTCTGAAAAAGTTAAATAAGTACCTCTGTATGCCCCAACCCTTCTCAACAGAATGGACGGATTGTGTCTACAGAAAAATGTCCTGTACTGGAAACAGCCCATATGCTTACCAAGTGAAGGGATAAACGCATCATGGTCTATCCACAAAGTAGAATATTACTCAGAAATAAAGAGAAGTTAAAGAATTGACCTGGCTGGGTGGCTCAGTTGGTTGGAGCGTCGTCCTGCGCACCAAAAGGTTTGAGCTGGATCCCCAGTCAGGGCCCATATAGGGGGCAAGTGATTGATATTTCTCTCTCTCTCTCATCAATTAAATTATTCTCAGGTGAGGATTTAAAATTTTTTTTAAAGAAAAAAATGAAGGGAACTATTGATATATACAGATGATGTGGGTGAACCTCATAAAAATGACGCCAAGTGTAAGATGTCAAATAAAAAAAAAAAAAGAATACCTGCCATATGATTCCATGTACATACAATTCTAGAATTGGCAAACTAAACCGCAGTGACATAAAACAGTCCACTGGTCGCTGAGGGGTGGAAGTTGACCGAAAGAAGGGAGAACGTTTTTGAGCTACTGGATGTGTCTGCTGCATCATGAGGATGATTTCCCAGGTGAACGTAAATGTCAAAATGCATCAAATTGTTCGCATTAACTGCATGCAGTTAATTGCAGGTCAGTTACACCCCCACATAAGCCGTTAAAGAAATGTGGCCATACTCTTCTTCTGAAAGTTAGTGTTCTTCCTGAACAATGTCATCCAGAAACATCTTTCTGTGTCAGTGATGGTAAAGATTGCTCACTGTTGACCCAGCGCCATGATTTCCATCATACTGACATGTTCAGTCTTGTAGGTGGGCATCTAAGGCATTTCTCTAGATTTTTCTTCCTATGAAAAACACACTTATAGGAAAAATTTTAAAGGATATATTCCAGAAATAGAATTGTTTAAATTTGGTTGATAACGCCAAACTGCCTTGCAAAAGAGCCGTACCAACTTTATGCTCCTAAAATGAACAGTCCCTTTCCCTACAACTTCACACTACAGGATGCTGTTACTTGTTTTCTTCTTACTGACTCACCAAGAATATGCTTAGAGATGGAGGAAGGGGATGGGGAGGGAAAGCAGGAGAGTGAGAGAGAAAGAGAAAGACATCGATTGGCTGCCTCCCGTATGTGCCCCGCGGGGATCAAACTCACAACGTAGGTATGTATCCTGACAGGGAATTGAACCCGCAACTTTTTGGTGTACAGGACGAAGCTGCAAGCAACTGAGCCACATCCAACGAGGAATGTTATTCTTTTTCATCTCTGTGTCTCTCATGGATGAGCATTTTATTTCTGTGACTCAGTTGGTATTTCTTTGACTATTAGTATGGTTAAAAATCTTTTATAAAGTGTAACTCCATACATTCCTACATCTATGATTTGCATGCTCATAAACTTGGTCCATTTTCTATCATTCAGTCCTTCTTCTAGTTTATTCCAAAGAGCAATTTAAAATACTCTATTGTAATGCAATACTCTTCCTCACTTTATCACCCATCAAGTTTATTTTTAGCTTTGAATAATTTGAACGTTCAACCTATTTAGACCTGTGCATCTTTTATGTTTCTGTGCCATCCTGAGGTGACAGGCAGATGGTGTGTAATGCAGCCAAGCTGCCCCCTTACCCAGTGACACCAGGTTCCAGTAGTTCTCCATCATCACGTCCCTGTACAGGTCCTTCTGTGCAGGCTTCAGCTGCTGCCACTCCTCCTGGGTGAAGTCTACGATCACATCCCTGAACGCCACCGACCCCTGTAAGAGGAAGCGCACACCACTCACCACAGGGCCCTCCTCACAGAGGTGGAAGACGTGGCCAGAAGGGCTGAGAGGACCAGTAAGGCGCACAGGATGCACCTGACGTGGTGTCGACAAGGTGCGGAGTTCTGAAGGGCCTGACCACTCAGAGTGCCTAGTACACTGGATGGCACTCGGTTGGTAGAAGAGGAAACTAAGGCAGTGATCACAGAGAAGGTAACAGTGGAGACATCATGGTGTAGCACCTTGAAAACAGTCAAACTGATCCTCAAATGGTTAAACACTGTTATCAAAGGACCCATAGTTTCCTCTCCTAGACTCAAGAGAAACAAGAAGATCAAACAGAAAACTGTACATGAATGTTCAAGGCAGCATTACTAATAAAAACCAAAAGGTAGAAACAACCCAAAGGTACACAGGGTCTACCTGTACAATGGCACAGTACACAGTTATGAAAAAGCACACCTGCTACAACATGGATGAGCATCAAAAACGTGAAGCTCAGTGAAAGCAGCCAGACACAAAGCCCACATGCTGTGTGACTCCCTCTATAGAAATGTCCAGCCGTGGCCGGGCTGCTCCATTGGTCGCAGCGTTGTCCATACACCAAAGGTTAAGTAAGGGTGGGGTCCCAAGTGGGGTGCATATGGGAGGCAGTTGGTCAATATTTCTCTCACACACAGAAGTTTCTCTCCCTCTCCTTCTTTCTCCTACCCTTTTCTCTAAAAATAATAAACACTTAAAAGTAATAAAAACCTTCAAGAACATTAAGAGTCCTATAGACCAGCAAAGCATACGATAAATAATTTACCCGCCCACATAACTGGCGAATAAACATTTTCTAAAAATCAAACCTCAAAGTAATACCACAAAGGATGCTACTCAGAAAGAAATCACGTGATCTCAGCTGTCACCTACCGCATGGATAGTTTATACCACTTGTTATTTATATTCAACTACCAGAATAAGAAAAGAACAACAGCCAATGTGAAACAGTGGCAGCTCCTCCTGCAGGCGGGCGGGAGAATAAACTGTTCCAACCCATAACTAAGACTTCCAAAGGCCTTAAAAATACCCACCAGAACCCAACCTTCTTCTACAAGGAATCTCCCTTAAAGAAATCATACAGCCTTGGTTGGTGGGGCTCAGTAGACTGAGTGTCGGCCTGCAAACCAGAAGGTCACCTGTTTGATTCACAGTCAGGGCACATGTCTGGGTTGCGGGCCAGGTCCCCAGCTGGGAGGTGAGCAAGAGGCAATCGATCCATGTTTCCCTCACACACCAAGGTTTCTCTCCATGTATACACCCTTTCTTCTCCTCTCTCTAAAAAAATAAGTAAAATCTTTACATAGTTGTTCCACCTTCCATAATGAAAAAAAAAAAGCCATGGCTGGTGGGGCTCAGTGGATTGAGTGTTGGCCTGTGAACCAAAAGGTCACTGATTCAATTCCCAGTCAGGGCACATGCCTGGGTTGTGGGCCAGGTTCCCAGCTGGGGAAGTGTGAGGCAACGGACTGATGTATCTCTGGCACATCGATGTTTCTCTTTGTCTCCTTCTCCCTCCCTTCCCCTCCCTCTAGAGATAAATAAATAAAATCTGAAAAAAAAAAGAAAAGAAAGAAAAAGTAAAAATATCATGCAAACTGGAGGGGAAAGATTTATGCTCCGCCCTGGCCTGGTGGCTCAGTTGTGGGAGCGTTGTGTCATATACAAGAAGGTTGCAGATTTGATCCAGGGTAGGGCACGTGGTTCTCTCTCACGTCTGTATTTCTCTGTCTCTCTAAAATTCAATGAGCCTATCCTCTGATGAGGATAAAAAAAAAATTTACGCCCAGACATCCATGTAATTTAGTGATTTGAGAGGGTTGTTCCTCCACTTATTGATGAATTCATTCCTTCTTGTATGTGCTCTGACCAGGGATCAAACCCACAACCTTGGCATATCAAGATGACCCTCTAACCAACTGAGGAACATGTATATCTTTTTTACTGTAAAGTATCTCTTGCAAGCAAGGAAATTTACAGAAGAATATCACAAATAGCCACTGACTAAAACAAAACTTCAGGGTGAGCCAGGTCCGTTCTCAGGTTACTCCCCAGAGACATCCTCTGACTGCTCCCTGGACAATTTAATGCTGTCTGCCTATTTCTGAAGGTCTCTCATCCAGCATGTCCCGTCTGGGGCCTCTGTCACCACACAAGATGGAACATATTCAACCCGCCACTGACACGTGCCTGCCTGCTGGTGTCTCCACACTGACCCCAGTGTAGGACAGGTCACTCCTGAGCTATTCTGTCCCATGTGGTTGACAAAAGCCCTTGTCAGTAGCGTACTCTGACGCAGGGTGAACACAACTCCAGGAGACCAGGCTGGGGGCCTGGGCCCTGAGTGGGGCTCAAGGGGGGCAGAGGGTCATCCCTGCTGGGAAGCCTGACCCTAAGGAAGGAGGTACGAGATGGTGACGTGACTCACCAAGGCCTTCGTGGTCAGCAGCTGGGTGGCCATCCTTCCAGTGCCCATGGTGACCAGGGAACAGGCAGGCTGTGGGCAGAGGGAGAAAGAGAAAGGTGCAGTGAGAGATCAGGTCCAGGCCCAACCCACAATGCAGACACACCCACTACAAGACAATTGTTACAAGACAAGCAGACAGAGACATGCACACTCATTCACAGTGAAGGCACGTGGGGGACCTATGGCTTTCACGGCACTCTACAGATCCTCCAGGAAGCAGTAGTTATGTCCCGGGTGCAGTGACTATGAAGTTTTAAATAGAATTTAATTTTTACAAATGTATTCTTTCTGGACTTGTGCTTTCTGATATCTATTCTGGCACCACGAGGCCAACAACACGGGCTCCTTTTAATGGAGGAGGAAGCCACCAGAACAGACTCAGAAGGTATAGTGGGCCCAGAGCCCCTCACACCTGTAGATACTCTTGTAAATATTTTAATTTTTTTTAGTCCTGGCTGGTGTGGCTCAGTGGATTGAGTGCCAGACTGGGAACCAAAGGGTTGCGGCCAGGTCCCCAGTAGGAGTCACATGAACAACCACCACACATTGATGTTTCTCTCCCTTTCTCCTTCCCTTCCCCTCTCTCTAAAAATAAATAAAATCTTAAAAAAAGAAAATATCTTAATTTTTTTTAATTATGAGAGAAAACGCAAATCTAATGCAGTCTGGATTATGTTTATAGCAATGCAATCACAACTATAATTTTTTCATTAAAAGGAAGCCATGAAGGCACAGTGGCCCTGGAAGTGACATATGCATGGGGCCGGTGACCTCTGAACCCAGTGTGGCCTCAGATCTGTGGTTGCAGAGCCAGGGGTGGCAGCTGCTCCTGCTCCTCCTCCTCTGTCCAAGGTTTCTGGCATATCCTGCCATCCATTGTTTCTAAGGGGAAACAAGGATTTGCCACCTGTGGGGTGGTTAGTGTGGGGACTCTGGAACCCAAATGCCTGAGTGTGGAGTTGGGTGAGTCACTTAAAGTCTCTGAGCCTCAGTTTCCCCATCTGCAAAATGGGAACGATGATGGTCCCTAACTCAGACTCACCAGGAGGCCTGTAAAATGCCCAGAACCATACCCTGAGCACCCAACACACCCGCCCTGAACAAATCCACCCCGGTCAGCATGGGGTGGGGTCTCTGACCCTCTTTCTTAACCCCACACCTGGCTGCCCGACACACCCTGCCCTCCCAGGGTCAGGACAGGCTCTGAGGGCAGGAAGGAGATGGGCTCTGGGGCCCGCAGGCAGGCAGCTCCGCCAGGCCCACCTGTCCAGGAGGGCTGTCTTTCCCACGCTCTCTGGAGGACACCCCCGACGCACCCACACACCAATGTCGGCCATACCCAGAGAGAGAGACCCAGGTGCACAAAGACAGGGGAAGGCCGGGACAGGAGAGACGCACCCCATCCCCCGACACACTCACACCCAGACACACGGACAGGAGCACAGGAAGAGAGACCAGACATAGGAGGCCACCTGGATGGCGCCTTCAGATTGAGACACTGCGGACGGAAAAGAAGGCAGACACGCACAGAGATGTGAACACAGAGGGACCCCGGAGAGACCAAGACAGGCAGCGGACACACACACGAGCAAAGGCGAGACACAGGAAGCCATCCAGACAAACGTGGTGACAAAATATGGAGACACACAGCGACTGCCTGGAAGTCTCTGCCCAACACAAACACACACACACACACACACACAGCCGCAGGGATCACCTCTGCCCGCACGAACCCGCCCCATTAGCACCCCCTTCTCAAGTGCACTCGCCCCTTCCCAGACCTGCAAGTTCTCTACTCCCGTACCCACCCCGTCCGCAGCGGGAGTCACCCTCAGGAAAGTGACCGAATCCCTAAAGTCCACCGGCCACACTTCACCGGCGCGGAAGTTACACTTCCCAGAATGCCGTGCGTCGCCGCCGCCGCCACCAACGCTACCGCCTCCCCTCTAAGCGAGGGCTGCTCACCGTACCTGACCGGAGAGGCAGGCGCAGGCGGTTCCAAGTCCCACAAGCCCCCGCGCCACCAGGGTCAGGGAGGCGGGGTTCCTGAGGGATCCGGGGAAAGGTCGCGCAGGGGAGCGGGAAGAACAAGACGCAGGAGAGCAAGATGCGGGTGAGGGAGGAGTGGGGTGGACCGGCAGTGTGGGGCTGGGAGGGGGAGGAGAGGGAGAGGGGGGCGGGGAGCAGAGCGAGCTGGAGAGGCGGGAGGGGGGAGGGAAATCGTAGAAAAGGCGGGGAGTGGGTGGAGGCGAGAAAAGATGCTGTAGCTTCTCTGCAGACGTCCTACGTCCACCCAGGGACCCTGACTGTCGTGGTGACTTGCAGAAAATTTGTGAAGCCTGCGGAGACGCAATAAAGCAAATGATGTTAATTCGAGAAGATGTATTAGCCCTTAGCGTTATGTGCCACCCCCAGTTCTGGATATGTTATAGTTACAGAACTAAACTGGGGTTTCTGTTGCCCGCAGCCCCCAAGAGGCAAGGTCTACAGGCAGAGGCAGCTGAGAAAGGAAAGACGGTTTTCATCCAGATGCTGCAGGTCGGGGAGAATGGGAGACTCTTGTCTCAAAGCCCCTCCTCTCCGGAAAACCCGAGGAAAAAGCTAGTCAGTCTTAGCCCAACCAGAACCGAAGGCAACGTCCAGAGCTCCTGCTCCCAAAGAACCGTCTTTTGAAAACCTCAGGTGGCCGGCCACTGAGCAGTCACCCGGGCAGCTCAGCTCGCTCCCTGCCGCTGTCCAGTTTCAGGCCCCCTCCTAGAACCCACAGGCGCCGAGGTCGGTCAAGCCAAAAGGTCCGGGAAATCACGAGTTAGCACGTTTGGGAGGTGGGCAAGAGAGCGACCCTTACTTACCCTGGGTTTATATTAGTTTCAGGTGTGGGACCGTCGGACTGCCCAATTAACTTCCCAAAGTTCCCGGTGCAGGAGGTGGGTCTACTGGAGACCAATCGCTTCCTTTCTCCAGGCTAGACTGACAGGCTAGTCTTTGGTCCAGCACCTCCCCACTGCCGCCATTCTGACCTCTGTGATGCAGGTGCCTGATTTCCTTGGTACCACCCCCCAATTAGTTACCAGAAGCTGATAGGTGGGCTTTTCCCCTATTCAATCATCTTGATAGACTAGCACGTGCTCAGTGCAATACTTTCTATAACCATCATCTGGCGCAGGACTGGGATCTGCCTTCAGGATAGGATGCTCCACGTGCTAGGCAGGAGTTCCTTTACCTAGGCAACGTGGTCGCCAGGACAATGAGAGATTTCCTCTGGTGGCCCCTTGTGTTCCTGTCCTCTGCCTGCTCCCAGTGGTCCGGCCAGGTTATTGGTATCATTAAGATGTACAAATTCCTTTAATCCTAGAAACCAAGATACTTTCCAGATATGGGCTATGAAACAAAAGAGGAAGTCACAGAGGGAACTGGGGATCCTGAGGTAGGAAAGGGGGTCTCCAAGCTGGGGCACACTTGTGCTGTAAACAACGAAGCCAAGTGCAAAAGAATTTGCTGAGTGACTACAGAAGCGCCAATGGCAGCTCCCTTAGGTGGTGATTGATAACTTCCTTTTTTATCATTTTTAATCCTCAGCAGAGGATATGTTCATTAATCTTAGAAATGGGGAGAGAGAAATATTAATGTGAGAGAGAGACATGCGTCAGTTGCCTCCTATAGGCACCTTATCTGGAGTTGAATCTTAACCGGGAGTGGAAGCACCTAATCTTTTACTATACAGGAGTCCAGACAACTGAGCTATCCAGCCGGGGTTCAACGTGCTTTCTGATAGGCCGGTTTAACTAGTTCTAACCCAGCCAGTAGGAGCTGTCCATGGTACTGAACTGAAGCCTTCCCCCAAGGCCCTGGCTTTGGTCCTGAGGCTGTCCATGGTTACATCTCTAGGCAGGATGCACAGCCCTGTCTACCTTTGACTCTTCAGAGACCCGATCCGCGTGGGAAAGAGCCCTGCTGCCGTCTGGAAAGAAAGCTCTCTGGTCTGTGGGGAGTGTGGGATGAAAGCAGATGATGGCAACACCTGCACAGTCATTTTTAAGAGGCAGCTTTGGCTTTTAGGGTGGCAGGGCCTGGCTACAACCTGACTGAAGTTATTAACACGGAGTTTCTAAAAAATGTATGCCCCCAAAAATGGAAAACAAAAGACAGATGTGCCAGTATTTAGGATGATGACTACCTCGGGTTGGGGGAAATTGGAGGAGTGCTATATAGTTTTATGAGTTATTGGCAAAGTTCTAGTTTCTATGTTGTGTGTGGAGGTCAAAGAAGGACATCATAGTGTATTTATAAGAATACAGCATGCCACTGGCTGGTGTGGTTCAGTGGATTGAGTGCCAGCCTGCAGACTAAAATGTTGCAGGTTTGATTCCCAGTCAGGGCACATGCCTGGATTGGGGGTCAGGTTCCCAACTGGGGGCTTGCAGGAGGCAGCCATCAGTGTTTCTCACTCTCTCTTTCCCATCCCCTCTCTGTAAAAATAAATAAATAAAATTTTAGAAAAGAATACAGCATGGGTATATTTTATGCTAACTTGAATTATAAATATTTGAAATAATGTTTCAATGCTATTTTTTGGAATGACATGAATTTATCCTAAAAATTCTTATTTTCTAATATGATCAATTATGTATATGGTAAACCATTTTTGTTATTTTGGTATCACTTTCGCAGGTGAAGAGCCATGCCAATCATCTCTTGTTAGGGTTGGCTTTGAATTATGCCGGTTCTGGATGGTGCAAGGTCTTCAAAAATGAGCCCTTGGCATAAAAATCTGGTCACACTGGGATCGATGACTGAATCGATGGATATGTTTGCCCTTCCCAAAGATCTGGTCACCAGGGAAGCCACAGCTGCCTCTATCACTCAGGAGACAGACATTCATAAAACACCCACTATGTGCTCAATATTGCAAGAGATACCTGATGTGTGTCCTCTTCCCCTAAGGCAGTAATTTCCATACCTCTTTAAAGAGCAGGAAGCTTTCAGGGTCTGATTTGAGCTTTTGATCAGGTAGAACCACTGAGTTCTGGCTCTTCCATACTTTTCTAACCTTTCATGGAGTTGTTGGCCCAGTGGGTTTTGATGTTCCAAGTTCTCTAAAGAAGCTGGAACTCATTACATTAAAAATATTTATTTTTGCCCTGGCTGGTGTGGCTCAGTGGATTGAGCACCAGCCTGTGAACTGAAAGGTCACTGGTTCGATTCTCAGTCAGGGCACATGCCTGGGTTGCCCACCAGGTCCCCAGTTGGGGGCCTATGAGAGGCAACCAATCAATGTATCTCTCATACATAGATGTTTCTCTCCCTTTCTCCCTTCCTTCCCCTCTCTCTGAAAATAAATAAAATCTTTTAAAAATATTTATTCTTTATTACTGTCTGCCTTGCTTTCTGTAATTTCACCTCCATGATGGCAGGCACTGTATGTTTCTAATACACCACTGACTCTGCAGCTGTTAGGAGATGGTTATAAATATCAAATATTGCAGTGTCATAATGGGGACAACTCATTACATTGAAAATAAAGTGAGTGAGCTGAATCAAGTCCATCTGCTCACTGGATGCAGCCCCTGGTCTGCCCAGTGGAGTCACTGACGATCATGGTTGCTGTTGGGTAAGACTCTGTAGGGAGACCTCAGTGGTGGCCCAGAAGGCAGGGCTGTGTGGCACCAAATAAAGACTCCTGTAAGGATCACCCCACAAGAAGAAAAATCTACTTCACTTTTTAATGTTTTACTTATTTATCTGACAGAGAGATTTGCTGTTCCACTTATTTATGCATTCATTGGTTGATATTTTAAAATTTTAGGGGGAAGAGAGAAAGGGAGAAACATTGATTTGTTGTTCCACCTATTTATGGATTCATTGGTGAGTTCTTGCATGTGCCCTGACCCAGTACTGAGCCCACAACCTTAGGTTCTGGGCAAAGCGCTCTAACCATCTGAGCAACACGGCCTGAGCCTTAAGTCACATTTATTGTCAAGCTGTTGTGTCTTCACAATAGTCGGGTGACGTTATTTTCATTTTACAAAGCCAAATAGATCTTTTTTGTGATGATAGTAAAAGGTCTCAAGGACACATCACTGCATTGAAAAAGGCAATTTGCAGAACCACTGCTGTCACCTGATGTCACTCACAGGTAAACTGAGCAACAAATGAATCAATGCTAGATATTTCTTGTGAGCACAGAGATGTGTGTGTGTGTGTAAAGGCTTGCCAAGTTCAAAACACAATAGGTACATAAAAGTAAAGAACATAAGTAGCCATGGCCAGGTGGTTCATTGATTGGAATGTTGTCTCATACATCACAAGGTTGAAGGTTCAATTCCCAGTCAGGGCAGGTGCTTAGGTTACAGGTTTGATCCCTGGTATGTACAGGAGGTGGAGAATTGGTGTTTATGTCTCTCTCTCTCCCCCTCTTCCTCGCTCTCTAAAAAAAATCAATAAATGTATCCTTGGTTGAGGATTTAAAAAAAAGCTAAAGCACAGAGATTACCAAGTTGATCAAGGTTGCACCTGTTTGTTCATGATGAAAACCCAGTAATTTCCTTATATGATCATCATAGCCAGGAAGTTCATGACACATTTTCCAATCTCAGCATGGCAAAACTAAAGGACAGACATTTTCCCCCTAAGGATTATAGGCTTCCAGGATGGGCTTGATGTTCAATATTTGGGGACCAAGACTATGCATGGTGGCCTTGTTCTATTTGGTTTATGTCAAGATACAAACTAATTTTTCTGGCTGACTATGGTATGCCACAAATGTGACATGGCTGCTTACATGTGTATTGTTCTATATAATAAATAGTTAAAATCTTAAAGAAGAAAAAAACTGAGCTGTGGCCAGGAAGCTCAGTTGGTTAGTGTTGTCCCAATATGCCTAAAGGTTGCAGGTTCGATCCCCGGTCAGGGCGCATACAAGAGTCAAGCAATGAATGAATCAATACATGAGTTGAACAACAAATCAACACTTACCACTCTGTCTCTAAAATCAATCAATAAAAATTTTTTAAAACTTAAAAAAATCCAAAGATGTTGACAATTTTAAAACATATTTCAATGTCAGAGATGTTAGAATGTAAAATAAAAATGTGCACCTTAGCACCTATAAAATGGGATATATGGATTTAATTATCACACATATTTAATAATGGTAGTGCATATCTCATAGTAAGAGGCTGATACACCAGCACTGTAATTATGGGATGGGGAATGTTAACTGGGCTCAGTGGAGGAGAAAAGTGGGGCTCAGAATCGATGCATCTCCAGATATTCACACCAATTACCCCTATTTCTACAGGTACAGGTAAACATGTAAATGAAAAGAAAACATGGCCCCCAGCACACCCCAAGTCCACAACAGTTGGTCACCTTGAGAGCATAGACTGGAGTTGAGCAGTGAGATCGGCAGGGCATTTTCATCTTGTTTTATCAAGACATTTTGACCTTTGGCCAAAAAATGTGTTCACTTATTAACTGTCTAGAAATAAACTAGCCCTGGTCAGGTGACTTTGTTGGTTGGAGTGTTGTTCTGTACGCCAAAACATTGGTTGGGGGTTCAATCCCTCATAAAGGTGTGCAGGAGGCAACCCACCAATGTTTCTCTCTCTGAAATCAATAAAAATGTGTCCTTGGGTGAATTTTAAAAAATAAGACAATAATTGTTAAAAAAAGGGATTTGGAGATGGTAAGTCCCCCTCTGAGAGGTGAGATGTGAATGGTCTTGCTGGGCCCGATTCCTGACACCTGGCACATGGCAGGCCCCCTTCTGATAGTACCAGACCGAGCTACCTGTGGATGCAGCCAGTGAATAGTTGTGACTCAAAGCCCAGACTGGTTCTGGAGCCTGAACTCGGCCTCCTCAGCATCAGGAGACACTTGTGTTCTACCCAGTCTCACCCCCAGGCAGGGGCCTGGGGATTGGCAAGGTCACAGCCCTTCCGTGTTACCTTGGGTGTCCTCTGGAGACCTCTGTTCTGGGGTAGGGGATCCAGGTCCATCCTAGGGGTGGCCAACCTGTCTTTTCTCAATATTCTAGAGGTGGTGGTTGCCATGGAAACACACATTGCTCTCCCAGACCACCAACGGTAAGAAAGTCAGTGCTATCGTTCACTTACCTTGACTGCTGGATAGAGAATAGGAAGAGAGACATCGATTACTTCTTCCACTCATTCATGCATTCATTGGGTGATTCTCATAAGTGTCCTGACCAGTGAGCTGACCTGAAACACTGGCAAAGCAGGACAATGCTTTCACCCATGGAACCACCAAAAGGGTCCCAGTTTCAGGTCAGGTGGGTAAGTACACCGTGCTCTATCTGCCCACTGGACCATTTCAGTAAATCAGCAACTGTACACAAGTAGCAGCCAGTCTGAGTATTAATTATACACACAGAGCTTTCTGCGTTAAGCGCTGGGGCAACACTGCTCTGGCCAGTCTCAACAGGTGTTGTAGGAACCATATCTAAATTAGCTCAGGAAACCCACCTAACGCCATTGGACAGGTTTCCTTAATCTCCTTAGAGAGGAGGAAACCGGGGCTCAGAAAATGACCGCACTGGTCGGAGCACACAGACCTGGGGTTTGAACCCAGCAGGCCTGGTGCCAGAGTTCCTGCTCCCAACCTGTTCCAGTCAGTCACCTGCTTCTTCCTGACCTTGGGGGCACTGCTGGGCAACTCCCTTTCCTTTCACTCTTCCCCTCCTCCTCTGCCCCCTCCAAGCTCCTCCTCCTCCATTTATCCCACCCACCAGGTCTGAGGTAGGGTAGGTAGGCATGGCCTCCAGGCCACACAAGCAAACAGTAACTTCCCCAGAACCCAATCAACAGTGGCTTCAGCACCCCCATACAGCATATCCTCAATTGAGTCTGCCACCAGCCCCTGGGTTCACTGGCCTGGGGGCAGGGTTATTTTACTGTGCAGAGAATTACAGCTCTGAGCCTTGATTTCCCCAGAAGAAAACCCGGCATAATAGGGCTCTGAGCCATAATTAATTACCAATTCATTAATAAACACATGTTATTTTATAGTTAATAGAGCACCATTCTGCCCTGGGTGGTGTGACTCAGTGGATGGAGTGCCAGCCTGGGAATCCAAAGGTCACCAGTTTGATTCCAGGTCAGGGCACATGCCTGGGTTGTGGGCCAGGTCCCTGGTTAGGGGCATAGAGGCAACAGATCAATGTTTCTCTCCCTTTCTCCCTCCCTTCCCCTCTCTCTAAAAATAATCTTAAAAAAAATACAGCACCACTCTTGGTGATAAAAAATATCATCATTTGCTATTTATTATCTGTAATAGATCTCTATTATCAATAATGAAATTGTAAGTACACCATGACTAAGGATGTGGGTGACCCATAGATTGGATAATGCCCCTGCCTGACTAAAGGCACTTTTCAGAATTCCAGTGGCCTGGGGTGGTGGAGGATGGTCTGTAATCTGAGAGGATTGTTCTCCTGTAACTGAAACAGTCCTGTGGGAAGGGGGGCCCCTCCCCCCATCTCCTTGCTGAGGGTCTGGGCCCTGCTGCCTGGTCTGACCATTCCCAAACCAGGAATCCAGGGCTGGGAGGGGCAGGTGGCCTCATACTTGGGAAAGGCTTGCTGGGTTCCTGGGGTTCCTGTGGGGTATTCCTGCCTCGTCCAACAAAGCTTTGACACACAGATGTACGGGAAAGCAGGTAACTGTATCTTCTGTATCTGACGACTGTTTAAATGACATTGGTCTCCCTTAATTAAACCTGCTATTTTAAAAATATTTAACAAACTGAGAAACTTTGGCATCTAAAGCTATTACTATTAACCCGATAATGATGAAAAAACTTTTTCCCCTCATGAACCACCTGGCAACTTCTACTGTTATAGGGAAACTGGGAGCTGGGTGTGGGGAAAACAAGGGAGACCCAAAGGTGGCAACAACCTGACCCCTGGACTAGATCCAGGAGTGTGTGACAAAGTGAGAATGTCCTCATGGAGTCCACCTCCCCCTCCTCCCCTTTACTGTCCAGGAGATGGAGACCCAGAGACACAACTCATGTCACCAGCACCCATATTCCAAACCCGTCTGGGCAGGACTTGTCTTGAGTCCTATCCATGGGCTCCAACGTCATTTTTGGCACTGGCGCTTGAGCTCAGAACCAGCCTATCAGATGTGGATTCAGATTCATTGTGCCCCTTGCTATGTGTGCATCTTCTTTTAGTGTTGTGTGAGGTGGATGTTCTGGCTGAAGGTTTTCCCACACTTGCCACACTTGCAGGGCTTCTCTTCCGCCTGGATCCTCTGGTGGACGGTGAGCAAGAAGTTCCTGACAGAAACCTCATGCCACTGGCTGCACATGTAGGGTTTCTTGGCTGTGTGGATGTGCTGGAGCTTGATGAGGTAGGTGCCCAGGCTGAAGGCCTTGAAGCATGGGCCACACTGTAGGGCTTCTTGATGGTGTGGCTAACATGGTCCATTGCCAGGGACGAGTGCCTTGCCAACTGCATCTGGCAGATGGAGCCCTCGGAGACCTTCCCCATGGTATGAGTCCTCTGGTGCACAAGGAGGTGCTTGTTCTGGCTGAAGGCCTTGCCACAGTCCTCACATGTGTACGGCTTCTCCCCAGTGTGTGTCCTCTGGTGTAGGATGAGGGTCCATTTCTGGCCAAAGGCCTTTCCACAGTCCCTGCACATGAATGGCCTCTCCCCGGTGTGTGTCCTCTGGTGTGCAATGAGGTACTCGTTCCGGCTGAAGGCCTTACCGCAGTCCCTGCACCTGTATGGCTTCTCCCCAGTGTGCATCCTTTGATGTACGATGAGGCTCCTGTTCTGGCTGAAGGCTTTGCCACAGGCACTGCACACATAGGGCTTCTCCCCAGTGTGTGTCCTCTGGTGTAGGATGAGGTGCCTGTTCTGGCTGAAGGCCTTTCCACAATCCCCACAGGTATAAGGCTTCTCCCCGGTGTGCGTTCTCTGGTGTAGGATGAGGTACTCGTTCCGGCTGAAGTCTTTGCCGCAGTCCCTGCACAGGTGCGGCTTTTCCCCAGTGTGTGTCCTCTGATGCACTAAGAGGCTCCTGTTCTGGCTGAAGGCCTTGCCACAGTCACCACACACATATGGCTTCTCTCCGGTGTGCGTCCTCTGGTGCAGGATGAGGTTCCATTTCTGGCTGAACGCCTTTCCGCAGTCCCCACAGGTGTAAGGCTTCTCCTCAGTGTGCGTTCTCTGGTGCAGGATGAGGCCCCTGTTCTCGCTGAAGGACTTTCCGCAATGCCAGCACACGTACGGCTTCTCCCTGGTGTGCGTGCTGTGGTGCAGGATGAGGTGCTTGTTCTGGCTGAAGGCCTTGCCGCAGTCCCCGCATGAGTACGGCTTCTCCCCTGTGTGCACGCACTGATGGATGGTGAGGCACCACTGGAGGGTAAATTGCTTCCCACACGTGGCGCATGAAAAGGGCTTCTCCCCGGTGTGGACTCGCTGATGCTTCCTCAAGGACGAGTTATAGCTGAAAGCCTTGCCACAGACCCTGCACTCATAGGGCTTCTTCCCGGCACGGAGTTTGGAGGGAGGACGGAGGCTTGAAGTACCTGAGTTTTTCCCATACACTGGGAACAGGCGAGTCCCTGATCCTCTTGGTCCTTCCAATCTTGGAGGGGCTAGTATTGGGCTTTGGTGGACAAATGACTTAAATTTATGACATTCAGGGGCTAACACTTGGGACATGTTCAAGTGCTCCAGACAGGACTCGGGGCTCCCCTGTCGCCACCCCACTAGGTCACCCTGTGTTTCTACTCCACAGGTACAACTCCGGGAACCATTCTTCATGGGTCCTTCCACCACCATTGCAACGGGTGGTCTGTTTTCTATGATGTTCTCCTGGGGGTTGGTATCTTTCATGACAGGTCTCCTCTCCAAGTCTGAGGGGAGATGGAAAGAGATGACAACATACATGTAGTTAACCACGCTGGGAGAGAGGACTGTCCCAAGATATGACAGAGCACAGCCTGGGAGCAGAGGACAGCCTGTCGTGGGGACAGTTGGAGATGGGAAGCAGTAACCTGAGACAGTGAGGTGTAGGGAGGTGAAAAGAGAGAGAAACTCCCCTTGGCAGTGGGTGCAAAGGCAGCCAGCAGAGAACAGAGCTGGGCAGACAGGCCCCTGGAGAGAAAGAGAGGGAAGGCAATCTTGGAGAAGGGGATCAAAGGCTCCCACAAACCCAATGATTGTTCACTGCACCCAGATCCTCATTTCCAGGCCTCAAAATGCACACCCCAAGTCAGCTGTCCGTCATAAGCAGTGACTTTTATTACAAACGATAAAGTGAAAGCTGACTCTTATGTGGATGTGCCGCTGCCCGGTCTCCTCACCTATGCTGCGCAGTAACAGCCTGGCCCTGGCAGCTGGCTCCAGACTCCTCCTCTTTGCACACTCATCCCTCCCTGCTGACCACAGCCACTCCTGTCCCCTCCTGTGTGTCTCCTGTGGGTTCCTCAATCTCTGTTTCTGGTTTGGGGGGCTGTCCTGAGTTCTGGACTCTGCACATGGACCTTAGGGTTCATGCAAACATCAAAAAATGTGAGATATTACACAAAAATCTCATTAAAAAAGTGAAGTTCCAGCCACATGGAGCCCTCCTTCCTTGGAAGTAACAAAGAAAGTGGGAGTGGTAAGAAGTTGTCCCCCTTCCTCCATTTAAGCCCCCACCGGCCCAACAACCCACCCATGAGTTGAGACCCCTCTCAAGTCACGGAAGCCCAGATTTCAGTCTCTTGTCTATGCTGACACATCCGAAATGGATCAAGGATATTTCTCTTGATTTTTCTTCCTATGAAAAGGTCTACACACTTATAGGGAAATATTTAAAGG
The DNA here is from genome assembly GCF_022682495.2 of Desmodus rotundus. NCBI lineage: Eukaryota > Metazoa > Chordata > Mammalia > Chiroptera > Phyllostomidae > Desmodus > Desmodus rotundus. The sequence continues at coordinate 50,349,274 of NC_071398.1, read as the reverse complement.
ATATATTCCAGAAATGGAATCATTCGAAATTTGGTTGATAATGCCAAACTGTGTTCCAAGAGTTGTCCCAACTTTAAGCTCCTAAAATAAAGAGTCCCTCTGTCTACACCTTTGATACAGGATGATGTTACATATATATTTTTTAAATGTCTCACCGGAGTAGAGTGGGAGGAAAGGGTGGGAGAAAAAGGGGGCAACAGGGAGAAAGAGGGAAACACTGACAGAGAGAAACATTGATCAACTGATTCCCCTATGTGCCCCACCTGGGGATCAAACTCGCAACAGGATGGTGCCCTGACAAGTATTCTTTTTCACTCCTGTGTACCTCATGGGCAAGAACTGTTATTTCTGTGACTCAAATTGTACCTCTTTGACCATTCGTAAGGCTTATGAATCTTTTGCAAAGATAACTCCATGTGTTACTACATCTGTGAATTGTACTGACAAGTAGGATCCATTTTTCTATCATTCATTTGGTCTTTTTCTCGTTTATTCCTAAGAGCTCTTTATATATTTATAATCCTCTGTTATACATGAGGTAAATACTCTTCCCCACTTCATCACCTATCAAGTTCATTTTTAGCTTCGAGCAATTTGAACATCCTACATGTAAGATCTGTCCATCTTTTTTATTTCTGTGTCATCCTGAAGTGACAGGCAGATGGTAAAAAATAAGGCAAAGCTGCCCCCTTACCCAGCGAGACCAGGTTCCAGTAGACCTCCATCATCACGTCTCTGTACAGGTCCTTCTGCGCAGGCTTCAGCTGCTGCCACTCCTCCTGGGTGAAGTCCACAATCACATCCCTGAAAGTCACTGACCCCTGTAAGAGGAAGCGCACACCATTCACTGCAGGGCCCTCTTCACAGAGGTTGAGGTACGTGGCCAGAAGGGCCGAGAGGATCAGGGAAGGCACACAGGATGCATCTCATCTGATGTCAACAAGGTGCAGGGCTCTGAAGGGCCTGACCACTCAGTGTCCTTGGTGCCTCAGTTCACTGTGATGATCCTCGGAGGGACAAATAAACTATGGGCTGTTCACCAGAAGACAAACAACCAAATTAAAAAACGGGCAAAGAACCTGAATAGATACTTCTCTAAAGAGGACATACAGATGGCCAACAAACATATGAAAAAATACTGAATGTCATTAATCATCAGAGCTGCAAGTTAAAACGCCAATGAGATACCATCTCACACCTGTCAGATGGAAAAGCCCATTATGGACCCACAATCTGGTCAATGCAATTGTGACAGGTGCTTGAGCAGCAGTAGTTCTAGAGGGCGTCCAGGAAGCTGGAAGCTATGGTCTGGGGTTGGGTGCTTGGGGGGATTCCAGGTGGGGGCAGGTAGGTCAAGACCTGAGGCCTAAACGGCAGACTAAACACTGAGGACTCAGACACCATGATCCTGGACATGAAATGAACATGGCTGAGCATGCAGTGGACGACGAGATGACATGATGACAATGTTGTCACCACAGCAGTAACGAAACCTGTCACTCACTAGGAAGTTGCTCTGTGCCAGGTTTTAGTCTAACCCATATAACTGGTTTGGTTCATGCTGAGTTCCTGTGTTGCAGTGCTAACCCCCAGCTCCTCGGGCTGGGACTTGATTTGGAAACAGGGTCATTACTCGTTTACTGAGTTAAGATGAGGTCACACTGGAGAATGGAGACCACCTAGACAATAGGACATCAGTCCTTATAAAAAGAAGAAATTTGGACACACAGACATGCACACAGGGAGGTGCCACATAAGGATGGGGGATATGGTGCCACAAGCCACAGGACCGACAGAAGCTGGGCGAGACGCTGAGAACAGAGCCTTCCCTGGCCTTCACAGGGCACAGTGCCCTGATGACGCCTTGATCTCGGACATCCGGGGCCCAGGACTGTGGGAAAATAGATTCCTGTCTGTGGTGCCCTGTTATGGCAGCCCCAAGGCCTGATCAGAGTAACTTATCTGTCGTGGACCTTGAACCACAGCTCACACTTCCCCAGAGGACACACCTGCTGGCCAGTCGTGTGTTGGGAGTGCCTGCCAGGGACTCTGGGCTCCCCTTGGCCTCCTCTGTCTTGGGGCCACCACCATGTGATGAGGGAGCAGTATGGTGCAGTCAGTGGTTAGCAATCTGGGCTGGGGAGCCTGCCAGGAAATCCTGTCTCTGCACCCCACCCCCTTGGCTGTGTTTCCTGGGACAAGTCTTAACCTTTTTGAGCCACTTTGTTCAAAGGACTTCCTCGTAACAACACTCCTCTCTGTAGCTCTTAGAAGGTTAAATGAGGTCACACACATGTGATTCCACACATGTGATTCCTGGCATGGTTGCAGGAAGCTCTTGGAAATGGCAGCTACTATTCTTATCATTTGATTAACTGAGCATTTCATATATTTCTTCTATGTTTCTCATCATTAATAAATATTTTATGGTATTATTATTTGGTTCTTTGACCCATTCATACTTTGGGAAAACCCAGGGAGTAATTTCTTTATTTTTCAATGGTTTTCCGAAGATATGTTTATTGATTTAAGAGAAAGATACAGGGAGAGAGATAAACATTGATGTGACAGAGAAACATCAATCAACTGCCTCTGGAACAATCCCTGAGCCAGGAATCGAACCCTCGACCTTTTGGTGCACAGAATGATGTTTCAACCAAGCGTCCCACCAGGGCAATAATTTCTTTTTTTAAAAATACCACTTGATTGAAGTAAGATTGGTATATTACAAGTTGCATGTATACTTCTTGATAAATATGGAAGTACAAACCTTTGGAACCAACACCACTGAGGCCAAAAACACATCCACCACCTCCTAAAGGTTCCTCCTGCCCCCTTCATTTTTGTACTTATTTCATATTAGTTGTTAAAATATAACTCCTGCTGAAAGTCTACTCTATGTCTTCCCCGCCTGAATGAGCTCACTCAATGAAATTTTTACCGAGCAGGCTCTACGCAGCAAGCCCGGCCTGGGACTGGCTGAGAACCAGAGACAGTCCTGGGCATCTGGGAGCCCACGTGGAACAGCAAGGGTGTGGGAGGTGAGACTCAGAAGGCTCGGGAGATTCCCCTGGAAGTGGGGCTTCCCTCCACGTGCTCCAAAGCCCTCTGAGAGCTCTGCATGCCTGTGACTGAGGCCACTCACTCCAGGGCTCCATCTGTTTTGGATTCTTGTCTAATGGTACAAACCACTTCACACAAGAAAAACCTCACCCAGTTCCAATGAGTTGAAATCAGGATCTATATTTTTTTAATCCTCACCCAAGAATATACTTATTGATTTTAGAGGGAGAGGAAGGCAGGGTCAGAGAGAGAGAGAGAGAGGCAGAGACAGAGACAGAGACAGACAGACATCAGTCTGATTGCCTCATGAACATGTCCCACCAGGGATGGAAACTGCAACCTTTCGGAGTACAGACAACCAATTCAGTTAGACAACCAGTTCTAACCAATTCAGCCACCTGGCCAGGGCATGCTCTATTTTTAGAAGAATCAGAATGTAATTTATACTAAAAGAGATTAAGAAAAAAACTGAAGCCCCAAATTCCAGCCACATGGAAATGACAACCATCGGGAAATCCTAAACAAAGTTGGTAAAAGAGGAAACCAAGGCGACATCACAGACAAGGAAACAGTGGAGACACTGTGGCGCAGCTGTGCTGGAAAAAGGTCGGATCGTTCCTTAAATGGTTCAATATACTGCTAACAAAGGACCCATAGTTTCCTCTCCTACAATCAAAATAAATAAGAAGATCAAACAGCAAACTGTACATGAGTGTTCACAGCATTACTTATAATTGAAATGTGGAAACAACCCAAATATATACAGCCTGATACATACATAAGCACGTGATGTACCTGTGCAATGGAACAGTACAGAGTCATGAAAGAGCACACCTGCTGCGACAGATGAACACCCAAAACACGAAGCTCAGCGACAGCAGCCAGATTAAAAAAAATCACATGTTGTGTGATTTGGTTTATAGAAATGCCCAGCCCTGGCCAGGTAACTCAGTTGTTTGGAGTGTTGTCTGTACAACCAAAGGATGAGGGTGCAGGCCCGGATTGGGGTGCATTGGGGAGGCAACTGATAGTCGTTTCTCTCTTTCTCCCCCGCTCTCTGTGGAAAACTCAATGAACATATCCTCTAATGAGGATTAAAAAAAATTTACGCCCTTCCATATATACATATAATTTATTGATTTGAGAGAGAGAGAGAAAGAAAAAGATGTTGTTCCACTCAGTCACGAATTCATTTGTTGCTTCTTCTCCTGTCCCGGGAACGAACCCACCACCTTGGCATATCAAGATTATGCTCTAACCAACTGAGCTACACGTATATAATTTTTATTACAAAGTTTTTCTTGCATAGAAGGAAATTTAGAGAAAAATGCCACAAATACCCACCCACTAAAACATCATGGCAACAGCCAGGGACGTTCACGGGTCCCTCCCCAAAGGTGTCCTCCCACAGTCTCCATGGGCACTTGGTACCATCTACCCACTTCTGAAGGTCCCCTTGTTCAGCACATCTGGCCCCCGTACTCTCTCACAGCAGATGGAATTTGTTTAAGTCGCCACTTCCCAGGTGCCCACCGGTGTTTCCTGACAGCCTGCAGGGTACGACAGGTCAGTCCTGTGCTACCCCACCCATGCGGTTGTCAAAAGCCAGTGTCAGTACAGTAATCTCCCTCCTCATGGTGGATACAACCCCAGGAGACCGGGGCCCTGAGGAGAGCTTAAGCAGAGCAGAGTGTCATTCCTACCCAGAAATCTGATCTGGGAAGGAGGTGTGAGAGGGTTGCATGACTCACCAGGGCCTTCTTAGTCAGCTGCTGGGGGGCCATTCTTCCAGTGCCCATGATGACCGGAGCACAGGCAGGCTGTGCGCAGGAAGAGAAAGAGAAAGGTACAGTGAGAGATCAGGTCGAGGCCCATCACGCAACACAGAGAAAACAGACAGACACGCCCACTAGCAGACAGGCAGAGAGGGACACACACACACGTTCTCAATGAACCCACTCAGGGCATTCAAGGCACTGGACAGAAGTCTCTAAGTTAATCCTCCTGATACCCTACAAGGTGGGGGCTATTTCACAGATGAGGAAAGTGAGGCCCAAACCCATAAACCACATGCCAAAGAAGCAAAGCTGGGATTAAAGTTGGGCTGAGTACACCCAGGTCCACCTGCTTGGTGCACACTCACACCCACATGCTGACACTCCCTCAACACACATGTGCACACTGCCAGTCCCAGTCTGGAGCAACTGAACCCTCTGTCCCCACCCTGGGTCTGACTGCTGGCCGCAGGACCCAGAAGACACTGCAGCACCGCCCCCACCTTCTGGGTCTCCCCCAGATCTTCTGGGGTTACCGTGAGTCTCAATGATCAGACATTGTAGAAAGCCTGGAACCATGTAACTCCATTGGTTGGACCATCGTCTGGAACACAAAAGGTCAAGTTCATGGAGCCACCCGGGTCATGGAGCACGTCTAGGTTGCGGGTTTCATCCTCCAACCCTAGGTCCGGGCGCCTGTGAGAGGCAACTGATCAATGTCTCTCTCTCTCTCTTCCTCCCTCTCTAAAATCAATAAACATATAAACGATGTTTACTGTACCACTGTTCCTAGAAACAAGCCCCAACCTACCAATGAACCAACCAAACCTGTATATATGGATAAATGCCAGGCGTCCAGCCCCAAAGTCCAGGTCGCCTCCCAGCAGCAGGAGTTATATTATATCCCTGTGTGCAGTGACATCATGATTTCTTACACAGAATTTTTGCAAATGTATTCTTTGTGGACTTGTGGTTTCTGTCTCCTATCCCTGAACCTCGAGGTCAACAACAGGGGCTATTGCAGGACCAGGAAGCCCCCAGAGCCAACTTACCCAGGAGGCACAGTGGGCCTGGGGCCCCTGACACCTGTAGGAGCCCTTGATAATATCATCATTTTTAAAAATATTATAAGAGAAAACATGAATCATATTGAGTCTGGGCTATTTTTGTCCTTACAGCAAAGCAATCACAACTCTAATTTTTACTACATTTAAAAGAACGTCATGAAGGCACAGTGGCCCTGGAAGTGGCGAGTGCATGGGCCTGGTGACCTTTGAACCCTGTGTGGCATAAAATCTGTATCTGCAGAGCCAGGTGTGGCGGCTGCTCTGGTAACTCCTCTATCCAAGGTTTCTGGCATTTCCTTCTGCCCCTTGTTTTTAAGGGGAAACAAAGATTTGCCATTTGTGAGGTGGTTAGTGTGGGAGCTCTGAAACAGATGCCTGAGTGTGATTCACTTAAAGTCTCTGAGCCTCACTTTCCCCATCTGCAAAATGGGGATGGTGAGGGTCTCTACCTGAGTTACAGGCAGGCTATAAAATGCCCAGAACCATACCCTGAGCACCCAACACACCCGCCCTGAACAAATCCACCCGGTCAGCATGGGGTGGGGTCTCTGACCCTCTTTCTTGACCCCACACCTGGCTACCACACTCATCCTGCCCTCCCGGGACCAGGGGAGGCTCTGAGGGCAGGAAGGAGATGGGCTCTGGGGCCCGCAGGCAGCAGTTCCGCCAGGCCCGCCTGTCCAGGAGGGCCGTCTTTCCCACACTCTCGGGAGGGCACCCCCGACGCACCCACACACCAATGTCAGCCATGCCCAGAGACAGAGGCGCAGGTGCACACCGACAGGGGAAAGGCTGGGACAGGAAAGACAGCCCACACATACACACAGACACACTCACACCAGACACACAGGCGCACAGGAAGAGACAAGACGCAGGTGGACATCGGGATGGCGTCCTCATGCTGACACCGCGGACGGAAACATACAGTCACGCACACAGACGTGGACACGGACGGACTCCGGAGAGACCAAGTCAGACAGCGGAAACACACACACACGAGCAAAGTCGAGACACAGGAGGACACCCGGACACACGCAGTGACAAACACCGAGACACACTCAAAGACATGGCCCGACAGTGTCAGTCCAACTAACACACAGCCTCAGGCATCACCTTCAACCACACAACCCCGCGCCAATCTGCACACGCTCCTTACCGAGTCCGCAAACAGCCTCCCCCGGCTTCCGCTTGCCTGCAGCCTGACTCACAGCGCGGCTGCCTGAGAAAAATGACCTGCGCCCACTAGGCAGCCGGGCGCGCTGCGCCTGCGCAGTTAACGGACTACATTTCCCAGAAGCCCGCGTTCCGCCGCCGCCACCGCAGCTGGAGCCTCCGCTCGGTGCTAGCGCTGTAAACCTGAGCCCGATGTAGAGGCGAGCGGCTCCCAATCACAGAAGCCTCCTAGCCACCGGGGTCAAGAGCGGGGTGCGTGGGGGATCAGGTGTTAGGTCGCGCAGGGGAGCGGGGAGAGAAAGACGTCAGAGAGCGGGATGCAGCCCAGGGAGGGGTAGGAAAGGGAAGACGGGTGCAGGGAGGGTGGGAGGGGGACCAGGTGGAGAGTCACCTGGAGAGGTGGGAGAGGGAGGGGAAATTGTAGAAAAGGCGGGGCGTGGGTGGAGGCGGGGTGACGCTGTTGCCCCTCTGCAGACCTCCTTCCTCCAGCCAGGGACCCTGATAGTCGTGCTGACTTACAGAAAATTTGTAAAGCGTGGGGAGACGCAAGGAAACAAATGATGGTAACCAAAAAAGAAGTATTAGCCCTTAGCTTTATGTGCCAGCTCCAGTTCTAGGCATGTTCTTGTTACATGTTATTAGGCATGTTTGGTTACAGAACCCAAGTGGGGGTTCTGCTGCCCGTCGCCCCCCAAGAGGCAAGATCCAAAGGCAGACGCTGGTAAGAAAGTAAAGAGGTTTTTCATTCAGGTGCTGCAGGGTCGGGGAGAATGGCAGACTTTTGTCTCAAAGCCCATCCACCCCGGAAAACCCGAGGAAAAACCCAGCCGTCCTCAGCCAAACTAGAACACAAGGCAGTGTCCAGAGCGCTTGCTCCCATTCAAATTATTATCTTTTGGGAACCGCAGGTGCTGCTGAGCAGTTACCTGGGCACTTCAGCTTGGTCTTGAAGAGTGTCCAGTTTCAGGCTCCCTCCTAGAAAACTCCCGGCCTGCCAAAGTCTACCATTCTGCTCCCAGGGCCACAAGGTTCCACTAATTCACCAGCTACTGTGTTCTCCAGGTGGGCAAGACAGCGTCCCTTCCTTCCCCTTTGTTTATATTCTTTCCGGAAGCTAGATCATTGGCTCGCCCAGGTCACATCCCAATGTTCTGCGTGCTTGGGAGGGGAGGGGGAGTCCACCCATGACCAGTTACTTTTTTTGCCCAGACTAGATTGACAGGCTAGTCACCTCCCCCCTGTGCCGCCATTCTGACCTGTATGGTGCAACTGCCTGCCTTCCCCTGTTCCCACCACCAATCAGGTACCAGAAGTGGATAGGAGGGCTTTTCCCACTATTGAATTATCTTGCCAATATCGCGCGTGCTCAGTGCTTTACTTCCTCACGTTGGCCAATTGCCCGGGGCAGGCTACCTCACTCCAGGATAGGTTGCTCCGCAGGAGCTCAGTTACCAAAGCAATGTCGCCCCACCCACCGCTTCCCCGTTGCCCAGGGCAGATGGACATCTCAGGCAGTCCCTCCTGTTCCTGCTCTTTGCCTGCTCCCAGTGATCCGGCCAGGCTATCGGTATAATTAAGATGCAAAAACCTCATTTAATCCTGGCAACCAAGTGACCTTCCGGGTGAAGACTGACACAGACAAAGAGAGGTCACAGAAGAGGAAAGTGGGGGAGCTGGAGTGGGAAAGAGTGCCCCTTTTACACTATGATCCACAAAGCCAAGTGCAAAAGCATTTACTGAATGTCTCAGTGACCACAAAAATGCTAACTGCAGCCGCCTTACATGGTGAATAATGACCCCCCTTTTTTCTTTTTTAATCCAATTCCGGCCAGGGCTGAACCTCCTTTCAGATGAACCTGTTCAAGCTATCTAGCCAGGCTGAGTGAGCTGTCCTTGGTACTGAACCCTCTTTTCATAGACTAGGCTGTCTTGCCTACTATCTGTGGGAGACCTATCCGTGGTGCTGATTCTGACCGGGTGGATCTGTCCCAGATTGAATCTCTAGGCAGAATGCCCAGATCTGTCTACCTCTGACTTCTTCAAAGAACCGATCTGCCAGGGAAAGAACCCTGCTGTTGCCAGTGAACACATCTCTCTGGGACGTGTGGAGTGTGGGGTGAAAGCAGATGAGGGTAAAAATTGCAGTCCTTTTTAAGAGGCAGATTTGGCTTTTAGGATGGCAGCTTCTGGCTAAAACCTGACTGAAATGATTAACATTAGAGTTTTTAAAACATCTGTTTGAAAAATTGAACCCCCTCAAAAATGAAAAACAAAAGACAGATGTGCCACGATACAGAATGATGGTTACCTTGGCTTGGGGAAAATTGCGGGAGTGCTATGTAGCAATATGTGAGTTGTTGGCAAGGTTCTAATTTTCACATTGCAAGGTGGGGTCAAAGAAGGATATCATTGTGTATTTACAAGAAAACAGCATGGTTGCATTTTATACTAACTTGAACTATAAACATTTGAAATCACATTTCAGTGGGATTTTTTGTGGGGGAATGACATGAAGCCTTGCAATTTAAAATTTCCTAAAAAGCCTTACTTTCTAATATGATTAATCATGTATATAGTGAGCAATGTTTGATATTTTGGTACCACATTGCCTGGAGAAGAGACATGCTAATCATCTCTCATTAGGGTTGGCTTTGAATTTTGCAGGTTTTGAATTGTGCAAGGTCTTCAGAAATGAGCCCCTGAGATAAAAATACAGCCACTCTGGAATTAATGACTGAATCAATGGATATGTTTGTTCTTCCCAAAGATTTGGTCACCAGGGAAGCCACAGCTTCCTCTATTGCTAAGGAGACACACATTCATAAAACACCATGTGCTCAGTATTGGAAGAGACAACTGATGTGTGTCCCTTTCCTCTAAGACGATAATTTCCACACCTTTTTAAGGAGCAGGAAGTTTTGAGGGTCTGATTTGAACTTTTGATCAGGTAGACCTACTGAACTCTGAGTCTCCCTACTTTTTGAACCTTATCGTGGTGTTGTCCCAGGGGGGTTGGATATTACAAATTCTCTAAAGAAACTGGAACTCATTACATTAAAAATATTTTTTCTTTATACCTTGCTTTCTGTAATTCCATCTCCATGATGGTGGTGACCATATGTTTCTAACACACAGCTGAGTATCTATGTGTTTGGAGTGTTCTTGGCACATGCCAGATATTCTATGATTTATTTCTGAAGGGTTAAATGAATAAAAGGTGAGTCTTGTATATGTAAAATATTCATGTCTCTTTTAAAAGTATATTATATTGATTATGCTATTACAGTTGTCCCAATTTTTTTATCCCCTTTATTCCCCATCTCTCTGCAATCCCCACTCCTGTATTTCCCCTCCCCCCACGTAGTTCATATCCATGGGTGTACATAAAGGCCTTCGGCTTCTCATTTCCTATTCTTAACCTCCCCCTGTCTATCTTGTGCCCAACATTTATGCTTATTTCCTGTGCCTTTTCTCCCCATTCTCCCTCCCTGCTAATAACCCTCCATGTGATCTACATTTCTGTGATTCTGTTCCAGTTCTAGTTGTTTAGTATTTTTTTTAGGTTCAGTGGTTGATAGTTGTGAGTTTCTTGTCATTTTACTATTCCTAGTTGTGATCTTCTTTTTCTTAGATAAATCCCTTTAACATTTCATATAATAAGGGCTTGGTGATGATGAACCCCTTTAACTTGACCTTATCTGGGAAGCACTTTATCTACCCTTCCATTCTAAATGATAGCTTTGCTGAATACAGTAGTTGTGGATGTAGGTCCTTGCCTTTCCTGACTTCGAATACTTCTTTCCAGCCCCTTCTTGCCTGCAAGGTTTCTTTTGAGAAATCAGCTGATAGTCTTATGGGCACTCCTTTGTAGGTAACTCTCTCCTTTCCTGTTGCTGCTTTTAAGATTGTCTCCTTATCATTAATCTTGAGTAACTTAATTATGATGTGTCTTGGTTTGTTTCTTCTTGGATCCAATTTCTTTGGGACTCTCTGAGCTTCTTGGACTTCCTGGTAGTCTATTTCACTTCACCAGATTGGGGAAGTTTTTCTTCATTATTTGTTCAAATAAGCTTTCCATTTCTTGCTCTTCCTCTTCTCCTTCTGACACCCTTATGATTCGGATGTTGGAACATTTAAAGCTGTCCCAGAGGTTCCTAAACCTCTCATTTTTTTGAATTCTTGTTTCTTCATTCTGTTCCAGTTGGATGTTTCTTTCTTCCTTTGGTTCCAAATTGTTTAGTTGAGTCCCAGTTTCCTTCTCTTCACTGTTGGTTCCCTGTACATTTTCCTTTATTTCACTGTATAGCCTTCATCTCTTCCTTCATTTTGTGATCGAACTCAACCATTTCTGTGAGCATCCTGATTACCAGAGTTTTAAACTCTGCATCTGATAGGTTGTCTATCTCCTCGTCACTTCATTCTTTTTCTGGAGTTTTGATCTGTTTTCATTTGGACCATATTTCTTTGTCTCAGTGCACCTGTTATGTTGTGAGGGGCAGAGCCTTAGGTGTTCACCAGGGCGGGGCAACCCTTTTTGCTCTGTTGTGGTGTTTTCTATGGGGGGTGGGTCAGAGAGGGACAAATCCTGCTTGCTTGGGTCTCGCCCCACTTGCTGTCACTTCCTTTGCTTCCCACAAGCAGATTTTGCCCCTTCAGGTGCCGATTCCCAGGTGGGTGGGTTAGTATACATTCTAGGACCCTGTGGGCCTCTGCAACCAACTCTCCTGTGAGACTGGGAGTTTCTCCTGCTGCCGCAACTCCCACAGATTTTTACAGCCAGAGGTTTGCTTCTTTAGTTTCCTGCACTGAAACCCTGGGTTTCATGGTCTGTCTCGCCCCCAGTTGTTCCTCCTGGACTATCTGCAAGCGAATGTGAGGCTGCCCAGTCAGCCAGCCCTTGCCTTGCCCGCATGGTCTGCTGCCTTGCTGTGTGTCCTCTCTCCCCCAGCTGCCCATCTTTGCCTCTCCTACAAGTCTGGATAAATGTTTAACTCCTTGGTTGTTGGACTTCCATGCAGTTTGATTTCCTGGCAATTCTGGCTAATGTGGGCAAATCATTACATTTTTTAAAAAGCGAGTGAGCTGAATCAAGTCCATCATTTGGCTGGGTGCAGCCAATGGTATTCCCTCCTCTGGGCCATCAGTTATGGTAGTACCACGTAAAGACTCCTGGAAGTAAGGATCAACCCACAAAAAGAATCTACTTCACTTTTAAAAATTTTTTATTTATTTGAGGGGGGGGGATTTGTTGTTCCACTTATTTATGTATTCATTGGCTAATTCTTGTATGTGCCCTGACTAGGCATTGAACTCACTAGCTTGGGATATCAGGATGGTGCTCTAACCAACTGAGCTACCCCAACCTGGGCGACTTTTTTTTTTTTTTCTTAACTATAGAGAATTAATCCCACTGTGTGGATGCACCTACTTATTGTGACCCTTCCCCCAACTAGGAGACATTTAGGTTATTTACAAAAAGTGGTCATCGAAGATCCTGAGACCCTTTGGGACAGGCCCAAATTCAACTTGTAAATGAAACCCTCAGGATTAACCCTTGTTTCATTACTACTGAAAATGCTTCAGTTTATTTGGCAGGAAAAAAAAAGAATGATTGAAATGAAAAAAACTTACCAAGTTGCCTCAAACCATGAAGCCTCCAGTCACTTGGGCTGTCTGAGGTGAAGTCATAGGACAGAGTTGCTGAGTCCACTAAGAAATATGGGCCTCCTCCCAACCTCCTCCCACAGCGCTTTTCTGTCATCTGACTAAAGGGGTAAGCTTTCTAAACACAAAATCTTTATAAATCAGTGACATGTATTTATTTTTATGGATTGATTTTAGAGAAACTGAGGGGAGAGAGAGATCGATTTGTTACTGCACTCAGTCATGCATTCAGTGGTTGCAGTTGGGTGATGTTAATATCTTCATTTTACAGAACAAAACAGATCTTTGTGGGATGATATAGCAAGTTCTCAGACACATTATTGCATTGAAAAAGGCAATTTGTAGTGACTGCTGTCATCTTACATCACTTACAGTGAAACCCAGCAACACATGAATCAATGCCAGATATTTTCCATGGGTGAAAGATGTGTGTGTGCCAAGGCTTGCCAGTTCCAAAACACAAGTACTTAAAAACAAAAGCACATAGCCCTGGGTGGGTGCTGCTGTTGGAGCATTGTCCCATACACCAAAAGGTTGACTCCCAGTCAGGGCATATTCCTAGGATGCACGTTAATCCCTGGTCGGGCTGTGTATGGGAGACAGGTAATGCATGTTTCTTGCTGTCTTTGTCTCTCTCTTTCTGCCTTCACTCTCTCTCAAAAAATCAATGAACATATCCTTGTGTTAGGACTTTAAAAAGAAAAAAAAGCAAAAGCACAGATTAACAAGTTTATCAGTGTTTCATCTGGTCATAGTGAAGGGACAGGGGTAGGCATGGCCTCCAGGCCATACAAGCACAGAGATCTCCCTCCCCAGCACCCAAGGGGCTTGAGTCCCCCAACCCTGTAGCAGCCATTGAGTCTGCCCACCTGCAGGTTTCACTGGACCCTGAGGTTTTGGTCATTCAAAGTATTAGTTCTGAGCCTTGCTTTCCTCAGTAGAAAACCCGGGAAAATAATGCTCTAAGTAGAAATTAATTACCCATTTATTAATAAATATTTTATGTGTTATTAATAGAGCACCATTCTATATCATTTGCTATTTATTACTGGTAATAGATTGCTATTATCATCAATAATGAAATCCTAAGTAAAACATGACTAAGGTGTAGTGAGGCATAGTTGGATAATGTGCCTGCCTGACAGAAGGACTTTATTTTCACAAGAATTCCATCCAGCATGGGGTGGGTGGGGGATGGTTTCTGATCCGACACAGGATTGTCCTCCTATACCTGAAGAGCCCTGCAGGGAGGGGGACACCTGGGTTGGTTTCTGCAGGGTGGGTTCTTGCACCCATCTCTGAGGCCGAGGGTCTGAGTCCTGCCTCTGGTCTGACCATTCCCAAGCCAGGAATCCAGGGCTGGGGGGGGCAGGTGGCCTCACACCTGCAGCAAGATTGCCGGGTTCCTGGGGTTTGGACACAGCCTTCTTGCCCACTGGCCCCAAATGCTGACACTCATTTTGACAGGACAACTGGTACCTGTACCTGTTGCACCTGATGACTGTTTAAAATGACATGGGTCTCAATTCAAAGGTTTATTATAATTTTTTTAACAGACCACTATAAGAAACTTTGGCATCTGAAGTGATTACTTTTATTCCCTAATGCTGAAAAAAAAATTTCCACCCTCATGAACCATTGGCAACTTGTACTGTTGCAGGGAAACCAGGGGCTGGGTGGGGGTAAATGAGGACACCCACGGATAGCGGTAACCTGACCCTGAACTAGATCCAGGCACGTGTGACAAAGGGAAAATGTCTCTGTGGAGCCCCCTCCTGACTTCCTTTCTCCTCCCATTCGTCCATTTTACTATCCAGGAGATGGAGACCCAGAGACACGAAATGCATTGTCCAGGCTGTTACAGCAGTTTACTGCAGCCAGGTGATGAGTCACAGGGCCCTGGCCACATGCTCGGATACTAGACCTACAGGGGGACTTCCCTTCCATATGGCCCTGTGGGTGCACTGGAAGCAGCTGGTGTACATGGCATGGCCTGTCCCCAGTGCCCATATTGCTAAGATCCATCTGGGAAGGACCTCTATTGAGTCCTACCCAAGGGCTCCAAAGTCAAGTCTAGCACTGCTGCAAGCACTCAGAATCCACCCACTGGGTGTGGATTCTGAAATAGCATACCTGCCCCTTCCCCCCCAGCTACGTGTGCATCCTCCTCTGGTGTTGCGTGAGGTTGAAGTTCCGGCTGAAGGTTATCCCGCAGTTGCCACACTGGTAGGGCTTCTCTCCCGTGTGGATCCTCCGGTGGAGGGTAAGCGAGTAGTTCCTGACGAAGGCCTTACCACACTGGCTGCACCTGAAGGGCTTCTCACCGGTGTGGATACGCTGGTGCAGGATGAGGTAGGCACCCTGGCTGAAGACCTTGCCACACTGGCTGCACTTGTAGGGCTTCTTGCCAGTGTGGCTGGCCTGGTGAGTAGCCAGGGATGAGGGCCTTGCGAAGTGCATTTTGCAGATGGAACACTCGTAGGGCTTCTCCCCGGTGTGCGTCCTCTGGTGCAGGATGAGGTGCTTGTTCTGACTGAAGGCCTTGCCGCAGTCTGCACACACATACGGCTTCTCCCCTGTGTGCACACGCAGGTGCTCCATCAGCGAGGAGTTCTTGCTAAAAGCTGTGCCGCACTCCCCACACATGTATGGCTTCTCGCCAGTGTGCGTCCTCTGGTGCACGATGAGGTACTGTTTCTGGCTGAAAGCCTTCCCACAGTCCCCACATGCGTACGGCTTCTCGCCGGTGTGCACACGCCAGTGCTCTGTGAGCGAGGAGTTCTTGATAAAGGTCTTGCCGCATTGGCTGCACTTGTAGGGCTTCTCCCCTGTGTGGATACGCTGATGGATGGTGAGGCACGATTGCTGGGTGAACTGCTTCCCACATGTGGTGCATGAGAAGGGCTTCTCGCCAGAGTGGATTTGTTGGTGCCTCTTCAGGGACGAGTTACAGCCATAAGCCTTGCCACAGTCCCCACAAGCATATGGCTTCTCCCCGAAGTGCAAGCGCTGGTGGATGGTGAGACTCGATTGCCAGGTGAACTGCTTCCCACACGTAGTGCATGAGAAGGGCTTTTCCCCAGTGTGTGTCCTCTGGTGCAGGACGAGGTGCATTTTCTGGCTGAAGGCCTTTCCGCAGTCCCCACACACATATGGCTTCTCCCCGGTGTGCGTCCTTTGGTGCAAGATGAGGTACGTGTTCTGGCTGAAGGCCTTTCCACAGTCCCTGCATGCATACGGCTTCTCCCCAGTGTGTGTCCTCTGGTGCAAGACGAGGTTCCTCTTCCGGCTGAAGGCCTTGCCGCAGTCCCCACACACATACGGCTTCTCCCCGGTGTGCACACGCTGGTGGATGGTGAGGCACGACTGCTGGATGAACTGCTTCCCGCAAGTGGTGCATGAGAAGGGCTTCTCCCCTGTGTGGATTCTTTGGTGCTTCATCAGGGATGAGTTATAGCCGTAAGACTTGCCGCAGTCCCCACACTTGTAGGGCTTCTTCTCTGCGCAGAGTTGAAAGGAGGGACTGAGGCTGGAAGTATCTGAGTTTTTCCCACGCCTGGTGAACGGGCGCATCTCTGATCGTCTTGGTCCTCCCAACCTCTGTGGGGCTGGTATGGAGCTTTGGTGGACGAAAGCCTTAAATTCATGATTTTCAGGGGCTAATGCTTTGGATACGTCCAACTGCCCCAAACACGTCCCTGGGCCCCCCTGTTGCCGCCCAACCCCGTCCCCCTGTGTCTCTGCTCCTTTACAGTCGTAATCCCAGGCACCATTCCTCGAGGGTCCTTCCACCACCAAGGCAACAGACGGTCTGTTTTCCCAATTGTCCTCCTGTGGGTCCCATTCTTTCTTGTCAGGTCTAGTCTCCAAGTCTGAGGGGAGGGGGAAGAGATGACGACACACATGTAGTTACAATGGTGGGAGGGAGGACCTTCCCAAGACAGGACAAGGCACAGCCTGAGAACAGAGGGCAAACTGTCATGTGGACGGAGAAGGGAAGCAATAAGCTGAGACAGTGAGGTTGAAGAAGGTGAATAGGAAAAAAAAAAAGGTGAGTACAGAGCAAGAAAGGTCCCCTTGGGAGTGGATGCAAAGGCAGCCAGCAGAGCGCAGAGCTGGGTGGACATAACCCCGAAGAGAAAGAAGGGGGCTTGGAGGAGCGGATCAAAGGACCCTACAAACTCAGTGAGAGTTCACTGCACCAGCCTCCTCGCTTCCAGCACGCGTCCTCCACCCCGTCAGCCACCTGTGATTCTCAATCAATTGAACTTTATTACAAATGATAAAGTAACAGCTGACTCACTTGTGGATATGCTGGTTGTCCTCTGTCCCCGCACTGGCCAGCCAAGTTCCCACCATCCTATGCTGCCCAGGAGCGTCCTGGCCCTGGCAGCTGATTCCTCACCCCTCCTATTTGCACACTCATCCCGCCTGCTGAGCACAGCCCCTCCAATCTCCTCTTGTGTGTGTCCGGGGGTTCCTCAGTCTGTTTCTAGTCTAGCGGGCTGTCATGAGTTCCAGGCTCTGCATGTGGACCTCTGGGTTCACCACAGCATTTTATTTCATTTCATTTTATTTCTAAGATTTCATTTGAAGGGAAAGGAGGGAGAAAAAGGGGAGAGTGCAAGAGATCAGTTGCCTCCCACACACCCCCAAGTGGGAGACCTGGCCTGCAATCCAGGCATGTGCCCCGACTGGGAATTGAACCAGCGACCTTTCGATTCATAGGCCGGCTGCCAATCCACTGAGCCACACCAGCCAGGCTCATCATAATAGTTTAAAACTGAGATCTTACATACAAAAATCTCATAAAGTGTCAATCCAGCCACGCAGACCCTTCCTTCCCCGGAAGTAATAAAAGCAGGAGTGGTAAGCAGCTGTCCCACTCCCCTCATTTAAGCCCCCACAGGCCTCTCAACCCCTGAGTTTGGGACCCTTCCCTTGAGTCACAGGAGCCCAAATTTCAGTCTTTTCTCTATGCTGACACTTCCTAAATGGATGCCCCCGGCCAGATCCCTCTCTGATATCTCTGCTGAGGAATAATCCAAGGCCTACGACCACTCTCGTGTATCACAAATGTAACGCATTTGGTGCAAGACCTGTGATTTCAGAGCCTTGAATCCCAAATAAGAAAAAGAAATGCTAATCAAAATTAGACAGACACACAGTGACAATACTGTATGATTCCACTCATAGGAGGCAACTGAAACCATCAAAGTGATAGAGACAGAAAGTAGGACATTGGTGCCAGGGCTTGGTGAGGGGTTGGGGGCACTGCTGTTTAGAGGAGACAGACTGTCAGTTGGAGATGATTAAAAGAGTTCTTGAGCACTGGCTAGTTTGGCTCAAGGATTGAGTGCCGGACTGTGAACCAAAGGGTCGCTGGTTCGATTCCCAGTCAGGGCACATGCCTGGGTTGTGGGTCAGGTCCTGAGTAGGGAGTGTGTGAGAGGCAACCACACACTGGTATTTCTCTCCCTCTCTTCCCCTCTGTCTAAAACTAAATAAATAAAATCTATAAAAAAAGTTCTTGAGATGGATGGTGGTTATGGTTAAACAACAAAGTGAATGCACTTAATGCCACTCAACTGTACCCTGGGTATGAGAGGCAATACCTTTCCCCTCCCCCACTCCTCTCTGCTATCCATCCCCACTCCTCCCGTGGTTCCCTTTGATGTCCTGGTCCAGGCCCAGTGCTTCCTGCCTCAGGGCCTTTGCACCTGCTCGTTCCCTGCTAGTTTTCCCATGGGCCCTGAAGCCTCAGTGAAGCCTTGTCCCTTACAGGGACGCCCCACTGGTGGAAAGGAAGCTTCCACCTGCCGTTTTCTCATCTGCGTCATTGTGAGTGCTCGTTATGGTGCTCTTACTCATTCTGCACACTGCCAGCTCCTGCAACAGCAGGTGAGCTCTGTGAAGGCAAGAGCCTCGCTGGTCCCCAGCTCCCACACAGTGTCTGGCACATGGAAAGCACCTGATAAACCTCCATCGAGCATCGGCCACAGGCAGGCATGGCACAAAGTAGCCCTCACCACATGTGAGTAGGTGCTGGTAAGATCATTCCCATATTATAGATGGGGAAACGGAGGCTCTGAGAATGGAGCCACACCCTCAAGGTCACACATAACATTCCATCATGTGGTCACATCCCTGAGTCACTTTGTGGCCACGTGTCACTGTCCCATCCCAGAGGAAAGGATTTGACAAGTACATACAATAGAATGATCCTGGTTTTGTGACCCCTGAGGTGTGGCGATCGATGATGCCGGATATCAGAGCAGGTGGTAGCCTAGGACATGGAGGCTGAGGGTAACGTTCCAGAGGGAAGAGGGAAGGAGGGTGATGGTGGGTGTGTTTGGGGCCCATGGGTCTGGAACATGCTGGGGACATAAGTGGTGTGTGGCTGCAGAGATTGGAGAAAGAGGAGTCTCGGTTGTGAATATGGTTGGAAGCGCAATCCCCAAAGAAAGTAATCGATAAACTTGAGTTCATCAAATTACAACCTTCTGCTCATCAACGAATGGTGCCGGGGCACCTGAGTATGCACATTCAAAAGAACAACAACGTGGTGATCGAAGGTGATGTGACTTTGGGTGGCGGGAACACAATGTA
Source organism: Desmodus rotundus (assembly GCF_022682495.2). Lineage (NCBI taxonomy): Eukaryota > Metazoa > Chordata > Mammalia > Chiroptera > Phyllostomidae > Desmodus > Desmodus rotundus. Next base: position 50,329,923 of record NC_071398.1, on the reverse strand, counting down.
ACGTACAGATCACTTATCATAAAATGTACACTTGAAATGTACAGCATCCTATTAGCCAATGTCACCACAGTAAATTTAATTAAAAAAAAAAACAGTGACGTTAGTCCCTTTGATTCATCATTCACAATAATTAACTCTAAATGGACCAAAGACCTAAATAAAGAGGTGAAATTCTAAAACTCATAGAAAAAACAGGAGTAAATCTTCATGGCCTTTAGTTAGGCAATGGTCCCTCAGATACAACACCTAAAGCACAAGAACAAAATAAAAGAACTGGGCCACATCAAAATTTACAATGTGTGTGTTCCAAACGATGCCATTGAGAAAAAGATTACCCCCAGTATGGGAGAAATAGTTGCAAAGCACATATCTGATAAAGGACTTACACCGAGAATGAACAACAAAAGAATATGTAAAAGAACTTTCAAAATCAAGTAATAAGGAAGCAAACAACCCAACTGAAAAAAAAAGGCAAAAGACTTCAATGAGACAGTTCACCGAAGAGAATATACAGACAGTGAATAAGCACCTGGAAAGGCCGTCAGTATCAGAGGAGAGCTGGAGAGGGTAAGACTGCACACGCACGAGCATGGCTACAACGAGAGAGACTGAGCATGTTCCGTTCTGACAAGCACAGGGCACAATGCAGTTCCCGGTGTGTGCTGGTGGAAATAAAAAAAACAAGACAACTGCTTGGGAAAAGACTGGCAGTTTCTTTAAAGAAAAAACCCAAAACTTATATATGAACCTTCCTATAACCAAGCCTTTCTCAACAGAAAGAAAAGCATGTGTCTACAGAAAATGGGCAGAAGTGGAAATAACCCAAATGTTTATCATCGAGTGAATGGATAAACAGACTGCAGTTTATCCATGAAGCAGAAGAGCACTCAGCAATAAAAGGAAGTGAACAAACTGCCCTGGCCGGGTGGCTCAGTTGGTTGGAGTGTTGTCCTGTACACCAAGAGGCTGGTCCGGGAGAAAACTGATTGATGTTTCTGTATCTCTCTTTCTCTCTCAAAGCAATAAAATCCTCAGGTGAGGATCTAAAAGAAAAAAGAAAAGAGCCCTCCTGGTGTGTCTCAGTGGACTGAGTGCCAGCCTGGAAGTGGAAAAGTTGCTAGTTTGATTCCCAAATAAGGGGACATGCCTGGGTTTTGGGTCATGTAAGAGGCAACCAATCAATATCTCTCTCGCACATCGATGTTTCTCTCTGTCTCTCTCTCCCTCCATTCCCCTATCTCTAAAAATAAATAAATATAACCTGAAAGAAAGGAAGAGCGAAAGAAAGAAAGAAAATTGAACTACTGATACATACACACAAGTGGGCGAGCCTCAAAAAAAATGATGCCAAGTATAACAAGTTAGGTAAAAAGTAAAAGGCTCCTTACCATATGATTCCATACATATAAAATTCTAAACTGAGCCCCGGCTGGTGTGGCTCAGGGGATTGAGTGCTGGCCTGGAAACCAAAGGGTCGCTGGTTTGATTCCCAGTCAGGGCACATGCCTGGGTTGTGGGCCAGGTTCCCAGGTGGGGCATGTAAGAGGCAACCACACATTGATGCTTCTCTCCCTCTCTTTCTCCCTCCCTTCCCCTCTCTCTAAGAATAAATACATAAATAAACTCTTTAAAATTCTAAACTGAGCAACCTAAAGCACAGTGACATAAAGCAGAGCAGTGGTCGACGGGTCATGGAGGGGGCGACAAAGGAAGGAGAAACTGTAGGGGCTAATGAGTGTTGTCAGATTAAGGTGATGGTTTCCTGGGTGTGTACAGATGTCAAAATGCAGCAAATGCTTCGCTTCAATTATGGGCAGTTAACTATAGATTAGTTAAACCCCCACATAAGCTGTTAAAGAAATGAGACCGTACTCTAGTTCTGAAAGTTAGTGTTTTTCCTGAACAATATTATCCCAGGACATCTCTCTGTGCTGGTGACTACAAAGAGCGCTGATCGAAGGGCGCCACGATTTCCATCTTATTGCTACACCCTGATTTGTTCGGTCGGTCCTGTAGGTGGGTGTCTTGGGCATTTCTCTTGATTTGTCTTCCTGCGAAAAACTCTGTACACTTATAGAAAAAATTTTAAGGAATAGATTCCAGAAATGGAATCATTTGAAATTTGGTTGATATCACAAAACTGTCTTCCAAAAGAGTTATCCCAACGTTATGCTCACAAAATGAAGACTCCCTTTCCTACACCCTCCCAATACAGGTTGATATTACACTTTTATTTTTTTAACCTCACCCAAGGATATCCTTAGAGAGGGAAAAAGGGGGGTTGGTGGAGAGAGGGAGAAAGAGAGTGTGGAAGAGAGACAGAAAAAGAAAGAGAGAGAAACATCCATGGACTGTTCCCGCATGCGCACTGAGTAGGGTTCAAACCGCAACCTAGATACACGCCCGGACCTGGGATGGAGCCCGAAACTTTTCAGTGTACAAGGAGAAGCTGGGCCTCCCCCCGCCAGGGCTGGTATTCTTTTTCATCTCTGTGTATGTTATGGGCAAGAATTGTATTTCTGCGACTCAATTTGTACTTCTTTGACTATTAGTAAGGTTTAAAAATCTTTTTTTTTTTTAAGATTTTATTTATTTATTTTTAGAGAAAGGGGAAAGGAGGGAAAGAGAGGGACAGAAACATCAATGTGTGGTTACCTTTCACATGCTCCCAACCTGGGACCTGGCCTGCAACCCAGGTATGTGTCCTGACTGGGAATCGAACCAGCAAGCCTTTTGTTCGCAGGCCAGCATTCAATCCATTGAGCCACACCAGCCAGGGGAAAGGTTTAAAAATCTTATAAAGTGTAACTCCATGCATTTCTACATCTGTGAATTGCACACTCATAAGCTGTGCCCACCTTTCTATCATTCATTAGGTCTTTTTCTTATTTATTCCTAGGAACTCTTTATATATTTACAAACCTCTGGTGGCCATACATGCGGTAAATACTCTTTCCCACTTCATCACCTACCAAGTTCGTTTTTAGCTTTGAGTAATTTGAATGTCCTACCTAGTCAGATCTGTCCATCTTTTTTTATTTCTGGGTCATCCTGAAGTGACAGGCAGATGCTGAGTAACGCGGTGAAATAGCCCCCTTACCCAGCGAGACCAGGTTCCAGTAGTTCTCCATCATCACGTCCCTGTACAGGTCCTTCTGCACAGGCTTCAGCTGCTCCCACTCCTCCTGGGTGAAGTCCACGATCACATCCCTGAATGTCACCGACCCCTGTTAAGAGGAAGCGCACACCACTCACCACAGGGCCCTCATCACAGAGGTGGGTGACGTGGCCAGAAGGGCTGAGAGGACCAGTAAGGCGCACAGGATGCACCTGACGTGGTGTCGACAAGGAGCTCTAAAGGGCCTGACCACTCAGTGTCCTCGGTGCCTAAGTCACTGCATGGTCCTCACAGGGACAAATAAACTATGGGGCTGTTTACCAGGAAGACAAACCACCAATTAAAGAATGGACAAAGGGCCTGAATAGATACTTCTCCAAAGTGGACACACAGATGACCAACACAGATATGAAAAATACTCAATCCCACTTATCGTGACAGAGTGTCAAATTTAAACCGCAATGAGATATCACTTCACACCTGTCAGATGCAAGCTCTGTAACAGAACCGGGATGTAGTCAGTGCCATCCTGACCATTGCCTGAGCAGCGGCAGCTCTAGGGGGTGTCTGAATAGGACATCTGTCCTTATAAAAAGGAGATATTTGGGTGTAGAGACATGCACTCAGGGACACACCATGTGAGGATGGGAGTTACGGTACCACAGTCAACAGGACCAAGAGAAGCTGGGAGAGACGCTGGCAACAGACTCTTTCCTGGCACATTCAGAGGGCATTGTGCCCTGCTGACACCTTGGTCTCCAACTTCCCGGCCCCAAACTGTGGGAAAATAGATTCCTGTTGTTGTTCAAGCCTCCCCGTCTCTGGTGCTCTGTTGTAATAGCCCCACAGTCCAAGAAGAGTAATACATCAGTTGTGGACCGTGAACCTTGGCTCACCCTCCATGAGAGGAGGCCTCACCTGCGGGCCAATCATTCTGTGCTCTGACTGCCTGCTAGGGACTCTGGGCTCAGCTTGGACTCCTCTGTCTTGGGACCACCAGCAAGTGATGAAGGAGAAGTACGTGGCAGTCAGTGGTTAACAGTTCGGGATTGCTAGCCGGCGACAAAATCCTGGTCTGGCCCCACACAACTGGCTGTTTATGCAGACAACTGTCTTAACCTTTCTGAGCCCATTTATTCCACGGACCCTCTAGTAATAACGCGCCCCCCCCACCCCCCCGTAGCTGTTGCGAGGTTAAATGAGGTCACGCCTGTGTGATTCCACAGTGTGCTATGAGCACAGGAAGATCTCGGAAATGGCAACTACTGCTCTTACCATGTCATTAACTGGACCTTTCATAGATACCTTCTATATGTTTCTTATTGTTCCCTTAATATTTAATTATTACTTTATTATTTGCCCCATTCACTGTTTGGGAAAGCCAAACTAGTGATTTGTTTTTAAATCCTTTTCTGAATATATGTTTATTGATTTGAGAGAGAGAAAGAGGGAGAGAGAAAAACATTGATGTGAGAGAGAAACTTCGATCAGCTGCCTCCCATACACACCCAACCAGGGATCAAAACCTCAAGCTTTTGGTACAAAGGATGACACTGCAACCACTGAGCTACTTGCCTAGGGTAGCCTCTGTTTTTTAAAATATGAGAATGTAATTACACTAGAAGTGATTAAGGAAAAAAAACCCTGAATATCCAAATCCCAACCGTACTGAACTGACAACCATCCAGAAATCCTAAACAATGTTGGTTAAAGAGGAAACCGAGGCACAACCACCCGAGGGAAGGGAACAGTGGAGTCATCGTGGCGCAGCCGCCTTTGCAAACAGTCAGATCGTTCCCTAAATGGTTAAACATCCTGTTATCAAAGGACCCATAATCTCTGGTCCTACACCTAGAGAAATGAGAGCCAGAAGTAAAAAACTGCATGTGAATGTTTACAGTAGCATTTGTAATAACAACCAAAAAGTGGAAACAGCGCAAATGTACAGCACCTGACAAATGGACAAACACGTGTTCTGTCTGTACAATGTGATGTTATACTGTCATAGAAAAGGACCTTGATACAACATGCATTAACTTCAAAAACATAATGGTCAGTGAAGGCAGCCAGACACAAAAACCACGTATTGTGCATTTCCATTTATAAGAAGTGACCAGCACTTGCCAGGTGGTTCCGTTGTTGGGAGCATCACCTCTACACCCAAAGGTGGCGGGTGCGATCACCGTTTGGGATGATCAACTGATCAATGGTCCCCTCTCCCTTCCTCTCTCTCTAAAATCAATAAGCATATGCTCAGGTGAGGATTAAAAAAGAATGAAAGAAAGGAATGTCCAGAATAAGCAAATCCTGAGGCAAAGAGTACATGAATGGTTACTAGGTGCAGGGAGGTGAAAGGAAGAATCCAGAGCGATGCTTTGTTTTCAGGGTGATGCAAACACAGGGTGGGCCAAAACAGGTTTACAGTTGTTGTATGGGAAAGAATATAGGAATTAATGAACCATGATACAAGAATAAACTCTGTGTTTCATGTACTCACAACTGTAAACTTCCATTGGCCCCAGGCTGTATTCTGCTATCGAATGCGGCGATGGTTATACAACCGAAAACCAATGAATTGTACGTGGTGTGGTGTGTGGGGTGTATCTCAATATAGTGTCAGAGGACACGAGAAACCCAAGCTCATAGGTAAGGGAACTGACGTGTTTACAGCAAAACAAGTTCCAGGTGGATAGAAAAGATTAGAAAGTTCACTGTTAACACTCTAACGATAAATGGGAAAAAGAAAGACGTGTAGGTGGCGTGAGGCCTGCAAAGGAGAAATGCTTTCTCTGCTTAAAAACAATGGAGATACCGGGGTTGGAGGAAACACCAGCAGATTGGATTTTATTCTTTTTCTTAAAAGATTTTATTTATTTATTTTTAGAGAAAGGGAAAGAGAGAGAGAAAGAGAAGGAGAGAAACATCAATGTGTGGTTGCCTCCTGTGTGACCCCTTCTGGGGACCTGGTCCGCAACCCAGGCACGTGCTCTGACTGTGAATCGAACCGGCGACCCTTTGGTTCACAGGCCGGCAATCAATCCACTGAGCCCCACCAGCCCCAGCTGGACTTTAAACAAATTATGCAATGCCTTTGGACGTAAGAAACATAAAGGTCTCCTGTTCAATACCCAGTCAGGGCACATGCCTAGGTTGTGCTTGCAGTCCTTGGCAGGGGCCTGTACTGAGAGGCAACTGACTGATGTTTCTCTCTCACACTGACGTTTCTCTCCCTCTCTCTCTTCCCCGCTTTAGTCTCTCTAAAAAATAAATACTTAAAATTGTGGGGGGGGGAAATAAAAAAAGTTGAAAAACAAAAAGCAAACCAGGAAGAATATACACCACAAAAATGTTCAGACTCACTCACTCATCACTCACTCACACTCTTCTGTAAAACCTTCAAGAATGCTAGGATTCCTATAAACCAGCAAAGGACAGGATAATTTGCCCACCCGCTGAAATGGCCAATAAACATTTTCTAAAAATCAGACCTCAGTAGTACCACACACAATGCTACTCAGAAAGAGTACATGTGACACCAGTGGTCACCTACCATGCAGAAGGTTCCTACCGCTTGTCATTCACATCCAATGAGCTGAATAAATACCCGAACACAGGCCCAAATGAAACAGTGGCAGCCCCTGCTGCACGCTGTTGGGAGAATAACCTGTCCCAACCCAGAACTGTGCAGACTTCTGAAAGCCCTTAACAATACCCACCTCCACCTTCTTCTGCGAGGATCCTCCCCTAAGGGAATCATACAAAATGCAAGGAAATGTTTCACGCCCAGCCCTGGCCGGGGGGTCAGTCAGTTGAAGCATTTTCCCACACACTAAAAAGTTACGGGTTCAATCGCGGACTGGGGTGCATGCAAAGGCAACCCATGGGTGTTTCTCTCTCAGCATGATGTATCTCTCTCTCTCAAAATCAATGAACATATCCTTTGGTGAGGATAAAAACAAAGATTTATGCCCAGCAGTACATATTTAATGTATTGATTTGAGAGAGAGAGAGGGAGGGAGAGAATTTATTGTTCCACTTATTCATGTATTCGCTGTTTGCTTCTTGTATGTGCCCTGACCAGGGATCGAACCCATAACCCTGGTGCATCAAGATGATGCTCTAATCAACTGAGCTACCTAGCCATAGCTGTATATATTTTTTATTATAAAATATTTCTTAAATAAAAGAAAATTTATAAAAATACCACAAATAAGCTTTGAACACTGGCAGTATCGTAGCCAATGAGGTGTATCTGAGGAATGATTATTGTTAATTGAAAACTTTCCCCTGGCTGGTGTGACTCAGTGGATTGAGCGCCAGTCTGCAAACCAAAGGGTCTCCTGTTCAATTCCCAGTCAGGGCAGATGCCTGGGTTGCGGGCCAGGTCCCCAGTGAGGGGTGGGGGAGCACGAGAGGCAACCACACATTCATGTTTCTCACCCTCTCTTTCTCCCTCCCTTCCCCTCTAAAATAAATAAATAAAATCTTTAAAAAAAAAAAACAACTTTTCTGATACCCTGCCGTGACAACTAGAAATATAGTCAGCACTGACAATTTCTGATGGTTTCTATGGAGACTGGAAAAAAACCCACTAAAACATAAAACATCATGGCGAAAGCCAGGGTCATTATGGGTCCCTCCCCACAGGTGTCCTCCTCCCGTCACCCTCCCGTCCCCTGGGCATTTAGTCTGCCCACTTCTCAGGGTCCCTTGTCCAGCACGTGTTTCCCAGGGCCTCTGTCACAACTGTAGAATGTGTTTAACCGGCCCTTTCTAGGTGCATGCGAGAGTCTCCTGAGAGCCCCAGAGTAGGACAGGTAACTCTCGAGCTGCCCTGTCCGTTGTGGTTAACAAAAGCTAGTGGTGGGACAGTACCTTCCCTCCTAAGAGTGTAAATAACCCCAGGAGATCAGGCCATAGGCCTGGTCACCGAGGGGGACTGGAGGGTCATCCCCACACAGATGTTTGACCTTTAGGAAGGAGGAGCCAGAGGGTGACATGACTCACCAGGGCCTTCGTGGTCAGCGGCTGGGTGGCCATCCTTCCACTGACCATGGGGACCAGGCAACAAGCGGGCTGTGTGCGGGAGGAGGAAGAGACAAATACGGTGAGAGACCAGGTCGAAGCTCAACCCACAATGAAGACAAGACAGACAGACACACCCACTAGAAGACAGGCAGACAGGGACATGCACACACATTCACACTGAATGCAGGGGCGAGGCTATGGCATCCAAGGCATTGGACGCCATACGATTTAATCATCCTGACACCTACAAGGTGGGTACTATTTCCACCCGCCCCATCTCACAGGTGAGGAAATGGAGGCCCGAAGATATAAGCCACACGCCTGAGATGACAGAGCTGGGACTGGTGTTTGGATGACTAGGTCCAGGTCCAAGTGTTAGCTGTCTCTCAAGTGCACAACCCACACCCACGCCCTGAGATTCCCCAACACGCGCGTGTACGCCCATACCGACCATCCCAAGACCTGGAGGTAGGAACAGGACCTCCTCTGTCTCCTCCATTGGTCTCAGTGTTAGCCCCAGAAGATATCCCAACACTGCCCCCCCGCTCTGGGTCTCCCCGAGATCTCATGGGGTTACTGTGAAGCTTAATGAACAGATACATGTGAGGAACCTGAAGCCATGTGGCACAAAGGAATACTCAGTCCAGCCCATGCTGGGTGGCTCAGTTGGTTGGAGCCTCTCCCAGTACACCAAAAGGTTGCAGGTTCAATCCCAGGTCAGGGTGCATACCTAGGTTGTGGTTTTGATCCCCCCGATCCCTGGTGGAGATGCATACAGAGGCAACTGATCGCTATTTCTCTCTCTTCTTCTCTCTGTAAAATCAATAAACATAAAAATGATGTTTATTGTAGCACTGTTCCTAGAAGCATAACATCAACCAATCAACGAACCAACCAACCCTGGATAGGAGGATAGAAGACCAGGTGTCCAGTCTGAAATCTCAGGTCACCTCCAGGAAACAGGAGTTATGTCCCTAAGTGAAGTGACTTCATGCTTTTTTAAGCAGAATTTAATTTTTACAAATGTATTCTTTCTAGACTTGCGGTCTGACTCCCATCCGTGCACTGCAGGGCAACAACATGGGCTCCTTTTGCTGGACATGGTGCCACCTGAGCCAACTTTCCTAGTAGGCACAGTGGACCAGTGGGTCCCGACACCTGTAAGGGTCCTTGAAAACATCATAATTTCTTTTAAATTTGTAATAGAAAACGTGCATCTAATCCAGCCTGGACTGCATTTGTCTATATAGCAATGCAATCACAACTATAATTTTTTAGTCAATTAAAAGGAGGCCATGAAGGCACAGTAGCCCTAAAGTGACATGTGCACAGGGCTGGTGACCTCTGAACCCTGTGTGGCCTCAGATCTGCGACTGCAGAGCCAGGGGTGGCAGCTGCTCCTGCTCCTCCTCCTCCTCTGTCCAAGGTTTCTGGCATTTCTTTCTGTCCATTGTTTCTAAAAGGAAACAAGGATTTGCCATCTGTGGGGTGGTTAGGGTGGAGGCTCTAGAACCCGGATGCCAGGGTGCAGAGTTGGGTGATTCACTTAAAGTCTCTGAACCTCAGTTTCCCCATCTTCAAAATTGGGATGGAGAGGGTCCCTACCTCAGAGTTACAGGCAGGCTATAAAATGCCCAGAAGGATACCATGAGCACCCAACACACCCTCCCTGAACAATACACAGTGGTCAGCATGGGGTGGGGTCTCTGACCCTCTTTCTTGACCCTACACCTGGCTACCACACCCCTCCTGTCCTCCCGGGACCAGGGGAGGCTCTGAGGGCAGGAAGGAGATGGGCTCTGGGGCCTGCAGGCAGGCAGCTCCGCCAGGCCCCCCTGTCCAGGGGGGCCGTCTTTCCCACGCTCTCGGGAGCGCACCCCCGACGCACCCACTCACACATCAGCCATGCCCAGAGACAGAGGCGCAGGCGCACACAGACAGGGTAAGGCTCGGACAGAAGAGACGCAGCCCACACGCACAGACACACTCACACTAGACACACAGATAGGCTCAGAGGAAGAGACCAGACACAGGCGGACACCTGGATGGCGCCTTCACGCTGAGACACCGAGGACGGAAACAAAGGCGGACACGCACACAGACAAGGACAGAGAGGGCCCCCGGAGACAGAAAGACAGGCAGCCGACACACACACGAGCAAAGGGGAGGCACAAGTGGCTTCGACACACTAGCACTGACAAACACGGAGATAAATAGAGATGGCCCGGGAGTCTCAGCCCAACACACACACATACACACTCACACTCACTCACACACACACACACACACACAACCACAGGGATCACCTGCAGTCGCTGACACCGCCCAGACCCGCACACTTTCTACTCCCGGCCCCGCCCAGTCCGCAGCCGAACTCACCGTGCGCTTAACTCGAGAAAATGATCCGGACACACTAGGCCCCCGGCCGCACTGCGCCTGCGCGGACCGGCATTTACACTTCCCAGAACCCTGCGCGCCGCCGCCACCACTAGGGCCTCCCCGCCTGTCTCAGCTGAACAGACCCAAACTCCTGGAGTGACTGCGTTGCTTCGTCTTCCGGAGGAGCCCGCGGTACCGCGATCCAGAAGGGATTCGGGAGGGGTTAGGGTGAAGGAAGGGCGCGTAGGGGAGCAGGGAGAGGAAGGAAGACCAGAGCGAGCAGGGCCGGGGCCAGGCAGGAGCGGGTGGGCGGAGGGAGTAAGGGACTGGGAAGGGGAGGTGAGGGAGAGGGGCCAGGGAGACCGGGCAGGGATGGGGAGCCGAGCGAGCTGCACTGGAGGGACGGGGAGTGAAATGCCAGAAAAAGCGGGGCGTAGGTGGAAGCGGGAAAAGAAGCCTTAAGGCCTCTGCAGACGTCCTGCCTCCAGAGAACCTGTAGTCATGCTGACTTGCAGGAAATTTGTAAAGTGTGCGGAGATGCAAATGATCGTAACCAGCGTAGAAGTATTATTAGCACTTCGCACACTTATGTGCTAGCCCCTGTTCTGGGCATTTGGTTCTGTTATTGTTACAGAACCAAAGTGGGGGTTCTGCTGTCTGCCGCCCCCAAGAGGCAAAGTGTAGGGGTCCAGAATTTCGTTAAAATTACCGTATTTTGGGAACCTCAGGTGCTGCTGAGCAGACGCCCAGGCACCTCAGCTCGCTTCCGGCTGCTGTCCAGTTTCAGGCCCCCTCCTGGAACCTGCAGGCCGCGACATCGGCCAGGCTGCTTCCGGGCCACGAGGTTCCGCCAACACACGGGCCAGTACATTCGCCAAGTGGGCAAGAGAGCAGCCCTTCCTTACCCTGAGTTTCTATTAGTTTCAGGTGTGGGACGGTCTGAATACCCAATGGACTTCCCAAAGTTCAGCATGCTCCGTTAGGGTCCACCTGGGACCAATCTCCCTTTTTCCCAGGCTAGTCTGACAAACCAGCCTTCGGTCCAGCACCACCTCCTGCCTACATTCTGTCTCCTATGTCAACCATTCCTGACTTCCCCTGGTCTCACCCCGAGTCAGGTTCCGGTATCCAGTTATTATGATTATTTTTAAAGATTTTTGGGGGGAAAGGCAGAGGGGAGGGAAGGGAGAGAAACGTCACTGTATGGTTGCCTCTCGTGTGCCCCCTACTGGGGACCTGGCCCTCAACCCAGGCATGTGTCCGGACCGGGAATCTAATCAGCAATCCTCTCAGGCTGGCGCTCAATCCACTGAGCCACACCAGCTGAGGCCGTACCCAATTATCTTGATGGCCTTGCTAGAATTCAGTGCAATACTTCCTCGTGCTGCTGTCTTGCCCACGGCAGGGGATCGCTAGGTGGTTAACGCAGTAGCTCGGTTACCCAGGCAAAGCGCCCAGCCCACTGCCTGGCCAAGGCCTCAGTGGAGATCTCTGGTGGACCCTCTGTCTGCTCCCAGCGGTACTCCCCTCTATGGGTGTTTGGAAAACATTTCTGTGGAGATAATTTACCCCCAAAAATGAAAAACAAAAGAGATGTGCCAGGATTCAGGATGACGGTTACTGTGGAATCAGATATTTGGGGGAGTGCTATAGTTGTACATGAACTATTGGCAAGGTTGCAGTTTTCACATCACGCGTTGAGGGTCACAAGAAGGACATTATTGTGTATTTATAAAAATACAGTATGGCTATATTTTATGCTAACTCCAATCATAAACACTTGAATTCACGTTTCTGTGGCTTTTTTTGGAATGACATGAAGCCTTGCAATTTAAAACTTTCTTAAAATCCCTACTGTCACATATGATCAATTGTGTAAATTGTAAACTGTGTTTGTTATTTTAGGATCACTTTAGCTGGAGAGACATGTCAATCACCTCTTGTTAGGGTTGGCCTTATATTATGCAGGTTTTGGGTGGTGCAAAGGCTTCAGGAATAAGCCCCTGGCATAAAAATCCAGCCATTCTGGAATTGGTGAATGAATGGATGGATGGATTTGTTCTTCCCGAAGATCTGGTCACCAGGGAACTCACAGCTGCTCCCATCACTCAAGACACAGACATTCATGTAACACCCACTCTGTGTTAAATACTCCAAGAGACATCTGAGGTGTGTCCCCTTCCCCTAGGATAATTTCCACCTTTTTAAAGGGCAGGAAGATTTCAGGGTCTGCTTAGAGCTTTTGATCAGCTAGACCCACTGAACTGTGGATCTTCCCTACATTTCCAACCTTACATGGAGTTGTTGGCCCAGTGGGTTTTGATGTTCCAAGTTATCTTAAAGAAACGGGAACTCATATTAAAAATCTTTTTTCTTTATTTGTGTCTGCCTTGCTTTCTGTAATTTCATCTCCATGATGGCACAGAGTGAGTGAGCTGAATCAAGTCCATCTGTTGCCTGGGTGCAGCCCATGGTCTGCCCAGCTGGTCACCCACGACCATGGAGTCCCTGTTGGGCAAGTCTCTGCCAGGAGACCACGCCATGGGCACGGGGTCTGTTCTTCCCACTCTGGGCCTGGCCCAGACGGCAGGGCTGTGTGGCACCAAGTAAAGACTACTGTAAGGATCACCCCACAAGGAGAAGTATCTACTTCGTTTTTTTAAATTCTCATTTATTTGAGAGAGAGAGGGATTTCTTGTTCCACCTATGTATGAATTCGTTGGTTAGTTCTTGTACGTGTCCTGACAGGACAAAGCCCGCAACCTTGGTGTATCAGGGTGACACTCTAGCCAAGTCAGCCCCCTGGCCAGGGCCACTTTTTTTTTTTTTCTTAACTATAGGGAATTAATCCCACTGTATGGGTATATCTACTTCTTGTGACCCCTTCCCCCAACTACCAGACACGTAAGTTATTTACAGAAGTGATCATCTGAGGTCCTGAGACCCATGTGGAGAGGCCCAAACTCAACTTGTAAAGGAAACCACCAGGATTTCATGAAACCACCCGGGACAAGCAGCTCCCAATGAACTTTTTGTTTCATTACTACTGAAAATTCTTCAGTTTATTCTGCAGGATAAAAGAATGAATGAAATGAGAAGAAACTCACCTAGTTGCCTCAAACCTGCAGACTCCAGTCACCTGGGGTGACTGAGGTAAAATGGAGAAGGGCAGAGTTGCCAAGTCTGCTCAGACAATACAGGCCTCCTCCCCACCCCTCCCACTGGGCGTTTCTGTCATCTGACTCATGGGGTAAGCCTTCTAAACACAATCTTTATATCAATCAAGTGACATGTATTTTTCAATTGATGGATTTTGGAGAAACTTAAGGGATAGAGAGATCAATTTGGTGTTCTACTCATTCATGCATGCATTGGGTGTTTGTGACCTGACCTGGGACCCAACCCACCACCTTGGTGGATAGGGACGATGCTCCCACCCACTGAGTCACCAGGATGGTCCCAGTTTGAGGTCAGGTGGGTAAGTACACTGTTCTCTGCCCACTGGACCATTTCAGTAAATTAGCAACTGAACTGTAGTTAAATAACATGTATGTGAATCAAGAGTCTGCTAGGGGGCCAGACACAGAGAGCACGCAGTGAATGACAGTAGTCTGAGCTGTTACGTTCAGTCCGAGGGCCCAGTTCACAGAGACGTGACTAGGATTCCAAAGGTGCATCCACACCAAGTACTTAGGACAGACCCAGAGAAGCGCGGTCAGTGGAAATGCTGCTGTGGGCTTTTAAGAGGACCCCACCCACTGAAATTTCTAAATTTCTAAAATTTCTAAAAATTTCTAAATTTAGATCAAGTTTCTAAAACTCAGCAGGAGATTTAGAATATATAGTAAAAATAGCGAAGGCTTTATTAATTTATTTTTTTTTTCCTTTTATTGTTTCTAGTGAAAGGGGAAGGTAGGGAGAAAGAGAGGAAGAGAATCATCAGTCAGAGACAGAAACATCGATTGGTTGTCTTGCTGGATTCGTGACCAGGACCCAAACCCACAAACCAGGCATGTGCCCTGACTGGGAATTGAACTGGTAACCCTTCAGTTTGTGAGACGATGTCCAAGCAACTGAGTCACACCGGCCAGGGCAAAAATAGCTACGGCTTTAGAGCACCGCAATCCAATGCAGTAGCTAGTAGCCAGTAGCCAGAGGTAACTATGAAAACGTATGAATTAAAAATAAAAACACATCAGGGCACATACAAGAATCAACCAATGATGCATAAATAAGTGGAACACTAAAAGCTTTTAATCTCCCTTACTCTCTAAAATCAATTTAATAAAATTAAACACTGGTAAAAATTCAGTTCTGAGGCTGCACTGGCCACACATCAAGTTCAACTGCCCGTGTGGCCCCCACACGCACAGCACAGACACAGAGCTTTTCGTCCCTGCAGAAGTGCTGGGGGCAGCCCTGCTCCAGGGGGTCCCAGCATGTGTTGTAGGAACCGTGTGTGAATCAGCTCAGGAAACCCACCCAACGCCATAGGGCGAGTTTCCTTACTCAATCTCCGGGCAGACAAGGACACCGGGGCTCAGAAAACGCCCGCACTGGTCAGAGCACACAGCTGGGGTGTGAGTCTGGGCAGACCGGGTGCCAGAGCTCCTGCTCCCGACCCGTTCCAGTCAGTCACCTGCTTCTTCCTGATCTTGTCAGTGCTGCTGGGTGGTTCCCCTTCCCTTTACCTCCTCATCTTCCTCCTACCCCTTTCCTTCCTTCCTTTTCTTTCCCTTCTCTTCTGCCCCCTCCAAGCTCCACTCCCTTCACTTGTCCCTGCCCACCATGTCCCAGTGCCAGGGTTGAGAGGCTTGGGGAAGAAGTGGCTGGGTCCTCCCTGCCACACAAGAGCAGACTGGCCGCTCCCCAGGACAGAAAGCTGCTGGAGCCCCAGCCACACGTAGCAACCATTGAACCTCTTGGACACATTCACTGGCTCTGGGGTTTTCCTCGTGGAAAGTATCAGAGCTCTGAGCCTTAGTTTCCACAGTGGAAATCCCAGGATAATAACAGGACTCTGAGTAGTAGTTATTGACCTATTTATTAAATACTTTGTGTTATTTTATCATTTGCTATATATTATTGCAAATGTATCGCTAGCATCATCAATAATGAGGCAGAGATTGGGTAACATGCCCGTCTGACTGAAGGCCCCTTATTTTCACAAGAATTGCAGTCAGAAGGGGGTGGATGGGGGACAGACCGTGACCTGAGAGAGGATTTTTCTTCTGAAACTGAAACAGCTCTATGGGGAGGGAGGCTGACTTGCAGACGTTTTTGGGGGTCCCATTCCCCCATCTCTGAGACTGGGGATCTGGGCCCAGCCTTCTGGTCTGAGCATTCCCAAGCCAGGAATCCAGGGCTGGGAGGGGCAGTGGCCTCACACCTGGGACAGGATTGCTGGGTTCTTGGGGAACTAGTGCAGAATTCACGCCTCCTCCACTCATTTTGACAGGACAGAGTGTGCCTGTACCTTTTGTACCTGCTGACTGTTTAAAGTAACGTTAGTTGCTGTTAAATAAAAGTTTTCTTTAAAAAGAATTTAACATACCGCTATGAGAATCTATGGCATCTGAAGGAATTACTATTACACCTTAAGTCTGAAAATTTTTTTCCATCATGAGCCACTTGGCAACTTCTACTGGTGCAGGGAAACTGGGGGCTGGGTGGGGGGAAAATGAGGACACCCAAAGATGGCGAACCCTAATCTGTGGATTAGATTTAGGCCTGTGTGACAAAGGGAGGATGTCCCCATGGAGCCCACCTTCCCTTCTTCCTTTCTCCTCTCCCTCCTCCACTTTACTATCCAGGAGACGGAGACCAGACACACTACATTGGTGCAGACAGGACAGGCTCCTCGATCTCGGCCTGGAGCCATAGTGACATGTTCCCAGACACTAGACCTGTATGGGGGCCTGCTTTCCACAGGAGTGGAAGGAGCTGGTGTGCATGGCGAGGTCTGTCCCCAGCACCCACATCTCTAAGACCCAACTGGGCAGGATTTCTCTTGCATCCTAACCGTGAGTTCCAGTGTCACCTCTGTCACTGAGGCATGGGCTCAAGACCTGCCCGTTGGGTGGGGATTCTGAGATCCCACAAACCGCCCCCAGCCCTGCCCCCGCTGGTGCATCCTACCAGTGCATCCTCCTCTGGTGTCGGGTGAGGTTAATGTTGCCGGTGAAGGTTTTCCCACACTTGCCACACTCGTAGGGCTTCTCTCCTGTGTGGGTCCTCTGGTGGAGGGTGAGTGAAAAGTTCCTGATGAAGGCCTTGCCACACTCACCGCACCTGTAGGGCTTCTCGCCAGTGTGGATGCGCTGGTGCTCGATGAGGTAGGCACCCTGGCTGAAGGCCTTGCCACACTGGCCACACTTGTAGGGCTTCTTTCCAGTGTGGCTGGCCTGGTGTGCCACCAAGGAAGAGCGCCCAGAGAAGTGCATCGGGCAGATGGAGCATTTGTAGGGCTTCTCCCCGGTGTGCACGTGCTGGTGCTCCCTGAGTGAGGAGTTCTTGCTAAAGGCCTTGCCGCACTGGCTGCACTTGTAGGGCTTCTCCCTGGCATGGCTGGCCTGGTGTGCCACCAGAGACGCACGTGCAGCGAAGTGGATTTGGCAGATGGAGCACTCGTAGGGCCTCTCCCCGGTGTGCACGCGCCAGTGCTCCTTGAGGGAGGATTTGTGGCTGAAGGCCTTGCTGCACTGGCTGCACTTGTAGGGCTTCTCGCCAGTGTGGCCAGTCTGGTGTGCCTGCAGGGACGAGCGCGCCACGAAGCGCTTTTGGCAGATGGCACATTCATACGGCTTCTCCCCCGTGTGCACGCGCAGATGCTGTGTGAAGAAGAAGTTCTTGCTGAAAGTCTTGCCACATATGCTGCACTCAAAGGGCTTCACCGCCATGTGGATGTGCTGATGCTCGATGAGGCAGGCCTTGCGACTGAAGACCTTGCTGCACTGGCCGCACGCGTATGGCCCCTCACCCGTGTGGGACCTGTGGTGCAGCGTGAGCGAAGAGCTCTTGTTAAAGGACTTGCCACAGTCTCCACACTCAAATGGCTTCTCCCCAGTGTGTGTCCGCTGGTGCTCCACCAGGTGCACGCTCTGGCTGAAGGTGTGCCCACACACGGCGCACTTGTAGGGCTTCTCCCCGGTGTGCGTCCTCTGGTGAACAATGAGGGTCACGCTCTGACTGAAGGCCTTGCCACAGTCGCTGCATGCAAACGGTTTCTCGCCAGTATGCGTCCGTTTGTGGTTCCTAAGGTGCACGTCCTGGCTAAAGGCACGCCCACACACGGCACACACGTGTGGCTTCTCCCCGGTGTGTGTCCTCTGGTGCAGGACAAGGTGCATTTTCTGGCTGAAGGCCTTGCCACAGTCCCCACACACATATGGCTTCTCCCCAGTGTGCGTCCTCTGGTGCACGATGAGGTGCTTCTTCCAGCAGAAGGCCTTGCCACAGTCCCTACAAGCATATGGCTTCTCCCCTGTGTGCGTGCGCTGGTGCATGGTGAGGCACGACTGCTGGGTGAATTTCTTTCCACACGTGGCACACGAGAAGGGCTTCTCCCCGGTGTGGATTCGTTGGTGCTTCTTCAGGGACGAGCTACAGTCAAAAGCCTTGCTGCAGTCCCCGCACACATAGGGCCTCTCCCCCGTGTGCACGCGCTGGTGGATGGTGAGGTAAAACTGCCAGGTGAACTGCTTCCCGCAGGTGGCGCACGAGAAGGGCTTCTCCCCGGTGTGGACTCGCTGGTGTTTCATCAAGCACGAGTTATATCTGAAAGCCTTGCCACAGTCCCCACACTTGTAGGGTTTCTTCTCTGCACAAAGTGTGGAGGGAGGACTGGGGCTTGAAGTACCTGAGTCCTTCCCACACACGGTGAACAGGTGCGTCCCTGCTCCTTTCCGTCCTTTGGATCTCGGTGGGGCCAGCTTGGGGCTTTGGTGGACAAATGCCTTAAATTCATGACATTCTGGGGCTAATGCTTGCGACATGTCCAACCGCCCCAGACAGGTCCCTGGGCTCCCCTGTCGACACCCCCACCCCGCCTGGTCACTCTGTGTCCCAGCTCCTTCACAGTTGGAACCATTCTTCCGTGACCCTTCTGCCACCACCACAACAGATGGTCTGTCTTCCAGAACACCCTCCTGTGAGTCCGATTCTTTGATGTCAGGTGTGGTCTCCAATTCTGAGGAGGGGGGGAAAGAGATGACAACACTCAGGTAGCTAACAATGCTCAAAGGGAGGACCTTTCCAAGACAGGACAAGGCACAGCCTGAGAGCAGGGGAGAAACCATCATGGGGACAGAGAGAGAAGGGAAGCAGTGAGCTGAGACAATGGGGCTGAGAAAGGTGATCAGGAAAGTTCCCCTTGGGAGTGGGTACAAAGCTGGCCAGGGGAGCTCCGAGCTCGGCAGACAGACCCCTGGAGAGAAAGAGGAGGAAGGTGGCTTGGAGGAGCGGATGGAAGCTCCTGCAAACCCAGTGAGGGTTCACTGCTCACAGCTCCTGGCTTCCAGGCCCCATCCTGTCCTCCACCAGCCACCTGTGTTTCGAAGACCATTGACCTTTATTATAAACAATAAAGAAGAGCTGACTCTCATGTGGGTGCTAGTTGTCCTCTGTCTCCCCACCCCCAGCCACGCTCCCGCCTTCCTACGCCGCCCAGGAGCAGCCTGGCCCTGGCAGCTGGGTCCAGGCCCCTTTTTGCACACTCATCCCTCCCTGCTGACCACAACCACTCAGTCCCCTCCTGAGTGTGGCCAGTGGATTCCTCATCTCTGTTTCCAGCCCAGGCGCTGTCCTGAGTTCTGGACTCTGCACATGGACATCAGGGTTCCTCCCAACATTTAAAAACTGTGAGATACTACACAAAAATCTCATTAAAAAAGGGAATATCTGTACCTGGCTGGTGTGCCTCAGGGGATTGAATGCCGGACTGCAAACCAAATGGTGGCCGGCTGGATTCCAAGTCAGGGCACGTGCCTGGGTTGCGGGCCAGGTCCCCACTAGGGGGTGCGCAAGAAGCAACCACACGTTGATGTTTCTTTCCCTCTCTTTCTCCCTCCCTCCTCCTAAAAATAAATAAAGATCTCTTAAAAAAAAAAAAAAAGGTGGGGGGAAGATCCAGCCACTTGGAGCCCTCCTTCCTTGGAGGCAACAAAGACAATGGGAGTGGTAAGCAGCTGTTCCCATTCCCCAGTTTATGCCACCACGAGCCCCACAACTTCTGAGTCTGAGTGCCCTGCCTGAGTCAGGGGGGCCCAGATTTCGGTCCCTTCTCTATACTGACCCCTCCTAAATGGATGCCCTCCACCCAGACCCCTGCTGAGCTCTGCTGAGAAATAATCTGAGGCCTACTGGGCGCCCCTCTCGGGTATCACAAACCTAATGCATTTGATGTGAGTCTGTGATTTTGGAACCTCTAGCCCCAAATAATAAAAAGAAAGGCTCATCAAACAGACTTAGCTGAATAAGTCAGACACACAATGACCGATACCTTATGATTCCACTCATATGAGGCAACTAGAATCATCCAATTGATAGAAACAGAAAGGAGGACACGGGTGCCCAGGCTCGGGGAGGGGGGTGGGGAGCTGTTGTGTAGAGG
The DNA here is from genome assembly GCF_022682495.2 of Desmodus rotundus. NCBI lineage: Eukaryota > Metazoa > Chordata > Mammalia > Chiroptera > Phyllostomidae > Desmodus > Desmodus rotundus. Next base: position 50,309,788 of record NC_071398.1, on the reverse strand, counting down.
GGACAGATTGTCAGTTGAATTAAAAGAGCTCTGGAGACGGGATAGAGGTGATGGCTGACCGACAACGTGAATGTGCTTCGTGCCACTGAACTGTTCACCTAAAAAGGGTTAAATGGTCAATTTTATGTTATGTGTATTTTGCAACCATTAAAAAAATAAAATTTTTTAAATTAAAAAAAAGAAAAGATTCACTAGTCATCCTTGGCTCACCCCTTCCCTCCCACCGCCCAGACTGTTAACAAATGCCACGGCACAGGAAAACAGCTTGAACTGGACCAGACCAATGCACCTCCACTGCCGCGATGCAGCAGCCTCCCCCACTCTCTACAACCCACTGTCCACCCCATAGGAAGAGGAGTTCAGGAGTCAGACCAAACCCTCCAGCACCTTCCCAGTACCCGGGGACCAGACACAACCCCTTTCCCACTACCCTGACTCCTCTCCACCATCCAGCCCCGCTCATCTTCAGTTTCCTTTGATTTCCTTGTCCATACCCAGTGCTTCCTGCCTCAGGACTTTCCACCTACCATCCCCTCAGCCTTCCCATGGGCGCTCATCCTTGAGCCTCAGTGAGCCTTTGTCCCCCACAGGGAGGCCTTTTCTGTCCACCCTACCATGGAAGGAAGCTCCTGCCCACCACTCTCTCGCTAGTGTCATTGTGAGTGATCATTATGGCGCTCTTCCCCAATCTGCACACCGACAGATCCAGCAGCAGGAGTTGAGCTTAGGGAAGGCAAGGGCCACACCAGCCCCCAGGTCCCACATAGTGTCCGGCACATGGAAGGCATCTGACAAACTTTCACCAAGCATTAGTCATGGGCTGACATGGTATGAAGCAGCCCTTGCCACATGTGAGTAGGTGCTGGTAGGATTGCACCCATTTTACAGACAGGGAAAACGGAAGCTCTGAGAATGGAGCCACACCCTCAAGGTCACCCAGCACATTCCATGATGCGGTCTAATCCCTAAATCACTATGTGGCCATGTGTCACTGTCCCATTCCAGGGGGAAACATTTGACAAATCCATTAGGTAGAAGAATGATCCTGGTTTTGTGACCATGAGGTTTGGGAGATGCCGGATGTCAGAGCAGGTGGTGGCCTGGGACATGGAGGCTGAGCATAACATTCCAAAGGGAAAAGAGAAGGAGGGTGACAGTCGGTGTGTTTGGGGCCCAACAGCCTGAGACAAGCTGGGGAAAGAACTGGCCTGTGGCTGCAGGGATTGGAGAGAGAAGAATCTTGGTTGTGAACATGGTCCGAAACTGGACTTCATCAAATTACAAACTTCTGCTCATCAACCAGATCGCACATTCAAAAGAGCGACGGTTTGTGGTGATGGGACATCATGTGAATTCAGGTGGGAGGTACAGTGTCACATACACATTATTTATCCTATAAATGTACACTTGAAGCCTATACAACCCTATTAGCCAATGTCACCCCAATAAATTTAATTAAAAAAAACCAGTGACGTTAGTCCCTTTTAATCATTCACAAGAATTAACTAAAAAGAAATGAAAGGCCTAAATAAAGAGCTAAAATTCTAAAACTCATAGAAGGACCAGGAACAAATCTTCGTGGCCTTTGGTAGGGCCAGTGGTGCCTCAGATGTGAAACCAAAAGCCCAAGCAACGTCAAAATAAATACACCGGACCCCGTCACCATTAAAAACGTCTGTGTTCCAAATGGTGCCGTTGGGGAAGAGCGAAGAGTACCCACAGAATGGGAGAAATAGTTACAAAGCACATAGCTCATAAAGAACTGCCACCTAGAATTAACAACAAAAGAATATATAAAGAACTTTCAAAACTGAAGAATAAGGAAGCAAACAACCAACTAAATAAACAGGCAAAAGAACTGAACCAGACGCTTCCCCAAAGAGAATATACGGACAGCAAAGAAGCATCTGGAAAGGTTCTCAGTATCAGCTGCAACCTGGAGTGGGTAAGACGGCACGCCCACGAGCATGGCTGCAATGAGAGAGACTGAGCATGTGCAGTTCTGACAGCACACGGAGCAACGCAACACCCAGCGCTTGCTGGTGGAGATGAAAAACGAGACATCTGCTTTGGAAAAAGTTTGGCAGTTTCTGAAAAAGCTAATTATGTACCTACATATGACCTAAACATTCCCAACAGAAAGGACAGCATGTGTTTACAGAAAAATGTCCAGAACTGGAAACAACACAAATGTCTGTCATTAAGTGGAGGGATAAACACATCATGGTCCGTCCATGAAGTAGAGTATTGCTCAGCAATAAAAAAAAGTGAATTGCCCTGGCCAGGTGGCTCAGGGGCTTGGAGCATCATCTGCGCACCAAAAGGCTCCGAGTTCGATCCCCTGAATGGACACATATGGGAGAAAACCTATCTATGCTTCTCTCTCTCTCTCAAATCAATAAACGTATCTTCAGGTAAGGATTAAAAAAATAACGAATGGAAAAAAGAGGTAAACTATTGATACATAAGGACAATGTGGGTGAACCTCAAAGATGATGCCAAAGTGTAAGAAGTCAGATAAAAAAAAAAGAGTACGTGCCAAATGGTTAGATATATTTGAAATTCTAGAACAGGCAAACGAAACCACAGGGACAGAAGCAGACCAGTGTTTGCCGGGAGATGGAGTTTAGGGAAAAGGAAAAAGAAACTTTTGGGGCTAATGGATGCATTCAGATCATGTCAATGCTTTCCTGGGTGTATGGAAGGTGGACCCCTCCCCAAAATAGGAACAGTCTTCTGGAAGGGGGGCCCCTAGTAGTGCAGACTTCCCCCTAGCTGAGTGTTCTAGGAACCTAGCTGTATCAGTGTACCAGCTGGCATTGCTGTGTGAGGCTGCGTTTGGCTTCAGCGAATTTTTTCTGAAGACTCCTCGAACGAGTTTTTCCGTTTCATGATGGGTGATTTATAAAGGCAGCATGACCCAGTGCCATACCCTCCCTATTCACCTGATTTTGCTTTAAGTGGTTTTCTTTCCCTGGAAGAGAAAAGTCCTCAAAAGGAAACGTTTTGCCGATGTGGAAGAGGTGAAACAAAAAATGGCAGAAGCCCTTAAAGGTACCAAAATTGATGAGCTCAAAAACTGTTTTGTGCCTTAGCTGGTATAGCTCAGTGGATTGAGCACTGGCCTGCAAATTGAAAGGTCACTGGTTCGATCCTCAGTCAGGGCACATGCCTGGGATGCAGGCCAGGGCACCAGCTGGGGGTGTGCGAGAGGTAACCTATCGATTTTCTGTCCCTCTCCTTCTCCCTCCCTTTCTCTCTCTCTAAACGGAAATAAGTTAACATCTTTAAAAAAAATACTGTTTTGAGCAGTGGAAAAAAGTCATGATAGTGTATTGAATCAAATGGAGAGTACAGTGAAGGTGATTGAAGTTTAAACATGTACAAATAAAGACACAATTTTTTATAAATAAATTCCGATTTCTCTTGGGTCTCCCCTTTTGTACAGATGTCAAAATGCATCAAATTGTTCACACTAACTATGTGTAGTTAATTGTAGGTCAGTTAAACCTCCATATAAGCTGTTAAAGAAATGGGACCGTACTCTAGTTCTGAAAGTTAGTGCTTTTCCTGAACAATGTCATTCAGGGACATCTCTCTGTGCTGGTGACTACGAACAGAGCTCACCATTGAAGAGCACCGTGATTTCCATCATACAGCCACACCCTGATTTGTTCGGTCAGTCTCGTGGGTGGGCAGCTAGGGTATTTTTCTTGATTTTTCTTCCTATGAAAAACTCTGCACACTCATAGGAAAAATTGTAAAGGACAAGTCCCAGAAATGGAATCATTTAAAATTTGGTTGATAATGCCAAACTATCTTCCAAAAGAGTTGTCCCAACTTCATGCTCCTAAAATGAAGGGTCCCTTTCCCTGCACCCTCCTAACACAGGGTGGTGTTATTCTTTTTGTTTGTTTAAGACTCACTTAAGTATTTTCTTATAGAGGGAGTAAGGGCTTGGGGGCTGGGAGGTGGGGAAGAGAAATATCAATGTTTCCTCCTGCATGCGCCCCAACTGGGGATCAAATTCACAATCTAGATATGTGCCTTGACTGGGATTGAACCCACAATCTTTTGGTGTATGGCACAACACTCCAACCAACTGAGGCAGCCAGCCAGCTTTGTTATTGTTTTTCAACTCTGTGTCTTGCACAAGCAAGAACTGTATTAATGAGAATCAGCTGGTACTTCTTTGACTATTAGTACAGTTTAAACACCTTTTATAAAGTGTAACTCCATGAATATCTACGTCTATGAATTGCATGCTCATAAGTCTGGTCTAACTTTCTATCATTCATTTGGTCTTTTTCTTGTTTATTCCTAGGAGCTCTTTATATATTTATAATCCTCTGACTTTCATACATGTGATAAATTGTCTTCCCCACTTCATCACCTATTAACTTTATTTTTAGCTTCAAGTAATTTGAATGTCCTACCTAGTAACATCTGCCCATCTTTTTTTTATTTCTGTGTCATCCTGAAGTGACAGGCAGATGGTAAGTAACACAGGGAAGCTGACCCCTTACCCAGCGAGACCAGGTTCCAGTAGTTCTCCATCATCACGTCCCTGTACAGGTCCTTCTGCGCAGGCTTCAGCTGCTGCCACTCCTCCTGGGTGAAGTCCACAATCACATCCCTGAGCGTCACTGCACCCTGTAAGAGGAAGCGCACAGCATGCATCACAGGTCAGAAGATGCGGCCAGAAGGGCCGAGAGCATCAGGAAGGCACACAGGATACACCTGATGTGGTGTCCACAAGGAGCTCTGAAGGGCCTGACCACTCAGTGTCCTCGGGGCCTAAGTACACTGGATGGTCCTTGCACAGGCAAATAAACTACAGGGCTGTTCACAGGAAGGCAAGCAACACAATTCAGAAATGTGCAAAGGACCTGAATAGACACTTATCCCAAAGAGGACACACAGATGGCCAGTATACATATGAAAAAATGCTCAACATCACTAATCATCACAGAGCTGCAAATTAAAACCACAATGAGATTTCACTTCACACCCGTCAAACAGAAACCCCCGTAATGGACCTACAACCTGGTCGATACCATAGTGACAGGTCTGAGCAGCAGTAGCCCTTGGGAGTGTCCGGGAAACTGGAAGACGTGTTATGTGGTTAGGTCACTGGAGGGAGATTCCGGGGGGGGGGGGGGGGGGAGCACATGGGTCAAGACCTGAGGTGTAAATGGCAGACAGAGCACAGAGGACACAGACATCATGACCCTGTGTGTGAAATGAACATGGCTGAGCATGCAGTAGACAATGACAAAATGACATGATGATGACAATGTCGTCACTACAGCAGTAATGACACCTGTCAGTCAATACGCAGTTGCTCCATGCCAGGTTTTAAGCCATGTTACTGGTTCAGTTTGTGTTGAGTTCCCGTGTTGCAGTGCTAACCCCAGCACCTCAGGATGGGACCTCATTTGGAAACAGGGTCATTGCAGGTGTATTGAGTTAAGATGAGGTCACACTGGAGAAGGTGGCCCGTAAGGTGACAGGACTGACGTGTGCAAACCCTGGTCTGTACACATATGATCACGTCCTGGATTGGATCCCTCCTGGTCTGGGTGCATACAGAGGCAACCAACTGATGCTTCTCTTACATGGATGTTTCTCCCTCTCCCTTCCTCAATCTCTCTCTCTCTCTCAAAAAAAAAAAAAGCAAATGAAAATGTCCTCATGTGAGGAATAAAAATAAATAAACAAATATCAGAAAGCATCCTCTCATGAGGATATAAATTAATATTTATGCCCAGCGATATATATATATATATATTTTTTATTGATTTGAGAGAGAGATTTGTTATTCCATTTACTGATGCATTCATTAGTTGCTTCTTGTACATGTCCTGACAAGGAATCGAACCTGGAACCTTGGCATATCAAGATGATGCTCTAACCAACTGAGCTACTTGGCCAGGGCCGTGTATATATTTATTATTGTAAAGTATTTCTTGCATAGGAGGAAATTTAGAGAAAAATACCACAAATAGCCACCCACTAAAATATCATAAAACATCACAGTGATCAGGGATGTGTACAGGTACCTCCCAGTGTCCCCCTCCTGCCTCCTGGACATTGAGTGCCATCTGCCCAGTTCTGAAGGTCCCTCATCCAGCACGTGCTGCCCGAGGTCTCTGCAGGAGCCTTTGTCACACTTGACCGAACATGTATAAGCCACCACTTCCCAGGTACCTTCCAGAGTCTCCTGAGAGCTCCCAGGGTAGCACAGCTCACTCCTGAGTTACCCTGTCCCCTGTGGTTGACAGAAGCCAGTGTCACAACAGTACCCTCCCTCATCGGGGTGGACAGAGCCGAGGAGACTGGGCCTGGGCCCTGAGGGGAGCTTGGGCGTGCAGAGGGTCATCCCTGTCCAGAAGCCTGACCCTTAGGAAGGAGGTGCAAGAGGGTGAAATGACTCACCAGGGCCTTCTCGGTCAGCGGCTGTGTGGCCATCTCTCCAGTGCCCATGGAGACCAGGGGACGGGCAAGCTGTGCACAGGGAGAAACAAAGGCACAGTGAGAGGTCCAGTCGAGGCCTGACCCACAAAGCAGACAGGACAAACACACCCACTAAAACACAGGCAGACAGGGAGAGGAATACACGTTCATAACCAACACCTATGGCAGCCAGGGCACTCCACAAATGTCTCTGATTTAATCCTTCTGACACCCTACAATGTGGGGGCTATTTCCACTCACCCCATTCACAGATGAGGAAACTGCAGCTCAAAGAGACAAACCAGTTGCCTAAGATTACAGCTGGGACTGGAGTTGGGCTGAGTACGTCCAGGTCCAAGTGCTTGGTGCACCCGTCACACCCACACACTGACATTCTCTAACACACATACGCATGCGCACACTGCCAGTTCCACAGCTGGGAGGAACAGGAGCCCCCTCCGCCCCCTCCCTAGGTCTGAGTGCTGGCCCCAGGACACACCCCAACACCACCACCACCCCCAGGGCTTCCACAGATCTTGTGGGGTTATTGTGAGGCAGATACATGTAGGGAGCTTGTGGCACACCGTTAAGAACTCCGTCATGCCCTGGCAGGGAGGCTCAGCTGGAGCATTTTCCCATGCACCAAAATATTGTGGACTTGATCCCCGGACGGGACGTGTATGGGAGGCAACCGATCCATGTTTCTCTCTTTCTCTCTAAAATCAACAAATGCACAAACGATGTTTATTGTAGCACTGTCCCTAGAAGCAACACCAACCAACAAGCAAACCACGAATAAGGGGTATAAGGCTGGGCATCCAGTCTGAAATTTCAGGTCACCTCTAGGAAGCAGGAGTTATGTTATGTCCTTGGGGGCAGTGACTTCATGATCTTTTAAACAGAATTTACTTCTTACAAGTGTATTTTTTATGGACTTGAGGCCTCTGACTCCTAACCCTGCACCACGACACGCACACAGATGTGCACACAGAAGGACCCCGGAGAGACCAAGACAGCCAGCAAGCGCGCGCGCACACACACACACACACACACACAAAGACGAGTAAAGGGAGGCCACTTGGACGTAAGACGGTGACAAACACAGAGACACACAGCGATAGCCCGGGAGTCCCAGCGCAACACACACACACAGCCACAGGCATCACCTTCACAAGCACAACCCTACGGGATCCGTATCTCATACCGAGTCCACACTTCCTTTCCACACACTCACATCCCGTCTCCTCCCTTGCCCGCCCTGTCCGCAACCGGACTCACGCGCAGCTCCCCTTGGGAAAACAACCGGTGCCCGCTAGGCCCCCTGTCACACTGCGCCTGCGCAGACTTCGGACTACACTTCCCAGAAGCCCGCGCTCCACCGGCCCCTCAGCTGCCAAACGGACCCAAACCCGAGTAGTAGTCCGGAGGCTCCTTCTCCCAGGGGTCCCCGTGGCGCAGCGTTCTAGAGGCGGAGTTTTTGGAAGGGCGCGCAGGAGAGCGGGCAGTGGGAGATGAAATTGAGAGCAGGGATGGGGTGGATGGCGGGAATGGGGGTCCTGGAAGGGGGACGAGAAGGAGAAAACGGTAGAGAGAAGATGGGGAGGGAGGACTGGGAGGAAGCGAGGGAGCTGATGAGGAGGGTGGGGGGAGGGTCACCCAGGCAGCTCAGCTAGCTCCAGACCGCTGTGAGGCTTCAGTCTCCCTCCTGGGACCCGCGTGCGGCCCTGCGCCACCATCAGCCAGGCGGCTTCCAGGGCCCAAGGTCCTGCGAACTCAGTGGCCAGTACGTTCACCAGGTGGGCAAGAGAGCATCCTTTTCTTCCCCTGGATTTATGTAAGTTTCAGGTGTGGGAAGGTCAGAATTGCTAATTAACTTACCAAACTTCCACGCGCTCCAGGAAGGTCTGTCCCCCATCCGCCACCGTCCCTTCTTTCCCCAGGCTAGGCTGACCGGCCGACCAATCCCGTTTTCAACGGACTATACTGACAGGCTTCTTCAGTCCAGCACCTCCCCACTGCCGCTATTCTGCCCTCTGGCGCTTTTGCCAGCCTTCTGGTTCCACCCCCAATTAGATTCCCCTATCCAAGTATCTTGCTAGCCTTGCAGGTGCTCGGTGCCCTACTTCTTACCGCCACCATTTTGCCTGAGGACGGGGACATCTGCCACCCAGAGCTGGAAGCTCCATACCTGAGGTGGGAGGTTGGGGGAGACAGGGGAAGGTGGGTAACAGGCTTGTGCGCCCATCTTTCAAAGGGCAGGAGCTCCGTTACCGGACAACGTGGCCCATCCACTGCCTCGCCTTGGTCGTGTTGGTTCGAATCTCCCGTGGTGGTCCCTCCTGTTCCTGCCCTCTACCGGCTCCCAGCGGTCCGCCCCTCTGTGGGTATCATTAAGATGTACAAATTCATTTAATTCTCGCCACCAAGCTGCTTTCCAGATGAGGACAGTGATACAGACAAGGACGGTCAAAGGAGAGGAAAATGGGGGCATCGGGCTGGCAAAGAGCCCTCCTGGCTGGGCAACTCTTACACCATGAACCACAAAGCCCTGTGCAAAAGCATTTGCTGAATGACCAGAAAAAGGCAAACAGCAGCCGGCTTAGGTGATGATTAATGATTTCTCTCCCTCCCTCCCTCCTCATTCGAGGACGTTTTATTGATGAGAGATTGAGAGAGACCTGCTGTTAGATAGCAATACCGATATTGACAGGCTTTCAGTACAGGTCCCAGGTATGGAGTTGGTTTGGGGGACTCTACAAGGAATGGAGTGTGGGCTCCCACTCTGAGCTGGGCTGGTATCCCATTCATTAGGGCTCTCCACCCTTAACCTAATCACCTCCAAAAGACCCCACCTCCTAATACCATCACCTTGGGAATTAGGTTTCATCATGTGAATCTGGGATGGAGGGAACATCCTGTTCCCAGCACAGTCCCTACGGAACAGGGTTGCTCTGGCCTTGGTGCTCACCTTGCTCTGGGGGCTGGCTTCCTCTTCACCTATGGACCCACCTGGATCTTCTACACCAGCTGAGTAGACCCTTTCCCTTCTCAGGTTTCTTTCCAAAATCTTCCAGGGCTCAAAGCTGGGGCCTGTGTTCCAGAAACAGCTCTCCCCTCTGATTTCAGAATTGCGTGATCTCCAGAGGCAGAGATGTGGCAAGAGCAAACCAGGGGGCTGGGGACAGGGGAAGACTGAGCCTCCCCCCCTATCCTTAGGACCAGGAGCCCAGGGTGAGAATCCAGCTGGTACCCAATTTTTACATGTTCTTTCTGTCTCTGCTCCCTCCCTCCCTCCTTCTAAAAATTAGATTCTGATCATTTTTTCTGGAAGTCTGGAATGATGGGCAACTTTTTGTGCATTTAGCTATTTACAAAATAATTCATGCATTTAAAAAGATTCCTTTGTTACTTCATCCGAGTCTTGTTCTCAATATCTTTGTTCTCGTTCTGCTTATTGAAGTGACATTTTCAGGATATTTATATTTGTTCAAGGAAGGAAATACTCAGATTTTAAAAAATCATTTCAACTAATAAGTTTACATAACTGATTGAGTTTATGGACCCCAAGAAAACCTTACATCTGTTTTATGTGTTTTCAAAACAATGTGTTCTAAATTATTTTGATTTTCAACATTAATATTCATTTTAAGCCACTATATCTCTTCAACTTGAGGCACATTTTCTCTCTTAGATCACCTTTAAAATTATTCAGAATTTGATCTCATTTCTCCAGAAAACACTACATTTTAAAACATTAATGAGATATTGAAAACTCAGCAATATTGGGTAAAAAGACATTCTCAGTGGTGTCAGTCCCAATTTTTAAATCACAGTAACTTTTGGGAACCATCTTCATAATGTCTAGTGGCAAGAAGAACAGCCCACAAATGATCACTTATTGACATAATGAGGAGTATTCCAGAACATTCCATGAGTTCCAAGCTCCCTGGATACAAGGGGCATAAACAATTTGTGTGAAGGCCCCATCTGGCATGGGTGGTGGGAGTCTTTCCTGCTGTGATCCAGAAATTTTGATTCCCTCACCTCATCACACGGCTCCGGTGTCAACATCCAGACCAACTTCCTGTAAAGGCCGGTCCTGGGGTAAACTGCCAGAAACATTTCTCAGTTGTCACAACTTCTTTTAATAGCTCTGGAGTCTCACTTTTTATAAGGACATCAGTCGTGTCAGGTTAGAAACCCACCCTTCACTGAACTTTAATCCCCTCCTTAAAGGCCCTATTTCCAAATATGTCACATTGGGGTTTAAGGCTTCAACATAGGAATTTTTGGGGTGGCAGATACAATACAATTCAGTCCATAGCAACCCCTCTACAACTAAATATGGATTTTCAACAACATCCCACTTTAGGAACCAATGAAATAAGACTCTCAGTTTGGTTTTGAGCAATTTTGTTTCAAGAAAGAGAGGAATGGGGGGGGAGAGAAACATCAACTTGTTGTTCCACTTATTTATGTATTCATTAGTTGATTCTTGTATGTGCCCTAACTGGGGATTGAACCCGCAATCTTGGCATATTGGGACAATGCTCTAGCCAACTGAGCTACACAGCCAGGGCTTGAACAATCTTAACAATATGACCTCAAACATTGTAAGACATCTTTCAACAATATCACACAAAAACCTTAGTTGAAATTTTTTGCCTTGATATAAGAAGTTGATAAACTGAATTTTAAATTACCCAAAGCAATTGGATACCAGCATCAAGTTTTTTTTTTGACTAGCATTCCTCTTCCTCTTAAAACAGTCATTATGAGGACTCTACACCTCTGTTCTGTCAGGTGACTGCAACTAATAATTCACTGGATGTTTGCCCAGTGCCCACACTTTGAGCTGTTACTTCCCTAGGCTAGAAAAGAAACAGGAATCTCACTTTCCCCTTCTCACCCCAAACTAATCCTTAACACCTCAAATTTTCTGAAGATCCTATTGCCTATTACTCAATCTCCACACCAAATTATTAAAGTTTGTTTGATGGCAGGAAAATGAGCAGTTGGAAGGATAATAAGTAGTCTGAGAGGTTACAGCCTTAGGAAGCACAATACCTCGGGTGGCTCCAAAGATCACCCCCTTCAGGGTGTTGCCATGGAAACAGATCCAGCTGCACTCAAACCCCAGAGAATTTGGTCAGCCAGGTTCGTCAGAACCATATGGCAGGGATGGCCAGTTAATCAAAGGATAAGAGATGCTGCAGTCAAAAGGAGGCAGGCAGAGAAAAATAGAAAAGTACATAATTTAGGTTTTATTTTTGATATCACAATTAATGAGTTTATACTAGGATACAGGTCTGAAAATTTTTTCTCATTTTGGATAGCACAGTTACCTTCCTATGATACCTCAATACACATTTATATTTCTTTTTTTTTAAACAACTGCATAATTCTATTGAATAAATACAATAACTACCCATTACCCTAATAGAGTACCACTTAAATTTTTTTTGGCCGTTATATAATTACCTACCTTTGTACAATTTGGTATCTGAGGAATATTGATTGAAACAGCATACACATATGGCAACTTAATATAAGTGACAATGGCATTGTCTTTCACACATTCACCAAAACGGGGTATTATCACACTTCTGTGATTTAAAATCAATCTACTGGGAAAAAGTAGATGTATCATCACTTTTATTTTGCATTTTTCTTATTATTAGTGGTATTGGGTAATTTTCATTAGCTGTTTTTATTTCATGTTGTTTGAACTGGCTGTTAGCTTTGTCCATTTTAATACTGAGTTGTAGATGTTAGTATTACTGATTTGATCAGGATTTTCCCTTATTGCAAACAATTTCTTTCAGCCTCTTGTTTGTCTATTAACTTTGACTCTGATGTGAACCACATAAAAACCAGCTCCTGGGTTATGTGCAGGTCTTATGAAGGTATGTTTTAAGCCAAGATTATATTCTAAGTTTGGCTTGTACGTTAATATCTTACATATCCATCTCCAATCTTCCAGAGCTTCGTTAGTGTGCCAGGGACGTATCTGTCTCTGCAGAGTGCTAAGTGTCCCGCAGCCATCTGATCGCTCCATTTCCCCAATGCAATGAAGACTCTTTTCTTTTTTTTAATCGTATATAGGCAGAGTTATATAAAACCTCCACACACTCTGGATGAGCCTGCCCATCTCCAAGCCAGAGTAAAGAGGGAGCCCCAAAGCTCCAGACCCCTCAAATGGCCCTCTGTAATGCCGTCAGCAGCAGTCACGATGGAACCCAAGAGCTCTGGCGCTCCAGGTGAGAGTGTTCCAGGGGTGGGGGAAACGACCACAGGACATGGGATTTCTTTCTGGGTGATGAAAATATTCAGAAGTTAACTGCGGTGATGGTTATACAACTCTGAACAAGTCATTGAATTGCATACTTCAAATAGCTGAACTGTACATGAATTATATCTCAGTGAGATATCTCAGGTATGTGAATTATATCTCAGTGAGGTGGTAATTTGAAAAAAAAAAAAAAACCTTCCACCAGGCTCTAAACCACTATTGCCAAAGAGAACTCTCATAACCCTTGTTAGACCATGAATTCTCTCTTCCTGCACCACTCAAAGTGTCCTCACTCTCTGCTTTAGGACTGTTGTGACTATTCTCATTATGCCCTTTGTGCCCAATAGTTACCTCTCATTCTTCCCTCTCCCCTGCCTCTAATGCCCACATGTACTGGGGGTAGGAAGGCATTCCTCCCACTAATTCCTAGCTCCTTCTCTTTTTTTAAAGATTTATTTATATATTTATTATTTTTTAGAGGGGGGAAGCAGTGAGAAAGAGGAGAGAAACATCAATGTGTGGTTGCCTCTTGAGCGCTCCCTACTAGGGACCTGGCCCGCAACCCAGGCATATACCCTGACTGGGAATTGAACCAGAGACCCTTTGGTTCGCAGGCTGGCACTCAATCCACTGAGACACACCAGCCAGGGCCCTAGCTCCTTCTTTAGATCATTTCTCATAATGGTATGTATCACATACTTATCACATCATGTGTATTTCATTTTTTTTCTGTCTTCTCCCATTTGATTCTCTGTACATTTTCTACCCTGCTGTATCCTCAGCACCTGAAACAGTGACTAGCACATTACTAAGTGCTCAAATAACAATTGAATGAGTAATACTAGCAACATACTACTATATTCCTTGCTATATCACAATTCTATAGAAAGTCAGAACTGGATTATCAGCTTAAAAATATATTGGGATTTTGAGACTTCCGGCCAAGATGGAGGCATAGTTAGACACACTGTGCCTCCTTGCACAACCAAAAGAAGGACAACAACAATTTAAAAACAAAAAGCAACCAGAACTGACAGAAAATTGAACTGTATGGAAGTCCAACAACCAAGGAGATAAAGAAGAAACATTCATCCAGACCTGTAGGAGGGGTGGAGACGGGCAGCCGGGTGGAGAGGACTTGTGGCAAGACTGTGGCTGAGAGACCCAGCGAGGTGGTGGATTGTGGAGCAGGGCAGGCAAGGCTGCAGCTGGCAGACCCAGTGACACATACAATCCAGGGCGCTAGCACGGGGAAATAAAGCCTCAAACCACTGATTGAAAACACCTGTGGGGGTTGAGGCAGCAGAGGGAGAAACTCCGGCCTCACAGGAGAGTTTGTTGGAGAGACCCACAGGGTCCTAGAACATACACAAACCCACACACTGGGAAGCGGCACCAGAAGGGCCCATCTTCATTGTGGGTAGCGGAGGAAGTGACTGAAAGCCGGTAGCGGAGCAAACACCATTGTTCCCTCTTGAACCCCTTCCCCACATACAATGTCACAATGCAGCAATGTGGGTTACCCGCCCTTTTACGTAACAGGTGTGCCAAGACCAAAAAAAGGGCCCAAATGAAAGAACAGATCAAAGCTCCAGAAAACATACAACTAAGCAACGAAGAGATAGACAACCTATCAGATGCACAGTTCAAAACACTGGTAATCAGGATGCTCACAGAACTGGTTGAACTTGGTCACAAATTAGATGAAAAATTGAAGGCTATGCTAAATGAAACAAAGGAAAATGTACAGGGAACCAATAGTGATGGGAAGGAAACTGGGACTCAAATCAATGGTATGGACCAGAAGGAAGAAACAAACATACAACCAGAAAAGAATGAAGAAACAAGAATTCAAAAAAATGAGGAGAGGCTTAGGAACTTCCAGGACATCTTTAAATGTTCCAACATCTGAATTATAGGGATACCAGAAGGAGAAGAGGAAGAGCAAAAAGTTGAAAACTTATTTAAACAAACAATCAAGGAGAACTTCCCCAATAAAGCAAAGAAAATAGACTTCCAGGAAGTCCAGGAAGCTTAGAGAGTCCCAAAGAAGTTGGACCCAAGGAGGAACACACCAAGGCACATCATAATTACATTACCCAAGATTAAAGATGAGAGAATCTTAGAAGCAGCAAGAGAAAAGGACACAGTTACCTACAAAGGAGTTCCCATAAGACTGTCAGCTGATTTCTCAAAAGAGACCTTACAGGCAAGAAGGGGCTGGAAAGAAGTATTTCAAGTCATGAAAGGCAAGGACCTACATCCAAGATTGCTCTATCCAGCAAAGCTTTCATTTAGAGTGGAAGGGCAGATAAAGTTCTTCTCAGATAAGGTCAAGTTAAAGGAGTTCATCATCACCAAGCCCTTATTATAAGAAATGTTAAAGGGATTTATCTAAGAAAAAGAAGATAAAAAATATGAACAGTAAAATGTCAGCAAACTCACAGTTATTAACAACCACACCTAAAACGAAAACAAAAGCAAACTAAGCAAACAACTAGACCAGGAACAGAACCACAGAAATGGAGATCACATGGAGGGTTATCAACAGGGGAGTGGGAGGGGGAGAGAGGGGGGAAATGTACAGAGAATAAGTAGCATAAATGGTAGGTAGAAAATAGACAGGGAGGAGGGTAAGAATAGTGTAGGAAATGTAGAAGCCAAAGAACTTATATGTATGACCCATGGACGTGAACTATAGGGGGGAATATGGGAGGGAGAGGGTGTGCAGGGCAGAGGGGAGTGAAGGGGGGAAAATGGGACAATAGTAATAGCAATAATCAATAAAATTTATTTAAAAAATACATTGGGATTTTGCCCTGGTTGGTGTGGCTCAATGGATTGAGCACTAGACTGCAAACCAAAGGTTTACCACTTCGACTTCCACTCTAGGGCACATGCCTGGGTTGCAGGCCAGGTCCCTAGCAGGGGTTACGCAAGAGACAACCACGCTTTGATGTTTCTCTCTCTTTCTCCCTCCCTGCCCCTCTCTAAAAATAAATAAATAAAATCTTAAAAAATAAGAAAAATATATTGGGATTTTTATCGGACCATCAATGAATTTACATCTTTGGCCAGACTGAGTCTTTCTATACACAGACACGTCTACCTTTGAAATAAGTTTAACTACATTTCAACATATACCTTTATAAGCTATTTGCAGTGTATGTTTTCTTCTGGTGTCAGTCTTTAGTTTCATACAAGATGGGAAGCTTTATTTTATGCTCTAGAACAATGTAAATATTTCAGAAATTGTCTGTGGTGCATTTCTACAGGTCAAAGTGTTGAACTACCTTTTTCAGTTTATTTTGTGGCTATAAATCTACTTGTTTTCTAGCTTATTTGAGTTTGTTTTTAATACTGTCCCTCGCTAGTCATACATTCTACCAAATGCTTTTGTCCTAATTGGCCTATTTTCACTTAAGTGCCAGGTGAAGAGAGTTCCTCATCAACAATGCTATGTGTCCTCATATGTACTCATGCAGAGGGAGCAGTAAGCCACCATGGTCCCTGGTGCATCAGAACCTTTCAATTCGGAATGTGTTTCTTTCATACCTGCAGCAGAGTAAAGAGTCCTCTGTCTCCTGTAAAATAGGCACGTTTCTTAATCCTGACCTACTGGTTTCATTTTACTTGTGGCTAAACATGACTGTTAGGCAACCAACCCTAACCTTAATGGCACTAATTATATGCTAAGGAGTAAATCGATTATTTAACAAAGTCTTCAGAACATGTTTTGAATTGAAAAGTAACATGAATACAGATTTTTATTTTTAAGAGGTTAAGCCGGCTACAGTGTTAAAAGTATGCACTTGAGGGCAGCAAGAGGGAAAATGGCAGTAACGTCATTTCGAAAATCTTGGGCTATGATGACGGGACACAGGTTGGGAACATGTGGATGGATTCTAGAGCTGTTTGGGAGATTGAATCTAGAGGACCTGGTGGTGTGGGGGTAAGGAGGAGGGAAGAATTGAGGATGACTCTCCAGTGTGAACTCGCTGATGATGGGCTAGATGTACACTCTGCCTGAAGGCTTTTCCACACGCTTTACATTCATAGGGCCTTTCTCCAGTATGGATTCTCCGATGCAGTGTAAGATGGGCAATCTGGCTGAAGGCTTTGCTGCATTCCTGGCACTCATAAGGTTTTTCTCCTGTATGAATTCTTTGATGCAGGGTAAGGGATTTACGATGGCTAAAGGCTTTCCCACATATGTTACAATCATAAGGTTTCTCTCCTGTGTGACATCTTTGGTGACAAATCAGGGATGCCCTCTGCCTGAATGCCTTCCCACATTCGAGGCATTCATATGGTCTTTTTCCAGTGTGGAGTCTCTGATGTTGAACCAGATAGGAGCCATCACCAAAGGCCTTTCCACACTCAGTGCACTCATAAGGCTTCTCGCCAGTATGAACCCGCTGGTGTTGAACAAGGTGTGCGATTTGACTGAAGGCCTTACCGCATTCCTTACATTCGTAAGGTTTCTCTCCAGTGTGTATTTTCTGATGCTGAGCAAGGTGTGCATTCTGGGTGAAGGTTTTGCTGCACTGCTTACATTCATAAGGTTTCTCCCCAGTGTGAACTCTCTGATGATGAGCGAGGTGTGTGCTCTGCCGAAAGGCTTTCCCACAGTCCTTGCATTCATAGGGTTTCTCTCCCGTGTGAACTCTTTGATGCAGAGTAAGAGAGCCACGGTGGCTGAAGGCTTTCTCACAGAGCGCACATTCATAAGGCTTTTCTCCTGTGTGAATTCTCTGATGCACGGTCAGAGATGAGCCATGGCTAAAAGCCTTCCCACACACGTGGCATTTATAAGGTCTCTCTCCAGTGTGGATCCTCTTATGCTGAATAAGTCCTATGTGGTCTGTGAAGGCCTTCCCACAATCGATACAGTCAAAGGGTTTCTCCCCAGTGTGATAATATCTCCTATGTCGTATGAGAGAAGCATTCTGCCGGAATGCTTTCCCACAGTCTACACACTCATAGGGTCTTTTTCCAGTGTGAATTCTTCGATGGTGAGCCAGGGATGAACAATCACTAAAGGCCTTCCCACACTCAACACATTCATAGGGTTTCTCTCCAGTGTGGACCCTCTGATGTTGAGCAAGGTGCGCAAGCTGGCTGAAGGCTTTAGTGCACTGACGACACTGATACGGCTTCTCTCCAGTGTGAACTCTCTGATGCTGGATAAGATGAGCATTCTGGCTGAAAGCCTTCCCACATTCAGCACATTCAAAGGGTTTTTCTCCTGTGTGTATTCTCTGATGCTGAGCAAGGTGGGCACTCTGGCTAAAGGCTTTTCCACACTCAGTACATTCATAGGGTTTCTCTCCAGTATGAACTCTTTGATGAAGAGTAAGGGTTGAGATTTTGCTAAAAGTTTTCTCACAGTCTTTACATTTCAGAAGTTTCTTTTCTCCATAGACTTGCTTATGTTTTTTGACAAATGAATGTGTTTTTAGGCTTTCCTTATCTGTGTCAAAGTTGCATATTCTCTCTTCAATGGGGAATACGTGTTTTATATAAGATAATGTATTCAGATGAAAAATTGTCCCGGATTTGTTAGAGTGGCCTTTTTTCTTGATAAGTACATCTATATGACTGACTGTCTCTTGCCTAAAATGTGGCTGCTGACATAACAGCTCCCTCTCTGACAGGTCTTCACCCTTCCTGTTTTCCCCTAATGTGGAACATTCAAGGTTATCATAGCTTGTAAGTCTTCCCATTATCATTACCTGGGATAATTTTTCTTCATAAATGTCCTGGTTTTGAGATAACTCTTTGGTCATCCACATGTACTTCAAGTCTGAAAGATATTAAGAAAGCAAATGCCTTCTTTATTTAATGCTAGAAGAATGGAAACTTCCCAAAGGAAAACAGATTAATCACATAGTTACTGAACCCACACAGATTAATGTTTTGACAGCTCTAGATGAAGTCAGGCAACACAGTCTAATTTGACATTTCTGGAATAAAGCCTCCTTATCTAAGGTATATTATTTCAACATAACCTTTAACTTAAGATTTTATACCAATATTCATAATTGAGATTTTTCTGTAATTTTCTTGGGTGCTATCTTGGTATTAAAAGTTATGCTGTCTTTATAAACACATTGTTTTCAAAGTTCTTTTTATTCTCTGTCACAAAACATTTTAACCAACATTGATGATATTTTTCCTAAAGGTTTTATAGTATTATTTGTGTAACTATTTGGAGTATTTGGTTTTTGTGGGAGGCAGTTCTTAGATAACTCTCTACATTTCTTAAATTGTAACTTGTCTGTTGAAATTCTCTCTCTTGTGTGGTATCAGTTGTGGTAATTTATAATCTCCTAAATACCATCTATTTAATCTAAGTTTTGTTTTGTTTTTAAATCTTCACCTAAGGTTGTATTTTATTGATTTTAGAGAGAGAGGAAGGGAGAGAAGAGGAAAAAGAGAGAAAGAGAGACAGAGAAATGTCAGTGTGAGAGAGAAACATACATTGGTTGCCTCTTGTATGCTCTCCAACTGGGCATTGAACCCACAACCTAGGTATGTGCCTTGACCAGGGATCGAACCCACAATTTCTTGGTGTACAGGATAACATTCCAACCAACTCTGCCACCCTGCCAGGGCAGAGAAGTTTTAAACAAGTTCAGAAAACTATACACAAATTTGTCTAAAGAATTCAGAAATGTTGAGAGTCAGAATGATTATGAGAATATGGTTCTTGAGCAAAAATAGGTCAACATAAGTGGAACATAACACAATTCAGAAACAGACTGGAATGTGTAGGAAATCAGTAAAGGTACAGGTAGTACAACATACCAGTGAAGAACAGAAAAACCACTTTTAAAAAGGGAGTTAGAACAAGATGTTTCAATTTGGGAAGGATTTTGAGAGATGTTTTCCAACACATCTTAGAAACAGGAAACATTTTAAATATATTATTTTTTAAAAGATTTTATTTATTTATTTTTAGAGAGAGGGGAAGAGAGGAAGAGGTATAGAAACATCGATGTGCGAGAGATACATAGATTGGTTGTCTCTCACATGCTCCCAACTGGGGACCTGGCCTACAACCCAGGCACGCGCCGACTGGGAATAGAACCAGCTCCTTTTGGTTCTTAGGCTGGCACTCAATCCACTGAGCCATATCAGCCGGGGCTAAATTTATTATTATTACTTTTTATTGACTGACTTTAGAGAGAGACAGACAGAGAGACACTGTTTTGTTGTTCCACTTATCGATGCATTCACTGGTTGCTTCTTGTATGTGCCCTGACTGAGGATCAAACCTGCAACCTTGGCATATCAGGATCACTCTCCAACCCTCTGAGCTACCCAGCCAGGGCTTGAGAAAAACATTCTGAGACTAGTTTTCCAGCTGTAGTAATCCTGTACTTACCTGGGCACAGGCCTCCTGTCATCTCTCCATTCATCACCCAGGGCTCTTTACCTTGTTCCAATAAGGAGATCATATCTGGTTTAGACAGGCAAAGACCTGCATATAAGATAAGAAAATTGGATATGTGGTGGCTATTCCAGAACTATAACTCAGTTCAAATGGGATTGAGAGAAGAGGGACGTTGCAGGAAAATGCTGATAAAGGCATGTGAGATGACTGAGGTAGAAAGATTCCTACGGGGAGGTGAAGGAGGTAGATACTCTTACCCACTGAAACCAGGTTCTTGTAGTTCTCCAACATCACCTTCTTGTACAACTTTCTTTGAGCAAGATTCAGCCATTCCCACTCATCTTGGGAGAAGACTATGGCCACATCTGTGAAAGTCACTAAATCCTGAAATGGCACAAATATCATCTCGCTCAGTCAGCGTTCACACCTGCACTCAGCTGGCGCTAGGGTAAAGGATTATGCTGTCCACACTTTGCGGGTAAAAAACCATGAGTGTAAGTCATTGTACTGTGGGGTCTAACTGATCCAGGTGTGGTGGTGGTTACTAGACAACTTTTCTGCCTAAGGAAAAATAAAAAATATGAGAGACACTCTTGTAAGGGCTCCATACAATCCTATGAAATTTATGAGCATTTATTTTGAAAAAGTTGACTGCATTCAAAACAATGTCATCAAGTATTAAATTATTTTATCTGTTTAGGAGGTCTGTCACCTTTCTACATGGAGAAATTAAAGGGCTCTGGGAACATCTGAAGGAAGGATGCTGACGTGATGAACACTGATTTCAATCTACACAACATATTCTAAGAAATCTTAGTGTTCTTCAGGTGTTAAGAGGTGTGCTTAAAGAAAATGAAAGGAAAAATGCCTAACATTCTTTTATTTTGAAATAACAATATATTTGAATTACAAGAGAAGAGCACATTTGGAAAGTTGTTTTTTGATGATCTGCCGAGAAGTATCAGGAGATCATATGAGGTAAGCACATCAACCACTGTGAGTTTTCTTCTTACATGGGCTGAATTTTTGAGCCAGCTAGCGAGTGGTACCAGTCATCCACCCACTCCATGGATGCTGGCAAATTTTCCATTCCTTATTCTGTTATTTCACTTATATCGACATCTAAGAATAAAAAGTCAGGTTATTTTAAGGAATTCAGACTCTGGTACTGACTAGCTGGGTAATCTTGGCTAAGTTAACTAACTCTCCTATGCCTTGGTTTATCTACCTGGAAAGTGGGAATAATTTTAGCATCTACCTTACAGCAGGATTGTGAAAATTAAATGAATTTACAGGCTCTGGGTGGAGGAGGGATGGGAGAGAAGTTAAAGGAGGAGGAGGACAAAAAAGGTGAAACATTTGGTTTAATACTTTAACAAAAGTTTTCCTTATATTTTACCTAATTTCAGAATACTACAATAGTTAAAAACATGGTCTCTAAAGCCAGACCACCTATGTTCCAAATCCGTTCTGTTCAGTTATCTTAAGATATTAGCTTTTTTTTAAAAAAAAGATTTTATTTATTTATTTTTAGAGAGAGGGGAAAGGAGGGCGAAAGAGAGGGAGAGAAACATCAATATGTGAGAAATACATCCATCAGTTACCTCTCACACACCCTTAACTGGGGACCTGGCCTGCACCCCAGGAATGTGCCCTGACCAGGAATCGAACTGGCGACTTTTAAGCTCACAGGCAGCACTCAATCCACTGAGCTACACCAGCCAGGGCAGAGAAAGTTTTTTTAAAGGAAGATTTCTGCCCCCACTCTCTGAGCATTAGATCCCTTTTCTATTACCTGAGTCTGAACCTAAAGGTTTCTCCTGTAGTTCTTTCTATCTGTGCCAATATGCACTTCTGGCTTTTATGCTAGGAGATACAGGGAGGGGGAAAAAAGTGGTAAACATACTACATGTTTGGTGGTAATCCATATTTTGTGCTTTTCTTCTAATTTACTGCTACTGTTTACTTTTTAGAGATCCCAAACTCCTGCTCCCAACATCCTCTTTTGGTTCTACAGCAGCATTCGGTGGGAAAGACAGGGTGGAGCATGCTCAGTCCATCTCACCCACAACCAGGACTCATCCAAATTCAGTGTGAATGAAGTTAATATCTCATTGGAAATAAAAGTCCTCCTCATGTTCAGTGCTTCTGTTGCATCAAACATCACATTGTAGTTCTTCAGCTTATATATATGTATATATGTGCATGTATATATGTGTACGAAAACCACATCATGGGCATAGAGGCAAACAGCAGCACACAGAGCTAATGCTTATATAGTACTTATTATGTGCCAGACACTCCTCTACACACTTATATTAACTCATTAATCCTCACAATAGTCCTATGAAGTAGTACTATTATTATTATTCCCATTTTATAATTGAGGAAACTGAAATTAAGGTGATCTGTAGTATACAGTGGATCTAGAATTTGAACCCACACAGTGTGGTTCCAGAGTCCATGTTACTAACCTTATGCCATACTTTGCCACTCTTAAAATGTTTCCCTCACACTAGGATTTTAGGCCATCATAAATTAAAATTTGACTTTCTTCACTCAGAAAATATTAGGATAATGGGATTATCTGTTTATTTTCTGAAATTTGTGGAATCAAACACTTAGAAAAAAAGAAAAGAAAAAAAAAAAAATGTTTCCCTCTAACAAGAATAATGCTTTTGTTTAAAATGTTTAAGTGCTCTAAGAAGTAAGTTCCCTTGGTAGTACATGTTTTGGGCATTATATCTGGTAAGGAAAGGTGTTTGGCTTTGATGTAAGTTGCTTCTTGTGACTTTGATATAAAATAAAAGCAATTTTTACTGTTCTAAGTTTTTTCCCCCTCACATGAGGACGTTTTTTTCATTGCTTTTAGAGAGAGAAACATGGATGCCAGAGAGAAGCACTGATGGGTGCCCTCCTGTAAGCTCCCAGACTGAGGACCGAACCCACAACCTTTTGGTTATGGAACAATGTTCCAACCAACTGAGCCACACTGGCCAGGGCCTAGGTTCTCTCCTTGATCTCTTCCACTTCCTTCAAGAAGCAACTCAGGGACCACTTCCTCAGGGACCACTTGTGATTCAAGTTCTCCCAATCTTTCCCCAAGGAAGCAAAATGGAGCTAAAATTAAGTAGATTTCCTCTTGCCAGACTGTGGCCTGTCACAGAGCTTCAGCAGTCCAGAGGAAGGGGCACCTTTCTCTAACGCAGTCAATGGTGCTCATATGGGCTATTAACGACCTGTCTCCACTGCTCCACAGGAAGTCCACTCTCCAGCGCAGCACTAGTTACATTGTATAAATAAATGGTTGCTGCCTTTTCATTTCTTCAACAGATGGCAAGCTCTCTGAGAGCCAGGAACTAGGCAGATCCCAGTTCCTTCTCAAATTTCCTCAAAGGACTTTCTACGTAGTCATATTCTTACAAAAAGACTGAACGCAAGAGAAGGGCCCAGGTGGGTCATTTTTTGAATGAAGAATAAACACCAAATAGGAAGAGGAGGAAGCTCTGAGATGACACTGGGCTGTGAGTCTGTGCCCGTGACCACACCACTCATCAGAAAGGGAGAAAATAGAAACCAGGCCCCAGGGTGGAACTATTAGGCAGGCAATTTTCAGAATGAAACATTACCAAATCCTGAAAAGCAAAACTATTGTAAGGAGGAAATAGGGTATACGAACTCACCAGGGACATGGCTTTAAGAAGTTCAATTCCCATCACCCCCTCCTCTTCCTGGCTCCTCATTTGAAGGGCTTTACCTGAGAGGGCAGAGCTGGAGGAGGAGAAAGGAGTAGTGAGAGGCAGAGCAGCTCTAAGAATCACAGCCTAGAAACCCCTTCCTTCGGCTCCCTCTGTTTTCACTCTTGCTCCCACCCAACCTCCCCCAACCCACACACTTGCTGGGAGTCCTGTCATTTACATCTGGGGTTCTCTGCTCTGCTCTGGGCTTTCAGGCTGAGCACTTCTCCCTCTCCCACAGCCACCCATTAGTTAACAACAAATGTATCAGGTGGGCTGCATATATTAATACTCTGATTTAACCTTCCCAATCTTCAATGAAAATAGGAAATACTACCACCACTTCACACACGGAAGCTCTGGGAAGTGAAGTCTTCTGCACACGTTACACGGCTCCTAAATAATGGAGCCCAGTCACCAATCTAGGTCTGCCGGATTCTATCATCCAAGTTATTGGCTCAGACACCAGAATACAACAGAAAATATGCCCCCAGTGCAACTAATTGTCCGGGACTTACATAGATTCTATGAGACTTAGGGAAAAAAACCATCTTCCCCAGAAAGAATCTATGTGGCTTGCAGATCATTGGACCAAAAAACTGTCAGCAGACCCAGGTTCTCATTTTGCATTGTGACAAACAGTAATTGTTAAAAAGTACTGCCTTGGTCCGGTGGCTGAGTTGGTTGGAGCTTTGTACCGGACACCAAAAGATTGTGGGTTCAATTCCCGGTTAGGGCACATACCTAGGTTGTGGGTTTGATGCCCCTGTCAGGGCGTGTACTGGAGGCAACCAATTGAATTTTGCTCTCACACTGATATTTCTGTCTCCCTTCCCCTCTCTCTAAACTCAATAAACATATCCTCGGGAGAGGATTAAAAAAAATAAAAATGAAAAAGTCCCTCGTGCCCTCTAAGCCAAGTTTCCTCCATCAGGAAAAGTTCTGATGCAATTGTGGTTTCCTTCCTCTAAACTCCACTGCTTTCTGAAAGCATGATTATAATGATAATATTGGGTTCACCAAAAAGTCCATTGTTTTTTCTGTAAGATAAAAGACATATTTCTCACTTTCACCAATAACTTTATTACTTTATTGATTTAGATACTTTGAGTATGTCGGCTCTCTCCCGCTATTGGCTTCTAGTGGGTAGAGGCCAGGGGTGCTGCTACACATCTTCCAATGCCTAAGACAGCCTCACAGCAAAGAATTATTTGGCCAAATGTCAATAGTACCAAGAAACTTTGCAAACCACTTTTGACATGTTGGATCAGTCACAGCACCTTCTCCATATACTGCACAAATAGTTTTTTGCATTTTAGTTGCGTTTTTACCTTTAAAAAAAAAAGGTTTTATTTATTTGTTTTTAGAGTGAGGGGAAGGGAGGAAGAAAGAGAGGGAGAGAAACAAAGATGTGTGAAAGAAACATGGATTGGTTGCCTCTCTCATGTCTCCAGCTGGGGACCTGGCCCATAATTCAGGCATGTGCCCTGTCCAGGAATCAAACTGGCAACTTTTTGGTTCACAGGCCGGCGCACAATCCACTGAACCACACCAGCCAGGACTTACCTCTCTTGAAATAATAAAGCATAATATGCCAAAAATATTGCTCATCTTCTTCCATTTTCAATATTAAAATGGCTGTACAAAAATTCACCAATTTTGGTAAGGTTTTTTTTAATGCATGCTGCTATGACAGCTGTTACAATACAATCTAACAAAATTGTTTCAAATGAAGTTAAAGACAACTAAGCACTACTAGAGCCATCATATGGAAAAAAAAGTAACAGACCTTTTGGCCAATCCAATAATAAAAGGGGACATCTACTGAGCAGTTACTATGTGGCAGGGACTGTATCAGGTGTTTACAGGTATGGGCTTACTAATCCTTCTAACAGTCCTATAACAGAGCTATATAATAGTATCATCTCCATTTTACATAGGAGGCACTGGTTCAGAAAATTTCAGGAAATAAAAAATGTAGCCCGTCCTGGTAGCTCACTTGGTTAGAACAACATCCTAGTATGTCAAGGATATGGGTTCAATTCCTGGTTAGGGCACATTAAAGAATCAACCAATGAATGTGTAATTAAGTGGAAAGCCCTGGCTGGGTGGTTCAGTTGGCTGGAGTATCATCCTGTACACCAAAAGGTTGTGAGTTGGATTTCCAGTCAGGGGACATACCTAGGTTTCAGGTGACATCCTTGGGTGGGGCATGAATGGGAGGCAACTGATTGATGTTTCTCTCTCACATAGATGTTCCTCTTTTTCTCTAAAAAATTAATAAAGATATCCTCGTGTAAGGATTAAAATAGAAATAAAGTGGAACAAGAAGTCTGTTTCTTTTTTAAAAAGAGAAAGAAAAATGCTCAGTGGAGGTTTTGGGGATCTACCCTTTTAGTCATTTAACCCTCTCAGAGCAGGTTTCAATGGTCAAAAACGGTTAAGAAAACCTACCTTGAGCCCCCGAGGAAGGGATTCCATGAGAACTAGTACAGAGGGGGGGAGTATGGAGTCAGTTTGTCCTGGATGGGAACCCTGGCTCTTCCTAGCGGTTATTTGTCCTCTCTGCGCTCCCCTGTCCTCATCTGCGAGAAGGGAACAAGGTAGTTTCCACGTCACAGTGTCCTGAGGTTTGGTGTTAATGCCCCCCCAAAGTCTCAGAACTGTGTCTGACCCACACTAAGCGTGTGGTGACCATTAGCAACCGCGGTGAAAGAAACAGAGAACGTGGCTACGGGCAGGACTGTTTTTTAATTTTAAAAAATATGTTTATTGAGTTTACGGAGAGAGGAAGCGGGGAGAGAGGGACAGGGAGGGACGGAGAGAGACAGAGAAGCATCGACTGGCCGCCTTACCTACGTGCTCTGACCAGGGCTGGAACCCACAACCTTTTGTTGTGCAGGACCAGGGTCTAACCAAATGAGCCACCTGGCGGGCGAGAACTTTTTCCTCCTTCTGTGTACTCACTGGGGTGGGGGGTGGGGACACAGACAACTGAGAGGGAGGAACAGGAATATTTTTGTTCGTTTCCTTGAAGGTAACTGAGCCATAAGACTGGGAACCTCGCCTCCACCCTCGTTCCACCCCACAGTGAAAACGGCACAGGACTCTGACACGTCAATACTGAGGCAACACCTGAAGAGGGGATGCTCTGTCCCCAGGTCCTTGGCGAGGCCCACAGAATCCACGAAGGGTGTGTCTGGTGAGGTGAAGCCAGGCAAGTCAATATCCCTCCCGGATTCCAGCTCCCCGGCCTCCGGGAATAGCGCTTCCTGCGGCCACCTGTCACTCTTACCTCAGCACTCAGTCCGAGCCGCCACAGGGACGCAGCTAGGTGTCTGGCCGCTCCTCAGGACCCTGCCCCGGCCTTGGATGTTCGGCCCACGCCGGCTCCTGGGCGGCTGGGTCGGAGGAGGGTGGTCTCCTCCACAGGGGGCCAGCTCTCAGCCACGTCAATCCCTCGGGCCCATTCCCACCGTCCCTCACAAGCGGCTGCTACCAGCACCTACGCAAAAACGCGCGCTCCCCACCTGTCGCATCCTTCTCCACTTACAGCCACGCCCCTTCGCACCCTCACGCACAGGCCACGCACCTCCGCCTGTCACGCCCGCCCCTCCTGCTCTAGCCTTGGAATCCCGGCAGATTCACTAGCTATGGCCCGCAATTCACGCTCTCACCGGAAGTGGGCGTGCCCTCGCGTAAGAACGGCCCCTCGAAACGTAGTTCCCTGGGAAGCGTCTGAGCCGCTCTGAAAGCGGCTGGTGAAGCTTTCGGCACTGCCCCCTCCCAGTCTAGCGATCACCGCGTGGGTCCATTACGAGTGACTCCTCTTCGGTAACAGAGCTGCCTGGAGGCCTCTCAGGCCCGACCCTGGGTCCCAGAAATGTAGGGCCCCTCCACAATACCAGCCAAGCGAGGGGCTTCTGGGAGCTTGCCCAGGCTCCCAGTTCGCAGGCGCCTTGGACCTAGAAAGCCAGGGACAGAGGTGCACTTGGGAAGTGGGGTCTGCGGCTTCAGCCTTCAGCATAGGAAAAGTGATTTAGATGTTGCCTGCTGTTTTGTGCACTGGTGATTTGTGACTTTCGGAGTGTGTGTGGGTAACCTGTCTTAATCAGTGGCATGTACACCTTGCACCCATATTGTCCCTCTCGGCTGGAAGTCTTGTTTAGGCTTGTGTTCCCACCAACTAAAAAAGCGTTTGGCATGTGTCAGTTAACCGCGGGAACTTCAGAGAACTGTATCCTTCCTCGATTTGTGTGAACATCATGGAGGCACTTACATAAACCTAGATGGTCTAGCCTACTACCCACCTGGTTTGCAATATAGCCTATTGCTCCTAGGCTACAAGCCTGCACAGCATGTTACCCTGCTGGATTCTGCAGGCAACCTAACACGATGCTGAGCGTTTATATATCTAAACGCAGAAAAGTTACCATGAAAATACTGTGTAAGATATTAAAAATGGTATACCGTATAGGGCATTTACCATAAATGGAGCTTGCAAGACTGGAAGTTGCCCCTGGGTGAGTGAGGGTGAGTGATGTGAAGGTCCTGGATGTTACTGTATACTTAGGCTACACTAAATTTTTTAAAAATATTTTTTCTATCTCAAGAATAAATTAATCTTACCTTAGTGTAACTTTCTCACATAAACTTTAATTTTTAAAAAACTTTCCCACTCTTGTAATAACACTTAGCTTAAAAACAAGCACATTGTACAGCTGTACAAAAAATTTTCTTTACATTTTATAAGCTCTTTACTATTAAAAGTTTTGCATTTATTTTTAAAACATTTTTGTTAAAAATTAAGACACAAACACATCAACTTAGGCCTACACAAGGCCAGGATCAGCAATATCACTGTCTTCCACTGCTACATCTTGTCCCCCTGAAAGGTCTTCAAGGGCAATAACACACATGGAGCTGTCAGCGCCTATGACAACAATGCCTTCTTCTAGAATGCTTCCTGTAGAACCTGCCTGACGCTTTTCTTGAGGAGCTGTCACTCTTTTTAGAAATATATCCATGGCGGTTTGACCTATTCATTTCATCAGAGACTTGTTTGTAAGCAGATAATGCACAATGAACATTCCTCTCTATTAATGAAAACCTTTCAGTGTTGGGGTCCATGTTTTCAAAACTTTAAAGAAGCTTGTTGAGGTCTGCAAAAGCTTCTGTTAAACCTTTCAGTGTGATTTCTCTTGCCTTTTCTTCAGCTATGTGTTCCTGTTCTAGTTCCAACAACTCCTCATTAGTCAGTTCCTCAGGAACCATGTCCAGGAGCTCCTTGATGTGGTCCTCATCCACACCCAGGTTAAAGTTGTTTGCCATCTCAACCACAGCCCTACTGATTTTGGCAACCCTTTCGTCCTTGTCAAATCTTTTGAAGTCCTGGACAAACCTCTTGAGTGTCTGCTTCCAGATGCAGCTCAATCACTCCTTGGTGACATCATCCCAAGCCCAAGCAAGGTTCTTGATGCAGTCATAGATGTTGTATTCCTTCCAGAATTGCAGCAGTGGCTTCCTCATTTGCAGCAATAGCCTGGGCAAAGGTCCTCCTCAGGTAAAAGGCTTTAAAAGCTGCTAAAACTCCCTGCTCCATTGGTTGGACCAAAGAGGTAGTGTTTGGAGGTGGAAATACCACTTTGATATCGGGATGAGGATCACCAGTAAAAGGAGGATGTCCAGGAGCACTATCAATAATAAGCGAAAACTTGAAAGTTATGTCATTCTCCAAACACTTCTCCATTTCGCTAGCATAGCAATTCAGGAGAGCATTTTGGAAGAGAAGCTGGGCCATCCATAACTTCTTATCGCTTCTCTAGTACACTGGCAACGTGTGCTTACTGATCTGCTTGAAGACCCTGGGATTCTCTTTGTGCCAGATCACAAAGGGTTTCAGTTTGTAGCCTGCAACTTTGCCCCCCAAGTAAGACTGTTAACCTGTCCCTAAAAGTCTTGAAACCTGGTGTTGACTTGGCCTCCTTGTGGATGGAAGTCCTTTGAGGCACCCATTTCCGGAATTGTGAGGTTTCATCCATATTGAATATTTGCTCTGGCAAGTAATTTTCCTCCACCATCAGCTTATCTAGAGTTTCCAAAAATTCCTCAGCTGCCTCTATGTCAGCAGCGGCTGACTCGCAACTCACTGTCATGTTATGTGAGGAACAACGGGTCTTGAATCGCTTAAACCAGCCGCAGCTAGCAGTAAATTCAACACTGTAGTCAGGTCCATTCTTTTCTTTCAACATCACAAACTTTTTGCTTTGGTTTTGATTGTCATGGTGCTGAGAGGGACACACTTCTGAGCCTGGTCTTCAGGTCATGAGAAGTTTCTCCACGACTGATAGGAGTCCTTCTCGAATTTTTGTTGCTTTTGTTGTTTTCAATAAAGCACATCCTTTAACAGCTTCCATCAGTCTGTTCTTGTTCTTCAACATCGCAGCTATGGTGGAATGAAACACACCTGACCGGCAAGCAGTAACCATCACTGATTTTCCACCTTCATAGTCTTTAATCACTTTTAACTTCGTTTCCAGGCCAAGTGCTTGACGTGTCCTCTTAATAGCAATGTTAGCAGTGGATTTTGTACACTTAGGGGCTATGATGAACAGAACGACATAAGATTAAGTCAAGCACAAGAGAAAATTATGCAATCAAGAGCTATAGTAAACATGAGCTGTATGAGGCTGCTCCAGCATAACACAGCATATTCTCCATCATTATCAAGTATCATGTAATATGTACAATGGCATGTGCTATACTGTAAAGGGATGCACTACAGTACATCTGTTTATACCAGTATCATTATAAATGTGAGTTATGCATTGCATTATGTCACTAGGCGAAAGAAATTTTTCACCTCCATTATAATCTTATGGGGCCACTGTTGAATATGGGGTCCATCACTGACCAAAATGTCATTATGTGGCGCACATAATACTCAGTTAAAAAAATTTTTTTTTAATTACTTAATTTAGCATTAGCAATCTCAACATGACACAGCTAGAGACTGATCCACCACACATCACCTAAAAATTAAGGTGCTCTCTCAGACATAACCAATCACTGAAAGCCACACAGCCACATCTGACTCCGGCTTTCCAGGATCCAATTTCCCTCAGACTTCATGGACTCCATACAAAGCTAAGTCTAGCCGTGAAGATGTGATCTCTAAGGAATTAAAAATGAAATCTTACTGTTTATAACATTTTGTGGCTGGTTATTAGAGTTGGGCAAAAACAATACCCATACTTTCTGTTTTAGAACTAGCATATAAAGACCTTGGAGACCTTCACTCACATTTTCACAACCAGAAAAACATCCAACAAACTGAAAATCAACAACTTAAAAAAAAACAATCAGGGAATTGAGGACACAAAGGAAATCACCACCTGAAAATTTGGAAAGTTAGGGCACTGCAGAAAAATCACACCAAGTATCAGCTTACCTGAAGCAGAAGCTGCTGGAGCCATAAACTGTACAAATTCTTAGTGGGCAATTTTGATGGATTGTTGGAGGTTTAGTGTGGACTTGATTGGGACCTAAAAACTCCTGGGAACCCCCACCAATGCATGGATTTTATTTCCAGAAACTCTACCAAGTTCTCAAACTAGGAATCAGGGTACATGTGTGGGGAAGAACCTTCTTGTTTTGGGCAGGGGGCAGGGAAAAGCAAACATTTTGACATACCTCAGAACATTCTCCGTAACAAAGCCCTGCACTCCAAGGAAAACTAAGTACTAGAGCCTTTTTGAACTGGGTGGAGGGCCAACTGGACAGCTCCAGCCCCTCTAGCCTTCCTGTCTCGGTCAGGGCTGAGCTGCACTCTGAAGGCCACGGCCCAAGGACTCAAGCCCCCTGACCAACTGAGAGTTAAAGTTAAGATTACAGAATGCTTCCCTTTCCCAATGCTTTACTACTACACCAGTGGGGCCTCAGTGTAACAATGGATTGCAACAAGCAGCAAGACACACATGCACAAAGACTCTTTATAAGGAGTTATTGGGTGGAGGGGAACCAAGATGGCGGCATAGGTAGACACACTGCACCTCCTCGCACAACCAGAACTGACAGAGAATCGAACAGCAAGGGGGACCAACACCAAGGAAATAGAAAATAAACACATCCAGACTGGTAGGAGGGGCGGAGACGGGCACCGGGGTGGAGAGGACTGGCGTGGCTGTGGCGGGACTGAGACTGGTGGAGTGTGGGACAAATGGCACAGGCAGTCCGAGCGCTAGCAGACCCTGCGACCCCACATTTGCACAGATAAACCCAGAGGGCCGGACTCAGAGTGGCGGAGAGTGGGGCAGGCAGAGCAGCGGGTAGCACCCTGCGGCACCACATTCGCCCACAGATAAACCTCACCAACGGCAGGCAGCGAAGCAGACTGCGCAACCCAGGGCTCCAGCTCAGGGAAATAAAGCCTCAAACCTCTGATTGAAAGCGCCCCTGGGGGTTGGGGCGGCAGCAGGAGAGACTCCCAGCCTCACAGGAGAGGTTGTTGGAGAGACCCACAGGGGCCTAGAGTGTGCACAGGCCCACTTACTCGGGAACCAGCACCAGAGGGGCCCAGTTTGATTGTGGGTATCGGAGTGAAAGATTGAAATCCGGAGGAGTGTGAGGCGGGCGCCATTGCTCCCACTCAGCCCCTCCCCCACGTACAGCGTCACAGTGCAGCCACCAGCATTACCCCGCCCCGGTGAACACCTAAGGCTCCGCCCCTTAAAGTAACAGACGCACCAAGACAGACAGACAAAAAAAAAAAATGGCCCAAATGACAGAACACTTCAAAGCTCCAGAAAAAATACAACTAAGTGACGAAGAGATAGCCAACCTATCTGATGCACAGTTCAAAGCACTGGTTATCAATATGCTCACAGACTTGGTTGAATCTGTTCAAAAAACAGATGAAAAAATGAAGCCTATGCTAAGAGAAACAAAGGAAAATGGGCAGGGAACCAATAGTGATGAGAAGGAAACTGGGACTCAAATCAATGGTATGGACCAGAAGGAAGAAACAAACATACAACCAGAAAAGAATGAAGAAACAAGAACTTGGAAAAATGAGGAGAGGCTTAGGAACCTCCAGGACACCTTGAAACGTTTCAACATCCGAATTACAGGGGTGCCAGAAGGAGAAGAGGAAGAACAAAAAATTGAAAACTTATTTGAACAAATAATGGAGAACTTCCCCGATCTGGCAAAGGAAATAGACTTCCAGGAAGTACAGGAAGCTCAGAGAGTCCCAAAGAAGCTGGACCCAAGGAGGAACACACCAAGGCACATCATAATTACATTACCCAAGATTAAACGCAAGGACCTACATCCAAGATTACTGTATCCAGCAAAGCTATCATTTAGAATGGAAGGGAAGATAAAGTGCTTCTCAGATAAGGTCAAGTTAAAGAAGCTCATCATCACCAAGCCCTTATTATATGAAATGTTAAAGGGAGTTACCTAAGAAAAAGAAGATCAAAAATAGGAACAGTAAAAATGACAGCAAACTCACAGTTATTAACGACCACACATAAAACAAAAACGAGAGCAAACTAGGCAAACAACTAGAACATGAGGGTTGTCAATAAGGGAGTGGGAGGGGGAGAGGGGGGTAAAGGTACAGAGAATAAGTAGCATAGATGATAGGTGGAAAATAGACAGGGGG
Source organism: Desmodus rotundus (assembly GCF_022682495.2). Lineage (NCBI taxonomy): Eukaryota > Metazoa > Chordata > Mammalia > Chiroptera > Phyllostomidae > Desmodus > Desmodus rotundus. The sequence goes on along the minus strand of NC_071398.1, from coordinate 50,276,237 downwards.
AGGGTAAAAATAGTGTAGGAAATGTAGAAGCCAAAGAACTTATAAGTATGACCCATGGACATGAACTATGGGGGGGGAATGTGGGAGGGAGGGGGGTGGGCAGGATGGAGTGGAGTGGGGGGGGAATGGGACAACTGTAATAGCATAATCAATAAATATATTTAAATTAAAAAAAAAAAGGAGTTATTGGACCCTGGCTGGTGTGACTCAGTGGGTTGAGTGCCAGCCTGTGAACCAAAGGGTTGCCAGTTCGATTCCCAGTCAGGGCACATGCCTGGAATGCAGGCCAGGTCCCCAGAAGGGGGTGCACAAGAGGCAACCACACACTGATGTTTCTCTCCCTCTCTTTCTCCCTCCCTTCCCCTCTAAACATAATCTTTTTTAAAAAAGGATAGTTGAGAAATCTAAGCACACCTGGGGGCGGGGGGGGGGCACTGGCGGTGAATAAAGCAAAGAAACTAGAAAAAACAAAAGCCTCTGGCACCTACAGCTACATGAACCATTAAACACAGCCCAGCTCCTATCCAGATTAACATAAAACTTAACCTGGAACATTAAGTCCAACTATCAACAAAAAATTACAAGGCATGCACGAGGAAAAAGCACAGTATGAAGAGACAAAGCGAGCATCAGAAACAGACTCAGATATGGCAGAGATTTTGGACTTTTCATACCTTCCCCTCTCTCTAAAAATAAATAAAGAAAATCTTTAAAAAAATTGAGTTCAAAGGTATGTCAATAGATAATTCCCAAACTGAAATGGAGAAAAAAGTATAAAAACAAAAATGCCTCAGAATATCCAAGAACTGTGAAACAATTACAAAAAGTAGTAACATATGCATAACTGGAATACCAGAGAAAGAAAGAAGCAAATATTCATAGTAATGGCTAAGAATTTTCCAAGGTTAATGACAGACACAAAACTGCAGATTCAGGAAGCACAGAGAATACCAAGAAAGACAAATACAATATACATACACATAAACACACACACACACACATACAAATACGCCTAAGCATATCATATTCAAGATACAGAAAATCAAAGACAAAATTCTGAAGGAAGCTAGAGGAACAAAACATGTGAGAGGAAAAAAAAACCCAGAATAATAACAAATTCTCAATTAAAACCAAAGATGGCATAGAGGGAGGAACAAAAATATTGACTATGTAAGTTAACTGTCAATCTTGCAAACTCTTACAGGTTATAATTGGTTTTCATCCATAGATGTTCACATCATCTACTAATGACAGTTCTATCTAGTCTCTTCCTGTCATTAAACTCTTAAGTCCTTTTCTTTCAGGAGATGGCTGGAACATCAGTACTATGTCAAAGAAGAGCAACAACACTAGATGTGCCCGTCTTATTCTTATTATCAATGTGAAAGCCTGAAATACAACTGTCCATAGTGCACACTGTATTATTAATGTTTTTCTGTAGTTTATTTAAGTGGCACTTTTCTACAGTAAGGTAATCGTATGATTTTTTTCTTCTTTCTTCTATTAATGTGATGAAAGACTAATAGACTTCCTAATATTAAGCCATCCTTGCTTTTTGTGGAAAAGCACTATTTGATCATCACATGCTAATTTTTAAAAAGCTGATGACAGCCCTAGCTGGTGTGGCTCAATGGGTTGAGTGCCAGCCTGAGAAGTGAAAGGTTGCTGGTTCAATTCCCAGTCTGGGCACATGCCTGGGTTGTGGGCCAGGTGCCTGAGAGAAAGAAGCAACTGATCGATGTATCTCTCAGACACTGATGTTTCTCTCTTTCTCCCTCCCTTCCACTTTCTCTAAAAGTAAATAAAACCTTTAAAAAGATAGAGCTCTAGGTTCTGTTGTCTATCTTTCTGTATTTCACTGATTTTCTCTTGTCTATGTCCAATTGCTCTTTAACACATTTCTTTACTGAAATACATATTTTGTTATTGACCTAATTTCATGAGAAATGTATTCAAGGCTTCATTATCTCACAATTTCAGCCATGTAGTGTTTCATTATGTTTTTTTAGTATTTTATTCCTGTTATTTTTAATACATTTTAACAATCTCTAAATTGGAGTATTTAGTCCATTTACATTTAATGTAATTATTGATATGGTTGGATTTAGATTTATCATTTTGCTGTTTTCTTAACTTCCTGTATTAGCTGCCTTTGTTCTCCTTTCCTGACTTCTTCTGAACTAGTATTTTTTAGAGTTTTATTTTAATTGATTTTTTTAAAGGTTTTATTTATAGAGAGAGAAGGGAGGAAGATAGCCTTTGATGTGTGAGAGAAATAGCGATTCGCGGGCCCCCAACCAGGGATCCAGGCATGTGCCTGACTGGGAATCAAACCAGCAACCTTTTGGTTGGCAGGACAGTGCCCAACCCACTGAGCTATACCAGCCAGTGGTAACTGATTTTTAGCTATAATTCTTTGCATTTAGTATATTTTACATTTATGCTATCTTGAGTATATTTTAGTGGTTGTTCAAGGTATTACACCTCCTTAATTTTTCAATGTATGTGAAGTTAATATCATGCCTTTTCCTGTTAAATGAAATAATTTGGAACATATAGTTCTACTTATGTAATTATCACTTACGATACAGATACACATTACATTTCTGCACACTATAAGCTCCACAATACAATGCTATAATTGTGGCTATAATAATTGTGTCTTAAACAGCTGGTAAAAACTGAGAATAAATGCTAGGTTTAAAATTTTTTAACTACATATTTACTACTTCTGGTGCTCTTCATTCCTTCCTGAAGATCCAAGTATTCTCAAGTATTTACTTCAAGCCTGAACAAATTTCCTGTAGTACTTAATGTCATGTAGATTTACTAGCAATAAATTCATGTCTTTTGTTTATGTAAAGTTTCTTACACCTCCATTTTTGAGGGACATTTTCTCTAGATACGGAATTCTAGGTTGAAAAGTTTCCTTTCTTTCTCTCTCCCAGCACTTAAAAAAAATGCCATCCCACTGTACTTTGGGTTCTGTTTCCAATTATGAAAAGCCAGTTATTATTCATATTATTGTTCCTGCCTGTAATGTATCATTTTGTTTGGCTACTTTCTAGGTTTTCATTTTATTTTCGGGCTTTAGCAAATTCATAATGAGATGCTCAGATGTGGTTTTCTTTGGAGGGCTTTATGACATTCTTGAATGTGGAAATGTGTCTTTCACCAAATTTGAGGAATTGCTAAACATTATTCAAGCAGATTTTCTATTTCATCCCCTTTAAAACTTCTATTTGTGAGAACGTTTGATATTATCACACAAGTCACTAAAGCACTCTTCATTTTCTTTCAATCCTTTCCTCTATTTTAATGTACCTTTTCCAACTTCATTGATTGTCACCTCCATTTTGCTGTTAAACCTATCCAGCTAATTTTTACATCCAGATACTGTATTTTTCACTTTTAGAAATCCCATCCAAACTGTTTTTATTCACTGGCTGAAATTCCTATCTGTTCACTCATTAATCCCACTTTTCTTTTTATCTTCTAGAATTATAATAGGGGATTTAACATTCTTGCTTACTAACACCAATATCTGGGTTGTCTCAGGATTGGTCTCAGTTGCTTTTCTCTTGCATGTGGCTATGTTTTCTTGTTTTTTCATATATCTAATAATCTTTATTCCATGATAGATATCATGAAAAATTAATACATGTAGAAGGATTGTTATGTTCCTGTGAAGAGTACTGACTTTTGTTTAAGTTGAACAAAAGTTGAAATTTGGTTAAACTCAATCTCTCCTGAGTTAGGTGGCAGCTGAAGCGAATACTTAGTTCTTTGAGCATTAGCTTGAATGCTTGGAGTTTGTCCAGTGCTTGCACTTTAAGGGATTAGCCAAAAGTTTTGGACTTTAAACAAATAAGTTCTGATGAAGGCATAATGAACAGTGAGAAAAATCTTATTAGAAATTAAGACTATATAGGATTGTCGTATAGTGGCAGAAAAGTTTACCAATGCTATTATTCGCAGTTAATGTGGAAAGTAGAACTGAGTCATCTAACTAAGGAGACTTTCAACACTGTGTTGAAGATTCTGCCTGTTTTATCCTTGCTGTTTATAAAAACACACGAAAGGAGAGCTAAAAATTGAGGGAGCAATTAACAAGCCAGGACTTGATGTTTTTGAAAACCCATAGCCTCCATTGATGGCAGGTGATACTAAAATCAATAAATAGCTTCTAGGCAAAGATAAAATCCAGGGTACTTCTAGGAACTGGTCTAGTGAAAAAACTAAGGATGTAACTATAAAATCTTTTGTTAGAACCTTAGAAAGATCAAAGTTGGTATCCCAGAATACTATTTGGTCACCCAAAGGCTCTGGGAAGAGATTAAGGGGGACCTTTAGAAGTACTCTGATCTACATGATGAGGCCTCTAGGAAGTTTTTCTCAATGACATTCACATGAAGTCCACCAAGTTTTCAAGAGAATTAGCTCAGCAGATACACCACCAACTTGGAGCAACAAGGATAGAGATGGTCCTAAATAAAGACACCACTGGATTCCCCAAATTAAAATGCCAGTAAAGCAAGATTAGAAAATGACTGAGCTGCCAACTCATGGCAGAACCAAGAGTCCAGAGAGTGGAGAATTATTCCTAGGCTGTGAGATATAATCAAGAATTTCCAAACATTTTTCTGGCCAGATTTCAGAATTGCTATGTGCCAGTGACCTCATTCTCTTGGCTGGGGGAGGGGGCAGCAGACAATGTCTTCTTTATTTCCAAAGGTTTGCAGATCAAGAGGAGCTGTACTTAAGAAACTAAACCTTATGGGCCTCAGCAGCACCTGCACCTGATTTAATTGACAAGGTTATTGGCTTTGACCTGACGTTGAGAGAGGACTTTGGGAGGGCCTTGGGAAGGGTAAGTGTATTTTGCATGTGGAAGGGACACAAATCACTAAGGGCCAGACTGTGGTAGGCAGCCATTAAGAGGTTACCCCAATGATTCCTGCCTCCTGTTATTCATACCCTTTCATAATGCTTTCGCCTTGGAAGTGACCTGGGCCTAGTGACTCACTTCTAATTAACCAAATACAAAGACCAGGGGATGTCAGTTGTAATATAAGTTTCCAAAAAGATTCTCACATCCATCTTGGGTAACTTCTCTTGCCTCCCATTTTCAAGGAAGCCAGCTGCCAAGCTGCAAGTTGCCCACATGGAAAGGAATTGATGTGTCCAGCCAAAAGTCAGTGAGGACTCAAGGGCAGCCAATGGTTCCAATGAGTTTGGAAGATCATTCTCTTCAAATAAAGACTTCAGATGACTACAGACTTGTAAGAGGCTGTGGGAGCCAGAGGTGCCCAGCTAAGCTATGTCTGGATTCCTTACCCAAAGAAATTATGAGATAATGTATGTTTGTTTTAAGCCACTAAACTTGAGGGTAATTTGTTACACAACAACATACTATCACAGCTCTTGTTCTGATTCAGTTAATTATTGATAAAATAGAAACTCCGTAGTCAAAGATACCATGTTGAGAACAATTACAGTAGCTGTTGGGTACCCAACTGTCATTACCTTAGCACATATACGTTTACTTTTCACTCACATAATGACCCACTGCTGGCATTCCTGGGTGACTCAGGGCCCAGAGTTCTTCCATCTTGCTGCTTTGCCATCCCATACAACTAACAGTCTTCTTCTTCCAGCTGGAAGGTATATCCTCTTCTTAAGAACCAAGCCCTAAGTGACATATATCACTCCTATTCAAACCACACTGAAGAAAATTACCTTGATAGCCACAACTAAAAGCAACAGTGGCTGAGTAATGCAGGATGTGCCTGGGCAGTCACATTCCAGAATCAATTCCAGACAATAGAAAGAAAAGCACAAACTTTTGGTGGTCATCTCGTCATATCATAGATATCATTAACCAATACACAGTCAGGATCTTGGAAAATAACCACAGTATGGACTTGTGGTCACTGGACCTGCTATAACCTACATTAGATAAGAATTCACCCAAAATCCCTCACTCTGCAAAAAAGAAACTAAAATCCTTTAGAAGTTCCAGTGGAAATGTTCATAGTGATTTTAATTATAATCATTCAAGTGTACTCAGTCCCCTTTGTATGGACTCGAGTGGATGTGGTACTCGAAACCACATCGTGGGAGTGCTTTTAATTAAAACTCCAATGCAGTCTCAACCATAAAGATCAATTATTAAGTGCAGTGGAAGAATTCTGAGGTTTATTAGGACCATTTCGCTCTGTTCTCATGGGTAACTGCTTCCCTGTAATTCAGCTATTACAGATGCCAAAGTTCAATACCCTTTCTAAATGCAATCACTCTCATGAGAAGACCCAGTATCTAAACGACAAAAAGTAAGAACAATTTTAAGATGTTGGTGCTTTTTTCATTTCAAAAGAACATGGAAAGGTTACTGGGTCCAGACAGGGGTCCTTCAAAGAGATGTTAGGGGCATAAACATAAATGGTCCAATCCAGCAGTATAAACTCTTGTCCTTATATATTACACAAACTAATTCCCAACCATCTAAATACATTTCCTAAATTTGGGGGTTTTTTTTAAAGATTTTATTTATTTATTTTTTAGACTGAGGGGAAAGGAGGGAGAGAGGGAGAGAAACATTAACGTGTGGTTGCCTCTCACACACTCCCCATTGGGACCCTGGCCCACAACCCAGGCCTGTGCCTGACTGGGAATTAAACCGGCGACCCTTTGGTTCACAGGCCAGTGCTCAATCCAAGCCACACCAGCCTGTGCCATTTCCTAAGTTTTTGATGGTATAATTAGTAAAGAACAGTAAATATTTCTGAATGACATTAATCTCTTCCCTATCTTTCTGTCTTTCAAACTATAGGTCATATTAAATTCAGAGTTTTCTGTCACAAGGAAGGTATGGAAAGGAAAACTGGTAGGGAGGTTTCTTAAGGTTTGAGGGAGCCAAAGTCTTATAAGGTGAATGAATCCTTTGTGACAGCCCCATCCCCACCTTTCCCAAGACTTCACTTTCATTTAAGAGAAGTGGCAAGGCTGGGAGTCTAGTCAAGCACCATAGGCCAGCAACTACCTGGATCTACTGCTTTCCCGGCTTCCACCAACAGCAGCCCTGGGATTAGCAGCAGTAAGATGATTCCCATTGAACTAATAAAAAAGTCCTGATTTCAATGTCTTGCTTAAGGTCAGAATTTGAAGAGGCCTTCTACTTGTAATGATCTAGTTTCGTTGTGAAGCGGCATCACAACCACTTTTGGAACTAGCATCCCTCATCACCTGTAGTTTGTGATAACATCTTTCCAGCCCCTAATGCAAAATGGACTTATTATGACCTGCTGTACCATGAATACCCCTCCCTAGCACAAAACAGGCCTCCACGTTTGTCTTTTTTATCTTTCTCATCCAATAGTCAATCCTTAACACTTTGCTTCTCTACAGTCCAACAATCATTCTCTAGTACCAATTCCTATACAAGCTCGCTTTCTTTGGTTGAAAGATGGTAACTCTCAGTCAGAATTAGAAGTTAAATATTGGAAGAATACCAGGTACCTTGCAGATATAAGGAACAGAACAAAATTAGGATGTGAGAAAGCAGAAAACATTTTAATGGACCAGAGTGATAGGTAGAGAGGCAGAAATCTTTAGGCTGCTGCCCGAGGATGACTCAATTACACCTACTTCTGGTCCAGGAGTGATGTTTCACGTAGTTAATAGCAGGTACAATAGTGGCCTCAACCAATCAAAATAAATACTGACTGAAAGAAAGCATCCATTCAGGTGTTACATTAAGCCAAATATTGACCTTGCTCCTGTCCTTGAATTTCCCATTAAAACACTAAGAATGAAACAATCTGATTGCCTTAATTGAAGCCTTGTGACTGGCAGTTCCCCAGAATAATATAGAAGTAAAAGTGTCAACCAAGAAAAGTGTGTTAAAGACAACAGATTTCAACATGTATAATGAAAAATATATATACAAACACGCAGATGTACATACAAAGATAGATATATTCAATATTAATTTTGATGCTATGACAAGATCATATTACACATAAGTTTGTGCAAATCACACATATTTTGATGAATATATTGTGGACAGGAAACTCTCCATAGACGCACACATAGAGCTTAGTCTCCTTCTACTGACTGGACAATATAGTGTTGAATGATCAACTTAATCTGCTTGGAAGAACACTAATTAAAGCAACACTGCAATAAATGTTATTTACATCTACCTATTTATTGCAATGAAATAAAAATTCCTAGATCTAGAATTACTGTTTCCAGAGAAATGCACATTTATAATGTGGATAGGTCATGTCATATTGCATTTCACAACGATGAGAGAAATGTACACGGCTAATGATGAACAAGTGCCTGCTTTCCCACCCTGTTACCAGTCTTGGATAGTATCCAGATTTTAGACTTCGATCCATCTAAGAGGCAAAAAAATTTAATTTGTAATTTTCTGATTAGGGAGGTTAAGAAGGTCACAGATTTTCTTTGTCCATTTGAATTCGTGACTCGTGAAAGCCCTATTGGTATGCGCTGTCCAATTCCCCCCACTGCTTTGAATGTGTTACAGCACTTCATTCCTAAATGAGTTTTCTTTTTCTTTTAATGCAAGGTATGTATATATTTCCTGTCAACTGACTTTTACAACTTTTGGGGGCCTTTACAATGCCTAAGTTTTAAATCTTTATATAGGCCAACTTATTTTCTTCCTTGTGTCTTCTAGGACTCCATGTCCTACTTAGAAAATCCATCTGTATTACATACAATTGTATTATATGTCCCTGGAAGGTGTAAATGTGCTTTTTTTGGGGGGGGAGGGGAGATAATGTACTGTCAAAACATCATTTGCCCCCAAAATTTTAAAAAAAAGTCTTTTTATATACCAAAATCTCACATGCAAAGAAACTAATTTTTAAAATGTCTGGCTATGATCTACAAATTACCTTTCCTTGTGTTCTCAATAAAACAACTGTCAAAGTGAACACAGCCTACTGGGACTCTGTTGTGGAAAACAATTTACAAATATTTTAACAGTATCGAGTATTTCATCTATAAAAATATTATTTTTGACATATTTTCTATTGTTCAACATAGTTTAATAGTTTCCTTTCACCTCTATTTATAAATCGCTTGACAGGTTTCTTTGTTGATATGAGAGTTGTATTTTTGAGGAAATACTTAGAAACTTTTATATATTACTTCTCTGTGATAGAGCCAGGGCAAACTCTTTCTGTAAAAGGGCAGTAATATTTGAGGTTGTGCAGACCATACTGTCTCTGCTACAGGTACCCAACTCTGACCTTGTAGAGTGAAAGCAGCCAAAGGCAGTATGAAAAAAAAAAAAAAAAAAAAGAATGTGGCTGTGAGCCAATACAACTTTATTTACATACATTAAAATTCAAATTTCATAAACTATTCACATTGTCATCAAATGTTATCCTCTTTACTTGTTCAACCATTTAAACATTTTAAAACAATTTAGATCATGGGCCATACAAAAAACATACAAATGAGACTTTAGCCATGAGTCAGTTTGCAGACCCATACCCTTGATGAGTGTAGCTCAGGTTAATGGTACTTTGCGAGTTTAACAGAATTCATTTATGAGTCCAGGTAACTTTAAATAGATTAAATCATGCCCAATTTTCTAATTCTTAACATGTCTGTAGTTTTAACTTTATTCATATGAAGTTCACATTTTTCTGACTGTTCCAGGTGGACTACACATCCATATTCTCTACTTGCTTTCTAAAACTGTTGTCAGAGATAACATTCAATTTCCTCACCAAGTGCACCTTACATTTATGCAGATAAACTGGAAAACCACAACACTAACTCAATAATAGGGAATCAAATTTTAACCAACACAGGCAAAGCTTTATCGACAACCCAGACGTCCTGTGCCTGGCCTGTTCTATGCATCATTTTTATTGAGGTAATTATGGTAATGTTTCAATGTCCCAAAAGAATTTTTTAAAAGAGCTAAAATTACTCAACACTCTGGATGGGCAAAGAACTGTTTTAGGAGCATCTTAGGCATTAACCAGTTTAAAAGGATCTCAATGCATGCTTTCACATGAAAAGTGAAGGAATTACATTTATGCCTACATCAGTCTGACTGCCATGTGGAAAACAAACTTGTAGGGGACAAACACGAGACTGGTTTTTAAACGACTGGTGTAGTCAGTCTGGCTGAAATAATGGCACTGAGACTATAGGGATGGGAGTGAGGATGGGTTCCAGAGATATTTGGGAAACAGATCCATAGGACTTGATGTGGAAGGTAAAGAGGGGCGAGTTGATGACTCTCCAGCATGGATTCGCTGAGAAGCAAAGTGTGTACTCTGCCTGAAGACTTTCCTGCTTTTCTTATGATTATAGGACCTCTCTCCAGTATGGACTCTTTTATGTTGATTAAGGTGCCCAATTTGGATGAAGGTTTTCCTACATTCCTTGCATTCATACGGCTTCTTTCCAGAATGAATTCTCTGATGTACACTAAGGGACTGACGATGGCTAAAGGCTTTGCCACACGCACTACACTCATATGGCTTCTCTCCAGTGTGACTTCTACGATGACAAATAAGGGATGACTTTGTTTTAAATGCCTTTCCACATTCAATACATTCATAAGGCCGTTGGCCTGTGTGAAGTCGCTGATGTTGAGTACAGGATGAATTATCACCAAAGGCCTTCCCACACTCAATACATTTGTAGGGCTTCTCCCCGGTATGAACTCTCTGATGTTGAATGAGGTGTGTGGTCTGGCTGAAGGCTTTCCCACATTCCTTACACTCGTAGGGTTTCTCTCCTGTGTGAGTTTTCTGATGCTGTGCAAGGTGAGCCTTTTGGGTAAAGGCTTTACTACAAACCTTGCATTCATAGGGCTTCTCTCCAGTATGAATTCTCTGGTGAGTGGCCAGCTGGGAACTGATGCTGAAGGATTTGCCACATTCCCCACATTCAAAGGGCTTCTCTCCAGTGTGAATTCTCAAATGACTAGCAAGGTGTATATTTTGCCTAAAAGCTTTCCCACATTCTTTGCACTTAAAAGGCTTCTCTCCAGAATGCACTCTTTGATGTTGAGTGAGAGATGCGTGATGGCTGAAGGATTTTCTACAAACATCACATTCATATGGTTTCTCTCCAGTATGAATCCTTTGATGAACAGTAAGGGATGAGCCGTACCTAAAGGATTTGCCACACACATCACATTTGTAGGGTTTCTCTCCAGTATGAATTCTCCTATGTTGATTAAGTCCTATGTGATCACTGAAGGCTTTCCCACAGTTGACACATTCAAAGGGTTTCTCCCCAGTGTGATAATATCTCCAGTGACGAATAAGGGATGTGTTCTGTATGAAGGCTTTCCCACATTCAACACACTCATAGGGCTTCTTGCCAGTGTGACATCTCTGATGTCGGGCAAAGGAGGAGCCATCGCTGAAGGCCTTTCCACACTCATTACATTTATAGGGCTTCTCCCCAGTATGAATTCTCTGATGAACGGTAAGAGATGAGCTCTGGGTGAAAGTTTTCTTACATTCATTACATTTGAAAAGTTTTTTCCCTGCATAGATTCCTGCATGTTTTGTTATGACTGTATTTTGGGGGAAACTTTTCTTAACTGAATCATGATTCTGAACTCTCTCTTCTGAAACGTCCAAAGGGAACCATCTTCCAGATTTGGTATACATACACTCTCTTTCTTTAGAGAGGGTTTTGTTATTAGTGATTGTCTCTTCCCTGTGTTGTGTCTCCTGACCTACCAGCTTCCTTTCAAGCACACCCTCAGAATTCCAATTTTCTCTGAAAGTGGAACACTCCACATTAGTGCTTAAAGTTCTGTCTGTTACCACTTCAGCAAATAAATCCTGCTTTGGAAATAATTCCTGGGTCTCATGTACAGATTGGTGGCCTGAAACATATCAAGAAAACAAATATTTCCTTTATCACATACTAGAAAAATATACGCTAAAAGGAAAATTGTAAATGAATTCACTAAATGGTGAAGTAAACCACGAAAATTATGCATTTCTAAAAAGCTATTGCATTTAAACATGCTGCTTATGATGTATGTAAAAAAGAGACCCCAGACTGAATTCACAAAGGAACCTTAGAAGACATGAGTAGGAAAAAAAAAAAAAAAAAAATATATATATATATATATATATATAGAATTGGTTACATATCAGAAGAGCAAGGATTTGAAAAAACATTCTGCAATCACACCACCTAAAACTACACTATGACATGCACTTATTTTAACTTCTTTCTCACTCTCTGTCGATCCTGCTTTGGACGCGAGCAGTCATCACATCACAAAAGTTGTTCCAAGAAACATGCCAAAGCACAAAAAAAAAAGAGACTACTCGACTACATTCATGAGTATCTGAAAGCCTGATTATTCCTCTACAACCAGAAAAAGGTGCTTCTGTAAACCATATTTTATTTGAGTAATTTTAACAAAAGTACGCTGCCAACTGATGGCCACAGCTCAGTGGTCCCATAAAATCATTTTTACGTTTGTTTACCTGCTCCGTCCACAAGCCTGACAAAATCTTCACTTCTTTCCTGCCCAGTTACTGAGGATAGGGTCTTGCAATTTAATTTCTCATTTTGAAGAGACTTTTTATAATAATGATGACTCAATATTAAATTTAACTATGTTTAGATATACTACTGAAAATGTACACATTTTATCTCATACTTGAAGCTTATAGGGACGAGTAAATAAATCTGCAATCCTTTTGCCAAATCACTTAGCATATACCAAAACTTGTTCATATGTAATTATATCTTAATAAATATACATAGATAAAATTGGTATTGGGGAGATGATGCAAAGAGACAATGTCTGGAAAATGATGATGTTAAAAAGGGAAAAGGAAAAAGTCTTTCTTTAAAGGACAAAAAAACACTGAAAACTTTCCTTCTTAGATCAAAGCAAGACAAGAAGGTCTGCTTTCACAACTTCTATTCAACACTGGTCTGGATGTCCTAGCCAGAATAATTAGAAATAGAAATAAAAGGCATCCACATTTGCTGATGACATGATTTCATATATAGAAACCCAAAAGAATTCACAAGCTAAGTATCAGAGCTAATCAGTCATCAAAATTGGAGGATACAAGAGCAGCACACAAAAGTCACCACGTTGTAAGTAAAAAGGAAATTATGAAAACAATTCCATAAAAAATAGCATTAAAAGAAGAAATTATTTAGGAATAAATTTATCCGAGGTGCTACATTGATGCTGAAAAGTCAAACATTGCTGAATAAAATTAAGGAGACCTAAATAAATGGAAAGATATCTTGTGTTCATGGATAGGAAGACAATGTGCTCAGAAATAGGAAAAGAACAAGAAAAGAAATAAATTACAGAAGACCAAACAAATTTGTTATGTGGTACCAATGGGAATACTATATCTATTAGTAAAAAGAAAAACTATGAGTGGAAGAAATCAACAAAGTAAATACTTCTATTAATGAAGATACCACCCAGTTTAAACTACCATATAGCAAGAAACATCATGCAAAATTATAGACCACACAAAACTAAGAAAAAATGTATCATATTCATAAAACAGGACTTATATTCACACTATATAAAGGCAAAAAAATGGGACCTAATAGAAATGTGGGTGATGATTATACATACATATAATATGAACTCTAACTGGATTCAAATGTATATACTCTCAACACCACAAGTTCCTGGGAAATAAATAAAACTCAAGTTTCACCCAACATCTTGGCAAAGAGTTTAAAAAACCACCAACTAAATACTATTGGTGACGATGTCTAGAAATGGGTTTCTCATACATTATTAACCAACGGTACAGCACTGTATTTGTGAAACTTTAAAAACATGTATATTTTGATCATGCAAAGACGTATGTACAAACTAGACTGCTTTTATTTTAGGTAAAAACTGGAAAAGACCTAAATGTTCAAATGTCCTCAACAGGAAATCAGTTAAATGAATTATGGTGTATCTATATATTATAACAGTAGACAGCCACCAAAAAAAAAAAAAAAAGGAACTATATGTATCAAGTTTCTAAGGACACAAATAGGAAAAATTGTAAAAAATAATATATGAGACTATATAAAATTTTTCAAAGTTTTACATATCACATTTTATAAGGTCTAATTAAAACAAAAACTCTCATTACCGTATGTAAAAAATAGTTAGAGACAATACATCAAAGAATTAGTATGTTTATATAAAAAAAGTCACTGGCACTGCCCTGGCTGGTGTGGCTCAGTGGACTAAATGCTGGCCTATGAACCAAAAAGTGGCCAGTTCCGTCCCCAGTTGGGGCAACCAGTCACAACACAAGCCTGGGTTGCAGACCAGGTCCTCAGCTGGGGCACGCAAGAGACAACTGATTGATATTTCTCTTTCTCTCTCCCATCCCCTCTTTCTAAAAATAAATAAATAAAATCTTAAAAAAAAAAAGTCACTGGGACTTAGAACACTTATGATACAAATAGAGAAATGGATATAAAGTGAGAAAGATTTTACTAAAGGATAAAGAGAATACCCAAATTTAGAGAAAGTAGTCAACTTCTTTCATAATGAAAAAAATAACATTAGGCTATAATCTTTCTCTAAACAACAAACATTTAAAAAACATTTTTTTAAATCCTCACCTGAGAGCATTCTTTCATTGCTTTTAGAGAGAGAAGAAGGAAAAGAGGGAGAAACATTCATTGGTTGCATTCTCGCACACGCCTCAATTGGGGATCAAATGTGTAACCTGGATATGTGACCCAACTGGGAATCAAACCCGTGACCTTTTGATCCAGAGGAAAATGCTCCAAACAACTAAGCCACACTGGCCAGGACAATAAGCAAATATTTGCATCAAAACACCCCGTGCTCTAAGAAAACAAACCCATCCTTCTAGTCATTGCTAGAGTTGCTGAATGCAAACAAAGCAAACTTTCCGGAACTAGCAGGTATTCAGATCCAGGGATATAGCAATCTCCAAAACATATAGTTTTCACTTCTGTAAAGATTCCTCCTGTACATACATTTTTCATACCAATAAATGTGAAGTAACCTGAGTATGTACAACATGGAAGGTACGTGAAAAACATCTGTATGCATGAGTGAATATACACTATAATTCCTACTATATCAAAAATACGTGTTCATCAAACTTGAAAGTGGTCAAAATTGCCTTGTTAATATACTGTGTGTTTACAGGTATCCAGACAGGTGGTAGGATTACATTTTCTACAAACTGTTATTTTTTTTAATGAATGTCTTTTCCTTCCCTTGTGTATGAAATGAGAAAGATCTTCCACTGACGCTTTTTTGCCATTCAACTTCCGCTCACCCTGTCTGACAACAAGGTTGCACCTGGGATCCTCTCCTTTGCCCCTGCAATGCCTCACTGGAAATTCTGCTACGTCTACCTCATGCCAGTTACCCATGAATATGTCTGATCCCCACAGCCTGCTCCCCATTAGAGTAATGGTTTGAGTAACATATGTGTAAATTCCCTCTATTCAACTACTTGCCAATGCCAAGCAGCGGGGCCAACTTGTGGTTCTTACAGGAATGAAAGCATGAGGAAGTGAACAGGCCTTTGGCCGTGGAGGAGTAAACCTTGGGAAGACAGCTCAAACGCACTTTGGGTCAGGAAAAGTCATTGAAGGACCTGAGTGGCTGGGCATGGGAGGAGCACAACCCAGCAGGAGTGCCACCCCACAGAAAGAGGAGGAAGAATAGTTTTGAAAGGGTGGGCCTCATTTCTCTGCAGCCCCAGAGGACCTAGTAAGGTTTTCTCCTGCACATTACTGAGGACTCAGCCCCAGGGAAAGCTACATCTCAGCCGCAGTGGCATTCCCACACCCGGCCTCCCACACTCACCTGAAAGCAGGCCGTCTGTCAGCTCTCTCTTTACCAGCCAGGGCTCCTTCCCTTGGCCCAGTACAGACACCACATCTGGCCTGGAAACACAGCATCCTGCGTGTGGGAAAAGACAGGAGGTCTACTCAAGCTCCTGGCATCCTGGAGAACCAGTTCCTGGGCTTTGAGAGAAAGTGTTATTACAGGAAGCAGAAAGGAAAGCGAGGAGTACCTGACAGCAGGGACAAGGCTTCCAGCATAATGAAGATACAAAGTGCAGCTCTACAAGGGGCAAACACTTGCCTTAGAAACCGGGGGCAGAAACTCAGCCCAACATCAGAGACCCAGCACGCATACACACAGTTCAGAACCGAGGAAAAGAAAGATCTGGGGGAGGGACAGCCTCACCTGCTGCCTCCAGGTCGCGGGTCTCCCACGTCACGTTCTTATGGAAACTCTCCCGAGCTGGGTCTAGCTGCTGGGAGAAGTCAGTGGCCACATCCACGATGGCCACCAAGCCCTGAAATGGCACAAACACACTTTCTAACCAAACCATACTTGCAAACCTGCAATGGCTCTGGCAGGGTGGGCAGTGTCCACACACTGAGACTTCTAGGTTCCACGTGATCTGGGTCACACGATGACTGTGCCTTGTCATGGCACATATGTTTGGGGGAAAGAGAAAAACAGGAGAACTTGTTTCTGCCATGGAGAAATTATAATTCTGTAGAGGAGAATAGCTTACACACAGTATGAATTTGCTCATGCTGACTGATAGCTTTCCCACGTTCAATACACGTTATTGGGTAAGTCTGCAGGCTTTTCCTCTCACAGGAAATCTCTGATGAAGAGGAAGGGTTGTGGCCCTGCCTCAGGTTCCTTCACAGTCATTACACATCAAACGTTTCTGGTCTCAGTAGACGCGTTACAAATGAACCCCCTGCTTTTCTCATGTGTCTCGCCTGTCTGCAGGGGCCACTGCACTCAAGAGAGTGGGCATGGTCTCTGTCCTGGGATGAGTTTCTTAATGCAGGACGCTGCCTTCTGGTCTGACTTCTTCCACCCCCCCACCCTCCCCGCCGCCCCGTGCCACTGAAACAAGGAAGCCATGCCTGGGAACCCTCTCCTCTGCCCCTCTAACGCCCTGCTGCAAATTTTGCAAACTCCACCTCATGCAAGTTACCCGGGAACATGCCCTCTCCCCTCCATGCGTGGTCTGCCTTACCGGCTGCCTCTGGAACAGAGCCTCGTAATCCCAGCGTTCCCCTAGCACGGAGCACTGCACACGGCAGCCGGCAAGTTTCTCCAACAGCACTGCCTCGGACCACGGGGCTTCACACACATCCCCCTCTGCAAGTGATTCCGTGGCCTCCGGCACAGCCCGCCAGTCTGAAAGACAGCAAGACAGTACACGTCGTTTTCATGATGGATTAGGATGAAGACGACTTCCCAAATATAACCAGATAAACTAAAATCCTCAGGAGAGCACATCATTTTGAAAGCATTTCCCTGACTAACCAGCCTTATTTCCCCAATTTGCGCAGCTTTAACTCTAAACAATATATGAGCTTTCTCGCCAAAATGCTGACCAAGCAAGGTACATTATGCTGTTAGCATGAGAAGAAATTGAAGATTAGATGAGAGCGCTCACAAAAATTTACATCTAAGATAAAATGTGGCAAATATAGACAAACAGGGAGGGAAGGCTACAGAAGAAAATGCTGTATAATCCTTATCTGGGCTGATTCAGTAGAAGTCACTTTGACACTTTCTCCATTTTATCCAGCAAAAATTTCTTCTCTAGTCCAATATGCCTCCTTTTTTATTACTAATAAAAATTTGATCAAATATGAAAGTTAAATGGAAAATTTTGACAAAAACACCCTTACAGTTCTGTGCCACCTGATGACACATGTGAGCCATTGTCACTTGTCACTGTGGGCAGCCATCCTGTCGATACCATGGTCCCTCTGAAGCAGGATTTGAACAAAGAGGTCTCACAAAATTCTCCAGCCCTCAGCAATCCTCAGCATTTCCTGTTATAGTAACCTCCAACAGATCTGCAGTTCTGATTCCTTGTCTTACTTGATTAATTTGTTGTTCCAGAAATAACGCTGTGGTTGACATCTCTGTATTCCCTAGTGGTGCAAATAGTACCACAGTATCTGTAGGAATAGTCCATCAAATCAGAACTACATTCTTTTCTTCTGAGAGCAATCACTCAACTTCATGCTGCCTGTCTGTACCAGGCAGTCCGCGTGAACCCCAAATCATTTACGACCGAACCCAAACTCCTCTCCTAACCTAATTCTTATGTGCCCACTAAAGGCTCCAATCTCACTCTCCTGGCCTGACACTCAGCGCATTTCTTCATCCTTAGTCTCTCTTGCACTTATCAGACGTGGGACAGCGGTTTCTACTTCACTGCAGGTGTGTGCTGTCTCCCCTGGGAGGGGCTGATTTTCACTGGCAAACACCCATCTTAATGGCCAGCACCTGAAGCTCTAAGCTGACACTCAGGAAGAACTTGTTTTAAAAAGTCCGCAAACCAAACAGTCATTTCATCAAAAAGAAATAAGATAGTAAAAACAACATCAGAATCAGACAAAAGTTTTTGAATGAAAGGAGATTATTATGTAAGTCTGAATGTCAAAGGGTCTGAGAGGGAGCTGGGGAAAAATGGACTCAGAGTATAGGAATGAAGTTACATTTTGAGGAAGAGGGGCAACTTTGGGTAAAAACTTGGGAAGTCCATTTTCAAGAGGACTGAATTTGCCCTCCGGACCCAGAGCTCAGGAAGAGCCTGCTGATGATCCTACATGTCTGAGGTTGCTGAGATGTGACCAGCAGTGGCTCCCCCACCAGAGTCCCTCATGCTCACCTGGGCACGGGCCTCTGGTCAACTTTCTCTTGGCCATCCAGGGCTCTTCCCTTTGTTCTAATGAGGAGATCATATCGGGCTTAGAGAAACAAAGTCCTAAATCCATAAAAAGAAACAGGAGGTGGTCGGGCTGTGGGTCTGTGATGGGAGAGGGCTAGGTGCTCAAGGCGTGACACTTCTGAGTTACGGGCTCGGACAAGGGGAAGGTGTGAGAGAGGACAGGAACACCCTTACCCAGTGACACCAGGTTCCTGTAGTTCTCCAACATCACGTCTCTGTACAGGGCTCTCTGAGCACAGGTCAGCTGTTCCCACTCCTCCTGGGAGAAATCTACAGCCACATCCCCAAACGTCACCAAGCTCTGCAAGGACAAGACCATGTTCTTGATCAACCAGTGCTCATGCCCCTCATATGTGGGGGCTGCTATGAACAAAACTGTGTCCCCCAATTTGTATGTTGAAGTGCTAACCACCAGTAACACCAGGAATGAGGGATCAGAGGGGCAACCGTGTGAAGAGGCAGCAAGAGGGGGCTGTCTGCATGCCAAGCAAGGAGCCCTCAGGAGAAACCAACCCTGCCACCACCTTGATCTTGAACTTCTAACCTCCAGAAGTGTGAGAAAAGAAGCCTCTGTTGTTCAGGTCCCCCTAGTCTGTGGCATTTTGTCATGGAAGCCCTCCCAAACTGACATAGGGATCTAAGGATTGCCTTCTCTTCATTTTGGGTAAGAGAATGTGCATGTAAGGAATAGTATCTGGTGATTTGGAAATTTAGTTAAATGCCATAAACTTGAGAGAAGAGAAAACTATGGAGACAGCCCCTGCCCAGGGGAACTGGCACATCCATGTGGGTGAAAGGATGTGCGTGTGAAAACAGTCCCGACATCAATTCAAACAACACATCACAAAGGAAAAATGTTCCATGCACAACAGGGCAGAGCATTTTCCACAGGAGGACACTCGAGGCGCCTGGGGTGATCAGCGCATGCACAGAGAAGTAAACCTGGGCACGTGCCTCAGAACAACATGACCAATCCCCACACCCCACACAAGGCTCTAGGGCTTTGTATGTGACTTCATGTTCACTAGCTGTTGAGTATTCATTATAGCAGAACAAAACAACACGGTAATACTTGCAAGCAAGAGCCAAGAGCAGCATACTGAGCCCTGCACAGAAGACACACTCGTGTGCCCCCCGCCTCTGAAACAAACGTGGTGGGCTGGCAGAGCACGTGGCCACAGAGCAGAGGCACTGATCCGCGGGCTGAATAATGCACGGGAGTGTGGCTCTTGTAAGACAGACTCCATGGCAGCTCTGCAGCTGTTCCTGTTCTGCTGCTGCTGACACACACATCACACCAGCAATTTGCTAAACGTCTCCAATTCTGAAAACTGTGTGAGCTTTAGCTGCGGACAACTTCAGGTATCCTGGAACTCTAACATTTCAATGCACCGCGAAATAGGCCAGACACAGAAAGACAAACACTTCATGATCTCACTCAGATATGGAAGATAAAACAGTCCAACTCACAGAAGAGAGGACAACGGTGGCTGCCAAAGGCCAAGGGGAGGAGGAGCTGGGAGGTGATGGTCAGAGAGGACAGACTTCCAGGTATGCAGGTGAGAGAGTTCCAGAGACTTCCTACACAGCCCAGTGCTCATAACTAACAACAGTGTACTATGAGAGGGCAGATCTCACGTTAAAGGTTCTTACAACCAAAAACAGTATCATGACAAAGTGTAGGAGGAAACGTTGGGAGTGACGGACAGGTCCCTGATGTTGATGGTGGTCATGGTTTCATGGATGCAGACTTATCTTCGAACTCACTGAGTGCTACACATTAAAAACAGGCAGTTTTTTATACGTCAATCAATGTTCTTGAGTTTTCTCATTACTCTAGAAAGTGGCTTAATAACAAAAAAGCCATTTTAATGCAACTATTTTAAATTGTATTCAAGGACACAGGTGCTCTGACACATGCTGCTCTGTGTGTGACCTAATGACAGCAGACGCGATCACAGACTCCAGTCTAACTGCTCCTGGGCTGGCAAGTCTCACACTTATTTCTTTCAAATGTTCACCTATTGTTCAGACATCCTTTACTAATCATATTTTAAAAATCTTTACAATATGTTTATAGCATCTTCACAGTAACTCTGTGAGTCTGTTGATGCAAAAGCAAACGACGTCCCTTTCTTTAGCATTTGTTACCACACTGTATTGGGTAAGAAAACTGAAACACATGGGCTTCTAAATTAAAGAAGCTACATTTAACACTTCCTTAGACTTTTCAACAGAATTCCTGTGAGTATGCTGATTTTTCCCTAATAGGAAAGGGCCCCTCTCCACTGTGTAACCCCACGTGGGCTCATGAGGGACCCAACATTCACAGCATGTGTCCATTCTCAGGGTGTCCGTCCACGCACACAACCAGTGCCCTGTGTCTGCCAATACTCTGTACTGTAGTAATAACAATCACAGCTTACGGGGCTTACAATATTCCAGACACACTTCCAGATACTGACACACAAGCTATCTCACCCCGCAACACCCCAACCGTTGGTCCGATTCTTGTTCCCACGTTACAGGTGAGGAAGCGGAGCTGACAGGACCGTGAACACACAGTCCCCTACAGAGTCAGGACCTGAGGCTGGCCATCTGGCTCCACAGTCCACGTGCTCCCCCTCCACATCACAGCCAGTGAAGTCCTTCTGTAAAGGGCTTTGGGTGCCGCAGAGCCTGCCACAACCACTCCACTCTGTCCCCAAAGCAGGAGTGCGGCCTCGGACAAGGATTAGGCTGTGCTCCGAGGAGGCTCATCATGAGCACCAAAGCGTGAAGTTCACTGATTCTCACATGTCAGAAAATACCGTTCTCATTTCAATGATTTCCAAACATTGAAAAATGTAAAAACCATTCATAGCTCGTGAGCTTTGTACACCAAAAGAACTGGGGGGCCAGAGGCGGCTCACAGGCCAGTTTGCCCACCTGTCCCACGTTACATACATTGTGTGGTTAATGAATGCCACCTAAGGGTGTGCCTGTAAATTTGTAAAGCAATCAAGATGGTGTGACATGCCAACCACCGACACTGGGTTTAACATGTGCCGACACCTCACATGTATTAACTTAAGTAACCCTGACAAGAACCAGGAGGCATGTGCTGCCTTTATTCCCATTTTTACAGACGAAGAAATGTGGTCATTTAAGTTGCCTTACGGTTATACAGCAATTACAGGCTAGAGCTAGCATCCAAACCCGGGCACCCTGGCTCCCCAGTCCATGCCTGTGACCAGTATGTGACACTGCCTCTATTAAAAGGTTCCACGCTGACCACAGCAATTATGCGTGATGCCCAATCGCCCTGACAGAAAACGAGGTCTGCTCGACAACATGGCTTTCAGATGAAACAAACTTTCTCTATCTGACAATGGACCACCCGCTTCATTCAGGAAACGCCAAACGCTCTCAAATGCACAGATCCTATTCTTACTCCTGTCACGTCCACAGAGATACGGAGCTTTCTAAATGGGTTTCTCGGTGCCATACTACACACCCGAGGAAACACACACATACAAAATCTTCTCCAGGTGTCAGAATTTGACTAGGTGTTTAACGTGTAATCTAAATAAAGATGAGAAAGAGGCATTAAAGGCAAACAAAATGCAAAAGTAACTCTACACTTACAGAAAAATATTTTGTATTAATTATTTTATACGAATTAAAAAAAAGTATTTTATATGAAAAATGCATTGAAGAGGTTTTTTTTTGGTTCCATTCAATTTAGTTAATTTGAAAGCATACAAATCAAAAACTGGTAATAAAATTTTTTTTGGTAAAGCTTATTATTCTTTTTTAAAGCATGGATTCTAGCTATTGAGGCCCTATTGCTGTTTCATTGAAATATAATTTTAAAAGTGTTCTGACTTCATCTTAGTATGGTAAACTTTAATCCACAAAGTAAGAAAAACTGCTGTGAATGTATTCATAGGAAATGATCAGGGTAAAGCACATTTTCAGGTACAAAAACGATTACACTGAATAGTTAATAATATATTAAATTAGCAAGACATTGGCTACAAGAGAACTTCAGCTATATTAAAATATTTAATCAACAAATATTTTCTGTATTAGGCATTGGAGCAAAACTGTCCAAAATCTCTGCTGGTGTCAGGTGTCCCCTGCAGGAGGGAATCAGACAAGATACATAAAACAACCCAAAAGCAAAACATATAGGATGTGCTGAGAGTTTAAGAAAGTGAAGCAGGGATGAGGGAAGTAAAGATCTGGTGGAAGGGTTGGAATTTCAGACAGGAAAATGAGCAGGAAATTAAAAGAAATTTATTGAGCCCTTCCTGGTGTGGCTCAGTGGATTGAGTGCTGGCCTGCAAACCAAAAGGTTACTGATTCCATTCCTGGTCAGGTCACATGCCTGGGTTGCAGGCCAGCGCCCCAGTTGGGGTGTGAGAGTCAACCAGTCAGTGTGTCTCTCACACATTGATGTTTCTCTCCCTCTCTTCCCCACTTCCCCTCTCTCTAAAAATAAATAAAATCTTTAAAAAATGTTTTAAATTAAATATGTTTATTGATTTTAGAGACAGAGAGAGACAGAAACATCAACTGATCATCTCTTGTACACACTGTGACTGGGGACTGAACCCTCAACCTTTGGGTTTATGGGACCATGCTCCTACCAACTGAGCAACCTGGCCAGGGCGAAAGACAATTTTTGAATAAGCACAGAGTCAGAAGTGTCGGAGCTACAAGGGCTAGGCCATGTGGGGCCACGAGTCACAGAAAGATTCCGACCTCATTCAGAAAAGCCACTGACAGACTTTGAGCAGAGAGTGACATCACTGTGCCTGCTGTGTTGGGAAGCAACCTTGGGAGCAGAAGCAGGAAGTCACAGAAGCAGAGTTAGGGCCAACACTAAGGCGGTGGGTGGGGAGCGTGGTGATGACGCTCAGACCCCACACACAATTTAAAATAGTGCCCACAGGACTTGCAAAAGAGATCACATATGATTGGTGAGGGGGGAGAGGAGACAGGCACAGTGCGAGGTCTCTGGCCTGAGTAACTGAGAGCAGGGCTGCCACAGTCTGAGACAGACACAACTGTGGGAGGGGCCGGTTTGGGGGAAAATCTCAGGAATTTGGGTCTGGTGGTGTCAAGTGGAGGAGTCGAGTTGGACACACAGGCCTGGAGCTCAGAGGAGAGGTTTGGGCTGGAAAGGAGAATTCAGGAGACACTGGCACGTGGCTAGTTTTCACAGACAAGAACAGGGAAGGGGTGCTGACAGACAAGAGAGCGCCGAGATTGGATCCCTGAGGTGCGCCCAGTTACAGTTAAGGACAGGAGGAACCAGCTGCAGACACTGAGCATCAGGAAAAGTGGAGGAAAGCCAGAAGAGGAAGGCCTCCTAGGAGCCAAGGGAAAAAACCGTCCCATTAGAGGCCTGGGGAAAACCCCATCAGGGGTTGGCAGCCACCTGTTTTTGTAAATAAAGTTTTAGTGGAATACAACCCCACCGTCCCTTTACCTAATGTCTGTGGCTGCATAGCTCCAGGGAGTAGAGTGGAGTGGCCCCCCAAAAGCCTAAAATATTTACTTCCTAGCACTATATCCTGAAAGCCTGCCAACACATGAGCTATTTCAAGAACCAAAGAGAATCCAAAAAAGACTAAAAGCTAAGTATTGCATTTGGTAACGTGGAGATCACAGGTGACCTCCTTAAAAGCAGTTTGGGCGAAACAGGTGGAACCTGGTTCATCTATTTATGAGAAACAGCTGACAAAAACATTTGTCATTTTAAGAAGCCACACAATCAAGTGGGAAAATGACCCTTTCAAACTGTACTGAAAATGCTGCCCTTCCTCCTCCTGCCTGCCAAACATCACCTCTCCCTTCAAAAGTTGGCTCAGGAGATTGAATGCTGGCCTGCAAACCAAAACATCTCCAGTGATTCCCCATCAGGGCACATGCCTGGGTTGCAGGCTGGGTCCCCGTTTGGGAGCATGCAAGAGGCCACCAATCAATATTTCTCTTGCTCCCCTTCTCCCTCCTCTCCCTCTCTCTAAAAATAAATAAATAAAACCTTAAAAAACAAACAAACAAAACAGCCCTGGCTGATATGGCTCAGTGGATTGAGCACCCGCCTACAAACCAGAAGGTTGCCGTTTTGAGGGAAGGTTGTAGGTTGGGGCACACGCCTGGGTTGTGGGCCAGGTACCCAGATGGGGGCAATCGATGTTTCTCTCATACATCTGTGTTTTTCTCCCTCTCTTTCTCCCTCCCTTCCCCTCTCTCTAAAAATAAATAAATCAAAATCTTTAAAAAATTAAACAAAACATGGCTCAAATTGTCTCACAGTAAACACTCCCTTATCTACCCGCACAGCCTGTGTCACAGGACTGGTCCAAGCTCTTGCAGTCTGGAGCCTTTTTACTTCCACATTTTCCACCATGAGGCTGTGGACTACTCGAGAGAAGGGGCTGGGCCTCGGCCACCTGTTTCTCCAGAGGCTGGCATGAAGTGGACACCAAACCAACCAGGAACAGCACAAGGAACAGCATTATTTCCCCCAAGGAGTACCTTTCTGCTTCCTCAGAGTCCCTCGAAGCAAAGTGGCACAGGGAGGGGCTGAGTCACTTGGCCTATGAAGAAGGAACACTGAATGGGATCAAGAGGAAGCAAGGAGGGAGGCCCTGGGCAACCCCACAGCCCATCACTCACCAAAACGGAAGGAAATGGGAACCAGCTCCCAGAACACAACTCTTAAACTGAAAACTTTTAGCACTCTTATGTCCACTGCAGCGTTATTTACAAGAGCCAAAATCTGGAAGCAACCCAAGCACCCATCGACAGACAAGTGGATAAAAAACTCGTGGTACATTTACACAATGGAATATTACTTGGCCATAAAAAATGCAATCGTACCACTTGTGCCAACATGGATGGAACTAGAGGGTATTGTGCTAAGTGAAATCTACAGAGCAAAAAAAAGAGCAATAAACAAATAAACAGAAACAGACTCATAAATAGAGAACAGACTGGTGGTTCTCAGAGAGGAGGGGGGTTGCAGGACTGGGTGACAAAGGTGAAGGGATTGTGCCCTGACTAGGTGGCTCAGTTGGTTGGAGCATCATCTCATACACCAAAAGGTTGCAAGTTTGATCCCCCGTCAAGGCACATACCTAGGTTTCAGGTTTGATCCCCCGTCAACCCACTAATGTTTCTCTTTCCTTCTTTAAAAAAAAAAAAAAAAGTCCATAAACATCCTCAGGTGAGGATTATTTTACAAAAGGTGAAGGGACTGAGAAGTACAGATTGGCAGTTACAAAATAGTCAGGTGGATGTGCAGTACAGCATAGGGATCATAGCCAATAATGTAACAACTATGCATGGTGCCTGGTGGGTACTTGTAATCGGAAAATAGAATTTAAAAATAATCTGAAAATTTTTCAAAAGAAAATAAGCATTACGCAGTCCTGAAAAGCAAGGAGACAGGAAACGTGAACTCACCTGGGACGTGGCTCCCGGTTCATTTCCTTTCGCTGCTGCCTCCTGTTTGTGCCTCCTGTGCTGGAGAAGGGCGGCATCTCTGGAAGGCAGAACTGGGGGGTCGGGGGATACAAAGGGGCGGTCAGGGCTAACTGCATCCTGACTCGGCAGCCAGGAGACGCTGCCTTCCGTCTGAGTCTCCCACGAGCCATGACCACAAAGGGCTTCCGCAGGTGGTCAACACCCCAACACTCCGGCACCAGCAGGGTGAGGCCAGGTGTGAAGGGGCAGCTAGGACCTGGCCCTTACTCCCCGTGAGGCGGCCACGCGAGGGGCGGGGTGTAGCGTCTCCGGGACCATGGAAACAGGAGCGTCGGTCCGGTGACCGGGCCAGTACAGGTCGCTCCCCGCACCACTACCGGGGTGCTCTGAGTCACGTCCAACGTCCAGACTTTGGGTCATCTCACCCTATAGGGATGAGGTCGTCCCCGGCCACCCCGCCAGGCCACCTGTCACCCTCACCTCTGGTCTCAGGCCCCGTGGTCACCGCTCGCCGCTGGCCCTGGGAAATGAGGCCGTTCCTGGAGCGCGGCCTTCCCCGGCCCCGGCGGACCAGAGAGGTCGGGAACGCCGCCGTCGCGCCTCGGCCCGGCTCTGGCTTTGTGCAGAGGGCGCCTCGCCGAGCCGGGGACCCCAGCTTGCAGTTCCCCGCGCTCCCGGCCACCCTTGCTGCCCCTCGCATGTCTCCACGAACACACCCACCCACGCTAGGCACTCCCGGCCCCCTGCGGCCCCGTCCCCGCCCCGTGCGGACCCCGGCCGCCGAGAACACCGCCGCGAAGAGCTCGCGAGAGCCGGCAGCCAGCTGCGGCAGGAAGTGGGCGTGGCCGCCGCCGCCGCCGCGCCCTCTGGGAAACGTAGTCCCGCCACGGTCGTGAAGGCGACACGCAGGGCGCGGACTGCAAGGGGCAGGTCCACACCGCGATCACAAAGCGTCCATCCGCGAAGGCCCAGGCCTACAGGCCACCCCGAGCGACAGAGCCGCGCCCCAGGAGATTCTGGAAATCGCGCCTGGATAGGAGCGGCCGGTGCACGTGCTAGGCGGGGGCGGGGCCTCAGGGAGAATGGTCACAAAGGTGGGCTTTATCGGGAGTTAGCTGAAGTTCTCTTCATTTACATGAATACGTCATAGGCGTGCCAGGGTGGGAAATGTGTTAATGAAAGTCATCATTAATAAACAAAAGGTGAAAAAATATCCTCTAACCTCAATACATGAGGAAAACGCATCCGATAAAATTCAAGACACATCTGTAATTTAAGGAAAAAATGCTTATTTACTAAACTAGGAATAACTTCCTCATCTGAATAAAAATATAATAAAATTGTTCTAAACTTCAAATACTTTCATTCAGCTTTGGTTAAAACTATGCTTTTTTTAGGTTCAGGGGAGAGAGAAAAAGTGCCAATGGTAGTTCTGTGAATGGAAACCAATGTAACAAACTTTGTCTTTTATTGTAAAGAATATTAATCCTTAACCTACTATAAAAATAAGATGGGGAAAAAAGTCTCAGCCCAAGAGTTTAAGTCTTTCTTGGGTTATGTTTTTATAAATCTATATGAAAGGCAGTAGAGTGAAAAATCTGACCTCATCTAACTAAAATACTCAGAATGTGAAATAAAATTTTTTTCTTTAAAAAAAAAATCACTGAAGCCGTCATATTGGTAGGCTAAATGGAAAATTGGTTAACCTTCATCCACAGCTAGCTCAAGCAATGGAGCCTTAGTTGGCAGGGTTCTTTAAGGTTTCTTGGGGTTTAGAGTTATAAAATCCCAAATTCTCCCACAAACCCTCATTTCAGGAACCACAATGCCAAACAAAACGGTGAGTTTTAATGGCACTGTGACATTTAGCAATCACAGATACAGTGCTACAAGGAAGAGGTCAACTAGACAACTATGTTACAAACATGGCTTGCCTTCTAGTTCATGCCTTAAAGCAAAAAATTTAAGCTATGAGTCATTCTTTCTTTTATTTTATATTACCCAATTCCACATGGACAGGCATCACACGTATTCCTTAGACTGGCACATCTTGTACTCGTTCTGTTGGTTTAAGGCAGTAGTGATCTAGACCACAGCTGACTGTCGCTATCGATGCATGCTTTCCTGACACAAAGTAAGATTAGGACCCTAACAACTTTTGCTCCATTTCACCCAATAATAAACTTTAATAGTAATCCCCATTTTCTGAGGACCTTTTGCATGAAACACACCCAATACTACCAATTTCTCTATTGGTTGGGTTTCCTTGATTGACAGCAAAATAATTTAATCTAATTTTAAAAGGAAAAGAAACTACTGGTGGGATACAACCTGGAAAGAACACAAATCAGGCCACCTCTAGCAAGCAGAACAGCAGGAATTTATGCACCATCTTTGAATTGTGGCCAGAGGATGTTCACATCATCTCCCTCCTGTGTACCAAGGAGAGCATGTGACTGGATTAAAGTGAACCCTGTACAACTGCTAACACGAGCGAAACCTTATGGAATGACATCAAAGTGGGTCAAAGTGGCTCAGCAAAGCAATTTGTGTAGAATTGTGTTTGTGTTTTTTATTTGTATTGTAGAGAAAAACAACAATCTGATGTGTATGCATTTTCATAACTTTAACTTTATCAAGTTTATATATTTAAAACTACCTTATATTATGTAGTTACAGAAATTAAAATTTCAATTAATAAACTACAAACACTTTCTGTGAGTAGAGAGATGTCTTATTCTGCATAATCATCTCTTCAACCAATTTCCATAATTTAAGTAAACAGTTTACCAGTGTTGGACATTATAGCTGTTCCAAGTATTTTACAATTCTATAATAAATGTGCTTAATGTGTGTGTATTTCCACACTTGTACCTTTTGAGAAAATAAATGCCTAGATGTAGAATTGTGACAATAATTAATTACATTTACAATGTTGACAGTTAACACCACATTGCCCTCTAAAGTGGTTTTCCAACAATTTAGCCTCCCAATGTATAAAAACATCATTTTTTGCATCTGCAGCAGTACTGGATACATTGGAACCTTGGTTTTTGAACTTGATTTGTTATAGAAGGCTGTTCGAGAAGCAATTTGTTCAAAAACCAAATCGATGTCATACTTGCACATTCTCTCCTTTGTTGCCTGAGAGAAGTGTGACCCATCATACAGGTATCAGCATGAAAGGGTTGTCAGGTCAGGAACTGAACTTTTGTTCAACAACTGAGACATTTTTTTCCGTGAACAACATGGCTGAGAACTGAATTATTCAAGATGGGAGATGTCCGAGAACTTTGGTTTGAATGAATTAGTCACCCTGTACATTCGCATGGGTTGGATGTTGTTAGTGAGGACTTTTAAATTTTACACTTATCTGGTAATTAGTATCATTAAGGACTTTATTTTATTTGATTGTTTTAAGTTCTTCCCAGAAGAGCTGCTAGTTGGTATGCTTGGCCAGACTGTATATCTTATCCTTGCTGGTTTCCAATCGTACCACTGATAGAGGGCTACATCCTTCATGATATACATTTAAACTCTCTCTCAGCCTGTCCTGTACCTGTTAGCACTGCATACAGTGTCTTATACCATGGAAAAGGTTTAAATTTTTTACATGGTCCTACATGTCACTTCTTTTTATGGCTCCTAAACTCTGTGTTCTGTTTACCAAAGTTTTCCTCAACCCAAAATAGTAGAAATATTCTACATTCTGCTTCTGAATTTTCATAGTGTTTCCTGTTACATCTTTAATCCATAGTTAATGCAATCGTCTGTAAGGGATAACATGCAGATCTGACTATTTCTAGTTAGAGAACTACTTGTCAAACAACATTTAAATAACCTATCCTTCTCAATGACACATCAAAAAAACCATTTTTGTAATATACTAAATTCATGGGTATGTGATCTTTTTCAAAAATTTCTTTGAGATGCCTGCCCAGTTACTATTCTATGTGAACTTCAGAAGAAAACAGTCAATGCAAAAGTATCATACAAAGATTGTGACTGCAATTGAGTGAATGCACACACATCTATACAATGTTGAAACTTCCATCTAAAAATCTGTGTAGATCTCCATTTACCCCAAGTCTCTGTTCTTTTTCAATAGAGGGTAATAATTTCCTGTCTGTATGTAACTGTGAGTAAATTCATCTATAATTTCATTTTATTCTGGGGTTGACACCAGAGCTGAATTAGCCTCATGACAAAAATGTAATATTTCAAATATATTTTTCTATATTCTATAACAGCTTAATTACTGGCAACTTGAAAAAGGGCTAGATTATTTAAGTTCTCTATTTCTTTACTTTTAAATATTAGTAATATTTATTTTTTTCTGGACTAAATATTAATTCTTCCCAGCAAATTCTAATTAATTGGTTCTTGTCTTATCCAGAGCTCCAAACACTACCTATAACATATACCAAGCATCAGGCCATACTGAATTTCCTCACTGACAAAAGAACACAGCCTCAGATTCATGAGGAACCCACTCTTTAACTGTGTTACAACACCAGGCTTTAAACATACCAATGCTAATCCTCATCATCCATCAAAGATAGAGTTTGAGTTCCAAAGCTGTTATGATATCCTGGCACTGATATACTGCTTTCCAGAGTTTACTGTTTTATCAAAACAGACTCTTAAGAACGCTAATCCAACATTCAACAAGCACTAAAGAATAAGGTGCTATGCTAAGCACTTTATATGCATTGACTAGTTTAAAATTTCTTAACAGGCCCTGGCTGGTGTGGCTCAGTGGATTGAGCACCAGCCTGCGAACCAAAGGGTTGCAGGTTCAATTCCCAGTCAGGGCACATGCCTGGGTTGTAGGCCAGGTACCCTGTAGGGGGCATGTGAGAGGCAAGCACACATTGCTGTTTCTCTCCCTCTTTCTCCTTCCCTTCCCCTCTAAAAATAAATTTAAAGAATTAAATTTCTTAACAGGGTTTTAGGAGAAAAATAATATTATTACATTTACATTTTAAAAATAACACCGTGGTGGTAGTGTGAACAATGAATTTCAAGGGAACAAAAGAGGATGCAAGGAAACCAGTTCTTATACAATTGGAATAGTCCAGGAAAAAGGACTCTGCTTTGGACTAGGGCAATGAGAACTGAAAGAAGTAGATGAATTCCAAGAATATTTAGCAGATATATCCACAGGACTTGGTGGTATAGGGGATGAAGAAAAGCTGGCTGCCTGAGCAGACCCTGCAGCATGAATTTTCTGATGCTGAGCAAGGCATGCACTCTGTCTGAAGACATTTCCATATTCCTTACATTCGTAAGATCTCTCTCCAGTATGGACTCTTCTATGCAGATTAAGGTGTCCAATCTGGCTAAAGGTTTTCCTACATTCCTGACACTCATATGGTTTCTCTCCTGAATGAATTCTGTGATGAACAGTAAGGGACTGACGATGGCTAAAGGCTTTGCCACATGCACTACACTCATAAGGTTTCTCACCAGTGTGACATCTTTGATGACAAATAAGGGATGACTTTGTCCTAAATGCCTTCTCACAGTCAACACACTCATAGGGCCTTTGGCCAGTATGAAGTCTCTGATGTTGAGCGCGGGATGAACTATCACTAAAAGCTTTCCCACATTCAGTACATTGATAGGGTTTCTCTCCAGTATGAACTCTCTGATGTTGAATGAGGCGGGTAGTCTGGCTGAAGGCTTTCCCACATTCCTTACACTCGTAGGGTTTCTCTCCTGTATGAATTTTATAATGTTGTACAAGGTGTGCCCTCTGGTTGAAAGATTTACAGCATTCCTTGCATGCGTAGGGCTTCTCTCCAGTATGAATTCTCTGATGAGTGGCCAGCTGTGAACTGATGCTGAAAGCTTTCCCACATTCCCTACATTCATAGGGTTTTTCGCCAGTATGAATTCTCAGATGACTAGCAAGGTGTATACTTTGCCTAAAGCCTTTTCCACACTCTTTGCACTCAAAAGGTTTCTCTCCAGAATGCATTCTTTGATGTTGAGTGAGTGATGCATGATGGCTAAAGGCTTTCCCGCAGACATCACATTTGTAAGGTTTCTCTCCTGTGTGAATTCTCTGGTGTACAATAAGGGATGAGCCATAGCTGAAGGTTTTCCCACACACATCACATTTGTAGGGTTTCTCTCCAGTATGAATTCTCCTATGTTGAATAAGGCCTATGTGATCACTGAAGGCTTTCCCACAGTTGGCACATTCAAAGGGTTTCTCCCCAGTGTGATAATATCTCCAGTGACGAATAAGGGATGTGTTCTGCCTAAAGGCTTTCCCACATTCAACACATTC
Source organism: Desmodus rotundus (assembly GCF_022682495.2). Taxonomy (NCBI): domain Eukaryota; kingdom Metazoa; phylum Chordata; class Mammalia; order Chiroptera; family Phyllostomidae; genus Desmodus; species Desmodus rotundus. Next base: position 50,243,666 of record NC_071398.1, on the reverse strand, counting down.
GTAGGGTCTTTTGCCAGTGTGACATCTCTGATGTCGGGCAAAGGAGGAGCCATCGCTGAAGGCCTTTCCACATTCCTTACATTCATAGGGCTTCTCCCCAGTATGAATTCTCCGATGCTGAGCAAGGTGTGCAGGCTGGCTGAAGGCTTTTCTACATTCCTTACATTTATATGGTTTTTCTCCAGTATGAATTCTTTGATGTTGAACAAGGTGTACATTTTGGCTGAAGGCTTTCCTACATTCTTTACATTCGAAGAGTTTTTCTCCAGTATGTGTTCGGTGATGTTGAGCAAGGTGTTGACTCTGGCTGAAGGCTTTTCCACATTCTTTACATTCATATGGCTTTTCACCAGTATGAATTCTCTGATGAACAGTAAGGGACGACCTCTGGGTGAAGGTTTTCTCACATTCATTGCATTTGAAAAGCTTCTTTCCTCCATAGACTCTTTTGTGTTTCTTTACCATGGAATTTTTGGAAAAACTTTTTACATCAGACCTGTGATTATAAACATTCTCTCCTGCATAATCTAGATGGACAAATTTCCCAGATTTGTGGTCTATTTCATTAGTAAGGGTTTTTTTGTAAGTGAGTGTTTCTTGTTTGATAAATGACTCTTGACTTACCAGCTGCCTCTCAAAACAATCTCTAGCTTTCCACTTTTCTTCAAAAACGCAATGCTCAAGTCCATAGTTTGTAATGCTCTCCATTAACACATCATCATACATCAATGGCTTCAGAGATAATTCTTGTGTCTCATATCTAGATTCCCAATCTGAAAGATATCAAAAAAGCAAATGTTTCCTTTCATGGACTATAACAAAGGAAATATTTAACATGGAATAGGGGATTCAAAAATAATGAATCCCACAAAATGTATTATGTAAGGCATGTCAACTGAAAAATATGCAAGAAGATCCCAGAGACTAAAAGATCATAGAGGAATGTGAAACAGGTGATTAAGAAAATTAAATGTAACATAATGAGGTAAGTTACCTTCCTCGATTATCTACTTCTAATTGATCTGCATAATAGCTTATTTTAAAATATGAGTATCATCACAAAAATATTATTCCTACTAATGTTTGAAAATCTCTACAATTCACAACAACCACAAAAACTGTATGCTTTGTGATGTCCCTTGGGGCTTAGGTGAACTCCTGGAATTATCTTTTCATACACAGAAAATCGTGTCCCTGTGAACCAGCTCTATGTGCTTCAATACAGTGCACTCTTCATATCTCACACATCTTGAACTTGAAGTGGCATATTAAGGAATTTTTTCATTCATCTTTTCACTTTCTCTTTTTTCTTAGATTTTACTTATCTTTGGTGTTTTTATTTTTAGATTTTTTATTAATTTTTACAGAGAGGGGAAGGGAAGGAGAAAGACAGGGAGAGAAACATCAATGTGTGGTTGCCTCTCGTGCACCCCCCTACTGGGGACCTGACCGGCAACACAAGCATGTACTCTGACTGGGAGTTGAACCAATGGCCCTTCTGTTTGCAAGCCAGCACTCAATCCCCTGAGCCACACCAGCCAGGGCCATCTTTTCACTTTCAGTAGTCCAGGAAACGTGTCACTTCTCAGGCCACATCTTAATGACATTTCACCATGCGTGCTTCTGAAGATACTAGTTTTATAATATGTAGGTTGGCATCACTATTATTAATTTCATTTTTTTTACTGACACATAAGTATCTTTCTTGCCTTGTCTTTTTTTTTAAATTGAGAGACAGAATAAGAGAGAAGGAAAGAGAGAAACAGTGATTTGTTGTTCCACTTATTTATGCATTCATTGGTTGATTCTTGTATGTACCCTGACCAGGGATCAAACTCACAACCTTGGCACATCGGACAATCTTCTAACCAACTGAGCTACCCAGCCATGCCTAGAAGATGTCTTGAAAAAGGAGTAAATGTGCATAAACACTAGACTCATTTTGTCTCCAAGGCTTAGAAATCCTATCTTACCTTAACATACCTATAACATACTTGAAACATACCTTAGTACCTAGCATAGTTTAGAAAACTCTGGACTATCTTATAATGGAAAAGCGAAAAAGTGAGAGAGATGAGGTTGGAGAAGTAGAAAATTGCTCATCACATACAGCCTGATAGAGTTTGCATTTTTCTAACTTGTAATGGGAAGCCAAAGAAAGATTTAAAGCAGCAGAGTATGTGATAATTGCAAGTAGCACATAATTTTGGATTAAGAAACATTTGAGAAACCAAGAAGCTTATATATGTCTGTATGACAAAATGACAGAGGAGATAGAAAGGAGCTAGATAAAGATTTTTGCAAAATGAGTGATTAGACAGGAGAGCAAGTAGAAGAGATTTGAAAAGCCCGTGCTAAGGAGTAATATTTCAACCATCCCCTAGGGCCTGGAAGGCTTGAGGAGACTTCGAAGAGGTATAAGTGAAGAGGTATCACCTTTGAAAATGGCTGAGCTGTTACCTAGAAAGGATTCCCCTACCTGGTTGTCCCGCACTCACCTGGGAATGGGCTTGTCACCGCACTCTTCATGTCCCAAGGCTCCTTCCCTTGCTCCAATAAGGAGATCAAATACGGCTTAGAGATGCAAAGTCCTACATGCAAAAAAAGACAATTGGCTATGTTTTGGGTATTTCAAACTAAAAGCCAGTTTCTTAATGCTGACAAAATAATAGGATAGGAATGATTAGGGAAAGGGGTACAGCACATTTTTAGGGCATACTACCTAAAGCTTCAGCCATAGTCTAGTGGGACTGCCAGCAGTGAAATCTATAAAAGTTAGACCATTTTCTAAGGGGTCAGGGTAAGAAATTTAGCCCAGCATTTTTAGAGGATCATCTGACAGCAGTAAATGAATATTGGAAAGAACCTCTAATGGCAGTTTGAAATTTCAGTCAAGTTAACTGCTTAAAAAAAAAAGTCAACACTCTTCCAAGTATGTAACAGAATCTAGAGTCTCTACAATATGTTACATTATTTATAGCATCCAGGATAAAATCCAAAACAGCAGACATAAGAAGAAAATGGAAAAAGTGCATCATACTCAGAAGAAAAGGCAATCAGTGGAGATCTAAGAACTAGCAGACTGGGAATTTAAAACGGCTATTATGTCCTGGCTGGTATGGTTCAGTGGATTGAACACCAGCCTATGAACCAAAAGGTCAATGGTTTGATTCCCAGTCAGGCCACATACCTGGGTTGTAGGCCAGGTTCCCAGTTGGGGGAGTGCAAGAGACAACCAACCAATCAATGTTTTTCTCCTTCTCTTTTGTCCTCCATTCCCCTCTCTCAAAAAATAAGTAAATACAATCTTTAAAAATATCCAGTTATTGTGTCTATATTCAATAATATAAAAATTCTCAGCAGAGAAATAGAAATTATAAAAAAGAACCAAGTGGAAAGTTTAGAATTAAAAAATACAGTATTTGGCCCTGGCTGGTGTGGCTCAGTCGAATGAGTGCTGGCTGGCCTGTGAACCAAAAGGTTGCTGGTTTGATTCCCAGTCAGGGCACATGCCTGGGTTGTGGGCCATGTCCCCAGTGGGAGACATGTGAGAAGCAACCAATTGATTATCTCTTGTACATCAATGTTTCCTTCTCTCTCTTTCTCCCTCTGTCCCTCTCTCTAAAAATAAATAAAATGTAAAAAATAATAAAAATAAAAACAAAATGCATAGGATAAAATTCAACATCAACTCATAATTTTTAAAAATCCCTTATTTAAAAAAAAGTACAGTACTTGAAATTTTAAAATGTACTAGATGGTCTTAACAAGATGTTAAAGAGGATAAGGAAATAAATGATCTAATTTGAAAAAACAGAGAGAAAAATTTTAAAAAGTAAAAAATTCTTAGTTCCTCGGGCACAATATCAAACATATTTGTAATCAAAGTCCCAGAAGAAGACAGACAGCTGAAAAAATATTTTTAAAATGGCCAAAAATTTCTCAATTTTAATAAAAGACATAAATTCAGTTTCAGACGCTCAGTGAGTCACAAGCAGCATATAAGGGCCCTCTAGAGAACAGAAAGCCAGTCTACCCAATGAGTTGGCCCCAGGCCTGAGAAGGGTCCATGTTAGTTTCCCTGATTACAAGTGGAGCCACGTTCACAGTTTGTGCTTCAGTGGGTCACTTGTTGCATGTTGATAAAAAGATACAAATTTTAAAACTAAATTTATTTAGTTTTATTCTAAATTTATAATAATCCAGCTATATTCTTGGAGAACCTTGTAACCGCCCACTGGTGATAACAATACCGTAAGGAACAAGTGAGCGTAGGAGAGCAATAACAGTCACATTATTGCCTGTGGTCCCAACTGCTTAAAAATCATAGCCATGGAATATCTGATAGATAATCAAATTCATTAAGTCTGAAACTTCCATTAGTCCCTAAATATCCTCTTTCTTCCCTGATTCTATTCTGACCTACACAATATAAAAAATTGTATTCATAACTAAAAATGTAAAGAGCCCCAAAGCATAGATTCTGAGTTATGCACAGAGGGAAAGGTCCTCACCCAGCGATAACAGGCTCTGATAGTTCTCCAACATCATAGTCCTGTATAAACTCCTTTGAGCAGGGTTCAGCCAGTCCCATTCTTCCTGGGAAAAGTCTATTGCCACATCCTTGAATGTCACCAAGTCCTGAAATGACACAAAATACATTCTGGATTAAGCAATGTTCATGTCCACACATGACTCCAGGCTGTCCCTACATTATGTTAGAAATAGCCCCAGAGAGGAACACACAGGCTCCAACCTAAGATAGCACTAAGTGAAGAGTTAAACTGCATTGTGTACAGTTGTACCGGGAAATATGGACAGGTGGCCACAGGGCAGTAAACCAAGGCTTCAAGGCAGGACCTACACCTATGGTGGAACTTTCCAAAAACAGTATCAAAAAGAATATCTAAACGGATACTTTGCAAGTGCTACTCTACGGGATTTACTGTTCAGGTGAGAAAAGCACTGAATTGATGTAGGTGATTTTTTTTCTTATACAATTAAAATAATAAATATATTTAGAATGTAATTTTTAAAAAATCATCACCTGAGGACATGTTTTTCTTGCTTTTAGAGAGAGAGAAAGGGAGAGAGAAACATCGATAGGTTGCCTCCCATACACACCCTGACCGGGGATGGAACTCACAACCTCTTGATGCGCTGGATGACGCTCCAACCAACTGAGCCACCAGGCCAGGGCCTAGAATGTAATTTCGTATGCTGTGCCATACCAGAGTAAGCTGGAAAGCAGTATGAGGAATCTCCCAGCATTAAACATTGAGATAAACATTGATCAGGTGCCTCCCATTCGCTCACAAACTGGGGCTTGAAACTGCAACCTAGTTATGGGCCCTGACCAGGAATCGAAACTGCAACCTTTTGGTGCGTGGGACAATGGTCCAACCACCTGAGTAACCCGGCCAGGGTGAAATGTGTATTTTTGTACTACAGGATTAAAAATAAGTAAAACTGAAATCAGCCCAGCAACAAAAGCAAATACATGCAGGAATTTAATTCAACATGTAGGTGTCAATCCAAATCGGTGAGAAAGAGATCATTCAATAACTGCTAGTGGGTCAACTGGACAGGCAACTGAAAAAAAGTGAAACTCTGCCTTACTTATCATGATAGGTTAAACATTTACTGTAACTACTATTTTTTAAGATTTAATTTTTTTAATTTTTAGAGAGAGGGAAAGGAGAAAGCGAGGGAGAGAAACATCAGTGTGTGGTTGCCTCTCGAGCACTCCCTACTGGGGGCCTGGCCTACAACCCAGGCATGTGCCCTGACTGGGAATTGAAACAGCGACCCTTTGGTTTGCAGGCCTGCACTCAATCCACTACGCCACACCAGCCAGGACAATTTACTGTAACTCAATAACAATTTAATATTTTAACGACAATAACGATTTAATGTAAACTCAATTTAAGGTAATTTGGAGCCTTATCCTCATAGAAAAAAATTACAAAAATCAACCCTCATTTGTCAGAAACTTAACTGTGATGGGTAAAACACATGTTTTAGGTGGAAAAATAAAATATCTACATCCCCTAGGGGTAGTGAAAATTTTTTTAAACAAAGCACTAACTATGAATGAAGAGAAAACAGTATCTCTCTATACATAAATTGACCCTGAATGAAATGGAAGCTGAGAAGTTACTGTCTCATAAGAGAAAAATTGGGAGGCAAGAGGGAAGACTGAAGAACTTTTAATTTTGTTCTAAGTGCATTTATTAAATTTTATATTTGGAAAAATTAAGTAGGATGAAATTTTTTAGGTGAACAAATGAGGCTGGGAATTCATATGTAGAAACTAAAGAAAAACTTCAAGAATTTAGGGATACCCCCAGCCAGGTGGCTCAGTTGGTTGAAGCATCATCCCATACAACAAAAGGTTGTGGGTTCGATTTCTGATCAGGTCACGTACGTAGTTTGTGAGTTCGATTCCCAGTCAGGGCGTATACCTAGGTTGGGGGTTGAATTCCTGGTTGGGTCGCACACAGGAGGCAACCAATCAATTTTTCTCTCTCACATCGATGTTTCTCTTTCTCTCCTTCCCTTCCTCTCTCCCTCAAATCAATACACATATGCTTGGGTGAGGATTAAAAAAAAGAAATTTAATTTTAAAAGAAGATTTTAGGGATATAATTAGAGATTTGGACAAATTCAGCGAGAGGGATGATTCTGATGTATTCTATGAACAGGAGAGGGCTGTTTAATGCTCATTTAACTTGGAACTCAGCTTACTATTATATTACCAAAATCCCTCCATTCTGTGTAACAGAAACCTAACCTTCCCCACAAGTGTCAAACTGTACCTCATGCTACCCAGCTCTACTTACCCATTAGGCAGTGTAAGGACAGTGACCTCTGAGAGACATGGTCCCTAGGCCCTTGGACAAGATGGTTCATCAAGGAATTTTCCAAAGGAAAGAGTCATTACTAAGTCCTAAGAAGTAAGAATGTGTTTCATGGCAGAGAAAGGAAGTAACTAACCTGCGGTATGGTTTTCACTAGTTCAACAGTCATTTTCACCTTCTCTTCCTGTCTTCTCTTGGAGAACAGCAGTGTCCTAGGAGGGCAAAGCTAAGGGGAGAGAAAGGACAGTGAGTGAGGAGGCCCACTCTGCACCCCCAGAATCTCCAGCCTAACACCTGTCTTCCTCTCCCACCTCCCAGCTTTCTCCTGCCACCCACATAACTGGGAGATTACGGGGACCTATGGCTGTTGAGGGGGGTGTAATATATAACAATTCCTCTTATGTTTGAGGTCCAAAATTTAATGTTTTTTCCAAAAAGTTGCCTTCCCATTCTTTGGTTTTATAATGAATAGAAATTGCCCTGTCCAGGTGGCTCAGTTGGTTGGAGCACCGTCCTCGCACCAAAAGGTTGTGTGTTTGATTCCGGGTCAGGGCACATACCTAGGCTGCGGGGCTCCATCCCCCGTAGGGGTGCATACAGGAGGCAGCAGATAGATGTTTCTCTCTCTCTCTCTTCCCCTTCCTCTCTTTCTAAAATCAATGAACATATGCTCAGGTGAGGAGTGAATAATAATAACAACAACAACAACAATAATAATAATAGGTGTGCTAGATGCTCTGTATAGATTATGTTATTTCACTTTATTTTTGAAATAATCCTCTGAAATAGTTATTATTCTCTCTACTTTGCTCTCCCTTCCCACTTTGTGGCTTGACACAGTTTAGAGTTTTAAAATCTGACTCCTAAATTCCAGAGGCCAGAGTTATCGTCCTTTTATCCAAACCCCCAGGGGCTTCACCGTCCTCTCTCCCCGGATCAATGGATCCTTTAGCACCCAGTTCTGCCACCTTCACTCACCTGCCCTCAGCTCTTTGGTTCCCCTCCTGTCTGTCACCCAGAACTCAGGGTGTCTCCTACAGTTAGGAACTCTAGCTGCCATATCTGTTTTCTTTTCAAATCCTCATTGGAGAGTATGTTTATTGATTTTAGAGAGAGAGGAAGGTCAGGGAGAGAAAGAGGAACATCGACTGGCTGCCTCCCAAACGCAACCCACCTGAGATGTAACCAGCAACCTTTTGGTGCATGGAAGGCCCAAGCAACCGACCCACCCGGCCAGGGCTGGTCTCTCACATTCTAATTGCTCTTTCCATCTGTCTCTCTCTTACACACACACACACACACAGTTACCTCTCACTCTCAAACACACACAGATCTCTGTCACCCTCGGATACACACTCTCATATAACCTCACAGACTGGACACCCTGACCTCTCCCCCGCTCACCAGTCTCTCAGGTCTGTCTCCCTCGCACACCGCGACCTCTCCCGCTCAGTCTCCCCGGGCCGCTCACACTCCGTGACCTGTCACCCACGTCTCTCACACTCTCCGGCCTCCCCACGCCTGGCCCGACAGCCCCGAACCTGGATCAACCGCGGCCTCAGCGCGCCCACCCTACGACGCAAACGCGCTGCGCGCGGGCCCCTGGGAAATGCAGTCGGCTCAGGGACAACAGCGCAGCGGCTCGTGGCCCCGGTTCCCACGTCTCACCTCGCTTGCCCGGCCGTCGGGCTCCGTCTCGCAACCACCCAGAGGACCCCCACCCACTCCACCCGAGAGCCCCCGCTCTCACCCGAAGGACTTCGGGAGTCAATGCTGGGACTCCTAGTACGCAGGCGCCGAATCTCCCACCGTAAACGGCCTACGAGGGAGGAGTCTGACGTTAGGGGCGGGGACTGGGCGTGGCTTAAAGGAGACGGGCGCTGCGACTTGGAGGTGAAAGCAGAGGTATACGCAGGCGCATAAAAGTGACTTCTTCCTCCTCAACCCTCCCGGGCCTTGGAGACCAAAGTGTCCTTAGTTACCGTGTCCAAGTGCTGCCACAGAGCAGGACCAGGGACCGCTGCGCCCTTGGCGTGCCCCTGGTGTGGCTTTGTGACCTGTGTCTGCGTACCCGCAAAGTCCTGCGGGTCTGGCCCGAGTCTGTCCCTGGGAGTGTGATTTTCTTTCTGGGCTGTTTTCCGACGCTAAGAACAGTGACTGGAAACCTTGACTGTGTTTGATCAATTCTGTGACTACAGTCAATTAGTACATTTCTCGTCTGTAAAATGGGATGATGATGATGATGATGATTATTCGGAGAAAGTGAATGAGAGGACATCTTTGTGACCTGACTGCGAAGATGGAACCCCGTTCTGCCCCTTACCAGAGTGGAGGTGGTGCCTGGTATAGGGGACTCATATTACCTCTTATTACCTCATTGGAAGTTGAACCAAATAAGAGGGAGGGGAGCCTTTCAGGGGCTCCAGCAGAGGGAAAAAATAGGTAAAATTTCGTGCCCGCTCAGCTCTTATTTTCAAGTGGATGGAGACAAACCACAAATGAGTAAAATCAATAGTAAATCGAATGGTGAAAAGGGCTATGGAGAAATATAAAGGAGAGAAGAGGAATAGAGAGTAGAGAAAATTCGAACGTTCATTGTCGAAAAATGAGTAAAGGAGTAAAAAACAATGAAAGTCGTCCAGAATACCAGGGCTTGGGGCTGCTGCTAACACCATTAACATTTTTGGCCTGTAGCTTAATATATATTTTTCTTTCATACCCAGGTTGAGATGTCTATGCCCAACCAAATAATTTAGAAAAATGGAATTATATGGTTAACTGATTTTTAAAACACTTTTTCTCCACTGTATCTCAGGACCATCTTTTCATATCATGAAGCATTTTTCTTTAGCTCAATTTTTAAGAATTACAACGTAAAAAGTATTGATTACTACAAATGATTTAAAAAATGGCTATTGTTGGGCTCAAAATCCTAAATACCAAGCAAATTCTTCACCTGCTTCATCTGTATTTCATGTCTTAGCTACTTGCCCTCCTGTTGGTGCAGTGTGGATGCGTGGTGAGTAATTCATTTCTGGGGTCAGATTTGTGGGGATGTATGAACTACAGAGGGTTGTACACTGTTGTTATTGGAGAGCTACAGAATGCATTGGGGTTACATTCTCCTACCCCAACCTCTTGTTCTACCCTGCAGAGTCCCTAGCATCTTCCACAGAAATGTAACATTAAAAATAAACGGGCCAATTTTCCTACAGATAACAGATCTGAACTGCACAAAATATGAAAAACATTTCCCTGAAAGCATCAGAGAGTGTCCAAGGGTCAAAAAGAATTGAAGAAATAATGAATCAAACTGTCTCTATTTGGCAAAAGCATAAAATTGCAGATTCAAAAGGCACAGGAAGATCGAAGCAGGATAAAAACAGCTAAAATCACATGGAAGAATGTTATAAACAAACTGCTGATAATCAAAGATAAAGAGGAAATTTTGACAGTAGATAAAAACAATACTGTAGCTACGGGGGGGAGCACTGCATGAATTATTGTTGACTTTTCATCAGAAACGATGGGGGTCAATGAAAGGTCTTCTTTAAAGCGCTGAAAATAAGGAAAACCAATCATGAACCTAGAATTCTATATCCAACGAAGTAACATTTTCAGGTAAAAGGCAACCAAAATTTTTCATGAGCACACCTGACCAAAAAAAAAAAAAAAAAAAAAGGTTAGGGAGGTTCTTTAGGCTGAAGGAGAATAGTATCAGAAAAAAACTTTCGGAAAGAATGATGCAAGTTAAGATTAAATTCTTTTTCTCCTGTTTTTCCCATTGTGGCAATGTTGGAGGTGGGAGTGCGGGCAGGGGTGGGGGCAAGGATACAAAAAGCCTAGTGTTGCCCCCCACTATCCAGACTCCACTCCCTCCCTCCCTCATGGAAAAAAAGTGACCGAATTCAGTTGGTAGGGTTGAAGCAATGTTTGCAATGGGGACTGAAAACTAAAGTGAACTTGATTCTATGTGTAATGAGAAAATAGCACCGTCTACCATAATGTTCCATTAACATGCTTTGTAATTGTCATTGTACTGTCTGATATGACATTCTATATGTTTGTTTGTATGTGTATTGTCTAACTCCCTTGCTAAAAATATATGCGCCATGGGAATAGTTCTGTTTGTTTTACTTCTGTTTACAACAGTTCCTCTCACAAAGTAGGTGACAATAAATAGACGTGGAATGGATGAATTTTTTAAAATGCATGGGTTCTATGGCTGACCTGTAAATGCCCACCAAAGATCTGAGGACATTACCCTATTCCTAGATTTCCTCATGTCGAAACGATACCTGTCCCCTCTCCGGTGATCTAATGAAAAGCACTATGAAATCCCCCAGATTAAGGGGGGAAGAAAGGTCGTATTAGGTGAACATACTTTTGCGGGAAACCATCAGAGGCTGTTTCGCAGTGCAGCGGCGCCACCGTGTGGAAAAAAATGCCAACTACAACAGCTCTATCCTGGAAGCTGAGATTTTCCTCGTGGAGGACTCGTTTATTCCCCGTCCTCCTGACGCCTCCACTCAGGTGCAAGACAGCTTAGACTGAGTGATTAGAGAGCAAGGGAGCCAAAAGGCTGAGCTGGTCAAATGAAAATGGTATATTCGGGGGTTATGTCCTCTCAGTTTTACATGAAGGGGTGGCAGGCTACCCTTTCAGGAAAATTTTACCCCTTTCTCCACCTCCTCTTTAGGACTCTATTTAGACAGTATTTCAATGTTTTGGGGGTTTTTTTAAGGTTCTCCTGAAACGCCTGGACCCGATTCATTGATGCTTCGGCTAAGATGAAAGCTGATGGTCTCTGCCCCAGGCGGTTGGGGGCAGGCGGCAGCACGAGCTGAACGAAATGGCGTCGGTCTTGCCGCAGACAATAGTCTAAGAACCGGACCTTCCAACACACTAAGGCTCTGGCGGAGAAATGGCCCAACCGGTGACATAAGGAGGGAACATCGAGTTTATTAGAAGTTTTACGTACTTCAAACGTCACGATTGTTGTCCAAAGAAGGAGAAATACAAAACTAAGCATATGACCGTTAAAATAATACGAGGATCTTAGGTAAGGTTTCCCCCACTCCTCCGCTAAGAACCAGAAAACCTACTTTATATAAAACAATAATTCCTTATTACTCAGCCATAACGAAAAATAAAATCTTACCATTTGTGACAACATTGTTGGAGCTAGAGGGCATCATGCAAAGTAAAGTCAGCCAGTCAGAGAAAGACAAATACCATATGATTTCACTTACATGTGGAAACTAACAAACAAAATAAATGAACAAACAAAACCTAAACAGATTCATAGATACAAAGTACAAGGTGGTGGTCACCAGATGGGAGGAGGGGGCTAGGTGAAAAAGATGGAGCGATTAGGAAGTACAGATTGCCAGGTATAAAAATAGTCACAGGGATGTAAAGTACGGCGTAGGGAATATAATGTAATAACTATGTATGGTGTCAGGTGGGTACTAGAATTATTGGGGGGCCACTTTGTAAGTTATATAAATGTCTAATCTCTATTTTGTTCACCTGAAGCTAATATAATATTGTCTATCAACTATAATAGTTTACTTTTAGTTTGTTCAATCTCTATAGAGGTAAAATTTCTGTTGCTATTGTGATTAATATTTAAGTATGAAAATGTAGATCTTAAAAAAATTTACTACCACACATCTGAGGGACACATCCACCACCGTGAATGTGCCAAGTGCAGGGACAGCAGAGAATTCATTTTGGAGCCAGTGTCTGAGCTGGGCCCACCAGGCAGTGAGGTGAGGGATGGCCTTTCCAGGTAACGGGAAACCCACACTCAGAGGAACAGAGTCACACAGTGTGGCATTACAAATGAGAAGGGAGCCCTTTTCGGGTGGCTCAGTTTGTTGGAACGCCCTCTCATACACCAAAAGGTTGTGGGTTTGATCCCAGATGGGACACATACCTAGGCTGTGGGTTTGATTCCCAGTCAGGGCACATATAAGAAGCAACCAATGAATACACGAATTAGTGGAACAAATCTCTTTCTCATCAATAAATTTTTTTAAACCCATGGGAGGGCCTTAGATATCACACAACATGAAAGAAAAACCAGCTACTATGCATAATTCCCAGACGTGCTCCCAAACATAGGTTGGAATTACCTGACCACAACTACACCTGAAGTCTCTCCCACACTTCTTGCAGTTGCACCGTTTTTACCGAGTATGAACAAGGATCGAGAGAAGGCCGACAGACAGAAAAGAAAGTGTCTGGGGACAAATAGGTCTATCATAAGTAGATGTTAAGGATAAATATTCCCAAGATGAATTTCTATTAAATGTGTATGTAAAAGCATTTATAAAATGCACACACTCGTCTAGAGAGAATTCTCATGAACTCAGCACCCGAGCTAAGATGGGGAACATTACTGGTACCTTCACGGCGTGGCCTCCTTTTTAAACCATCAGCACCTCAGGTGACCCTTTTACAAAGTGAAGCTACAGTTCTCTGGGTTTTCGTTACTGTTTTATCACCTATGGATGTAATCCTCAGTGAAACAGATGATTCGGATGATTCTAAGGTGTGGGTGATAATTTTTAGATATCACATTTTGATTCTACATATGTGGTATCATTCTTCATTGCAAGGACCAAGTGATTTTTAGATATTTTTCTCTTTTTTACTTAAGCAGCCTAAACTCTGGAAGAATAACCAACCTTAGACAGGCATGTCCTAAATTCTCAACAAATAATCTAATTTAAAAATACATATCAATGAGTATCTTAGTGGTTTAAAAATTTACATTTTAAAGAAAAAAATAAAATGTATTAATTTTCTAGAAGTTACCATTTTAAAAATTTAAATTAAACAAATTTCACATGTAGAAAAGAGCCTGGCACTCATAGGCACTTGACAATTTTTTGTAATTTGGGAGTTTCAGGACATCCGGAAATTGAGGTTTCAGTTTGCGTATTGAGATGACACAAGACTCAAAAGGAGCTGATCAGATCTACATCTTTTCCAAACTCGCAAATTTGAATCATCAATATTTTCTGTACCCTTCCAGTTTGGTAAATCTTTACTCTTAACTGGTAATAGTAGATATTTTTTAAAAACTTAGTTGGATTCTCTATAAGACCTACCCTCTGCTAATCTTTAGTCAATTCTGGACACTTTGTTTTTCCATTTTAGGAAGTGAAGTTCAACTAAAATTTGAAATTATTGGTAACAAAAATGTAAAGTGTTTAACATCACTTTTAAATGCCCTTTATATGTGCTATTACAGCCTCCTCATTTTTAATAATTCTCTATGGCTGGGGTCCCTAACCCCCGATCTGTTAGGAAGCCGGTTAGGAAGTCGGCCAAGAGCCAAGCTCCCCTGAGCTCCACCCCCTGTCCCCCCTCTCCCTTTCCCATCTTCCACCAAACCGGTTCCTGGGGCCAAAAAGGTTGTGGGCTGCTGCTCGATAGTATTTTAATGAGATTTGCTAAATGTTTTATATTATCCTTTTAAAGAAAAGACTTCCAGGTTGATAAAGCCTACTTTTCTGTTTATGCATTATTTTCTTTAATTCTGTTTATTGCTAAGTTATGTTCAGTTTCTGGCTTCTCAAACAGTCTCTGGTTCCCTTATTATTTCCAGTGTTAACATCTTCTGGTCTATAAATATAAGTGCATTTAAGCGTGTCACTTTCTCGAGTACAGACAGCCACATCTGGCAGGGTTTGGGCTATGCTGACCTCATTCACATCACAGTGTTCCCATTTCACTGAGCGGGACATACGACATAAAAATACTTTGTTAATATCTAATGCATTACGTTTTTACCTAACAGCCCTGAACCACTTGTTACAGACTTCTCCACACCTTCCTCAGATTCATTGATAGTTAAATGCTTAACTGTTGTTTTACACATAAAGGGTTTTATACACTATTTTCTGATGCACAATGACTGAATTCTGCTTTTCTTTTACTTGCAGTACGTTCTTCAGTATGAATTTTCCTTAAATTAAAAAAATTAATATGAGCCCTGACCAGTGTGGCTCAGTTGGTTGGGCATCGTCCCCCAAGGTGAAGGATAACTGGTTCGATCCCTGATAGAGGCACGTGCCTAGGTTGTGGGCTCGGTCCCCGGTCGGGGCAAATACTGGAGGCAAATGATCGATGTTTCTCTCTCTTTCTCCCTCCCTTCCTTTCTCAAAAATAAATGAAATCTTTTTAAAAAATATGAAATTTCTTTAAACTTACCTCTCACATACATGATATTCACAGGATTTTCTCTTATACATTCTTTTTTGTACATTAGGATGACTTTCCAAAATTTCTCCACTTACATGGTTTCTTGCTGGCATACCAATGATTAATGGCTGACAGAGTTGAGTTGTTTTTCTACATTATCATATTAATATGGTCAGTGATGAAAAATGCTGTGATGCATTTGCTGGTGAGTGTAACATGAGTTGAATAAAAAACATTTTTGCATTTGAAAAGGTTATTGATAATTATAAATTATTTGATGTTCCTTGACAGATGAGACCAGTGAAGTCTTTCCGTCCCTTATTTATGGGGCTTTTCTGTAGCATGAACTCCTTAACATTGAGGGAGATGACTGCCTGAAGGCCTTCCACGTTTCTTACAAACATTAAGAATGAATTTTCTGCACTGGCTGGGTGAATCAGTTGGTTGGAATGTTGTCTCATACACCAGAAGGTTGTGGGTTTGATTCCTGGCCAGGGCACGTACCTAGGTTGTAGGTTGGATCCCGGGTTGGGTTGCGTATGGGAGGAAACCAGTCAATGTTTCTCTCTCACATGGATGTTTCTCTTTCTCTCCCTTCCTCTCTAAATCAATAGCCATATCCTTAAGTGAGGATTAAAATAAATAAATAAATAAGTGAAGGCTGTTTTCATTTATTTTTAAAAAAGAAATGAATTTCCTGATGTCACGTAAGTTGCGAACACTGTGCAAAGTCCCTCCCTCAATGTACAGTTCTAAGGTTTGTCGCCAGCATGGGTTTTCTGATATTGAGGAAGACACCAAAGAAGCTGGAAAGCCTTTCCACATTTTCTTCATTGACAGGGTTTCTCCCCAGTGTGAATTCTTTGATGCTGGATAAGGTGAGGTAACCCTAGAGGTTTCCCACATTCATAGGGCCTCTCACCAGTATGAAGCTTCTGATGTTCAGTAATACCCAGTGTCAGGTGACTAAAAGCTTTTCCACACTCAGTACATTGAAATGGATCTCGCCAGTACGGATCCTCTGCGGCTGAGGAATGAGATGACTGAAGACCCTTTCATGTCCTTACGTGTGCGTGGCTCCTCACCAGTAGGAATTCTCTGATAGTACGTTATGGGTACTTCTGAAGGCCTTTCCAAAATCCTTAAATTCCTAGGACTTTTCTCCAGTATGAATTCTCTGATATTGAATAATGACTGATAAGTGAATTTTCTACGTTTTATTCTTTTTTCTTCTAAAGAAAACAGTCTGCCCTGGCCAGGTGCTCAGTTGGTTAGTGCATCGTCCCAATACACCGAGGTTGTGGGTTCAATCCCTGGTAAAGCCACACACAAGAATCAACCAATAAATGCGTAAAAAGTGAAACAACAGATTGATCTCACTCTCTCTCAAATCAATTTAAAAAGTTAAAATAAAAATTATAAAAGGTATAATTTGACTGCAGGGTTATTTTGAGGAATTATGATTACTGACATTAAAAGAGGTGAGTAGGCAGAAAGGTTGACTCACACTTTGAGAATCAGAGCCAGAGAGGTGGTATTCTGTTGCTGTAACAAACAAAAGGGGAAAAAAATAGGAAGACTTGTTCCTGCACGCCTCTTTTACATCTTCAAGTTTTTTAATCATGAGGATATACTGTTGATTCAAAACATTAAAGTTTTTAAATAGAAATAAAAATAAACAGTTGAGAAGCACTAAGGAAACAATATTTAGAAAAAGATTTCCTTGGACTAGAAAAAGAAAAAAAGGACTCGAAAGTATCTAAACCTATGCAGTTTACGTTCCTAGATTCTGAGGATAGAAACTTGAAAAAAAAGTTTTTAAATTTCTTGATTTGAAAGAGAGAGAATGAGAAACATTAATTTGTTGTTCCACGCATTTATGCATTAACTGGTTGATTCCTGTGTGTGGCTTTACCAGGGATTGAACCCACAACCTTGGCATATCAGGACGATGCTCTAACCAACTGAGTTCCTGACCAGGGCAATCTGTGCTGTTTTAAGCCACTGAGTTTTTGACACTTTCCATGTTTTTACAGCAACAACATGAAACAAATACATCTACATAAGCTGAGAGAATCAGGTCAGCTCTGGGTCCTCTTCTAGGCGGCCAGAATTCAATGAAGGGGACATCTGCATATTATTGAGAAAACAACTATAATCTGAGAACGTGCTGCCCAAAGTATAATTTGTGAGGATACAAGAAATTTTTCTTGACATGTAAGGATTCTGAGAATACCAGCTATATACCATTTGTTGGGATAGATATAAATATCATTTGATATAATGATATTTATTTGGTATCATTTGATATAACACTGTTCCTGAAGGTTGGGAAAACAAGGAAAGGAAATGGTGGCCAGCAATAAGTGTTACTCAGTATGTTTAAATTTAAATTTAAATGGAAGTCATGAGTGGGAATGGCAGTAAGTAATGGAAGCATCAAATAAATGAAATAGAAACAAAAGTAAAAGGTTTAGACTAAAAATCTTCATCAAGTTAGGGAAGGGATGGAAAGAGAAAACAAAGGTGGTGTGTCTTCTTGGAGGGGAGTGGCAAAGAAAATTGTAGGTGAGAAAGTGTAATAGCGCTCTCATTCTGACCAAATAAGAATGAGAAGATCACCCTGACTAGTGTAGTTCAGTGGGTTGGGCATCATCCCACAAACCAAAAGGTTGCTAGTTCGATTCCCGATCAGGGCACATGCCTGGATTGCAGGCCAGGACCCTGGTTGGGATGAGTGCAAGAAGCAACCAGTTGATGTTTCTTTCACACACTGATATTTCTCTCCCTCTCTACCTCCCTCCCTTACTGTCTTTACAAATAAATAAAATCTAAAAAAATAATAAAAAAATAATGGGGAGATCACTACCACCTCAACCCCAGTGGGAAGTTCCAGTTTAGCAAGAGAAAAAGGGAATAATGAGCCAACATAAGAAAAGACCAAAATAATATAAATACAAAAACAAAAGGAATAAAGGAGAATTAGCCCACTAAATAATGAATTTCCCTATAGAAAAATTCAGTTTAAGTTTTAAAAAATCAGCTGTGATTTTTTTTTAAAGAAATAACTAAAATGACATGGGTTGAAAATAAATGGATGGGTGAAAACCTACCAGCTAAACAAAGAAAAATCATTATTATTAGTGTTACACAGGATGGCAATAAAATAGAGGATCACACTAGGTCATAATTGGCAAACTTTTTTTCTTTTTAATCCTCACCTGAGGACAACCTATTGATTTGAGAGAGAAGGGAAGGAAAGGAGAGGAACATTGATGTGAGAAATATACAAATTGGTTCTCTCTCCTACGTGCTCTAACTGGGACCCAACCCAAAACCCAGGCACGTGCCCTGACTGGGAATTAAACCCACAATCTTTTGCTGTACAGGATAACACTCCAACTGAGTCACACTAGCCAAGGTGGCAAACTTCAGTGCAAGACAGCAAACACGGGCTTCGTGGCCATAGTCTTCCTTGCAGGCACTCAGTTCTGCCAGTAATAGACAACAAATAAATGAGCATGGCTGTTCCAATAAAACTTTATTTATAAATCAGGCAGCAGGCCAGATTTGGTTTGTTGATCACTACCCCTGGCACAGTAGGATACTATATAAGGATAAAAGGTATGATCCATAAATAGGGCTTAAGTCATATTCAAACAACATAAATTAAAAAGTAAAAATCTCTGGAAATTCACGATCTTGGTCCAAGAAGTTCAATTTTAGAAAATTCTGATCCAATATATCAAATAATATAAGAACGTGGAGAATTCTGTCATTTTAATCCACAGGCTTAAACAGAACTTTGTATTCAAACAAACAAAAAATAGTATGTAGTCTTTTTCAATGTTAAGGAACATGAACATAAAACCAATCTTGTACTTAGCCACAAAGAAAAATGTCAAATTTTAAAAAGTAGGTATTGATACCCAGGCCATATTTACCAATCATACTAAAATTTGAAGTATTATAATTCAGGATGCTTATGGCTGAGAGTTTACAAGATATCCAACTAAAATTAACTTTAGCAATAAAGGTTTATTTTTCTTATATAACAAGGCATCAAAGAAACAGTTTCAGAACTGGTTTCTAGATCAGCTTCTGTTTTCTCCTCTTGATCCCAAAATGGCTGCAACAACTCCAGACATCACCATCTCTTAAGAAAATGCTTAACAACAGAAAATGAGGAAAGTCTTCCTAATATATGTCTCCTCTGAATTAGGAAAATCTTTCCCAGAAGCCCAGCAGGTCGCTGGAACACAGTGGCCTTCCTGAGCTGCAAAGGAGGCTGAAATTAGCCTCTGACACCTTCAGATTCTAAGGCAAGACACAGATGCTGCCAACAAGAAGGGGAATTGGGTATGGCTGCTAGGTAAGCAACCCCTTCTCTCTGCAACATGTTATAAAAGATAACCCAAAACAATCAAACAACATGGAGATTAAGAAACCATCTGTTAAATTTAGTTTACTCCTGGGTCAGGAAGAAATGAAAACTAAGATTGTTGTAAGATAACCACTTTCTACTTTGTTACTTTGTATTAACTTGTTCGTTTATCATCCGGATGTTTGGTGTTCTCTTTTCTGGTTTCTTGAGTAGTACACTTAGAATATTTGAGTATAATCTTAAAGGTTTTCATGTTTCACATGCATTTAAAGGTCATAAAAATTCCTCTCAGTAGCACTTCCTGGTATGGCTCAGTGGATTGAGTGCTGGCCTATGAACCAAAGGGTCACTGGTTCAGTTCCCAGTCAGGCACATGTCTGGGTTGTGGGGTAATTCCCCAGTAGGGGGCACTCAAGAGGTAACCACATATTGATGTTTCTCTCCCGCTTCCTCTCTCTCTAAAAATACATAAATCTTTAAAATTCCTGTGTGGCATCGGCCACATCTGTATCTGTTGGAATGTACAAAAACTCTCCTTATCTCTTTGAGAGAGAAACATGGATTTTTTGTTCCCCTCATTTATGCATTTATTGGTTGTTTCTGGGATATGCCTTGGCCAGGGATTACCCTGCAACCGCGGCATACCGGGAGCTCCAACCAAGCTCCCTGGCCAGGGACTCTCATTCATTCTTTTCTCTGTTTATGGTAAATGAAATGATTTATTGCCTTGTTAACCCAAGAGTAATTTAGCTCTTTTAGTTATTTTTCCTTTTCACTTTACAAGAAGATGAAAACCTTTGGCTATTGTTAAAATTATTACATGGTGGTTAGAAAAGGTGAATCAAGAATGTGTTAAGAGACAATGTTTTCCAACCTTCCCTTGCTTCTTTGACTATCATGGTCTAAACAATTTGTATCCATAAATTTTTTCTTCAGTATGAACTTTATGACTCGGGAGAAGGGACAGCTCTGAATGAAGGCATTCTGACTTGCGGTACATTCTTCAAGTCTTACCCAGAGACGAAAGGACAAAGCTGTGATTAGCCTAGGCCAATGGGCTCTCCCCACTGCTTCCATTCATATGGTTGCTGGCTAACATAATTTCTCTGATGATCAACAAGGGATAAGTGCTGATGGAAGGCTTTTCTACGTTTATTATATTCACTTGTGTTTCTCTACTTTGCATTTTCTGATGCTGAACAGTAGCTGAATCACAATGGAAAGTCCTCCCCTCTTCCTTATAGTCACCGGGCTTTTCCTTGGTGTGAATGAGCTGATGCTGAACGAGCTGTGAGCAGTGGCTGAAGGCCTTCCCACATGTCTTACACTCGTAGGGTTTCTCACCCGTATGGATTCTATAATGCACAGTAAGGTGTGAGACCCGTTTGAAAGCCCTACCGCACACCTTACACTGGTAGGGTTTCTCTCCAGTGTGAATTCTCTGGTGTTGCTTAAGTTGTGAGCTTACCCTAAAGGCCTTCCCGCAGGCCTTACATTCATAGGGCTTCTCACCAGTGTGAATTCTCTGATGTCGAATAAGGGTTGAGCCCTGATTGAAGGCCTTCCCGCAGTCCTTACATTCATAGAGCTTCTTGCCAGTATGAATAGTCTGATGTTGGATCAACTGAGACCGATGACTAAAGGTCTTCCCACATTCCTTGCAGGCATAGGGCTTCTCACCCGTATGAATTCTATAATGTACTTTAAGATGTGAGATCCGATTGAAGGCCTTTCCGCACTCCTTACATTGATAGGGCTTCTCCCCAGTATGAATTCTTTGATGTTCGATCAACTGGGAGCTCCGACTGAAGGCCTTGGCACAATCCTTACATTCGTAGGGTTTCTCACCAGTATGGACTCTCTGGTGTTGTATGAAATTTGAACCCGAATTGAAGGCCTTCCCACATTCCTTACACTCATAGGGTTTCTTGCCAGAATGAATATTCTCATGTTGAATTAGTCGTGAGCCATATTTAAAGGCCTTCCCACACTCCTTACATTTATAGGGTTTCTCATTAGCGTGAATTCCTTGATGGTTAATAAGGAAGTCCTTTGGCCAGAAGTCTTCTCTGCCACCATTATATGCATAGGATGTGTCTTCAGGATGGATTTTCTGATAAAAAGTAAGGGATGCTTGTGGGTCGAAAGTGGGCATTTCTTCCTGATTGATTATCATTTGACTCAAATGTCTACCTGGACTGCCCTGCTGCCTGTCATGCTGGCTTCTGCATTCCCAGTCACCGTGGAAACTCGCGTATTCAGGACCATAACCTGCAAGGCTCTCTGTTCTCTCGCACCTGGGTGATGGCACTTCACAAACGGGCTGCTTCAGAGATAAGACCTGAGCATCATACCTCGACTCCAAGACTGGAAAAGAACAAAAGAGCAAGAATGTATCAGTTTTTCTCCTTTTCCAGAAAGAGGAACTTGTATAGTAAAAATTTAAAAGTTCAGACTCAGGATAATACCCATGGGCTCCTGAATGTGACTAAGCAATTAGAAAACAGACAAATAGTATAAAGAAAGAGGAAATACCATAAATGAGTGAGGTGATGAAGGAGGAAGTTGTAAGAGCCATTCTCTGAAATGTCCTCTATCTCGATTGTGGTGGTGGTTATATGTATACATTTGTCCATACTCATCAAAATATTACACTTCAAGTATTACTTTAGGCTTTAAACATAAACTTTAAACTTTAAAATATTATACTTTAAATGTTCAGGATTACATTTACTGAATATAAACAATAACCTCAATAAAGTGAATTTTAAGAACGGATAGCAAAGGTGGCTGGATCTTCATCTGGCCAAAGGAACACAGTGGTATATGTTTGCTGGGGGCTGTGGTGCTACGTGGGGACCTATGATCACATATCTCCTGGAAGTGTAAGGAACTACCTGGGGCAGGGGGCAGGGAGCAAAGGTGTTCATAAAGAATATCAGTGCTGGCTGGTGTGGCTCAGTGGATTGAGCATGGGACTGTGAAGCAAAGGGTCACCAGTTCGATTCCCAGTCAGGACACATGCCTGGGTTGCAGGCTAGGTCCCCAGTAAGGGGGCATGTGAGAGGCAACCACACATTGAAGTTTCTCTCCTTTCTTTCTCCCTCCCTTCCCTTCTCTCTAGAAATAAATGAATAAATCTGAAAAAAAGAAAAAAAAGAATATCAGATAGTCCTGGACAGGTGGCTTAGTTGGTTAGAGTGTCATCCTGACACCAAGCATGAGGGTTCAATCCCTGGTCAGGACACACACAAGAATCAACCAATGAATGCGTGAACAGACGGGAGAATAAATCAATGTTTCTCTTTATCCCCCTCTTCCTCTCACTCTTTAAAAAAATAAATCAATTAAAAAACATATGACAAAGCAACAGTAATTAAAACAGTGTGGTACTGGCACAAAGGCAGACATGTCAACCAATGGAACAAAAATAGCCCAGAAATAAACTCTCACGAATGTGGTCAGATGATCTTTGACAAGGGTCCAAGACCACACAATGAGGGAAGGATGACAGTACTGTTGTTCCACAAGTGGTGCTGAGGAAATTGGATATCCACATGCCCAATAATGAAGAAGGACCCTTACCTCACACAAATATAAACATCAACTCAAAATGGACTGTAGACTGAAACAAAGAATCAAAACTATAAAGCTCCTAGAAGAAAACACGGGGGAAGAGTTTACCGATATTCCATTTGGCAGTACTTTCTTGGATAATGCACCATAAGCAAAAGCAGACAAATGGAACTACATCAAACTTAAAAACAACTAGGCATCGAAGGAAACAACACAGTGAGAACACAACCTACAGAATGGAAGAAAATATTTGCAAACCGTGTATCTGATAATAGGTTAATACCCAGACTACATAAGGAACTCCCACAACTCAAAAACAAAAACGACCCATCCTAATTAAAAATATGGGCAAAGGACTTGAATATACACTTTCCCAAGAAGATATCAACAAGCATACAAAAAGATGCTCAATATCACCAATCACTAAACAAATGCACACCAAAACTATGAGATTCTACCTCATAGTCATGAGCATGGCCACTATTAAAAAACAAAACAGAAAATAACCACTGTTGACAGGGATGTGGAGAAACTGGAGCCCGTATGCACTGTTGGTAAAATGGTGCAGTCAAGGTGGAAAGCAGTACGCACTTTCCGAAAAAAATTAAATATAGAACTACCAGATGACCCAGCAATTCCACTTCTGGGTATTTAACCCAAAGAAGTGAAAGTGGACTCTGAGAGAGATATCTGCACCCTATGTTCATTGCAACATTATTCAAAGTAGCCAAGACGTGGAAAGAGCCCCAGTCTGTCCACAGATGAATGGATACAAACTGTGGTGTATGCAAATGGCCTTAAAATGGAAGGAAACCCTATCACGTGCTATGATGTGGATAAACTGTAAGGACATTATGCTGGGTAAAAAGAAACCAGACACAAAAGGCCACATATTGTGCAGCTTCACTTACATAAAATATCCAGAGTAAGCAAATCTACAGACACAGAAAGCAGATCAGTGCTTGTCAGGGCTGGGGAGCACAGGGGAAAAGAATGAGTGGCCGCTTAACAGGTACAGGGGTTCCTTCTGGGGAGCCTCTCAATGCCACTCTTCGCTTCTGACCCTTTGGGTCACCAAATGTTTGTCGTTTTACCCTCACACCAAGCAATTCTCCAGTTCCCTGGTATCCTAGAAAATTAAGTCAATTCTGACACTTCCTACAGGTGAAGGGCTCAGTCCCTAAGACTGCCTCCAACCCCCCCCCCCCCCAACTTCCTTGCAGAAGAACCCACCACACCTGGGAGACTTAGTTCTTTGTCCTCCATTCGAAATTCTCTTACAATATGTTGTATGTTGTGAAAACTCTTTATGTTTTTGGTGTCATGTTACATTGTGACTTTGGTTTTCAATCAGGGAAGCTTTTACCCCTCCTGGGACAGCTGGCAATGTCTGGAGACATTTTTGGTGGTCACAACCAAGGGCAGGGCTCTACTAGCCTGCAGTGAGTAGAGGCCAGGGAGGCTGCTCACCACCCCACAGTGCATAGGATGGCCTCCCGTGGCAAAGAACAATCCTGCCTGAAATGTCAGCCTTGCTGAGGTTGAGAAATGCTCCATCCCAAGCAGGAGCACCCTGGGCAGAGGGGACAGCAAAGACAAAAGCCAAGGTAGAAACGTGCCAGCTGTGTCAAAGCCAGGGTGCAAGCTACCTCAGAAGAGGCGAGGAGCTGTGCCACAGACCACATGGCCCACCTGAAACAGTTACTGTCTGGCCCTTGAAAGAAAACACCTGCCAACCCCTATGTTAATGGGACAGGAAAGAGGCTTGTGCAGCTGTAACCAAATGAGCAATGACAAGAGAAGTCAGAGGGGAAGAGACCGAAGAGCAACACCGTCCAACAGAACTTTCTGTGACACTGAAAACGTTCCATTCTGCACAGTCCAACACAGTAGCCGCTAGCTATGCACGGCTACTGCGCGTCTGAGATATGGCCAATGCCACTGCAGAATGAAATTTTGTATTTTACTTAATTTTATGTTTAAAATTTTGAAGTATTGATTTCAGAGAGAGAGAAAAAAGGAAGGGAGAGAGGGAAGGGGGGGTGAGAGAGAGAGAGAGAAAGAGAGAGAGAGAAACATCTATTTGTTCTTCCACTTACTCATATATTCATTGGTTGACCTTGTACATGCCCTGACCAGGGATCAAACCCACAACCTTGGCATATTGGGACGACACTCTAACCAACTGATCTACCCAGCCAGGGTACATTTTACTTAATTTAGTTAAAATAAAAATTTGAATAGCACATGTGACTGGTGGGTACTCTATTGAACAGCACGGACAGAGCCTTCTAGGCCTTGCTATGGATTCTGAAGTTTCTCTTAAATGAGATGGGAAGTCTTTGGTAGGTTTTAAGCAGAGATATAATACACCCTCACTGAAGAGGACAAGTGTGGGAGCAGAGGGATGGAGAGCAGGCTACCCCAACAGTCCAAGCCAAAGGTGATGGTGGGGGTGGGGAAGTGATGGCAGGGGTGCTGGTTACAAGTGGTTGAATTCTGGGTATATTCCGAAGTAGAGAGAACAGGATTTGCTGACTGACTAAATAACTGTGTAGGAGAGAAAAAACAAGGATGCATCAAGTTATTTTTTTAACCCTTACCCAAGGACATGCTTATTGATTTTAAAGAGGGGGAAAGGGAGAGAGAGAAAAAAGAACATCAATTGGTTGCCTCCTGTATGAGGAAGCAACCAAACCCTGTCCCTGCCCAGAGATCAAACCCACACCCTTTTGGTGCACCAGAAGGTGCTCAACCAACTGAGCCATCCAGCCAGGGTGCATCAAGTTTCTGACTTGAGCAAGTTGAAGAATCAAGTGCCCTGTTACCAAAATGTAGAACGGGGAAGAGAAGACCTGTCAGGGTGGATCAAAGACTCCTTTTGGGACTTGTTCCCTTTGGCATGCTTGGTGAACACCCTGGTGGCCACAATCAGAAGGCAGCTTGATGGAAGTCGCTGGAGTGTGAGGGAGACGCAAAGGTGAAGGTAACCATTTGTGTTCTCTGACAGACCTTTCTGCAGTGACAGAGATGTTACATACTTGCGGTGTCCAATACAGTGGCCACGAGCCAGAAAGTGGCTCCTGAACATTTGAAATATGGCAGCTGTGAGTGAGGTACTAAAATTTTAAATGTATGTCATTGTAATGAATTTAAATTTCAGCCCTGGCTGGTGTGGCTCAGTGGATTGAGCACTGGCTGGCCTGCGAACCAAAGGGTCACCAGTTCGATTCCCAGTCAGGGCACATGCTTGGGTTGTGGGCCACATTCCCAGTGGGGGGGCACGTGAGAGACAATCATACACTGATGTTTCTTTCTCTCTCTTTCTCCCTCCTTTCCCCTCTGCCTAAAAATAAATAAATAAAATCTTTAAAAATACATAAACACACAAACAAATAAACAAATAAATTTCAATGACCACGCAGTGGCGCCATACTGGACAGGCCAAGTATGAGTGGTGTTTAGCATGGTAACAGAGAAGGTCCTGAGCAGTGGGAATACACAGGAAGGGAGAGGCCCACATCTGAGCCTGACATCTAGAGAAGGTAAGAAGATCCAAGAGAAGAGGCTGAAGGTGGTTTAATGAGCAAGGTGAGGACAGAGGTAGTGACAACCTAAATACACAAATGCTTCATGAAGGAAACCACATTTGTCAAATGCTGCTGCCAAACTGCCAGAGATGATGACTGGGACTTGACCACTGAGTTCGGTAACTTGGAGGAAACATTTTCTACCTCCAAGGGCCTGCTTCCTTGCTGACCAGCTGGACAGTTTTCTGTCGTGGCTTCCCTCCCCCTACCCGTGCCTCACTCACCTGGGCACAGGCCTCCAGTCGCTGCCTCCTCCACCCTCCAGGGCTCCTTGCCTTGCTCCAGGAAGGAGATCAGATCGGGTTTGGAAATGGCAAGATCTGGACCCGAGAAAGAACGTGACATCCAGTTATGTTGCAGGGCCCAGAATTTGGATCTAGGGCCTGGTTATCAAGAATAAGAGGCCAGTGCAGGAAGGGACAGGGGAAGATGTGACAGTCACCTGAGGGCTGGGGACAATGTAGCTTCAGCCCATGGAGCTGCTCTTTAACCACTCAGAGGGCAGCCCAAAACTGACAAGAAAGGAACAGCTTTGCCCAAGGGTAACCTGCAAACTCCCAGAGTAGGGCCCTTACCCAGTGAGAGCAGGATGCTGTAGATCTCCAACATGACATCTCTGTACAAGTCCCTCTGGGCAGGCGTCAGCTGCTCCCATTCTTCTCGGGAGAAGATGACGGCCACATCCCTGAACAAGTCTGACCCCTGCAACGACAGGCAGGTGTGTTACATGCCTACATCACAGAAGTGTCTCTTGGTGGGATGAGAGGAGACGCAGGAGGTCTCTGCAGGAATGGGATGTGCTGGTGGAAAAGAAGGCCAGGGCCGGAGGCCTCCACTGTGAGAAGATGGCAGGAGGACGAGGGCATGAGTCAGATGTTCTTGAACGTCCCTTTTTACTACAAACTGAAGTGCTGGTACACAGGTCTGGGATGAAAATTAAAATCCAGCTACTTGGAGTTTTCCCAACTGTAGCTACTCTGTCCTTGGCATGTACTAAATTCTCCACTTGACACCTGGAATTCCAAATTTTATGGAATTAAAGAAAAACAACCCAAATGAATGTGTTTTGATAGAAGAGGGCAATGGAGAAGATACTAGCTGCCCGGTCCTCTTACTCCTGAAAATGGGAAGCTCTGAGAACCAGATTCTTGGATGGAGACTCGGTGGGCAGGAAGGTTCAGGATAAGGAAAGCCAAGTATTTACATGATCTTAAAACTCACGATGGACATGACTTTCAGAATTTCATGGGCTGAAGAAGCCTCCTCCTGGCTCCTCTCTTAAGGAAAAGCAGAATCCTGAGATGGCAGAACTGGGGGAGAAAACAGAAAACATGAGAGACCAGGCTTGCCTTGCACCCCCTAGAACGCCACAGTTACAAGTCCCTATCCCCAGAACCCCCACCTACCAACAAATTAGAGGGAAGTGGGACAAACTGTGGCCCTCACACAATTTCAAAAAACTCAGCTTTAGGTGATGCAAGGATAGACAGGGAACCAAAGGCCTTTCCCATTTTCCCTAAATACCCAGAGAATTCCACCTCGTCACTGATGGAAATCTGAGATGGGGATGCTCAGACCTGGTTCAGAGACAGAGACCACATGGCGTCCCAAGGACAAGGAGAGCTGTCCTCACCCTGGCTGGGTAGCTCAGTTGGGTAGAGCGTCATCCTGATACACCAAGATTGTGGATTTGATCCCCGGTCAGAGAGCATACAAGAATCAACCAAATGAATGCATAAATAAATGGAACAAAAAAACGATGTTTCTCTCTCTCCTTCTCAAATCAGTTTTTTAAAAAAACTAACAGAAAAAGGAAAAAAAGGAAGGCTGTCCTCATGCCGGAGGAAGAGAGAACCTGCCTGACTCAAATCAATCCCACCAAGAATAAAGTCTTTCCAGAACCTGACCACTTCTCTCTCACACCCACAATGTTAACGCCTTCAGAAGTCTCCCGGGCACTCTCCTCAACCCCCCAAATTCACAAGGAGCCACACAGACCTACTTAAGGTTTGGTGGACACCACTTTGTGAACCCTGCCTTGAGTCGATACATGAGGTATGGGTGCGGAGGGGTAAATTAGATAGAGCAGGTCCTGTGTAAACAGGCCACTGCACAGACACAACAGTGCTTGAAGCTGCATGGACAAAGTGTTTGCTGGAAGACAGAACCAGAAATTAGTACAAGTAGGTGAGTGGTTGAATCAATGTGAGCCTAGCCAGACGAAGGACATCCACTGACAAATGAATGACATTCAGGAGTGGACCCTTTGTATAACATCAGAACATTCAGGAAAAGAAATTAAATGCACCCACCTAGGGACACATGGGCAAAAAAGGAGGAAAAAAAAAACCAAAACCTAAAAATAATTGGAATAGAAAACGTCCAAGTGTTAAAAGTGATGTCATTTAACCACTTCTTCAGCTGTTTACAGAGGAGTTTGGGACAGTGCCCAACACGTAACAAATATTTAATTTTTTTTTACAAATAATTTAATCGTTAGCAACGTGTGAATGAGATAATTATAAATGTTCCTTGATATCGTATTACGACTTTTTTCTCCTATGACTGTTTTAGCATTATCTGTAACACTTTACGACATGAGTAGCTCAGGATTTCCTCAACCCTTTCCCCACAGATTTAAAACACAATCACCTAAAATGTTCCCAAGTGTATTCTCTGCTTCTAAATCTTTGCGGATCTTGCAACTCTTTGTAAGTCTCATGGAACAAGACTTCTTCTCCGGTTTTTTTTTTAAGTACGAGTAAAAAGGCCCGCAAAACACCCGCAACCATTTTCGTGGGGTCGGGAACCCTCCACATCCATCTAGGAGGTCCGGCGGATCCCGGTTATGGGCCGTGACGCCCAAAGGGAGCGCCAGCGGGGCCGATGGGAAATGTAGTTCGAAGCACGGGAACCCGCAGACCGATGCTACGGCGGGACATTCCAGTTCTTCCAGGCCCGAAACCCGCCCGGCCGCGGCGCCCGTTCCCGCATGGACCCCGGAGCGCCCGGAAACATCCGGAGCTCCTCACCTGCCACCTCCTCGGGTCCAGGTGCCACCGCGGTTACGCTCCCCCGCAGCCCCAGTTGAGCTTCCTCCTCAGTACCGGCGGACTCGCCGCCTGGAGCCGGAAGATGGCGCAGACGCACAAAGCCGCGCCGGTGCTGCATCGCGATTGGGTCCGCATCGCAATGTCTCCTGGGAAACGTAGTGTCTATGTAAAGTCCGTAGCCAAGCGGGTAAGGCAGGATCTCGCGACGTTTCGTAGTGGGCGGGACCTGAACGTGCGTGCTTGGGTCCCTGGGTGCTGTCTGGAGACGCGAGGGACAGTATTGTTAACGAGGGTGGGTGTGTGAAGGTGTGCGTGTGGCGGCTGTGCTGTCTGCGTGCGATCCTGTCTGGTTGCGGTTGTGTGAGTGGCCATGACCGCGTGTGCGGTGGTTCTTGTGACGGTTCTGACCTGGTCGTCATCAGACATTTCAGACCATAACGTGGTTACTTTCGATCTCTTGAGTTTGTAAGACCCCCGAGGAGGCCCACCCTGAGCTTGTCAGTTTTATTAGTGGTCCCCTTTTTCGTCCACGATCGGGATCATTCAACGCTTGTTTGTCACTGAGTAAAAGAATGTGTGAAAAAATTGCCTCATCTAGTAAATATCCTTTCCGGTGAGGCAGCCATTGTACCAGAAGGGTTGGTGGGGGTGGGGGGAAGCCCGTGAGTTTATCTGATAACCAATGTTAAACATTCTATTTACGTTGAAAGAAATATAGATTGTGAATGGGAATGCAAAACTGGCAAAAATGTTCTAAATGAGACGACATCAAAAATGTTCTGAGACGACCCTACTGCCACCGGCAGTGAACTTCTGTGTGTGGAGGCGTGGGGACCCTTGGACTTAACACATTCTGAGGAAACGTAGCCCCCTGTAGTTAGGAGTCCCAGTCCTGGGTGCTGGTCAGGCCTTATTATCATGGCCTCTGAATGAGGAAACCTTTCCTGTCAGTGCTGTTTATCCTAAAACCACATCCAGAATTCCCCTTGGAAATAGACAATTTGAGTATGAGTTATCTTCCTGTGCCAATAAGGGACATGCTTAAACAACATTAGGGAGGATTCCTTTCTCCCAACTACAATGGTGTAATTGTACTAAACTTGCTGAACGGCAGTAAACAAAAGACTAGATAATTTGTAAGAAACCAGTCTTCGGATTTTGGACAATTGGTAGCGCAAGATGGGAAATAAAGGCATTCCTGCAGTCGCAGTGGCTTTCTCTCTGAAGGCATATTTAAGTCCTCAGAGCAGAGAGGGGGAACCAAGACAGAGCACGGATTTGCTCAACTGACGCAACACATTTTGGGGAAACTGAAGTGACTGGAATTTGTGGGGCAGAGTGTGGCTACAAGGTCTTAGTACTTATGGGTGGAGGAAATGCTGCTTCTGGCTTCAGAGTGGTGGACGAACCAGTGTGGGGTCTTGGAGAAAGTATCTTAAGAGAAAGAACAGGCAGCATGGTACAGCGGTTAAGAGACTGGACTCCACAGCAGAAGAGACAGAAGACATGGTGTCACAGAGGCTACGAAGCCCCATGGAAACAGCCAAACAAAGAGACTCTGGGCTCTGCTAGGACCTGGAGGAGATAGGGTACAATGGTGCCCACAGAGGGTTACTGGACCATTCCAGGCTTGTGCTGGGCTAGACATTTACAAGAAATAACTACAGGGGATGGAATTTACAACAGGATTTCTGGTCAGTCCTGTAGGCAGAGCATCAGGCCTAACTTGAAACAGATTTGAGCAGGCACACAAAGCATGGCATAATGAGGCTGAAGGTGAGGAACCTGAGGTCCAACAGTAAGGGCATGTCATTTGTGGCCAGCCAGTGTGACCAGACTGGACTTGGATCTCAGGCCCATAAACTGGGCTGTCTTCTCTGCTTATACTGACCTATGGGACTCGACTACATTTCCCAGAAGTGACCATGGCTCTGAGGCAGTGATCTACCTCTTCCATTGAATGTCCACCTCAAGTCTAACTCGGAACAGGATGGTAGCAGAGTTGGAGGTGAAAAGGGGTTGGATTCTTCTAACACAGGAGGTTGAAGCTGGGGGATTTTGACTGCCCATTTGCATAAACAGAAAAAACCACAGGGAAGACTGGGTGGAGCACACATAGCCTCTATTACTCAGCAGAAGCCACAATGGCGCAGATCGGTAAGCAGGACCACACCTCCCTAAGTCCGACACTTGTTTTAAGGAGTTCCAGACGAAGGGGGCATGGTCTTGCATGACTCTAAACTGCATTACTTCAGTGTGTACGTGTAGAAAGGAAAAGGTCAATAGGCAGTCACTGGACAAGAAGGCATTCCCAAAAGGAGATAAGGAGGGGATTTACAATCTATTTCCAAAACAATACACATTCCTTCTGGCCTGGGGACCCTCTGGCCAGCCTTCCATTAGGGGTGTTGGAAGAGCCATATCCAGCAAGACCCCACAATTCTGTATATATTTTAAAGTGGAGCTGACAGGATTTACTGATTGGGTGGGGCAGCACGACAAAGAGCAGTAGTCAAGGATAACCCAGGGGTTTCTGAGCTGAATAACCAGAAGAACAGTAGTATCGGTGAGATAGGAAGACCTGGAGAGGAGTACATTTGTGGAGGTAAGATTGGATGTCTGGTTTGGAATGTGATAGACCGAAATGTCTGTTAGACGTACAAGTGGAAATATAGAGTGTCATTTTAGGGGAAAAGTTTGGGCTAGAATGTTAATTAGGAAATACTAGTTTCAGATAGATAAGTCATAATCGAGGACTAATGATGCTGAGCACCTTTTAATATCTTCTTCGGAGAAATATCCAAATCCTTTGCCCATTTTTAAAACTGATATTTGCGTTTTTATTAGTCACTTTGTGTCCTTTACATATTCTAGATACAAGTTTTTATTTTATAAACTCTTATCTCTAGTTCAATCTCCCATTCATGTCTCTGCTTTTCTGAAATTGGGTTGTACACTTAAGTGCTTCAAGATAACTATCTGAACTGATTTTTGACAAAGGTACAAAAGCAATATAGTGGAGGAAGAATAGTCTTTGAACAAACATTGCTGGAGCCACTAGACATTCTTCCCTCCCTGACCCCCCAACCCCAAACAAAACTTTGACCTCAAACTTATTTACAAATATTAACTCAGAATAGACCGCAGACTTAAAATTGCTCCATACTAAGCCTTAAGAAAAGAAAAATAAATGTATTGCATCTTCACTGTGCCTATTGAGGGCAAAATAAATGGGTCTGGCTCTCAGGATTCCATATTCTATCTCTACTGCTCAAGATTATGTAATTAATTATTACATTAAACTTAGATTACAGTGGCAGACATCTGTTTGCTCATTGCCAATTTGAAATTGATAAATATGGTTTTATGTAAATCAAAGTTAAGTTTTGATTCACTCCATTACCAAGCTTTGTAGAGAGCTCTGCCAACAGAAACTTAAGAGAGATAATGGCTGAAAATGAAAAATTTTGCCACAAATCTTTAGGCCCAATCCTCATATATTTGTGAAATATGGAAAAAGTTGCAAAAACCTGGCAGTCTCCTAATATGTCTCACTTACATAGAATTTGTCTATGTAGTTTGGAAAAAGCAAGGGGAAAGATAATCAGAATTTCATCAAACACAAAACCAACTACCAATTTTGTGGATTGTGTTCCTTTAACTTTTTATACATAGGAACAGTTTTCTAATATTGAATCTTAATGCAATTGTAACAGTTTTGTTCCTGCTTAAAACAAACCAACCTAAGATACATTTTCACATACTGCTTCACCATCACACAACTTTTCTTTTTATAAATCATATAGTTTTCAAACGGATAGATTACTTATTTAATCATTCTACTTGTAGCCATATTGTTTATCTCAACAACTTATTACTATAAACTGCTTCAATTACAGTTTTTACTTCCTCCATATAAAAATTCCCAGATCAGCCCTGGCTGGTGTGGCTCAGTGGATGGAAAGCCTGCCTGTGAAGCACAGGGTGGCTGGTTTGATTCCCAGACAGGGCACATGCCTGGGCTGCAGGCCAGGTCCCCACTAGGGGGCGCGTGAGAGGCAACCACACGTGGATATTTCTCCCCCTCTCTTTCCCTTCCCTCTAAAAAAAATCAATCAATAAAAATCTTTTAAAATATTCCCAGATCATGTAATGCTTTTTGTCATTGATGACTTTGGTGGGACAAGTTATCTTGAAGCACTTAAGTGTACAACCCAATTTCAGAAAAGCTGAGACATGAATGGGAGATTGAACTAGAGATAAGAGTTTATAAAATATTTTCAAAGACATAGGTTCATTAGGAATAAGAGGATATTACTGAAAGAATGATGAACTAAAAGAATGGGCCCTAAACTCCGCTATGTTTTTCCTTGTAACACGTATCACTTCCGAATAGACATCAGTAACCTTTTTTCTTTTCTAACTTCTCCCGCATTAGAATTGGGGTATTTTTGCGTGCTCACAGTTGCGTCTTTAGCGCCTACGACAGTGCCAGGCAAAGAGGCGCTCAGTAAATGACTACGAAGACAGGGAGGGTAAAGAAGAAACAGAAAAAGTAAAGAAAGAAACCCAGGACAACCTGAGGTCTTAAACGCTCACACACCCTCCGCGGACCCTTTTCTCTCAGGCTCGCGCACTGAACTTGCGCATCACAGCCCCATTTGCGGCGCGCGCGTGCACTGCGCCCCGACACCTTCGGGACCCGAGCAAGCTGCACCTGCGCAGTCCCAGCCGGCCCGCCTAGGCCTGGGCGGGCCTCCGTGGGGAGGCGGTGCGTCCGTCCTGGGCCTGAGCAGGCTGGGTCGCGGGGTAGATCCTGGGGGTGGAGGAGCACAGCAGAAAACTCTGGAAAAAGAAGGGGGCCGGACCATCTCCTCGCCCCAGGCGAGCAGTCCCAGAATGCTCTGCGCCGTATCCCAACCTGGACTCCATTTCCCAGCGGCCACTGCGGCCGGCGCTGGCTGCCCGCCGGAGCGCAGCGGCCCCTTTGTGAGTCTGCTGGTCTACCCCGGGATCGCTTTCCTTCCCTGGCTCGCGGGGATGCTGGGCCTCCGGCCTCTGCCCGCAGCGCGGAGGGAGGTGCCGACCCACTGGCAGGAGGCGGTGAGGAGTCCCGGGCGGGCGGGCGCGTGAAGGGGCCTGTCACCACGCGTGGGAAAAAAGTGGGACTGGGGCGGGGGGGCGATCCTGTGTAAGACAGCGTCACCGTGTGTGTGTGTCTGCGACAGCGTGAGGCCTTTTCACTGTTTGTGAGAGACCGTATGCGACCCTGCCTGTGACAATGAGTGGGCAACTGTGCGGCTGAGTGTATGGTCACGTGAGACATCGTAAGAGTGTGTCCTTCGGACTGTGACAGTGTGACACTGTATGTCAGTGTGACAGTGGACCAGAGTGTCCTTGTGGAGCCGTCTCTTGAGGGCTGCAGGGCAGCTGCCAGCAAAAGGCCTGTGGTGTGCGGTGTGGGGACGCCGATGCCCCAGGGTTGGGATCAGCGTTGAGATGAAGGGGCAGAGATGCACAAACAACAGAGAAGACAGAGAGGGAGAGGAGGAGACACGAAGCAGCCCCAGCCTTAAGCTTCGACAGCAGAAGCCCAGGCTGCCGGAACAGGAAGGGGGGGACGCACTGTGTGCTGTTCCTGAAGATAAATGGCGTGATGACTGACATCACAAAGGATGTCCAGGCACTGTGCTCAGTCCTTTATGTAGATCGTCTCCAGGTCGTGCTGACAGCTGATAGGTTGGAGATCCCATTTTTCTGACGATAAGAAAACAGGTTTGGAGTGTTTGGAAACCCCAGGGAGGTTGCGGAGCTAGTGAGTGGTGGTGGATCGGATGTTCGAGGCATTATGATCCCCAAACTTAGTGATTTTTACACTAAGTAGGCTGCAGGTTAGTGGGAACTAACTCTTGATTAAGGGGTTTCAGTGACTGTTCCTGTGTAGTCTCTGACCCCCGTCTCTCATGAGGAATTGGTCAGAAAAGTAGAGATTGGTTTTCAGGTGCAGTTAGTCCTAAGCCAGGACCGGAAGCTCTGTGACCTGACTCTGGTCCAGTGTCCTCCAGATCACTCGACCCCTCTGAGGTTTGCTCTGTGTGAAGATGCTTTCTCAGAGGCAGTCACTCTGTAGCATCTCTCTCATCTTTGTAGACATTTTTCCTTTCAACATCGGCATCCGGTGGAAACATTAAAAAGTTGGACCTGGATTCCTGTTGGGCTCAACTGCTTATTACCCTGAAGCCTTGATTAATGTCATGCGTGAAGGTTGGGGGGTGGTGTTCGTTACTTGGCAGTGCCATTCTGAACCATCGATACTGTTATGGTTTGTGATTATAAAAGAGGAGCTGACGTATGCAGAGAACGTTTATATTGCGTTCTTGAGCTCTAAAGCACGTGGGAAAAAGAACTGCACGCTTAGACAGGAGTGGCAGATTCAGGGATACCTCGGCGTCTGTGGTGGGAGGACAGGGAGGTTTCTAGGCTGGTGATGCAGGGTTTCTTTCTCCCCCTCAGCTCTGTCTTCTCCAGACTCTGTCCTCCTGCCAGGGAGGAGCCTGAAGGAAGAAGACAGAGAACCTGTCATAAATTCTTAAGTTCTTAAAGCCATGTCCAAGGTAAGGAAGCATTTCTTTTCCCTTCCCTGAAATGCCTCATTTTTCAGGTTTTACGTGAACATTTTGGTTTTCTTCTGAAACTCCCCAGCCTCACAAAGTTGCATTCATTAGTGACTTGATCCTCATGCTCTTCAGTCCAGTAAAAGGAGGTCCCTAAGAGCCCTGTGAGCTTCCTCTCTCTCTTAGCATTTTCATTTTCATTCAAGAAATAGTTTAGCACCTCCTTGGGTTAGGAGCTCTGGAGAGGGGAAAGAATACTCCTTCATCTAGGGACTTAATTCACTGAGGTCAAGGTGTTCATTCAGATGTAACCAACAGCTTGGAGCTTTTCCACAGGCCCGGGTTTGAGAGGAAGGCAAGATGAGGGCTGCTGGGTAGTCTTAGTCACAGTACTCGGCAAGGTCTCTTGCTCAGGTGATTTTGAGGAACTGGATGTGTTTGGTCTTGAGTAGTAAAACATGGGTCAGCTAGCGCGGGGATTTTTTCAGGCATGCTGTGGGCTTTGAGGAGTAGGATTACATGGAAGTAATGAGGTCCTGTCTTAGGGACATCCTGACTAGTAGGCAGCAGGTAGTATATTCTAGTCGCCCAGTTAAGATTAGTGGAATATGGAAAAATAGCAGGAAATGTTTAGTAAAGGAATAATAATAGGGAGTACTTTAATCCACATTTAAAAATGGCTATATACATCTTTAACAGTAAATAGTTTGGAATGGCAGCCAGAAGGAACAATGACCAGATCGGCATGTCTAGAAACAAATGCAAATATAAATAAGAATGGAAAATACTGTCCTGGCTGGTGGGGCTCAGTGGCTGAGCGCCAGCCTGTGAATCAAAGTGTCACTGGTTCAATTCCCCATCTGGGGCACATGCCTGGGTTGCGGGCCAGGTCCCCGGTGAGGGGCGCACAAGAGGCAACCACACATTGATGTTTCTCTCCCTGTTTTTCTCCCTCCCTTCTCCTCTCTAAAAAACAAATAAAATCTTTAAAAAAAATGGAAAATACCAATTCATTCACTAAACATATAATTATTAAAGAATTACTGTACCAAGTGCTGTCAGTACTGTGGTAAATAAAAACAGACTCTGTCTTTGTCTATGTGGAACTTAGTGTCTATTAGTTTGTATATTATACTATAATGAATGATGTTAAATCAGTGGAGATGGGATGGGTTATTTAGAAAAAAAGTCCTTTCGTATATTGTGTAAGTTCAATCTAAAAAATAAAACCACATGAACTGCTAGATGAAAATAGAGAGGATGGTTGTAAAGAGGAAGATGAATCAGAGCAGAAATCAGCACTGGCCAGTGGACCTTCTTGTGACGACTGATGATAGACATGTGCCGCACGTGGCTATGGAGCACTTTGTGTGACCAAGGGGCTGAACTGTTAATGTTAACTCATTTAAATTTAACTGGCTACATGTGGTTAGTAGCTGGTGTAATGGATAGCACAGATATTGGCTTATCAAATGATAAAGCCAGGAAAATTGGGGTGAACTTGTCCAAGGGAGGAAGGGAACATATTTCTGTCACTAATTGGTGACTGTGTGGTTATAGGAAGCTATAGTATGTAGTGAGGGTCAGGAACATCGGTGGTGGTGAGCGAGGGTTTGCAGAGGGTGGTAGGAAAGGAGGAAGGATGCTGTGGAGTGGTGTACCCACTGATGGAGCTCGTCATTTCGTTCCTTTGCCCAGAGCCTTCACTGGTTTCCATTTTACTTGAAATGAAGCCCAGTGCCCTTATCACAGCCTCTATGGCCCTATGTGGTCCAGCCCCAGGGTACCCCAGACCTCGTTTTCTGCAAGTGTTGACATCTCCCTGCTCCATTCATGCTGGTCAACTTGCTGTTCCTCAGACGTTCCAGCTCTTTCCTGTCTCCGAACAGATGCTGGTGTGGCCTGCTCTCCTACTTTCTTTAGATTCTTGTTCAGACATCACCTCTTTATTTAGGTTTATCTTGATTATCTTATCGAAAATAAATACCCCTGTCACTCTGCGTAACCTTCTCTTATTTTTTGTCAGAGCAGTTAACGCTACTGGCATTGTGTGACCTTTTATTTAATGTCTTTCTCCTCTGTTCAAATATCAACTCCGTAAGGGGAGGGACTATGTTTTGTCCACCTTTGTATTCCCAACTCTTATAACTGTGTAGGTAGTACAGGGTGGGGCAAAAGTGGGTTTACAGTTGTATGGAAAGTAATAATTAATAACAACACAAGAATAAACTGTTTTGCACACTCACAACCATAAGCCTACTTTTGCCCCACCCTGTGTTTGCCAAATTCACCTGTGAATGAACAAAGGCATGAGTCCCGCGGAGGCTAGAGCCAGCTACCTCTCCTCTGCTGCCCGCATTGGTAACGGAAGAACACGAGGGTATGATGTGTAGAACAGACAGAGCCCATCACCCCAATGCAGTGTCTGCGATCCTACCCCGGACCTCCTGTGTCACAGTCTCTGGTATTGGGGCCCAGGAAACCCACATTTTCATTGAGTCCCAGGATGATGTTAATGTGCACTTTTTGAGAACCGCTGCCTCTGAAGCTTGCTTGTAAAGTATGCCTGTGTAAGCAGCATTCTGACGTCTGGTGTTCTTCCCACCCCGTGCTCACAGCTGGGCTCTTGGGTGGCCCTGTGTGCCTCTCACAGTCCCTGTGTCTCCCTGCAAAACGTCGCTTTTGAGAATCCAGACTGATAATCTTGGTTTTTAAGTTAATATTTAGTACATTTTCATTTAACGTAATTAGTGATGTATTTGTGTTTAAGACTACTATACTGCAGTTTGTTTTCTACCTATCCCACCTGTTCTTTTCCTTTTTTTCTCCTTTTTTTTGGATAAATCAGGTGTTTTCCCCATGTTATTTTGTTAACTGTATATTATTCTTTTAAAGGCCACTCTAGGATAATATGTATCCATTATTCACTAGGTAATAATCCTCTTTCTGCCCCCTGTAATCTTCTTTGTATAATTAGCACTTTTACCACTTCCTGAACAAGATAAGACCCCTATAGTGGTTTAACTCCAAGAAAACATAGTAATAGTAGATGTTACATACGTACTATAGGTACTGTTTGGGGCTCTTAATTTCTTTCTGTTTCTGTGCTTCCATTTCCTCCCATTTTTCTTCTACCTGAAACCCCCCTACTAGCATTTCTTTGAGTCCAGGTCAATAATTGACTCCTGGCCTCAATTGTTGGGTCAAAACAATGTAATTTAAAATGTTTTTGAGGTTAAATAATTCTGGGAAATCCTAGTCTCAAGGGAGAGAAAAACATCTAGAGATTTATTTTAAGGAAATAGAGACATTGCAGAATGGGAGTGAAAAATTAAGATTCATATAACTTGAAAGTAATCAAGGGTTTACATGGCATCAATATTACATGGCATGTTTATACCATGTAATATTATCCACCCAACAAAACTTATAAGTAAATGAATATGTATAGATAATCATGGATATGTCTGCGTAAGGAGACATTTAAACAAATACATACTAACTGTAAATTTTGATTGCTTCTAGAAGGTAGGGTGACGTGGAGGGTGGAAGATTTACAATTCTTTTACTTAAAAAGGGAAAGAATTCACTGAAGGTAGAAATACTGAATATCATTTTCTATGTTTCCTTAATAGTGACAAAATTGTATGAAAATTCTATTTTCTCTAACCAAAATATATGTAAAAGTATTTGAAAGGTAGTCAAGTCTCATTGGCCAAGATAAAAACGTCAATAAGACAGTTGAAACCTAGAATCCATTAGTTTGTATGGGCAGCTAAAACAATGTCTTTAAGAACTTTATCTAGCAAAACCTACCTCACCTCTATCTACAGAAGCAATGATGTGTGAGGAACACTTTTCTTGCGCAAAATTTTAAAGGGTTTGTATTGAAAGTCTGAGTTTTAATAGCTGATGGTCGGCAGTGCCCCACCCTGCCTAGCACAAGGTTCATCTTTTCAGACCCAGTTCCCTTCCCTCCTTGAAGCCTTTACTCACCTCGCAGATTCCCCTGGATTATGATGTGTTTTAGTGATGGAAGCTGATGCGTGTCACTGATGTTGATGAGAGTCATAGTTTTGCTTCCCTTATAGGCTACTTAACATTTTTGTCCATTGCTCAGGCATTAGTGATTCATATTATTCACTCATTTTTCCATTAAAAATGTTTTTGTGTGAAATTGCTAATGTGCCTAAATATATCTTCAGTGGGAGCATTCCTCTACAGAGTCACGGGAAGAATAGGAGTGATGTTTGTATTTGACAACCAGAGGCTGGGGAACACACCAGAACTTACTCCAGCTGGGGTCCCAGAGGCCATGCTGTGCCGGGCCCGTCCCTCTGCTGCTGGACTGAGGGGAGATCAGGCATGGCTGCCAGCCGGACTCAGTGCAGCGGCTGTTCACCAGCCTGTGAGGTGGTCATTCAGGGTTTGACCAGTCGGTTCAGCTGTCCAGGTATGTCCCGTTGAGTGCCATTTGTCTGTCGGCCCAGCTAAGAGTGGGCATTGCTCTGTGACACGTCAGACCTAAGAACCATGAACGGAACCAGCCAGCAAGCCCTGGTAGGTCTGGAGCAGTTGGAGCTCATTAGGAAGACGACCCATTTTGAGTTTTGAGGGACCAGATAGGTCTTGCCCCACACTATAAGTAAGGTCCGTAGTTCAGCACACAGCAACAACTCTCGCTCATTAGACAGGAGAAGTTGGGTGTTGTCCCTCCAGTGAGGGTGGTAGGTTTTTTTTGATGCACTTCATAATCACATTGGAAATGTTCACTATTTGTTAATTAACAGTGCTTAAAATGACCATTGTTTTGTCTCTCAGGTAGCATGATAGGTTACCAACTGTCACTGAAACTCAGTGGGTTCTCAAGAGCTGTTAGACAATCTTCTGTTGTCCCCGCTTGTTCTCTGTGATGGCTTACATTTGTTTAAATTATAGTTTTGAAAAATCACCACAAGACTTGTTTACTCTCTTATTACATATTATAAGCATCGGTAGCATAGGGTGGTGTGTGTGTGTACACACATCCTATTGTTATATCTGGGACTTTCCACTGTAGAGTTTGGGAAAATGCTGGTTTGGACCACATACATTTTGGAAGGCTTAACTCACACTCCTGTGTCATCCTTGAAGCCTTTCTTTACTGTCCTAGTCCAGCCTTATTTTCCACATTGAGAAATGCTCTAGCATTTAGTATGAATAACGTATTATTTTCCTCTTGATTGTTAATGCTGTTACTTCCCTTTTTGTGTGTCTTACAAATTTTTTCTCCATCAGTAGGGTCTATGAAATTGTATACTTACCACGGCAATATCAAAATTAAGCACAGAGAAGTCATGCAGCAATTACTTGACATGTGTTGCTCAGAACACAAGATTCACTGCTAGAAAATTGCACCATGTGTAATATTTCTTTCTGAAAGATAGATGATTTAGCTCTTCAAACTATGCATATATGAGGGTAAGAACACTAGTTGGACAGGAGTATGTTTATGTCATTTCAGGATTTGGTGACATTTGGGGATGTGGCTATAGATTTCTCTCAAGAGGAGTGGGAATGGCTGAATCTTGCTCAGAGGAATTTGTACAGGAAGGTGATGTTGGAGAACTACAGGAACCTGGTGTCACTGGGTAAGGTCTCCCATAATTCAGAATCTGCAC
The DNA here is from genome assembly GCF_022682495.2 of Desmodus rotundus. Lineage (NCBI taxonomy): Eukaryota > Metazoa > Chordata > Mammalia > Chiroptera > Phyllostomidae > Desmodus > Desmodus rotundus. The sequence goes on along the minus strand of NC_071398.1, from coordinate 50,201,712 downwards.
GTAGGGCTGATCTCCAGCCTCATGTTTGAGAAGCCTCTGATAGAATTCACTGAATTTCTTCCGTTGCTCCTGCAAGTAGGCTGAGTTTTGTAGAACTGGCAGCTACATTAGACTATTTCTGCAACTTCCTGTTCCACATTCTTCAGAACACTTCTTCCTTAACTTCCTCTATAATGCCCTCACCTCCTGATGACCAAGGAACTTGATCTGATTAAGGGCCTGGCTAATGCCCTCTTTGTTTCTTCCAAGCAGGAGTCTCAGTTTCTAAGCCAGAGGTGATCTCACTGTTGGAGCAAGGAAAAGAGCCCTGGATGGTGAAGGAGGTGGGCACAGGAGGCATGTACTCTGGTGAGTGAGAGGACTCGGGAGGTGAGGCCACTGCAGGAAAACAAGCTCCGCCATTCTGAAGGTTCCATTGTGTAGCAGATACCTTCTGGGTAGCTTTTCTAAATGCTTCAGGCCTGGGACAGACATTGAGGTGTCTGTAGCTTGAGCTCCCCAACTTACTCTCCTTGTATATATTCTCTCACACCTTACTGTCTTCTCTGATAACCTGTCCTGTCCTCTGGGTCCAAAGGTCACAGGGTCTCCTTGTCCTTGCCTTTTAGTTTTGCATAAGTCGCTCCATCACATTTAAAAAATCCAGACATAGCAATGCCTCTGCTTTTCCTTTTTAGTTACTCATTTCTTACAGATTAAAGGAAATTATTTCATTTACTTATTCATTATTCTTTTACTAATAATGTTGAGCATCTTTTCATGAACTTATTGGCCATTCTATATATTTTGTGAAGTGTTTGTTCAAGTTTTGGCCCATGTTTTAGTGGGTTGTTTCTTGAGTTGTAAGAGTTCTTTCTTTAGATAGTCTTAGTACGAGTCCTTTGTCATTTATACGTATGCCAATTGTGGTTTGTGTTTTTATTTTTCTACTGCTGTCTTTTGAGCATCCAAAGTTTTCAATTTTTAAAAATTCCAGTTTATTAATTTGTCTTGGTTGGTGCTTTTGTGCCATATCTAAGAAATTCTTGCTATTCCCAGGTCATCAACATTTTCTTCCATGTTTTTCCTGGGATTTGACATTTGGGCATATGACCCATTGAGCTACTTTTGTGTCTTGTTAAAATAAAGATTGAAGTTCACTTTTTCCCCCTTTGGATATTCGGTTGCTACAGTACTATTTATTGTAAAGACTTTCCTTTCCCTGTTATATTGCCTTGTTGGAACCTTTGTTGAAAATCAGTTGACCATAAATGCATGGGTCTGGTCCTGAACTCCATTCTGTCCCCCTGATCTAGATGTCTGGCCTTTGACCAGTACCACACTCTCCTGATAGCTGTAGCTTTCTAGTAAATTTTGATATCAGATACTTCAGTTTGTAAAATCACTTTGGCTATTTTAGATCTCTGCATTTCCATATACATTTTAGAATGAAATTGAGAATTTCTACCCCAAAATTTTGATTTGAATTATAATGAAGCTATACATCAGATTGGGGGAGAATTGACATCCTAACATCATTGAGTTTTCTGACTCATGAGTATGGTTTATTTAGCCATTGATTAGTCTTCTTTCTCTCAGCAATATTCTGTAGTATCCAACGTAGTGGTCTTAGATATCTAAAAAAAGTTTTTATCTGTGCCTATTATTTTTTTGTGCTATTATACCTAGAATTCTTAAAAGCTCCTTCTTCCTGTTGTTTGCTGCTAATATGCAAGAGTGTAAAGTGATGTTTATATTAACTTTATATTTTATATAACCTTGCTAGATTCATCCAGTAGTTATTCTAGTAGTAGTTTTGTAGGTTCCTGAGTGTTTTCTGCAAAGACAATCATGCTATCTGCAAATACACTGTTATTTCTTCGTGATTCTTATGCCTCATTTTTCTTGATTTATTACAATAGATAGGGCCTCCTGTACAATGTTGGATGCCATTGCTAAGAGCAGATACACTTGTATTGTTCTCAGTCCTAAAGGAAAATGTATTTAATCTTTCACCATTAAGTTGATATTAGTTTGCTTAGATCTCCTTCCTTAGTTTTAGAAAGTTCCTTTCTAGTCCTGGCTTGCTGAGAATTTTTATTAATAAACTTAGTAAAATACTCTTTCTATATCTATTAAAATGATATACGGTTTTCATCTTCAGTATGTTGATATAGTGATCATTGATTGGTTTTCACATATTAAACCAACCTTGCATTCCTGGGATAACTATCCTTGGTCATGATTGTGCTTTCGTATTTTCTGGGTTTGATTTGCTATAATGTTATTAAAGGTTTTCCATGTATGTTCATGTGCAACATTGGTTTTGTGAACCATGATATGAATTTTGGGTTTATTTTGAAAGTGGTGGGAAGCCATTGGGAAATCTTGAGGGACAAATAGGTGATTTGATTTGGGAATGGAAAGGGGAAGGCAAATGAAGGCCTGTGGCAGGTTAATAAAATCAAGTAATTTAATATGAAATTACTTTTATATATGAGGGCATCTCAGCTTCAGGGATTAACTGCAATTTTACATTTGGTGGGAATATATCTCACAGAAAATGATATTCAGGAAGACCTTTCTCAGACTGCAAAAGTTTAACCATAGAGTTTCATGTAGAGCCTAAGGTAACTAATAGTACCTGATGTGTCTTTGAGTCTGGGGATCTTAAGGATGTTTTTTAGCCACACTGGTAATATGAAGTGGGTTTTTCTAAAGATAATGAACATACCTTGAATGCAGGATAAACTGAGGTAAGAGAGGAAGGGTGCTTGGAGACTGTTACATTAACATAGATATAAAATGATGATTGTTATTTTAAATAACCTCTTCAATTTTCAATTTTTCTGATAGTTACCTTATTGGTTATGTATGCTTAATTTATGTCCTTAATCAACTTTCTTAAGGTCTTGTTCTTTGTATGTTATACTTTTTAGACTGCATTTAACAGCTGTTAACTCTTCAAACTTATGTATTTTATTCACTGTTTTAAAAGTTCTTCTCTGCTACTGCATAAACACAAAAGATTTTTTTTCTTACTGTCTTTTAGATTGGGAGTATGCATTTAAAAACAGTGAATTTTCATCAAAGAAAGTTATTTATGAAGAATCATCCAAAGTGATGAGAATGGGAAGAAGCCATCTTAGTTATAACCCTGACTGCTCTCGTTTGAGAGAAGACTATAAAAGCGGGCACTGGTTTAAGAACAAGTTGGGCAGTAAGGAGGTCCATCCTAGTCAACTGATCATCACTCATAAAGAAATCCTCACTGAAGATCAAAGTAATGCATACACTAAATCTTGGCAAACTTTCCACCAGGATGCAGTATTTGCTATAAAACAGGGTTTTCCCACCAAAGAAAGAGTACGTAAACATGAGCCACATAAGAGAAGTTACCGAAAAAAATCTGTTGAAGTGAAACGTAAGAAAGTCTACGTAGGAAAGAAACTTTTGAAATGTAATGAGTGTGAGAAAGTCTTCAACCAGAGTTCATCCCTTACTCTTCATCAGAGAATTCATACTGGGGAGAAACCCTACGCCTGTGTTGAATGTGGGAAAACCTTCAGCCAGAGTGCAAACCTGGCTCAACATAAGAGAATACACACTGGGGAGAAACCCTATGAATGTAAGGAATGTAGGAAGGCCTTCAGCCAGAATGCACACCTTGCTCAGCACCAGAGAGTTCACACTGGAGAGAAACCCTATCAGTGTAATGAGTGTAAAAAAGCCTTCAGCCAGATTGCCCATCTGACTCAGCATCAAAGGATCCACACTGGAGAGAGACCGTTTGAATGTATCGAGTGTGGCAAGGCCTTTAGTAATGGCTCATTTCTTGCTCAGCACCAGCGAATTCATACCGGAGAGAAACCTTATGTATGTAACGTGTGTGGGAAAGCCTTCAGCCATCGTGGTTACCTAATCGTACACCAGAGAATTCACACCGGAGAGAGACCTTATGAATGTAAGGAATGCAGGAAGACCTTCAGTCAGTATGCACACTTAGCTCAACACCAGAGAGTTCACACTGGAGAGAAACCATATGAGTGTAAAGTGTGTAGGAAAGCCTTCAGCCAGATTGCATACCTCGATCAGCATCAGAGGGTCCATACTGGAGAGAAGCCCTATGAATGTATTGAATGTGGGAAAGCCTTTAGCAATAGTTCGTCGCTGGCACAACATCAGCGAAGTCACACTGGAGAAAAACCTTACATGTGTAAGGAATGTAGGAAAACGTTCAGTCAGAATGCAGGCCTTGCTCAGCATCAGCGAATTCACACAGGAGAGAAGCCTTATGAATGTAATGTGTGTGGGAAAGCCTTCAGCTACAGTGGCTCTCTCACTCTGCATCAGAGAATTCACACTGGAGAGAGGCCCTATGAATGCAAGGACTGCAGGAAGTCTTTCAGGCAGCGTGCACACTTGGCTCATCATGAAAGAATTCATACTATGGAGTCATTCTTGAGTCTCTCCTCTTCCTCACCCTCCATGTCCAGTCAGTTGCCAAGACCTGTAGCTTTTATCTCTTAAATACACCTTTAATCATTTTCACTCCATCACCTTTGTCCAGTACACAATAATCTACTTGACATGGACTATGGAAATAGCTTTCTAACTGGTTTCCTGTATTTGCCACTTAGTCAGTTGTCCACATTGCAGGCAAATGTATTAAAAATAGTTTGATCATATCACTCCTCTCATTAAAACCACTCAGTGGTATCCCATAGTTCTTAAGGTTAAAGCACATACCCCTCAACATAGCCTAAAAGATCTCCCTCCAATACCTTGTTCCAGTCTACCTTACAAAGCCCCATCTCATGCCAAGATCCACCTCATTCTTTGGAGACTTGTCCAGAATTATAAACTCATATTCCAGCATCGAGTAGACCTTGGTTCTAATCCTTGCTCTTCCATTTTTGCCCTCTAATTTTGGAGACACATTTTGTCTTTCGTAAGCTTCAGTTTTATTTATGTTATGGGAATAATAATGGTACTACCTCGAAAGTTAATGGGAGCATCAAGTGAGATGATGCATGTGAATTGCTCAGCAGAGTGCCTGGCATAAAGCATTCACTCAGTAAACATTCATGTAAAATAAAAAGATACCATGTTATACAAAGAAGACAGTCATTTTGACAACAATTAGCTGAGAAATAAAAGCCGCAGCTCAGGACACAAGAGCCTGTAAAGATTTCTGATTAGGAACAGTGGTCATAAAGGTGGGGGACCAGGGAATCCTGTATCGCAGGACTTCTAGTTCAGCTTGAACATACAGGGATATGACTAACTTCACTACATAGTCAACCATTCTAAGAAGTCAGCCAACTTTTAAAAATCAACTTGGGGTAAGTAGAATTTACTGAGATGTATTTTTCATTTACAAAAGACAAAATAGATGCTTAAAAAAAGGAAACTTGAAAAGGTCAATAACCAAAGAAGACTGAAAAATAAAGTCTAAGTTTGACCCTTGCTCCTAATTCCCTGTGAGTGCACTGTATTACATCTGCCATTTAAAACAGAGTTCCTGACAGACAGGAAAGGAAACCGAAACTATAGGTCAATACTGGTAAACTGCTGCCCACAGACACGATTGACTTGGTGCATCAGTTTAGAAGGAATATGAATCCCTTTAGGTGGGCATGTGTTTTCCAGTTACCACAGTTCAAACCATTCCCTGTTCTCTTACATCTGACTCGTTTTACACTTTATATTACTTCCTGACTCTGAGAATGCAATCAATGCATTAACCAACTCATGAGTACAGGTACAAAAAATGATGAAAATAGAATAAGACTTGAAGAGACATCCTGTGGGGGGAAGACTGAGTATTACACAAATGTTAGTGGGCCCCAAATTAATCTACAGATTCCTTATATCTAACAAAATCCTAAGAGTTTCTTAAGGCTTGAAAGATTGTGTGAACATACACATTCATACAGATAAACATACAAAGAAAGTGTATCACAAAGGTGGTATTTCATGCCAGTGGCTTAACAGTATGGGTAAAATTGGCTTAGTTCTGTGCAAAGCAACCCCATCATTTTATCCAAATGTGAAACAGGGATTAGAGGACACTTACATACTTTATAATTATGGAGTGAGAACAATCTTCCTAAACGACGTGGATCCAGAAGCCACACACACCAAGATTCTAGGTTTGATTCTGTGAGTACTTTATTTAATAAAGTGTTTATATAGTCAGAGTATAAACAAAAGGCTTAAACATCAGAATTAGAGGAAATCATTAACTCACAAAATTCATATCCTTAATGTAGAAGTGCCCCTATGATCACTTAGAAAATGACACCTCCTCTCCCCATGGGCAAACGGCATGAAGAGGCAACAGGTGGGGGGGGGGGGGGAGAAGGCAGAGAACTGTACTTGAACAACAATAAAATTAGGAAAAAAGGCAACAGGTGACTGATGAACACATGGTAAGTACTGAATCTCACTGAGATCAGAAGAACTACAAGTTAAGCCAATGAACTGCTTGCATTGCAAAAGCACATGAAAGGAGATACTTCTGTGTGCTGGGTGAGGAAGTGTGAACTGTACAACCTTTGTGGAAGGCAGCTGTCAATATTATTCATGGGACAAACCAAGATTTTCTTTGCAGTTAAGTATCACACAAGTGTATCTCCCCTTTATATCCCAGTAAACAGATAAAACAATGTAAAAGGTATGAAACAAAGCAGAAAAGAGGGTCATCGGTGGATGAAACAGTTAAATTTTGCAAAAGGCAAAAGGGAGAAGAGTGTTTATTCATGAGATGTAGCACAAGAAACTGCTAACCCAGATGCTCACGTGGTAAGGGATCCAGTAATGGGAACCCATCTGCAAAGATCCCTCCAGAGGCTCAGGCTCTGCGTGGCTTGTGTGGGAACAATGACAGGACTGTTGAGTGCTTTTCTATGTGAAAATTCTGTTAGTATCCCCTGCCAGCAGCTTCCTACTTCACCCTCTCTTCTATAAGTACACTGAGTGGGACTCTTCACCCACAAAAATGACTTCCCATAGCAAATTAGCAAAAGTTAGAAGAAAATATAGCAAGGTATATTTATGACTTTGACATTGGACATATCTTTCTAAAATAGACAAAATGAAAACCATAAAAGAAGATTAAAGAGGTTAATATCAAAAGTTAGCATGCTTTTAAACAAAGTTAAAAGATAGGCAACAGAAAGGGAGATGATTAATACAAAGGGAGAGATGTAAGATATCAAATAAAGGACAACTAAGCAAGTATAAAAGTGGACAAGGTATAAGGATGAGAAAATCCGAGAAGAAATATGGGTGGCTGGTAAATGAGTTCCTGCTTAACCTTGCTAGTACTGAGATACAAATTTAAATAATAAAATCTTAAAAATTGTCAGTGGTGGAGAGGAAAGTACTCTCATCAGGGCCACGTTGGAGGCATTGTGGTTTTACCAGTGTTCACTATAGCCCCTTCGGAAGGCAGCGGGGTCAGTACATGAAAGGCTGGAAGAGGCATTAGTGGAAACGCAGCAGTTTAAGAGAATGGACTGAATATTGATGTGGATTTAACTAAAAGATGTTGATTGAAACAAGCAAACTTTTCAGAATGCAGAGAGTATTTTATTTTTTTAATATATTTGTTACATTTATATAAGTATGAATGCTCAGAAAAAGTTCTGAGTAGACACATTCAACCGGTAAGTGTTTCTTCTGGGGAGGGGACTGCCATTGGATATTCTTGTCAAGAGACAATTTAGTGTTAGTAATATTTGATGTTATAAACACGAATGTAAGAGGATTTTAAAAGTTAAAGTATGAAAAAATGCAATGGACTGACAGTGAACTAGGGCAGCTATAGTGAGAGCAGCCTAAGCTGACACTTTTTTGGAATTTGCAGAATCTCTCACTGACTCCCCAGCCCTTCCAGGTAACATACAGAGATCCCAGTAACCTTTCCATTTGGGGAAACAGATCTCTAGTGAGAGTATCTGAAGAACTGCCTGCCATCTACCTAGGACAATCAACCATATTCTTTAAAAAAAAAATCCTCACCCTTGGATATGTTTATTGATTTGAGAGAGAGAGGAAAGGGGGATTGGGAAGAAAGGAACACCAATGGGAGAGCGAAATATGAATTGGCTGCCTCCCATATGCACTCCAACCAGGGATTGAACCCACAACCTTTTGGTGTATGTGACAATGCTCCAACCAACTGAGCCACCCAGCCAGGGTCAGGGAGTTACTGTCAAAGCCTTCCAAAGGTGGCTGCCCTCACCAAAGGTGTCAAATACACACACCTACCAGAAAGAGACTTTCATGAAGGACGGATCTGATCTACAAAGACAGTTGGCTTCAAGTAAGGAAACTTCATTTCCCCATCCCTTCCGGTCTCTGCAGTAGAGTGGTGAATCCGCATGAAAGCAAATTCGAATCTATGAATGAGGAACTTTTAAATGTATTTACTAACTTCTGAATTTTAAGTGGTGGAACCAAGGTGTCTCTATCTGCCCCCCTCTTCTGAAACCAAGGAAAAGCAAAAAGAATCAGATGTGGAAGCTCCATCTTGGATGAAGTTGAGATATACAATTTGGAGCCTCAAAATCCACAAAGAAATGTTGCTAATGTGGTGAGAATCCTGGGAGGAAGCTACTCTTGCATTTGAGAGCACAAAATTACTCCAAAGCAGTGGTGTATCTGGGCAAAAAACCCAAAACAAATACACACCTTGATTTCAGCCACAGAATTACTGTGAAAAGTTTGGCTTTTCAAGCCTCCCTATCTGTTTACAGCCCCAGTGGCAGGACAAGGACCAGAGGACTCAAGAAGAAACATGGGGTCTGAAAAGGGGATTTATCGTGTGACTGATGATGAGCAGGGACTGCAAAGTAAAGGCCAAATCCTTGCTGCTCTGATTGTCAACACCACTTGAGGATTTGTTAAGAGTTCCAGAATCCTGGGCTCTAACCCTGACCTGATATTTTGAAATCTGCATTTTCATAAATAAGATTCCCCAGGTGATTTGAGTATGCAGTAATGTTTGGGGACCATTGGACTAAAATTTCCTGCTACTCTGGATGACTGCCTGTTGATAAACAGTTAAATCAGGAAGAACTCTATTCATTCAAAAAATTAAAGTTCTATCCCTGCGGGGGCCCTGTGAAATACTGGTAGACTCAGCCTTATCCAACTTCCTTCTAAAATGGGGGGGAGGGACAAAAAATAAATATGCCAGCATCATTAAAATAGGAAAGTGATACCACCTCATATCACACACTATTCAAGTGTAATATAGTCCCGGCCTGGTGATTCAGTTGGTTGGAGCATCATCCCACACACCAAAAGGCTGCAGGTTCAGTTCCCAGATGAGGTGTATACCTGGGTTGTAGGTCTGATCCCCAGTCAGGGCACATAGGGGAGGCAACAGTTCGATGTTTCTCTCATTCTCTCTCCCTGTCCCCCGCCCCTTCCTCTAAAATCTATAAAACATATCTTCTGGGTGAGGATTTTAAAAAGTGTAACAGGGAAACAATTAGGGCCACACTAAAAGAACATGCCAGGATCTTTGGCACCCCCTGCCCTCTGAGAAGAGGGACGCAATGGAGAAAAAGAAGAAACTCTGAAAAACCTTACTAATATATCCCAATTTGGTGGGCAAGGTGTAGCACTGGGTGAAGGTGCCTCAAATTCCTCTAAGAATCCTTCATTCTACAGAGATGTTAGTTTAAATAGCAAAGGCAAGTTGTCAATATCTATTAAAATATGCTTATCTTTTGATCCAGTAATTCATCCTCCAAAAACATTGGTAAAACCGTACAAAAACGCCCTCGTTGGTGTGGCTCAGTGGATTGAGTGCCTGCCTGCAAAGCAAAGTTGCCGTTTCGATTCCCAGTCAGGGCACATGCCTGGGTTTCAGACCAGGTACCCAGTTGGGGGCGTGCAAGAGGCAGCCAATCGATGTATCTCTTGCACATTGATGTTTCTCTCCCTCTTTCTCCCTCCCTTCCCCTCTCTTAAATAAAAATTTTAAAAACAAAACAAAAAACCTTACAAAATATATGTACAAGAACATTAATTGAAACATTGTTGTTTGAAAATAGATCCTATATAAAGGACACATGGACAAAACCAAGGGGGAGGGTAGAGGTGGGGGAGGGAGATGGGTTCACCTGGGGTGGGGTGGAGGGATGGGGAGAAAAGGCATACAACTGTAATTGAATAAAAATAAAAATTTAAAAAAAAAGAAAAGAAAAGAAAAGAGATTCTAGACCCATAGTGATCCCTGCCTTCACTAAATGCTTATTTGAGATCTGCACTTCTGGTGAAAATGAAATTAGAGGGAATAGTTTAGCCTTCCAATTAAAATGTTAAAAAAAACTGAACAAAATACATAAAACCTTGGTGTTGAAGAGACTCTGGACATCTGGCAACGGACCAGAGATCCCTGGGACATGGGACATGAATGAGGTGAGTGCTGTGCTGACTTCCCCAAGGAGCTGTGGGGGAGTTAGTTCCCAGGCCGCGGTCTCTCCTAGTGGAGGGGATGGAGCTGGGATTCCGGGAGACTGAGGTGGCTGCACTTCACAGGAGAAAGCGCCTGAATGCTCTTAGAGAGAAAACAACATAGACATCTGCAAAATGTTTACCTGAGTAAACTCTGGTTTTTATCGGAATAGTGAACAGAACACGTGTGTGGAAATTACCTGAAGTCAAGGAAAGGACTGATAGAACTATAAGGAGAAACAGACAAATCCACGATGGCAGGAGACTTCGAAATGCATACCCCAAAAGAACAAGTGGAAAATCAGTGAGGATATGGAAGACCATCAGCCAACTTGACCTAATTGATATTTTAAAACGATTCCGCCCCAGAGCAGAATATAATATACATACATACTTTTCAAAGGCGCCCAGCACATTTACCAAGACAGACCATACTCCAGGCCTTACAACTTGTCTCGATAAATTCAAAAAGGTTCAAGTCGTACAAAATGTTTTTGTGCCCAGAACACATTAAATTAGAAATCAGTAACAGAAAGACAATTAGAGAATCCCCAAATATTTGGACCTAAATAGCCCAATTTTTAGTAAACTCTGGGTCAAAAGAGAAACAAAAAAAAGGGAATATATAAAGTACTTGAATTGAATGAAATTTAGAACATAGAATATCAAAAGATGTGACACTGTATTTAAAAGGAAATATAATAGCACTAACTGCCTAAGTTTTAAAAGAAAGCTCTCAAGTCCATTACTTCAGTTTCCACCTTAACAAATTAGAAAGAGCAGTGAACACCAGAAATTAACATAAGAATGGAAATAATAAATATAATAAAAACCAACCTTGGAGATTTTTTAATGATGATTTTATAGAACTAATGTGAAAAGTTTTTTGTTTTTAGTTTTTAATGTGAAAAGTTTAAATAAAAAATTAATTGTCGTACCTTATACTGCATGTATGATCACACTTCACAAATTGGTTGTTTTCCTTAGTTGTGGTTGAAGTTAGAGAGACCTAACCCATGTGGCCATACATTACACAAAGTTCCCTTAACAAGATATGGGTGTTTTAAAGAATGGCTTTTGCAGCCCTGGCCAGGTAGCTCAGTTGGTTAGAGCATTGTCCTGATACACGAAAGGTGCAGGTTTGATCCCCGGCCAGGGCACATACAATGAATACATAAATAAGCGGAACAAGAAATTAATGTTTCTCTCTCTTCCTCTTTTTCTCTAAAAATCAATCAATAAAAAAATTTAAAAAGTAGCTTTTGCAGAGGTAAAATGTACACAGAAGCACCCAACTGTATATAACCCACTTGCAAAAAAAGAATTCTGATTTCATTTCTTACGTATTTTGCACAAGCTAGATAGAGACTGAACACTATTATGGTGAACAGCTCACAGGTGAAGAGCCTGGTACACAAATCCAGGGGCTTTCCCATAGATTCACCATTTGGGCTGCTATAACAAAGTATCACAAACTGGGGGCTTAAACAACAGACATTTATTTCTCATGGCTCTGTAGGCTGAGAGGCAGAGATCCGGGTGCTAGCACTGTTGGGTACTGGGGAAGGTTAGCTTCCTGGCTCATAGAGAGCTGTCTTCTTCCCAGCTTATAGACAGCTCTGTTCTGACCTGGCAGAGAGAGAAAGTGAATCTCTCCGGTGTCCCTTCTCTTAAAGACACAAATCCCATCATGACGGCTGCACCCTCATAATCTCATCTAACCCCAGCTACTCCTCAAAGCTCCATTTCCAAATACCATCACTTTGGGGGGAAGGACTTCAACATATGAATTCGGGGGAGACACTTTCAGTCCACGAGACCCCATTCTCCACCAATTAGTTATTGCATGCCAGTGTTCTCACTTGAGAACACTGTTGAGAACACTTGAGAACTCAAGTTCATGTTGTTTCACTTGAAAATACCAATGCTCATATAAATATAGACAAATTTACTTTCAAATAAAACAAATAATTTCTGCTCTGCCATTTCTCAGTCTTCAGTATACCCTGTTCCCATCTTATTCCCACTCCCCTCCCCCATTAGCCTGTCAGGCTTGTTAGATTTTTCACATCACAACTTCCTGTCTATGGAGATAGAATTGTGATGTCTCCTTGCTCCACACAATTGTGTCATCTTTATCCATTCAAGGATTCACTCTTCTTTATTATCATCCACAAATTTCTGTCAGTTGAAAGTGACATCCTGGTTTTCCAGGAAGTCCCTTATATGTGATAGTTCTAGTTCTAAGGGACAAACCCAAACTCTTTCTTCACGTGACGTTAAATCAGGTTCAAAGCCCCACCCACAAAGATGGACTTTACAGTTCTACTTTGTTGTATATGGCCAACAAAATAGCTTTAAAATTACATTGGAAAAAAATAATCAGTGATTCTTATCAAATGAAGAATGGTCTTTACAAAAAATGAAGGATCCGATCATCTGAGCTTGATTAAGGCCTATGGTTAGCTCACTGCCTCAGTTAATATTAAATTCTCAGGTCAAAGTCACCAAGGATTTTTGCTGTTGGCTTTCAAAGTGGGATGCATCATCAAATGGTCCCATTTTTGCAAAATTTATGTTAGAGACAAACACCTTTTCCCCATGCCTCTGTCTCTGCTACTTTGAGCCTCAGTCTTTGCTTTTGTAACATTAGTCTTTTTGTTCTGAATGTGTATTCTGATGTCGAATCAGGGATGAGCTCCGACTATATGCCTTCCCACATTTGCTGCATGCATAGGGTATCTCTGAAGAATGACTTCCCTGATGCCTGATAAGGTCTGAACCACTGCTGAAGACCTTCCCACACTCGTTACATAGGGTTTCTCTCCAGTGTGACTTCTTTCATGTAGAATAAGGGACGCGCATTGACTAACAGCCTTCCTACATGTTTTGCATGTGTATGGTTTCTCTCCAGTGTGAATGCTTTCATGTTGGGTGAGGTGTGCACTCTGGCTGAAGGCCTTTCCACACTGATCACATTCATACAGTCTGTCTTCAGTATGAATTCTCTTATGTCGAGTAAGAGATATTCGATGGCTGAAGACTTTCCCACATTCCTCACATTGGTAGGGTTTTTCTCCAGTATAAGTTCTCTGATGTTCAGTAAGAAGTGATCGGCGGTCACTTTACTACATTTATTGCGTTGGAAAGGTTTCTCTTCAGAATGAATGTTCTGATGAATTTTAAGGTTAGCAGTTTCAGAAAGCATCTTCCCACATTCCTGACATTCAGTTTCTTTTTCCTTGTATGAACTTTCTGGTGTTGCATAAGGGATGAGTGCCGATTACAGACCTTCTCACATTTGTTGCATCTGTACAGTTTCTCTCCATTATGAATTTTTAGATGTAGAATAAGTGTTGAAAGCCACCTGAAGACCTTCTGACATTTATCACGTATGTAGGGTTTTTCTGCAGCATGAATTCTCTGATGAAGCATAATGGATGAAATCCTATTAAAGGATTTTCTACATTTATACAGATTCTCTAAAAGGTGACTTCCCTGCTGATTTAAGGCCTTCTTACTCTCATGGGTTTTCTCTCCATTGTGAATTCTTTTATGTACAAGGACTGACCTCTTACTGAAGCCTCCTGCACGTTTACTGCATTCACATATTTTCTTTCCATTGTGAGTTTTCCTATGAAGTAAAAGGGATGACCTTTGAATGACGGCTTTCCCACACTTTCTGCACCTGGGGGTATTCTCCACAAGGCGGATTTTCTGATGTAGACTGAGGGACGGGCACTGACTCAAGGCCTCCCCATAGCCAATGTTTACTTTCTGTCATGCATTTTCTCATGGAGAATCAGGGTCATTCTTTGAATGAAGCTTTCCCCACATTTACCATATTCAAGGCTTTTCTTTCCACTGTGAATTCTCTGATGAAGGATGAGGGCTGGGACTCGTCTGAAGGCTTTTCTACAATTACTACATTCATAAGGCTTCTCTTCAGTATGAGAATTCTGATGCAGTTTAAAAGATAAGCTTTGAATAAAGATTTTCCCACAGTCATTATATTTTAAAGATTTCTTCCCTGGATATACTTCCTTGGGTTTTATTAGGACTGAATTTTTCTTGCAGCCTCTCTTTCCTGGGGGGCCTTTTGGTGCTGCAGAAACTGGTTTCTGATAGATGCGTTGCTTAGGTTTGTTGCAATGATTTGGACGTAACTTCTTGGTCTCACATTTAGACCCCAAGTCTGAAAGATACCAACAAATTAAATATTTGTTTTCTTATTTTTTAAAAAATTGTCATGTAAGAAGCTAAGTTGAACTGACATAGAAAATTTCCTAGAATATTAAACAAAGAATTAGTTTGTCAAATGTTACTGCAAGAATGGTCCCATTTTATACATTGAAAATATCTGCAAGCTGTGCCTCTAAATAGAGAGCATCCTTTCTGGGAAAGGATTGTAGTAATATTTTCCTTCATTTTGATTTTTGTCATAGTTTTTGAAGTGTACATGTTCCTTTTGAATATAAAGATTAATAGTAATTTAAGATGACTAAAGTAGCTTTCTGAAATGCTAAAAGAGTAATGAAAATTGGAAAGTATTAGAAGAGAAATTTAAAACTACTTGAAGCCTTTTGATATTTTGCCTGAATTAATGTTAAGAAAAAATAATACTGTGAAAATGAACTTCTTTAGGCTGATTAAATTTGAGGCGGGGTGGGCTTTTTAACTAAATTCCTATTTTTGCAAGAGCCATTTGCAACTCTCTTTTGAAGAGAGAAACCACTAACCTCAAATTCTTTAGTCTGTGAAAATATACTTCAAAAGTGAAAGAGGGAAAAAGACTTTCTCAGACAAATATTGAGGGAATTTGTTGCCAGTAGACTGCCTTGCAGGAAATGTTAAAAAGAGGTCCCCTTAGAGAGAAGGAAAATAGTAGAGATCAGAAACTGAGATGTACAGAGACAGAGGAAGAACACCGAAGAAGGAATAGTGAAGGCAAAAAACCCTCTTATTTTTCTTATTCTTAATTGATCTAACAGAGAACAATATGTTCAAAACAATAATACAACAATGTATTCAATTATGTGTGTTTATGCATTTACTTAAATGAAGTGAATGACAACAATGATACTGGGAATGAGAGGAAGCAATTAGCTTTATTTTATTGTTATTAAGTACTCATGATAACCATGAAGTGGTACAGTGTTACTTGAAAGTGGACATGGGTTAGTTGTAAAAGTGTGTTGCAAACTCAAGGACATCCACTAAAAAAAAGTTACGACAACAACAACAGGCATAACTGAAACACTAAGAAAGACAAAAAGTAGAATCATGTAAAATGGGAAAAAAAATTTTTTTTAAAGAAAAAAATAAAATCACAAAAGGCAGAAAAGGAATGGATGGCAAAAGGAGAACCAAGAATAAAGACAACAAAGAGAGAATAGTAACAAATACAGTTACTACACATTCATTTCTGATATTATATATCAACTATATCAATAATCACCATGAATATAAATGGTCTCAATGTACCAATTAAAAGAGACTGTCAGTGTGGATCAAAAACAGGAACCAGCCCTGGCTAGTGTGGTTCAGTGGATTGAGTGATAACCTGTGAAACAAAGGTTCGCTGGTTTGATTCCCAGTCAGGGCACATGCCTGGGTTGCAGGCCAGGTCTCCAGTAGTGGCAACCACACAAGGATGTTTCTCTCCCTCTCTTTCTCCTTCCCTCTCCCTCTCTAAAAATAAATAATAAAATCTTAACCCCCAAAACCAGGAACCAACTGCATGTTGTATATAAGAAACCCACTTTAGATATAAAGTATATGAGATTAATAGTAAATGGATGGAGAAAAATATACCATGCTAATACTAATCAAAACAATAGCCAAGTGCTGGAAGCAACCTTAAGTGCCCATCAGTAAATGAATGGATCAAAAAACTATGGTACATTTACACTATGGAATATCACACAACAGAAAGAAAGAAGGAGCTCCTACCCTTTGCAACAGCATGGATGGAACTGGAGAGCATTATGCTAAGTGAAATAAGCCAGGTGGTGAAAGACAAATACCATATGATCTCACCTATAAGTGGAACCTAATCAGCAAAATAAACAAGAAAGAAAAATATAACCAGAAACATTGAAATTAAGAACAAACTGACAGTAACTAGAGGGGAGGTGGGAGAGGATGATGGGGCAAAAGGGGGAAGGGTTTTCAGGAACATCTATAAACCACACAAGGAGAAAACCAAAGGGGGGTAGGATCAAGGGTGAGAAGTGAGGATGGCTGGGGTGGGGGGAGTAGTATATGGTAATAAATATACAGCCATCCCTCTATATCCCTGGGTTTTGCATCCATGGATTCAACCAGCTGCAGATCAAAGACAGTATTTTTGATCTGTGGTTGGAACTTGCAGATGTGCAGGGTTGACTTAAGTTACATGCAAATTTTCAACTCTGCAGGGAGTCGATGCCCCTAACTCCTATGTTGTTCAAGGTTAACTATATTAGCAAAATGAATTCAACAGCACATGAAAAGGATCATATACACAAGCAAGTGGAATTTATACCTGGACTGCAAGGATAGTTCATTATGGGAAATCAATCTATGTAATACAACATATTAACAAAATGAAAGACAAAAACCACATGATCATCCCAACTGATGCAGAAAAAAAGCTTCTCACAAAATTCAACAATCATTCATAATGAAGTCACTCAACAAACTAGGACTACAATAAAACTATCTCAATATAATAAAAACCATAGTTAAAAAGCCCACAGCAAATGTAGCAGTAAATGAGGAAAAGACTGAAGCCTTTCCTTCAAGATCAGGAACAAGGCAAGGATGCCCATTTTCACCACTACTATTCAACACAGCACTGGAGGTTCTAGCCAGAGCAATTAGACAAGAAAAAGAAATACATTATAAAAAATAAAATTCTCCACATTCACAGATAACATGAGGTTAAAGATTCCACACACAAAAAACTGTTAGAACCAATAAATAAATTCAGCAAAGTGGTAGGATTTAAAATCAACACTCCAAGGTCAGTTACATTTCTATACATTAACAATGATCACTACAGAAAGGAAACTGAGAAAACAGCCCCATTTACTATAAAATCTGAAACAGAAGTAAGTTTAACCAAAGAGGTGAAAACTTATAAACTGAAAAGTACAAAAGATTGCTAAAAGTAACCAAAGAAGATATAGCTAAAGAAAAAGATACTATATGCTTGTGGACTGGAAGACTTAATATTATAAAAGTGACCAAATGATTGAAATGATCTACAGATTCAATGCAATCCCTGTCAAAATCCCAATGACATTTTTTGAAGAAAATAGATAAAAAGCCCTAAAATTCATATGGAATCTCAAGGGACCCTGAATAGCCAAAACAGTCAAGAAGACTGTTGGAGAAGAATAAAGTTGGAGGCCTCCTGATTTCAGAACATACTACAAAGCAACAGTAATTAAGATGGTGTGGCAGCAGCATAAAGACAGACATATAGACCAATAGGAATAGAGAGCCCAGAAACAAACCCTTGCAAATCTGGTCAAATGATTTTCAGAAAGAGTGCCAAGACTGCACAATGGGAAAGGGCAGTATCTTCCACAAATGTTGCTAGAAAACAAGATACCTACATGCACAAGGATGAAATAGAACCCTTACTTTCTACCAAATACAAAAGTTAGCTCCAAACGTATTGAAGACCTACACATAGGATCTAAAATTATTAAACACTTAGAAGAAAATACAGGGGAGAAGCTCCAGGGTTTTGGATTTGGTACTGATTTTTTAGATATGACACCAAAAGCACAGGGAACAAAATAAAAAATAGACAAATAGGACTAGATCAGACTTAACTTCTGCATGTGAGAGGAAGCAATGAACAGTGAAAAGGCAACCTGTGGAATGGGAGGAAATAATTGCAAATCTGATAAGGGGTAAATATGCAGACTATATATGGAAATTCTACAACTCAACAACAAAAGACAACCCTACTGAAAATGGGCAAAGGACTTTAACAGACACTTCTCCAAAGAAGGTAGACAAATGGCCAATCAGCACATGAAAAGACACTCAACATCACTAATCACTAGAGAAACGCAAATCAAACCCACAATATCACCTCACACCCATAAGGATGGCCACCTTAAACAAAACAAAACAAAATCAACATCAGAAAATAACTGTTGGCTAGATGAGAAGTCCAAACTCTTGTGCACCATTGGTGGAAGTGAAAAATGGTGCAGCCATAGTCGAAAACAGTGTGGAGGTTTCTCAGAAAATTAAACTAGAACTACCATTTGATCCAGTGATCCCACTTCTGGGTACATATCCAAAGGAATTGAAATCAGGATCTCAAAGTGATATGTGCACACACATGTTCACTGCAACATTATTCACAACAGCCAAGACGTGGAAACATTGACAGATGAATGGATTTAAAAACTGTGGTACAGTCATCCCTCAGTATCCTCGGGGGATTGATTCCAGGTCCCCCATGGACTCTAAAATCCATGGATGTTCAAGTATATAAAACGACAGTATTCGCTACATAACCTACACAATCCTCCTGTAAACTTTAAATTATCTCTAGATTATGTATTATACCTAAAACACAAATGCTGTAAATAGTTATTATACTGTACTGTTCAGAGAATAGTGACAAGGAAAGAAGTCTACGCTGTTTAGTACAGATGCAACCACTGTTCAATGCAACATATTTTCCAAACATTTTCAATCCACATTTTCATGATTAAAACCACAAATGAGGAACAGGATACGGAGGGCCGGCTGAATATGCATACAATAGAATATTACATAGCCTTTAAAAAGAAGGAAATCCTGTCACATGCTATGCCGTGCATGAACCTCAAGGACATTAAGCTCAGTAAAAGCAGCCAGTAAGAAAAGGTCTAATACTGTATGTTTCTATTTACAGGAAGTATCCCCAGTTGTCAGAATCACAGAAACAGCAGAATGCTGGTAACCAAGACTTCCAGTGTTGCAAGGTGGACAAGTTCTAGAGACCTGCTGCACGAAACGTGAATACGTAACTGTACATTTAAAAATGGTTAGGATCATATACTTAATGTTACGCTCCCCCCCCCAATTAAAAAACCTCACAGAAGTGTAAAAAAAGAAAAAAAAAAAACCACACAACTTGACCAACCAAAGAAGAATCTGTTAGAAAAGGGAATGAGTTCTTACAAAGTAGTGAAAATGAACAGTTATGGAAAAGATTTTTGATTTTTTTTTGAGGAATGAAGAAAATGCATATTGGGACATTATCATTAGAGGTGCTATCATTTAAGTGGTCGGAACGCACTTTCTCTGGGGTAAATATGGAAGCCGAGGCAGGGAAAGTGGCGGATAGGGATGAGGGTGTTAAGATCTCAGCTCCTGAGACTAGAACCTGGGGTTCACACCCAGCTCTGCTGCCACCTCCTAGCTGGGCAACCTCAGGCAAGTCACTAACGCTCTCTGGTCCGCAGTTTCCTTGTCTACAGAATAGGAGTAATAGTTCCTGCCTTACAGCATTGTTGGGAGAAACCTGTGTTCACAGGGGTGGCTGATACCCAGTAAAGGCTTATAAAATGTTAGTCATTCTCCCATGGGGTGGGGATGGATCACACTGCAGAGACTTAACTTTCTGCCCAGGAGGTGGGGAAGCGGCTCTCAGGTATTACCTCACAGGGTGGCCTCCTCCCAATGGCGTGTGCTCTTACACAGGACTTCTAAGCCCTGGCTCTGTCACTCACCCAGGCCCCTGCGTCTCCTTGCTGGCTCCCCAACCCAGGGCGCTTTCCTCTTCTCCAACAAGGTGATCATGTTTGGCCTCTGATAAGAAAGTCCTACACATGGGAATTGACTATGATATGGGTGCCACGACATCGGAACCGAGCCTTGTGTAACAGCCGGGTTGGAGACTCATCAGCACAAAAGGAGCTTAGAGGACTAGAAGGGCAGTCAGAGAATGAAGTGAGTGAAAATCCAGGTACGGGCAGAAGAGTTTTTCCTTCCTAATTCTACAAAGCCAGCTGTTTTCCTGAAAAGCAGGAGCAGAAATTCCTGAGGCTGGTCAATGAGCTGCTGCCTTTCAGTTCCCGACCCCCCTTCTCTGAGCTGTTTTTGACACAGCAACCCATACCTCTCCTTCACCAGCCATGCCCTGGGAGCGTCTACCGGTAGGGACTCTGGTGCTTTCAACTCCTGCTTTCCTCTTTCCCATCCACCCCCAGAAACAGTCTCATCTTGCCCTGTCAGGAGTACAACCCAATCCTCCTACACAAGGTTGTGTCCCTGAGTCCTGAAAGCCCTAGACTCGCCCCTCACCCTGGGAGGGTGGCTGCGTCCTGCCTTACCACCTCTGCATCACCCTAGGGTCCACTAATCACCTTTTACCAGTACCTGTTGATTCCTGATATTAAATTCTCTGTCTTAACACAAGTGAGGTGTCCTCAAAACATTACATATACAGCTACTATATGACCAGCAAGGAATTCCACTCGTAGCTACATACCCAAATGAAAATATGCATCCATACAAGAACTCATACACAGATGTTCACAGCAGCAGAGCTGTGGAGTGGGAACAGCCTGAATGCTCATCAACTGATGCGTGGAGAAACAAATGCGGTCCATCCACACAGTGGAATGTTACTCGGCCATAAAAAGTAATGAGGCACCGACACCCAGTACATGTGGATGAACCTCGAAAACATGGTGGTCAGTGACAGAAGCCAGATGCACAGGCCACATACTGTGAGACTCCATCTCAATGAAGGGCTAAGAACAGGCAAGTCCATAGAGACAGAGAGTGGAGGAGTATCTGCCTCATCTGGGGGGACTAGGGGGCAGGGGAAAATGAAGAGTGATGCGAATGGGCATGGGGTTTCTTTGGAGGGGGTGGCAGAATGTTCTAAAATGACTGTGCTGATGGACACCCACTCTGCCAATACAATCTAAACCACTGAGTTGGACACTTGACGTGGGTGAATTGTACCATGTGTGAATTATATCTCAATAAAGCTGTTAAAAAGAAAACAAACCCAGACTGGAACAGCTTCTGTTTTCTGGGCCAGACTGGCTGGTCCCCGTCCCTCAAAGGGCAGCTGTGGATTGTGGGGGAGCCTCACCGAGAGAGACCAGGTGCTGGTAGTTCTCCAGCATGACGTCTTCGTACAGATCCTTCTGCATGGGGCCAGCCTGCCGCACTCTTCCAGGGAGAAGTAGATGGCCAAGTCCCCAAACGTCACTGGTGCCTGAAATGGAAAACCCCTGTCCTGTCACGGTGGGCTCATGTTCCCACATGCCTGCCTGCAGCAGACAGAGGACTTGTCCCACACACAGGAGAGACAGTGGCCAGGGAGTTATTCAGGACACATCTGGGGGTGCTAAGGCCAGAAGGGGCAGGTATATTAACATCAGTGAAACAGTGCAGCATGATATTTAAGACTGTGTTGCATAAAAAGCGTATCATGTAGAAACAAAGCAACATTAGGAGCTTAGCTCTGGAGAACAACACAGAACCCACCTGTGCCTCAGCAGGTCCCACGTGGGCAGGCATCTCCATCTCGGGAAATCGGGGGCGGTCACCTTTCCTCTGGGGAGGGCATTTCTCCCAATGATGTTGGCAGAGACCCTTGAGGTGCTGAACCAACAGGGGAGTGGTCACATGCACACTGAGAAAAAAGGAGAGCAGGCCCTTCTCAGCTCCCACCCTCTGTGGTGATGGAAGGAACCTGGGGACCGAGTCTTCGTTGGGTCTCCATTGGGCAGGAAGTGTCCCTGGAGGAAAAGCAAATGGTCCACAGCTCACAAGACAGAACTTTCCCAAAGGAAGAGGAAGGGCTGCTGACCTTGGCCTTTCCTCCTGCAGCAGGCATCCTTTTTTCCCCTCCAAGAGTCCTCCCCCGGGGAGTGGCAGCAAGCTGGGAAGGTGGGGCTGCGGGAGAACAGAAGTCAGGAGGTTCACTGGCCTTCTGGGCGGCCTTGGAGTCTCTTCAAGAACCGCAGGCCCGCCACCAGCCCGTGTGACAAGTATGCCCTGGAAACAAGGCTCGTGCAACTGAGAAACGGAGTGTTTGATTTCATGTTATTCCTGTGAATTTATTATTAAAATATAATATGACAATTACCAAATTAAAATTTATTTTTACTAAAATTGAAAATGGATTCTCAAGTCAGCTACTGTAAAACTTGAAGGTATGTTCAGAACAACTGGGGTGTGTGAATCTACTCCCATGACAAACTTTATGAAATGTAAATACAGAACAAATATCTGCAGTAAACACGACACATCTGGACGGAGGGGCGCTGTGTATAAGACACACACCGGCTTTGAAGACGCGTACGAGAAAAAGCACGTAACTGTGTCACTGGTAACTGTTTAGACTGATTTCAAGCTGGAACAGTACATCTGAAACATTATAGAGTTAAATAATAAAATGCATTATTAAATTAACTTTAATGATTAATTTGGTTTTGTCTTTTACTCGTCTCCATGTGGCTCCTGGAAATTTTAAATTGCCTTGCACTGGTGGCAGGGGACAGCGCTACCTGCCCTGTGGAGGCTACACCATTCTGCTGCTCCAGTTTGATCACAGCACCCGCTGCTCCGTCTATGTGTGTGGTCACACGGGTCCCCACCAGGGCGGGCTCCACCAGGCAGGCGCCTGACTCCTGCTCACTGCCCCCCTCCCTGGCTGACAGCGCCAGCACAGAGCGGTGCTCAGGGAATCTGTGTGGACTGACTCAGGGACCGGCCCCACAGATGGTCAGTGGCAGGGTCAACTGCTCCATGCAGAGAACGCATCACAGAGCACTTCTGCCCACAGTCACCCCAAGCCCTAAGAACTTGTCTTCTGCAGAAGGGCCGGTCTGTAAAAGGCAAATGTGAGGTATGAGTTTTACTCTTCACCCCCATTGAAAAATCTGAAATCTAGAGAAAATAATAGTGCAATGAACACCTGATTACTCTTCACCCAATATTCACATTTTCTTTACTTAAAAAAAATTGAAAAAAGAAAACAAGCTAAAAAACAAAAAAAATAAAGTAAAAAAAAAATCACTTTAAAGTAAGTTGTGGCCAAGACAGTATGCCCCTAAATGCTTCAGCCTGCATGTCCGAACAGCGCCATCATCACACCCCGCACCAACAACAGTGGACACGTTGTAGAAAGCTCTGAGACTGTTCTATGAGGTACAGTCAGAGGCAGTCTGGGAAATGGAATTACAGGGGTTTCCCTCTATTAATGTTTGAGTTCTTTTCTCCCTTGAGAGTTGGGGGAAGGGACAAGGAATCAAACCAAGACCATATTAAGTTCCGAGTTAGATAATGGGTCTGTCCCGATTTGAAATGTGAATCACGAGATGGCCTTGTACTGTTCAAGGGAAGCCAGGCTTGCTACATGTCTCTCTTTATAAAGAGGACAGCAGGGGTAAGTAAGAGTAATAACTAAGAGGTTAGCTGTTAATAAGACAAATAAACTGGAGTGCTTACATGGGCCCGGTGCCTCTCCACACAGATCACTGTTTAATTCTTGCTCTGACCCTGGGTCAGGCACTGCTCCCAATGCCATTTCCACATGAGGAGAGAGATGCACAGGGTAGAAATCACGAGCCCAGTGCCACAGCACAGGGCGATGGCAGAGCCAGGATCCAAGCCCAGGTATTGGCTCCCGGACTCCTGGCTAACCATCCGGGTTTGCGGGGAGAGCAGGCAGCCTGGTGGTGGTTAAACACATCGCTCTGGAGTTGCACCACTGGGTTCAACCATGACTTTCATTAACCGTGTGACCTTGGGCAAGTTACTTAACCTCTCAGTGCCACGTTTCCTCCTGTTATGTAAGGACCACACAGGACTACTTCCAGAGTTGTTGAGGATGAGGTTGAGTCAGTATGTGATGTTTGGCCTTATTTTGCCTCTCACGTGCTATGAATTCGGGTCCTCAAGGCCCTTCCCCCACCTCAGTTCCTTCCACCCTTGTTCCAATCGCACTTTCTCTGTGAGGCTCACCTTAGCCATTCCACTTAATACTGCAACCTGCCGCTGACCCGCCTGCCCACCCGTCCCGGGCTCCCTCACCCAGCTCTCACCGCTGTCTAATGTGCTATGTGTGAGATAATAGGAAAAAATACACTGGTCTCTGCCCCTGGGTCCTGGCCCAGGGCTCCTCAGACCCTTGTAAATTCCTAAGCGACAGGAACATCTTCTGTTGTAAAGAGAAGACTCCTGAACAGGGGCTGGTCAGCAAAGACCAAACCATGGTTAGAAACCTGGAATTTTCACCTAGTTCTCCCAACCCCCACTGCTCCAGAGAGGGGACGGGGCTGGAAATGGAGCTAACGGTTGATCATGGCTACATGAGGAAGCCTTCATAAAAATCCCAGAAGGATGGGGGTTCAGAGAGCTTCTGTGTTGGTGCACACATCCACGTACCAGAAGGGTGAAGCATCCGAACTCCATGGGGACAGGGGCTCCTGTGCTCGGGACCCTCTCAGACCTCACCCCGCATACCTCTTCATCTGACCGTTCACCTGTGTCCTTTATGACATCCTTTAATAATTAAACTGTGAATGTGTTTCCCTGAGTTCTGTGAGCCGCTCCAGCAAACTAATCCAACCTGAGTGGGGGTCCTGGGAACCTCTGATTTGCAGCCAAATTGGACAGAAGTTGTGGGTCACCTGGGGACCCACTACTTGCAACTGGCGTCTTGTAGGACTGACCCCTAATCTGTGGGATCTGACGTTGTCTCCAGGTAGATAGAATTGAGTTAAATTGTAGGACATCCAGCGGGGGTCACAGAATTGCTTGGTGTGGAGAAAACCCCCACACATGTGGTGTGAGAACTGCCATGAGTGGTAGTATTTGAGGGAAAAGGAAAAATGGGAAAAACAGAACTTTTCCCAAAACACTGTGTAATGTGCTTCCTTACTGTGACTGCTCCACCTTGTGGTCTGTCTCCACCAGCTTGCATGCAAACCTGCTGAGGAGAGGCCCCCTGTGCACCCCCAGTGCCCTGGCCTGCACATGGAGGGACTGGCTAACAGCTGCCCTGAGAGACTGAATGACCCAAGAGTAAATACCTTCTCTATCAGCAGTTCTTCAAGGAGCCGTCCCAGCCCCCCGACCTGCACTGGGTGCCACTTCATCACATGGGAACGGATTGTGTTGTGAGTCCACTTTCTGTTCTCTACTGGACACTGTGAGCTAACCAACATTCCTGTTTGTGGCTGTGTGACCTTGGGCGAGTTACTGAACCTTCCTGAGCCTTTAGCTTGATGCCCTCACCTACAAAGGGAAGATGATGGCCACTGCTACAAAGGGAAGGTGAGCAGCCGAGGCAGTGCCATGGCGACGGCCCGGGGAGGTGAGGCTGCAGGCCACCAGTGCAGTGGGCCAGTGCTATAGACTGCATCTGCTCGTCTCTGTGGACGTGCTGTGGTGTGTGTGCTGCACGTGGCCAACCCCACCTCCTGGGTTCACGGTCAGTGCCAGGGTGAGAGCTGTACTACGCACTCTATGTGCATCACATGATCTCCTTTCATCTTCAGAGTGAGCCAGACACAATGGCTTCATGTCTTCCAGCAAACATGAGGGTGAGAGGGAAGACGGCCCACCTGCTGTCACGGAGCTTTAAGTGATGGGGTCAGGGCTGGAGTCCCTGACCACATGCAACTCGGTCTGCCCTTCTGGTGTGGGACAGGGGTCTACTCAGGACAACCCCCCCACTCCATCCTCTCTGGTGGGTTTGGGATGTGGCAGTGCAGCACCGCAGTCCGGAGGTGTTTCCCTGTTGCAACAGACGGGCCACAGGACGTGGGGAGACTTGCAGCATGCCAGGTTTGGGTTGGGAGTTGTGCTCAGTGACAGACCCAGTGGCCTGGCATTCGGTTCTCTGACTGCGCTAAGCAAGGCTTCCTCATGCAGAATGGGGACACAGAGGGGTTGCCCCAAAACCCTGGATGCCCGAATTCTTTCTGGATAAGCCTCCAGGGCAGGGGGGTGCCAGGTGATCTGTAGTGTCTTCCAATTTCCATGGAATAAATAAACCAGGAGTCCCCAACCCCCCGGGGACCATGGACCAGTACCAGGCCATGGCTAGTTAAGAACTAGGCTGCACAGTGAATTACAGTTGAATCCCTCCTTGAATCATAGCTTGAGCTCTGCCTCCACCCCCAGCATCCCCATGTCTGTGGAAAAACTGTCTTCCACAAAAGTGGTCCCTGGTGCCAGAAAGGTTGGGGACTGCTGGTGTAAACAGTCCCACAAGGGTCGACTGGAAGCTACCACACTGATGTTCCTCAGCGTGGAGCTGGAGCGAGGTGTGCAGCAGGCTTGCGTGGCTGGGTCAAGCCAGCCCCAGCCCCAGGGCCTCTGACTATGGAGCTCTGCTCTTTGCCTGGGAGTTCTCACACTTTTGACCACTATCTCCCAACAGCAGAGGAGGCTGAATGCCTAGCTCTGTGGTCTGGGACACACCCAAAGCAGCTGCCTCACAACAGAAAACTCTTCTGCTGGTTGTTTCTGTTTCATTTTGAAACAAGCATGTGACTTCAGCATCCTACATCGTGATACATCTGATTTGTGTTAATGTAAAAAGCCATGTTTTAAGTTACTTACCAGGTAGGTACATCATCCGGCTTTTCCCCTGTGATTCCTCAAGGAGAATGGATTGCTACAGGACGTGGCGTCGTGTCCACCCTGAGTCTCCTCATGGCTGCTTGTGCTCAGCCACGCACCCCAAGTTGGAGAAGCACAATCCTTGTCGACAAAATAATCTTCTCCAAGGAACTCAGCACCCCTGGAGAGGAAGGAACAACAGTGTGATATCAGTGGATTCTGGGTACAAAGCTTGCCTCTGTCCATTACCAGCCATGGGAGAGACTTATGGCCTCCGTTTGCTTGGCTGCACAATGGGGTAGAGGAAGCCTACCTCAGCCGTGGCTGTCAGGTATTTACACGAACTATCTCCAGCAACTGGCACTCAGTAAATTCTCGCTGTCCCCCTCCTTTTCGAGTCGCTAATCGCCAAGCCCCCAACACTGAGGAAGACTGACACCACTAAAGGGCTGTGGTTAGAGTTCTCGTAAGGTGCCGGCTTGAGAGAAGACGGCACCACCTCAAGGGAGGGCACTACCTCTAAGACTGAAGGTGCACAGACCCTTGACCCAGTAACCCCATTTCTGGCCTTTGTCCTCAAGCGCCCTCGTGCTGTGTGAGATGACAGGCTGTGGCAGGGTTTGTAAGAAGGGTGGGCACTTGGAGCCAGGTTGTCAGGATTCAGCTTCTAACTCTGCCACTGTATGACCTCATGCTAACTCTGGTCCTCTGTAGGACCTCGCACTCTCTGTGTCCCCCGGGCCTCACCATCCTCAACTGTAAAATGGGGCAAATAACAATGACTCCACAGGACTACTGTGACTGAATAAGTGAAATCATGCAACACACAGCATGCTAACCATTGTCAGTCATTGAGAGATTGGGAGCAACCTGCTGGCCGACCACTAGGAAACCGGCTAAGTGACCGTTACGTGCACATATGGGACACCCTGTGACATGAAAAAGATAAAGGTGGCACTACAGCAGTGGCTTTCCACTGGAGATTTTGCCCCCAGGGGACACTTGCAATGTTAGGGGACATTTTTGGTTGCAGTGGGGGGTGGCCCAGGGGGTGGTCTCTCTACTAAATGCAAGCTCCAGGTGAGGAGGAACCTCATCTGTCTTGTTGACCAGCCCAGCACGGGCGGGCACATGACTACTGAGTGAGTGAGTGCCTCTTAGAGCCCACTCATCTCAGGACACTGTCCCTTTATGACCCCTCCTCTCTAGCCACCCCCCCCCCACGTCTTGGGACTGCCCGTGGTGTGCCCTTGTCACAGTCTTGTACAGCAGTGATTCTTAACTGGGATGATTTTGCCGTCCGGGTGACACCTGGCAGTGTCTGGAGACATTTTTGCTTTCACAGTAGGGGAGAGCGTGTGCTGCTGGCATCTGGCGGGTGGAGGCCGGGGATAATGACAACCATCTTACAGTACATAGGAACCCCCTTCAATTATCTGGCTCAAAGTATCTACAGTGAGGAGGCTGAAAATTGGTCTAGACACAGCTGTCTCCAGTCCACGTTATGGGGACCACCCCCCTCCCCCACTGGCCCAGCCACATCCCAGCTCAGGTCTCCCCGCCCCCCCCCCCCCACAAGCTCCCTAGGGACATCTCCATTCAGGAAGACCCTCTGGTCCTGGCCTTCCCCCATCCCCCTCCCAGGATCTAGCCCTCCCAGGACACTGACCAGAATATTCGGAATCTAAGCTCAGACCTAGATTTTCATTCTTTTTATCTCTGTCTTGAAACCTTTACTCTGTGGCTCCACTTTTTGCTTTTCTTCTTGTGGCTTTTATTCTCTGGGTATCCTTGTGACTGTCCTTTATGCATTGCTTTCTTGTGTCGGTCTTGTTCCACTCAGTGCTCACCCCAAGCCTGGGACTGGTACCATCATTTCCACTTTGCGCATGAAGCCGAGGGCAGTGATCTAAGTGACCTGTCCCAGCTAGTGAGTGATGACACCGGAGTTTCAGAGCCCGCGGTTCGCTCTGCCCTCCCTTCAACTGCGCACAACCTGCTGCGGGATCCGTTACTGGGGCGCTGCTGCTCAAACAGGCGAGGTCAGACCCTGGGCTTTGAGGACGAGTGTCCAGTGTCAAATTCCGAGATAAAACTCCTGCAGCATCACCACTGCACCCCGACCTCTGCACAGGGTCAGAGAAAACCACCACCGGCACCACAACCACCCCCTACACAGGGGTAAGTAAGCGCAAGATCTCTGCCGGGTGTCTCACCTGTTACCCCGTTTAATTTTCCCATCACCCAGGCAGGTGCTGGGATCGTCCTACTTCTCCCAGGAGACACGCCTCGCACAACGGCACGCACGCAGCTTTCCCCGGGGCCCTTCGCGCCTGTGCAGCGCTCGGAATGCTCCCCACAGGGTCCCGCTTCCAGTTACGGGCAGATACACACATGGACAGCACAGCCACACACTCGCAACTGAAAAACCACCGACACTGGGTCGCACAGTCACCCAGTCAAAGCACCCCAGGCTGTGAGAGACGATGGGCACAGCCTGTGTCTGTCTGTCTCTCTCACACACACACACATACACACACACGCTCAGGGACACACTCGCATCCCCACTCCCAGCCCCACAGGTGCAGTCACTTCTCTCTCCCGTGTAAACAACACAGACCACAATGAGTGAGATGCAGGGTCCTGAGAGACGTCCCCGCCTCCCCCCGCGGCTGACTCCGACACACACACACACGCGGCCACCCACCCTCTTCTCACAGCACACGGACGCCATCGCATGCTTCACACAGTCACGGCTCTTCACCTCACACGCAGCCCACCACGCAAACACACACGACCGCACGGCAGCCACAGACGCACAGCCGGTTGCAGGCGGAAAGGCCCACGCGGCTTCACGACCCCACGCAGCCTCACGATCCCAGGCAACCTCGGGCGCAAGACCTTAAGCAGCCTCACGACCCGACGCGGCCTCACAACCTCACGCAGTCGCAAGAGCACAGACACACTCAAACTCACCTCCGTTCTCTCGGGTCGCTCCCCGGCTGCACCCACCTTGACAGCCGCGCAAGCACCCCGCGCTCCGGTGCCTGCGCACCCTGCCACCTCAATCGTGAGACCGCCCCAGGGCCTCCTCCTGAGCGCGAGGCCCCCACCCCAAACGAAGCCAAGCCACACGAGGGCGTCGACTCGCACCTCTCCCCGGACGTCCCACACCTACCAACATGAGGCCCCGCCCCTTTAGTACGAACCTCGAGCACGCAAGCAATCAGAACCGTCCAGGGGGGCGTCACTGCTGGCGCGCCGGCAGAGGCCCCGCCCCTGCGCCAACGCAAGTAGTACGCACGGCCCCTCGCGCAGGCCAGACAGCCGTCCGCCGGTGAAATCATGTAGACCTTCTCTGGCGCTCGGTAGCCTTCCTCGGTAGCGTCCAGGCGCTCCTCGTCCCACCGCCCCACCCCTGGGTCCTGGGGGCTCTGCAGAGCTTGGAGCATCCCGTAATAAGTCCTGCCAGAATGCTTCACTTCGCTGATGTCTACCTGGACATCAGTGTGCCAAAAAAGGGAAGCTGCCCTGGCCAGGTGGTTGTTAGTGGGAGCATGGTCCCCAACCTTTTGGTGCCGTGGTGCACCAAAAGGTTGAGAGTTCGATTCCCCGTCGGGGCAAGTGCCAGAGGCAACCGAGTGATGCCTCTCTTTCTTTCCTTCTCTCCTTTTCCCGCTGTCTCTAAAGTCAATATATCCTCGGGTAAGGATTTTTTTTTTTTTTTTTTTAAAGGGAGAATCCTCCTAACCTACCCCAATTGGCTAACCCCAACAACTTCCGGGTCTTCAAGCCATAAAACCCCCTAAGCCCTGCATTTGGGGTGCAGAACCTGGGATCCTATCTCGGTGTTCTCACCCTCTGCAGAGTCTCAAGAAGTCTGCCTTTCCTTTTATCACTGTCCCTGGTCTAAATTCTTTTATATAAGGAGGCAATCCCCCCAACTCATTGGTAACAATATCACCCTGAGTTTCCTTTCCATACAGCCCCTTTTTTGTCCACTTGAACGGCTCATGAAGCTTAAAATATTTCCTGTCTGACCCTTCAGAGCCCAGTTTCTGTGGTTACGCGTGTGTGTAAGACCACTGATTTAAAATATGTGTGTGTGTGTCAGTATCCTCTCTGGTGGCTTTTGCACATGTGCAGAGTTCAGTGTTGGCAACAGAAATCCTGTGGCTCAAGGAGCCCCAAATAACTGATTGATCCCGGTTGTGGTGTGTAGTATGTGTCTGTGTGTAGATAGTGAATGCATGTATGTGTTTGTGCAAGTGTGGCCTTGTATGTGTGTGGCCCCGTTTTTGTAGTTCTGTTCGCGAAATCACTGTGACCTGTGAGTAGAGACCAGTTTGTGTGTTTTTATAGGTGTGTGTACGTGTCATTCTGATTACACTGTCAGTGTGTGGATTTGTTCCCCCACCATCCAGCAGTTAGTTCTCCAGCTGGGTGTCCTACAACACAACTCAACTCCGACACCATCTGGCTGGCTATACTTTCAGGTCCCACGGCTAAGTCCTCAAGACTGCTCCCCAACCCCAAATGTACGTCCACATCATGGCCAGTCACAGTCAGGGTTGTCACCTGTGCATTTGACTGATTAGCTAAACCCAATGATTCCCCTCCTTAAGGTACAAGAAGCAACAGGTGAGAGAAAGAGAGAAAAGGGGGCTTTGGAGACAGGATAGGGGTGAGCCTGGGACGAGCTGCTGCTGCTGTGCAGTGGTCCCCCTGGTTGCAGGTCTTGTGGGGACCCTTAGAGTAGAGGAGATAAACAGCAGAGATACAAGGCATGGGCGCTGTGGATCCTTTGTCTTGAGGCTTTTCATCTTTGGTCAGCTGGAATCCTAGGGAAGGTCTCAGGGGAGGGTCTTAACAGACTATTCATTAGCTTTTCAGGTGTGTCTGTCAGTATGTTGATTCATCAAAATGTGTATAGATGGGTTAGGGGTTATTTTCTGGTTATATTTTCAGAAAACATCATCGAAGAGGGACTGGGACGGTCTGGAACGTGTAACCATTTGCTTCTAAGTGTCCCTGGTCAGGCAAGATAAAACCTTGTGATTCATTAGCTGATGTAAATTGCTGAAATTGTTTGGTTTTGTTTAATTATTTTTTTCCCTCAGTTTCTCTTATGTCCCTTGCCAAAGAGTTTCCTAGCTTCTCACTATCCTGCCTCACCTGGAGGTCTGGGGTGGCACTGAAAGTTTCCATCCGCAGTTCACGTGGTAGGCTTTCCAGCAAACAGCCCCCACCTGAGAGGCTCATCTTACTAATGTAACAAAAGACTCCTTCATCAGGTTCAATGCTTAGAAAACCCCAAGGGTTTGGAGAAGAGCAAGTACATATTTCTTCACACAACTCGAACATCACAGTATGTGTGTGGAGGGGGACGACTCAGGGGACTGATGTTGCCCTATGAGGGAGTGAGTTTTGGGGATTAGGTATCAAAAGTTAGTATTGCTGTCCCAACTCAGTAGCTGAGTCCCAACAGATGTAGCTGGGACGGGAGGCCTGTTTCTTCCCGGTGCCCAGTGATCTGGAAAGCACATCACACCACATTATTGGTCCCTTCAGAGGTCACGGTGCCGGGCTTAGCACTTGCGTGTGAGTCATCCATTGGGTGCTGGTGGCTGAGCAGTAGCCTAATTCCTCAGGAAATTTCCCTGTGGTTTTGCTGGGAACAGTTTTGCAGAAATGAGGGCGCCTACTATTCATCAACAGCCTCACCCACGGCAGTTGGTGAATAGGCACCGAAAGCCTCCAGCCCAGAAATATGCACACTCAATTCTAAGTTCTCATTCAATGTGGGATACCACAGATATGGAGAACACATGTGATTGGGGGTGGGCACCGAAGGACTGGTACTTGTGTGTGCCAAGTCTCATGCAGGCTGGAGCGCAGCTGGAAGTAGAAACAAAGCTAGGCCACATAGGGGCAGGGATTGAACTGGAATAAGCTTTGACATGAACTCAGGAACTGATGGCACAGAATTCTGGGCCTTGGCCTCTCTTTTGGGTTTGGCAAAGGCCAGGCTGAACTTCTTCCAAAAGAGAATGGACAGAGGGGAGACACCAAGAACATGGGGGCAGTTATTTATTTCTACCCCAATAAATCTCAGCACTACACCTCATCCTCCCATGTGTGGGTCTCCGGAAATGCTCTTCTTGTGACTCCGTGTACAAACTCCATTTCCACAAGCAACATTTTGATGCCAACCATCACTTCCTATGAATATTGACATCAACTCCTACAGGAACTCCCTTCCTGTCAGTCAGCCTGGGGACATATCAGTACTTCCTGCACCTGTCCAACCCTGTCAAGTCCCGCCTTTCACTTTATCCCCATGGATACCGCTTCTGGCTTCCCAGATTCAGATTTTTGTTGTAGAATCATTAATAGCCCTTGGCATGTACCTATATTATTCAGCTCTCCCTCAGTGCATGCATTAAATATTTTTAAATGACATAAATAAGAAAATCAGAGAAAGAACATGTGCCAACTGGAAGTTAATGAAGACCAGGATGTTTCTGTGATCGGCTCTGATAGAACGGGAACACTGAATAATGGAGGGGAGATAGACAGCTATGGAATAAAGCTGGAGAGCATAAGTTTTGGGTAGAAGAACCACCTGATGCTGCTCCTCATAGAA
Source organism: Desmodus rotundus (assembly GCF_022682495.2). Lineage (NCBI taxonomy): Eukaryota > Metazoa > Chordata > Mammalia > Chiroptera > Phyllostomidae > Desmodus > Desmodus rotundus. The sequence continues at coordinate 50,168,018 of NC_071398.1, read as the reverse complement.
TATTAATAGGAAATTCTCTTTTCCTTTCACCTGCAGCCAGCCACGAACGTGGTCAAACCGTGAGCCAAATGCCACTGCCAGAGAGGTGAGGGAAGAAGGGTACTAGTTCATGCTTGAGCTCTGTTGCCTAGGCAACTCTGCAAAGGTTAGCTATGCCTTAGGATCTGATAAGCAAGTGACTTAAGTGCTGGAAATGTTCTCTCTCATTTGCATGAGAAATAGAATTCCACATTAATGGCCTGCATGGCTGAGCAGTGGATGCTGTATAGGATACCATGTTTAAGATGAGTTCCACACCTACCAGTGATAACATAATTTTGAATTTTGAAGAGAGTTCAGTTAGCAAATGAAAAGGTTAGGCTTAAACTCCACCTAGTTTGAAGTCAGTGTCTTTGTTTTTTCCTCTGAGTAATAGGATGTAATTACCTGTACCAAACACGTTTTTCTTTCTTCACTGCCCACCCTAAATCTTTGGGACAGAACATCTGAGGAGAAATGTTTCCTCACCCAGGGCCACTCTATTCAGATGCTTGTAGCTGGGGGATCCTACGTAGCTGATCCTATCACTTGGATATAATTGATTTGTCTTGAACAGGGCATCATATGAATAAAGATCATTTGAATAGTTTTATAAATCCACCTTGCTTTGCTTTTGTATTTTTTTCCATTGGTGAAAGGCAAGTTACACATGAAAATGTAAATACTCAAATGTCCGAATTTTCAAAATTACCCTAGATATGTTTGTACCATTTTCCATCCCACCACCAACACTTGAGCATGTCTTGGTACCCAGAGTCTCCCCACCAAGGTGTGATTTCAATGTTCTGAAGGAGAGCTGTGGTGAGCAGAAGAATGACCCTCACCACGGTATTCATGGACTAATCCTAAATATCTCTATATTTTGTTTTTCATGGCAAAAGGGCATTTCAAGATGTGATTAAGGATCTTCAGATGGAGAGACTGTCATGGATTACCCAGGTGGAAACGATATGATCCCAGGGGTCATAAGAGGCAGGGGGGTGAGAGTCAGAGGAGGGGATGAGACAACGGCAGAGCCAGAAGAATGTGACAAAAGCCAAGGAGTGTGGACGCCTCTTGATGCTGGAAAGGCAGGAAGGGAATTCTCTCCCAGAGCCTCAAGAATGGAATGCAGCAACGCCCTCACATCAATTTATGTCCACAAAACATTATTTGGATTTCTGAGCTCTGGAGTGTAAGAAAAGTTTTGGTTGTTGTTTGCAGGCACTAAATTTGTGATAAGTTGTTACAGCGGTGACAGACAGGTAACACACTTCCCAGCGTGGTAGGTGAGATGTGAAATCTCAGTGTAGTTCACTTTCAGACTTCTTCTGTTGTTTGTATTGCGAGTGAATTAGGTGTGTGTGTGTGTGTGTGTCACCGAGAAAAATACTGTGGGAGCAAAGCACGTGGATGAGGATTCTGCATCGCAGGTGTCGTGACACTGACATTGTATTGTCGTGCTGTTGTACAAACCATGAGGTATTAAGACCTGAAGGTAAAAGTCAGAAACTATTTTATCTAAAACCTTATTTTGAGGTAAACTGACTATTTCCTTGCAGGAACCATACAAAATATTCTTCACGGGAATCTGGAGTGTTGGTGATTGTCATTGTCTTATTAAATGGTAACCAGAAACACGAACGTCTCTGGGATTTCTCGTGATGGCAGTAACCGGAAATAAAAAGGGAGGTATGAGAGTCAATGCATCCACTTTCCCTGCTTTAGGATTTTGGCCAATGGAGAAAAATCTGACTCCCATTAAAGTGGCTATAATTTTGTCTTCTCTAATTCATCGGTTTAACAAAATTTGTGGACAACGCAACTACGTGGAAGAATTTCCTTAGGCTCTATAGAAGGAGCAGTGAACCGCAGCTGCACCGTTCTGCCCGCAGTGACCCTAGGAGACGTGGCAGGGGAAATTTCTCCAAAGGTCTGCAGGGAAAGGGAGGTCACTGCATTTTGGTGCCGCCACATGAAAGTTTTGGCAATCAATCAGGAACTCTGTTTTGTTGAACTATGCCCGGTGGTTTCTTCTACTCAGTACTTTTCCAGAACGATCATGTTCTGGGCCTCTGTTTGTTTTTCTAGATATTTCTACCATGTAAGCATTTCCCAGATACTAATCAAATATTAATAAAGTGTTAATAAGTGTTAATAAAATTCAAAATGGTGGCAAGAAGAGACTCATTTTGCTGCTGTAAATGGTGCAGCCTCAGGAGATAAGTCAAATGTGAGGGTTTCTCAGAGGTTTACTCAAAAGGTGAAAAGTAGGTGCACAAAAAGGAGAAATTCTAATTTTCTCAGCTTCTAAGCTCTGCACAAGGTTTGCTTTTCTTGTGTACAGGTGAGAGTCTTGTAGACGTGGAGAAGACCCGACCTTTAGCTAGATTATTGATCCCAAGTGGTTGAGAACAGGTATATATCAAGGCCCATGGCAGTCAAAGCAGGGGAGGGTCAAAGTCGAGTGTAGTAAAGAGGAGCGAGGTAGACAGCAGATCTGTGTGAGTGCATGAGAGAGGGCCACTGCGTTTGAGCGCCCGGCAGTAAATACACTCCATGCGTGTGATTCCTTTGTGATAAAATACAGGCCCCTGAAATTGAGAAACATACAAACAAACAAAGAAACAAATGAACAACCAAGCCAAATATGTATCAGCTCTGTTAATCTACTAATTAATTCTCTTTGCTTAAACCCTTCCAACACTCCCAATAAAATAGTGTCTATTTCTAGGGTTGATGAAATGGTTGCCACTGACTTGTCTTCCTGTAACCAAAAACTACCAAACCAGGTGAACTCCATCAAGTAATACTTTTCAGGTACTAGACATGAGGCCGTAAGAGGCTGAGATTCACCAGAGAAGGAACTTAGCAGACTGAGCCCCGGACAGCCCGCTTTCTGCCTGTGGGTTATTCGTTAACCACAGTGGACATTACATGACCCAGGCAGAGCAGCCATGCTGACCTAAGGAGACAAAGTCAAGTCTGGGGCAGCCAATGTGACTGGAAGTGACGGAGTGGAACGCCAGAAGTGAGGGGGTGTGCAGAGATGGCCCAGGTATGTGCGGTCCTCTGGGAACCCACTGCTGAGGGCTGCTCTGTCATGCGCACACAAAGATGAGTGGATATTTATCCTTTAAGGATCCAGTATTTTTAATCTTTATCATATTCTGAGCATTCTGCCAGGTTGGTTTAAATGGTTATAAAAAAATATAAATAGTGGTAATCCCTGGCTGGTGTAGCTCAGTGGATTGAGCACAGACCTATAAACCAAAGGGTCGCTGGTTCAATTCCCAGTCAGGGCACATGCCTGGGTTGTGGGGCCAGATCCCCAGTGGGGTCATGTGAGAGGCAACCACACATTGATGTTTCTCTCCCTCTCTTTCTCCTTCCCTTCCCCTCTCTCTAAAAATAAATAAATAAAATCTTTATGGTGGTAGAGAGTATGGGGGGATAAATGGTCATGGAAAATAAATATAATAAAAATGAACTATTCAAAAAATTAGTAACTGTAAAATAAATGAATCTGACAGAAAACAAGCAAGCAAATGGAAATATGGCACAATATTACTATAACAGGAGACCACGTGACATCAGTATATTTTCATGATACTGCAGCTGCTACGTCACGTGAGATGTTTTGAGGGAGTTTCACACAAGGTGGATCACACTCCTGGTATCATGTGTCTTCAACTATTCCTCAGATGAGGAAAAATGCACAGTTCTAACCCAGGATCACTCAATACCACAGCCTTCCTTTCGAGCTCCTGAAATCATTCATCAGAAAGCTACGCATTTGCTGAATGGGAGAGACCAGCCTGATGTGGATGGCATCACTCTTGGAAACACCCAGGCAGGTTTCAAAAGTGCGGGCCACAAAAGTGCAGGCCAAACGCAATTTCCTCTGCAACACGGGCGCTGCTTTGCAGCTGAGGCGCTCTGCCCACAGTCTTGCCAACATGGACCAGAACAACCAGAGCAGACTTGCAAGGCTGTTGTTTGAGATGGCTAACAATTATCTGTGGATTGAAGGGATTCCTTTCCCCACATCTACTATAGGAGACCTGAGATCTTGGCGGGATCAGTTTGTGGTGAGGGATGAAGATGTCATCACACTTTCCTACCCAAAGTCAGGTAAGGAAGTGGGATGAGAAAAGGAGGAGATGGGGAATTGTATTATGTGTAATTTACCACAATTAATTTTTATTCAAAAATAGTAGTAGGGCTATTGTAAATAATGCTGCAATAAACATAGGGGTGCATATATTTTTTGAAGTATAGAAAATGAATGTTCTTGTTTTCTTTGAATAAATACCCAGAAGTGGAATTGCTGAGTCACATGGTATGTGTATTTTTCATTTTTTTGCCAAGAAATGGAAGCAACCTAGGTGTCCATTGATAGATGGATAAAACGTTGTGGTTATACACATACACAACCACACATATATTCTGGAATACTGTGCGATAATAAAAAGATTTGGACGATGTGGATCTATCCAGGGAGTATTGTGTATATGTACTACGCTAAGTGAAGTAGAAGTCAGGCAGGCAGAGAAAGACAAATACCATATTGTTTTACTTATATGGGGAATCTAAAAGCAAAACATACAAACAAACAAATCAAAACAGACTGGAAAGAGATAAAAGAAATGGTTTCAAGAAAAGAGGGGGCGGAAGAATGGGTGAAAGGGGAAAGAAAATACAGTCAGCAATATTGTTACAAGGTTCCCCGGTTACAGATGATTACTAGAATTAGGAAGGTGAACACAGGGTAAGGTATAAATAATGTTGAATCACTAGGTTGTACACCTGAAACTAATATAACCAATATAAGATTGTATACCAACTATGTTTACACAAAAATAAATATAAAATAAATGAATAAAAAGAGTAGCAGGACGTGGACAGGATGGCTTCTGGTCAAGTTGGCAGAGCAGGTAAATGCTTTGTTTGCTTCCCCCTAAAAACAGATTAAAATTACAACTAAACTACAGAACAAGAATAATTAAAAGCCTCCTAAAGTCCAGCTAAACAGAAGTCTTATAAAGTATAAAGAAAAAGCTGCATCGAGACTGGTTGGAGGGTGGAGACACAGAGCCAGGTGGTCCTACACCCACATGTGCCCCATAAAAATCAGGAGCGAGATCTCAGCTGTGGAGGTCCTCACTGAGAAGCCAGAGTCTCAGTTCCACACCAGACCCCCCCGCCCAGGGTTCTGGTGCCAGGAAGAGAAGTCCCCATAACTTCTGGCTGTGAAAACCAGTGGGGACTGTGGCTGAGTGAGTCAGAGGACTTCTGGAGTCCCAGGCAGTTCTCCTTAAGGGGCCCACACGCACACAGACTTACTCGGTCTTACTCCTTCTGAGTTCCAGCCCTGGGGCAGCAGCTCAAAAAGGACCAGGGACATATGGGGACAAACTGAATTGTCTTGCACCAGGGCAAGAGCTGTGAGGGGCAGCATTCCAGGCTGTTCCCCCTAAAGGTCCCATGCACAGACTTGTTCACAAATACTCATTCTGACCTCTTGCACTAGGGCAGCAGCTTGAAAGGCACCAGGGACGTACGGGCAAGAACTGAATTGTTTGGCACCGGGCAAGATCTAGCCAGGACGTGGGGGCAGCTTTCTCCCAGACAGAAGTGCTGGCAGAGGCCATTGTTCTGTTGCTGAGCCCTCCCCCTGAGGGTACAGGTGGGCGTCACATGAGTCTCCATCGACCTGGCTCACGCTGTCCACTCCACCCTGGTGTTTCACCTTGACCCCTTCCAACCCAACTTGTAGGCCCACCCAAGTCATTTTCAGTGACTTTCCATAGAAATGACCTGTCCTGGCTCATGCTTCAGACCTTCCTAAAGTCTCTCAAAGGTACACAAACACTAACAAGCACCATCTGGCCTCATCTGTGTCCCATACCTCCTGTGATGTGGCCTCAGACCCAGCAGTAGTGGCAGCCAGCCTTGGTTGTCAGCTTTGCCTCTCCTCAGCATCATCAAGTCCAGCACAACTAGCAACCATCTGCAGGTCACTTTGCAGCTCCTGTGGGTGGCCCTGACCTGGGAACACACCGCAGCTGACCTTGGACAGTCCCTCCAAAAAGTCCCAAAGCCAATACCTATGGTGGACAGTTTCAGACCATTGCACAACAACTTTGAAGAGTGACACACTCAGGAAGTGGACTTTTCCAGCACTAGAGCCCCACTGAAGCAAGCTCTGCTCCATGGGGTTCGCCCTGCACAGCACTTCCTCTGCTGCCACTGCGATCAGTCCTGGCAGCTCACTGGCCCGAAGGTAAGTCCCTCCCACTGAAAGGTCAACAGCAAGCAAGGCTCAACTACAACAGGAGGGTTCACACCACCCACATAGGGGACACACCTAGAGCAACCAGGAAAGTGAAAATTGGGTAAGAAAATAAGTATCAGCTCATTTTATGTTAGAAAAATCACATGAAATTCTACCCATGTCATCACTCATGAAAATTAGAAATGCTACCAGTCAAGGGTGAATGTGGCTTACACGTTTTTTAACAGGCCAAACAGCACATGAATCTAACCTATTCCTAGTAATACAATCGCAATTGTAATGGACTCTAAATATACTGTTTGATTGGATGCTTTCTGAACGAAGTCAATTATTAGTTGTGGAAGCTGGGATAAAACACCCACAGAGTGAGGTAATTATTGACAGGAAAAGAGCATCAAGTTATTTTCCAGAAATGGTTTTCAAGTGAAGAATCACCCCCAATTTCTTATTCTCTATTTGTTTATTTACCTTCTGGGTTCTTCTTCCATGGAATCCAAAAATTCTCCGAAAGTATGCTGAGTCAGCTATTGATTGTGCAGGCGGACTGTGATCCTCCCTATTCAGTATCAGTTCCAGGAACCTTGGACTGCTCGCCACGTTGACCAGCATCTTCCTGGTTCTCCAGGAAGCAGACTAGCTGTCTCCATTGCTAAGACCGGAAAAAGCAGACCAAACCTGCAGGCTGTTGTTTGAGATGGCCAACAATTATCTGTGGATTGAAGGGATTCCTTTCCCCACAACTACTGTTGGAGACCTGAGATCTTGGGGGAATCAGTTTGTGGTGAGGGATGAAGATGTCATCATACTTTCCTACCCAAAGTCAGGTAAGAAACTGGGATCACAAGTTGAGGGGCTGGGGAATCAGTGGGGCGACTTCACATTAGTTACTCAGCAGGATTCTTGCTGAAGTTGGCTCAACAATGGTGGACTCAGAGAGCGAAGTCTAGGTCGAACCGAGAAAATGTCTCAGAGTCGTCCAACCAAAGTTGGGTCACAGGGCAACACTTGGAAAGAGTTGAGGAGGAAACAGAGCAGGGTGGGTTACATGTGGAAAGGCCCAGATTTAAAATATACTGAGGAATAATCATGAACCTATAAAGCCACTGTGGAGGGTTGGGTCAGACAGAGGGTAGCAAAACCTGAGGCCAAATGTGTTTAAGTGGAAAATTAATATGGAAGCTGAAATTCATGCTAAGGAATTGAAACTGTCCCAATGTGATGTAATTCCATGGGGAGTATTTAATCAGCAAAGTGACCGGGGCAGGCAAGTGAAGACCACTAGGTGCTCCTGACAATGAAGAAACTGCAGCGGCCAACAGTGAGGGGGGAGCCACGGATGAGATTCGATTTGACGAGGCTATTTCAGCAGGTGGGTCAACTGACAGATATATCGAGGACTAGAATAGTGACAGAGAGACGAGAATGAAGCCTCATTCGGGCCCTGGGTTCAAAGTGATTTATTAACCATTGGAATTAGGCAGCATTGCGCCACAAACACTCTAGGCTGGAGACTGTATTTCTGGGGTATGGAGAGTTTAAAGTTCTGACTACTGAAAATAATCTGAGAGAGAAAAAAATGTAACTTTTTAAATGTCATAACTTAGAAAGGGCCTGTGTGCCGGGCTTTGACTATGTATTTACTGTGTGAGCTTAACAGAGTTTGGTGAAGGTACACTTTCTCCGGTTGCCCTGGTCAGGAGAAACATGAACAGAGCAAGTGTAAGGCTGCACATGTAGATGGCTGCTTAGAACAGAATCCAGACAAACACATCTTCAGATAACGGAATTTGTCTTATTCTGAATGCTCTGGCTAAAAATAAGGCATTGGCCCACTTCATTCCAAATTGCAGGCATTCATGGGGCAGACCTGCTGGCATGTCTGACGGTGGGGTCTTCCTCAGGGCTGCCAGGGGAGCATGAGGTGGGGGCTGTGAGTCCTCTCCGCTCACTCAGAGGCAGAAGCAGACAGCTGCAGTGGCTGAGCGTTCCCCTCTTAGTGTCTCCCATCCAGGAGAGCGACAAATGCCATTCCTCTTTCGAAGGCCCCAGATCCTTTCCCTTGTAGAGCATTTCCAAGCCTGTTGTTTAATGAATAGTTTCAGTGTTGGCAGATGAAATGCGTTCTGTAGACGTGAGTGAACAACCATATGAATGTACTCAACACTACTAAACTGGACACATTAAATTGGTTAAGATGATGAATTTTGTATTATGTGTATTTTACTACAATTTGATTTTTCTATATTTAAAAACAGTAGGGGGGCAAAAGGTGAGGATAGTCTCGTGGGAGACAAAGGTACAGTGTTTACGAATGAAGGACCAAGTGAATGGGACTAAAGGTAGATGAGAAATGAAACATCAGTTGGCTTCATTGACATGAGTGACATACAGAAGTAACAGTGTCTTTAAGACGTCACAGAGGAGTCAAAGCCATTTGAAGAAGGTAACACTCTACTTTTCCTCATTCAGGAACCAACTGGATAAGGGAGATGATCAATCTGATCCACACCAAGGGGGACCCGACCTGGGTACAATCTACTGTCATGTGGGAGCGCTCACCGTGGGTAGAAACGCAGATAGGGCTTGATATTCTAGAGAATCAGAAAGACCCACGCTTCTATATCTCCCACCTCCCTATTCAATTCTTCCCCAAGTCGTTCTTCAAGTCCAAGGCCAAGGTGAGCTAATAATGCAAGGTCAGTTTGGATCTTAGAAAAGCTTGTTCCAAAGCACAGCGTCATATTCTAGACCCTCTCCCTGGTATTGGTCCACGGCAGACTCGGGCTTTAGGTACATCAGTCCTGGCAGCTGTACCAACGCAAGCTGCCCTGTGTTCATAGGACGATGGGGGCATCACCTCAGCTGCAAAGCAGCGCCCATGTTGCAGAGGAAATTGCGTTTGGCCAGCACATTTGAAACCCACCTGGGTGTTTCCCCTCATGACGCCATCCACGTGGGGCCAGTCTCTCCCGCTCAGTAGATGCACAGCCCTCCGGTGAATCATTTCAGGAGCTCGAAAGGAAGGCTGTATTATTCAGTGATCCTGGGCTGGAACTGGGCATTTCCTCCTCATCTGAGATTACAGTTTAAGATATATGGCACCAAAAATATGATCCGCCTTGTGTGAAACTCCCTCAAACCATCTCATGCAATGTGATAGCAGAACATGAAAATATTCTAATGTCACAAGGCCTTAGATTACACTAATGTGGTGCTGTATTCCTCTTCATTCTGTTATGTTCTGTCAGGTCCCCGTATTTTACTGTGATCACCACTATTGCAGTTCATTCTCTTATTGTTCCTTTTTAAGATTTTATTTATTCATTCTTATAGAGAAAGGAAGGAAGGGAGAAAAAGAGGGGGAGAGAGATCGATGTGCAAGAGATACATTAATCAGCTGCCTCTCGCACAAAATAAATATAATAAAAGATTAAATCAAAAATAAACAATTTGAAAAATGGCTATTTGAATCATTCAGGAGGACTTAAATATAGCCAGTTTAATGGCAGTTGGGTTTTTCTCCAGTGGGAACAACACTGTAGGCAGGGAAATGGGTATATTCCTTCTTGTTACCTCTCTTTTTTCTCATTTCAGGGTATTTACATCATGAGAAATCCCAGAGATATTATTGTTTCTGGTTATCATTTCTGGAAAGCAGTAAAGGCAACCAGAAACCCAGATTCATTTGAAGAATATTTTCAATGGTTTATTCAAGGAAATGGTGAGTTTGACTCAAAATAATGGTTCTGGGTGGAATAGTGGTGTTTCTGCCCCTCACACCCTGGTCTCGCCGTCTCATGGTTTATACGATGACATTGCAATACAACTTCAATGTTGTGAAATCCAGGGTAGCTCCAATGAACAGAGAATCTTCATCCCCATGCTTTGCTGCCAAAATATATTTCTAAGTACAATAAACAGAAAACAAAAATTCACCAGACTCAAAAAAAAGGAAAGTGTGAATTTAAACACACTGTGATCCCACTTCTCACGTATCATGTGGGAAGTGTGTTACCCTTCTGTCACCGCTGTGAGAAATCATCACAGATTAGTGGCCTCCGGCAACAAAAACAGTCTTACGCTCTAGCTCAGAAATCCAAGTTATGTTTTGTGGACATAAATTGATGTGAGGGCGTTGCTGTATTCCATTCTTGAGGCTCTGGGAGAGAATTCCCTTCCTGCCTTTCCAGCATCGTGAGGCGCCCACACTCCTTCGCTCATGGCCACAGCCTTCTGTCTCTGCTGTTATCACATCCCCTCACCTGACTCTCACCTCCCTGCCTCTTTCTTATGAGGACCCCTAAGATCACACCGTTTCCACCTGGGTAATCCATGACAATCTCTCCATCTGAAGATCCTTAGTCACACCTTCTGGGGTCTTGGGAGTTGGCCATGACACCTTTGTGGGGACCACTATTCGGCTAACCACATATGCCTCTCAGAACATTTGAATCACACCCTGGTGGGGAGACTCTGGGTGGGAGGCACGCTCAAGTGTTGGTGGCGGGATGGGAAACAGTACAAACCTATCTAGGGTAATTTTGAAAATGCTGACATTCCTGCATTTACCCTTTCTTGTTTAACTTCCTTTTATCCAAAGGAAATAAAACACTAACAAAATACAAAAAAAAAAGAAATCAATTTACAAGAACTTTCAAATGACCCTTATTCAATGGACACCCTATTCCAGAAAAAAATTAACTGTGTCAAAGTGATATATCAAAACGATTCCCCAGCTAGTCATCTGCATAGACTGGCCTGGGGAAAAAGAAAATTTCTCATAAGATATGCTGTCCCACAGCTTAGGGGTGGGCAAAAAAGAGACATGAAACACATGGTGTCTTCCGGTAGCTACCCTACCAGTCACCAGAAAAGAACACAGACCTTGATTCCCAATACGGTGGGGTTTGAGTCCAGCTCTTTCACTTTCTAGCTAAAGTCTCTTCACAATTCAAAATCATCTCCTCACAAGTAGATGGGGACTCATGGTAAATACTATATCTTACACATGCAGAATTCTATTTCTCATGCAATCAGAGTCACCTGGTCATCAAATTCCTAAGGCAGGGCTGACGGGGGCTGAGTTGCCTAGGCAACTGAGATCAGAAGTGAGAAGCACTCCCCTTCTCCCCTCACTTCTCTTGCAGTGGCATTTGGCTCATGGTTTGACCATGTTCGTGGCTGGCTGCAGATGAAAGGAAAAGAGAATTTCCTATTAATATCCTATGAGGAGCTGCATCAGGTAGTTCTTCCAAAAATTTCACTCTCTCCAACTTTCACAGCTGTCTGCCTTCCCTCCATTCATGATGCTCCGTTCTACACCTTCCGTCAGATCCCGGTGCAGAAATGTCACTGTCTTTTCTTCACTGACCTCCCTGCTGGCACACGTTCTCTAGTTTTCTTGGCTATGTCTTCCTACTACACTTAATGCGTGTGCTGAGGAAGAGCTTAATAACAACTGTAGTTGCTGAAAGCTATCAGTGATTCTAGGGAAAAATCTGCTTGAATCTGGGAAGCCAGAAGTGGTGTCAGGTGGGGATACAGTGAAAGGCGGGACTTGACAGGGTCGGACAGGTGCAGAAGTGTTGGCGTGTTCCCAGGCTGACTGACAGGAAGGGAGTTCCTGTGGGAGGTGATTATGTCAATACTCATAGCGCGAGATGGCCGGCATCCAAAGGAAGTGGCTGACTTGAATCACACCCTCTATTTGTCTCTAAAGAGCATTTGCTTATGCGCTCTCGTCTGATCATACTGTACATCCTCCAGATGGACTTAATGCTCTGTCTGCTTTTCCTTATTTTCTCTCTCCCTCACCTTCATTCTCTGCTGTCTCTTTTTCCTTATTCCCTGTATCACTCTACTCTCGTGTTTCCTCTTTTGTGGTTCTCCTCCTAGGACACAAGAGCCAGTGCAGAGAGGGTCAGCCAATTCTTGGGCGTGAAGCTAAACCCAGAAGAACTGAGCTCAGTCCTCAAGAATGTGTCCTTCCAGGCCATGAGAGACAATAAAATGAGCAACTTCTCTCTAGTACCTGACACCTATATGGATCACAGCAAAGCATGCTTGATGAGAAAAGGTGAGAGAGTTTCTAATTTCCCGACATGAGTGAGGTGGACAGTGACCCCCCCTTGTGCTGATGCACTAAGACACGGGATGGTGGAACTATGTGAATGTTCACGAATCACAGAGGTGGCACCTGACTTTAAGAGTTTAAGGGGTTTTGTATTCATTAGGTTGTAAGGAAAACTCAGAAACAAGGAGCACTGCTGGTGAACCCCACATCTCTCGGGGCACTACCTGTCCCACCTGTTTCCTAGATGTTGCCCATCACGTAGAACACACTCATGGTTTCTATATGGAATTTCGACTCACAGTGCTAGTGTGGTCCCTAGGCCTGCAGAGTGACAATCTCCTCACATATATGGACCATGGGAATATCTATTCCACTGAAAGAAGCCTTAAAATGGGACCATTGTGGAGAGAAAAATGAGAGGAAAGACGTGAGACTTAGCTTCAAATCAACTATTCAGCTGAGACGCCTATGATAATAATGAAACAGGTTCACTAAACAAGAGGAAATGAGAGTGCTGAGCTCAAAGACTGGGAAGATTCCATTGTCAGCCTGGATTTAAAATAGAGTGGTTGGGGTGAACTTAAAGAGAAATGACACGGACTGTGGGCTGGGCTCCCTAAGGGAGGAGCAGTCTAGGTAAAGAAAACTGTGTGCGGAAAGCTCTGGGTAGTGCAGTTGGATGCTGTGCCAATCACAGGTACAGAGTTCAAGGAAAGAGGCCTTATATGGAGCCACCAACAATATCGAGAACTCCAGTCCCACCTATAGGACCCCAGGTAAGAAAACAGTGTCCTAAAGAAACAAATGTCTTGTGCCCTGGCTGGTGTGGCTCAGTGGATTGAGCACCGGCCCATGAACTGAAAGGTTGCAGGTTCAGTTCCCTGTCAGGGCACATGCCTGGTTGCAGGCCAGGCCACAGTGAGGGGAGGGTGAGAGGCAACCAATGGATCTTTCTCTTCCTCTCTTTCTCCTTCCCTCCTCTCTCTGAAAATAAATGATTACATTACAAAAAAAAAAAAAAAAAAGAAAGAAAGAAAAAGAAAATCAGCTCAGGGAAGCGTGTCAAGAAGGAAGAGAATGAGCAATCCTGATTAGCAGGAGGGGTCAAAAAAAAAAAAAGAAATAAAAAAGAAATGTCTTGCATGTTGAAGAGGCAGACAATATCCTAACACAGTTCCAGGAAGAGAATAATAACTTCCTGTATGTCAGGTATTCTTGCTGTTGTGACTTCGCTCTTTACCCTCACATTGCCCCTGTGAGGGCGCTGCTGGGAACAGTGTTACTAAACAGAGGGTACAGTGTAAACTCAACTCTATTATGCAACTAGTAGCCTGGGATTGCAGCCAATGGAATGTCAATCCAGGCCATAAAAATTTAACCACTCAGCTATATTGAGTGAGTTTTTCATTGACTGTATATGAGAGAGAAGTACAAATAAAGTCTTAAGACCTTGTTTGTAAATCTAATCTGGACTGATGTTTTGTGTTTGACAGGAATCACTGGGGACTGGAAAAATCACTTCACAGTGGCCCAGAGTGAAGCCTTTGATAAACTTTACCGAGAGAAGATGGCCGGGCTTCCTCAGGGCCTCTTCCCATGGGACTGAAGGCCTCGCGTGCCTGCATCTGGTGTAAATGCTGAGTTTCCTGTTGTACTTGGGTACCAGCCTGCTCATACAAAGCCAACTTTGTATTGCATGTTACAATTCTTTGTACACTTAACAATAACCATGTTCCTTTTTAACTTTAAGCCATGTCAGCTTCAAAGTTATGTAGTATTTCCAACACACAGAATAATTAAAAAAAAAACAAACAGCTAATGCCCTTTCTAAATGGGTTAATGAGTAAATGTACTACATTCTCATGTTTGTGACATATGAAAGTATGCCCTGAAACACATCACACACACATACTACTCCTTCGGTGCCCACCCACAATCACATGTGTTCTCTGGATGTGTGGCATCCCGTATGGAATGAGAACTTAGAATCGAGTGTGCACATTCTGGGCTGGAGGTTTTGGTGCCTATTCACCAACTGAAATGGGTGAGGCAGATGATAAATAATAGCAGGTGCACTCATTTCAGCAAAATTGCTCTAAGCAAAACCGGAGAGAAGTTTCCTGAGGAGTTAGGCTACTGCTCAGCCACCAGCACCCAATGGATGACTTACATGCAAGTGCTAAGCCCGGCATCGTGACCTCCGAAGGGACCAAAGACATGCTGTGGTGTGCTTTCCAGCCTGCTGGGCACCAGGATGAAACTGGCCTCCCGTCCTGGCTACATCGGTGTTGGGTCCTCTCTTCCTTCCCTGTCAGCTGCCATGTCTCCTAATCTGTAGGGCACACTCATTTGTTAAATCATTTATACAAAATGCCCATTTCAAACTCTGTCTCTAGGAGCTTCAGACCATCCTGAGGTAGTTGGTAGTTAATTCAGGAGAGAGGAAGAAAAGGGATATGTCTCCCTTGTCCCAGCACCTTGGCGCATGGGCCTAGGGACAAAAGTAGACAACTCTGAGTGTGGGACAGCTCTGTGGGACTGAGAGAAGACACAATCCTAAAATTTCCCTGTAGGAAGGAGCAGGAGGAGGAGTAGAGGGGTCGGAACGTAGAGACTCGAAGATGTGGCTCTTTTCCAAACATGCGGACAGCACCAGGCTGAATAGGTCAGGAAGGGTCAGGGGGACACGAGGCCCCCAAATATAAAGCCCAGGAACCGTCTCCAAAGAAATGGAGATGTGAGAGATGCCTGACCGAGAATTCAATATCACTGGCCTTTGTGTTCGTTTTGTTTATGGCTGGACGTTTTTATTTTTTATTAAATGCATTGGGATGACACTGGTTAATAAGATTATATCATTTTCAAGTGGCTCTATGATATAGGATCTAAAACCAAAGATGCTGCCTTCAAGAAGCTCAGTGAGCCATGAGAGAGCACGTGTAAACAATAAGAGGAAGCCAGGAAAATACATTTTTCAATGAGAACTTTGGGATGACATCTGCAAGATGGTGAAATATGTAGTTCCTGTCTTCAGTCTCGCTCACAGAAAGAGACACCAGCAGGCGTCCACAGACAGGGCACTTTTATGGGGTGCCAGGACCAGGATTGAGGCTGAAACGCTCCCCTTTGGCTCACAAAAGAAAAATAGAAAACACAGCATTCGAAGGGTAAATGAGCATCTCACTCCAACTGCATCACCCGCCCCAGGGTGGGACAACGCCACACCAAGGGTGCCCTGGGCCCCACAGTTCCTCCAGTGGGGATGTCTTCCAGGAGACCTGCTGGGCTATGGCCCCCTGAGGATCAAAGGGGGACTCAGAGAGAAGGGGGCAGGGCTGTCACTGTCCTTGTTCCTGTTAAAGACAGAGCCTGAGCTGAGATCCCATGCCCTGTCCCCTCTGTGGAGCCCAGGAGGTCACCCATGTGGCCAAGCATCTGGGTCAGTGGTTTTGATGGGCACGGGTCCCCAAAGGAGGGCCAGCCTGCCCTCCCTGCTTGGAGCCCATCTAGGAAACAGCATCAGACAGAAAACTGTCTGGCCCCACCAAACACTGAGTGAGGCCGGAGGAGAAACAGGTGAAATGCCAGCTTCTAGGTGACATCCCTGGATATGGGTGTCCAGCATAGGCTGTGGTACATGCTACAACAACAGCTATTATGGGGTGCAGGGAATCTGGTCACTACCGTCAGACCGATCCCAGGCGAGCCTTCAGGCAAGGAAAGCACCTTGAGGTCACTTCAGACCACCAGCCCTCAGGCACAGCTAGGCATGGATATGTGAGGGGCACCAGTCGGCAGCAGTGTATTCTGCAGCCTAGAGCAGAAGGCCCACCTGCTGTAGGGCATGGACTGTCTGCGGCCTGACCACTAAAGGACCCTCGAGCTACAGCAGGGCCAAAGGGAGGTTGTTTGTTGTGAGCCTCTGTGGAGGCGGTTTCGATCTTTGTCTCTATGTATTCTGACACAAACGAGCACCTTCTCAGTCTGTCACAATCATTGCTCTCTGCTGTAACAGCCAGCCAGTCTCCTCACAGTCACCTGTCCGACCCCCAGCGGATCTGAGTTTGAGAACCACGCTAGGAAGCAACACCCTTCTGTGACCGGAGGCGCAATTGCAGGATGTGGCCACCAGGTGGCACCAAGCGACGCTTTTCAACCACTAGAGGGCGCGCGAGCGCTTCCCGCCGTCCGGCTGCTCTCAGAAAAGCAGGTTATCTACTGAGGTCCTACTGTGTGCTAGGATCATGGCAGGTTACATCCTCAAGTTTTTACAAGTGCACATAGGCAGTTGTGCTTCCACGTGACAGATGAGGGAAGTGAGGCTCGGAGAGCGACACTGCGACTCAGTGTCCCCATTTACAACTCTGGGCGGCCGGCACGCTTCAGTGAGGTAACTATGGGTCAAGTGGTGGGCAGAGTTTCAGCAGAGCTGTGTGTGCCCAGCAAGTGGCATTCAGGTGTGTTTATTAGCACTGTTGCTTGGTTATTTGATCTCAGATAAAAAGTGTAGCCTCTCATGTTGAAAGGCCTTTTCATTTTTAGGTTAACACCTGTCTCTAGGGAAAGTAGGTCACGACTCACCTTCAGGATTTCCCCCTGCCTGCTCTGGGCCTGATGACAGGCTCGTGCTGTGCATTTATTCGGTCAACAGGCCATTATTAGATGCCCCAAAAGTGTCAGCAGCCAGGGAGACAGCAATGACAAACAGGGAAACAGCCTAGGACGTTATACTTTAAGCAAGGAGATGCAGGAGGGGAAGGTGTGTTTCTCAGTCTCAGCGTTATTGTCATTTGGGTCTGATCACTCTTCTGCTGTGGGGGCTGTCTGGTGTACTGAAGGGTGTTAAGCAGCATTCCTGTTGTGCCCCTACTAGATGTCAGGAGCAACACCCCTCTCTGCCTGCTAGTCGTGACAACCAAAAATGTTTCCCGACTCTGCCAAATGTCCCCTTTGGTTACGGGATGATGCTTCAAACAACTGGACCACACCAGCCAGGGCTACAAACTCAGTTTTAAATAAAATTTAAGACAGCCCCCCTTCACCACCGCCATCAAATGGAAAAGGGTGATGGAATGCACAGAGGCCGTTATCGGCATGTAGGGGAAGTTACCAAAACCTGACGTCAACCACCAGGGCTGCTTCCCATAAGCGTAGAAAACCTGTTCCTTTTAATAAACTACTTAATTAAAACTAGTTGGAAAATTAGTTACTGCTGGGTTTCACTGGGATAAAGGATATCGCATCATCTTTGTTGCCTAACTTATCTGCAAAGAGTTGGTATTCCCCTCCATCTGTCATCAGCTTACTGGGTGGCCTTTGTGCCTTTGAGCAATTTCTTTTTACTTTTTTAAGGGGCAACCCTATTAGTACACAGACTGCTCTAAGAAAAGACAAAAGCTTCCTGTAAGCTCAGCCCAACAGACACACTTGTGCGAACACAGCCACACCCACCCACCGCCTTTAATTAAGCGCAGTTGACTTGGGAAGTCCTTTGTTTTGGAGGCGTTTTTAGAAGCCCAGGTAGCCACTGGAGTTAAAGCATGTGAAATTGCCCTCTGAGGAGTAAATTCTTTATTTCCTTATCTATTGCTTTACTACTCTTCCTTCAGCAAAGTCACATTTGCCAAGAACAAACACAACCACAGGTCCAACCATGACCCGCCCATACTATAGGACAAAACCTTGGTCCTATACCAAAACATTGGCAAATGAATTTATGTTTACATGTTTTAAAGTATTTTTAGGTCCTGGCCGGGTAGCTCAGTTGGTTAGAGCATCATCCCTATGTGTCAAGGCTGTGGGTTCAGTCCCAGGTCAGGGCACATACAAGAATCAATCAATGAATGCGTGAATAAGTGGGCCAACAAATTGATGTTTCTCTCTTCCTCTCTCTCTCCAAGATCAATCAATAACAAAATTTTTAAGTATTTTTAAAAGATTTTATTTATTTATTTTTAGAGAGAGAGGAAGGGAGGGAGAAAGAGAGGGAGAGAAACATCTATGTGTGGTTGCCTCTCGCACTCCCCCCACGGAGGGGGGGGCTGGCCTGCAGCCTAGGCATGTGCCCTAGACTGGGAATCAAACCAGCGACACTTTGGTTCTCAGGCTGGCACTCAGTTCACTGAGCTACACCAGCCAGGGCTTAAAATGTATTTTTAATTGCCCATTTTAACCAACTGTCGATGAATCAACTAACAACTGTTGCTGGTCACGATAATAAGAGGGACTTTACTCCATTAACATCCCCATTTTATGGAGGAAGGTATGCATTGAGAGACAATAACTTCCTCAAGTTTGCACATCCAGCAAGGCATGAATCTGGGCTTGAGACTCAAGAAAACTGTCCCCAGAGCCTCAACTCCGGACCTCAAGCACCAGCAAGACACATGCAGGCTGGAGAGCTGAGACACTTGGAGCAGCTATATCTTCAGATCTTTATTTTCTCAGTGGGAAATCCTAAACCTCTATAATAAATAAATAAATAAATAAATAAAGTAAAGCGTTGGAATGAGTCAGGCAGCCCTGCCGCTGGTGTGACCTTGGACACATCATCGATCCCTCTGAGCCAGAGTTTCTACCTCTAGGCTCTGCCCGAGCGGGCAGCATAGCAGAACCTCCCTCTGGGGTTGTTGCCAGAATTAAGTGATTTATATGATTCTTGGCATCCCCTGACTCCCTACATGTTACAAATTCTCTGCGTTGGGTAAATGGAATAATCAAGCATTCAGCCACCTCAACAAGTGTACAGTTTATTATAGAAACAGTGAAGAAGGGTTGGAAAAGGTCTGGAAGAAAAGTTGTGGGGGAAACCCCTGCCAATTTCCCACTCGGCTACCCTCTGGGCGCATCTCCTTGTGGCCCTCACGGACACCTTCCCACTGGGCCTCTGGGCGGGCAGGTGTCGTTCCTCAAAGGACCCAATTCATGACCCTCCACATTTGCAGTCCAGGGCACAGAGAGGTTTCTCGGGAGGTGAGACTACCTGGGAGATGAAGGACCCCCGAAGGTTGAGCTGCGATGGGGCAGCGTGGCTAGTAAGAACAGCAGGGGTCATTTCTAAGGAAAATAAGAAAAAAGAAATGTATTAGTGCATCATTTTGCACCCTAGACCTCTCTCCTCAATCGCTCTATCCCTCCGACCCCCAGGTTGTCCCATCACCTGGGACACACATCCATAGATCTCAGTCGGGCTGCCCCTCCCCATCACTCGGTACAAATATGTCTTCAGAGAGGGGGTCTTTCAACCAACCCCCCCCATTTCCACAGGAGACACCCTCCGTGTCACAGCACCCTGTCTGGCCGTCCAAGGAAACACTGTGATTTACCATACTTTGCCGTGTCTAATGCGCACCCACGTTTTTGTGCGTGTTACGCACAGGATTGTTATATTCATGGTATGTGATCATTATACTAGCGTATAATGGGCATCCTTATTTTTCCCTCAAAGCCTCTGGCAAAAAAGTGAGCATTATACATGGCAAAATACGGTAGTTTGCCCCCCCCCCCGTCCCACTACAGGGCGACCTCCACAAGTGCAAGGACCTCTTCTGCTGTGGCCCCGCTGTACCCGCAGTGGGGCACACTGGAGCACACAGGCTTGGGGCAGGGAGTGAATATACAAGGTCTGCTCTGGGCACTGGAGTCCCAGGGACAGATCGAGCAGACTTCTTGCTCCCAGAGCGGCTCACAGTCTAGGGCAGGGGCCCGCAAACTACAGCCTGAGGGTGACTCTAGCCTCCACCTCTTTTATAATTTTTTTTTAAGTTGTGGTAAAATCTGCATAACATTGATCTATTTAACTAACCCGGGGTGTGTTATAGAGTAATTGCTAAATAAAAATGTATTGAGTTCCTTAATAACTTAAACATAGAATTATCAAATGACTCAGCAATTCCATTTCTAGGTTATGTCCCCAAAAGAATTGCAAACAGGTGTTCAAACAAAAACTCATACACCAATGTTCCTGGCAGCACTATTCACAACAGTCAAAAGGTGGGAACAACTCAAATGTCCTTCAGCGGATGAATGGGTAAGCAAAGTGTGGCATATCCATGTAACGGGATACCATTCAGCCGCATAAAAGAAGGAAGTACTGATCCACGCTACAACCTGGGTGGACCTTGAAAACAGTACGCTAAGTTAATAAAGTCGGGTACAAAAGGCCACATAGTGTATGATTCTATTGATATGAAATGACCAGAGTAGGTAAGTCCACAGTGAGAGAGAGAGTAGAGCTCCCCCTTGGGGTGATAAAAATTCTCTGGAACTGGATAGTGGTGACGGTTGCACAACATTGTGAATGCACTAAAGGTCACTAATGGTAAAGTTCATGTCATGTGCCCTGGCCGGTGCGGCTCAGTGGATTGAGTGCCGGCCTATGAGCCAAAGGGTCCCGGGTTTGATTCCCAATCAGGACACACGCCTAGGTTGCCGGCCAGGTCCCCAGTGCGGGGTGTGCGAGCAGCAACCTCACACTGATACTTTTCTCCCTCTCTCTCTCCCTCCCTTCCCCTCTGTCTAAAAATAAATAAATAAAATCTTTTTAAAAATTTCATGTTATGTGTATTTTTCCACAAACAAAAGAAACATAAAATACATTAAGAGAATTAATTAATTCCTGCAGCTCTCCAAATCCCTGTCATTTATGATGCAGTGGCTTGAGATTAACAAGGATGAACCTGCATCTTTTTATACAATTCTATGACTGTATGATTGGAGCATCTAAACCCACCGGGGGTTCCCTTCTCTAACATCAGGCAGTTGGGCCCAAGCCCTCCCACCCCAGGAGTGGGCAAAACCCCCTTTCTTGCCACAACATACCTGATGTCCATGTCTGTGCTACAATAGTGGCAGTAACACTGGGAGGTGGGTGAAGGAGCGAGCCAGAAACAGAGAAACGGTAGGGTTGAGGCAAGTCACCTTGTCCCCTTCCTTCCCTCCCACTCCTTCCTCCCTTCTTTCCGGCCCACTCCTCTCTCCCTCTTTCCTCTTGTTGTAACATCCTGCAGTCTTGCTGATCTATTCAGCCTCCCTTCTCACAGCTCCCACCTTCTGCCTCACCTTCCAGTATCTCCAGCAAAATGGTAAATGCTTGGTCTTGAAGAGCTTCCCTCATGTGAAGGAAGGGTGGGGGGGGGGGAAGAGGGAGAGGGAGAGGGGTGAGGAGAGGGTAAATGGGTGGTAGTGTTTCAGAAGACTATCTGGGGCCGTGTTAGTACAGAATGGAGTGGCTGCTGTGGAAATCTGAGGAGGCAGGGAGGACTGGAGGGAGGGTGGGAGGGAGGATCTGATTTATGGAGGAGGGGCCTCCTCTTCTATACTTCTATACTTGTTTGCTTGGCCCTTCTTTGCCCCACTCCCTCCTTTCTGCTCCCCTTCTTCTCTCTCCTCCCACTCCCTCCTTCTTCCCCCACCCTCCTCCCCTCCTGGGCACCAGGCTCCTCCTTACCCAGTCTCCTTTATTGTAAGACACAAACAAGAAGGTGACCATCATGTAGGCGCATTTCAGTATGTTCCATTTGTTCCTTTTTCTGGGTGGTTTCTTGGTGGGGGTGGTCGTCGGGGGAAGCTTAGCTGGGAGAAGTGGATGGCAATGACCTCCCCTGAAGGCATGCCCTCCCTGACTAGAAATGCTTTCTCTTTATGAATCTCCCTTCCAGCCCCACACCCACGTCTTCACCTGCCCCCTGGATTGAAATGCTGCCAGGTTCCTCCACCGCTCTCCTCCATCTCCAGGGCACCAGCCTCAGCAGGTGCGCCGGGACCAAGTGTCCCATGGACTACCATCGCTCCGGCCTCAACTCCACGCTTCCTTTCCCTCAAACCACCACCCTCAAGGCTGCCAGCATCTTTCTCACCCCCAGACCTGACTGTGTCGCCTCTTCATTCTACACCTAATGTGGTGCACACACGTTGTGTTTACCTACGCAACATTCTTTCCATATCTTTTTAATTTTTAAAACTTTAAAAAGTTTTTTTTTCCATGATACTTGACATAATTTTAACATTACATTCGTTTTTGGTGTACAATATAGTGACTAGACATTTATACAATTTATGAAGTGATCTCAGTAAGTCTAGTACCCACCCGACACCGTTCATCCTATTCCTGTGCTATGCGGTCTCATTTTACATTTTAATGACAGTGGCCCCCTGCCAGGTGGCTCCGTTGGTTGGAGTGTCGTCCTGCCCGCGGAAATGTGGGATTGGTCCCCAGTCAGGGGTGCCTATGGGAGGCAACCAATGGACTTTCTCTCCCACATCTCTCTCTCTCCCCCTCTCCCTCTTCCTCTCTCTCTAAAATCAATAAACATATCCTCAGATGAGGATTTAAAAATTTTAATGGAAGTTTTACATACAAAAACCTCAACGTTTTACAAATAAACTGTTAAAATTAAATACAAAATGAGGACCGAACTTGAAAATTCTCTGAGCCGACAAAACCATTTTAAGCCTCACAAGCCAGACTAAATCTAGCTTATTTCACAACATAAGCAAAGTTTAAGTTTTTTGAAAATTCTTCTGATAATCAGCCCTGGCTGACGTGGCTCAGTGGATTGAGCTCCAGCCTGTGAACCAAAGGGTTGCCGGTTTAATTGCCAGTCAGGGCACATGCCTGGGCTGCGGGCCAGTACTCAAGAAGCAACCAATCTATGTTCCTCTCACACATGGATGTTTCTCTCCCTCCTTTCTCCTCTCTCTAAACATAAATAAATAAAATTTTACTAAATAAATAAATAAATGCTTCTGATAATCATGAAAGAAATTTGTCATCTTCCCCAAAATGGTACAAGACAATCTCTTGACCGATCCTACTGCCACCTGGCAACCCCTGTTGTAGTGACCACCGTTGTAAGGAGGAAAAAGGGAGAGGCATCCGCCTCCCTTTTCTTAGGGAATTTACTTTGGAAAATGTGTAGTTGTAAGTTCTTTCTCTGTCTCTTTGAAATGTATGCAAATATTTCTTCTAACTTACTATTTATCTTCCCTCCTCTCTTTAATTGATGTATTTAAGATGATAAATTTTCCTGTAAGTAAAGCTTTGGCTATATCTGACGAGGTTTAATAATGATTATCCTTACTATAGTTCAATTCAAAATTCTAGTTGTTTTTGTGATTTTTCCATGTTTCATAGGTTATTTACAAGTATATCTATTAATCTGTAAGTTTCAATTTTCTTTTATTGTTGTTTTCTTTTATTCTTTTCTTTTATGATTTTATCATTGATTTATAGCCTGATTCCATTTTATTCAAAGAGATACTTTTGACTTCAGTCTGAAATTGATGGGGGCTTTCTTTATGAACCAACAAATACCCACCGTTGGTAAGACAAAAATCCCACGTTTAGCAAACTCAGACACAGACAACAGTACGTGGTTACCAGAGGGGAAGGCGGGTGGGGTGTGGACGAAGAGGGTAAATGGGGTCAAATATATGTGACAGAAGACTGGACTTCAGGTGGTGAGCACACAGTGGAGTTTACAGATGTTATAATACAAAGTTGTACACCTGGAATTTATAAATGTTATGAACCAATGTTACCCCAATACATTTATTTTTTTTTTTTAAATTCCACGTCCAGCCCTGGCTAGTGTGGTTCAGTGGATTGAGCACTAGCTTGCAAATCAAAGGGTCACTGGTTCGATTCCCAGAGAGGGCACATGCCTGGGTTGAGGGCCAGGTCCTCAGTAGGGGGCACTCCTGAGACAACCACACATTGATGTTTCTCTCCCTCTCTCTCTCCCTCGCTCCCCTCTCTAAAAATAAAATCTTTAAAAATAAAAAATAAATAAAATTTCCATGTCCATATGAAAATACTGTATATTCTGCCAACGTTGTGTTCAGAGGTCTATATACGTCAACTAGGCCATGTGCGTTAGTTGTTGTTTATTTTATTTTTTAATCTTTTTAATTTTTATTGAATTTATTGGGGTATACCTGAAACTTGTATAATTTTGTTAGTTGTTTAAATCTTATATATTCTTATTAAATTTTATCTGCTTGCTCTATCACATATTGATAAAAGTGTTCAAGTTTCCCACTATAATCACAGATTTGTCTTTTTATTTTAGTTTTGTCAATTTTCATTTTATTTATGTAAAAAAATATGCCACTGCGTGAGAACAGATTTAGAACTGGTCTATTTTCTTGGTGAATTAATCCCTTTATCTATTTCAGTGTCTGCCTTCACCTCTAGGAATACTTCTTGACTTAGAATTTACTTTATCTGATGTTGGAATGCCAGCTTGCTTTCAGTGAGCAGCTCAAAGAGGCACTTTTGTGATATAATTTTTATTATTTCCTTCTCATATATCTATGGGGAATGCCATGTGATGGAGGCAGAGACTGGAGTGAGGCATCTTCAGCAACGGAATGTCAAGATCTGCGGGCAAGCCCCAGAAAATTGGAAGAGATAAGACAACATTCTTCCCTAGAACCTTCAGAGATAATATGGTCTGGCCAATACCATCATTTTGGGGTTCCAGGCTCCAGACAGCAAGAAAATAAATTTCTGTTCTTTTAAGCCACCCAGTTTATGATAACTTGCTACGGCAACCCTAGTACTGAATGAATTCAGTCCTTTCTTTGTGGGGGGCGGGGTTAACATTTTGTCTTTGTGGCTTTCAACTATTTCATGGCAGTGCTCCTAGAAGTGACTTTTTAAATACACATTTGCCCTTGGGGTTCTCAGAACTTCCAAAATCTGTTGCTTGGTGGTTATTTTTATCCATATGGCATATTCTTAGCCATTAACTCTTCAGAAATTAATCCCGCTTTATTTCCTCTCGCTTCTTCTTCTGAAATTTTAACTTTATATTCATCACAACTGTTCACTTGGTATCATGTATCTCTCGTACTCTTTTCTGTATTTTCTATATTTTCATCTATTGTGCTTTATTTGAATGGTCTCTAACCTCTCCTCTCTTCTCCTGACCACTCAAATAAAGCACAAAGTAAAATGGCCTACTGAGCTTTCTAGCTCAGTGATCACCCTCTCTGACGTTAAGTCCAATAACTGAATGCTTCCTCTCAGGCACATGTTTTCAATCCTAGAATTTCCATTTGATTACCTTTTTAAACAAGGTATAATCCTCTGGGGAAACTATTCATCTGTTTTTGTGAACTGAATAATCCTGGCTGTTTAAAAGTGCTTGATCTCCAATACCTGGTCACCCAGAAGCTTGCTAGGGTTCTCTGCTGTCCTTTCTCTCGCTTTTCTGCCACACGGTTCTGCCACCCAGGACCTGCCTGTCCGATAATTTCCAGGTTAGGGACCAGGGTCTATACTCAGTAGAAGCAACTGGGGAAAACAAACATGTCTTCCACTCATACCTTAGTATGCTGGGTCGTCTTGATACAGTGAGCAGTACAAAGGGGGCAGGGTGGCTGAAGGCTTTGGATGCCCTTTGAAAGGGTTTCGCAGGCACTGAAGCCCTGACCTTGTCTACCTGAGGTCCTCTCAAGGCTTTGTTGTAACCCATACTGGAGGAACTCCCTGTCCTCTAGACTCCACGCACTCACCTTCGCTGCAGTCACTTGTTTCTTCTAAAAAGAGAGGAGGAGGAAAACGAAGGAGGAGGAGGGGGGAGGAGGGCAGGAAAAACCATGATGATGATGATGATAAGGAGAAAAGGAACAAGAAGAAGGCAGGAAGAACAAGAATAAGAATAGGAGGAGGAGGGAGAAGAAGTGGAGGAGGAGGAGGAAGGCAGGAAGAACAAGAACAAGAAGACAAAGAGGAGGAAAGAGAGAAAAGGAGGGAGGAAGGGAGGGGAGGGGAAGGGAAGGGAAAGGAGAGAAGGAGGAGAGAAAAGAAGAAAAGAAACCATCAATGAATTATGACATGGATGGAGACCCAACTATAAACAGTGCTTTTAAGTGCCTCACATGAGAAGGGAACGCACTGAGCCTCCTTGTTGTCCCGTATCTCAGCACTCTCCTCATGGCCTTTGCACATGCTGTTCCCTCCACCTGGAACACCCTTAGCCCAGTCATACACATGACTGGCTCCCTCACCTCCTTCAAGTCTTTGTGGAAATGTCACTTTCCCTGATCACCCTTAAAAAACATTTCAACCTCTCCCAGGATGCAGTTCCCTCTCCCTCACCCTATTATCTTCATAGGACTTTTCAGCATCCAACAGATTTAACCTACTTCCTTATTTTTTTTTTTCTTTCTCCTCTCATTAGTTTCATCTGGGCACAGGTTTTTGCTTGTTCTATGTCCTTCTATATCTCCAATGCCTAGAATGGGACTTAGATGAGTTAGCTAATATTTACTAATGTTTGTGGTTAGATGAATGAAAAATGTTAAACATTTATGATGCTAATGATAAGGATGGTGACAGAGAATATAACGTTTGATGATATCTACAGGCTCTTCCAAAACTAAAAAAAAAACAAACCAATAACTCTTTATTTCTGTGTACGGAACCAAAACCAAATAGTGAGGCCAAATAACATAGTCACCACTTACCGTTTAACACTTGCAGGCTCAGCAAACCTATGAAAGATAACATACAAACAATGACAAATGCCCCCAGACCGACAGATTCAGCAAGCTCATCCCAAGCTACCATTCACCTTTTCTCATTGCCCCTCCCTGAAGGCATTCATTCATATTAATTATAACTATCTGTCTGTCTCCCTCACCAGACTATGAGTTTGTGTAGAGGTATGAGAACATCAGATTCAGCTTTTGCGTTTCTACCACCCTCCACAGTCCTGGCACATACTAAGTGTTAAAGAATATTTTTGCCAGACAAGATTTCCACCAAAAACCCCAGGTTGTAAATAGAGTAAGATAGTCACCTAGAATCTCTGACATCACCCATCCAGAAGGAAGTGTGGTCCAGGAGGCAAGAGTGGTCCGGTTTGCAAAGTCCAGAGTGTTGAGTTGAAGAGAATGTGAGAGATGAGACCATAGGTAAGAGGGAAAATCACAAGGTCAGAAGGCAGGAGATTGGGAGCCAATGAGAACAGAGCCCAGGTGGGTGGCAGGGAACAGGACAAGGGGGGACAGCTGTGTGGATCAGAAGGGTATCAAATGGCTTAAAGGACTTGCATTGAATTGGGATTAGGTGGGAAGGCAGCCACTCCCCTCCTTGTACTCACTGTCACCGTGCCATGGGCACCTACATACTTCAGATGGATAATGCCTACTTCATGTGGAAGTTTGGGGGGGACACATAACATAATACATTAAAGGTGCTGCTTTTGGGGCCTGACACCTAAGAAACCCTTAGTAACTTTTTGTGATGGTCATTACCATCCTCCTGAGAGCATTGTGCGCATCCCTTGAGGAGGGGATTGGTTCTAAGGCACCCCCTGCCCTTGAAGGGGAAGGTAATGCATTTTTTTTCCAATCCCTGGGCTAAAATAAATTTTCTGAGAGATGATCTATGACTAGGAATGGACCCTGGAGCAGACATAAGAAAGAGAACCTGCTGCCCTGACTGGTGTGGCTCAGTGCATTGGGTGTCATCCTGCAAAGCAAAAGATTACCAGTTCAATTTCTGGTTGGGGCACCTGCCTGGGTTGTGGGCCAGGTCCCCAGTAGGGGGCGTGCAAGAGGCAACTGATCAGTGTTTCTCTGCCTCTCTATCTCCCTCCCTTCCACTCTCTCTAAAAATAAAATCTTTAAAAAAATAAATAAATAAAATCTTTTAAAGGAAAGAAAGAAAGAAAGTGAACTTGTCAAAAAATGGAGGGGCAGGGATGTGGAGCAAGGGTCTTACGTTTCAGTACTGTTGAGATGTGAGCAGCAAGGAGGAGAAAATCCAGTAGGAGTTGTTGGCACCACCAGAAACAGGGATGAGAAGAGGACAAAGGTGTTAATGGCTCCTTCCTAGTGTGTCCCACCCTGCTGGTTCTCAAAAGGGACCCTCGCATAGTAGGGAAGAGAGAGTGGCTCCCAGAATTCATGGGATGGGCTGGGGCCCCAGGTGGGTGAGTTTAGATGCTTCTACTAGACTTGTTCCCCTTTGGAGACACATTTATCTGGGTGGTCAGGATCCCAGGTACACAATTTCCTTGGGGATTCATCCCCCAGAGGTTAGGACGATTATTAACCCAGAAGTTAGGTCCCCTTGACCCCCTTTTATCTCATTTCTCTCTTGAGGGGTCAGGAGGGAGAAAATTTGAGGAAAGAGTTGCACCTCTTGTATCCTCCTTATTCAGTAGCCGTCCCAACAAATACACGCAACTCACTATGTCTGATATTCTAGGGCAGTGGTCCTTGGCTTTTGAGAATCCAGCAAAGTCTGTAGACCATATATGCTTCTGTGCTCACCTACCCCATCATGCCTGCTGCCTGGAAGCCACCTGCATCTCCAAAACACTCTCCCAAATCTCTAGGGCAATACACTATCAGGGGGGTGTGGACCCCCACAGCTCCTCCTGAGCCTCATTCAGAGATAGGGACAGTAGACCCTCCCTTAGCAGAGGGTCTTAAATGGAGAAGAACCCAAAGATCCCCTTCTCCCTCTCTTTTTCTCTTCTTCCCAGGAACCAAGTTAAAAAAACAACAACAACTTACTTTTCACTGGAGGGTGCAGCAGAGCCAGAAGTCAGGGAGACCATATGGAAAAGAGTGAGCGAGAGAGTAGGGTCACCATTAACACCCCGAGGACCTTCCATTATTCCTTCACTAAAGAGTCTTAAGATTATTGTTTTTATTGTGTAGTAAGTTTAGGTTCACAAAATACTGCAAAAATGGCATAGAGGGGTCTTATGTACCCATTGTCCAGCTTCCCCCTGGTGATGGCATCATACACAACCATAGCACATTATCAAAACCAGTGTGGCTCAGTGGGTTGGGTGTCAACTCACAAAGTGAAAGGTCACCAGTTCGATTCCCAGTCAGGGTTGTGGGTTTGGTCCCTGGTCAGGGTGCATATGAGAGACAACTGACTGATGTTTGTAACATCGATGTTTTTTTCTTTCTTTCTCCCTCCCTTCCCTTTGCTCTAAAAATAAATAAATAAAATTGTAAATAAAAACCCAGTAAATTGACATTGGCCCAATACTGTTAACTGGACTATTGACCTTACTTACTCAGATTTCTTTTTTTTTTCATGCACTCACATATTTGTACTTTTAAAAATATGTATCTATCTCTCAGTTATAGAGAAGCTATCTTAAAATAATAAGGACATCATTATCTTGCTTTATAAATGAAAGGGAGATTTATATAGTTGTGTGTGGGGGGTTAATTTAGAAGATCCATCTAATGACCCAAAACAGTGGTACCACTGAATCATTACCTCTCCATCTTGAGGGGAGAGCGGGAGTGGGACATGAGACAGAAGATTGGAGATTGAGGGGAACCCTAACTCTAACCTTATTTGTCCACTGCACCCCTATGCCAGAGCTGGCTCACATAAAATGGTTAAATTTTTACAAATTTGCAAGACAGCTGTGAAACCATTAGTAGGTTGCAATCAGCCAGAGTTCAAGTATTTACACCACAGAAATTGGCAGTCACTATATCGGGGCTCCCTTCTCTACCCTTCCTCCACAGCCTCATTCTTTAGTGGAATCAGTATGTACTGATTTTGCCCCTGACCCCAGGTCAATGTCTAAATGTAATGGCTCTGGCCAGGTAGCTCAGTTGGTTAGAGCGTCATCCCCATAGCCAAGGTTGTGGGTTGAATGCCAGTCAGGGCACATACAAGACTCAACCAATGGATATATAAATAAGCGGAACAACAAGTCTCTCTCTCCATCCCCCCGCCCCTCCTCTCTAAAATCAATAAATAAAAAATAATTTTAAAAAATACTAGGGCCCTTCTCCAGACATTATAAGGAGTTTCCCAGCCCAGATGGGGTTCCAAGAAGGCAATCTCAAACACAAACTTGGGACTTCACAGTACTTACTTTCTTCTTCTGTCTTATCTGCAGGTGAGAATGCAGGCAGCCAGGTTCCAGTGGGGGTGCAGAGCAGAGAGAGAAATCAGCATTAGATGAGGATCCTAGAACCCACTGAAGAAGCACCCGTGACCCGTCAGAGGAGAGCAGAAGCAGAAACGCTACCAGAGAGGAGGCAGAGAAGACTCCGACTCTATCAGGCAGTCAGCCTTTCTCTCTAACAAACATAAGTGAGCAAAGGTCCCTACATTCAGAGAGCATCAGCGAGCTGAGTCTAGTGAGCGGTGCCACCAACAGGAGTCATAAATGAAGTACAGGTGGGATTGTGTTTCTGGTACACTTGCGAGATACAGTGGGCACCTATAAAGGGGCGATGGTTGCTGAGCTTTTGGGGGGTGCCAGGGAAGGCTTCTTGGAGAATTTGTTGCTGGGTCTGAGTGAGACCTGGCAGATGAGTAGAGCATAGCCAGGTGAAGACATTGGGAAGGGGAGAGAAAAAGGCACCTCAGGCAGAGGGAAGAGCGTAAGCATGGTGTTGCTTGGGAAGGCTTTGGTCCCGAGTTTTGGAGGATGGAGAGAGACCCTCAGTGGGGCACAATGGTAGAAGATTACTATGGCACGGGAGAAACCAAAGCTAGAGGATGCAGAACTGTGCCAGTAATTTTTATTTTAAGATTTTATTTATTTATTTTTAGAGAGAGGGGAAGGGGAAAGGGAGAAAAACATCAATGTGTGGTTGCCTCTCCTGCGCCCCCTACTGGGGACCTGGCCCACAACCCAGGCATGTGCCCCGACTGGGAATCAACCCGCCATCTTTTGGTTTTCAGGCCTGCGCTCAAACCACTGAGCTACACCAGTCGGGGCTCGTGTTGGTAATTTTAAAGCCTTCAGACTATGGACGGTATGGGGGGTTCCACGGTGATGGATGGAGAGTTGAATTGGGGTGGTGAACACACAATTCAGTGTATAGATGTGTTGTAGAATTGTGCACCTGAAACTTGTGCTGTTTTATTAACCAGTGTCGCCTTCATAAATTCAGTGAAAAGGAAGAAAGATTGCATTAAAAAGAAAAGACCTCAGACTTCTTCTTAAGAAGAAAAATGGAGCATTATGAGAGATTTGGACCAGTCTCCAAATCCCAGCTCTGTCACTTAACAGTTTAGTGACTTTCAGCAACTTATCACATCTCTTTGTGCCTCGGTTTCTCTCCTCCCCTCCCCCATAAAAGAGGACAGATAACAGGACGACCAATCAATTTGGCTTCCCCAACGATAGAAGGTGTTCTCCACATGAGAGGGTTTTCTTGCCAAAACAGATAAGGGACTCTGGAAACTTTTTAGTTGAAGGTAAATAATTAATAAGCCTAGTAGGGAATGCACACCTTAAAGCTCTCGTTTCAGGAACTGCAGGTAGGGCTCGCCACTCCCGGGAGAGACAGCCCACCTCCTGGAGCGCAGCTAAAGACCACCGCCTGGGGCGCAGCTGGAGATACCCAGCTGTTAGGTTCTAGGGAGAGACGGACCCCGCCGGGGGCGGGGGCGGGGGCGGGGGCGGGGGGGGGGGGGGGGTGCCCGGGGGTCGAGGAACAGCAGAGGGGGTGGAAACAGCTAACCGCCCAGGCCCAGAATACTGCAGTTTTTTAATCTGATTTTCCCTGAATTTCAAAACCCCTCACTGCACTTGGTTCTCTGTCATAAAAGACTGGCTTGAGAGGAAACGTAAGACGGTTCGTTAGGGTGCTAACCCGTCTTCTCAGATCGCTGGCCATCTGAATAAAGCGTCTGTAAAAATTCAACCCCTGTCTCTACTTATTGGGTCTGGTATGTGACAGGCAGCAGAAACGCAGGCTTTTCCAGTTTCCAAACCGGGAATGTCCTGGACAAACAGGGTCACCCTAGATTAAAATATCACGGACCTGTCTTGGAAAGGGAGGTCTGAGTATTACAGAAAACAATACCAGCAAAGGCCTGAAAACACACTCGAGTTTTAAAGGTGCTTTATGACCTTTCTGTGCGTTGCCCTTTGTCTCTGAAGCCCTGTTTCCTTCTGGGACTCAGTTCCTTATTTGCTTAGGAGTTCCTTATTTGCTCCACCCAGTGAGCCTCCGCTCTCACCTCCTCCACCTCCATCCCAGGGTGAGGGTATTAGGTTTCAGGTTATTAAATCCAATCGCGGTTCTATCTATTCCATGGATCTTTGGCTTTCAAGCCATTTCACGTGGGGAATAAAGACCACATTTTGCTTTTTATCAAGTCCAGCGGCCTTCCAAGCAGGGAAGCTTTGGTTGTCAGAGGGCAGATGTTTATAGATGAGGTCCTGGATTCTTTGAGGGACCAACAGACTTAGGGAATGCTGAATGGTGTGGCTCATTAGGAGAAGGATTTGCCTCCCCCCCCCCCCCCCCCCCCCCCCCCCCCCCCCCCGGCAGCATGGGAGGAAGGAACAGAGACCCAGAGGGAGCTGGGCTGCGGAGATGGAGAAATCCATCCTCTGAACCGCTACTCTGGACTCTCTGATCTTCATGGAGACTGGTCAGTTGTAAAGACCAGCCGATTTCTCCTGGAAACCAGGGAAGGAGAGGGATGCTTCTAGGTTGACAAGGTGGAAAGAACTTAGAGATTGTTCTTTTAGAAGTAACAGGTACCAGGAGGGAAGCTTTGGACTCCAGAATCCATGGGATTGGGGTTGGGGGAATGGAACCAATTTTAACCAGCCTCCCAGTACCTGAGTTTTTAAAAAAATATATATTTTATCTTAATGTCATAATCACCCAGATAGTGCGTATTACTAGACCCATTTTAAGGGGGAAAAACAGACTTGCCCCTGGTCACACAGGCTGGTAAAAAAGTAGAACTGGGTTGAAACTCCAGGTTGTAAACTCCTTTTACAATTCTCATTCTACCAGAGCGTGTGTCTCCAAATGACACTCGCTGGTCTACGACACCTGTCCAGTGCTATCTAATCGTCCTTTCCACCAAAGAGAGAGAGCAGCGTCCAGAAGAAGGGCCTCAGCAGAAAACAGTATCAGGTTATAATTTAGTAGCATTTTATTTACATTATTCGGTTTTCACAGTTGCCTTCTATTTATAGCAAACAACACCAGCTTTCCACTTACTCAGATGGCATAGAATTTCCTTTTCGAGCCTATCTAAGTAGAAACTGAGTCCATCTAAAGAAAAACATAGCCCTGACCAGTGTAGCTCAGTTGGTTGGAGCATTGTCCTGCAATCCAAAGATTGTGGGTTCGATCTCCAATCAGGGCACGTACAATCCCCAGCCTGGGTGAATAGGTAGTCAACCAATCACGCTTCTCTCTCACACTTTGTTTCTCTCCCTCTAAAAATAAAGCAATGAAAAAAAGTCCTCGGGTGAGGATAAAAAAATATGTATATAAAGGATAGGACTGGTACTACATTGATGAGGCAGTAATACTTATTGGGGATCAATCTATCTTTGAAAAATGAGGACCCACTCTTTTCAGCCACCTCAATATCAGAAATAAAGATGTTAGTTAATACCCTATGTTGATGGGAGTGTAAATTTGTTAGACTTCTGTCCAAATTTAAAATGCCTATGCCCTGTGACCCAGCAACCTTCCTTCTGGAAATTTATCTTGCAGCTATGTGTATGCAAAGGTAAGGAAAGCAACATTGCCCAAGGGTGTTGGTTGTAGCATTGTCTGTGATGGCATAAAAGTGAATAGAAATCAAAATATATTAGAGAAAAAAAAGAAAATGTGCATGAATAGAACACATTAACTTATATGACTACGAATGAAATATTACTCAGATATTTCAAAGAAAGAGGTAAAGTTCTATTGCTGCTGATATGCATAATATTTTTAACTGAAAAAGTTGAGGGTACACATATATATGCATGAATATTTCTTGTAAAAATGTGTAAGACCTTTCTGGGTAGCTCAGCTAGTTAGAGAGTCATCCCAATACACCAGTGTTGTGGGTTCAATCCCTGGTCAGGGCACATACAAGAATCAACCAAAGCATGCAGAAATGAGATAAATGAGTGGAAAAACAAATCTTTCCCCCTCATCAATAAATAAATTTTTAAAAATTAAAAAAATAATGCAAAAGAGATGGTAATGGTGGCTGTTTCTAGAAAGTAGAGCTGGCATGGGATGAGAAGAAGATTTTGACTTTCATTTTATGTTCCCTCAACTTTTTTCATGTGTATATACTATTTTTAGAACTTAAAAATTATAACATAATAAGTAGGTAAAATTCAAAACATCTTTAAAAAATAAACAACCCTGGTTGGTGTGGCTCAGTGGGTTGAGTGCCTGCCTGTGAACCAAAGGTTCAATTCCTAGTCAGGACACATGCCTGGGTTGTGGGCTGGGTCCCCAGTGGGGGGCGTGTGAGAGGCAACCACACATTAATGTTTCTCTCCCTCTCTTTCTCCCTGTCTAAAAATAAATAAATAAATACATAAAACATAAATAAATACATCTTTTTAAACAGTAAATAGGTAAAATTCTAGCTCTAATGCTACACACTAATAAAGATTTCAATTACCTCAAAACTCAAAGTCACAAAATGTGATTGGATACTATCTGAATGGTTCTCCCAAAATAAATCAACATAACAATAATTATTTTAAATAAACAAGGAAAAGATAACTGACTCCATGTGTCGGCATTTCCTTGAAGACAGGAGGAAAGAAACACCAGGAAAAAAAAGGAGTCCTCACACTTACCATCCACCGACAGCCTGCTCATCATACCTAAAGAAGAAGACATACCAAGGATGTGTTAATGCATCAGAAAGATTCCTTGTCAATAAATTTCCCCAGATCCTCAGACATCAGAAACTCTCTTCTTTGGGAAGATGGCTATGATGCCTCAGGAATATTTTAGGGTGCCCTCGGTATTCCCACTGTCCCTCTTCCTAGCCTTATCACCACTAGCAGGCATCACTTGTCTCTAATTGAATTGAATGTGTGTATTTGCTCCTGTTCTCCACCAGTCTCCAAATTCCTAAACGGCAAGCCTGTCTGATCCATCTCTGCGTTTCCATCACCCAGACATGGATCCCCACCCCCCGAGCATGAGTCCAGGCATATATTAGATGCTCAGGAGTTCTTGTTCAAGGTTTCCCAGCAATGTTTACAGTCTGGGGGCACCATGAGTGTGGCAAGATATTTACCTAGGATTCCTGATAGCAGCCCATCCAGAAGAAGAGTCAGCATGGAGTTCAAGGTCATGGCCATGGTACAGAGTGATGGGATGAAGCCATAAGTAGAAAAACAAAAACAAAATCAGATGCCAGGTGCTGGGAACAGGTTGCAAAATAGAGTCCACAAAGGTAATTGTTTTGAGAGTCTCTTTGCATTTTATTTCAAAGAGAGCTTAAGTGGGAAATGGTCAGGAGGCATTCTTCAGACACTTTAGGAAGAGAGGAAGAAAGTCCTGTGTTTTGCTGTGTATAATGCGCATCCTTATTTTCCCCTAAAAAATTTGGGCAAAAAATGTGAGCATTATACAGGACAAAATACGGGTATCCTTCCCTGATTCTAGAAAAAGGTGTCAAACTTTACTTCTATCTCTCAGATCAGAGAACAGTCCCCATGTTTCCGATGAGGATAGTGGAAGCCTGTGAAATTATTTAATTTGCAAAAACACACAGCTGTTGAGTGAAAGTACAAGAATCCAAATCAGATCTCTCCGACTCCCTCTATAAGCTTTGGATGTCCCCATCCACAAAATGAGACTATTACCCATTATGAGGCTGGGGTGGGGCTCTGTACATACTGAGGAACTCTGCTAAATTTGTTAGTGGACACTTCTGTATGCATGTCGCTCACAAAAGTGACACACACTTCAAGTCATCAGGTAAGCGAATGCCTAATGTTGTCAGAACTGTACGTGTCTGGAAATAAATGGTTGCTATCAAAGCTATATATGTTACTCAACTGGGTGATCTTGGGCTGGTCACTGAACTCTCCAGGCCTCTAAAATGGGGACATTATCTTCCATTTGGAACTGTGTCAATCATGAAGGAAGGTAATTCCTGGCTCAAGGTAAACATTCAGTCACTGTTAGAAATGGTAACACGATGCAAATAATAATCAGAGTAATAATAATAATAATAGCACTCTTAAGTAGTATGGATTGTGGGCCTGCATGTAGGGGGCAGGATGGAAGCAGGAAGACCTACTGAACCCTGGTTTTCTTAGGTTGAGTTGAAGAGGATTTCACACATGTGGTTGCATTTAACCATATGCAGGAGGCACAGAGGTGAAGTGACTTCTCCAAGGTTGTCCAGCTAAGAAGGGGCAAACTTGGGCTCTGTCAACAGAGGTGCCGAGCCCTTTCTACCAGGTATTATCTCACTTCCCCACACTTAGGCTCCTTTCTCCCTAACTTGCAAACCCAATCACAAAGCTGTGGTTCCATTTCCACTCAGCTGGTTTCCAGGGAAGAAAGACCCAGTAAAGGTCATCAGAAAGTTCTCCTGTTGGGCAAGGACAGTCATTTCGGAAAGGGCGAGGGATGGACCAAGGCTCACCTTTCAGCACTGTTGATGTGCAACCAGCAGGGCAGAGCAGGCCGATGGTGGCCAGTGAAGATCATTTTCCCAGTAAAGGTTCAGAGAAAACAAAGTGAATTAAGTCACCCTTAACCTCACTGCACCCCATGGGCCCCAAGATAGGACAGGGGACCAGAATGAGAAGCTTTGAGACCCATTCTATGAGCCCTGGGTCCCTCTGGAGACACATTTACCATGGAAGTCAAGAAACCAGTTGCCTCCGACATCCAAATCTTCCTCCCTCCCCCTGAGTTTTGGGAAGTTGGCAGAAGGAGGATCTCCATAACAACCAATCAGCATGTCCATTTCTGAGCTAGACACCAGGATGGTTAGTACTTGCAAAAGAGGGAGGTTGATCCACTCTGTAGCGCAATTTCTCATCTAAAATCCACCAATGAATATGCACAATCCAGTTGTAGGTTTCAGAGCAGACAGTCACGCATACTACTAGACATCTGGTCAAAGCAATGCGATCCATATTCCCAGAAAACTACTCAGTGTCCCTCTCTCACACCCAACTTTACACATGGGTACAGAGCCTTGCTGACCTCCCTGAAGTCTGTCCAGTTTCTGTCCTGCCACCCCACCCCACCCCAGCCCACCCCACCCCTGGGGATCTGCAGACTCAGACTTCAGAGCCCATGTAAGACTGAGAGCATGGCTCTGCATCTGCCCAGGCTGAACGTGGTGGTCAGCAGTTTTGCCTCTCCCTTTTGCCCCTTCCTTCCCTGGGTGGAAAGGCTCCCTATTCAGGTAGAGAGGAGACAGGACTTACATTTCACTGGAAGGGACCACAGAGCCAGGAGTCAGAGAATCAACGTGGAAAATAAAAGCAACAAGGAAAGCAGGATTAATACTAATGTTATCCACCTCAGTTAACTTCCATGTGCATTTTTTATTCCTTCATTTATCTCTTTTTGGTTGTTTGGGGAGGGATTTCATGGGAGGCCATTTTCATGTAGTTATCACCATGTAAAAGTACTAGCCATGTCCTGCCCCTAAGACAAAGCCTGTGAACCCAATCTAGGTCCCACTTTCCCCAGAACTCCCTGAGGGGTCTTAATAGTTGAAGGAATCTGAAAGGAGCTACCTACTGGAATGCAAATGTGGGGTTTCCATGGTTCTTACTTTTTTCTTCAATTGCAACTGGAAGCAAAGGCATTGGCCATCCAGATCCCGACAGGAGCAGGAAGCGGGGAGCAGAGAGAGAATTCAGAATTAGACTCAAGTCACTGCAATGACCAGGGAGACCAGAGCTGGAAGTGTCACTGGATACCAGATAGCCCACCTACTGTTTGAATCAGTGAAGCCACTTGGGTTTATCCTATTATCCATCCATTCATTTGTCCATTATCCACCCATCCACCCATCTATTATCATTTATGTATCCATCAATCACCCATCCTTTATCCTTCCAACACCCATCATTTTTACTTATTTATTTTTAGAGGGAGGGGAAGGGAAGGAGAAAGAGAAGGAGAGAAACAACAATGTTTGGTTGTTTCTCCTGTGCCCCACACTGGGGACTTAGCCTGCTAGCCAGGCATGTGCCCTGATTGGGAATTGAACTGGTGACCCTTTGGTTCACAGGCCAGTGCTCAATGCACTGAGCCACACCAGCCAGGGCCATCATCTATCATTTATGCACCCATCCATCATCCATTCATCATTCATTCATCCATTCATCACCCGTCCATTTATCCATCCATCATCCCTCCTCCATCCAGTCATTCATTCCTTCTATCCATCAGTCATCCATCCATCAATCATCCATCTATCATTCATAATCCATCCATCCTCCATCCATGCATCCATCTAGCCATCGACCATTCATCCATCCATCCATTATCTACCCAACCAACATTTATTTGGTACATACTCTGGCCATTGGTGTATGCTTTGTGCTGGGGATGCAAAGAATTAAACTCATCCCCTACTCTGTAGGCACTTGCGAGACTGGTTGGGGAAAGAGATGCTAGTTTCAGAAGTAAACAAGATATCTCAAGCTCTGCTCTCCTGGAATCTGTGACCTATGGATGCCTTGAACATTGTGTAGGCTCTTCAAACTTAGCATTCCCAAAAGAGAATTTGTGGTCCTCACCCTCCCATGCATTAAAAATAATGTCATTTGCCCTGGCTGGTGTAGCTCAATGGATAGACCATGGGCCTATGAATCAAGGGGTTGCTGGTTCAATTCTCAGTCAGGGCACATGCCAGGATTGCAGGCCAGGTCCCCAGTAGGGGGCACGTGAGAGACAACCACACATTGATGTTTTTCTCCCTCTCTTTCTCCCTCCCTTCCCCTCTCTCTACGAAAATAAATAAATAAAATCTTAAAAAAATAAAAATAATGTTATTTTTTATCAATAAAATAAACATTCATGAGTTCATGTTGATATAAATAAATATTTGAATAAATAAATGGGGAAGGTGTTTCAGTTCTTCCTCAAAGAAGAATTTCAATTAAATGTAGAAGTAGAAATAGGAAAATCACCATCGTATGAATACCTCAGTAATCATGTTGGCAGGCAAGATCCACAGATGAGTGCTAAGATTAGTGGGCAAACATTTGAGAAGAACTTTTGCACAGTCTCCAACTATCTCCCCCACAATACCTGTTCATTACGCAGAGGAAATAGTATCTGGATAGTGGAGATCTCTGGCAGACACCACCTTAACCAAGCAATCAAAGTCAACGGCACAGGTAACAACACACACCGATGTTATGTGTAGGCCCTGGCAAAATGCACGCAGAAGGGCATGGCACCAGTCCTGCGGTATTCTTGCCCCCAAAACTGCAAAACCTCAATATAATCATGAGACCACTTCAGACAAGTTCAACATGAGATATCCTGCAGAATATCTGACCAGGGCTCTTCAAATGTGTCAAGGTCGTGAAAGGTGGACAAACTTCTGTCACAAGTTCCAAGACGAAATCACAAGA
Source organism: Desmodus rotundus (assembly GCF_022682495.2). Classification (NCBI taxonomy): domain Eukaryota; kingdom Metazoa; phylum Chordata; class Mammalia; order Chiroptera; family Phyllostomidae; genus Desmodus; species Desmodus rotundus. Next base: position 50,128,273 of record NC_071398.1, on the reverse strand, counting down.
GCAAGGAGGTGCAATGACAGCCCAATGTGGGGTCCCAGATGGGGTCCTCAAATAGAAAAAGGACATTTGTGCAAAGCTAATGCCATGAATAAAGTCTCTAATTTAGTTAGTAGTTTTGTGCTGGTGTTAAGGTCTTGCTTTGGAGCACTGTGGGACGGTCAGGTAAGATGGGAACATTAAGGGAAGTTGGGAAGTCGGACATCTTTTGTGACTTTTCTGTAAGTCTAAAATTACTTCAAAGTAAATGTTTTAAAAAATTATTTACTGATTTTATAGAGAGAGGAGAGATTTGCTTTTCCACTTATTTATGCATTCATTGGTTGATTCTTGTATGTGCTCTGACTGGGGATCGAACCCACAATCTTGGCATGTGGAGATGCTGCTCTAAGCAACTGAGTTACCTGGCCAGGGCCCAATAAAGTTTAAAACTTAATTGCTGTACAGAATGTTCTCATCTCAGTTAAGGGAAACTTTGATCATTCATTTGCAAAAAAACCCCCAAAAAACAATTAAGAGTCTTTCTTCACTCACCCATCACTAACCTCGAGCACCTTATCCGTCACTCAATCCCCTAAACTCTTGCCCCTAAAAGCCTCACAACCTCCCACATACCCCCACCTGATTGCAACGGTGTCCTAACAGGTGTCTTCGCTCCTACTCTGGGTCCTGCCTAATTTGTTCTTCATCGTAAGACTAATTGCTTAACCAAATACACATACACACACATCCCTAAATATCACATTCCCCTGCCGAAAACCCTTTAATAGCGACCTACAATGTCCACATCCTGAATATGACCCTCCAAAATCGTGTGTTCTGGTTCCTGCCTCCTGTCTGTTTTTCCTTGTAAAATCCTCACCCACTAGGCCCCTCACCCCATACACCACACCCCAGACTCCTGCCTTTTCCAGACCCATGGAGACACCCAGCGTCTTCCTGGCCCAGGACCTTTGCATCCAGAACCATCTCCCCTCACTCTACCTGGCCTGCTCCTACTAGTCCGGTTCTTGCATCAAATGCAGAGACGCCTTCTCTGAATCACCACACTAGGATGTGTCTATTTGTGTAACATTGTTTGTTACACAAATAGAATAACATAGAATTCTATGACAATGGGACTTGTCTGTCTATTTCACCCACTAAATTCGCAGATTACACACATGGAGAAAATAACCCGCCCTGGCTGGTGTGGCTCAGTGGATTGAGCACCACACTGTGAACCAAAGGGTTGCTGGTTTGATTCCCAGTCAGGGCACATGCCTGGGTTGTGGGCCAGGTTCCTAGTAGGGGGCATGTAAGAGGCAACCACACATTGATGTTTCTCTCCCTTCCCCTCTCTCCTAAAATAAATAAATAAATAATCTCAAAAAAAAAAAAACAAACAAAGCAGGAACTCAGGAAACATTTATAGAGCAAATGGCAAAATAGGGACTCAGCTTTGTGACAAGACTCCCCCACTGTTCCCAACATGTGGTGTCTTTATGTTGTAAAGGCCTGGGGTCTCCCTACAACTCTGTGCCACAGTGACATTAACTCTGGGGCACCTCACAAACATAAGCTCAACAAGGACACACAGCCCCACACAGCCCCAGCCTGCGGGCCAGAGAGTCTTGTGATGCCCACTGGCCCAATGAGGATGGTGAGGCTTGTATCCCGGCCAGCCACCGAGTCCAGGATAAAGCCCAGAGGCAGACACAAGTCTGTCTGTGTGCAGGGGCGGGAACTACGGTGCCTAGGACCCATCCACCCCACCATCTCCTCCAAGGGAAACAGGGAGGAGGATATCCGAACATGAACCAAGAAGGCATCTGCTTAGAATCCAGGAGGCCCTATGTGAAGCCAGCTCCCAGTCAGAAGACAGGGTGGGAGACCAAAAATGGGTGCAGGCATTACCTTCCCGGGAAACGCAGGCCTCCGCCAGACCCAGGAAAAGGAGGATCAGCAAGGACATCCTCAGAAAGAACTCCGGTCTGGGCATGTTGGGGCTGGGGTTGGGGCGGACGTTCCCCTTCCAGGACAAAGAGGTCTCTGCTCACCTCTGCTATCCCAAAGCCCAGGGGCAGAGCTAGCTGCCCACACATGCCCTCCAGGTGGCCTGGAGGCTGGCAGGGTCCCTGCCTGTGCCCACGCCCCCAGCTGCTTATCGATCTGAAAGCAACATTTGCTGAGCATGACACCAGCCACCTGGGGCCTGCAGGCCAAATCCTGCTCGACTCCTGCTTCTGCAGAACCAGAGAGCCAAGAGTGGTTTTTCTGACTTTTTTATGGCTGGGGGGAGGGGAGGAGAGAAAAGAAGAATATTCTTTCATGACAGGTGGAAATGATACGGAATGCAAGTGTCCAGTGTCCATTAACAAGGCCTCATGGCGACACAGGCACACATTCATTTGGATGGTCTGTGGCTGTATTTGAAGCTGCAAATGCTTTGTAACAGAGACTGACTGACCCACAGGCCTCCCTCTGGCCCTTTACAGAACAAGGTTGTCAACTCCGTCCTAGACAAATTGTATATTTCAGAAAAAAACACAAACAACCACAAAGCACACATCCTAATTCTTCCCAGAGGTAAGAGTTAGGTTCACATTCTTCCATCTATTTCTTCCTCCCAAACAGGTCTGCATTCCCACCTGTCTCTGACACTCGCTGTGTGCCCTGAAAAAGTGGCTTCACCAATTTAAGCCTCAGTTTCCTCATCAGTACAATGGAGACGATGGTACTTCCAATCTCACAGAGTTGCTGAAAAGATTGATTGTGGATATATCTGTAAAGCACATGGAACATGGTACAGAGTCTCTCTCCCTCTCCCCCTCTGTATATTAAGAATGAAACAGCCCTGGCTGGATTGAATGCTGGCCTGTGAATCAAAGGGTCACAGGTTCTATTCCCAGGAAGGGCACATGTCTGGGTTGCAGGCCAGGTCCCCAGTTGGAGGCACACAAGAGGCAACCACACATCGATGTTTCTCTCCCTCTCTCCCTCCCTTTCCCTCTCTCCAAAAATAAATAAATAAAAATTTTTTAAAAAAAGAATACAATATAGGTATACAGCACATACATACATATATTTGATACATGATATATGTGATATCTTATGCATGCCTCTCTCAAGAACTGATACTCTCATGCACAAATATTGAAAGTGCTTTATTATTTATGCCCAGTGTATAAGGAACACTTTTCCCAGGCTTCCAATATTCATGAACCACAAAGTTTTGTAAGCAAACCATTAACATTTATCATAAAAGTAAACCACAGTATAAAGAGAGGGAGCAGAGGAGGTTTTAGGGCCATGAAGACATGACATTTATGTGTTTGTCAAAATCTGTAGAATGTGCAACACAGAGTAAACCCTAATAGAAACTGTAGACTCTGGTTAATAACAATATATTGATATTGATTCATCCGTTGTAACCAATGCATCTCTCTAAGGTAAGAGGTATTTTGTGCCCAAGATCAGAGTCATGGCAGATCTGGTGTCTGCCGAGGGCCCCTGCCGTGTCTGCTGACGGCCATCTCCCTGTGTCCTCACTTGGCAGAGAGCAGAGGAAGCTCTCTGGTCTCTTTTTACCAAACCCATAAGGAAGGACCTCATCACCTCCCAAAGGTCTCGCCTCCAAATACCATCTCATCAGGGATTAAGATTTTTGACTTATGGTTCCAGCCAAGATGGAGGTGTAGTTAGATACAGTGTACCTCCTCGCACAACCAAAGAAGGACAACAAATTGAAAAATAAAAAACAACCAGAACTGCCAGAAAATTGAATTGTGTAGAAGTCTGATAACAAAGGAGTTAAAGAAGAAACACTCATCCAGACTGGTAGGAGGGGCGGAGACAGGCAGCCAGGGTGGTGAGGATTTGCAGCAAGGTGGCAGCTGGAGGATTGTGCAGCCCCACATTTGTGTGTGGATAAACCAGGAGGAACAACTGGGGAGCGAGACAGACCACACAGCCCAGGGTTCCAGAGTGGGGAAATAAAGCCTCAAAACCTCTGACTGAAAACACCTGTGGGGGTTGCAGTGGTGGGAGAAACTCCCAGCCTCAGAGGAGAGTTCATTGGAGAGACCCACAGATCCTAGAATGTACACAAACTCACCCATCTGGGAATCAGCACCAGAAGGGCACAATTTACTTGTGGGTAGCAGGGAAGTGACTGAAAGCCAGAGGACAGTTCAGCAAGCATAATTGTTCCTTCTCAGATGCTCACATACAGTGCCACAGTGCAGTGATGTGGGTAGCCCTGCCCTGGCGAGTACCTAAGGCTCTGCCCCTTACTACGTAACAGGGGCACTGAGACCAAAAAAAAAAAAGGCCCAATGAAAGAACAGATCAAAGCTCCAGAAAAAACACAACTAAGTGATGAAGAGATAGCCAACCTATCAGATGCAGAGTTCAAAACACTGGTAATCAGGATGCTCACAGAAATGGTTGAGTATGGTCACAAAAATAGAGGAAAAAGTGAAGGCTATGCAAAGTGAAATAAAGGAAAATGTATAGGGAACCAACAGTGACGGGAAGGAAACCGAGACTCAAATCAATGGTGTGGGCCAGAAGGAAGAAATAAACATTCAACCAGAACAGAATGAAGAAACAAGAATTCAAAAAATGAGGAGAGGCTTAGGAACCTCCAGGACAACTTTAAATATTCCAACATCTGAATCATATGAGTGCCAGAAGGAGAAGAGGAAGAGCAAGAAATTGAAATCTTATTTGAAAACATAATGAAGGAGAACTTCCCCAATCTGGCAAAGGAAATAGACTTCCAGGAAGTCCAGGAAGCTCAGAGAGTCCCAAAGAATTTGGACCCAAGGAGGAACACACCAAGGCACATCATAATTACATTAGCCAAGATTAAAAATAAGGAGAGAATCTTAAAAGCAGCAAGATAAAAGGAGATAGTTACCTACAAAGGAGTGCCCATAAGACTATCAGCTGATTTCTCAAAAGAAACCTTGCAGGCAAGAAGGGGCTGGGAAGAAGTATTCCAAGTCATGAAAGGCAAGGACCTACATCCAAGATTATTGTATCCAGCAAAACTATCATTTAGAATGGAAGGGCAGATAAAGTGCTTCCCAGATAAGGTCAAGTTAAAGGAGTTCATCACCAAGCCCTTATTAAATGTTAAAGGGATTTATCTAAGAAAAAGAAGATCAAAACTATGAACAGTAAAATGACAACAAATTCACAACTATCAACAACTGAACCTAAAAAAAAAAAAAAAAAGAAAAACCTAAACAAACTAGAACAGGAGCAGAACCACAGAAATGGAGATCACATGGAGGGTTATCAGTGGGGAGTGGGAGGGGGAGGGAGGGGGAAAAGGTACAGAGAATAAGTAGCATAAATGGTAGATAGAAGATAGATGGGGAGAGGGTAAGAATAGCATAGGAAATGGAGAAGCCAAAGAACTTATACATACGACCCATGGACATGAACTAAGTGGGGGAGGAATGCGGGTGGGAGGGGGAATGCAGGGTGAGGGAAATAAAGGGGGGGAAATGGGACAACTCTAATAGCATAATCAATAAAATACATTTTTTAAAAAAGATTTTTGACATACGAATGTGAGTGGGACACACATCACACATGTTGAGTCCATCACACACGTTGAGTCCATCACACACACACACTCACAGCAACATTATTCACAAGAGCCAAAAGGTGGAAGCAACCCAAGTGCCCATCGGCGGATGAATGGAGAAACAAAGTGTGGTCCATCCACATCCTGGGACAATACTCAGCCACAAACAGAAATAAAGGGGTGGTGTGTGCTACGACATGAATGGATTTTGGAAACAGGGTGCTGTCATACAGTATGACACATAAGGTGATATTGTATGATTCCATTTATTTTTTGAATATTTTATTTATTTATTTCTAGAGAGAGGGGAAGGGAGAGATAGAGGAGGGAAAGACACATCATTGTACAGCCACCTCCCGTGTACTCCCAAATGGGCACCTGGCTTGCAATCCAGGTATATGTCCCAACAGGGGATTGAACCGGGGACCCTTTGGCAGTCTGGCTTCCTCCTCCCAACGTCTAGGGAAGGCCGGAGCCCTGGAACTGACCACCTACTTCCTGGTCTCTGTGCCTTTGGTTCACAGGCTTGTACTCAATCCACTGGGCCACACCAGCCAGGGCTGATTCCATTTATATAAAACACCCTGACAAGGTCAATCCACACAGACAGAGTAGAGATTAGTGATCACCAGGGCAGGGGGGGAGGAGGGACGGGGACAAGCGCTGAGTGAGAATGGGATCTCCTTGGAAGCGATGAAAATGTTACAGAACTAGGTACATTGGTAACTGTGCAACATTGTCGATGTACCAAACACCCCTGCATTGTACACTTTTAAATGGTCACGTTTATGTTAGGTGGCTATTATCTCCATTTTAAAAGCTTTGCCCCCACCGGGTAGCTTAGTTGGTTAGAGCATCATCTAGATACGCCAAGGTTGTGGGTTCGATCTCCAGTCAGGGCACATACAAGAGTCAACCAATGAGTACATCAGTCAGTGAAACAACAAATCTCTCTCTCCCTCTCTCTCTTCCTTTCTCTCTCTCTCTCAAATTAATAAATTAAAAAAACTTTAAGTGTGGAAAAATACATGACAATCTCTAACAATAACACTAAAATATCAGCCCATATTACAATTAAAAAAAGGTCCAAGCACATATTAAAACGAACCATATTTAACAATTAAACCAGCCCCCACCTCCCAGCTCTTTATGGGGGAGTTAATGAACATCATTTGATCCTTGTAGGCTGTCCCTAGAGGAGCCCCAGAGCATAATCAAGGTGGGAGGAAGGAGCTTTCTGTCCCTGCCCTGGGGGCCGTAACTCCCACAAATCTGCCCCACACAAATGGCTACAACCTCAACAGGTGTGACCTGCCTGGCCACAGCCACGCTCCCCTGACCTGGGCAGTCTGGCTTCCTCCTCCCAATGTCTAGGGAAGGCCGGAGCCCTGGAACTGACCACCTACTTCCTGGTCTCTGGATGGCCCTCTGGTTGTCAGTTTCTTCACACCCATCCTAGAAGGGGGCCCGCTGGAGTTCCTTGTCTCCCACTGAACAGACCAGGGAGCAAGGAATTTAAGAAATTCGCCCAGAAAGGACTTAGCAACATCCCTTCTGAAAAGAAGCCGGACTGTGAAATCAGGAAGCTATGGGATCACTGGGTCAAAAAGCAGCTCCATGTTTAATTTTTTGAGTAAACACCATGCTTTTCCACAGTGGCTGCACCAGTCTGCACTCCCACCAGCAGTGCACGAGGGTTCCCCTTTCTCCATGTCCTCGCCATAAGTGAAATAAGCCCATCAGAAAAAGACAAATACCATATGATCTCACTTAAATGTAGAATCAAATGAACAAAATAAACTGATGAACAAAATAGAAACAGAGGCATGGACACATGGAACAGACTGACAGATCTCAGAAGGGTGGGAGGAGGGGGACTGGGTGTAAGAAGGTGAAGGGATTCATCAAAGGACATATATGCCAAACCCATGGACACTGTGTGATTATGGCCAGAGGTATGGGCAGGGATGGGAGGTTGGGGAAGGCAGGCAAAGCGGGGAAAATAGGGACAGCTGTAATAGCGTCAATAATTAGAAGAAAAAAAAAAAGCAAGCAAGCAAGCAAGCTATGGGATCAAACCTCCAACTCTGCCTCCTGGTTCTGTGAACTTGGACAAACTTGGACAAACTATTGCTCCTCGGCTCTCAGTGTCTTGGAGATACCACATCAACAGCTAATACATTTTACGGCATTGACTATATGCTGGACGCTCCTCTAAGTGCCTTTGCGTCTAACTCCCACTTCCCAACGAGATAGGGACCGTTATTGGCCCCATGTAATACGCAAGGACACTGAGCCACAGCAAGAATAAGGTCAACACAAAGCCACACAGCTGGTCTTTGCCGGGACTGAGATTTAAAGCCAAGTGTCCAGGGCGTGCTCCGAACCAGCCTTGTCCAGTAGGCTTGCAGTGATGGGCACATCTGCAGCGATGGGGGCGTCTGCAGCGATGGGCGCATCCTAGATCTGGGTGCCCAACATGACAGCCACTTGTGGCTTCTGAACACTTGAAGGGAAGTTAATTCAACTATGGAAATGTAACTTCAATTTGATTTCATTTTAACTCACTTAATTTATTTATCTTTCTCAATGACAGTTGACATACAATATTATATGTTTCAGGCGTACAACATAGTGGCTAGACACTTATATAAATTACAAGGTGATCCCCACAATAATTCAAGTGCCCACCTGACACCATCCATAGTTATTACAATATTACTATGTTCCCTGTGCTGTACTTTACATCCCTGTGACCCTTCTTATAATTGTCAATTTGTACTTAAAATCCCTTTAGTTTTTTTCATCCAGTCCCTCACCACCCCTCCCATCTGGCAACCATCAGTCTGTTTTCTGTATCCATGAATCTGTTTCTCTTTCATTGGCTCATTTATTTTGTTCTTCAGATTCCACATATGAATGAAAGCATTTGGTACTTGTCTTTCTCTGCCTGGCTAGTTCACTGAGCACAGTGGCCCCAGGTCCATCGTGCTGTCACTGGGATGTGAAGTGCAGCGCAGGGCACACGGTCAGTAATATTGTAATAACTGTGGATGGTGCCGGGCGGGTGCTGGACTTAGCAGGCGGGGCACTTTGCAAGTTGTATAAATGACTGATCACTGGGGTGCACACCTGAAACTAATGTAACATTGAATGCCAACTGTAATTGAAAAATAAATAAATATGGCCCTGGCTGGTGTGGCTCAGTGGATTGACTGCCAGCCTGCAAACTGGAGGGTCGCCGGTTCAATTCCTGGTCAGGGCACATGCCTGGGGCGCATGAGAGGCAACCACTCATTGATGTTTCTCTCCCTCTCTTTCTCCTTCCCTTCCCCTCTCTCTGAAAATAAATAAAAATAATATGTTTTTTAAAAGAAAAATAAATAAATACAAGTTACTATTGAAAATTAAAAAATGAAATACCATTAAAACTGCTTGTCTACAGCACAAAGTTATGGGCAATTTACATATTCTCCATCCCTCTTGGTCTGTATTTTCCAAGTGTATCCGATGAGTCGACCGATGTTAACTTTACCATCAGAAACAGACCCTGGAGCATTCTCTTCAAAGTCGGCCTTGCCACGCAGCGCGCCACCCTGGAGGCTGGCCATTTGCAAATAAAGTTTTCCAGGCTAACAGAGTGAACTTTCTGGTGCCAGTTTAGCGGCTCCAGGGGCCTCGCGCTCCGGGACTCACCGAACCGGCCTTAACGAGCCTCGCAGGGACGCCAGCCCGCAACGCTGGGTTCGTATCCTTTCCTGGCAGGCTGTGTAATGAGGAAGATTGCTCGTCCCATCTGGGGCTGGCGGGAAAAGCAGGTGGAGGCCACAGGCACGAGAGGTTTGGGAATAAATTAATTTGAACCCATTAGAGGTAATTAGAACTTGGAAATTGCAAGAAGGGAGGAGTCCCAGGGGCAGTGCCAAGAAGGGACCCACCTGCGTCCGTTTTGTTTTTTGTTTCTCTGCGCCTGATGACGGGGGCTCCTGGCAAGGTCCTGATTCTCTGGGGGTGACCTGCAGGCCACCCCGATGTCAGGTTGCTCATTTCTCCCCCTGCCCCTGCCCCAGGCTCAGTACTGACATTTTGCACTCCAGAGGAGATACCCTTCTGTCGCCCACAAGCTTTGTAACCGAAATGGAAGTATCTGCACTGTTTGCAGAGACAGCTGCGTTCAAAATGCAGAGAAAGCAGCAGTGTCTGCATGTTTCTCCCTTTATTCTTCCTCATAGTAACCCTCTTCACAGTATGCTGTGGCCCTTTTGCACACGTGCATGCACTTGTGTGCAGGTGCACGCACACCTGCACGCACACCTGCACGCACACCTGCATACCTGCACGCACCTGCAAGCACCTGTGCCAACAAGGCAAGTAAACCACATGGTCTCTGTGGTTAGGTAACCTGCTTTTTTTTTTTCCCCAGTCATCAGATTGTTACGGACATTTTTTCAGACCAGTGGGGACGTACCTTCATCTTTCTTAGGTCCCCTGGTGTTGTCCATTCACCCCTTTAGCAAATACTCATGAAGCTCAGGATGGGTGCTGGGTATGATGCCAGCAGCTGGGGGTCCGGTTGCAAATAAAACACAATGAAAGACGTATTTCAATGGGATATTTGATGCACTTTATGAAGTAGTTTCTAAAGTTCACAGAAAAGAGGAATTGTACATACACAAACTAAAATAAAAAGAAAACAATAATCAGAAAGATGCCTATTGAAATGCAGCAATAGTAAGAGTATGTTACTGGAGCACAGTTACCTGAAGAAACAGATCTGCAGAAGCAAACAGAGAGAATAAAAACATACCCAGGTACTCAAGAGAATTTTGTGTATCATAAAAGGTCACATTTTGCAACTCAAATGTCCGTGAACAAATAGAAACAATGTTAAGTCTACACACGGGAATAATACTCAACAAGGAAAAGAAAGAATCCGTGAAATGAGGGTAGTAGGGGGTGAATCACAAAGTCAAATTTCTCCGCCAAAGCAAGCACACTAAAAGAGTACATGCTGATGGTGTGATTCTACTTACTTAAAATTGTAAAAAATGCTAACTAACCTGTAATGATGCAAAGCAGACCAGTGGTCACCTGGGCGGGGGGAGGGGCGCACCACACTGGCTGCCCCGGAAACTTCTGAGGGCTATGGAAATTGTTATCTCGGTTTTGATTATGGTTTCACAGGTCTGCCAGAAGTCGAAACATATAATTCATAAACTAATAACGTGCACTAGACTGTATCTTAATTATACTAAATAATATTATAAAAAATATTTTTTGAAATCACATGTTTGCATCAAAGGGACATAATTCACCGTGGGTAAGGCAACCTAAGAAGGGCAAACAATATTTGCAAATCACATGCCTGAGAAGGGCTTAATATCCGGGACATGTACAGAACTCCAACACTCACCACCACCACCACCAACAAAAAACTAACAACCCAGTTAAAAAGCAGGCAAAGGCCCTGGCTGGTGTGGCTCAGTGGTTGAGTGCCAGCCTGTGAACCAAAAGGTCGCCAGTTCAATTACCAGTCAGGGTATACGCTGTGTTGCAGGCCGGGTCCCCAGTTGAAGGCATGCAAGATGCAAATGATGAATGTATCTCTCTCATGTCGATGTTTCTCTCCCTCTCCTTCTTCCGCCCTTCCCCTCTGTCTAAAAATAAATAAGATCTTTTTTTTAAAGGCTTCTTGAAAAAAAAATAGGAGGAAAGAACGCTCATTTGAATTGACTCATTTATTTTTCTATTACGGTTTTGGGGAGAGAGTCACCAGTAAGCATTCACTTGGTTGGCACAGTTCATGAGAACCTTGAGAACCTGTCCCTCAAGGTTGCATCCTCTGTGCACCTGAAACTAGGAGCTCTAAACTCCTTTTCTTCTTTGGCACTCCACGAATTTTCTTAAAGACTAAGCAAAGACCGAGGTAAATTTTTTTTCATTTTTATCTTGAGTGTCTATTTTCTCTTTCTGAGACTTTAAAAAATTCTGTCATCAGAAGAGGTTATATAATAATAGCTTTGGCAGTTGATCCTGGAATTTGTTACAATTAAAAATATACACACTTGAAACTAATACAATGCTGGGTGTCAACTATAACTGAAATATTAACACATAAAAAATTTTAAAGATTTTATTTATTTTTAGAGAGATGGGAAGGGAGGGAGAAAGAGAGGGAGAGAAACATCAATGTGGGGTTGCCTCTTGTGCGCCCCCTACTGGGGACCTGGCCCACAACTCAGGCATGTGCCCTGACTGGGAATCAAAGTCACGACCCTTTTGTTCGCAGGTGGGCACTCAATCCACTGAGCCACACCAGCCAGGGCTAAAAAACAAAATTTAAAAATATGTGCAATGATCAGTTTGGTCTCTTAAAATTGCATCATAAGTGAAACGGGTTATCAGCTGATTAGAAGACCGTTATGCAGTAATCACCATTTTATCTCTATGTAATACTTTGGGATTAATGATGGTGTTTTGTACAAGAATAAAATATTTCATCATGAAATTTAAAATGCCCTTCTGGTAAAAGACAAAATGTGAGATCATGTGACCTACTATATGAAGTGTCAAATGTAGCCCCACGCTAAGAACACACAGATTTAGTTTCTGAAAAGATACTCATTCATTGGTATGTCAGTTAGAAAACCATTTCTATGTTTAAAGCATTGGTTATTTTATTCAGTGTCTTAATTTTATTTTTTAGTTTTGCAATTACATTTGACATTTAATGTTCTATTAGTTTCAGGTGGATAGCATGGCGGTTAAACATTATTATCGACCATATTCCCTGTGACTGTTTTGTAACTACCTACCTGTACTTAGTCCTTTCACCTTTAGCATTGTGGTTTGTAAAATACAAGCCCCAATTTGTTATTCATATGTTAAGAAGACATAAAAGTACACTCTAATAAATATACTGTAAGTAGAGGGGAGGAGAATGTAAGGGGACTAAATGGTAACGGAAAAAATATAATGAAGATTAATATATAGGTAGGGAAAATAAGAAATAGAAGAATTACTAAAGCTATACACATCCTTTTTTGAAACTATGCATACAGGTGATAATAGAAAAGTGCTATTACACTCATACATTTTTGCGATGCGTTAATTGTAGCTAAATAAAGTTATAAAAAGCAATTCTTTTTAAAACTTGGGAGCAAAACTGTCAAGAACCTATTCAAAGGCCTTTGCTGTCATCTAGTGCACATTTGTCATAATAACGATACAAACGAGCTCTGGAATCCGCAGTTGTTACAACGTAACAATTAAAGATGTTCGAAATAACGAAGCTGTTTGCGCTGCTGGAGCACCCGCTTAGTCATCACCACCTTGTTCTGCGAAAACCCTGAATCCGCAAAGAAACGCCGCAGCCCTGATTTTTCCAATTCTTGATCACTCCTCAGACCTTGCACCTTGCCCTGTCAGAAATGTTTTTCTTTAACGTCAGTGACTCAAGGTAATTTTCCACGCTGCTAACCTTGAGACATTTAACATTTTAAACCTCAGTCCTCCCAATGTAACAACGCCCACCCCCAACCACTTCGTTTCTTGCCAACACCTTAACAATTAATACCTCTGAGTACTAACAGGAATTTTTAGAAATATTTAGAAAATATTTTTTAAACCACTTACCTTTTTTTAAAAAAAACTCTGTATTTTGAAAGAACACTTCTTAAATGTCTTCTTTTAGTTTCTCTGTATTTTATCATTACTCCATAGTGAACATGTACACGCCAATACATTTTTAAATTTTTCATTCTAACAATCTGAGGTAATTTACCCATAAAAAAGACGAGTTGATACTTATAAACCTGGGGCAAAAACAAGGAAGGTGTGAGAGGGAGGAGGAGGCGGGAGAGAAGCCAGTGACAAGGGGAAGGTCAAGCTACTACGTAGCTGTAGCCGAGGTCAAGTTTATCAGTGCTGCAAGGTTTCAGTGAGGGCTGTTCGCTTGAGAAATGACGGGCTCTGTTGAGACCAAAACCACTGCCCACTCTCTGAAGAGAGCCCCAGTGGAGGCAAACGGGATGGGAAGAAATACAAACAAGCCCAACCACCCTGTTCCCTGAGGATGCTTAAATCCGCTCACCCGTGCAGCTGGCAGGCCTGTTTTTAATATGCGAGACCTCCTTGAGCTTTTGTTGCAACTCCTGTGACGTTACAATGATTTCAAAATAAAACTACAATGAAGCCAAACTCGGGCCAGGTGGCTCCAGGCCTAAGAACCAGGGAGGAAGGGCTGCGGTTCAGGGGTTCACCTGAATTGCAACCACCTGGGGGGCGCGCTAAACCAGCGTGTGGGACCTGGGCAGGAGTTTCTGCTTGGGCAGGTTTTAATTTCCAACAAGGAGCCCCGCTGTGTGGACGCAACAGGTGGGGGCTACAGCTAGACGTGGGAGCCCCCGTGTGACCCACTCAGCTTCCTTCTAAACCCTCACTCTGTCCTTCAAGGTGGAGTCCAGGTGTGGGGAATGGCATTGACAAGCAGAAGTGGACACTTGACTGGGTGTTCTGTAGTAAATCTGGCCTCCCTGCCGGGATCGCCCCCTTCTACAATGAAGTAAAGAATAACAACAGGAGGACAAATAAGAGATTGTGGTTGAATTATTGAATATTTATTGAAACAATGACTTGTTGTGTTGGACGAATAGCAGCATCATGAACAACCGAAAACCACCCTATGAGGAAGAAAATGGTAGGTTATGGTGAAGCAGAAAATAGAAACCGATAAGGAAGATCTGTACTTATTCAAGGATCTTAATTCCAATGTGCAGAAGTCCTATTGTGTTCCAGAAACCTTGTATGCATTTGAGCTGCCATCCATCATTTTTGCAACACAGGTGACAAAATTAATTTCCTTCTCCAGCAGAAGTCACCTTTGAATGTGTTTTCCGGTGGCGTTTCAAAGTCCCCAGCTGACGGAAGGCCTGGTTACACTCGGGGCAGCGGTAGGGCCTGAGGCCCGTGTGGGTGCGCAGGTGGACGTTGAGGTTCCCTTTGTGGCTGAAACATTTCTGACAGACTTCACAGGCATACGGCTTCTCCCTTGTGTGGACCTTCTTGTGACCGCGCAGCGTGGAGTCGTGGGCGAACGACTTCTGACAGATATGACAGCTGTACGGCTTCTCGCCAGTGTGGACTCGCTGGTGGACTCGGAGATCCGAAGGCTGCATGAACCTCTTGGGACAAGACTGGCACCCGAAGGGTCTCTCTCCGGTGTGTGTCCTGTAGTGAATAGTTAACTGAGATTCATAACTAAATGTTTTCTTGCAATTTGCACATTCATACGGCATTTGGCTTGTGGCTGTTTTTCCAACAGGGTGACCAGTGGCTCCCACGGTGCTTTGTGCACGAACTGATTTGGACCTGAGTTGTCTGGAGAATCTTTCTTCCTCTGACAATACGGCTCCTTCTTCCGGCCCATCTTGGGAAATGGAGGTGTTGAGGCATCTTCTTCTGAGGGAACCTCTTGCACCCTGAGATTCTTTTCTTTTCCGACGCTGAGGCACAATGTCTGTCTCTGAATCGTGGGTGGAATTTGTGTCAGCATTCACGTTTTCAGTGCCGGTTCCTTCTGGCGGGTTCTCCTTGCTCTCCGTCCCCACAGAAACTTCTGGAAGAAGGGATTCACCACATAACATTTAACCAAGAGCATGTTCAAAACTAGCAAACACATTTGAATCAGTGCTGATGCTGGTTGTAATATACTGTAATATACTGTAAGTAGAGGGGAGGAGAATGTACAAACCTGAGATTGGGTGGGAGGGCACTCCGGTACGTTGGTGATGGAGAAGGCTTGGCGTTGTGGTCCAACTGTCCACAAGAGATGAAGATGTTGGCTGCCTGGCTGGGTCACTAACTCCACTGAAGTTCCTGTACCCACCCTCAGCAGGACCCTGTGGAAACAGAGGCTCTGGAGGTATAAGCACTGTTATCTCTTTCCAATCCTCCATCGGGTCCTTGTCCGACACCTGCGTCGGTCTCAGACCCTCTGGGTCGCCTTCCTTGGCGATGGTCTCTGGCAGGAGAGCTGTTGGTCCCTGACAACCGAGAGTGATTGTGAATGTGTCTAAATTCAGGCATAGAAAGCTCCCTCTTCTTCCCGCAACCTACCCAACTCCCTGATCTGAGAGTCCAGCTACCCCAACAGTGCATTTCTGGGGCTCTGCCAAGAATTTCTTGGGGCCACTCCATCGCCCCCAGTGACCATCACCTGACTCCCTGTTGTTCATCTGTACCCACCATACATTTCAATCAAGTCTATTCTAACAAGGTTTTTGTTTTTCTTTTTTTTCAAAAATGGATGTGCGAGAAAAACAGCGATCAGTTGCCTCTCACTTGCCCCCAACCAGGGGCCTGGCCAGCAACCCAGGCATATGCCCTACGGGGAATTGAACCTTTCCGTTTGCAGGAGAATGCCCAACCCACTGAGCTACACCAGTCAGGGCTGTATCTCACAGTTTTTACCCTTAATTCCCTAAGCGTACCTCTTCAGGCCATCCCAAATGCTCCCTGCTCCAGACTACGGAAGCAAAGTGATTCTAGCCCCAGGTTTCCTGAGTCATCCCCATTGATATTTGGGCTGGATTATTCTGTTGTGCATTTAGGATGATGAACAGCAGCCCTGGCTGCTCACTGGACATCAATAACATCCCCCACCTCGATGGACATCCAAAAATGTCTCCCGCTGTTTGCAAAGGTCTCCTCGGAGGCAAAAGGACTCCAGGGGAGAACCGCTCCTTTAATTGCAAGATCCCCAAATGGGTTCTTTGGACAATTATCAATTCATGAAATGCCTTTGAGGACAATTAGCTTTGAGTTCATTGGCCTATCTGTGGGGGAAGGATAAAGGTTGGTGAGTCTTTAATGTCCACATTAGTTCAGAAATGTCTAGGAATTTAATGCATCCCTGGGATGCATTCATGGGTCCTGATCTGTCCTGGGCCGAAGGCTCCAATTACTCCCCCCACTGCTTCTTCCTCTTGTACCTTCTCCCACCTGTCCCCAGAGGTTAGGGCATTACACACTCACCGGCTCCCTTGACGTGTCCTCGATTTCTGGCTGATTCTCTGGCTCCTCGCTGACCTCCCGGCTGTTCTCGGCATGTACCTCCACCTTACACACGAAGGATTGGGACTTCGTGGACAAGTCCATCACAGGGTCCTCCTCCCCGACTTCCACGTCAGCCATCTGGACATCCGAATTTTGCACAAGAAACTTCTGTCCTTCGATGCTGACTACGGTCTGTGGGGAGAACAGCAAACAAGATGAGAACCGCATGCCTTATATTCCCTGTATGCATCCGACCCGACTCGCTTTGCGTGGGCACAGACTAGGGTTTCTGAACCTCAACACAGTTGACATTCGAGGCCGGATCATTCCGTCCTGTGCAGGACAGAACGGTCAGCGGCACCTCTGGCCTCTAGCATCCTCTCTGCTCCCCACCGTGACAGCACAAAATGTCTCCAGATATCACCGAGGATTCCCCACTGGAGAACCAATGTTGTAGAAACGATCCCTCCTGCCCTTTCTAGTCCAGCCCCCATGCCGGCCCGCCCGCCCGCCCTTCCCCAAGCTAACCCTGAGGTTCCTACTCACATATTTCTTAGGTTTCTCCTTACGTCTCAGGATGTCCTCCAAGTCTTTGCAACTCTGCACGTTATGATCCTTGACCAAGACCTGGAGCTCCGGGGGCATGGAGATCATGAACTGCTCCAACACCAGCTTGTCCAGAATCTGTTCCATGGTGTGCAGGTCCGGCCTCAGCCACAGACGGCAGAGCTCGGAGAGCTTCCGCAGATCCCGGACCGGGTCTGACGAGCTGGTGAAGGATCTAAAGACCACGTGCCACATCTCCGGGTCCCAGCCTTGCCTGTCAGGAGGGCTTCCCGGAGATGGTGCAGATGGTGGCAGCTGTGATCCCCGGCCTTCCTGCGGTTTCCCAGGACGCCACAGGAATGTCTGGTTTGCAGCCATATTCACTGGAAAATTTTTCAATGTAACTCGAGCAAACTCTTCCTGAAGCCAGCAACTAATGGAGACCCAAAGAAGGGGTTTACTCTGTAATAAACCCAGAAGTTGGGTGTGAGGGGGGCAGATAAAATGAGTTTAACCTATTACTCCACCCTTCCCTCCCCTTAAAACCCTCCTCACAATATGAGACACCACTCACGGGTCCCATATTTAATACCCTAGAAGTTAACCCATACTATTATTCTCTGACATCCACCTTTGATTATACATGCTGGTCTCCGCATCTGAATGGCCCCCTAGATTCTGACTCCTAAGTGCACACAGGTCAGGGAGGCCAGCACTCGCATCTGGGAGTTGGGACAGTATTGTCCTAAACTGGAAATTCAATATGGCCATGATGTGTGATGCTTCCAAAATCTATTTTAATAATGACACCAGCTTATATAGCTTTGCATCAAGATACGATCCAGCAGGAGTGTCAAACTTTTTCATCGGGGTCCACATCAGCCTCGCAGTCGCCTGCAAAGGGCCGAATGTAATTGCAGCTCTTTAACAGTTAAGGAGCAGTTACGTTTATACAGTCCCGAGATGATTTCCACCCTTTGGAGGCAACCGTGAGGCTGATGTGGCCCCCGGTGAAAATGAGTTTGACACCCCTGAACAGAGAACCGATGGGTAGTTTTTAATCACTGTATCAGCCATGATTCTGTAGGAAGATACAGAAACATATTTACACCCAGGGAATTCCGTGTGGTGTAGCAACAAGGGGAAGATTTTTTTTTAACCCTCATCAGAGGATGTCAATTGATTGGAGAGAGAGAGAGAGGAAGGGAGAGAGAGAGAAACACCAATGTGACAGAGAAACATCAATTACCACCTGTTTGCGCTCCCACCAGGAATCGAACCCGCAACCTCCTGGTGCATGGGATGACACTCCAACCAACTGACAGCCACCTTGCCAGGGCAAACATTGAAAATATTAACCCAAGGTTGTCCCCTAACACTTCCTTCTTTGTCCCAGGGAATGGAGAACACACACACACACACACACACACAAATCCTATGAGAATTAGGCTCCTACAGATACTTTGTTATAGTGGTAAAATGCACAGGAAAAAAATTCACCATTTTAATGCTTTTTTAAAGGGTACGGTTTTGTGCCACAAGTGCATTCCCACTGTTGTGCGAGCCTTGTTTTTATTACTGTGAAAGGTAACCTTGTACCACCAAAGGGTCCTCCCATTCTGGTTCACCCACCCCCACCCCCCTACAGCAAGTTCACCTCCTGGGATTAATGGATTAATGGACTGCATATACTTAATCTCATCCCAGAAAATGGATTAAAACTGATGCCCTTTGGAATTTCCAGGAAGCAAGATGTTTAACAACCATCTTCCTTCCAGCCAGAGGTGGGGGTCCCTCTGAAGCCCTGGGCAAGGTCACTGAGAGAGAGAGATGGGCCCCTGGGACAGGTCGGGGAGGGAAGCATTCCTGGAGTTTTTTGTCTGGAAGGTGAACATATGTTTGCGCAAGCATTGGAATGTGAGAAAAGAGAGCCTGAAACCCTGGGAATTAAGGCGTTTCAGGTTGTTTGACATCGGGGAAAAGGTGGTGATTCAAGTGGTCATTTTTAATCCCTTTGGGTTCCTTTCACATTCAAGAAAAACACACAGTCACAGAAAACAATAAAATCAGAACCACGATGAGGAAGCAACCTAAGAGCCCGTCAATCAACGGCTGGCTAAAGAAGTGGTGCTTCTCTACAAAGGAATACGGCTCAGCCGTCAAAAAGAATGAATGTTGCCGTAGCTAACAACTTGGATGGACCTGGAGGGCACCGTGCTGAGTGAAGTAAGTCAGAGAAAAACAAACACCATATGGTCTCACTCATATGTGGGATCTAAAGAACAAAGTAAACAAACAAAATAGAAACAAACTCATACATACGTGGAGAACAGACAGATGGTCGCCAGAGAGAAGAGGGGTTGGGGGGGCTGGGTGCAGAGGGTTAAGGGATTAAGAAGTACTAATTGGGGGAGAGTGGTGGGGAGAAAATGCAGACAACTGTAATTGAAGAACAATAAAGTAATAATTAAAAAAAGGTACTAATTGGCAGTTACAGAACAGTCATGGGGATGTAAAGTACAGCACAGGGAACACAGTCAGTAATACTGTAATAACTTTGGATGGGGCCAGACGGGGCCCTAGACTTATTGGGGCATCACTTCTTAAGTTATATAAATGTCTAATCACTATGCCGTATGCCCGAAACGACAATAATATAATATTGTATGTCAACTGTAATCGATAAATAAACATAAAAAGAAAGAAACATACAGCCTCTCTCTGCAAAAAATAAATAAGTGAAACAGGTACACATTTCGGTATTCAACTTTGGGGAGACCTACATGCCCACGTTCCCAGCTGCAGAAAACATGGTCTCTAATGTTGACGGGACGTGTGGGACGCGTCATCATATTATCAGAGGCTTGATTTTACCCAGTGGATTGTAAAAATCCAGCGATTCTTTCTAAGCAGTAATGTGCCTTGGTTAGGAACCTCCTTAGGAAAACCGCATCCCATACAGAAAAACGTAAAGGTAACACATTTGCCTAAAACCCCTAATGGTCGACTTTCTTCATACATCAGACCCTTTGGGGGAAGCTCATTCAGCCCAGGGTCATGCTTCAGTTTAATTAGCGGTGATGTCTTGAGCAAATCATCCACCCCTCCCAGAATGAGAACCCTTCTCGTAAGATGGGATAATAAATAAAATCTACCCCTTAAATTGAAGGTAAAATAAGAGGTTGCTGATAACCGTTATTGGTTGTGGTGATTAATACTTCAAGCAGTGGCCCTCGATCTCCCCAAACCCGGGAGATCGGGCTCTCCCAACCCGGACACATTTGACAGTATCCAGAGGCGGTTTTGGTTGTCACAAGTGGGCATGGGGAGGAAAGAGGCACACCTGTGATGCACGGGAGGGCTCCTCCACCCCAAAATACAAATTAATCTGGCCAAAAATGTCAATAGTGCCAAGACCGAGAAACCCTGGTTTACAATATACACCATGCATAGCCCTGGGCTGTATGGCTGAGTAGGTTGGGCACCTTCCCATCAAACAAAAAGGCCGTGGATTCAATTTCTGGTCAGGGCGCATACCTAGGTTGTGGGTTCAGTCTTCGGGCTGGGCGTGTGGGAGAGGCAACCAATTGATCTCTCTCTCTCTCTCTCTCTCTCTCTCTCTCTCTCTCTCTCTCTCTCTCCCTCTCTCTCCTTCTCTTCCCCTCTCTAAGCACATCCTGGGGTGAGGATAAAAAGGGAAAATAGCCCTGACGAATGTGGATCAGTTAGTTGGGCCACATCCCGCAAAGCTAAAAGTCACTGGTTGGATTCCCAGTCAGGACGCATGCCTGGGTTGTGGGTTAGAACCCGGTGGAGGCAAGAACGAGAGGCATCAGATGATATTTCTCTCACACATCGACGTTCCTCTCCTTCTGTTTTTCCCTCCCTTCCCCTATCTCAAAAAACAAACAAACAAAATCTTTTTTTCTAAATAAATAAAATGTAAACCGCATCGTGCATGTTAAACCAGGAGTTATACAAGAAATCAAAGAGAGCAGGGTGCAAGGGAGATCTCGTTTTCACAAGATCACAGAAATAATGCACCATGAAGATAAACCCAAATCTTTCCGAAGCCCACCTCCATCCATCCTAATTTCCTAACGCCCTCAGGCATCCCCAGCCGACCCTTACCTCCTCCTCCGCGTCACCAGAGCCTCAGTCTCTCCAAGTCTGGAGCTTGACTGACTGCGCCACGAACTGCAAGGTCTCCGTTTATATAGAAGCTCCAGGCCCCGCCTCCTGTTCCTGTCAGTCCTGGGATTGGTCGAAGACCAAGGAGCCACCCACTTTTTTAGACAATCCGCGTTGATTAAATTTTCCGCTGAAACTTCACGAGGAGAAAAAATAACCCTCCGTTGGACCCAACATTTAATGCTTTGGTCTAGTCTAGTGAGTTATTTATCATACGCCTGAAGTGTTTGAAGAAATCAAGATATCTACAGCCGTAGACAAACATAACAAAGAAATAGGAGATCTAGAAGTTTTAACCAGTTGGGGATCACCTACTTTTCCGTTAACTGTAAATGATTTTTTAAATTTATTTATTTTTTGAGTTTATTTTTATTGCGTTTATTGGGGTGACATTGGTTAATAAAATCACATAGGATTCAGGTATGCAATTCTACAATACATCATCTGTCTGTTGTATTGTGACCGGTGTGGCTCGGTGGGTTGGGTGTTGTCTAGCAGAGCGAAAGGTCCCGCGTTTGATTCCGGGTCAGGGCCCAAGCCTGGGTCGGCGGTTCCGTCCCCGGTGGAGACCTGAGGTTAAAATATAAACCACACATAGCCCTGGGCAGTATGGCTGAGTAGGTTGGGCATCCTCTCATAAAACAACAGTTCGTGGATTCAATTTCTGGTCAGGGCACATACCTAGGTTGCGGGTTCAGTCTTCGGCCGGGAGAGAGGCAAACAACAGATATTTCTTTCCCACATCGAAGTCTCTCTCCCTGTCTTTCTCCCTCCCTTCCCCTCTCTCTAAAAATAGATAAATATTTTAAAATAAAAAATAAATAAGATGACAAAGTGTGAGAAGAACGTATTTCCGAGCAGACACATAAACCAGAGACCGAACGCCAGGAGAGTAAAACAATGGCCTCATACCAATTTAGCATGCCAGGATATGGAGCAAGCGAACAGTAACTATTCATACACAAGAAATAGCCATTTTAAAAACATTTTAAACTATTTTTAGTATCTTGAAATTAATACATTAACCTGTTGTTTGAAACAGATTAAATAACTGGTTTGATATTAGTCAACTTAACCTTTTGTTAAAAACTATAGAGAAAAAAATTAAAATAGTTTTTTAAGCCCTGGCTGTGTACTCAGTGGGTTAGAAAGTCCGGCCGATATGCCAGCGTTTTGGATTCAGTCTTCGGTCGGGGTGCATTCAGGAATCAACCAGTGAATGCATAAATAAGTGGAACAACAAATTGACTTCTCTCTCCCTTCCTCTATCTCTGTAAGATCAATACATTTTTAAAAATAGTTTAAAAAAATAAAAACAATAGAAACCAGGAAAAAGCACACAGACACCAGTCTACATTTCATTCCCCCCAGGGTTGAAAAAAGGCGGTTTATAGACAGAGTGGGGCTCTACATGGACCTTGGCTTTTTGTTCCCGCAAATTACACGCTATAAAACCTGAAAAGCTGTAACGGGGGGGTCTGAATGTTTTTGCTTGAATCACCAAGTCAATGTTGAATTTTAGTCAAGGAGTGGGCATCTTTCAGTCACCGGTCTGGAAATTCCTGGTGTCTATCAAATCAGAACAAATCCGTTCAAATAGTGAGATGTTTGCGTCAGGTTAACAAGTAAAACAGTTTTTTTGTTTAACCTTTTAAATGAATTGGAAGGTGGTTGGCTTTGGGCTGATTTTGATTTAAATCTATATGGAATCTTAAAACCAGTCTTTTAAGCCTACGAATCTCAAACTCCTTGTGAGTAGAACGGGAGTGGGGAGGTTATCGGTACCTTGTGTGGGGTGCAGATGAGTAGAAGATAATGTCAACCAAGTATCTGATTGAAGGTTGTTTTGCCCCCCCAAATTGTGATGATTATTTTCTGATGCTTCCTGATCTTTTTTCCCCTAAAAACAATCGAAGTGATGTCAACAAGTCAGCGTGAACAATGGCGAGACCCGGAATTAACGGGGCTCTGCCCCACACCACCATCTACCTACCCACCTCGTCCGACTCCTTCATTCTAGAAATTCATCTCATTGTTCATAGCCTTCAAAACATTATTTTTAAGACTTTACATTTTTAGAGTTAGTTTAGGTTCACAGCACCCTGGCCTTCGTTATTTTAATCTTAGATCTGCTGTAAAGTCTCAACTGAGCTGAAATGGCTAATGTTGGCAGGTCTATGGAAACTCTGAGCTCATTTTGTTCCAGCATAAACTGTTCACGAATCCTTCTTAACAATGAGCTGGGACGTCATCCGCGATTCGGCCAGGTCCCTGCCCAGACAAAACGCCTTGTTAAATGTCTCAATAGCAAACCTATCCCTGGAAATATTAATTTGTTTGCTTTTCTTTCTCACCCAGGACCCCTGGTCTCTCTGCCCTGCTTGTCCAAATGCAATCTGTGTAGTTAACAATACTGCGCTCTTGCTGCCTTCCTGCTTTAGGAGGGTTATACAAGAAGAAATCACTCGGAATCTGGGTGAGAATTCATGGGAACTCCCTAATCACCATTATTTCTTTGAATATGTCATCCTTTCCGTTTTTATTTTCTCCTCTTTGGAGGCGTCCTGTTACCTCTCTAAATTCTTCACACCTTCTCGTTTTAAGAAAAGTCTCCCATATTGTCTCCACCTCTTTGATTTGTCTTTCTGTTGTGTTCATCCTACGCTAAGTCCCAACTAAAGTGGTTTTTTATTCCATCTGTTATATATAATATATAAAATATATTTACTTTAACTAATATTCAACTACATTGATGTTTTTAAATTTTATTCTTATTGCATTTGGCTGATTTCTTTCCTGATGTCTGTTACCCGTATTTGTATTTCTTGGATGATGGTTCAAATATTCCTGTTTCTGAAGGTATCTGCACTGGTGGAGTTTTTTTTTTTTTTTTCTTTTTTTTCTTGTCTTTTGTTTGTGAAATATTTTTATAGTCTTTCGTTTCTGGGTTAGTTTCCTTATTTGGCCTGGAAGGTAATATCCTTTAGGATGGGGATTCTCAGTCCAGGATAACTTTGTGGACTGAATGGATATTTGTAAAATGTGTAGTGGACATTGGGCAATGTCTAGACATTTTTGGTCATCACATGGGGGAGGGGATGTTCTTGCCATCTCGTGGGTGGGAGGCCAGGCACACTGCTCAACATTCTTCAATACACGGGATGGCCCCACAACAAAGTGGTCCCCTTCAAAAAGTCAGTAGTGCTAAAGTTGAGAAAGCCCCGGCCGGAGGTGTTGTCTGTAGTTGACAATCTTGGCAGAGAGTATTAAGTCAGAGACTAATCCATTTTAGTACTAAAGCCCTGAAGGAGAGATAAGGGGATTAATCCACTGTTGACTCTCTCTTTTGTAACCTACCACTAAAGCCTCAAACGTGGCCCCCCCAAGGAGATCAGCTTTGACAAGATTCACTCCTCAGATAATAGGAGCACAAAACACAAACAAACAAAAATCCCCCGGGGAGGGGGGGGGGAGGCCTTTGCCCCACCCTCAGACAGTTACTTCGTCTGGAGCCCGGCTTAGTTTTTTTTTCTCTCTTTTTTTTTAGAGAGAGAGGAGAAGAAGGAAAGGAGAGAAACATCAGGGTGAGAAAGAAACATTGGTCAGCTGCCTCTCCTACACACACTGACCGATAACCGAACCCTCCAACACACACATGTGCCCTGACCAAGAATCGAACCAGCAACCTTTCATTTTGGAGGACGATATCCTCCCAACTGAGCCACACACGTCAGGGCTTAGAGAGCTTTTTTTTTTTTTTTTTAATAAATTTTTTGGTGACTCACAGAATTTTTTTTTAAGATTTTATTCATTTATTTTCAGAGAGAGGGGAAAGGAGGGAGAAAGAGAAATATCAATGTGTGGTTGCCTCTCATGTGGCCCCCACTGGGGACCTGGCCCAGCAACCCAGGCATGTGCCTTGACTGGGAATCGAACCGGCAACCCTTTGGTTTTTAGCCCATGCCCAATCCGCTGAGCTATGCCAGCCAGGGCAAGCTTTTTTTTTTAAGGCTTCCCCAAGCGATATGGAATATTATTCAGCCTTTAAAAAAAAAAAGAGAGAGGAAATACGCCCTGGTTGGTGTGGCTCAGTGGATTGGGGTGCTGAACTGCGTGGGAACCAAAGGATCAGCCCAGTCAGGGCACAGGCCTGGGTTGCGGCCAGGTCCCCAGTAGGGGACGCAGGAGAGGCAACCACACATTGATGTTTCTCTCCCTCTTCTCCCTTCCTTCCCCTCTCTCTAAAAATAAAATAAATAAAATTTAAACAACAACAACAAAAAAAGAGGAAATCCTCTCACACACTATAACACGAATGAACCTTGGGGACATTATGCTCAGTGAAATCAACTAGACACAAAACGACAAATGCTGCGATTGGAGACGGAAAGGAGAACGGTGAGTGCCGGGCGCTGGGGGAGGAAGGGGGGCTGTTGTTTGATGAGGACGGAGTGTCTGTTTTGCAAGAGGAGAAGAGCTGTGGAGCGGAGGCGGGCGGTGGTGATGTCTGCACCGTGTTAGAATGTGCTCAGTATCTCCAGCGTCTCTGAACCGTGCGCTGGAAATGGTGCACACGGTAAATTTCGGGTTACATGTATTGATTGTATCACAACCAAACCATTGTTCAGTATTTTTAAAAGACTAGTTTGGGGAATTTGATGAAGGAGGGACTGTGGCCAGATACGTATGCCCCTCCCTCCTCCTTCCTCAGGTGTGTCCCTCACCGGACACCTCTGAGCACAGGAGATGGGTCTCCCAGCTTCGGTGAGTCACCAGGACACATGGAGGGAGTCCTGGAATGAGGGTCTTCTGTCCTTTCAAAGACCTCCCCATCTCCCAATGTGCCTTGTAGCTTAGAGTGGCCAGATGGCGATGACGAAGCACGGGTCCCCCTCACCCAATATTCCTTTCCCTTCCCACTGGTAGGGTGCAACCAAAGACATGACTCTAAGTGACAGGTGAACCGCTATGTAGAATGAATCTTGGCATCTCAGTCATTAGAAGAGAGTCCCTGGCTGACTGGAGACACTCTCCCGGGACTGTTGCATGAAGAAGAAAACATTTCCATTGTGTTGGAGTCATTGCAGCAAGGATTGGCTAACTTTCCAGGTCAAGAGTGAAATAATAAATACGTCAGGCTTGCCCCGGTTGTGTAGCACAGTTGGTTAGAGTGTTGTCCCGATATGCTAAGGTTGGGGGTTCGATCCCTGGTCAGGGCACATACAAGAAGAATGCATAAGTTAATAGAACAACAAATTGATGTTTCTCTCTCTCTCTCTCTCAAATCAATAATTTTTTAAAAAGATATTTTAGGCTTTTGCAGCCTCTGCCTACATTCTTCTTTGTTCTTTCTCAACCACTTGAAAGTGTAAAACGCACTCTGGTCGCTGTGGCTCAATTGGTTGAAGTATTGTCCAGTACACCAAAAGGCTGGGGGTTTGGTTCCCAGCCCGGGCATATGACTGGGTTGTGGTTTCCACCCCCGTAGTCCGGGCACATATGGGAGGAGGCCTACTGATGTTTTTCCCTCACATCAATGTTTCTCTCCCTGCCTCTCTCTCTCTAAACTCAATGAAAAAAAAATGTCCTCAGGTGAGGATTAAAAAAAGCAACTAATGGACCACTAAACACAGAGTAGGTCAGATACCCAGGAATGGACGACAGCCAGAAACTGGAATTAAATTTAGGTCCTTTCATTAGATAATCCAAGATCTCTTGTTTCCAAAAAGTTATATTCCCACACCTGACCCTATCATCCTTGATTTTGCTACCCCCAATAAATTACCATACTAACTAACAAAATAAGACATTGATTATTTGGGAAAAAATTTATTCTCTCCATTCTGCTTCATGCCTTGAAAGGCAGGCATGATATACTTTGGAGAATCTTTTTAAGTCAAGATGTCATAGCCTCTCTGAGTGGAAAGGGTATTAATATTGTATCATTCAACAACTCATGTTCTGATCGGATGACTCCCAAAGAAGACACTTACTTTTGATGGACTGCAGGAATGCTTCCCAATTGGCCCCAGAATTTGCTAAGTGACTCTGTTAATTTCTTGACTCTGTTAATTTACTTTATACTCCTTCCAAAGATAAATCAGTAAAACCTGACACAGGTCAGGGACTTTTGAGACAAATTCACCAAATGTTCCAAATTTTCTTCATGAAATTTGGGGATGGAATTTCAGGGTCTTCGTCTTGGCAGAGGGGTCTAGACTGGGTTTCAGGAGAAGCCGCAGAGGAGAATAATGAGGAGCAGACTCTGGTGACCTCTCCCAAGGCAGGACCGCTCCCTCCATGGGGATGTTCTTGCTGAGCACACCCAGATCTGTGGGCAAGACAGAGGTGAACTTCGACTGGGTCTGCCCCCACTTCTCCCCGAAGTTGAGGGTGAAACTGGGGAGAAAGACCTTTTTAGTTCATCTCAGATCCAACAGCCTTCCCTTTCCTCCCCCTTTTTTCCTTTTTTTTCAACCTTCTCTTTGTTTTCATCCACCCACAGATTCCCCTGTGCCATCCCCATGTTTTTTTAATTTATTTATTGATTGATTGATTTGAGAGAGAAACATCAATTTATTGTTCCATTTATTTATACATTCATTGGTTGATTCTTGTGTGTCCCCTGACCGAAGATCGAACCTGTGACCTTGGTGCACTGGGACGACGCTCTAACCAGCTGAGCTACTCTGCCAAGACTCCACCTCCATGTCAAGAAGCCACATGTTGGTAGTGGGTATTTTCAGGGTTGGCACAGGATTAGTGAATTGAGACAGCATGGCATCTCCAGGGTTGGTAGATGTCCAATATATGCTTTTCAAATGAATTAAATGCAGTTGAAATAAAAACATGGGGTTAATTTCAAAAAAGTGGAGAAGGAAATGGAATGGGGCTGCACATCCAACTGTAGGAAGGCAAGCAAAGCTGGAGATTGAGCATTGACCTTGATTGTGGTTGGGTGGGATGGTGGCACGTGCAGCCTTTATTGGGCAATTTAGTTCAGTCCCTTAACAAATATTTACCAAGGACCCATTGTACTAAGCAGTGAGCAAGACAAAGAAGCTCCCTCCTCAAATGGAGCTTAGATTTTATTGGGAGAAGGTGGAGAATAAACAGATAAATATATGAAGCAAGGAGGCATCATATGACGACCAATGTTACTGTTGGAATATAACAGGATGGAAAAAAGAGAAAAAAAGGAGCTTTGTTTCAGGGAAAACATCTGAGGCGGAAGGGGAGACTGAAATGATTTCTGAAGGACAGGAAGGATCTGGCAGTGCAAAGCTCTAGAACAAGAACTTTCTAGACTTAGCCAATAGTGAGTGCAAAGATCTCAGAGTGAAAGGGACCCAGTGTTTCAAGAAAGCAGATTCCAGGCCAGATGGGCATTCTGAGTTGAGAGTAGGGGTGGTGGTTGTAAGTAAGAGGGGTTGTTGTTGGATCCCTGTTTCCTCTCCATCCTCCCTGACCTTCAGTGCTCTATCTGCCACTTCCCTTTTCTCCTTCTCATATTTATTTCTCCCTCCCACATCTCCCCTGCCTTTACCTCCAATCTCTGGTTTGGTGAGAGCCTCCCTCCGAGTCTTCTTGGAGACAGGCTGAGGGTGGAAATAGGGTAACTTGTCTAGGAACAAAGCCAAAAATCACTACGTCTTCAACAGGACTTTATACTACTTCCTTATTTTCTTGAGATCTTAAAGTACTCAGTGGGTCTCATCAAGGGGCGATTTTGCCCCCTTCGGGACATTTGACAATGTCTGCAGACATTTTAGGTTATCACAGCTTGGAGTTTGTCCTGCCATCTAGTGGGGGGGGAGGCCAAAGATGCTGCTAAACACCCCCCAGTGCACAGGATGCCCCCACAGAACAGAACAACCCAGCCCCAAATGTCAACACTGTTGAGGCTGAAAATCCTGCCTTAGATACACTCCACCAACCCCATTTGGCAGGTGCCAACTATGAGAAAATTGGGTCCAATTCATAGGCTGCATTCACGGTGTACAGATTCAGGTGTCTGAACCCCCATGCACTTCCAAGATTCTCTCTCTCAAGATGTGGAGTGAGAATGGGAGGGAAATCTCAGAGATATTACACGGTCAGGCAAGGAGATAGCAGGAGTGGGGCGAGCCAGGGGGAAGTGGCTGGGGAGGTGGTCTTGCAAGGAGATAACATTACAAATAACAACCATGACTCATTTTGCTCCTCCCATATGCTGACTCTCTTCTGGGCATTTGAACAGTCTGCCAAGGAGCGCATGGCCCCCACAGTGGCTGGTTTCCAAAGCCACAGTG
Source organism: Desmodus rotundus (assembly GCF_022682495.2). Classification (NCBI taxonomy): domain Eukaryota; kingdom Metazoa; phylum Chordata; class Mammalia; order Chiroptera; family Phyllostomidae; genus Desmodus; species Desmodus rotundus. The sequence continues at coordinate 50,098,612 of NC_071398.1, read as the reverse complement.
GGCGCACGGAAGGCAGTGATGAAGATGACTCGCCAATGGCCTTCTACAGGGTCTCCAGGGTCGTCACCTTCCTCCCGTCCTGGTCAGCACTCTGGGGCAGGAGCACTGGGGTTGGGGAGAGGGGGGAGAACAAGGCCAGGTGGCCCTTGGGAGGTAATGATAACCCTAGCCATTGTGACCATCCCTACCTGCCAGTGAGGACACTGTGACTCTGGGAAGGAAAGTCACCTGCTCACAGGGACCACTCCAAGTGGCAGAAATGGCATCTGAACCCGCCTAGGTACGTGTGGATCGAGATCTCAGGTGCCTTCCGCCACGCCGTTGCCGGAGGCTGGGTTTGCTGGGCCCCCGAATGAGGCCCAGCATAAACCCTGCCCTGAGCTCCACGGGGCTTCTCCTTATGTCACAGGATTGTCACTAGGCAGCACGTGGCCAAGCACCCAGTAAGGATGTACGTGGGGACATGGGGAGCAAGGGATGGAGGAGTTTTCCCAACATCCTTATGAGGCAGGAGCCATCTTGTACCCATTGTCACAGATGAGGAAACCCAGGGAGATGAAAGTCACACACCAAGCAAGTGGCAGAGCTGGGACTTGAACCCAGTGCTCTGACTCCAGGATGGGTATAAAACCTGTGGACTTCAGTGGATGTGGGTTGAGGGTCCAAGGCTGCCAAGGATGGAGCGCTCAGAGAGGCTCACTTACCGGGACCCAGAAGGTAGCCGGCACTATTGGGTGTCCGGCCTCCGTGGCCCTGGACAGAGATGGAGAGATCAAGACAGAGTGACGGAGAAGGTGGCGGGCACCCCACAAGTCAGGGATAACATCAGCGTGCCATCTCCCCACCAGGGTCTTGCGAGGACGAACTCAGTTCACCCTCTAGTTCTTTAAAAATTTATTTGAGAGGGAATGGGAGGGAGAGAGAAAGGTCAATTTGTTGGTCCACTTATTTATGCATTCGTTGGATGCTTCTTGTATGTGCCCTGACATGGGACTGAACCCACAACCTTGGCTAATGGGACGACGCTCTAACCAACTGAGCGACCACCAGTAGTTTTACAAAGAACATCCAGGGACAAAGGGATTAGGCAGTTTTGCCAGAATTCATGCTGCTAAAAAGTTGCAGAACCAGGATTTCAACCTCAGCGGGGGTCTCCACAGCCCAGAACCAGGGGTCCTCACAGTGTGGCCTGGAACACCAGTTAGGGGTTAGGGACCTGGGCTCCTGAGGAGAAAGGCAGGGGTGGGACCCGGTCCTTTGCAGCTGGACCACCCCCCGCCCTGGGGCAGTTACACCAGCACGACGGGGGGGGGGGGGGGGGGGGGGTCGGGGGGGGGGGTACTTGGGTGGCGTCTTTGGGGGCGATGCTAATCTTCAGGACGTTTTCACTTTAGATAAACTGAACCCTGACGCCCTGGACTTCGGCTGGGTTCTAGTCTACCCCCGCGAGCCAAGGAGAGGAAGTCAATTCCTTGTCTTTCTGGACATATTTTCACATCTTTCTCCCCACACCCGGGCTCAGCCGGGAACAGCAGACACTGGTCCTGGAGGGCGGCGGGTGACGCAGGCGCTGTCGGGAAGGGCTCACCCAGGGTGGTGGTGCGGAGCAGGGGGTCACTTGATGGCTGAGCAGGACGGGGAGCTCCAGGACCGGACAGACAGGGAAGCCATGGCTGGGCCGCAGGGCTGGGCGCCTGCAGCAGAACACCGCCGAGAGAGGGCGGTGAGTTTATTTTTATTTTAATTTTGAGGGCATAATCAACATGCAAAAAAAAAAAAAGCACACATTTTAAAAATTGCAAGTAGAGGGTGGTGAGTTTATTTTATTTTAGCTTTGGGGAGTATAATCAACGTGCAAAAAATTGCAAACTCATCATTTTGATGAGTTTGGACGCAGGCACACACGGGGGAGCCCATCGACGACCATCAAGGCAGTAGAGAGCCTGGAAACCACCTGACAAAATCTCCTTGTGTTTGTTTTAGTTATTTGTTTGTTTTGTCAACACGAGAGCCATTCCTCTAACATATTTTTCTTCCTGTTTTATTGAGGTTATAATTGACGTGAGCTTTCATGTGTTCAGCATAATTACTCGACTTACATATACTGCAAAGTGATTACTACAGTACATTCAGCTAACATGCGTCACGTTAGAGGGGCACAAAATTTTTTTTTCTTGTGATGAGATCATTCGAGATCTACTCCCTTAGCAACGTTCAGATACAGCGTTGTCAACTATGGTCACTGTGCTGTACATTATCCCCCCAGAACTGATTTTCCTTGTAACTGGAAGTTTCTGCCTTTTGACCCCCTCCCCCGCCTCCACCTCTGTCAACCACTACAACCTGATCTCCTTTTCTGTGAGGTTTTCTTTGTTTTAAACCCTCACCCAGGGATAAATTTATAAATTTTGGAGAGTGAGAAGATGGAGGGAGAGAGAAGCACCAATCAGTTCCCTCCCATACGCACCCCAACTAGGATCGAACCCGAAACCTTTTGGTGTATGAGGACGATGTTCCAGCCAACTGAGCCACCCGGCCAGGGCTATGAATTTTTTTCTTTTTTATTCCACCCGGAAAGGAGCTCATACAATTACAGCGTTTGTTTTTCTCTGTCTCACTTTTAACACTAAATTCGCAATACCATTTGGTTAACCAACATTCATCTCTACGTTTTTTTGTCTTAAGTGTATTGAATATGATGGAAAATAAAACAGTCCCCCGAGGTTTCCTGCGGAGTTCCTGGAACTCCGTTTTGGAACGCGATGGTTTAAAGAAAATGAGGGAGTTGGCTGAGGGAAGCAAGAACATATTGGAAACAAGACAGGAACTCTCCAAAGTCCACAACGTGGGAATGACCGGAGTCAAGGAATCCCAGAGGCATCAGCCCTTCTCCAAGGTCTGAAAGTGCCTCATTGTCATGCAGTCCTCCGACCCATTCCCGGGCCTGCCCCGTCCCCCTGCAGCCCAGCCCCCTGCACCCCTGTCCCCCACGCCCCACCTCCCTGCTCTCACCTCACTGGAGTTGGTCTTGGTGTCTCCTGGCTCTGCGAGTCCAGCTCCGTGACTCCAGCTTTCATGTCTTTGGAGAGGCCAGGAGGAGGAGGCCTAGGTGGAGGGTGATGAGAGGGGGAGCTCAGGAGACCAGGACGTGAGGCGAGGACAGCCAGCTCGGAGGATGGATGTGGGTGAGGAATCACCCACCACAGGGACTTTTATTTGCTGGCCGGCGAGGTCAGCACAGGGATGCATCCCACAGGGGAAATGTTTCTCTGACTCAGTTTCCCCCTTTCCATCACGAATGCATGCTGCCTTCCTCCTCCCTCTGACTAGTGTGTCAGGCTCTGCGTTTATTCAAAAATCACACCCTCTGACCTGGACAGGGTGGCTCAGTTGGTTGTAGGGTCATTCCATACACCAAAAGGTTGCAGGTTCAATACCCACTTCAGAGCATGGACCTGGGTTGCGGGTTCAATCCCAGGTTGGGGCGCATATGGAGGCGGCTGGTCGATGTTTGTCTCTCACGTTGATGTTTCTCTCTCTCTCTAAAAGCAACGAAAAAATGTCCTTGGGTCAGGATTAAAAAAAAAAAAAAAAGAATCACTCCCTCTGTCTCTTTGTATCCTAGTAGGTTTGTGCCTCAGTTTCTCCCAGGTGTCCCTGCAGGTGCGTGAATCTCTCGCCATTTTGCTGCCTCCACTTCTCTCCTGTGTGAAGCACCTTGTTTGGAACTCAGTATTTGTTGGATGAACAAATCAAATGTGTGTCTGCTCCCTGGCTGGTGTAGCTCAGTGGACTGAATACGGGCTGGGAACTAACGGGTCACCGGTTCGATTCCCAGTCAGGGCACATGTCTGGGTTGCATGGGTACATGGCCCCCTAGCAGGGCCATGTGAGAGGCAACCACACATTGGTGTTTCTCTCCCTCTTTCTCCCTCCCTTCCCCTCTCTCTAAAAATAAATAAAATCTATTTTAAAATTGTGTGTGGTGTTCTCTCTTCGTCTCTGTCTTTCTTTTTTTAATTTTTGAAAATTTATTTCTCTGACGGTGAACATACCATACTATACTAGTTTCAGGTGGAGACAGGAAGGGAGGAAGAGAGGGCGAAAAACATCAATGTGTGATTGATTGACTCTCATGCGCCCCCTACTGGGGGCCTGGCATGTGCCCTGACTGGGAATCGAACTGGCAACCCTTTAGTTCGCCCGCCAGCGCTCTATCCACTGAGCCACACCTCATTGGTTGATTCTTGTAAGTGACCAGACTGGAGGTCGAACCCACAACCATGGCATAGGAGGCTGACGCTCTGACCAACGGAACCACCCGACCATGGCACGTTCTCCCATGTACCTCTTTCTTTCTCTCCCTCTTGGCTCCGACAGCAGCAGTTTGTCAGAAGAAAGAACCCAGAATGAAGGGGGGGCATGTCCCCCTGGCTCTGCCCTTTGCTTCTCCAATGCCTATCCAGTTTCCTCATCTCTGCGGGAAACTCTGGGGTGCACAGCCCCTGAGACCCTGGCCTGTTTTCTGCTGTTTGTGGCTCCCTCTCTGTCTTGGATGCATCCTCCCGTGTCTACACCTACCCTCCCAGTCCCAAGAAGGGGCCTTTCTGGACCCAACCCCGGGCGAGTGAGAGGAGAAGCTGAGGACTTCAAGCAAAGAGCCTTGTGGGTTCCTGACCTGACTTGGCTCCTCACCCGCACTCGCCTGTGCCTTGTAAGGAGAGGGGTGGGGGCTGCTGCTAGGAGTGCAAGTAACCACACCATGTAGATGGCTTTGCTGGGGAAGAGGCTGGAGGAGGAAGGGCGGCTTCAGTGGGGGACGGAGAGAGGGGCAGGCCGTGCTGGCAGGGGACGTGGTTACTTGGAGACTGACAGAGGCTTGGAGAAAACAGTCATAAGACCTCACATCCCCTTTATTTTATTATTTTTTTAATCGCTTTGAGAGAGAGAGAGAGAGTCATTAATTTGTTGTTCCACTTATGTATTCATTGGTTGCTTTAATTTTTTCTGTTTTACTTATTGATTTGAAAGAGAGAGAGAGAGACTTGTTCCACTTATTGATGCATTCACTGACTGATTCAGTTTTAAAATATTTATTTATTTATTTATTTATTTATTTATTTATTTATTTTATGTGGCCGAGATGTTTGCTGGTGATGATAACTTTTTGAAAACATCCATATTTTATCATCAGCTTTCTTTTTTGTTTTTTAAAATTTAATCTTTATTGCATTTTTTTTTACATTACCTTTCAGTCCCCTTATACCGTGCTCTGTATGTGGAATCTAATGAACAAACTGAACCCACAAAGAAAAATGGGGACAGACTCGTAGATGGAGAGCAGGTGACAGCTAGTGGGAGGGGGGGAGGTTAGCGGGTAGAGAGATTGAACAAGAACGAAAAACGACTCATGGACCTGGACAAAAGTGTGGTTGAATCTTGTACCTGCCCTGACTGGGGATCGAACCCACAACCTTGGTGTATCGGGATGATGCTCTAACCAATAGATTACCTGGCCAGGACTGACCTCACATCCCCTTTAGCCAGTTTGTGAAAATTAAATACAGAGGGTCCAAATTTCATGCAAAAACCCCAAAAAGCTGTGGACACGTGCCACTTTCTTCCTATTACGGTTACTGAGCTGAGTTTCTGCCTTGAACTCACATCCCGCACAGTAATTTGGAAACGTGGACATGAACACCCGTCTCCCCAGGCTGGGCACTGCAGCTGTGCCTGACGTTCATTTGGCTCCTGCTGGCAACGAGTCTGCAGAATTTAATCTAAGTATCTGCAGTTTCTCTCTGGGCTGCAGGGAACCCTATTCTGTGCCTGGCCCCAGGGGGACGGCAGGGGACTGGGGTCCAGGTTGATCCTTCCCCGTTCCCTCCTTTTCTCCTTCCACAGAAGGGATTTTGTGCCTCAACATACCATGTCCCGGTCCACAACCAGTTAAGCCCCTGATGTAATTATTCCAGCCAGTGAGAGTAAAAAATATTTGCATTTCTTTGAATATCCAGCAGTGAAATTGCTGGGTTCTTCTTTGTCTCTTGTTACAGCTTTTTTAAATTTTATTTTATTTTTTCCATCACAATTTATCTCCCCTATACCCTCTTCCACCTCCACCTGCTACCATTCCCCCTGAAATCATCACATTGTTGTCCTTGTCCATGAGTTCTTTCTTTTTTGTTCTTTTTTTGCTCAACCCCTTCACCTCTATTCCCCCAGCCTTTGTTTTTATGAAAATATTTTATTTATTTTTAGAGAGAGAGCAAGAGAAGGAGGGAGAGAAGCATCAATGTGTGGTTGCCTCTTGCACGCCTCCTACTGGGGACCTGGCCTGCAACCCAGGCTTGTGTCCTGACTGGGAATCGAACCAGTGACCCTTTAGTTCGTAGTCCAGCACTCAACCCATTGAGCCACACCAGCCAGGGCTCTCCTGCCTTTGTTTTAAAATGTATTTTGTCTGATATAAGTATTGCTACCCCAGCTTTTTTTGTTTTCGTTTGTATGAAATATCTTTTTCTTCCTTTTACTTTGTGTGCCTTTCTGTTTTGCAGTGTAGACAGCATATGTGAGGATCTTGCTTTTGTTATCCATTCAGCCACCATTTGTCTTTTAATTGGAGCCTTTAACCCATTCACATATAAAGGAACTATTGATAGATATGTATTTATTGCCATTTTATTATTCAGAATATTTTAATCTTTTTTTCCCTTCTTAAAGTAGTCCCTGTAACATTTCTTGCAAAGCTGGTTTGGTGGTGATGAACTTTGTCAGCTTTTTCTCAACTGGGAGCCAGACAGTGATGCTAGCGTACCCACCCAAGCAGAACACTCCTTGCACAGGGCAGGAACTTTACTTGTTCACGGCAGCGCCTTTAGTGCTTCGAGTTAAAATCAGCACCCAGCCCTGGCTGGTGTGGCTCAGTGGATTGAGTGCCCGCCCGCCCTCCCTGGAGGTTTTGTGACCCGGCAGCTCTCAGTCCCTGGGCAGCTGTGTCTTTCTGCCTCTGCCTCACATCCCATCCACCTCACGTCCTGCTGCTCTGATGTATTCGAGGAAGAACTAAATCAGATTACTTTAAAAAACAACAATATCCTCACAGAGTTGTTGTGAGGACAATTAAGGACGGTGAACACTGCATATAAAGCAGGTGAGGGAGGGGGCCTCTGTCAAAGATCATAATCCTATTAATAGTATCATCATGCCCTGGCTGGTGTGGCTCAGTGGATTGAGCTCGGGCCTGCAACCCAAAGAGTCACCAGTTCGATTCCCAGTTAGGGCACATGCCTGGGTTTTGGGCCAGGTCCCCAGTAGGGGGCACGCAAGAGGCAGCCACACACATTGATATTTCTCTCCCTCTCTTTCTCCTTCCCTTTCTCTAAAAATAAAACAAATAAAATCTTTTAAAAATAGCAATCATCAGCGCTTCCTGCATTCCAAATGATGTGCTCAGGACACATGTCCTGACCAAGGACAGACACTGAGGCTCAGAGAGGTTAAGTCACTTTCCCAAGATTGCACAGCGAGTGAGCAAGCAGACTGAAACCCAAGCATCTGGGCTCCGGGGCCTCTTTGCATCGCCGTCAGGCAGTCGTGCTCCCCAGCAGTCGCCAGCTCTCTGTTTGCTGATTGGAGAATGGGGGGCCACGGTTAGCTCCCAGGTCACGCTCGCACGGGAGGGCGGAAGTGGCTGGCCTCTTCCCTGAACTACTGACTCACGCTCACCTGCATCCTATCCCCCCACACCTCCGCCAACTCGGCAGCCAAGACGCTGCTTTGAGAGTACAAATCAGATGATGTAACTCATGTCCGAAACCTTCCAATGCCTTCCCAGCGTGCCAAAAGTAAAACTACAGTCTCACAAACACTCATGACTCACCTCCTTCCATTCCCCTCCTGGTCTGCCGGCGCTGGCTTGCTCCTGCCTGTGGCCTTGGTCCTGGCTGGCCCTTCTCCCTGCATTGCTGTCCCGGCGCCACCCAGGCCCCTCCTCAGAGTCTTCCCTGACCACTCGGTCTCCACTTTTCCCCCCAAAATGCCCTCTTCATCCCATCAGCCTCCTTTACTATTTTTCCTTTATTTTTATTGCGGACACTATCACAGAGGTCCCCATCTCTCTCCCCACTCCTGTCTGTCAGCACACCGTCATCTGTGTCTGTGGGTCACGCATGTAAATTCTTTGGCTAATTAACCCCTTCGCCTTCTTTCATCCAGTTCCCCCACCCCTTCCCCCCTGACAGCTATCCATCTGTTCCACGTGTCCATGCCTCTGGTTCTATTTTGTCACTCAGTTTATTTTGTTCATTAGGTCCCACATACAACTGAGACCATATGGTATTCGTCTTTCTCTGACTGGCTTATTTCACTTAGCGTAGTATCTCCAGGTCCATCCCTGCTGTCGCAAAAGGTTAGAGTTCCTTCTTTTTTATGGCTGCGTAGTGTTCCATTGTGTAAATACACTACAACTTTTTTCTTCTTCCTGGTGTTGTTCTGGATTTTGGCCGTTCATACCACAGCTTTTTTTACCCACTCATCTACTGAGCATTATTTACAAGAGTTAAGATCTGGAAACAGCCTCCTTTACTTTTAAATCTGATTTATCACTATTGCAACCCCCCTATTTAGGCATGTTAGTTTTCTGTCTTCCTCCTCCCCTGGACCATTAGTGCATAAGCGCAGCTGCACGGGGACTTCGTTTTGGCTCTCAGTTCGAACACCTGGCCACGCAGGTGCTCTTGAGACCGCTGCATAACCACCACGATCCAGACTCTCTGCAACGTGGCTTTGCAACTCGAGCATCGAGAGGTAGGGTCCTCCCTAAGCCCTTGAACATGGGCTGGCCCTGAGCCCACACTGACAGATCAAATGTAGCGCCAGCGAGTTGTGCCGGTTTCACGAGGTTTGCACACCTGTGCTCTCCCTGCCACTGCCCCTGAGCAAGTCCAGCCCAGTCTGCTGGGCAGTGAGGTCCGGTCTTAGATAAGGTTGATTTTTGCTTAGTGTTAACTCCCTACGCCTCTCTCCTTGTCTCTTCCTCACGCCCAGTGTTACCACTCGAGAACACTGGGGAGCGGTGGGTTTAGTTTTAAGCTATTGTAAGCAGGTCAGCACATATGGCCTGTCCTAGAGGAGGTGGGTCAAGAGAAAGACATGGCTTCAGGGTTTATTCTGGAAGTGGACCGACTGGGCAGCAGTCACCTACGAGAGACGCAGTGAAGGTGGCCCAGGCTACAGTCACTCACCTCCTCACATGGCAAGTGGAAGGGGTCCGGGCCTGATGCTGACCCCAGTACCCGGGCAAAGGGAGGGATGTGAGAAGGTACATGTGGCAGCCACAGAGGACATGGGAAAACTCAGCTCACCTCCGCAGGGCCCAGACCCCAAGGTGGTGGAGCAGAGAGGACACCATCCCCGCAGCTGGATTCCGAGCCTCTGGCCACCTGCTGGTTCCTGCGAAGACTTCTATAGGCACTGGTCTGGCTCCGCCTCACTACAGAAGCAGCCCAGGTGACAAAACCACAGCCCAGGCTTCCCAAGCTGGCAGCCTGGCCACTTCCTCTCTCCGTGCCTCAGATTCCTGGTCTGTGTGAGGACAACAGTGCTGGTGTCCTTTGTTAGGGCAACTGAGTTGCTGAAGCCCTGCAGAGAGGACCTGGCCCACCGGAGACACCGGTTTTGCTGTTATCATCAGAATGCCTTCTGCAGAGCCTGGCCCGGCCTGGCCTGATGCCCCCACCCCACCCCCACCTCTTGAGGTACTGCAGCTGATGGCATAGCTTCTCCAAGCAGGTCTCCTCTGCTAGACAGAGGGCATGGTAACAGGGATCTCCCAAAGCACCCGTGGGTGCTCGTGCTGGACCAGGCAGTACTAAGCGTTTTTGCACTCATCCCCTTGCTGAATTCCCAAGCCTGGACCCCGTCCAGAAGGATCCTTATTGGCTGTCTCACAAGGAGACACTCAAGCCAGGGGCTTGCCCAGGGCTCCCCAGTGGTCATGTCACTCCTTGAGATGGCCTGGCACCCACACCTTGCTTGCTTCTTGGACCCTTTCCCACCTTATGGGTCTTGAAAAGGGGCCAGCCTCTGCTGTACACACTCAAGTCAGCTAGTTTTCAGACTCCCTTGCAGCTAAGGCATGGCCCCTGGCCTGGGTTTTACTTGCCAGAAATACCAGCATCTCCTGGGAGAGGACAGGACCTGGGCCCCAGGACACTTCTGAACTGAGGGCAAGGGGTGACGTCACGGGCCTGCACTCAAGGGGGAGCCACCGCCAGTCTCACCCCCCCCTCTTAAGAGGGCCCCAGACACGACTGCCAGGCTTGTACGACCCAGGTGATGACTCTTCTCCTGACAAAATGGGCCCCCCAAGAGACCCGATGACAGTGATACTTGGGGACAGTCCCCCACAAAGTGGGGGTGACATAACCCAATAGTCGTAGCAAGAGATGTGGGTACTATTATTGTTAGTTGCAGAGGTGTTAATAGGCTCAGAGATGAATGTGACCTAAGATTATGCAGCCAGGAAGGGTTGAGACTAGCACCCGAGTGGGCCTGGCTCTGAGCCAGGTCCCTTCCCCGGCCCTTGTCCCTGCCCTCTGGATGATTGCTCCTAAAGGCCCCAGGAAGGTTCAAGGAGGAAAGTGCGGAAGCATCTCCCATTGCACAGAAATGGCTGTGAATTCATCTCCAGTCACCGCATGGGGTCCCCTCTAGACTCGAGAGTTACTGCTCCCCTAGGGCTGAGCCCAGGCTCCAAGGGCCTCTCCGAGATGGGGGGTTCCAGAGAGCCCCGCCCCACAGACAGCCCTAGAAAGCGGGCCTGCAACAGAACCTGGGACTCCGGCTGTGCACCTCATTAGGGACTTTATTGCTCTGCAGAAGCTGGTGAATCGACGCCTCCAACACGCTCCCCAGAGCAGGCATCTCTGTCCATCTCCTACTCTCCTCGGGCGCAGGCAGGAGTGAGACCAAGGAGCCCACGGCCAGACCCCTCCCCTGCCCCCCCCAATCTGCCCTGTGGGGGTCTCCTAGGGACAAGACCTAGCCCTTGCCTTCAGCCTCCTCTCCACCCAGGAGCCAGCCTGCTGCTCCGTGCTCCTCTTTGTGGCTCCTGGCCCACCTTGCTGCCCTCCCTAGGTACAGGACAGGTGGGGAGAGGAGGGCACAATGTGGAAGCACCTTTCACAGGGTGGGACTGGATGGGAGGTCAGGATGGGTGGAAGAAGGGGAGCTGAATCAGATAATGAAGTTCAGGACAGAAAAAGCTGGGAAGGAACCGAGAAGTAGGCATCAGACGCTTTAGGTTTAAAGGGAGAGGAGAGGCGAGGAAAGGGTCCTGTAGGTAGACAGCTACCCCAGAGGCCACGGCGGGAACGGCCCCCCGCCCTCGGGCCCCGGCGCGCCTGGTGTGCCCGTGGCACTGGCCACCCGGCCGTGGATGCGCTGGTGGCGCAGCACGTGCTCGCGGCGCCCAAAGCCCTTGCCGCACTCCCAGCAGGCGAACGGCCGCGCGCCCGAGTGCGTCTTGCGGTGGCGCACCAGGTGCTCGCGCCAGTAGAAGGTTTTGCCGCACTCGCAGCAGGCGTGCGGCTTCTCGCGGGCGGGCAGCGGGCGCAGGGCTGGCCCGGGGATGCCGGGGTGCGTGCCGCGGTGGCGCCGCAGGTGCTCCTTGCGCCGGAAGGCCTTGCCGCACTCGGGGCAGGCGTGCGGCTTCTCGTTCGAGTGGCTCTGCCGGTGGCGCAGCAGATGCGCCGGCTTCAGGGAGGCCTTGCCACACTCGGGGCAGGACACTGTGCCTGCGGCGGCCAGGAAGGTGGGCAGGTCAGGCGCGGGCAGGGCCGGTGGGTCCAGCGGGGGGCTGCCCGGCTCCTGCTTGTAGGGGCGTGTGGCCTGGGCGTCCCCCGTGGCCGGCTCCTCAATCCCTGGGGCAGCATCTCCTGCTGGGCAAAGGCGCAGTCAGGGCGGCAGCGCTGCGCAAGGCAGAAAGCGCGCAGAGCCGGGATGAGGTAGGATGGAGGGGGTGGGGGTGCTCAACCTCGAGGTGCATTCTCATTCATCCCTGCGACCTCCACAGCAGCGCCTGGTGCAGAGTGCCCACCACACAGACGTGCGTGGGTGAGGGGGGATGGGGGAATGGGGAACGTGGCACAGAACACAGAAGAGAGAGTGGAAGGGAGAACTGATGGATGAACGGGCGGTTGAATGGATGGATGATGGACAGATGGGTGGGTAGGTGGCTGGGTGGGTGATGTACAAGGGGGGGCGCTCCCAGGGGCCAAATGGGAGGGTGGACGAGTGGGCAGGCATGACCCACACATGTCCTTTGTGCAGTTTCTTCAAACCACTCTGCAGAACTCCAAAGAGGTAAGGTAAGCTACCTTTGTTCTTACACTAGGACAGGCATGACAAAAGTAACAGCCGCTAACAGCCGCGGCCTCTCCCTATGTGCCTGGAGCAGTGCCGGGCACTTCCCTGCAGCATCTCCCGTCGTCCTCCGACGTCCCAGCAGGAGCAGGCCCGCGTCACTGCCCCAGATGCACAGAGGGGGCCCTGAGCTCAGAGGCCTTTTCCAGGGCCCTGCCCAGCCCCACCCCACCCCACCCCACTCCACCCCACTGCAGGAAGGGCCCCGATTTCCCACCCGAGATCTTGGTCCTCTTCTCCCAGGCCCACAGCACCCGGCACGTTGTGGTTCCTCTGTCTTTGCCTTTTGGATGATGTTCCCGGTGGTTTCCCTGAGACGATGGACTCCCAAGAAGAACCACCTGCCCCTGTCCTCCCCACGACCCCTGTCTTCCCAGTGACCCCCATCCTCCCCAGGTCCCTCCCTCCTTGTGGCCTCCATCCTGCTGTCCCCACATTTGACCTTGAGATGACCCTCAAGCTGCTCTGTTCCACGCCTAAGCCCTCTCCCACCTGAATCACTGCACCTGGGCTCCCACGACGCAGTTCCACACCGACCAACAGACTCTGTCGCCCCCTGGTGGACACCCAGTCTGTCCCCCTCCTTCGACAAAGTTCAACCTCATTTGCCTTCCTCACCCTCAGGCATGTGGTCCTGACTGGCCGCTCCAGCCCCAGCTCGCCCCCCCCACGGGGGTGTGTGCCAGGCCTGGGCACTGGGGTGGGGAGCTGCTTCCGGCCACAGTGCCCGAATCGGGAACAGCAGGACTCGGTCGGAGTCGAGGAGATGTGACTTGGGGACTCTGTGCAACCAGCTGAGAGTGTGGGGGCAACGGTCTGGGGTCAGACTGCCCAGCACAATCCCAGCCCTGCTGGCACCTGATCCCGGGTGAGCTACCTTATTTCTGTATCATCTGCAGTGACAGCAGTCAGGGGGATGTGGTGGGATTTCAGCTCGCTGGGCAGAGCCACGCCTGGCTCATGCGTCCCCAGTGCTGCTGTCCTGCCCGCCTGCCCCCACTTTGCCTCCAGGGTGGGGGCACTGAGTTCATTTCCAGCCCCTGGGGCCCAGGGCAGGGTCTGGCACACAGCAGGCACGCCAGGGACACTCACTGAACAAATGAGTGACAGGCAGGAGGGGGACCCCGCCTTGGGCTGGGGAGAAAGCTGGCGGTGCGAGAAAAGGGTCAGCTGCTCACCTAACGGAGTCACCCCACCATCTTCTCTTTGGAGGCCGACCCCAGAGCCTTCTGTCACATCCCGAGGGGCCCTCATCGCTGGTCCCTGAAACGAGATACCACATTCGGAATTGAGAAACCCAGGTGATGGCCTTGACTTTCCTTCCTCTCTTTCCCCATCACCTTCAACCACTCACCACATCCTGCCACCCGCTCTGGGGGAAGCTGGCTTCCCTGTGGAGGACGCTCAGCCACCCCACGTGAGGCCCGGCCTCAGATGACACCTTAACTGCAACCTCCGGAGACCCTGAGCTAGACCCGTTGTGAGTTCCTGACACTGTGTGAGATGCTAAACATTCGGTTAATCCAGTAAGTCTGGGGCGGTGTCACGCAGCAACAGGTAACAGATGCACCTGCTCTGAATACTTACTGTCTTCACTTCTCACTGCCCCTTGCAAACTCCGTGACAAAATTCAAAAGAAACACACAGAAGCTACTTTTAACTCAGGGGAAGAAAAATAAAGTGAGCTCAGCACAGGACTTCACCCTGCCCGAACGGTGGAAGGCTCCAAGCAGGGCGGCACCAGCCAGGAAGACCTGCCTATTTCTGGTTCCTTCACACTCCGGTCATGGTTCCCCAAACCCTCGTCCAGGAGGAAAAGATCAGAATTCTCCTGGTGCTGATGAAGGGCTGGCTCATGAGTCACATCCAAACTGCTTCCTTCCACTTTACTGCTTTCGAATGCTTTCGGACTCAAGTGATGGTTAGCGTGAGAATTAGCTGTGCCCAAAACCTTATCAGCTGGTGAGAGGACTCAGCAGGAAGCTCCCAACCTTCCAGGAAAGCACCTTGTTTGGGATGTAAAAATACCTGCCCACTGTGCGGCCCGTGCCAGGATGGGCAATCTGTGACCACCTCCCTGCACATCAGTTCCTGACCACTCTCGTGCACACCAGGCTGTGATGAGCCTGCTGCTTTGGCGGCAGCCCTGCCAGCCCCTCCAGCCCCGGCCTCTGGCCTGGTCCTCACCTGGGGCCCTAAACCACACCACCGCACACAGCTCACGTATCCTAGGTGTGCCAGGCTCTCGGACCTCTACTCTTTGGCCTGGAACACCCTTTCCCAGCCCTTTCACCGGCTACTTCGGGAGCTGCCTGAGCCCCCGTCCCTGCCGCGCGCACAGTTTACAACCCTGCTACACAGGAACATCCCCTGGTCGGGGACCTCTCGCAGCGCGCTTTTTAACAGGTTCGCTGCGGCCTTACAGACATGCAGAGACACAACACGTTTAAAGCCTGTAACCACTGAGCTTTGACAGACGTAACCACTCAGGCGACCGCCAGTGCAATCGAGGTGGTGAGCACGCTTGGGGCGGCGAAGTCCCCGTGTGCAAGCGTAGCCTGTCCCCATCCCGCCTCCAGGGCGCACCCACTGATGATCTCCCCCACTACGGAGCGGGTTTCACTTTCTAGAACTTTATACAAACGGAACCACACAGCAAATGCGTTTTGGGGGGTCTGATTTCTTTCACGCCACATTATTTTGCCATTAGGATATCTATCGGCCTATGGTTTTCTTATCATGTCTTCGGTTTTGGGATCGGGGTGATGCCAGCCACACAAAATGAGCTGGAAGTCGTCCCTCCTCTTCAACTTTTGGGAAGAGTCTGTGTGGAGTTGGTGTCCTTTCTCCCTGATTGGCCAGACTCCTGGGACCATACTGCTTCTGTGCCTGTGCCCACCGGTCTCCTCCAACAGACGGAGGGCTCTGGGGGGACTGGAGGGGCACAGGGACTGGCTTTGGTGGGGTCCCTGCTGCTGATCTTTTTAATAACAGCTTTATTGAGATACGATTCATATGCCGCAGGAATCGCCCACTTAAACCATGACTCGGTGTATTTCAGTGTCTAATATACTCCGAGCTGTGTACCGTCACCACAATCCCTTTTAGAATATATCCGTCACCCCCAAAATAAATCTCGAACCCACCAGCAGACCTTGCGCTTCCTCTGGGCCAGCTGCTGGGAACCATTTGTTTACTTCCTGTCTCTGTGGACTTGCCGCATCTGGACGCTTCACAGAAATGCAATCACCCAGGACCTTTCACCGTTCACATACTGTTTCCGATGCATGTCCATATGGCAGCGTGTCAAGGCCTACACTCCTTTTCACGGCTGAGTAATACTCCACCATGTGACCATCCACACTGGGTTTAGCCCCTCCCGCCGGGCACACCCACTCTCCAGCTATCAGGAGCGACGCCGCCTAGCCCCCCTTCATACCCTCTGTGTACATGGTCTGGGTCGTACGTTCTCATTTCTTCTGGGGGTACACCCAGGAGGGGACGGGCTGGCTCACACAGTACAGTGAATCCCCACTTAGCGTCATTGACAGATGATGTACTTTAAGCAAAA
Organism: Desmodus rotundus; assembly: GCF_022682495.2. NCBI lineage: Eukaryota > Metazoa > Chordata > Mammalia > Chiroptera > Phyllostomidae > Desmodus > Desmodus rotundus. The sequence goes on along the minus strand of NC_071398.1, from coordinate 50,082,615 downwards.
CTTTACCACAGGCTCACTGATACACACAAGTTAAGTTCCTACAGCAGCTCACCGACGTTGAGTGAGACACTATTCCAGGACTGCCATAGTCCCGTGTCTAACCCTTTGCGGGAACTGGCAGGTGTTTTCCATGACGGCCACCCCATTTTGCCTCCTGGCCACCACGGAAGTGGGTTCCAGCTCCTGCTACCTCTGAAGCTAGACACTGAGTGAGTGAATGGATGAATGGATGGATGGATGAATGTCAAACCGTTGGCCTGCGCCCCAAAGAAGAGGACCAGACACGGGAGTGTGGAGTCTGCAGGGCGGGGTTTTGGTGAGGCCAACCAGGTCCCCGGTTGCCTCTAGCCACAGACCTGCTTGTGGGACCGGCAGCGAATTACCTGTCACCCTGTCAGTTCAGAGGGGGCTGGGCAGCACAGGGTCTCACCCCAAGTCCCCACTCAGATGGGTGGAGGCCGAGCAAACAGCATGGAGACCTCCCCAGCTCTTCGGTCAGCATGTCTGACACTGGAGGCCAGGAAGCCACACTGCCAGCAGGCTCTCCAGCAATTCCTGGGCACATTCAAGTCTTGGCACTTCCACTTTTCTGGAAGTGGAGCACAGGTGTCCTGGGGTTCTCTGGTTTGTGGTCACAGACACCGGACTGTGCAGAGGCTGAGCACCGCCCGCAGGAAGGTATTGGGACAGAGCAGCCACGGGTGCTCAGGAATTAGAAACAGGACTCTAGAGCCACGACATGTGGGTTCTATCCCATCCACCACCCCCTAAGGAGCTGTGTGACTTTGGGCAAGTCGCTTGACCTCTCTGAGCCTTATATGTTTGTCTGTGAAACAGCAAGGACGACAGCGCCCAGTCCCCACCCCCCCCAGATGGCGGGGGGTCAGAAAGGCTGTGCTGACAGGGGATTTATGGGGGGCCTACTAGCCGAGCTGTGTCAGCACAACCTCCACAGGGAGCTGGGACTGAGGTCAGCCACAGCGGTCCGCTGCGTCTACACGGCCGACCCCCAACAAAAACCCTGGACACCAGGCTCCGTGAGCTTCCCTGGTGGGTGACACTGGTGCCTCTGCAGGACCCCTCTGCAGGACCCCTAACAGGGAGACCGGGAGCTGCGGGCATTGGGCTCCACTGGACCTGCCCCGCTGCCTCCTCCTGGGGCTGACCCTTCTGTGTGACAATCCATTCCCAGGGAGCAGCTGTACAGGAGCTCCGAGTCCTTCTACTGGAGCGTCAAATTGAGGGTAGTCCTCCGGACCCCCACAAGTGTCAGAGGGAGGGAGTCTTGGGGACTGTGCCCTTGGCACTGCACTGCTGGCCTGATGCTCCCGCCCACAGCGTCCCCGCTGGGGACCTGTTCTGTGTGCTCACTCACGCGGGGACTGTCACTCTTGCAGGCCGAGGACCAGACCATCTGGAGAGCAGATGGAAGGCTGTGAGGGGCAGGCCTGTCTCCGACCACAGGGAGGTGGCAGTGGAGGGTTGTGGGCATGTGTGCGTGCTCACCCAGAGCTCCTCCAGCAGGGCCAGGGCCTCCTCGCCGCTCTGGGGCCGCCGGCTGCACACCCAGGCCTGGACGTCCGCGGGGAAGGCGCTCAGGAACTGCTCCAGCACAAGCAGTTCCAGCATCTGCTCCTTGGTGCGCACCTCGGGCTGCAGCCAGTCTCGGCACAACGCACGCAGCAGGCCCAGCGCCTCGCGGGGGCCCGGTGCATCGCCCAGGTGGAAGTGGCGGAACCGGTGCCATGGCGAGTCCAGGGCCAGGACCTCAGCAGCCTGGACCTCCTGCTTCACGGGCTGTGGGGACGGAACCTCCATGGGGGCGGGCAGACCCCAGGGCGACCACAGCACCTGTGGGGAGGGATTTCCAGCACAGTGAGAGCCCGGCACAGTCATTCCAGAAGCCATCGCCTCCTGTCGTTGAGGGGACAGCAGCAGGGGTGCAGGTGGACACCTTAGTATCCCCACTTAGGAGCAGAGTGACCTGGTGTAAGCAGTGTCCTCTCTCTCTGCCTCAGTTTCCTCCCCTATAAAACAAAGTGCTCGCCTGCCTGGTATGGCCGAGGGAGGGCTGCCCCCCAGGTGGTGGAGCCAGGGGGGCTGCTAAGGATTGTACAGTGCACTTGCCAGCCCTGAATGTCAACACTGCCGAGGCTGAGAAACCCCAGCCTGGAAGCGTGGTCCTCGAGTGGTCGGAGGACACTGGGGTGCCGAGACCCTCCCAGGACATGGTGAGGTCAGAACTGTTGTCATCATAACGCTAAGATGTCATCTGCCTCTTTCCCTCACATGTCCCGGTGTGTACGGTGGGGTCCTCGCAGGCTGACGGCCACAGGCTGAATGCAGAGCAGACATGAACACCCAGCTCTCTGACATCAGGCATTGGAGAGATTTGGGAGGAAAAAAAGCCATTTTTCCAACTCTTCCTTTTGGAAAACACGATTATTTTTCATCATAAAAATGTTCTATACAAACACATGAAGGCCAATCACTGCTATTTCTAAATGCGTCAGTCCTTTGAAATCCGCTCGGCCTTCATTTCTAACATGATACATGCCAAAAGCCCTAACTCCCATAAACAAAAGTGCTTTTGGACCTTTAATAATTTTTAAGACTATAAAGAGGTCCTGAGTTCAAATTGTGAACCCCTGGTCCGGAGCTGGGGTCAGCAAGCAGCCACCTGGGGGCCGAATTTGGACAGCAACTTTTTTATTTTTACTCTTCTATTTTTTTAACGATGCAGGCTGAATAAATTAAATAGTTAAGAAATAAGCTCTCTCACTTCCAACTTGCAGCTCTGCCATTGATCCGCTGTGTGCTCTTGGACACACAACCTGCCCTCTCTGGGCTTAATTTCTCCACCTGTAATAGAGGACGCATCAGGGCTCCTTCCCCGCACAGAGTTTGGGAAGAGGGCTGCACTTAGAGCTCAGCGAACACCTGCCTCCTCCAGGTTCCTAACTTCCATACTGGAATTTGGGCTAGACTATTCTGTGTTGTGGCAGGTGTCCTTTGCCACAGAAAATGGTGAACACCATTTTCCACCAGATGCCAGAAGGATCTTCCCAGTTGTGACAAGCAACATGTCTCCAGATATTGCCCCGAGTCCCCTGGGGACAAATATTTACTCAGAGCACCAGGGCTCTGGAGCAAATCCCAGCTCTGCCACTGACCCACACTAGTTGACCTTGGACAAGACAAGGGACACCGGCACCTTTGACACACCTCACCTCTGCTCCTGGGCCTAAAATCACACTAGCCCAAGAGTTGCAGTAAAAAGTCGCAGAAGTTCAACATTTTCCGTGGCAAAGGACTCATGCTGAGGACCTTAGCACCTGGGCTAAGCAAGTTAGTTATTTCAATTGTTTGGCGGGGGGGGGGGGGGGGGGGGGGGGGGGGGGGGGGGGGGGGGGGGGGGGGGGGGGGGGGGGGGGGGGGGGGGGGGGGGGGGGGGGGGGGGGGGGGGGGGGGGGGGGGGGGGGGGGGGGGGGGGGGGGGGCGGGGGGGGGGGGGGGGGGGGGGGGGGGGGGGGGGGGGGGGGGGGGGGGGGGGGGGGGGGGGGGGGGGGGGGGGGGGGGGGGGGGGGGGGGGGGGGGGGGGGGGGGGGGGGGGGGGGGGGGGGGGGGGGGGGGGGGGTGGGGGGGGGGGGGGGGGGGGGGGGGGGAGGGGGGGGGGGGGGGGGGGGGGGTGGGGGGGGGGGGGGGGGGGGGGGGGGGGGGGAGGGGGGGGGGGGGGGGGGGGGGGGGGGGGGGGGGGGGGGGGGGGGGGGGGGGGGGGGGGGGGGGGGGGGGGGGGGGGGGGGGGGGGGGGGGGGGGGGGGGGAGGGGGGGGGGGGGGGGGGGGGGGGTGGGGGGGGGGGGGGGGGGGAGGGGGGGGGGGGGGGGGGGGGGGGGGGGGGGGGGGGGGGGGGGGGGGGGGGGGGGGGGGGGGGGGGGGGGGGGGGGGTGGGGGGGGGGGGGGGGGGGGGGGTGGGGGGGGGGGGGGGGGGGGGGGGGGGGGGGGGGGGGGGGGGGGGGGGGGGGGGGGGGGGGGGGGGGGAGGGGAGGGGGGGGGGGGGGGGGGGGGGGGGGGGGGGGGGGGGGGGGGGGGGGGGGGGGGGGGGGGGGGGGGGGGGGGGGGGGGAGGGGGGGGGGGGGGGGGGGGGGGGGGGGGGGGGGGGGGGGGGGGGGGAGGGGGGGGGGGGGGGGGGGGGGGGGGGGGGGGGGGGGGGGGGGGGGGGGGGGGGGGGGGGGGGGGGGGGGGGGGGGGGGGGGGGGGGGGGGGTGGGGGGGGGGGGGGGGGGGGGGGGGGGGGGGGGTGGGGGGGGGGGGGGGGGGGGGGGGGGGGGGCGGGGGGGGGGGGGGGGGGGGGG